>NW_028082759.1:25437965-26825575 GCF_014824575.4 Sturnira hondurensis | reverse complement strand
CCCTTGCAACCGAACAACAGAGAGGCAACCCGACTTAAAAATGGCCAAGTGGTTGAAATAGGCATTTCTCCAAGAAAGATGTACACATGACCAGGGAGCACACAGTAAAAATGCCCATTCTCTTTGACATGAGGGAAAGCGAGTCAAAGTCATGAAGAGATGCCTCTTCATGCCCGTTAGGATAACTGAACTAAAAAAGACAGTAACAAGCATTGGTAAGGTTGTGAGTGAATTGGAACCATGATGCATTGCTGATGAGAATGGGAAATAATGGTGCAACTGCTTTGAGAGACAGTTTGGTAGTTTTTCAAAACATTAACAATCGAGTACTATGCTATATGGCCCAGCAGCCCCACTCCTGGGTATATACCCAAGAGAAATGAAGACATAACCACACAAAAACTAGTACAGAAGTGGTCATAGCAGCACTCATCCAAAGAGGCAGAAGGTGGAAATGACGCAAATGCCCTCAAATGATGCATGGGTAAGTAAAGTGTGATATGTCCATACAAAGGAATATTATTTGGCAATAAAAATACTGAAGGACTGATGCATTCCACAGCACTAATGAACCTTGCACACACTGTACTCATTTAAAAAACCTGGTCACAAAGGCTCAAATATTGCCTGATTCTGTGTGTGAAGTGTTCAGAGAAAGCAGACCCGTGGTACCCAGGGGCTGGGTCAGGGGAGGATGCAGAGTGACTCGTCGTGGGCGCGGGGTTTCCTACTGAGTGCTGAAAATATTCTGCAGTTTGATAGTGATGATGGTTGCAGTACTTTGCAAATATACTAAAAACCACTAAATTGTATGCTAAGGGTATGTAAATTATATCTCTGAGCTGTTAAATTTTTTTGCTAGCTTCACAGTTGTGGTTGAAAGATAGGTAGTATGCTTCTGGTTTGTGGCTGCACTGAAATAAGCGAAGTGCCCAGATGAAACTCCATTTCTCTCGAAGAATTGTGTACATAACTAGCATGTGTGAAAAGCTGCGTTACAATTAGGAAGAATGAACTAAATGAATTAAACTTTATAAATGTCTCTATTGTTAAGTGACAAGATACCACATGGCATTCAGTCACTACTCCTGTTGCCAAAGTTCATCACCTGATTAAGTCCCAAACATTGGAGAAGCAGGAATGCTTTTTCTTGAACTCGTAAATGAAAATGGCAGCCTTCAGCCCATCAGTATGTGTGAATGTTTGAAAAATACAAAGTGAATAAAATTTCAAAGTGAATAACTGTAAAACAAATGCCGTAGAAATGTGGAGTGGTTCCACAAAAGATGGTTCCATGGACTTCCCTGCCATTTGTTAGTGGGATTTTAGTGTTTCTTGGCCATGTATATTGGGCTAAACATTTCTGTCCAAGTCATACATTAGTCAGCAACTAGAAAAAGAGTAGGTAAAATACTAAATTTATTAAGTTAGTGGAAAATGGTTAATCTCCCACTGTCTCAAAATTCACTATTTAATCCAGATTTTCAACATGATGTTTCTTCTCTTTCTCCAGATAGACAACCGCAGGGCTTGGTGTGGGGTGGGAGAAGGGACTGGCAAATTTAGTGAGCTTGAGAATAAACCCATGGCCTCCACTCCAGGGTGTAGCCTCAGGGAGATTCACTTTCTGAGGAAGAGCAAGTCTTTCCAATTTTAAGTCAGTGTGAGATTGAGGGTGGAAAAAACAGAGATGAAACCACAGGCCCATGGCCCACAAGGTAGAGTTTGAGGTTCCGTGAAGGCGCAGTCACAGAAGGAAGCGTTGTCTTTTAATTCTGTCTTCAGTGTGCGTGTGACTCAGAAGTCGTCCATAACTGGGGGTATTGTTTCAGGGACAATTGCTTTATTGAACTGGAAGATTTTTTCACATGTGATAATTGACCACATTAAAGAGATGGGTCAACTATATCTGAACCTAATTTGTAAGAATAAAAATGCTTTCCAGAGTTACCATTTTTTTCACAGCTTTATTGAAAATATAGTTGATATAGAGAATATTGCACTTTTCATGTGTACAGTGTGACGAGTTTGGATGCAGACATTTTATGAAACCAGCACTGCAGTCAGGCTGATAAACACGTCTACCTTGTATGCCCCTTTCTGTGGTGGTAACACTTAACCTGAGGTCTGCTGTCAGTAAGCACACAATACAGTACTGGTAACAATTGGCACCAAGTTGTACAGCAGATCTCTAGAACTTAACTCCTCTTGCACAAATGAAACTTCATACCGTTGAGCACCCACTCCCAATTTCCCCTCCCTCCAGTTCTTGGCAACCATTGTACCTTGTTTCTGTGAGTTTACTCTGTTAGATACCTGATGTATAATGCAGTGGAGTAATGCAGTGTGTACCCCTTTCAGACGGGCTTATTTCCCTTAGCATTGCGTCCTCCAGGCTCATCCATGCTACTGCATATGGTAGGATCTCTTTCTCTTTAAAAGCTGAATAATACTGTATGTATATAAAACATTTTCTTTATCCATTCACTTGTTGATGGATGTTTATTGTAGGTTGTTTCCATATTTTGGCTATTGTGAATAATGCTGCAATCAACATGGGAATGCAGATATCAGTTCTTTGAATATACCCAGAAGTAGAATTACTGGATCATATGATAGTTCTATGTTCAACTTTTTGAAGAATCACCATACAGTTTTCTATGGTAGTTGCACCATTTTACATTTCAGTGAACAGTGTACAAGGGTTCCAATTTCTCCATACCCTTACCAACATTTATCTTTTTTATTTTTTTTAATAACAGCTGTCCTGACAGGTGTGAGAAGCCATCACATTAAGGTTTTGATTTGCATTTCCTTAATAATTAGTGATGTTGAGCATCTTTTCACACATATGTTGGCCATTTGTATGTCTTCTCTGGAGAAATGTCCAAGTCCTTTTCACATGTTTTAATCAGGTTATTTTTGTTTTTATTTCCTGATTGAGTTGCGGAAGTTCTTCATGTATTTTGGATATTAATGTATCAGGTATGTGTCTAGCAAATATTCTCTCCCATTCCATTGGTTTCCTTTCATCCGCTGTTCTCTGCTGCACAGAAGCTTTTTCGGTTCAGTGTGGTCTCCCTTGGGGTTGCCGTTTTTGGCCCTGTGCTGTTGGTGTCATACCCACGACGCTGACCCTTGACACTCCTCGCCAGGGTCAGTGTCAAGAAGCTTTTCTTCTAGGAGTTTTACATTCAAGTCTTTAATCCATTTAAATTGATTTTTGTGTCTGGTGGGAGATAAGGGTTCAGTTTCATTAGTGGATACCCAGTTTTCTGTACAAAATTTGTTGAAGAAACTATTCTGTCCCCATTGTATTGTATTTTACCTTTACTGAAAATTAATTGTGTGCATAGGTTTATTTCTGCTGTGTCTATTCTGTTCCACTGGGCCATATGTCTGTCTTTATACCAAATACCATACATTTTTAAAAGTTTTTTCCATTTATATTTAGAGAGAGATTAAGGGAGGGAGAAAGAGAGGGGGAGGGGTATCAGTGTGTGGTTGCCTCTCATGTGCCCCCAGCTGGGGACTGGCCCACAACCCAGGCGTGTGCCCGACTGGGGTTTGAACTGCGATCTTTGGGTTCACAGGCCTGCACTCAATCCACTGAGCTACACCAGCCAGGTCTTCACTATTTTTTAAAATAAACGTTCTGTCCCTTTTTCCCTCTCTCTCTGTCTTTTACTCCACAATGTATATATTGGTTCATTTGATGGTATCCCTCAAGTCCCTTAGACTTTCTTCACTCTTTTTCATTATTTTTTTCATTTTATTCCTCTGACTATTACTTCCCTTAAGTTCACAGATTCTTTCTTCTGCTTGATCAAGTCTGATGTTGAAGCTTTCTGTTGAATTTTTCAGTTCATTTATTAAATTCTTGAGCTCCAGAATTTCTGTTTGGTTTCTCTTTTATGGTTTTCATGTCTGTTGATATTCTTGTTTTGTTCATGTTATGTTTTTCTGATTTTATTTAGGCATCTGTTCTTTTGTAATTCACTGAAGTACTTTAAGACAATTATTTTGAATTCCTTTTCAGAAACTACATAGATCTCCAGTTCTTTCAAGTTGATTACTTGAGCTTTATTTTTCTTCAGTTTCATCGCATTTCCATGAATGTTCATGTTCCTTGGAGTCTTGCACTGGTATCTGTGCATTTGAAGAAACAATCACTTCTCCTCATCTTTACATATTGGCTTTGACCAGGAAAGACCCTCACCCTACAGGGTGTCTGGGAGCCTCCTCTTTTCTGTGGATGTGCATACCCTCTCCTCTTCCTTCTTTCTGTTTCGGTTTGTCTTGTTTCTTTTCAACCTGCAAGGCTCAAAATTATTGAACTCTCAACAAACTTAGATTATAGGCTGTAGACAGAACGGGCCTCTGTGGAAAAGACCTGTATCTTCTTTTTCTTTTCTGCTGTCAGGTGGGCCACTTTCAGTACCTGCTTGTCTCTTTCTTGTAGGGTTTTACTGAGCGAGAAGCAGCTCATTCACTCCAACATTCCTAATTTGTCCTTTTGCCCCAAATGCCGTTCCTTTAGTAGACATATATCCATGCTCCAGTTTTACTGGCTGTTTGCCAGACAAGTTTCTAGACCCTGTCAACCAGCAGGAATAGCAGGGTACCCATTGCCACTGGTTCCACCTTTTCCACTTAACAGACTCCACATCGTGTTTAGAGTCTGAGACTTGTAGAATTTCATTTTCACATACCGGATTCTGTACCGAATAGGATCCCCCCAGCCATAAGTAATAGAAGCCCTGCCTCGAGTGGACGTGAACAGCAAGGGCGTTCTTCTTGTATTCTAGGAAATGTAAAAGTAGGGCAGGCTCCAGAGCCGGCTGACTTGGCAGCTTCGTTGTGTCACCAGGGACCTGCTCCATGCTGCCACCGAGTGACTGATGAGGCTTGTTCCTCTCATGGTCGTAATGTGGCTGCCAGCAGCAGTGAGAAAAATTATCCTTCCCTGTTCACATCCAGCAGGAGAGAGTGAAATGAGCTCCTTGGCCCAAATTGGCATAGGTCTGCCTGTCTCCTAATTAACCAGTTCCAAGGGAGGTAGCCTTACCATGGCTGGCTTGCACTGGTCTTCAGAGATAGAATGGGTGTTGGAGCATTAGCTCCAATCTTTTCCATAGCTGAACCTATTTCATTGTGCATTCATATGCAAATAGGTACCTGTCTCTCAGTACTAGCTAAATTCTTCCCTGGGCTCTCCTCCTAAGAGCTTCAAGTAAATGACTATTGCATGACTAGAGCTATGGAAAAATTGCTTGACCAAGCTATGCATTTTTTATTTCACTTTGACTTAAGTCATTATCAGGAACCACATGTTAATAATTCAGTAAAGGTACCTGGATCTCCTGTATTTTTAGGAAAGCTTTAAGGTTGAAAGTAACATAACCCAAATATAGTACTTCAATAAATAGGATTGTGTGTCACATAAGGAATCTGACTATATGTATTTGCTTGTGTTGGCTTCATAGCTTGACAATGTCCAGGTTACTTGTGATTCTCAGCCTTAATTATATATGTCTGTCACCTCATGGTGACAACATGGCTGCTGCAACTGTAGACATCATTTTCACATTTTAAGCAGGACGAAGGGGGCAGGGTGGTAGGTGACTATGGAGAAGGGGTCTGGGTAAACCAAACCCAGTGTCGGTCACACACTGCCAGCTGGGTAAAGTACATAAGGACATGCTCTACTCTCTTCCAGGAGATGGAAGTATATTTATAGGTGATGATAGACACGAGCATCTAGACCTGCCCGGTCCAGCCACCCCGTTCTGTAGGAGTGCCCCGGACGGAATGGCTTGAAATGGCTTCCTAAGATGGGCTTCATTTTGTTTGGGGGTTGGGGTGTATGTTAAGTTTCCTAGGGCGGCTGTAACAAAACTCCACCTGATGGGTGGCTTAAAGCAGCAAAATTCATCTCACAGTCTGGAGCATAAACATCAAAATCACAGTTTCCGCAGGGTCGGGTCTGATAAAGAGTCGCCTCCTCACCGCTCTCCTGGCTCCTGGTGGGGCTGGCGGTCCTTGGCCTTTCCTGCTTGTAGATGCGCTGTGTCCGCCTCTGTCTCTGTGTCCTTCCATGTCCTCTTTGTAGGACACCAGCCATCAGATTCAGGGCCCTCCATAACCCAGTGTGACCTTGTCTCAACTAATTACTAATGAACCAATCTGCAGAGAGCCCATTTCCAAACAAGGTCACACTCCTAAGTTCCAGGGTTAGGACTTCAACACATCTTTTTTAGGGGACACAGCTCACCACATAGCAGGGTGCCCAACTGTTGTTGGTGCCTACTGTCAGATTGTATTATAAAAGGCCTGTCTTTGTCAGACATACACCAGTAATGTATGAGAGTGGTTTTATTTTATGTGTGTTACAGTTTTATGATAGTTACAGGCATCTTTTGGAGACATTGTGAGTTTGGTTCCGGACCACTGCACCAAAGCAGACATTGCAGTGAAGGAAGCACATGATTTTTTGGTTTCTTAGTTCCTGCAATGAAAGTTATGTTCACCCTATACTGTTGTCTATTAACTGCGCTATAGCACTATGTCCAAAAATACATACATACCTTAGTTTAAAAATATTGCTGAAAAAATGCTAACCGTCATTTTAGTCTGGAGCTAGTCATGGTGTTTTTTGCTGGTGGAGGGCTTCGCCTCAAGGCTGGTGCTGCTGACTGAGCCAGGTGGCAGTTGCTGCAGGCTGGGGTGGCAGGGGCCCTTTTAAAAATAAGACAACAGTGAAGTTTACATGTAGGTCGACTCTTCCTTCCATAAATGATTTCTCTGTAGTGTGTGGTGCACTTTGATACATTTTATCCACAACAGAACGTCTCTCAAAGTTGAAATCAGTTCTCTCAAACCCCGCCACATTACAATCCCTTTTTTGTCATTTCAACAGTCTTAACAGCATCTTCACAAGTATATTCTATCTCAAGAAATTACTTTCTGGCTAATCCAAAAGAAACACCTCCTCATTCATTGTTCAGGTTTGATCACGAGATGGCAGAAGTTCAATCACATCTTCCGGCCCCACTTCTAATTCCAGTTCTCTTAGTATTTCTGCCACACCTGCAGTGACTTCCCCCACTTACATCTAGAACCCCTCAAAGTCAGCCCTGAGGGTCTGAATGAACTTCTTCCAAGGTCCTGTTAATGTTAGTATTTGGCCTATTCTCGTAAATCATGAATGTTCTTAATGGCAGCTGGAATTGATGAACCCTTTACAGAAGGTTTTCAATTTATACACTTACCCCAAATTCATCAAGGGAATTACCATCTATGGTAAATTACCATCTATGCATTTACCTTTAGTAAATGCATTTCTTAAATTCTAAAACTTAAAAGTCAGAATTACTCCCTGATTCTCGGGCTACCGAATGGATGCTGTGTCAACAGACATGACAACAACATTCATCTCATTGTATGTCTCCCTCAAAGCGCAGGGTGACCAAGTGTATTGTCAGCAAGTGGTGATACCTTGAAAGACATCTTTATTCTGAACAGTGGTTCTCAGCAGTGGACTGAGAATATTTGGGAAACCATGTACACATATGTGCTATCATCCCTGCTTTGTTTTTTCATTTATAGATGCAAGGGCCAAGTAGATTTAGTGTAATTCTTAAGGGCCTAGGATTTCCAGAATGGTAAATGAGCCCTGGCTTCAACCTGAAGTCACAGCTTCATTAGCTCCTAATGAGAGAGTCAGCCTGTCCTTTGCAGCTTTGAAGCCAAGCACTGCCTTCCCCTTTCTGGCTGTCATAGTCCTGGATGGCAGCCTTTTCCAATAAAAGGCAGCTTCGTCCACATAGAAGATCTGTTGTTTAGAGTAGCCGCCCTCATTAATTATCTGAGCCAGACCTTCTGGGGCACTTGCTGCAGCTTCTCCATCAGCACTTGCTGCTTCACCATGCTCTTTGATGTTAGGGAGAAAACTTCTTTCCCGAAACCCCGCGAACCAGCCTCTGCCAGCTTCCAGCCCTCCTTCTGCAGCTCCTGCCCCTCCCTCGGCCTTCGCAGAACTGAAGAGAGTCAGGGCCTCACTCTAGATTAGGCTTTGGCCTCAGGGAGCTTTGGGGCTGGTTGGATCTCCCACCCAGACCACCAAAACTTTCTCCGTGTCAACAACAAGGCTGTTGCACTTTCTTATCACTCATGTGCTCGCTGAAGTAGCGCTTTTCATTTCCTTCCAGAACTTTTCCTTTGCATTCATAGTTTGGCTAAGTGTTTGGCAAAAGAGGCCTAGCTTTCTACCAGTCTTGGCTTTTGACATGCCTTCCTCACTAAGCTTCATCATTTCTAGCTTTTTATTTAAAGTGAGAGTCGGGCTCTTCCTTTCACTTAGAGGCCACGTCCAGGTTATTAACTTCAATCAACATAACAAGTAATGGAAATAATCGAAATGTTAGGAGAATTACTAAAGTGTAGCACAGAGACACAAAGTGAGCAAATGTTGGAAAATGGCGCCAGTAGACTCATTCGGTGCCAGTCACCACACACCTCCCATCTGTAAAACATGCAGTGCCTGCCTAGTGCAGTCGAGCAAGGTGAAGCAAAGCCAGGCTTGCCTGTGTCGCTCGCTGTGTGGCGACTGTCCTCATTGTGTGATGACCCCTTCCTCACAAGAAAGGCTTCGTGCCTGGGACAGGCCTGTTGGCCAAGTTCCTGTAGAGAGGAAATCTGCAGGCTCTCCCGGGCGGGTCAGAGGGCCTGGAGAGCGGGCGCCGGCTGACCCCCGCCCGCCCCCCCGCCCCTTCAGTTGTGAGGAGTGCTTCTAGGCGACCTCAGGAAGTGAGGTTCTGATAAGGACGTCAGGCAGACCAGGAGCACTCGGGCATAGCCGGCTAATGGAGACAAGAGCGCCATTCTGGAAACAGCTGAGATGGCTCAGTCACACCCTGGGACAGGCATGGGAAGCCCACTCTGGTGTGCTGCTTACTGCAGTCACTGGCAATTGCATCTGTCCCTCCTAAGCAGGTGTCAGCTGCTTGCAGTAGAGTCAGCTCTACTGTGTGGCCATAGCTCGACTGTGCTAACAGTGAACTGACCTTAATGTCCCCCCCAACTCATTCACTAGTGGCTTCTACTCTACTATGGCCTCTGTTTCTTGCTCCCACTCACTATCTCCTGGCTTCCACCAAAACTGTTGTCTATTGGTTGTGATGCTGAGTATTCTGAATTCATGCTCCCCAAGAGTGTGGCTCAGCCCATACTGCCCATCCTATGTCAGCTGAGCACAGTGCTAGGTCAGGTGGAGTGCATAGCATTGGCCTTCTTGGTGAGGGCCGGGGCTTTAATAACTGTCTATGATCTGCTGGTACAGTCACCTGTAACCTCGCCGGTGCATCCTGGGCCCACAACCTGACAACTCAGGCCAGGGGCTGCCCTCAGAATGAGCGTCATACGCTCCTGAGGCTCTGCCATGGGTCAGTGCAGCGGGCCTGGTCTGTCCATTCATAGCAACGCGCTCCACCCAGGGAAGCCTTCCTGGAGAGAGGACTACAGAGCAGAGTCTGGAGAGCAGTGGGAGCTGGACAAGGAGGGAGGAGTGCACTGGACAGAGGCAACAGGCTGAGCAGCAGCCCAGACACGTGGAGCAGTGCGCCGTGTGCGGGGAACCGAACTCAGGTTGGTGTAACCTGGACGTCAGTGTTCAGGCCGGACCACTAGTGAAGACCCTGTTTGCCAGGTTACTGAGCTTGGACTTTTAGTGAGGACATCACAGAAATGTTTTAAGCAGGAAAATAGAATAACTTCCTAGTTCAAGTATAAAATGTAGGTTTAAAGGGAACAGAAGCACCATCGTGTCAACTAGTTAGGAAGCTATTAAAGGGGGGGGGGAGTTGGGGTACAGATGGAGAAGGTAAAACGGGCAAAACTTGATCACTGAACTGAGAGGGGGAGGCTGTGTCGGGAGTATGTTCAGCACGACTCCCAGGCTTCCAACAGGGGCAGCCAGTGGGAGGCCCCTTCAACCACGGTTCAAGGACATAACACGAAGGACTGTTCTGGGGGAGAAGACAGAGGGTACCAAGCTTGGTTTTAGATATTCTGAGTTTCAGGTACCCCAAGTACACACATTTGGATACATGCCTCCAAGTTCAACTGTCATTTCTGCAAAGAAAGCTTCTCTGCCAGTTGCAGGGTACAGGTAGGCCAGAATCTGCTAACATCCTACCCTGGCTGTGGTGCTAACCACAGTGTCAGGTCAGTAACCAGTTGTGCACTTAACTGTTTCATGGAGTCTTCTGGGGGGTGGGCCGTGTTGCCTGGGTCTAGGCCGGAGCCGCCTCCACGGTGGCATCAGTAAACGTCCACTGGGCAAACACTAGGTGCTTCTCAGTGACCCACGAGTGACTTACTGCCACCCGGCACCTCTCACACGCAGAGCCTGCAACTCTGAGAAGCAGCATGCCTGTGCGGGCCTGCATGGGGGAATGTGAGGTTGCCAGACTCAGCACATACAGTCTAGGATGCGCAGTTGGCCTTGCCTTTCAGTGTGATGGTGTCCTCAATGTTGCATGGAACGCACTGGGACACGGCCTAGGTGAGGGACTTTGACTCAGAACTGTCTGACCGCAAAGAGGAAACATGGGCATTGCACCAGACTGATTCTCCTCCTTGTTAGTAGAAGTTTTGTTTCATTCTGTGTTGTTTTTTTTAAATTCCTGCTTTGATGGAAAGTTAGTTAGTTTATCCTGGATGTAGACCAGCAATGAACCGTTTCCAAAAGTTTTGTCAAGAGTTTTTCTGGGGCCTTCTCTGAATAGAGGGGTAGCCTGGGCTTTCTGCAGCCTCCCGCGGGGGAGTGAGCTGGAGGACTCTCCTGGGCGGGCGGGCCCCCCACCCACACCTGCGGTATTTTGAGCCACTCAGGAGCTGCGGCCCCTATCAGATGATGTACGTCAAAGACGATGCTTTGCACTGCATGAGTTTCCTCACTGATGCTGTTCTGAATTGTTCTGGAAACTAGATAACAGTGTGGTTCTAGCAGTTTTCCTGAGCCGTCTTTAGGGATGTCCTGTGTGGTTAATTTGATCTGTGGGGCTGCTGTGTGCGTTATGGGTAATTTTGAAACATGGGGTTTGCTTATCTCTCTGTCTTCCCTAAGTGACAACATTTGGGCGCTGGTTCAAGGGGCAGTACCAGGCTTTTCTTGAAGGACATAGAAAGGCTCTCACATGCTCTGCGTCCCACCCCCTGGTCCATCGGTTTGTCTTGTATGAATGTACGTGTGCTGTGCGTAGAGACGGACACATGTAAGTTGACTAGAACACTAATAGTGATTATTCTCTGCATAATGTGAATTGACGGTCATTGTTACTGTTTCTTTACATCTCTCTGTATCTTTTGAACTTTTGACATAAGCAGCATTACTTTTATAATAACAGTAACAATAAAAACTACTCTCTTTGGGGTAGAAAAACAGGTTCAGCCTTCCCTTTATAGATGATACTCTTCTGTTCTTCCTCTTACCCACTTATGAAACAAAAATGAAAGAAAAATAAGATAAAGAGGAGAGACTCTTCAAAGAGATTATTCAATAAAACAAATCAAAGAGCTTTTAAAAATGGAAACAGAGTACTGCTCTAATCTTCAGAAAGAGACAGCTTTGAATCATGAGCAGTGAAAACACAAGCTCGGGATTCGGTGCACAGGCTCTTCAGACGGGAGCCCTGCGGGTGCTAAGGGGCGACGGGCAGAGTGTGCCAGTCAGGCCTTGCGCCTCAGGCCTGCCCACACGCCCACTGCCTCCTCACTGTCCAGTTCCCAGCGGCTGCTTCTTACCGGCAATCCAGGCCCACTGTCCAGAGTGACGTCCCCCACTGCAGCCCCTGGCTGCTGCTACTGTTCACAAGGATTCCTGTCACACAGCTTTTGAAGTCTTTCAATTTACAGAAAGCTGACGGAATGCAGAAGACCTGGCAGTCTTCCAAGGAGCAAGCACTCAAGCCTCAGTGGTGTGTTAGTGCGTGTGTCCCAGCTTGGACCAGAGGACAGAGAGTCAGGTGACAGCCACCGAATGGTCTTGTGCCTGCTGTGTTTCTACCTGCAGAAATTCCTCACAGCTAATTCTGAAAGGCCTGGTGGGAGGTCACGGGTCACACTGCTCCCACGTGGCACTTTCCATTCCTGCCCAGCTCCCCTCGGCCACTGCCTGACGCTGCCTGCACTGTAGGGCCCTACTGGCATCTACTGAAACTCTGGAAAAACTCCCCCTCCTGGTTTTCCTCTGGAAAGTACTGTCTTGGGTTTCCCAAGGTCTGCCAAGTCTAATGAAGCAGCTCTTTGAGTTTTTTTCCGCTTTGTTGTAGCCCCTTCTCCTTGGACACAGGAGCTGGGTTCACGGGAGCTGGGCCAAAAGACAGCCTGAGAAGTAGCAGCCTGAGTCTGCTCCCTCCCTCCCTCCACCTGCCTCGGTCCTTGTTCCCGGGTCAGACTGGAGGGGGTGGGCGCCTGCATCTGTCTGCACTGGCTCCTTCTCCCCCAGAAGACTTGCCAGTCCCTCAGGCCAGGGGGCCCACTGCGTGCTGCCCTGCTGCCCTGGCCTGCCCAGATGGACCTGAATGCCAAGGGGGGTGTGGCATAAGGTGCCACACCACTCTGCTCTCCATGAACTTCCTTCCGTCTGAGGGTCCAGGTATAAAGTGCCTCGCAGGCTGGCAGTGTCAGCACTTCCACCAGCACAGAAACTGCTCGCACTTCCCTGGCACAGGTGGGCACAGCAGGTCCTCTTTTTCATGACAGTAGTGTGAGCGATCCCAAATGGTATTCAGACAAGAGGACACAGACACCCACTGCCCCTGGGGGATAGTGGGACAGAACTGGGACATGGCCTGGCAGCTGGAGAGGAGGGGGTCGAGGTGCAGCGATGCTGTGCCCTTCCAGGAGCCAAGGGGGCGAGGGCCTCTCCAGGTTCAGTTCACTAGGACCTTTCAGATGGCGTGGGGGGCTCTACTGAGCCGTTCCTGCAGTTGAGAGGGTGAGCACCCTGTCAGGGAGGAGGGGCCTGCTCTGACAGCCTACCCAGGGAGCTCAGCCTTTGGAGCAAACACTTGAACATGTGGTCTGGCTGGCTCACTCCTTAAAGCCAGTGTAACAGGACCTCAGTCTGGGCATGGGCTGGGGACAGCCAGGCTGTCAGTTCACAACGAGGAGACAGTGTCCACCGCCCTGTGCGGGACCCACTGCAGCAACCAAAGCACGCATTCTTCACGAGGTGCTTAGATGAGACTGGTCTTGATGAACTGAGTAGGCGCCTGGCTGCCGTGGACCGAGGACTGAGGAAGGAGGAGGGGCTTTCCACGAATGTCCTGGGCTTGCTGAGGCTCACCAGGGGTGGCTACAGTCAGAGCAGCGTGGCTGCTGCGGCACCTCCGGGCTAAGGGGCCAGTCCCAGGTCGTGGAAAGCGCGACAGAAGGAAAGCGCTCACCATTTGCCTCTTGGTAGTGTGAAGGTTATTGTCCACTGTGCCTTAGGGCTCGGGTGAGGTCTCCAGTTAATATTTTTTACTTTAATTCAGTAATTCTAGGTTTTAAAAGTCAAACTTACAGTGATTGTTTGCCCTCCCTGGTCTCCTAATAAGCCAGACCTGTTCACACAGGTCTCTGGATTAGCCCGACCATCCCTCCGGCTGGTGCCCCTCAATGGCTCTTGCCAGGGTTTCCCAGTTTCTGGATTTGAGACCAGCTCCACACCGCAGCTCTCCGAGTCAGCCCGGTCTGTCCTAGGGTAGATTTTCTAGGTTCGCAGATGTACTCTTTCTCCAGCTGGCCTTCCGCAAATGCCCCCCTTTATTCTGCCCTGTCCTCCTACTCTGAGCCACCTCCTTGTTAGGGGAGAGGGCAGGTGGGAGCCAGGAAATGGGCTGAAACCCCTCTTCCAGGCCACATGCCCTTCCACACTCGCTGCTTCACCTGTGTGATGAAATGGGGGGTTGAACCAGGTGGCGTTAATGAATTAAGGAACAGACGTCATTTTGTGCTGCTGGTATTTGTAGTAACTTTGAGATGCACATACAAAAAATGGACAAACAGAAAAACCATTCCCCTCCAATCAAATGTGAATTTTTGCCCTGGAGTATTCATAGTGAATTCCTAGCTTTCTGTTTTTGACAGGGTCCTGATGATGTGGACTTTTAAAAAAGTTAAACCTTGAAAAAATGGAAAACTTAAATGGGGTACAGGGTAGTGTCTCAAACATTGGTATGTATTTTCTCTTCTGAACGGGGAAGATGGAGGTTGATTAGAGAATTGATATAATGGAAAAAAATGCTGAAATCCTGGCATTAATTTTACCTTAAAAATCTGGAGTTTTTATTCACACCAACTTGATAATACAGGCAGAAATGATGGAGACATTTGCCCAAGATTTGGTCTTCCCACCTTTATTCAAATTACTGTCTTTGTGACTTTCCGCAGCTTACCACAGGGAAGGCTGAGAGGGAGGGAGGTGTGTGCCCCGTGGAGGCTGCACTCATACCTTCCACCACTGAGGATGGGAATGAGCAAGCAATTTGTTTTTCCACATTCAGAGATTGTGTTTTTTAAAGGGCTCGATTTTTAATGGCATCAAGATTAAAAGCAGTCAACAGAGGCAAAGAAATTCACTGTGGAGGAAATGAAATTCCTCCTTGTCACAAACCCCAAAATTGTGCTCTAATGGTTTCATCATACCAGGAATCTCCTGGCCATTCTCAGGAGATTCAGGAAGAATCTCCTGTCACAGCCCTTTTCAGTCCTGCAGGAAGGTGTGTCTCAGGTACACCGTCACGAAGAGGTTTGTAAAATCAAATTCTTAAGAAGCTTGTTAAGTTAGGATTGCCCGTATCTTCCTTTGAAGTTCTTTTGACA
Organism: Sturnira hondurensis; assembly: GCF_014824575.4. NCBI lineage: Eukaryota > Metazoa > Chordata > Mammalia > Chiroptera > Phyllostomidae > Sturnira > Sturnira hondurensis. The sequence goes on along the minus strand of NW_028082759.1, from coordinate 26,810,704 downwards.
AGAACTATCAAACTACAAAAACTTTCTAAGATTTCAAACCTGAAAAGATTGTGTTTAATTTTTTTTTTTTTTTTTTTTTTGCAGGAGGGTGGGTAGGCAGTAGATAGGTCTACTCTTTATCTTCAGTGAGATCTCAGTGAGTAAACTGAAAGGAAGATTGGGTTGGTTCATGCAGACACAGTCTCTTCCTCTGTACCCTTCCTCCCTGCTCTGCCTGCCGAGGCTCACCTTTGCATCTGTGAGTCTACCTTTTCATTCCCAAGCATTGCTGCTCAGTCCCGGGCATTCTCTCGTTCCACACGTAAATCCTAGCTTGAATGAACAATATCGGCGTTTCCTAGGGCCAGCCTATAGAAGCAGTCTCTAGACTGGAACATGTAAAAAGACGCTCTTCACTCAAACTCACATGAACAGAAATCATTTGGAGCTATGTGGCCATACCTGTTGAAAAATATTTATTAGGTGCCCATTTATACATAAAACTGGACTAAGTGAAATGGACACTGGATGCACCTTGGGCAGAGTCCTGACCCTCCGGGGCACAGGGGATGACAGTGCAGATAATGAAAACCACCACTCAGCAGGCACTCACTGTTGCCAGGCCTTTATGTTCTCGTTTATTCTCTCCAGCCTCTTAACAAGATGTTATCAGGGCAGTTTATGGTGAAGGAAGCCAAGGTCAAGACACGTATGTGATTTGCCCGAGGCTGCACAACACACTCCTTGTCTCTGAGGTCCTAGTGCCCCCGAGCCTGGGTGAAGACAGCACCGGGGTGGTGGAGGCGTTCTCTTTCCCACCTGGGTGCTTGCGGGCGAATGAATACGCGGCGTGCATGGGGCCTGGGTGCCGGGGAGCCAGGAGCCAGCACAGCCACTTCTCCAGCCGGCCCTCTTGTGAGAGAGGGGTCAGGGTGGAGCAGGTACTAAAGAAAGCCTGAACACCTACATGGTCCCCCCCGCCCCCCTCCCCGGGAGCAGGGTGTTTGCAAAAGAAGTATAGCCTAGTTAGAAAGTCAAACAGTATAGAAGTTTATCAAATAATTCTACCTCCGAAGGTCTCTGTTAATGGTTTGTATATATTCTTCTAGATTTTCCCACATCTAAGTATATAAGTATTTAAAAATAGGATTATAATGTACATACAAAGTTGTTATCTAGTAGCATGCTATATAATTCTTTTCATATCTTTATGTCATTTTCCCTCCAGGACTTATTAGTATTTCATTGTGTGGTTATACCATCATTTATTTATCTTTTATTTCCATTGATTTGGACATTTAAATTTATTTTTCAATTATAGCATCTTTTTATATGTTTACTTGACTGCTTGTATTGTTCTTCTGTAAATTCCTAGTTACTTCTTTATTTTTTTGAATTGGGAATGTAATAATTTTCTTACAGATTTTGATGAATTTCTTATATATTGGGAACAGTTTAGCATTTGTCTCTTTACATATTGAAAATACTGTTTCCTGATTTGATTTTGGACATCTTAGTTTTCTTACTTTCTCTCTCTTTCCATTATATAGATATTTTTATTTTTTATGTCAAAAAGTTATGACATTTGGACTTCACCTATCTATTAGAAAGACCTTCCGCAATTCCAAGAGTATACAAGTATCAATTTAAGGATTCTTCTGGTACTGGATTTTTTCTCACTCAAATATTTGATTTGAAACTGAATTCATTCAAATTTAGGGAGGAATCCAACTTTCCATGTAAATCATCTGCTTTAACAGGTCTGCTTTTATAAATATATGTGTAATATGTAAACCAAATGAAACAGACTTGGTGGCCGTATTTGGCCAGGGAGTGCCAGTTTGTGACTTCGAGCTCCAGAGACTGCAGATGAGAGATTCAACAAGATCAGACTGTCTCTGCTACGTTGCTGATGGGATAGATACACTTTGTAATCCAACAGGAAAAGCAGGTAGTGGCCTTCCAGCTCTGTCCCCTGAGGAAAATTACTTTACCTTTCTCATTTTCCCATCTGCAAAGTGGAGAGGGGAACAGGCTTCAGGAGCAGGGCTTCATTTGGCCTTGGATGGGGTCTGGCACGTGAGACGGGCTGTCCTGGGCAGCAGTTACTCTGAATGCCTTTAGGGACTTGCCAGCATGGCCCTGCCGCGCCCACAGCCAGCTTCTCGGGTGCGTGTCGAGTCCGCGCCCAGAAGAGCTGGCTCAAGTGGTGAGCCACTGGAGCCCAGCCGCGACGCTGCAGGCCCAGGTGCTGTGCTCTAGAGACGGGCTCTGCGGGAGCCTGGGGCAGGTGAGGGAGGGGTGCGCGCCTCACTCCCAGGGAGTCCGCTTGGCCGGGGAAACTGGGTTTGCACTGAGAAGACAAATGGAGGCTCAGCTGAGGGTGCCACAGTTAAGTGCCAGGTTGACACCGATGAAATGCATTGTAGCTCAGGAGGGTCAAGTGGTGAGGAGGTCAGACCCGAAAGCCTTGAAGGACGAGTAGGTGGGTTTGTGCTGAGAAGAGGGCACTCCAGCCTCAGAAGCAGCCAGGCATGGCCTGAGTGCATCACTGTGCCTGGCTGTCATGAGAGGGGCGTGAGCGGGTGTGAATGGGGACGTGGCTAAGGCAGGTTTGTGGGACGTGCTGGGGCCAACACTGTGAACTCAGTAAAGAGAGGGTTACAGTTGTGGGCTAAGGAATTTGGAGGAGGGGACACAAGACTCTGTGACAAAGGCTAAGTAGTAATTGGAAATTACAAGCATTCATGTGGAAGTTGAAGTTGTGACCACAGGTAAGAATGTAAAGTAAATACTAGCTGTCATTTATCATCACTAACATTATCAGTATGTCACTAACATAAAACATGTTCAAGAATTTTTTAATCTCATTTAAGTTTATCATTTAGACATGACAACGGTAGTAAGTGAGGTGCCGTCCTTCTTACTTTACAGATGAAACAGTGAGGCACACAGGCTCAGAGTCGTGCTCGGGAGGAGACCTGTCCTCAACCGCACTGGTGGGTCTGTCGCACCGGGCTCTCTTTTAGAAAAGCCACCTGTGGAAACAGACCAGGGACCACACTTTAAAGGACACTTGCACCTTAGGATATAGGTCCCTGGGCAAGATGAGGATGGGGTCGCAGAGCCCTGGTGACACCTGTACCCTCACTGTGTGAGACCCAACAACCTTTCAGGGGCCTCGGAATCAGCGAAACAAGAAGACTCATTTTTGACTCACTGATTCCTCTGCTCATGGAGTCACGATTGCTTTGTACTGCCAGATGCTTGAGTGATTCCCTTTCCTTTTCTGACTGTTAGGTACTTTTTCTCACTTTTCCTTTTCAATTTTGGGGATTTCTCAGATTTTAGTTTGCTACTGAGAAAAAGGGGAAGAGAGATCCACTGATTTCTATAACTAATTGATATTTAGGTAAACCAAGTCACAAAAGAACCAAGAATGTTGACTAAGACAACAAAATCAGTCTCTGTAGCAGTAGGGTGGTCTCGACACTCCTCTTTGGGTCTTTACTATGCAGTGATGTCTTGTGTGCGTTCGCCTCTGGGGTAGTGTGCTGGTTTCCTTCCAAGAACCAGTAAATGCAGCTTTTATTTCTCAAGTCCCTAAAAGCAAAGTAAGTCCTTCTCTTGACCCACTGGGCCTGTTGGAGGGCCACCTGGTGAAAGTGGAGAAGACGGGGAGTCTGACAGATCATTTGTCCTGAAGTGTGCCTCTTCAGAAGGCAGTTATGGGAAAACTCTCCTGCGTAAGGAGCAGAGATCTGTTTTTCTGGCACGTCAGCTCACGAATCTAAAGCTAAACTCAATCTTGTGTTTCAGCATCAACCCCGGAATGAGCCTGAGGTCCACTGTCGTCCTCTGAGGGGCAGAGGGGCGTTGCATTTGGGCTGTTTGGATTACCCTTTCTTCATTCATGTTTTCAGAACAAATGGAGCGTAAGATTTCAAATCTGGTATATGAACAGCCACTTCCTGCCAATGCAGACAAAAGCTCTGCTGTGTATTATTTCTTTTTAAGACAACGAAAAGTCAGTTTATTTGCTGTGCCTATGGCTTGCACGAATATCCCTCTTTTCTGGACAGGAAGAATTCACTAACACATGCACGTTTTTGATAGGTGACGTGGCAGAGATCATGGTTAACACCTCCATAATCTCAGATTTGTCCCCCTGTCCTCACACCTGCCACAGCCACGCAGGTCTAAGCCTTTCACTGTCATCTCTGGCCTAAACTACTGCAGTTTGCTTCTAGCAGCCAGAATATTGTTAAATCAAAAATCACTTCACATTCTGACCTGTACAGAACAGAAGTTGCCAGAACCCCCAAGACTTGGCCTTTGCCTGCCTTTCCAGTTTGGACTTGTCTCTGTCCTCTGGTCCCATACTTTGGCCTCAGTTTGGTTTTAAAACTGAACCCAGGTCTCCCTCCCTCCCTCTCAACCTGGCTCTGTGGCACGATCAGTGTCCTTGTTCTCACACTTGGCATGGCCACCTCCCTCCTCCTCGATCTCAGCCTCTGGTCAGCACCCCAGAGACCCTGCCGCTTGCGGCCCTGAGCGCAGGGGTCCCACCATTTTATTCCCTGCTTTGTCCTGTTTGTTTCCGTTGTGGTGATCATACCAATTAGTTTGTTTCCTGTTTCCTCTTTGCTTTTCTTTCTAGAAAACTCTGTTCACCACTGCATAGCTGGTACCCAGGCATGGGCCAGGCACACGGTGGGCTCTGCACTGCAGTATGTGTTTGCTGGTCATTTGTTGGTAACAGGTGGCATCAGTTAGTACCTGATGGCTGTCAGCAAGCTTGACTTTGAGACGGCAGCTCAGACTGGGTGGGTGGCGAAACAGGTAACTAAGACATGCTATGTGTTACTTGAGACGCTGCTCTCTAGACGGAGACGCTCAAGTGCCCTGATTGACCAGCAGACACTTTGGCGATCACACAGCAGCACCTCACATTGCGTTTCCCAGGGCCCGTGGTAGACCGGGTGTGCTCAGAAGAAGACAGCCGAGACCCGGAAGGTCTGGAAACCACGAAGTTGCAGAGAAGGGTGCACAGGAGGGGGGCAGGGGAGAGAGCTGTATGGCACAGAATGTCATGGACATCAGGTGCTGTTGTAATGAAGAGATGTTAGATGTATTCTCAATCGTTCCAGCAAGAGAGCTAAAATCAGAAAAAAACCATATTTCAAATCTTCTTAAAGAAAAACTTGGCACAGTTGTCCAAAAACAAAGATAAATCTCCCTGTAAAGAACTAAGCTTTTAATCATGAAAATGTTCAGACAAGACCAGTACCTTCCAGTCTATTTGTGTGCAAATTCTTGCACGTAGTGACTTGTACAGAATAAACACTCAGTTCATGTTGGTAAATGTAACTATGTGAAGTGAGGGATATGTTAGCTTGATGTGGAAGTCATTTCACAAGGTATGCAGATGTCAGAATATCATGCTGTGCTCCTTAAGTATACAGGATTTTTCTTTGTAATCATGGCTTCAGTGCAGCCGGAGAAAGTGCACGTTTGGTCCGTGAGAGAGAGTGCTAGGGTGCAAGGTCAGACCCGGCAGGCGCGCAGTGGGGAAGAGTGCTGGCTCTCTGAGCTGTCAGTGCCCCTGGTGCAGCGGGTGGGAGCCGCAGGGGAGAGCCTTGCTTAAAAGTGGTGAGAAGATCAAAGACGTGCGTGGCACAGTGAGAAATCATAACAGATTATTGTAATGGACAGGGTAAACACTCCTGAACTGGGTAGAAGTGTTCTCAGAGGAGGTGGATGAATTCTTGCTGGAAGGATTAAGAAAAACAGAGTAAAGAAAGTGTGGCAGTTTAGAGAATGAGCACAAGGCCCAGAGATTAAACAGAGCGCAACACAAGGGACTGGGAGCAGGCAGGCTAGTCAGGTGGCTGTGTCTCCTGGGGCAGGAGGAGACGAGGCGGCTGGCCTGTGGGAGCCAGATGGGGAGCCAGGAAGTTCTGTAAGTTACTAAACAGAGGAAGGCTGTGATTAGATTGTAGCTGAGAAATACCTACAGGCTGGGCCCACAGCGGACAGGGTCCAACTGTGCTTTCCAGATTGGGGAGTCCTGCCCTCATGGTCGCACCAGAATGTTCGATGAGCATTCCTTTGACTTGAAGCTCTGGGGGCAGGGAGGTAGTTTAGGCTGTAAGTAATTGAAGGCATTATTTTTCATCAAACACATATGATCAAACCTAAGACAGTCTTGTTGCAGAGTGGCCCGAGGTTCTGCTCTGGAGCTACTAGGTCTCTGGAGTTCTTGGTGGCCAATGGTCTGTGGAGAGGAAGGTGTGAACAGCCTGGCAGAGAGGCCAAAGAGCAGGGATGGTGGCCAAGGACCAACATGAGAAGGTGCTGCCCTGAGAGCCAGGCTGGAGAGGGGAGCACAGTGCAGCCGGCAATAGTTGCTCATCTGCTGGGGAGACAGGCAGGTAGACAGATAGCTTTAGCATATTGAATGCAGAGGCTAAGGGGGATGCAGCAAGGACCAGACCACGGGTTCTGTGAGGTGGCAGCAAACAGGAAAGGTATGTATGAGATCAGGTGGCTACAGTGTGGCTGTTACAGAGCACCTGTGTGCAGTGGAACTGAGCACTCCTGTCTGGGAAGAAAACAGCACATGAAAAAGACACCCACTTGGAGAGGCTGCTGTTCATGCCCACATCGTCTGACCTCGCCCCGCAGCTCGCCCACCAGCCTGTGCACATGAGCTCCTTTCCATCGGTGGCTCTGAAACCCGTCCTGATAGTTTCCAACTTTTAGCCTCCCTGCCTCTTGAGAATAAAGCCAGTCAAAATCTCCAGAACAACCTTTTCAGGAAAGAACTCAGAGTCCTGCAGCTCTTGGTAAGAATTAGAATAAAGATCCTATGGAAATGGAATATACCTTGCTGAGGTTGGTACTTGAACTATATGCATGACAAAGCTTTTCAGTTTTTCAAAGAAAAAATTGTAGCAAATTCAAAGTACACAGTTTTACCTTTTTTTATAGAGCAATAGTTTCCATTCATGAAATGGAATGGAACATCAGTGGCATACTGATTAAATGAAATCATTTATATTAAAAATGGTTTTAGATAAGAGTCATAAGTAGTGAGCTGTTGCCCCTAGCTAACACTGACTGCGTGTTTAGTGCCCATGAGGCACTGTCCTAGCTCAGCAGCTCTCACTCATGGAGCAAGAGATGAAATCATTTAATTGTCATTCAGCCCATGTTAGTGGCTGTCGTTCTTATCCGTGTTTCCTGGCCATGGGGCAAGAAGCAGAAGAGGTGAGGGTATGCGTGGCAGGAGCCAGGTTGTCTCAGAACTCCAGAGCTTACATGCTGAGACACTGTACTTCCTTCTCCAACAATACTAATAATTATCACAAGCGATTCATGTAGTTCAAATGGTTATTTGTGTGTGACTGTCTCAGGGGAGCCCTGGCCTCCATGGCTTCGAGGTCCACTACCTGGGTGTGCATCTCAGTAGGAAAAAGAGGCTTCAGGCTTCTGCCATGGAAAATGAATTGAGGTTCCATTAAATTGGACTCCATGCAGCATTGGAGAAAACTCAGGGAGCTATACTTCTTATGGTTATGGCCAAAAAACAGCAGCATGTGATACATTTTTCAGAAAATTTATCCCTAAGGATTTCAGAAAACAGGGCCTCATTTAGGTGGACATTTCAGACTGCCAGCAGGTCACCCACGGCAGTCAGTGCCTTGCAGGCTCATCAGACCCAGTTTTTACACCTGCTTGGGTTTCTTAGCCCCCCTGCCCTCGAGATCTCCCTGGTGGTCAGTGGGGCGCCCTGGCCACCATTGTAGTCACCCATTGCCCGACACCACCTGCTGTCCCACCTCCTTGGGTGGTTGCTGGGCTGCAGTGGGTACACAGGTGGTTGGTATCTGACTAGACCTGGAGAGACTCTGGCCCCAAACCAGTCCTGTACTGTTGGGCATGGTGTCTGGCCTCTCCAGCAGGTGCCTGGACAAGGGGCTTGTACAGTATAGGAAGACGTGCAAGGACTCCATGTACCACCTGGAAAACTTGAACCATTGAGGCGTGGAAGATGAAGGGGGTTGGCTGATCATGCCTTCCAAAGCACTGGTTTGAAATACAGCCAAAGTGACTGAGCAGCCTTGTGTTTTCTAGGGAAACTGGCCAGCTTGCATGGCAGCAACTGTGTTTCCTTTCTCTCCTGCCCTGCCTCCTGCTCCTTCCCCCCTCACTCTTGCTGCCCCAAGTTTGCACCTCCTGAAAAAGCCTTCACCGAGACTCTGCCTCGCAGTTTCCTGGGGAGCTTCAGCTGAGTCAGACTGCTTACCAACTCTTGAAATGGCACCTGGTCTTAAGCACACCTGTGCCCCTAGAAAACCCCTCTCTTCAGGAAACTTCCCGCTTCCGGTGTTCTGTTCTTTGTTTCCTCCTTCTCTTGGAGCCTCTCACCGAGTGTGGTTGGACATGAGTTAAGAGGTGACAAAAGTGCCTCCCTGGGTAATGAGGGAGTTGGGGCAGCACTTGGGGCTTCAGAAGCCAGTTAGGAAAAGGAAATCGAAGTGGTAGGAATGGGTGCCCTCGCCCTGTTTCAGGTCCTGGGGAAGGCGGTCAGTCTTCTACCAGTAAGTGTGACGGTGTGTGTGGGTTTCTCATGGACCGACCCCCTTCATCACTGTGAGGGTATTCTCGTCTGTCCCCAGTTATTTGAAAGTTTTTATTGTGAATGGGTGTTGAATTTCATCAAATGTCCCTCCTGTATCTGGTCACAGGATCATATGATTTATTCCTTTAGTCTATTTCTATGATGACTTACACTAAGTTTAATCTTTTGAATGTTTAACCAACCTTGTGGTCATAGGATAAATTTCATTTGGTTATAATGACTTATTATTTGTATATACTACAGGGTTTTATTTGTTTCTAGGTTGCTCAGGGTTTTCGCATCTGAATGTTCATATGGGATATTGGTGTGTGACATTTCTTGTAATGTTGGTCTGATTTCGGAGGCAGTGGCATGGAAGTGGTTCCTGCTCACAGCCAGCCAGCCTGAGGTTGACCCCATGCACAAATGGGCCAAGAACAATCAAACTCAATTATGGCAGGGGGCCCACAAAATGTAAACAAGGGACATTTCTAGAGCACCCAGCTCAGGAGGTCGAGGAGACCCACAAAACACTTACTACATAAAGCTACCCCTTGAAGACCAGGAGTCCTAGCAGATCTACCTAATACATAGAAACAAGCACAAGGAGACAGCCAAAATGGGCGGGCAAAGAAACAGGCCCCAAATGAAAGAACAGGAGGAATCTCCAGAAAAAAAGAGCTAAATGAAATGGAGGCAAGTAATTTATCAGATACAGAGTTCCAAGTCGTGGTTATAAGGATGCCCAAGGAACTTAGAACTACCACAGCATGAAAAAGGATATAGAAACCATGAAATAGCACCAGTTGGAAATGAACAATAGCATATGTAACATCAAGAATACACTGGAAGGAATGAAAAGGAGGCTGGATGAAGCAGAGGGTCGTATTAGTGGTTTGGAATATGATATAGAAAAAACATCCAATCAGAGCACAAAAAAGACAAAAAACTAGTCTCATTCTTAAGAATGAGACTAGTTTAAGGGAACTTTGAGACAACATGAAGTGTAACAACATCCACATCAGAGGGGTACCGAAAGGAAGAGAAAGTGAGCAAGGGATAGAGAACCTCTTTGAAGAAATAATGGCAGAAAAGTTTCCCAACCTACCTAGTGAAGGAAAAGGTCACAGATATCAGGAAGCACAGAGAGTCCCAATGAAGATGAACCCAAAGAGACCCACACCAAGACATATCATAATTAAAATGTCAAAATTTAAAGACAAGGAGAGAATCTTAAAGGCAGCAAGAGACAGTTATTTACCTTCAAGGTGGCTCCTGTAAGACTGTTACCTGATTTCTCAACAAAAACCCCTCAGGCCGGAAGGGATTGGCATGATGTATTCAAAGTCATGAAAAGCGAGAACCTGCAACTAAGACTACTCTGTTCAGCAAGGCTGTCACTTAAAATTGAAGGCAAAATAAAGAGCTTTCTAGACAAAGCGCACACACACACACACACACAAACTAAAGGAGTTCATTAACACCAAAGCAGTATTGCAAGAAATGTAAAAGGGTCTGTTTTAAGAAGAAGAAAAAGCAGAGACAGAGGGGAACACAGACATAAAGAAAAAATGGCAATAAATAAGTATCTATCTATGATTACCTTAAATATAAATGTATTAAATAGTGTAATCAAAAGACATAGGATAGCTGAATGGATAAGAACACATGACCCATATATATGCTGTGTACAAGAGACTCACCTCAGAACAAAAGATTCACACAGGCTGAAAGCGATGGGATGGGAAAATACATTACATGCAAGTGGAAATTAAAAAAAGAGCTGGGATAGCAATACTTGTATCTAACAAAACAAACTTCAAAACAAAAGCCATAATAAGAGAGAAAGGTCACTACATAATAAAGAAGGAAATGACCCAAAAGAGGATATAACCCTTGCAAACATATATGCACCCAAAATAGAAGCACCTAAATATATAAAGAAACTCTTGGGCATTGAGGGAGAGATTGGGAGCAATACAGTCATAGGAGATTTCCCCACCCCACTGTCATCAATGGATAGATCATCCAGACAAAAAAATGACGAGGAAACAGTGACCTTATATGACACACTAGATTGGATGGATTTAATTGATATTGATAGAGTATTTCATCCCAACTCAGCAGAATATACATTTTTCTCAAGGGAACGTGGGACATTCTCAAAGAGAGGCCACATGTGAGGACACAAAATAACCTTAACAGATTCAAGAAGATTAAAATCACTTGAACAAGAATTTTTAAAAAAAGGAAAAAAAGACCAATAATAAGAGTTTTGTCTTTTTATTCTATTTTTACTTAAAAATATCACTCTGATTTATATCCTCGAAACACATGGTGTATACATGAATATTGTCTGTCATCTGCATAATAAAAGTCAATGTTTTTTAAAAAGATTAAAATCATCAAGTGTCTTTTTGGATCACAATGACACGAAACAAAACCAACTATAATAACAAAACTAAAAACATTCAAACACTTGGGTGTTAAATAGCATGTTATTAAATAACAGACTATCAGTGAGGTTAAGAGAGAAATCAAAAATTACCTGGAAACAAGGGAAAACACACGACAAGCCAAAATCTGTGGAACACAGTGAAAGCACTCCCGAGATGGAAGTTCATAGCATTACAGGGTATCTGAAGAAGCAAGAAGAATCTTAAACAACCTAACCCTACACCTAAAAGAACTGGAAAAATGACAAAAAAAGCCCAGGGTAAGTAGAAGGAAGGAAATAATAAATATTAGAGCAGAAATAAATAACACAGAGACTCAAATACAAAAATTCAATGAAACCAAGAACTGGTTCTTCAAAAAGATAAGCAATATTGATGAACTTTTCACCAGACTCATCAAGAAAAAAAGAGGACCCAAATACATAAAAATCAGAAATGAAAGAGGAAAAGTAACAGCTGACATCACAGAAATACTAAGGATTGGAAGAAAATACTATGAACAATTATATGTCAAAAAATCAGGTAATCTGGATGAAATGGACAAATTCCTAGAAATACAATCTCCTAAAACTCAAACAGGATTAATCGGAAAACTTGACCAATAATAACTAATGAAACTGAAGCAATAATAATAAAAAAAAAAACTCCCAGCAAACAACAGTCCTGGCTGGATGGCTTCACAGGTGAGTTTTACCAAACATTTAAAGACGATCTAACACCTGTCCTCCTCAGAAATTTGAAAAGGAGGGAAGACTTGCAAGCTCTTTTTAAGAGGCCGGCATTATCCTAATTCCAAAGTCAGATAAAGATACTACAAAAAAAGAAAATTATAGGCCACTATCTTTGATGCACATGGATGCTAAAATCCTCAACAAGATATTAGCAAATCAATTCCAGGAATACAGTAAAAGATAATATACCATGATCAAGTGGGATTTATTTGGGGAATGCAAGTTGGTATAATATTTGCAAATCAATAAATGTTATACATCACATAAATGAAATGGAAGATTAAAATCATGTATCAATAGATGCGGAAAAAGCATTTAATAAAATCCAGTACCCATTTATGATAAAAACTCTCAGCAAAGTGTGACCAGAGGGATCATAACATAATAAAGGCCATATATGAAAAACCTACAGCCAACTTATTGGGCAAAAACTAAAAGTGTTTCCCTTAAGATCAGGGACAAGACAAGGTGTCCAATTTCACCACTCTTACTCAACATAGTACTAGAAGTATGAGCCACAGCAATCAGATAATTAGAAGAAATAAGAGGCATCCAAATTGGAAACGAGGAAGTAAAATTGTCATTATTGAGAGATGATATGATAGTGCACATAGAAAACCCTAAAGACTCCACCAGAAAAAACTACTTGATCTAATAAATGAATTTGACAAAGTAGTAGGATACAAAATTAATATTTGGAAGTTGGTGGCATTTTTACATACTAGTAGGGAACAATCAATCAGAAAGAGAAACTGAGAAAACAGTGCCATTTGCTGTTGCAACAGCAACAAAAAAAATAAGGTACCTATGAATAAATTTAACCTAGACCTGTACTCAGAAAACTATAGAACATTGAAGAAAGAAACTGAGTAAGGTAAAAATAAGTGGAGGCATATACTGTGTTTATGGATTAGAAGAATTAACATCATTAAAATGTCCATACTACCCAAAGCAATCTATAAACTCAACACAACTCCTGTTAAAATACCAGTGACATATTTAAAAGATCTAGAACAAATATTCCAAAGACTTATATGGAACCAAAAAGGACCACAAATAGCCTCCGCAATCTTGAGAAAGAAGGTCAAAGTTGGAGGGATCACAATACACGGAATCACACTGTACTACTACAAAACCATTGTAGTCAAAACTGGTACTGGCATGAGAACGGACACATAAATCAATGGAACAGAGTAGAGAGCCTGGAAATCAACCCATGCCTTTATGTTCAATTAATATTTGATAAGGGAGACAAGAACATATAATAGAATAAATATAGTCTCTTCAATAAATGATGTTGAGGAAACTGGACAGGTACATACAAAAAATGGAACTAGACCACCAACTTACACCATATCCCAAAATAAACTCAAAATGGATAAAAGACTTAGATGTAAATCATGAAACCATACATATCCTAGAAGAAAACATACATGGTAAAATCTGAGGTATATTTCCTAGTGATTTCTTTGCCAATAAATTTCCGAGGGCAAGGAAAATAAATAAAAATTAAAAAATGGGACTGCATGAAGATAGAATACTTCTGCATAGCAAAACAAACTGTCAACAAAATGAAAAGGTAATTCACTGTGTAGGAGAAAATGTTTGCCAATGATACATCCAATAAGGGGTTAATTTCCAAAATATGTAAAGAACTTACACAGCTTAACACCAGGAAGCCAAACAATGCAATTAAAAAATGGGCAAAGGACTCGAATAGACACTTCTCTAAAGAGGATATACAATGACCAGTAGACATATGAAAAAATGTTCAACATTACTAATCAGCAGAGAGATGCAAATTAAAACCACAGTGAGGTATCACCTCACATCTGTCAGAATGGCCATCCTCAGTTGGTCAATTCAGTAAAGTCAACAGTAAAACCTCAGTAGGTCAACAAACAAGTGTTAGCAAGGATGTGGAGAAAAGAGAACCCTTTTGTGCTGTTGGTAGGAATGCAGATTGGTGTAGACACTATGGAAAACAGTATGGAGTTTCCTCAAAAATTTAAAAATGGAACTGCTTTTTGATTCCGCAATCCCACTTTTGGGACTACATCCTAAGAATCCCGAAACATTTACTAGAAAGAATATATGCACCTCTACGTTCATAGCAGATTTATTTACAATAGCCCAAGTGCCCATCAGTAGATGAGGGGGCAAAAAAGCTTGGTAAATTTGCACTATGGAATTCTACATGGCTATAGAAAAGAAGGAACTCTTAACTTTTGTGACAGCATGGATGGGCCTGGAGAATATTATGCTAAATAAAATAAGCCACTCAGAACGACAAATACCACATGATCTCACTCATACGTGGAATCTAATGAGTAAAATAAACTGACAGAATAAAACCTTAGGCATGGATTCATGGAGTAGACTGATAGATCTCAGAGGGAGGGGGTAGGGGTATTAGAAGAGATTAACTAAGAAACATATATGCACATATAGAAAGTTCATGGACACAAACAACAATGTGGTGAAGACCAGGGTGGGTGGGGTGGGGGCTTGGTAGAGGGAAGATTGGAGGGAAATTGGAAACATCTGTAACAGTCAACAACAAAATTAAAATAGCCTAGAAATGGTTAATTTCATAAATATTGTCTATAATACTTGAAGAGTAGATTTAATCCAGGTCCTCATCATATCTCACCTAAACTAATGGCATAACCTTAAAACTAATATGATATCTAGCCTCTCCTCTCCTCTCCTTAGCCTCTCCTAGCCTCACTTATCCCCTAAACTGTCCCCCAAATTATAATACCTTTTAATAGCACAGACCAGTGGCATCCTCCACCCCCATCCCTTTGCCAGAGCATGTGGCTCCCTGCAGGGGCTCTCCTGGGCTGCGGGGTTCACTTCCACCCCTGCAGTGTGGGCTCATCATCTTTCCCTGCACTTCCCCACATGGCAGTGCTTCCCTGTGTAACCAACCAAAGCTGTCCTTTCCCCTGTGCTCACCGAAGCCCAGCCAGACGCAAACGGGAGAAAACGAGGGTTTATTAGTGGAGGGAATGGCACCGGGCCCAGAGTCGCAGGTGAACTGATGCTGGAAGACCTGGCTCCCCGATGGCTGCCAGGGGGCGGGTTATCCAGGGAAGCAGTCACTGACCCTGGTGGCTAAAGGAGTGGGGGTCGTGGGCTCTCCTGATTGGCTGGGACCGGGGGGAGGGGTCGGTGACCGTGGTGGCTGGTGCTCTGCCTGAGGGTGTGGTCCACAGGGTCGCCTACTTTCCCGGGCCTGGGGCCGAAGCACCGCCCAGGTCACACGTCATCTTCAGTCTGACAGGAAACTCTGTTTCTGTGGTCAGCAGACCCGAGGCTTGTTCTTATGACAGTGTGATGCTGACCGGAGTCCGATGTCCTGAGGACTTCACGATGGAGGAAGGGAGTGGAGGGACAGAGAGGAGACGGTGTCGCCGTCCGGGAGTGGGGCTTCTGCGCAGTGACGTTCATACTCATGATAAGTCAGCACAGGATGACATAGTAACTGTAGGCTGAGCCACACCAAATTGCCATTTTTGTAGGCTAAAGAGTGGTAAATTGGCATAATGTGATACAGTTTGATCCCTTGATATAAAAGTACGTTGAAGCTTCTCGAGAGCAGAGCCCTGGTCTCACTGACCTCGGTGTCCTGGTGGCAGGCATAGTCGTTGATGTGTCACAGGCCATGGAACAGGTTCCTGAATTAATTGATCATTTGACACTCAAGATGGAAGGAAATGTGGAGTATACAGGGAAGTTTCGTTATCTGAGATGTTACTCTGACTTTATACATGTGACTTTACCTTTTTATTGGAATTGTGTTCAAAGATACAAGTTAGAAATGCAGTTATTCTCAGAGTTAGGTATTTCTAGTTATTTCTAGTTTATCTACATGTTTAAAACTGTCCTTAGTCTGAATGGAAGAAAAAAACAATATCTCAAATTTAAATTTAAGAATATCTTAAATTTAAATGTTAACACTTGAAAACTAATCCACTGCTGTGGCCAAAAAAACTCCCTTTTGAAAGTAACACTTTGGGGTTTGTTGGGCTTTTTGGGTGAATTTTTTTCTGGCTTTAGAAATATGCTAAAAATATACTTACTGAACTCATGGGAAAAGTGAACCATTATGATCACATAGGGCCTATTCAATCCATGAACACACTGGAGACGTTTTTTCACTTGACAGGAAGTGGAAAGCCGTTCACCAAGGATCTCTCTGGGTTGCTCATAATCTTGTGGATGGAAGAGCCAGCAGGGGCTTTCAGAGACCAAGCTGTCTTCTGCCTGCCTGCCCGTCATACAGTCTTCCAAACATTCCCACTGGGTAAGAATCTATCCTGTTTTTAAAAGGCCTGTAATGAAGTAGACACTTTAAATCACAAAGCCTCTTACAACCTAAATGAGTAGTGTATTTCCCACAGGCTTTGCCAGTAGTATAATTAATCTCACACATGAAGTGCCTGGGACATAATAAGCGGTCAATAATTATTGGCTATAACTAAGTTTGTGTAATTAAGATGGCCATAGGAAAATGAGCATCTTCCTGAGACTGAGAAAAGTAGGTTCTCTCAATTACAAAAAGCAAAGCATGTCTACTTATCTATGTAATTATTTTGGAACTGGATGGAACACATGATACACTACAAAACATATGAGCTGTAGACCCTCACAGATGTAGGTTCAAATTCTAGCTCCCCTAAATTTCTTCTTCTTAAAATGGGGGCAGTTATACACACATGCCTTGCAGGACTGTTTGTAAAAAGTTGGGGACAGTGCCTGCCCGTTGGAGGCCCTTCTCAAACAGTTCCTGTGGCCAGCACTAGACCACAGCCTCAGCACCAACAGGTCCCGGCAGAAGGAGGGAATGATGAATGTCGTGTCCGGTCAGTCTGTGAGGTGACAAGCATGACTCTAGGAGAGGTCTCATTTCTTACCCTGTGCTTGCAAAAGCCAGATGTTCACAAATCAAGAATGTTGGAGGGACTAATCCATGGACCACTGACGCCAACCCTCTAACTCACCTAGGGGCCTTCTGGAAATACAGAGTTTGGACCACGGAGTTAGACTCAAGAGAATCAGCAACTCCATGTGGGGAGAAGAGGCAGGAATCTTGTATTTAAAACAAAAAAAAAAGAAAAACCTTGATGATTCCCAAGATAAAGTCAGTGAGATGACCTCTGTATTCCCTCCCAAGTTTAGACTGTGTGATTCTAATCAGAATTCTGAGTCAGAGTTTATAATTACTATGCAAAATGAGGTAATTTGTGGTTTCCTGTCTTAAGATTATGATACAGGGAAGGATCACATAATGGGTATTATGTGATAAATTAATGGAGATTCACTCTAACACAGAAAAATGAAAAATTGCCTAGTTACACACTTCAGCTTTAACCCTAATATTAGATCCCTAATATTCTGAGGAAAAAATGAACAAAGCAGACTAGATTTTAACACAATGGATATATTCTATGTCAGAAAAAAAACCTCACAAAAATGGAAAAATAACCAGGGAATACTCTATCAAGTCACAGTTGAGGGAGCAGTGGAGCACCCAGGTCAAGGTCATGTAACAGGATGCTGAGCTACATGGCTGGGGGAAGGAGAAGGGAAGGAGAGTTACTTTGCATGTCTAAAGAACTTGGCCAGTGTTTTAGTGATGCTGATGGTGTGCCTGCTACACTAGATGGGCTGACTCTAACCTGGGAGGCAGTCCCCAGGTAGCTGCACCTGAGCGAGAGCAGGAAGGTGGTTCCCGCATCATGGGACCTCGACTGCCCGGACCAACAACGGCAGCCAAGAAAGGCAGAATTGACCAGAGTACTGGCAGGTGTAACCCTTTGTGGGGGGAGTTGGAAATGGGGTTACAGAGGAAGATCCACACTGAGATTTAAACCCAAGCATGGGGCAGCTAGGTGCTCTCAGCTGTGTGAGGCTCTGTTACCATGTGGCTTAGGAGTAGAGAAGGCAGTCTTGGCCACGCGACTTGAAAGGATGCAGAAGGACCCTCACCAGTCCACCATGGGGAGGGGCCATACGGTTTTGGATTAAGTGTGGGAGTCTAGCCAAGCACGGATTACTGGGAGAAGCCGGGAATGCTGAACTGAGATGGGTGGCTGTGCACTACTGACTCTCTTTCTTTTCCCGAGAGATGATCCTCCTAACTGGCCTGATCTGCCAAGGGGAGGCAGGACTGTGTGGTTATGGGTGGTTTTTTTGTTTCTAAAGGGAGTGGGACTTGATGGCAAAATTCTGTCTTTATTCTAAACCTGTATAACTTGAATAAATAGTGCCTTTCCTTTTCATAAGACTCTGGCATTGGGAGTCACGGTTTTTTGGTGGCAGGCAGTACAACCCAGAGGAATGGAACCAAGTGGTTCTATTTCAGTAATGACAGAGGGACACCTTGTTTTCACCTCATAATGGAACAACTGCCGTCTTGAGGCTGAATCAGCAGAGAAAAAGAATGAGGCTTTGCAGGCCCACATGGTACTGGAAAGGAATTTGGGGGCTGTCTGGCCCAGAGAAGTGGCCCCACGTCAGAGTCTACCAGTGCAGTTGATCCCACCACAAAGCAAGTGCACCAGTGCTGCGACGTGCTGCAGGCTGGAGCTGCAGCTTGTGGCCTGGGGCGGCCCTCTTCCAGGGACTGAGAGCACCCCGTCCTTCCCAGCACTGCGTCTGGCTCCCCCAGAGCCTGGTGTTCCTCGCAGCTGCTGGGTTCCCATGAGCAAGTGGAGTTTCAGGGAGGTCTTCTAGCTCGGGGGGGCCGGGACCGAGGCAGGCAGAAATCAGACGTGGACACGGGCCAGCGCCAGCCCTCACAACCCTGTCCCTGAGGCAGTGGCCAGCATGCCGGTCAGCTCCTTCGGGCCTGGGTGGTACTGGTCACACCACGCACTCCCCTTGGGAGTGACCAGGTGCCCTGAAGACCTCAAAAGTCTTGGCAGAACCATAGAGCTACCCAAACTTTCAACCAGGCAGGCAATTTATTAAAGTCTCATTCATTTACATAACTCCAATTTCCCAGCTACAGGGGTGTTAGCACCATTTGGAAAGGCAAGTTCCCATGGAGGGCTGTGTCCAGGACCTTCATCAGAGAAGGCCATGGGGGACAAGGTGGAGAGGACTCTGATGGTAGCCACACCACTGTGCCCCGACCAGCTCAGAGCTAGAACGCATCCACGGCACAGAGACCTGTCTCAGGGTGGAGAAGGTCGAGGTCCACAGGCCAGCGCTAATGTGGCTACAGGAAGTGCTTCTGAAGAGCTCTGTATCCTGTCCTGTTTTTCACTCTCCAAAAGGTGTTGACCTATTCACCCCTGGTGTGGCTGACGACACAGACAAGGAAACGATCAGGTTTGGTAACTATTTATAGCTTTCTGATTCACTCTCCCTCGGAGGTCTGTGGGAGTTGACAACAGCTTAGCAACTTTCTTTCATGAAAGGATGCCCAGTACACCTCTTCTTGGACCCCAGCCACGCCAGACGGGCTCAGATGCTCTGCCTCAGTGCATCCGATGGCCTTCAAAGAGGGTGAGGGCCGTGGGAAGAGAAACCTCCCCAGCACCTAACCACTAACTGAAAAGGATTCTCGATGGCAAGTGAATAGTGTTTTCAGTTTCAGCTCCTAGACTTGGGGCTGCGTTTAAAGGGGCCCACTGAATGGAAGAATTGAAGTTTAGTTGTGGAATGATTTGGGGGAAAACAAAAGTGTTTGCTGTAGTGGCAAAGGACGGGGCAGCTGGCTTCCTGGGAGCGCTGCCTTAGGGGCAGGCACTGAGTTTTGAAGTTGTCCCGGACGGAGCACTTGAATCAGCACCTCTGGCGTGTGTCTTCTCAGAGGAAGTTGAGAGTCTGTCTTGCAGGCTGGCCCCACTTTCTCTTTCTTTTTCACACGTGTGCTGTGCCCCCTTGTCACACTGTGTTTCCCTGACCTGCCCCCAGCCCCGGCCCCCTTTCCTCCACTCCCCTGTCCTTTAAGGACTTCTCACATGGAGTGCCCATGGGGTGGTCAGGAAACACGCTGACCTCATTTATGGCTGGGTGGGAAACACAGATGGTCAGGCAGGATTTGTTCTCTGGTTTTGTGAATTCTAACTCTCTGACACGGGAACAGATCCTGGCTGCGGAAACCAGGCAGGTGAGCTGTGGGACCTGGGTTGTCCCCACCGGCCCACAGATGCCGTCTGCAGAAAGCGGAGTGGCGAAGCGCTGAGTGGTCAGGAGCCCCTGCACAGACTCTGAAAACCCTGGAGTGTCCCTCAGGCGGAAGAAGAATCTGTTGGAGACAGAGGGTCCGATTCCTCAGGACATGGGAGGAGCTCCTGCAGGCTGAGTCTCGACTTCTGGCACCTGGGTTCCAACTGGGGTTCTAAGATGGCCCGTTGCCTGATCCCCAGACTGAAGGACAGGTTAGTGTCCTGGTGTCTGAGTGACAACAGCGCATCTGACTGACTGGCCTAGAGCTTGGGCATGGCCAGCTCAGAGAACGTCCTCAGCTTGGCCCCCCTCCACCCCAGCAGGAGTGCCTGCAACCACAGAGATGTGGGAGAATTGGGCAGAGGGGCAGCGGAGCAGTGCTCTGGGGCCTGAGCTGTGGCAGAAGGAAGGCCTTGAGGAAAATGGGGTGATGGGTAGTGCCCCTCCCCTGTCTGGCTCCTAGAACTGGGTTTGAGCCTAGGCAACCCAGTGGGCGTGGTGCTTGTCTTGTGCCCGCCTCGGGACTGAGGAAGGTGAGACTGCCAGGGGTTGAAGTTTGCATAGACCGAGTGATGGAGTGCGCCAGGTTGCAGAGAAGCCTGCCTCCTTGGCAGGGCACAGGGCCTCGGGGCCCGCAGGGTATCAGCTCTGGGAGCCCGAGAAAGCAGCCCAGCAAGGGCCTCAGTGAGTGGGTGGGTCCGCAGTGGTGCTCCTGGCAAGAACCCAGCCCGATTGCAGAGACTGGGCAAGAGTGTCCGGCTCAGGGCAGGGCATGTGAAGGACGCTTTTACCAGTGCTCACAAAACTTGGGGGGATGTTGGGGTATTTGAGTCCTGTGACAGAGCGTCAGGACATCGTAACCTTAAAGTTCCTGATGAAGTCTGACATCTTTCCTGCTAGGAGAATCAGAGATGCCCGCCATGTGATGTGTGTGCGAGTGTGTGTGTGAGTGTGTGAGTATGTGTGTGAGTGTGTGTGTGTGTGTATAAGGAAGGTTGTCAGAGTTTTCTCTCAAGTATAATTACATACAGTGGGGGGCATATTTGATGTATATCAGTAGGTCTTCCTTTCCTTGCTTTTTCTATATGATCTTTTTAACTGTCCTTAAATTGGGTAATTAAGAATTGGTGGGGGCTAGATCTAATTTTAATATTATATACTGTAGAAAATATTTTTACCACAGTTTATCTTTAGGAAAGACATCATAGCCTCAGAGATATTACCATCTTTTTTTCCTTTGAAGCTTATAATTAATGTACATTTTAGATACTTCCCTCTTTTTTCTTGTAAAATAAAAACATGTGGACCTGACCAGTGAAACGCAGGGGGTTGGGTGCTGTCCTAGAATGTGAAAGGTTGCAGATTTGATTCCTGGTCGGGGCATGTGCCTGGGTTGCAGGTTTGGTCCCCAGTCAGGGTGTGCATGGAAGGCGACCAGTTGATACTTCTTTCTTACATCAGTGTTCCCCTTCTTTCTCTCTCCCTTCCCCTTGCATATGAATTATAGGATATTTGAAGTTATGGAAATTTAGAAAGAAGGAAAAATATCACAAATCGTATACTGAACAGGTGTTTTGGAAAGTGCAAGCAGCTCGCGTGGGCTCAGAGGAGTGGCGTCCGTCCAGTGACGAGCTGCAGAGCCACCCTCAGCTTGAGAATGGCAGAGACAGGGCCGAAGCAGGGCTCGGTCTGCGTCTGGCCGCATCATCCTGTCAGCTCCAGGTCAGGCACTGACACAGCTTATGGAGCACAGGGGTCAGGCACTTACACAGCTTACGGCGTGGTCCCTGATAGTCCAGCACCCACCTGGCCCCGTCTGTAATGATCACAGTGCAGTGCCCCGACTCAGTTCTCTGGGCTGGACTGGACATCCTCGTGGCTGTCGTGTAGCTGCAGGTTTGTGCTGCCTAATCCGTGCGCCTCTCACCCAGTCCCCCAGCCCACGGCACCCTTCATTCTGTTCTCTGTGCCCACGAGTGTGCTCCTGCTTTGTCCGTTCATTCATTCTGCTCTGAGAGTCTGCGGGCGAGAGAGATCAGGTGGTGTCTGCCTTCCTCTGTCTGACACGGACCACATTCCAGCTGTGGCCTTCCAGGGACCTTGTCTGTGCGCCGTTGTCGAGGCCGTGGAGAGCACCCGCCCTGGGACGAGAGCCCCAGGGCAGCATGGGACGAGGCAGGGCAGCAGCACAGGAGGCTGAGGCATTCGGGTCAGTGCACTGGGCCAGTGTGGCTCTGGGTCTGCAGCCCAGGCTGCCTGTTATGTGTAGCTTCCAGAACCTCAGACCATCTGTCTCCACCCCTGTTTGCTGTGGACAGAAGGTGGTATTTCCAGTCTCCCACCTGTACCATTTAGTCCAAAGAAAAAACCAGACAAATTAAATTACTCCAATTTAAATGTAATCCCTCTCCCAGAGACTGTTGCCAGTTTAGAAGGACTGAAGATCTAATTTAATGAAATTAACTCCTTGTCGTGAAACTCACATCACTAATGAGAATGGAAAAGGAGCCGTGACAGTGGCGGCTCCCAGGGGGAAGGTGTTGCACATCGGCGCCCAAGGCAGCCAGCTGGCATTCTCAGCCCCAAGGTGTCTGGCTACAGCCACACCCCATGACAAGTTTGACACACCCATGAGCACATTTCAGAGACCAGGAGGAGCCCAAGAATGACTTAACTGGGTGGAGAACCCTTGTGCAGTGTGTGCATTATGCACACACTGCATGCAAGGCTCAGTGGTAGACGTGGGTGGGCATGACAGGTTCACTTTCGACTTCCTGGTCTTCAGGAGTCTCCACTGGAGTGAAAGACACATGCACAAGTAACATTAGCATAGTTAATGCATGAGAACGCTTCTCTTAAAACAGAGACTGGCCCTGGCTGGTGTGGCTCAGTGGATTTAGCACCAGACTGTGAAGCAAAGGGTCGCTGATTCAATTCCCAGTCAGGACACATGCTTGGGTTGCGGGCCAGGTCCCCAGTAGGGCACATATAAAAGGCAACCACACATTGATGTTTCTCTCTCTCTCTTTTTCTCCCTCGCTTCCCCTCTCTAAAAATAAATAAATCTTAAAAATAACCCAGAGACTGGAAGGTGCTAGAGCACATTGTTAATAGAAGAAAAACTGTCAGCAAAAAGGGATGATTCTAGAGTCTAGATGAAGAGATTCTTTGAGAGAATGCTGCTCCCGGGACCGACTTGGCAGAGGGCTGGGAATGAGACAGGAGGGGCAGTCTGGGTGCGTCTGAGACACGCTGAGGAGAGGGCAGTTGGAACGGAGAGCTGGCGTGTGTTGTTGTGGCCACGGTCCACCCGAAGAGGGCAGGAAGCTGTGTTCCGAGCCTGGCTCCAGCAGCACATGGGGGGGCGTGGTGGGGGGAGAGAGCGTCTGGCTCTACCAGGGAGCAGCGAGGGCCCAGGCGGGTCTCCCACATGCTTCTGGTGTGACCTTGTGCTAAGGTTGCAAGCGAGGACAGAAAGAGTGGGCGGGGCTTTGAGCTAATGGGTTTTGGCAAAGGGGGACCGGTGGGGAGAGGCAGAAAAGGAGCAGGAATGCCAGTGGTAGTGACTTGAAGAGGGTGGTCTGTGGGGCTCAGGTGAGTGGGGGGAGGCTACGTGGAGCTAGCAGGGCCAGAGGCCTGAGGAGCCCTGGGCAGGTCCCTCTCCTGGCACCTCAGTCCGATCCCAACCTCGTGGGCTCCCTGACACTGCCCTGCAGGGGCATCTCCTTGCTTCTGCTTCCATAGGAGAGGAGGCATTGAGTGGGGTGGCAGGGCTCAAGGGCAGAATGTCTTTAAGGCAGTGACTGGATTTTTGTAGATAGAAGTCATGGAAATAAAACAACATGTAGCCTTTTCCACTTAAGTTTTTAAAACATGAGAACAAGCACTGCAAAGCAAAATTAAACATCTACGTAAGTCATTTGTTAAAAAAAAAACACAGAAAAGGTGAACCAATAAGTAAGAATACTTAGGAACAATTAGACACTTTACAAATTCTTAGCTGTCATCAGTCATTAGATAATCTTGCCCTATTTTCCCTGAGCTTGTGTCGATCTTTTTTCTCTTTCCTTGAGTCTTTATACTCTGAGTTGAAAACCATTCCAAACTGAGAACCCTGTACTAGGAATCAGTGTGTCTGCAGGTTGTCTTTGCTGTAGGAGTCAACATCCCTGAAATGGAGATCTTTCTTCTTCCCCTGGGTCTGGCGCACTCTTTTCTCCACAGTGAGGAAGGCACTGTGATTCTGTGTCGCCACCACTGAGAGACGAGAGCTGAGGCCCCCAAGCAGAGCGTGTCTTCTCCCCCATGGAGATGCTCTGGTTCCTATCTCTTTGCAGAAAGGACACAGGTCAGCCCCAGACCCCAGGCACGCCCTTCCATGTTATGCCCTGTGGGACAGGGCACCGCTCCTCACCAGCGAATCCCAGTGTGGCCTCTGGCTGTGAAGACGGCCTAGCACAGGATGTGTGAGGAGAGAATGCCTCAGGCTCTCTAGGCAGAGCTGAAGGCCCAGGTAGGCCTGTCCTGGTGGACGAAGGGCTCCTTCAGCCGGGGCTACCTAGGACACAGAGCCTCTGAGGACAGCTGAGACAGACTATCTGTGGGGGCAGGGGCGGGGGGCAGCGTTCCTCTGGCTGACTTCACAGTGGCGTCTGCTCTGCCTCCCCAGGGCTCAGCACGGCTCTCTCATTAAATGCCCTACCCCCCCGGCCCCACTCCGTGTTCAGACTGACTGCGTGGGTGATGTCAAAGAGGCAAGCTTCTTAAAAATGTTTGTTGATGGTAGAGAGAGAGGGAGGGAGGGAGAGAGACGTTGGTGTGGGAGAGAAACATCAACTGGTGGCCTCCCGTGCACGCCCCAACTGGGTCGGACCGGCAGCCTTGGTGTGCAGACACTGTAACTGAGCCACAGCAGCCAGGGGTAAAGGAGAAGGCCTTAACAATGTGTTTAAAATAGTCGATACAGCGGATCAAGACTGCGACTGAAACAGTGCCTTTTTCCTGAGGAATGGCGTGGTCCCTGTGTCTGCACTTACTCTGCAAGATTGGCCTGGGTGCCAGGCTCAGAGGGGCACCCTGCTGGCAGCTCGGAGCTCTCCCCCCACAGGCTAGCTCTGCAGGGAGAACTGCATGGAGAGCACGAGGCCCCTCAATTGTGCAGAGCGAAGAGTGGCCCCTAAGGTGTATTTGTTCGTGCCACCTAAATCCAAGTGCATTTGATGTTACGATTGCCTGGGAAGGTTTTCCAGGCAGTTGAAATAGGGCAAGGTTACTGGGCACAGGACGTAGTCTGGCTGGAGTAACCCTGCGTAGGTCAGCCTGGGATGCGGGACGCCGGGTGTTAGGGTGTGCCTCGCACCCTGTCCCCACAGAGGATGTGTTGACATCCAAACTGCCAGCACCACAGACTGCGATCTCATTTAGAAAGAGGGTCATTGCAGAGGTTGCTAGAGAAGACTAGGTCATACTGAAGAGGGGGAGCCCTCACCCAACTTGACTTGTGTCCTAATAAGAAGATGGCTGTGTGTGAAGTCACAGACACACAGGGAGAACACCTGATGACAACAGAGACAGGAACTGAGGTGGTGCACATGCAAGCCAGAGACCGCCAGTGACCCCCAGAAGCTAAGAAGAGGCGAGGGAAGTCTTGCAGGGGAGAATGCCTGCTGACGCAGTAAATGTGAGGCAAGTTTCTGTAGCTTTCAGCCAGGCTCGGTGTGGGGGTTCATCATGATGGCCCACAGAAACGAACTGTCCAGGAAGGTAGAAAGGGACAGGGGCTGATGCAAGCCTGGCACTGAACAGGAAGAGGGTCTGGGCAGCAGCAGTCACTAATGACAAGTGTCTTAGCTGGTGAGGAGCTGGCCCCACAGCCACACTGCGGCAGGGCCACACGTGGTCTGTGCCCTGGGCACATGGGTGCTGACACACATCCTGAAAGCTCTGGGCACCCCCAGGCCCGACGTCAATGTGTGGGCTCTCAGTGGGGACTTCGGTGTGGGAACCCTCATGATCGCCACTTCCCAGGTGAGAAAAGGGAGGCACCGAGCAGTGAGGTCAGGGTGCACGGCTGCTGTGGGAAGAGCCAGGGGTCAGTTTGAGGGTTCGTGCCCTGCGCACAGTGCCCAGCGTCAGCAGAGGGTGGTTCCAGAGGGAGAGGCCACAACTGGCCGTGCGTCTCTGGGGTGGGGCGGCGGGGGGAGGCGCAAGCTCCGGGCTCACGGCAGACAGTGCCCGTCCTTGTCCTGGTGACGTGGACCCACTCCATCAGTTCTCCAGCCACGGGACACATTCCCACAAGACAGGGAAGGAAGGAAGTCAAAGCCATTTCCATGATGACCAATTTGAGTCACTAAGAGTTTTGCTCCGTGGAGACAATAAAAAAATAATGCAGACTCTGCAGCGTGGTTGATGGTACTTTTTGTGAGCGATGGTCAGTGTGTGGAACAGGGAAGTTCCTGGGCTCACACAGCCGCTTAGCACCTGCAGCCGTAGGCGGACTTCACAGTGGATTGTGGAGGATGTGTGTGGTCCCCATAGAAATGTGGGGTGTGCTTATGTTGCCTTATCACAGCAAGGAAAGCTTCCAGTTTTTACTCAATGCCTCTGCGAACTAAGTTCTTCACTCATACGTGCATGTGTCTGGTGATGACAAGAACTTGTCCTAGAGCAGCTTCTTGCTTCATGCATTTCAAACATGTTTTCTCCTCTCTGTGCTGGGGCCCAGCAGGGTAGCCCGCTCCCACGTGGCAGGCTGCTGCCAGCCCTGTCCTCCCTGCCACACACAGAGAAGTTGGTGCGGGGTGGCGGCACGTGCCTGGGATCACTCCCAGCCTTACTCACCTGTAAACAAAGGGACTGCCAACCATATAAGGACACACCACGAAGCTAGACTAAACACATCTCCCCTTAGCCTGGTGTTTCTGCACCTTTTATCTATTCATTGCCCTTTTCCCTGCTTCCCCCCCATGATATTTTAATACCAAAGACACATTGCACACAGGTGTTGACAGTGACCAAACCTGTGCTTCACACATACACCGAGCAAGACGCTTCCCCATTGAGGAAGCGTGACCTAGCCCAGTCCCCCAAAATGGTCACGGTGTTTCGATGCCACTCTGCCCAAGGGGAGAGTGTGATAGAGTAGTTTGGGAGGGGCAGAAACATGGCTGTGTCGCACACACTTACGGTAAAGTTTTCATGTAAAATATTCATTGGTTTTGCACTGGGGACTGAAAACATTTAACATAATTAAAATGTTTATAGTCATCAACATTGTACTCTAGTTATTGGTTTTGTAAAACAACTTTGAATTCATTTTTCAAATGTTCTGAGTGTCGACAAATAATAAGAGCATTCAGCCTTCAGCCAGCAGGTGTTACTCGGGGACATTTGGTAGCACAACAGAATCCGTCGGCTCGCACGGTTCTTCGTCCTTCGGAGGGGCGTGCGTCTGAAGAGGGGGCGCTCTCACCATCACCACAGTCACAAAGCGTCGTGTTCTGAGACTCTGCAGGGTGTCTCGGGGGCTGTGGTGCAGCGGCATGAGCCGGGGCCCAAGAACACTGACTGTGAAGGGCTGGTCAACATGTTTTTACAGACTTAAAATAGAAAGACAGGTTTTACTTTTTTCCATGTAGGAGAGAGCGGAACGTTTTAAATTGAGAAAGTTAAAAAGAATTCCAAGATAAAAGAAAGTGAGACTTGAAATTTCTAAGTAGTTGTGGGTCTTTTAGTCACAGTCTCCAAGTCATTTCTCATAAGGTGCTTTTATCTTTGGTACATTGTGCGCCTGTTTGTATAGGAAGAACTCCTATTTACAAGGGCTTCACTGAGCAAGTGGATGGCAGTGAGCAAACAACCCCGAGGACTGAGCTCATGCATCACAGATGAAGCCGTGTGTCTTTCACAAAATGTGCAAGTCGTCCTCCAAACTCACCCCACTTCCCCGAGCCACAGTTTCCTCTCCTGGAAGGGTTAGAATAAAACAGTGTTCGGAAAGGTGTGAAATGGATCCCACGAGATCACATCTGACGGCCATGTAGAGCTTGTCCTCTGAGCACAAAGAAGGGCTGCTATTGCTGTGGCCGCGAGTTGAATCCTCACAAAAAACACAGAGCCTCTTCCCCGGGCTCTTCTGGTCCCTGGGAAGCGGTCACCTGGGCTGTGTCCATCCTCATCTCTCAGGTGAAGGGCTGTCAGTGTCACAATCGTCTGTGAGTTGCCTTGTGATCATTCTCTATTAAATCCCCTCTTTACTTGCCGGCCTCTACAACTGGACCAGAAGCTAGAAAGGCAGCCTGTCTGTCTCACTCATCACTCTATCTGAGGTCTAGCCTATGTGACTTAGCACCCAGTAGGTGCTCACCTATGTGCTGAATGAGCACAAGAATAGAAGGCGATGATTCATGATTAGAGAGCTGTATACTCAGATTTCTTTAGGTAAAATGTTTTTCCCATGTGGTTTTAAAACCTGCCCCAACTGTGGCCTGAGGCCCCCATGACTCATTCCTCCTCCCAACCAAAGACACCAGGAGTGCGATTACTGGAAAAGGCAATGTCTTCACAAAGACAGGCATCTACTGACAGTGATAAACAGAAACCACCTACCATCCACTTTCACGTCGGCCTGTCAGTCAGCCACCAGAGAGCAGGAGTTTTCCATTCCCACCTAAGGGGACGACTCCCGGGCCCCTGGACTCCCTCTGGGAGTAGCTGGGTTTGCAGCAAAGACGTGGTGGTCTGCCGGGCCCTCCCCTGGGCTGTCCGAGCCCCCAGTGCTGACTGTGTGCACCAGATTCACGGGGGTAACCAGGGGTGCGGAAGCGCTGCCCCTGCCCCAAAGGACTTACCGCTGTGTCAGGGAGCCCAGTCTGTTCCAGAGAAGGAGAGGCTGATGGTCATGGCTCTTGGCTGGTGGCTCCTGGGGGCTCCCCCTGGAGGAAAAAACAATAACTCCAAGATGTTGATTTTCAAAAATTAGAGTCTTAGAATTAAGAATTACTTAAGTCTTAATTTAATTTGTGTGGCTGTCTTGTTGGGGTGGTTTCAGAAGCAGGGGCCTTGTCAGTTTCTTGTACTAGGCTTTGTGCAGAGTGAGCTTCCAGTGCACAGCCCTGTGGCTGGGAAGAGCACTGGGCCTCAGCCCTTCCTGCCTCTCAGGGTATGCAGCAGTTCCTAGATACGCTGCTGGTTTTAGGGGGCCCATGGAAGACTTCATTGTGGTGAGGACTTGTGCGGGGTGGGTGAGGTGGCGGTGGCGATAAAGCCAGGTCCGGTCACGCTCTGCAGCCCTTTCTTCCCATGGTGTCACCCGCCCTGTCTGAGGGGGGTGGGGTGAGGCAGGTGGGAGCAGAGAACAGCAAGGCCAGGCAGGAACAGGGTGACGCAGTGAGGGGCTCCAGGACCAGGGGGCATGCCACCCGAGGTGAAAGGCCCGAAACAAGATAGACTGGGGCAGCAGTGAGGCCAGGGCAGGGAGAGCATGATGAGCGGTTCGAACGGAGGGCTCAGCCCGCACAGGCGCTGCCCGGAACGACTGTCCTGTGGCATTCGGGTAGGAGATGGGCTTGGGTCAGCCACCTCCTCAGAAGAGAAAGGTGTGGGCCCAGGGCGGCTATGAATGCGCCCCAGCACAAAACCATAAGTTTACTTAAAACCTTTTTTCTTGCTCATCAGTTTTTGTTAGTGTTTGTGTATCTAACATGTGGCCCAAGACAACTTTCTTCTTCCAGCATGGCCCAGAGTCCACCAGGTTGGACACCCTGGTTGGGGAAGTAGTGGCCGGGCCTCCCGCCTGGCCTGACCCCGGGGCATTCATGTCACCTCTGCATCCTTTACATCCACCTTCTTCCTTGCTTGTTGCGTCATGGTTAGGAGATGAATATTGCCACTGCATACATCACACCTGGCCCATCCAAGACCGCAGGGAGGAAGGGTGATGTCCCCAGGCTTCCTCCGACATGTTGTTGCCAGAGTGCTGTCTGGCAGGGCCTGGGCTCCTGCAGGGAGGACTGGGGAAGAGAGGCTTGGGCTCCTGCACCCTGTCTGACAGACATTCCTTAGAGGCCTGTGCGTGTGTGCGCGCATGTGTGTCCATCCCCAGCTCAGAAACGCTCCTCAACCTTTGCTCCCACCCCACCCCTATTGCCGTCATCTTTATGAAGGACAGTGTGTGCAAGGGTGCCTCCAGTGGCAGTGGTCACCAGACTTGTCCATGTCCTCATTGCGCACCCCCAACCTGCTTAGGTGCCAGGAAACCTATTCCTCTTGTTTCACTGTTGTCCCGTCTTGTAGCAGAAACGTCTCCTCGCAGCCCACCTCTGAGTCCAGCGGCAGTCTTGGGGACAGTAGTGCATGTCACTGCTCTCCCCGTCTGACACCCATCCTACCCTGTCTCCACCCCGCCAGGGTTTCAGTACACCCGACGGAACTCATTGTCTGCCACCAGCAGGCAGCTCACCAGTGCAGGAGGTTTGTTTTCCCAGTGATGCCCCTCCTCTGGGGAGCAGCGGTCAGCACACAGACACCCAGTCTCCTGCACCAGGACAGTGATCCGAAAGGGCCCTCTTGGCAGGGTCCTAGTTCGTCACCCACAGTGGAAACCAGCCCAAGAAATCCTTCTTTTCTGGTTTTTCTTCCTCTGCCTGTCTGTCCCCTCTCCCTTACTCCGGTGGGGTCACCCATCTCTCTGGTCTCCAGTGCTGCTGGGGGGGATCCCCAACTAAAGCCATCTCCCCACAGGAACTGCCGACCATTCTTCCCTTTGTCACCCCCACAGGACCCTTTTCTTCACACCCTCTCCTTTAAGGGGAAGGTGAGTTCCACTTCTCTCCAGAAACGAAAACTCTGGCTGTGTGGACTGTAATCTGTCACACAGATGGAAATCTCTCTCTGTTGGGGAGATCCAACAGGGATGCCAGGGAGTGTCCTTCTCTCGGCGTCCCTCCCTGGACCGAGGTGTTGAGTGATGACTGTAGTGTGTGTATCAGGAGAGTAAGCAATAATGTAGGAGCATTTACAAAGCAGTCAGTGTGCCCAGTGCCTGGCCCTTCAGCTAAGGATCCACAATTGAGTGCATGGTTTCCACGATGATGTCCAGCCTCGTGTTCCTCGCGGAGCACAGGTGTCCTGTGTGGTGTGTGCCGTTTGAACC
Organism: Sturnira hondurensis; assembly: GCF_014824575.4. NCBI lineage: Eukaryota > Metazoa > Chordata > Mammalia > Chiroptera > Phyllostomidae > Sturnira > Sturnira hondurensis. The sequence goes on along the minus strand of NW_028082759.1, from coordinate 26,779,570 downwards.
CACAGACCTGGGTCACTGATGAGGTGGGGGTGGCAGTAGAAAAGACACAGGGATTGTGGATGACTCCTGGCTTCCTGGCCTGGGCACCACGGTGGCTGGGACGTCATTGGCCAAGACAGAGAATGCAAAGGCAATAGCAGAGTGGAAGAGAAAGACAATGATGTGTTGTGCTTTAAATCTCGGCAAGCCATGCAGGTGAAGATATCCAGTAGACAGAAGTATGGGTCTAGAGCTATATTTTCGACCAGTGTGCCACAAGAATTTTTAAAACATGCAATACCTGGCTATTTGGTCAGGGGCATTGACCTCTTTTCCCGTAGATTGTCAAATAAAAAATGACAACAGCCAACACGACAATAGCCATCTGGGGTGAGTGCCCTGTTTTAAACCATAAATATAGGTCATGTAGTAGAGTTGCTTTTTATTGGTCACATCACATAATAAGGTTGCATCTGATTGGTTAATTCTTATACCAGAAATCCTTATGGACTAGTATAGGCTCTTAAGTTTCTAAAAAGTCACTTTGGAGCAAGAGAATAGGTAATTACTATTATTAATATTTTTGTAAATCAGTCAAAATTATACCTATTTTATCATATTGGCAAAAATAAACTTTGTGGTGTGTCACATAGTTTTAGTAGTCACGTATGCCATGAGCTGAAAAAGGATGAAAGTCACCAGTCTGGAGATGAGACAAGAAAGCAGGACCAGCACGTAGATGTGGGAGTCACAGGTGCGTGAACTTAGCACTGGGAGCAGAGTACATCAGCAGGAATGCAGAGGGGAGCCAGAGGGACTGCAGAGTGTGAAGAAGCAGGGCCCAGGGGTGAGGCAGACACAGAGACGGTGGAGGTCTGACCACAGAGGTGGCAGAAGACTCGGGCGGCTTGGGTCCACACTCCCAGAAGCCTGGGGAGTGCACTTCCGGGGGAGGGGCGATCGCAGTCCGGTGCCCAGCTGTGGAGTGGCCAGGTGGGCCAGGCAAAGACAAGGGCCCTCGGCATCTGCGACCTCATAGATGCCAGTGTCAGCTAAGGCATGCTTGGAGGACATCTGGTCACCTCGACCTTGGCAGCCATGGAGGTGGGGCATCGACACTGCCTTCTGCAGCCTCCATTCACAGTGACAGCGTCTTCTGACAACTGGAGGCAGGTCTCTCAGCCCTCCCCTCTTCCTTCCCCTTCCTCTGCCCAAACCTGCTGGATCTCTCTTCCCCTGTGGGCTGTCAGTCTGTCCTCCCCCACATTTCCGTTTGCCCTAGAGCAGCTGCTGCTGTTCCTTGGCTTATTTGCACAGCAAGTTCTGGAAAGAATCTGCTCTTACCTGAACAGAAGCTCTGTGAGCTGGCAGGCATTCCAGTTTGTGTGAGTGAACTTCGCCATTGGACCCTCAGTTCCCTAGCGAGGCTGCGTGGCACATGCCCGGAGGCCTGGTTAAGAACAATTTGGTGGAAGGCCAATGGGTAGAAACCAGAACTGGTCGCAGAGCCATGTTGCCGGTCATTTGCTCTGCCACCTTTCAGGTGGTGATATCTGCTGCACTTGATAATGACGAGCCATATGGAGAGGCTAGCCCCACATCTTGAGGCTTTGCTACATGCAAAAGTTACCAAAGATGAAGATTTTTTTACAAAACAGTAATGGACATGACATAACATGAGAGTCAGTTGTGACACGGAGCACAGTGCAGGCCAGAGCACGCAGCAGCCCCGAGAGGGACTGGGAGACAGCCCTGCAGGTGGGAGCAGGTGCTGAGGATGCTGGCCTTCAGCCGCAGAGAGCTGCGTGGAAGCTGGCTTGAGGGTCAGTGGGGTGGCTCTAAGTTTGGTTCTAGACATAGTGAACTTGAGATTCCAATATGGAGAGAGGTCTGGTTGGAAAAGTCAACCAGCTGTGTTGATGGGAAGGGAAGGCTGGAGAGAGACAGGCTGCCGGGGGCTTGCGAGGCACCCTGGACTGTGGGTGGGCTGAGGTTAGGGCTGTAGACTGGGGAGGGCGGTGAAGGGTTTGAAGGGGGCACGGGCTGCCGGTCCTGGGCCGGCCTGTCCTTGGTAGCAGGGTTCGGACTTTCAACCCTGCGCGTCTCCTCCTCAGATGGAAGGCCACGCTACTCCACTTACCACACGGCTGCGGCCCCATGACAAGCTCTGGCCCGTTATTTGTTGTCCCAAGTGTTGTGGGGCTTCTAGACAGAGCAAGCACCCTGTCTCCATCTCTCCTTGCTGCTGTGTGGACTGTAGAGGGGACAGCCGTCACATTGGCCAGGAGGTGGTCTTGAGGGAGCCACACAGAGTGGACCAACTGGTAAAAGGACCTGAGTTTTTGTTGACTTTCCGAAGCTCCCACACACCAGCTCTGGGTACTCTGTACCCCCGTTTTCTCTTACTGTGTGTGTGAGCCGCTGTGTTTGGGTCTCTTTGACTGAAGAGCGTCTGCCACAAACTCAGGGCGAGGAAGGGAGGAGGGGTGGGGAGGGGGGCAGGGAAGGTGATACCGGAGCACTGGGAGGAGGGCTAGGACAGGGTGTGTCAGGGAACTGGGCGGGCGAGGGGGACAGACGGACAGGATCGGCCGTGTCACATGCTGGAGACAGCACCCAGCTTGTGGGGAGGAAAGCAAGTGTATTTACTGAGGATGCACTGCATTGCTACTTGGTGCCGCAGAACAACACCTAGAGTACACTTTTCTGCTCTGTTAATTCTCTTTCAACGGTCGCTAATCTGAGCCACAAGACCTTGTGAATCGTGTTTTACATTTAAGTTTGGCAATAAAGACTATATTATGAACAGAGGGTAGCAAAGAGACTACAAGAAAATCTCTGTGTGCAAAATAGAATTTGTGAATTTCTTTTTAAAAAATACTTTATATATTTATCTCTAGAGGGAAAGGGAAGGAGAAAGGGAGAGAAACATCAATGTATGGTTGCCTCTCGTGAGTCCCCTGCTGGGAACTGGCCTGCAACCCAGGCATGTGCCCTGACTGGGAATCAAACCGCGATCCTTTGGTTCACAGGCCCACGCTCAACCCACTGAGCTACTACGCCAGCCAGGGCCAGAATTTGCGAATTTCTATAGCAGTCAACAGCAGCAGTCTACTAGATTCTGAATGATTGAGTAATACTAAATTTCCGTTCATTTGTTTAGCTTTCAGCGTGTTTGCCCTAAGGCGGGAAATTTGTGTCCATCTTTTTCATAGTGTTCTTGTCTTTAGGTGAGGTTACCCATTAGCACAGAACTTATTAAGAGAGAGTTTGCAGCCACTTAAAATCCAAAATTGGATAAAGATCTCATACAGATAATGAAGGTTAAAAGATTTCCAAACTCAGCAAGAATGTTTCACAAAAGCACAACTTCATACTATTACTTCCTTTATTGTTTATATTAATATGGAGTTGCCATGTTATAAATCCATTATGGTAGTAGTGACCTGCTTCTAAAAGCATATTAAACTTGATTACAGTATCCAAAGACTAGAATAGTTTAGTTTACTGACTTCTCTGGACAATCCAGGATTACATAGAAGGCTTTTGGTTCTGGTTATTACCTTTGAGAGGCTTTGTAAAATGTATATATTTTCTGTACTTAGAGTAAAATGTACTACGGTTGTACTCGGATGTGTTAAGGCTTGATTTTCAGTGTTGTGGGTGCGGCTTGTTTGGAACTGTGGCCACAGCAGCACCCTCTCCCCCGGGTGGGGACCTGAGCCTGGAAAGGCAGAGGCGCGTGCTTATGCTCTCACCCACCCCGCGTGCACGATGGGACACAGGCCCATCCACGCGGCGAACTAGAGCACATTCTCTTTTACCAGAGCTCCAGGAGGAGACTTCACGGGAAACCACCAAAACACGAGGACTTTGATGTTAGGCAAGCGCAATGATGGTGAATTTTCACCTGCTCGCAGAGACAAAATTCACGTTCATTCTTTTTCACCGAGTGTAGTCAGACTCACCCATAGGTTTCTAACTGTAGACTTGGATGTTACAATTTATAGTATTTCAGTCTCCAAGGAACCTTCTAGGCGAAGAGGAAGGGGAGGGGCCCAAGTGAGCCCAAATTAGGATTTCTGATGGGCGGAGATAGGCCCTTCCATGACACCAGGGAGGGGCCTCTGGGCCAGGGGCTGGACCGGCCTCTGTGGTGTTTCTGGACCAGCCCCCCCGGTAGTTAAATAGTGCTAGCTGGAGGCAACACTGTTTCACTAGGACGATCCGTTAGAAGAACGTTAGGTCTGCAGCTTGAATTCGCTGAGCTGCTACGATTTCTGTTTCAAAAATCTGACCATTGTTATCTGTTGGTTTATATTTGCGAATCCACCATTACCTATTCATGTAGCAGGTGAGGTAGTGTTATCCTCCCCTCGCTGCCCCTGATCAGGGACCGGCTCTCCATCCCCCACATCTGGAGGACACCTGAGGCAGCTTCCAATCTTGATCCCAGTCATTGTGAGAAATTGGAACAGTTTTCAGCTTTTAAGAAGGGCAGCTCAACGTAATACCAATTTTTAAATCTTCAGTCCGTTAATCCTTCTCCTTCCTCCGCAGCCAGGCCAGCAGCTTTCAACCAGCCCTGGGCAGAGGGGTGGGACCCTCTGCTCTTCTGGGATCTCTCCTCCTGCAGCCAGGGCTAGGCAGGGGCGGGGCGGAGAGGGAGGGTGGTCCTGGCCACTCCCTTGCACAGGGTCCCAGTGCCAACCTCTGCAGGCATATATCCATGAATTCCTCAGCAACTCCATTTGTCCTGGTCCTTGAAAGGCAAGTCCCTCTTCAGATGGCCTCTTGTGACACCCAGTAGCTCCCCACATAGCTTGGTTCTCCCAGGACTCACTCACTGAGGCAGCCTCTGGGCTGAAGCCCCTCCATGGAGCTGGCTTGGGCACCCTCTGGCGCCCTGCCCTGCAGTGTCCTCCTGGGCTGCCCAGGTGGCCTCTTCACAGGCCCCCAGGCTCCTGCGAACCCATGCACTTTTGAGCCTGAAACTCATCTGTGGGCACTCATGGAGGCCGCATCTGGCCAGTGCTGTCTCAGGGTGTGTGGTCAGCCCCCAGTCTGGAGGACTACCCCAGGTTCCAGGAGCACATCTGTGTGCTCGACAGGCCCTCTCCCCAGGAGCTCTGTGCAAAGACCACTCTTTCCAGGGCAGCCTTCGCTCACTTGCTCCAGGGTGTCAGGCGAAGGTCACGGGACTGGGTTGGGCACTCTAAGCAGGTGGTGCTGGAACAGACCTCATGGCCTCTCAGGCTGGGGAGGAATTACCTCCAGCTCTGGGCTTTAGCCGAAATTTGGAGGCGAAATTTGGAGGCAATGAGAAGGTTTGGTTCCACTTGGATTTGAGGGGTGTTTGGTCATGTTCGTGGATAAGGAGGCTGAATCTTTCTAAAGTTTCCCCTGTTGGTAAACTATGCTGAGACTCGTCCTGAGTGCCTTTATTTGGTATAAGATAGCCGAGTATCTCAAGAAAACCAAAACTCAGGGAGTAACCTCCAGAAGGCCTTAGAACAAGTACAGATAGTATTTAATGCCCCCCACTTTCACCCAAGGCTAAGGAATTTATGCAACAGGAGGTTCCCTTGGGTGTCTCCTCAGTGCCCAATGGTGATGACTTTTTCATATAGCAGATATGTCATTGAACGCTACAATAGTGTTCTTTCATTGCAAATGATAGAAATCACCTTGAAACTGTTTATCAGTTAGGATGCTATTAGTTGCAAGCAAGCAAAAACCACACTCAAATAGACTTGAAAAATAAAGGACATGATGTATCTAGAGGCTTCAGGAAGAGCTCGATCCACATTCTCTTCGAGGGCCAGTTTCTTTCTTTTCTTGCATGGGTTTGGTTTCATGTTAAACTGACTTCCCATGTGAGGCTGTGAGGCGTCGGTCAGAGACCCTGACTCCACACATCTCTTTGTGTGTGTCCACTGGGCAGCTTTTACTCACTTCTGAGACCAAGGAGGGAAACTGCTTTCTCCAAAGCTCCCAGGAAATTCTCGTAATTGCTCCAGGAGCACACACTGGTCATGTGTTCCCTTCTGCTCTGGTAGTGGTGCCCAGGGATGTGGGCCATGCTCACCGGCTCTAGTCTGGAACTGAGGGTTTAAGGTCAGTTCTACCCAACACGTGTGATTAAAAATTGGGGAAGCTGCTAGGAAGGAGGAAGCAAAGAGTGGGTGCTGGGACGCAGCTCTGGGAGGAAATGCCGTTTATCATCAGAACACAGAGATGCCTGGCAGCCGCTAAGGCTAGGAGGGCCTGGGCCGCAGGCAGGAGTGCGGTTGGAATGAGAAGCTCGACGGAGTCCCTGGCGTGCCTCTCATTTCTGCTCACCAAGCCTCCACGTGATGAGAGGCTTAGAAGACAGCTTCTCATGGCCCTCAAGTTCCAGTATCGTGGTTACAGACACAGAGAACTTGCCTCCAGCTCTGGCGCCAGCTTCTGCTTGCCTGGGACGGACCCCTGAGTAGCCTAATCAGTGCATGCAGCACACACACGCAGGGACATGATACACAAGCATGACCTCTGGGAACCTGCCCTGTGTCTCAGGGACGAATCGAGGGGCCATAGGGAGCGAGGCAGCCTTCGCGCAGTGTCCACCACGGGCCACCTTGTCGTGTTGCAACCTGCCAGCAAGAGAAAGGACGGAATTTATGGACAGGACACAAATGTAAAGGTATGGCAAAGCGTCAGGACAGGCCATTCCGTGAGCCCCGGTGGTCCGTATCCATGACAGGGGTTCCCATTGTTTAATGTCAGCACTAGGTTCACACTGTTTCAGGTAAATTGAAACTTGACTCCCAGGCAGCAATGCGCATCCATTACAATGCCGGTTAGTGTAACCTGCAGTTCCCCTACTCCGTCTGTTGCAGTTCCCTTAACCCCCACACATTGTCAAGGTTAACTGTTAAGATTCCCTGCATTGTGTCTCTGCAGTTATTTATGATACCGGTTCTGAGGCGCTGCGATTGTCTCTTTCAGCAAATGCTTCCCTCTCCCTAAATGGTGTGCTTGCCTCCCCCCAGAATGTGTGTGGTTTGATTTACATGATTTTGACTGGACTGATGAACAGGGCTGTTCACCTGGCAAGTGAACAGAGGTTCCCAGAGGTGAACTTGCCACCCAGCTTTATAGATTTCCTTATTCCCAGGTTTGGGTAGCAAAACTCAGTGTATCTACTGAACAGTTTCTCCGTGCTGACGTCTGGTGCACTTGAGAAGTAAGGACCCTCAGGCACACGGTACTGCAATAAAGAAACAGAGACTTATTACCAGGGGACTGAAAACAAGTTCTGCTCACCCATCCATGTGGCAGGGATGCTGAGAAGCTGGGCGGGACGCTTCCCTTGCGCCTCCATGCTGCCCTCCAGGCCCGGCTTTCTGGCTGTGCGGGCCCTTCTGCAGAGGCGGTCAAGAAAGCAGACTCTGGGTTGGGACTCCTGTAGCAATGAAAAGGGCTGGGTGGGGATCCCGACTCCTTCCCTGGGAGACTGCGGAGATCATGGTCCCTCACAAAGTCTCCTCCTCGTGGGAGGGGACTAGCGACCATCAGAACAGTAATGAAGCCCTGCCTCAGAGGGCACCGCTCTCAAACCAAGTCTGGGCCTCTGTTCAGCGTACTCTCCCCTGTGAAACTCCCTTTCATCCCCATTCTTTCCTAAGCTGTTTGCTTTCTTCCAGAAAAAGCAGACATTTCTGTTGTTGGCTAAGTGTCAGAGCCCACTGTGACCCACAGCCCCAGCACTCTCTGGAGAGGCCGCAAAGGCGAGCCAAAATCCCCTCCCGCTTCCTGCTGACCGAGCCGGTGGCTGTGCACTTGCAGGACAGACAGCAGCCTGTCTCGCAGGAAGATGGCGTGGTGGCACTGCTAGCCACCCGGAGTCCGTCCTCACGGCCACTTGGCAGGGGGACTGTCCTGTTAGCCAACTCACTCTCTCCAGGGGACAGAAAACACTTCTCGTGTTTGGGACAGGGGTCATTTTGTCTCTTGGACACAGAGACCCACCTGAGCGCCCAGCTCTACTTGCCTAGCAGTTTGTTCCTTTCTCTTCATTTTAGACTGTTCGGTCTTTTAAAGTTGGGGTGTAGTGGACACAAAACCCCGTAGTAGTTTCAGGTGCACAACACTGTGACTCACACTCCTACATCCTGAGAATGGTCACCATGCCAGGCCCGACTCTCTCCCATCTCAGTAACTCCTTGTCCCCCAGTGGAAGACAGAGGGGAAGCTCACCATCCCTGACTGTCACCACATCCTTCTTATGGTCTCATTCAAAGGGTTCCCAGTGCTTCTGTGGGAACCACTCCCTCCCTCAGTGCAGCTCCCTCCCTCAGTGCAGCCCCCTCTCAGGTCAGGCCCCTTTCCAAGGAGCAAAGGCCCCTTCTGAGTGGGGACCAGCCCTTCCTTCTGCTCCGGGCCCCGTGGGCCCCCCTACGCATTGAATTGTGGCTGGTGTGGACTGACGGCCGAGTGTGCCGTGGTGCCCACCCTCCTTGGCCAGCACCTGTCTTTGTAGGCACAAGCTCTTGCAAGGACAGCAGGTGATGTGTGTGCAGAGAAGAGGCAGACACCAGGGACAACGGCAGAGCAGCTGCCCGCGGCAGGGCTGCGAGTCCCAGGGCTGCGAGTCCTGCTCCGTGCAGTGCAGCGCCGGGCCTGGCGCAGCAGGCACAGTGGCTCCGCAGCTCAGCGGGCGGACTCACACTGGGCAGACCCACCGCACGCAGGCCCGAGCCCCAAGGGCCCTTGTGACAGAGGCAGGTTTGCAGGGGTGTCGCTGGGACACCTGCTCTCTGCAGGAGTCTCAGCACTGTGGGAAGGGCTCGGAGAAATGCCATCTTCATCACTTTGTGGTTTGGACCCTAGGGAGGCTTAGTCAAGTGCAATGTCCTTTTCGTCTCTATTTTGGTAGTCATTTTATTGATTTTATTTTAAACATTTTAAAAATTTATTGATGGATTTTAGAGAGGAAGGGAGCAGGAGGGAAGTGGGCAGAGAGAGATCGATCTGTTCGATCTCTACAAGCGCTCACTGGTGGACTCGTGTGCGCCCGGAGCGGCATGGACCCCACAGCCTTGGCGTGCCAGTGCAGTGCTCTGCCTGGCTGGCTGCCCGCCAGGCTGGGGCTCCAACTCGGCTTTGAGTCGTAGCACCGTGTGTTCAGTGACACCCTATGTATTGTGAAGAGGACTTTGACAGAACCCAGGACAACCTATGTATAAAATCCTTAGTACAAATACACACTTACAAGTGTGCATTTCACGAGAGTGTGAGCTTAGACATGGAGAGGAAAAATAATCCTGGAGAAAGACACAACTGTACGGATAGATTTTGCTGCCTAACTTTCCACCCTGGCACTGCAGCCCCGTGCCTCTTGGTTCCTTCAGCAGCACTGCCCCCCAGTGGCCAGAGGGCTTCATTGGCGGGCAGAAAGGGAGACAGGAAGAGGCAGGAGCCAGGCAGTGGCCTCAGGGCAGACAGGAGATGGAGCAGAAAAGAAGTGTTTTGACAGAGTGGTGCGGGGAGGCTGCCAGAGAGGATGTTGGGGAGAGTCCCGATGGGCACCAAGGGGGTGCTTTTGCTGCCCGTCTCTGTTGGTCAGCTCTCTTGGACTTCTTGGGATGGAGGAGGTATTGCTGTGTGTTCCTATTTGCCCTGAAGCCCCGTTGAGGGTCGGTGGCATTGTCCTGAGTGCCCTGCTCAGCCGCCATGTGCCCAGCACTCCCTTCGTCCTGGAGAACTGGACTCCGAGATTGGGCTAGCACTCTGCACAGCAGGCATCGGCAGGGAAGGCGGCAGGGCAGCCGGGGTTGCCGAGGAAGCCCCCACACTGGGCACCTGCCCTTTGTAACCACCTCAGAGGCTCGTGGCCAAAGAGGGGCCTTGTGCTTTTCATAGCTCATGCGCACCTAATTCCAGTGAAGGAGGGCGCCTCCGCGACAAGCACATCCAGGGAGATGTGCAAGAGCAAAGAAGGAAAGTGGAGACAGTGCTGAGGAAGGAGCAGGCAGGGCAGGGGCTATGGCTCGAGGCAGTCGCCACAGGCAAGTGTCCCATCCATTATCAGTTACCTGGTAGCCGGGAACAACTGGGCAGAGGGGCATTCTGTGCTTTGCATCACCTGGAAGGAGACAGTGTAACTGTCCTTCAGAGATATGTAGGTCCTATGATGGGCTAGAGGTATTAGCTCATGCTGTGGTGGTATCATTTGGCAATACAAAAGGTACCAGACCTTAAACTTACACAATGTTACATGCCAATTATATCTCAACAAAGCTGGGAAAATTTTAAACCATTTAGAAGAGAGACAATGTTTTACATAGTTCCTAGCATTACATTCCAAGAGGGATTTATTCTAGTACTTCTAGACCAATAAATAAACACTGACTTCAAAGTCATCCACATGTATAGTTGAGGCTCTTCCACGGGAGTTTGAAGATCTGAGACTGTACCTATCAGGTACCAGGTATGATGAGTAACCATGGAATCGACCAGGGGGACCCCTAGTGGGCCATGGAGTTATTGCACAGTGTCCCTGAGCCACGATTCTAGTTGCATCATTTTAGGAGTGAAAAGGTTGTTTTGTACAAACATACCATTAATTTTTTTAAATATGAGGGTGAGCATAAATATGTACCATAGCTCCTGACTTTACACTACCTTTTGGTTGCTATAAATTTTACTCACTTAGATTTTAGTAACAATACACTTACTAAAACTCCGATACTACAAGTAGGTCCTTGTGCCTGAGAAGGTGCAGACTGTGGAGCTGCTGTGTGTGCTCCAAGCAGAGGTGACCCTCCTCCCCTCGCAATGGCTGTTTTCCACGTGGGGAGATCAGCAGCCAGGCCCCACTGGGCTCGGTGCTCTGCTTCATTCGGTGACCAGCCTTGTGGTCGAGGAGGCCCAACAGAACCTCAGGGCTTCCCTCACTGAGCGCTGGGTTCAGGGGGCTTCAGCGACTTGCTGTGCTTTCAGAAGTGAAGGTCAGGAGTGGCCCAATGGCCCCTCCTGCTCAGACAGGTGGTAGAAAGAGGGACCACCATGGTCCAGTGCTGAGCTGTGGTCGGCTCCACAGATGACCGCTCTGGAACAGCTTGCTGCAGGCCCCCATCAGCCCTTTTGTGTGGGGAAGAAAGAACTGGATCAGACATGGAGTCTCTCTGCTCTTGAAATGTCTGGGGGAAGAGAAGTCAGGCAGTAAATTGGGGCAGAATTTGCAGCCGTGAAACTCAAGTTTTCGTGGAATGCCGCCTCTTCCCAAGGCTGACCCCACACGGCTCCAGAGACCACTCCTGGGCCGTGTGTCAGCTGACATCAGACAGCCTCGGGCCCCCAGAGCAGGGAGGCGCCCTGGGCCCTGGGTCGAATGACTCCGCTCGGCTGGCAGAGAGCAGGATGACAGTCGCAGAGTCCAAAGCCCAGGCGGGCATGGCGGAGCCCCTGGAGAGAGCCTGGCTCACGAGCCATGTTTCTGCCTCTGCTGCCACAGTGGGGCCACTAAACAGGCCCCACATGTTTGCCAAGGAGATTGTCAGGGGCCCGCCCGGTTTCCAGTTGTGACCCTCAGGGCACACATGTGTTTAAGTGTCAAGAAAAAGATGTCTCTCCCTCTGTCTCCCCACCCCCCCCATTCCAGTCATGGCTGCACGGCTGGGCCATCAGAATGCAGTATCTTTGAGTGACAGCCCTTTGGCCTTGCTGAGAATGCCAGCCTTCTGGTGGGGCCTTTGCTGGACCAAAAAGAGGAAGGTTCGCTGACAGGCCAGCCACGTGGCACCTCTCCGTGACACCAGGTGGGTGGCCCTGCTTCCCTTCCTGGCCCATTACATTTTTATATGGGAGCTGTTCTCTCTCGAGTTTAGGGCTGGGGGATGCATGGTGTCAGGCCACTGGGGGCCTGACTGTGGCCAGCATTTTCAGATTCCCAAATTTCTGTTTTCTCAGAGTTAGACAGTAGGTTCTTGGCAGATTCGGGGTCATGGTAGAACCCTTGGCCCAGGGTCCTGTGCAGACAGATATAACTTCGCAGCCAGTGAGCAGGGAGCTCAACAGGTGCTTATTAATGACTGTTACATGCTAGATCTTGTCTCTTTTTTTTTAAAATCCTCACCCGAATATATGCTTGTTAATTTTAGAGAGAGAGGAAGGAAAAGAGAGAGTGAGGGAGAAGCACTGATCAGTTGCCTCCCATATGTGCCCAGACCAGGAATCGAACCCGGGACCTTTTGGCTTACGAGGCGATGCTCTAACCAACTGATGCTCCAGCCAGCGCCACCTGGCCAGGACTTGAGGTCGGTTCTTCACCGGGCATCTGCAAAGACGAATCCATGCTTTTACAAGCGGATGGGAACATGTGCTCGCAACATGAAGTAGAATTTCACAAAAGAAAATTTCAAAGTAGCAGAAAACATCCAAGTGTGTGTGATTCCCTAGCAATGAAGGAAGTATAAGTTAAAATGATAAGTTATTGCTTTTTGTGTGTGTTTGGCAAAGGTCAGAAACAATGGCTATACCCAGATGGCTCTCCCGCACTATTGCTGGGACGCCTCCTTTCAGGAACAGTTTGGCCCATGCGCATCAGAATCAAAATGCCCACCTTTAACCTGCCAATGCCCATTTTGGGAATGTTTTAAAAGTAAATAGTAGGAAAGGGACTCAAAGGTGTGTAGATAGAGGTTTTCACTGAAATGTTGTTTGCAGAAATGTCATTTGCAGTGTTGCCAAGAATCGGCAGTGTGTCTGTGTGACAGGTGGTTGTGCAGCCGGTGTGGGCCCATGTGAGGCCGGCAGTGCACAGAAGTGGCAAAGTGCAGTGCACGGTCCAGCTCTGTTTGTGTTTCGGAAAAGGGCACATGTTGTACTTACAGACGTGGAAAAGTGTTAGGAAAGAGCCCCCGATGTGATTGACACAGGCTGATTTCTTGTTTTTTTATAGTTGTCTGTGTTTCTTGAAATTTTTTTTTTTCAGTGAGCTTTAACTGCTTTTATTGCCTGAGAAAGTACATTGAAACATACATATCAAGCACCCTGACCTTAGGGGTATCACACGTGTATAACTAGCATGTGTTTTCAAGCCTGTGTGTGAGCTGCCATATCAGTTCTAGAATTGTAGCTCAGGAAGCTGGGGGTCCACCTTTCTTTTCAAAGCCCAAAGCCTGGTCCCAGGAAGGGACAGGGAGCCTCCAAAGGCCAGGCACTCGGTGGACGCTCGTGTTTCCTACACCAGCCCCCAACTGGCAGGACCGTGATTCCAGTCTAGTCTTCTCGTTCTGAAACCATTCTGTTCCTGTGGGCTCCCTAGTGTCTGGTTTTGTATGTTTGCATGTCCACCAAGATACAGTTTCCTGCTTTAGCACAAAATAGTTTATGCCTCAAAATTTGCACTTGAAAGAAGAAGCTTGTAGTGGGCACATTTTTCTTATGCCTTAACCTTCTTTAATAGGCTACAGACCTGCACACTCATCCATCCATTCATCCACCCACCCACCCATCCATCCATCCATCCATCCATCCATCCATTCACTGTGCATCCATCCATCTGTGCATGCATCCATTTATTTCTCAGTTTTCTTGTCTGCCTTCTCAAAAATAAGTTTGTTCCACGGTGTGACCGGCGCGCCACAGCTTGTCCTGCCCGGGAGTCCACGGCAGGCTCAGCTGTCCTCCAGGGCTGCTCGCGCTCTCTGTTCCTCTGCCCGTCTGTAAAGGGGCGAGGGCGACAGTGCTTTCCGATCAGGCAGCTTTAGCTAACACCCGCTCGGAACAAGCCCCGGTGTTCTTCACTTCTGTCTTCGTTCGGGGCGCCCCTTAGGTTTTCTCTTCGAGACTTGGGGCCTGGGCTAGGCCGAGACCCTCTTTGAAAGGGAAGTGGGGCGGCCCCGCTGCCCCACAGGAGGGTTTTCACAGGTCAGTCCAGGCAGCGTGCTGTTCCTCCCTGGGCTTCTGCTTGCTCTTTTCTCTTCAGTGGAGCCTCGTCCTTGGGGCATTTTTGGCAACAGAGCCCATCTGATCCAGTCCCTTTTCATTTCTGAGGCCAACCAGTGACTCACCCTGCACTGGAGGGCTTTCACAAATGTGCAACTCTGCCTTGTGTCACTGAGGTTTGGGGAGGGAGGCAGATCTATTCCCCACGGTCTGTGCTTCTATCAACCGCCCTGGGGAGGAGGGCAGGGGCTAGTCTCTGGGCTCCACCCCTGCTGGGAGGGGCAGGCTGGGCAGAGGAGTTGAAGCTGCAGATGTTGGAAGGAGCACCTGTCCTGTGTCGCACCCGTGCAGTGTGAGAAGGGCTTTCCTGCCCCAAACCTGAGCCCGAACCTAAGGCTGGGGATTCAGTGAGGTGCATCCACGCCCCGAGATACTTGCAGGACAGCTGGCTTGGGCTCTGCAGAAATGCCAGTGTCATGGACTGGGGTCTTAGATTCATCCTCAAAATGTGGCCCAGGGCCAGTAGCGTCAGCCTCACCTGCAGCCGTGGGGTTGGAAGTGCTGAGCTCATGGCCTGCCCCAGACTCAGAGCTGGGCCCCGCACTTCACAGGGCCCTGGTGGTCCCTGCATGCATTCCATTCCGAGAGGCTCTGATTGAAGGGACACTTCAAATCTCCTCAGTTGTCCCCATGGCATGCCTTTTGGCTGTTCCCCAAGCCATCCCACCCCAAATCTGAATCTAGTCAAGTACCCCCCATTGCACGTAGTTGTCAAAAACTTCAGTCTCTTTTCTACCTGGAATGGTGGCTCTCAAATGTTAGCGCATCAGAGCACTTGAGGGTTTGTTAAAACACAGGTTGCTCCCGCCCCTGCACACACTATCTGAGAGTTCCTGGAGCTGAGCCCAGCCACCGCTGGCCCTGTGTCCCTGCACTCAGCACCAGCAAGGTCTCGGGTAATGGTGCTCGTTCACTGTTCGATTGCCGAGTGCGATGATCACGTTTCTATAGGAAATTGCCTTTTGTGGGGGACTCTTGCAGAAGTATTTATAGATGGAGTGTCATATGTACAGGTAGCTCTGAAAGGACTCAGTGAAGTAAGTAGCTGGATGGATTATGGATACACGGATGGATGGACAGATGGAGCAGACGTGGCAAAATGTTAATCCATGGGCAGAGGTGAATAGACAGTGAACATAGTGAAGGAAAGAAAGAGTTGCTGCAACAGGTAAACGAACCCACTGTGGAGGGCAGGTTGGCTTTGCCCCCTTAGGTTCCCTGCCTGCAGCCTGCAAATGAGACTGACAAAAACAGACCAACTAGAGAAAAGGCATACAAATTTTATTTGGTGTCAATTTTTGTGGGATGTGGGAGATTTTTAGAAAAGAAGTGGGGACTAAAAAAGTAAATGGCTCTGAGAGCTCATACCATTTTTAACAGAGAATGATCAGTTGTGGAGACCTGACAACACACAGGAAAAGTTTGGGGTTTCCAGCCTGTGACATGAATCAGTGGGGGAACCCTGTGCTGAGAAGGGCGCCCTCGGCTGCACTGGTTTGTGCGGGTCCAGCTCAGGGCCAGAGTTCTGTCACCTTACAGGCCCAGAAACTTCCCTGGGGCCAGGGACTGGTGGCCCTGATTTCTCAGGACCCTTTGGTCAGACCAGGGATGCTCTGTGAGGCTTCTCCACATGTCTTCAGCTCAAAATAATCCTTATTCCAAAGTGGTAACAGGGTTTGGGATACACTAACCTCGAATACTGCCCTGTGGCACATTTGATATTTCAAGCTGAAGGAGTTGAGAGATGGCAGGTACAGGAAGGACTCTGACCCCCACCTATCCCCTGGTGCAGGCGTTAGATCTCACGCGAGAGGGCCCTCCTCTACCTTCAGGAAAGGAGTGTTCCTGTCTGATGACAGGGACGCCAAAGTCAAGTCCAGCCCACAGGCCTTGCAGAGTGTCCCCTAGTTCACTACCCTTAGCTTGGGGGCTTCGTCCTGTCACTTTTTCTGTGGCTCTCCACGTCATGCACCCAGTACAGAAACGCCCAGGATGCCTACCTGTCCGCAGGTCTTCACTTCCTCCTGAGAGCGTGTGTGCCCTGAAATTTCCATCTCAGAGCTGCGTGTGCCTGCAGATCTCCGTCTCCCGGCCTGCCCTCTCGTGGCCTCTCCTCTGTGTGTGCCTTCAGCTCCCCTGCTGAGCAGGACGCTGGTGCGGTGGAGTAGGGCCTGCTGCAACCTTTAATCTCACCACCTACCTCTTCAAAGGCCTCATCTCCAGACGTGGTCACTTCCTGAGCCCTAGGGGTCGGGTCTTCACGTGGGTGTTGGGGGACGCTGTTCAACCTGTAGCAGGTGTATTTTCCACGTCTCTACCATTCGGAGGCTCAGCCCCACGGGAAAGGGTTTCAGTGGAGAAGGGACAGTTGTCCTGGTTTCTTCCCTGTTCTGGCTTCTCTGCCACCATTGTCTTGCCCTCTGCCTCCCAGTCCCCGAGGGCTGTGAGGTCAGACAGGACAGTCGCCTGGGCCGACCTTGGAGCTACAACCCTGCACAGATGACCAAAGAGTGGGCAATCTCTGTCCCTGCTCTGGAAACAGGACAGTGACTGCATCAGCCTCTTAGGGTTGGCACCCTCGTCCGTGGCACAAACGCGCGGCCCGCACTGCATGGAGTACTCAGCACAGCGCCAGTGCTCAGTGACGGTTAGGGTCATGTGACTGGCGTTGTTTTGGTGCACTAGACATTTTTCACATCCCTTCAGAGTTCTTCCTTCACCTCAGTAAAAACTTCAATCTTTGTGAAACAAAGCGTATTTTGCTGCCTTTCTTAGTTGACATCATAGATATCTTGAGAAACCCTGTTGTCATCCAGTTTTTACTTATAGCTCCTACCCTGGTACCCACCCCATGTGCCACCAACTGTCACAAGCTAATGACAGGCTGATGGGGAAACGAGAGTCCCCTGGGGCGCGAGGCCCCTCTGTCGCTGGCCGCCTCCTTCCCTCCAGCATGCATCCACCACTGCATTGCGCTTGCAGGTTCGGCCTCTTCACTGTTCCTTGCTGTCTCTTTCCCTGTGGGCCTCGCTCCGCCAAGGCTGGGACCTTCCCCATTCTCTCTGTCACAACTTTCGAGCCTGACTCCCTGGACCCTGGGCCATGTCCCTTCACACTCACCTGCTCTCAGTTTGGTCAACACGAAATGCTTTGGTCGTTCCTGTTTTCAGGGGTGAGCCTTGGGCTTCTCCATCCTTGAGGCCCTTCCCACATTGGCTTCTGCTTCCTTCTCAAGCTTTCTCTCCCCCGCAGCCCCTCCTCCTGAAGGCCTTGTGCTATTTCTCCACACGTCTCACTGTCCACTTCAGGTCCCGCCCTTGTCCTCCGTGGGGCCAGCTCCTGCTTGATCTGCAAGTGCCCACCTCCTCCACAGAGCCCTGTTCACTCCTTGGTTTCCAACTGTAGCTTTCTTAAAGAAAGGAGTTTTACAGAGAGAGACATTGGTTTGTTGTTCCACCTATTAATGCATTTCTTGGTTGCTTCTTGTGAGTGTTCTGACCAGAGACAGAACCCACAGCCTTGTGGCACTGGGACGACACGAGCTATCCAGCCAGGGCTCCAGTTGTAATTTTATTGACTCAGAAAAATTGGCATGCCATGGATGCTCAGATCTCAAATATGTAATTCAAGGATTTAAAGAAAATTTTATACCCATTCATGTAACCTCTTCCTCAAATGAGATATAGAAAATCCGCCGCCCCCCCCCATGCTCCTCCCCGGTCTATCACACACACCCAACCCAAGCACCCACCCTTCAAATCTTTGTCACTGCAGATCAGCACTGCCTGTTCTTGAACTTCTTGTGGATGGGACCATGTGGTGGGCACTCTTTAGTCCACATTGTGTGTATCTATTTCTGGATTCTCTAGGCTGTTTCTGTAGTCTAGTTGCCTATCTTTATACCTGTCTTAATTATTGCAACTTCACGTAAGCTTGGGTTCTGATTATGTGAGACTGTCCGCTGTGTTCTTCAAGATATTTCAGCTAATCTAGGTATTTTTCATTCCCATACATGTTAGAATCAACCTGCCAACTTCTGCCCCCCCAAAAGTCTGTTTGGATTGTGAATTTGATTAGATTGTGTTGAATTCATAGATTGATTTTTGAGAAAGTTGACTCTTAGCAATATTCAGTCTTCCAACCCATGCAAATAAATATACTTCTCCATTTGTTGAGATCTAAAATTTGTCTCAGCAACGTTTTATAGAGGTTCTGCATATCTTTTATTAAATATGTTCCTAAGCATTTTTTATGATTTTGATACCATTATGAGTCAGGTTTTAAACTTTCTCATTTCCCAGTTTTTGCTGCTGGTCTATATAGAACTAATTTTATATATTGAGACCTTAATAAATTTACTTATTAGCTCTAGTAGAGCTTTTAGATTTCCAAGGGCTTTGCTACATAATGAATCATATCATCTGTAAACAAAAACAGTTTGACTTCTTCCTTTCCAAAATTTATGCTTTCTTTGTTTTTTGTTTCCTTATTGTCCTGGGACTTCAAAGCCATTTGGAATAAAACTGAGAATAGCTATCCTTGCCTCACTCTGGATCTTAAATGAAAAGATCCGTTAAGTTCAAAATTAGAAGTAGGCTTTTAAAAACTATCTGAATAAGGAAGTTTTCCTCTGTCTTAGTTTACAGAGTTTTTTGGCATTGTTATAAAATCACAATGAGGTGTTAAATTTTATCAAATGCTTACTTTGCATCAACTGAAAATATAATTTGTGTTTTCTCCTTGGTTCTGTTAATACATTGTATTACATGGGTTGATTTTTAATTTTATTTCTTTTTTTACTTTTTAGAGAGAGGGGAAGGAAAGGAGAAAGAGAAGGAGAGAAACATCAGTGTATGGTTATCTCTCAGAGGCCCCCTCCCGGGGACCAGGCCCACAACCCAGGCATGTGCCCTGACTGGGAGTTGAACCGTGACCTTTTGCTTCACAGCCTGCACTCAGTCCAGTGAGCTACACCAGCCAGGGCATGGGTTGATTTTTTAATGTTAAAGAATCTTTGCATTCTTTGCATGAACAATAATTGGTCACAATGTAATAAACTTTCATATGTTGCTGGATAAAATTTGCCAATTTAAAAGTGCCTTTTATGTTTATGTTTATGAAGGATATTGGCCTATAATTATCTTTTCTGGGAAGTTATCTCTCGGATTCTGGGGCAGAATCATTCTGGCCTCAAAAGTGAGTTTGGGAGAGTCCCCTATCTGTCTCCTGGAAGAGCCTGTGGAACCTGGTGGGACCCCTTCGTTGGTGACTGCTCAGCGGAGCGGTGTCATGCTGACCCTAACGGTCAGCTCTGGGGAGGGGGAGCCGGGATCAGAGGCAGCCACCAAAGCTGATTTCATTGATGTGTTTAAACCTCTCCTCTGCAGCAGCCACTAGGAACATGTTTTGTTAGGAAGCTGTATATTAGAACAGTTCACTGAGGCCACGGTCATGGACAAGAGGTGCCCATGAGCAAGTCCCCAGGCAGGCGAAGAGCGTGGGACCACCCCCAGCTCTGTCCCTAGCAGCAAAGCCTGGAGCAAGCCCCATACCAGCCCAGGTGAACACCGTGAGCCCCCTGTGCGTGTCCCTGTGCACGTCCCTGTGCCATCTCCCCGGTGAGGAAGCCTATGCAGCTCTGGCTTCACCAGTGTCCCTGGTGGGGCCTCTATCTAACAAGGGCCCCAGCAGCCTGGGCAGGCGCTCTGCCTGTGGAAGGCCTGCAGGCCAGCAGGCAGCTGTGGGCTGACCACCCAGAGCAGGTGTGGGACCCCCATCTAGGTCACCTGGTGCGCCGCAGGCAAAGGCAAGACGGCTTTCCTGGTCCAGAACCTCCGGTTAGAAACGACTTCAGTAGTGACGTCCAGGACTGAAAGAGGTGAGATGGCCTATTAGGCTGGTCCCATCCACTCTTCGCCAGGTGTGGGCCCCAGGGTGCTGCGGGGTGCACTGGGTGCCTGTGCTCACACGTCGTTTCAGTAGGTGGCAGCATGCCCTCTCCTTTCAAAGGTGTCTTCTGCAGTGGAGTCTTCAGTGGACAGCTGCTGCCAGGGAACTGCACCGACTGAGGCTGGGGCCCCCAGGACTGCCGGGTCCTGAAGGGGTCTGGGTGCACTGGCAACAACAGCTTCGGGGCAGACGCTGGGGCGTGGCACTTCCCTTCGGCTTCTACTGGGAAATCTTGACCAGGGACAGAAGCTTGCCTGTTCTCCCTCTTGCTCTCTCGCGCTCTCTCTCATTTTTTCTCTTTGATTTTGTAAATTAGTTTGGGGAAATGACTTCAATTAAGATTATAGGGAAAAACGCACAGCAACACAAACTTTTCTTCTTCAAATTGACCATCTCTCAGCCCAGCAGAAAGATGGCAATGTGGTCAGAGCCAGTTTAAGAGGATCACTGTAAAGCTGTGATTTTTAACTAAGGCCCCACAGTCTAGAAATCCAGAATCTTCCTTTACGCACCGCTGGGTCTCCCTCGGTCTCCTCCCACTCTCCCCACCCTGCCCAGCAGCTGTTTTCCCTCCACGCCTTCACCTTTGCGTTTCTAGGAGTGCCCTGTGTCATTCGCTTGCTACAGAGGACTTCCCTAAAGCTCATTGTCTTTCGTTTATTTTCAACTTTTTATTAAAGTGTACCCTACGTGGAGAAAATAGTATAAATCATAAGTTCGATAAATACCTCCTACTGGGTCAAAAAAGAGAGCACTCCTTCATTTCTCTCTCGGCGGCCGCCCTCATCTCCCCCAGGAAGACCAGCCTGCACCCTCTAGTGCAGCCGGCCCTGAGCAGCATAGGTGGGATTGTGCGAGCCCGTTTATACACGGGTTGTTCGATAAATACACGCACTGCTGCGTAAGGTACTGACGCTCCCGTATGGTTTTGTGAGTAACATGTTCTTCTCCCTAATTTACTTTACTATAAGAAAACAGCATATAAAAATAATACATAGAGATATAAAAATGCATTAATCAACTTTATGTGATCAGTATGGCATTTGGGAAACAGTAGGGTATTAATAGTTACATTTTGGGGGAGTCACAGCTCTATATGGATTTCGAGCTGTGTGGGGGCCAGTGCTCCCAACCCCCGTGCAGTTCAGGGGTACCCTGTACCATCTATTATTAGCTTTATCTGTTTGGGAACTTTATGTAAATGGGACCATAAATTGTGTGTGCTTTTGTACCTAGCATCTATTTTCAACATAGCTACTGTCCATTTGTTTATTGCTGTATTAAATTCTATTATATGGTTGTTTCATAATCAATTTTTCTTTTTTAAACAAGTAATTAATTGTACTTGAAACACCTCCCAGATTGTCTCCTTGTTGTACAGAATAAGCACATCTTTTGGGCACTCCATTATTAGGGCTTTGGAGAGAATTTGTTGCAGAAAAGAAATGACTTAGAGTTCACGCATGCTCTTCCAGCTGAGAGCTGCCTGTTGCCTCCTGCTCCTGCTCACTGGTGTCAGTGCAGCCCCGATCCCTTCGGTGCTTCCCAGCCCTGCCTGCTGGGTCACCCACGGCATTTCACAAAGCACCAGCATCCGGGCCCTCAGACACCCTGACTGGACTGGGATTCAGTACCCAGAAACATTGTCGTGAGCTCCCCAGATGACGTGATGCCTGCCGGGCCGGGGCCACTGGCTAGTCTCATCAGATGACGCGTGTGACCTGAAGCGCATCTGCACACTGTCTCGGAGAGCTCCCTCTCCACCTGTTTCAGTAACCGCGGGACGCCATGGCCTCTCTGCAGCTGTCCTCCACAGTCAGAGGGGGAGAGTGGAGAGGTCAAGGGCAGCAAAGGCCATGGCCAGGTCAGTTGGCGTGGGGACTTAGACACTCTGGGAAGCTGTGGTGCAGAGAAAGGGCCACTGTGATGCGGCTTTAGCGGGATGAGGGGTGGCAGAATGCAGATGGTGGTGGTTTGGTGAGCAGACAGGAGGCGAGGGAGTGCAGACAGGTGCAGACAATGCTTTGAACACCCAGCTCTCTCCCCCATGGGAGGCGAGGTCCTGGCCAACTCCCCTGGGGCCTGGAGTTGAGGGAACAGGTGCTGGAAGCAGGTGAGTGTGTTTGGGGCATAGAATAAAGTGGGAAAGTGACCCCAGAGAGCCAGAAGGGGAGATGGAAAGGGTCCCCAAAGGGGAGGGGCCAGAGCCAGCGTCTGAAGCTGGACGAGGGGACTGAGATAGAACAGCCCGGTAGGCAGGTTCTTGAGAAGAACTCAACTGTGTGTGCTGCTGCGTCCGCGTTCAAGGGGTGGCAGGGGCCCAGGCTCTTTGGGGGACAAAGGGCAACTAATAGATGGGGGAGTGTCTGTTTGAGGGGGTCTCAGGACCAGTGGCACAGAAGCAGGCAGTGTGAGGACGAAGAGACTAGCAGGCAATGGTTTTATCTGTGGGAAGACTTCAGACAGAGTGGCTCCAGGCGATGAAATCTGGTGCGTGGTCACGGCTATGGGCCAAGGGTGGAGAGAACGGCAGGGTGTGTGGGACTGAGGTGGGTAAGGCGCTGGGAAGCTACAGTATGGGCGGGATCCTCGCTGTGGGCACCATAGTCACCAGTTGGTGGCAAAAGTTGCATTCAAGGAAAAGGTTGTGCCTGAGTCCTCAGAGGTTCTGGAGGAGTGTTCACAAGATGACAGTTGTCCATGAGAAGTTGATGGACAAACAAGCTAGGACAGAGGGTGCACAAAAGTGATGGACATAGGGGAGGCTACCTTCCATCCTTCCTGGACCTGCCACGCATTTGGGAGGGCCACCAAGGTCGGGGCATCCCAGGGGCAGGGCAGGAAGTGGAAAGTTTCATTTTGGTGACGTGTGCAAGGTGAGAAGATTGTCTCTAGCATATACATGCAAAGAAGTAAGTTTCCAGGAGCTAAGGATCATTTTTTATTTTCTGCTGAGATAGTGAATGCAGGGTTTGCAGGGAATGACAGAAGACTGTGGTTCTGACTGGTTAGCATTTAATACAATCAGGTCTTAAATAAGAAGCCGTGAACATAAACATTTAAATCCAAATATATAATAAATAATCATTAAGTTATAAAATACAGAGTTCATATTGAAACTAAATTCTCAGATGCAACTGTCAGTACAACAGATCAATAACACAGATAATATAATAATGCTACAGTTCTATGCAGTTGTCTGAAGAAGACACCTTCAGCTAAAATGGTAGACATCCTGAATCATTCCCTGAACTCCCGTGACCTACAGCAGTCTCTTCCTTCCTTCCTTCCTTCCTTCCTTCCTTCCTTCCTTCCTTCCTTCCTTCCTTCCTTCCTTTTTTTCTTTTGGAACATTTTCCTTGTTCCCAAAGTGAGTATTGCTACAAATTCTATTGAAATAATGTTGATTGATTGAACATCAGATTTTAGTAGAAACTGTTACTCAGAAGTATGGTCGGATGCTCCTATAGGAACATCCAGAATTTTAGCAACTCAGAGACACATAAAGCTCTTTTTTTTAAAAAAAAAAAAAAAGGCAAACTAGCCCTTAGATATTAAGTCCAACAGCCTTATTCTACCAGGGAGAAGTAGAAACCCCCTAAATGTAAGCAAGTGCTATGACCAGCAAGACTGCAGGTGTCCTGCCCGACTACCTGCAGGTGACCAATAATGCTATGGGTTAGCCTCCCAGGGCTTTTGAGGGCTGGCCTGGTCTTGCACATGGAGCAGGGGGCTCTTTCTGTCCAGCTCCTCACCCTGAGTGTGCCGATGCATTGCTTTCTTGGGGTGCCGCGAGCCCCTCTGCCCAAGGCTTTGAACTCGGGTTAGTGAAGGCTCTTAGTGAACACCCACTAAATTACTTTTACTTTGAAGGTAAAATCTCTGGTCAAACGATTGCAACAGAGATTTATTAACAGTAAACATACCAAAATAAATATATTATTTTAAATATAAAATCACAGTGTCAAAGAAGTCAACAGCTAGACAGCCAGAAACAAAATATGAAGACTCCCTCAGGCCACGTCAGCTCCGTGCCTGGTCTCCAGCTTCCCCCACAGCCCGGCCCGCACCCTGCACATGGGGGTGGCTCTCTGTGTACAGTGTGGCCATTGCGCACCTGCCTGCCCGATTCCTTTGCAAGAGCATCTTCAGTTTTAAAACAGAGTACCTTGTTGCTGCTGATAAAACATCTCATGGAGATTTAATGACACGGTTGATTCCTAACTTATCTTTTAGAACTATAAAAATACTTGTTTTTTAAATACTTTTTAGTGGATCATTCTTCTTCTCAGCATAAAGCATGTCCCATACAACATCTTGTTGCACACTCCCAGCCATTTTAACAATAAGTGATTCTCATTTAAACAATAAGATACAGCCTGACACAGGACACAGCCGGACGGGAGCGAGGGCGGAAGGCAAGTGTAACTTCAAAGTACCTTTTGGATGAGTGACTTCAGTCTTTCTAGGAATCCTTTGGGTGGTTTTTTCTCGTAAGATTCACATATTCTCAAATAATGCTCTAGCAACAGTTTTCTTTTTCTAGAGTATCTGACTGCCTGCTCGAGCAAGCTGTGGAATTGATATGAAATGGAGGAGCAGTTGCTTGTTTTTACCGCCGAGGTCGGGCGACGGGCACATTGGTGGCCAAGTCTGTGCTCGGTGCGGATGGGAGCCCTGGCCTCCCCGTTTGTATCCTGACTTTGATCGTCTACAGGTGACTGAATCTGCCTTAGGTAAAGCATGCAAACACCGGTTGTCTGTCATTTTTGAAAGAAGAAAGAAGAGGGAGCGAGACCGCATTGGGCGTTTGGAGCGACCAGCTCTGCCCCGAGCAGCGGCCTCGGCCGTCTGGGAAGGGAGCTGCCTCGAGCCCGGCCGCAGGTCCGGAGGCGGCGGCCGGCCCTCCGGAGGCGGCCCTGCCATTCCCCAGGCCCAGAGTGTTAGCTTATCGGGGATTCGGGCTGGGACTGCGCTGCTAAGCCCACTGACAAAAAAGACAGCAAGTCTCTCATAAATACATTCACATTATGGCATTTAAATATCTGATCTATCCCAATAAGGAAGTAAGAGTTTTTGTGCAGCCATCTGGTAAAGATATCCCCTGGCACATAAATAAATTATATATTTGTATGTTAGACATTCTGTGATAAAAAGTAAACTGTTCAGGTACACATTTTTAAACACTCAGTTTTCATTGCATTGAACAACTAAAGACTTCAACTTTCCATTTTGACTCTACGCTTCTGTATATTTCAGCTTGAATGAAGGTGTGTAACTTTCAGGTTATGATTTTGAGAGGCCTCATTCTTGTGGTAATCAAGATCAAAGTTAATAGAAGATCAGTAAATTCCCAAACTGTATTTTTGGTTAAAAATTTTAAGCCTCTGCCCAATCAAGAAATGTGATAGTTGGATCAGGAAGCACAAATTTTAGAAGTCATAGAAACCCATAGCATAGGAAACCAGATTCTAATGAGCAGGCAATTCTTTCAAGTTGAACAGACACATATTAAACTGGAGTATTGCACAGTGACGAGGGGGAAACCGTCCCGACTTTGAACCTGGCCTGAGTTTTCCTCCGCTCACTGAGGTGCTGTGCGTGGGGTGCCAGGGTGCGTCTCACTGCCGTGGTGGTGCCTGTCCCGTAGTGTCCAGCTGCCGGCGGTCCTTGGGAACCTGCCCCTCCCAGGCTCTAGGACAGGTGCTGGTGGATCATCTGTGGAGACAGCAGACTGTGAGCGAGCACCCTGACCTGGGACGCAGTGGGGCAGGAGCGAGGGCGGAAGGCCAGTGTGACTTAAGGGTACCTTTTGGATGAGTGACTTCAGTCTCTCTAGGAATTCTTTGGGTGGCTTTTTCTCATAAGAATCACATGAAGGGCACATCTAGAAATCAATGAAAAAGTAACATTCTTCTTTAATACTCATTTCCTGCTGAATAAAGCATTCATGGAGAAGATGCTTTTTCAGGTTAGAGACATAAGTCACGTTCACTGAGGAAATGCGTAGAATTGCGTAGAATTGTTCAGTGGTGTTTGGAGGTGCGTCCTCCCAGTGATTTTTTTGTTTGCATTTATGTTATTTATACTGATTGGTAATTTGCTTTTTCTATACCTAATATATCACAGACATGTCCTGTGTGTTAAATATTCTTCAAAAATATGATACACTGTGGTAGCTTCATATTCCAACACAGGATTGAACTCTTAACTATCTTTGGACACATACTGCTTCTAATATTTCACTGTTTTGTCCAGTGCTTCAAAGAACATCTCTGAATAGTTTTTCATATACATCCTTGTTTATTTTATTGGATAAATTTCTAAAAGTAGAGTTAACTAAATTAAAGGGAGGAAAATTTTTAAGGTTTTTGATGTACATTGTAAAAAGTTACTTGTATTCACACAGAGCATTTTTTACCATTATTAGGCCTTAAAATTTGTTATTGGAAAAAATAGAATTTCCTTGTTTTAATTTCCATGTATTTGATGACAGGAAGAATGAACAGTTTTTCATATATGAATTGTTTATATTTCTTTTTTTGAAAAAATGTCTTGGTCTGTGCACTCTACTCTTATTCCTGTGGAGATCCACCCAGCAGGCCACCGCTGGGCATTCCACACCTGAAATGCCAGTCTGACGTGTTGGTGTGCGCTCTTACTGTTTGCAGGGCACACATCTCTTAGCCTGTTCATGGTCACTCTCCCAGCTGGCAGGGGATAGTGTTTAACTGGATGCTTCTGGGCTTAGTGCCAGCCTCACTGTTCTATGTGTCTTCGGTGCTGGATCAAGGCCATGCTCAGCTCCTTTCCTTCTGAGGAGTGTGTGTGTATGTGATACACTTAACCAGTACAGGTAAAGTAGGCCTCAAAGGCCAATCTTACCTGTCTCTGTTTCTGTCTTCTCCCCGTGCTGGTGGGGGGCAGTGTCCGTGTCAGCTGTTTCGTTAGCAGGCCGATTATCTGCTCATTGTCCCCTGCGTTTGCTGACTTCAGTTGGACCTTCTGGAAACAGGAAAATGCCGATCGTTCACAGTGTCTCTGAAAGAGAAATAATTTGTAGATGGGTGAATGAAAGTTGCTCGTAAAGGAAAAACGTCCTTCCCAATTCTCTTTTGCACTTGTGTGACAGTGTCTTGGGTCACACTCGCTACAGTAGATGCATGAGAATGTCAGCTTCACGTCCCGCTGAACCTCTGGGCTGCAGAGAAGGGGGGCGCTTGCCCTGCATTCCTCCTGCTCCCCAAGGCCTCCGAGGGTGGGTGGTGGGCAGGGGTTCATGTTTGTGAGAAAGACTGGGTTGGGTTGTAGAACGAACACGTTTCTTAAATTGTGAGGCTCTAGCAGTCACACTGGTGGAGGCAGCTTGATGTGAGTTGTGCTGTGCACTGTGATGTGCACAGAGGTACCTGAGAGCAGCATCCTGCGTGGTCCAGCCCCTGGCTTGTTGCTCATGCATGCTCAGTAAACGTGTGGAGTCAGCAGATGTAGCAGGTGAGTTACGGCCCCTGCTCTGGGAAGGGAGCTGGGCCCCTTCCTCTGGAGGCTGTGCTCTCATCTGGGATTCAGTACCCTGGCCACAGACCACACCTGGCTTTTCTAAAGTGCTATTCACTCTCCTAGGTCAGAAAGGGTAGGATTCTGCCTGAGTCAAGCAGCCCAGGAACAGGCTGCACACATGCCTGGCCAATGGGAGGGAGGAGGGCTCCTCAGGCGGTGAGAGGACGGTCGGTTGTAGCCTCAGAGAACGGGGAAGGGGACAGAAGGACGACCAAAACGGGTCTCTCAGTTTAGTGAAATAACTAGTGACCAGGGAATAAGTCAAAACCTCAGAAATTGCACTGCAGATGAAATGAATCTATTGGAAGAACAAAGTTTATACTGACCTGTCAAAAACATTTTAATGCTGACCTAAGACCTTGTATCCACATTTCTTTTTTCCTTCGGCGAGCGCGCACCTGTGACACTACCGCACCTCCGAAGCTGCGCGGCCTGTTTCACCCCTGTGTGTGTGGGAGCCGCCACCACACCCCCAGAAACCTCAGCCTGTCGGTTGCTGCCAGGCCGGTCCCGTTCGCAGCAGCACTCCCTGCGTTGCTCCAGGACAATCAGCAGAAAATCGCATCTGGCCTGCTTTGCATTTTCCAACCCATATGCACACAGTGTGGATGTTGATTAATAACATGCATCTTAAGACACAGCCTACCCGTCTTGCTTTGCATACTGGCCCCAGCAGAGAGGCGCCTTGTCTGGCTTCCTCAAGTCAGAGCCGCCTGCCCCTCGGGAGGCGAGGTGGGGTCCTGTCCATGTTCGCCAAAACGCTTATTTAATAGAAACTATTTATAATTGTTAATTATAGCACTTTTTTTCCTTGAAAACCACATGTTCTTGTTTGTTGAAGTTTTTTCTTTTCTCCTCTTTTTGACCACAACCGGCTTAACTTACTGGAAAAAATAATATTCATATTTAAAGAGGTAAATTTTCCAGCTGAAACTGAAAATGCTAACTGCCTCATCTGTGCTGATCTGAGAAACCAGCATTTCTCACAGAGGCCCATTTTGCTGAGTTAACATTTACATGGGTGCTGAAAGAGAGCCAGCTTCCAAAGAAGGAGAGGGGCCCCATCAAACAAGCCCCCTGGGATATTGCCAGGAGCAGTCAAGGCCAGTGATGACACCTTCCAGCCTGGACGCCACAGCTGGTGCTGGGGGTTGGGCTCTTGCTCCTGCCTTTCTGTGTCCAGAGGCTACGGGTCTGGCTTTGTGCTTCCTGCAAGCCTCAGAGCAGTCCCTGGTGGTGCATGGACAAGACACAGAACTGCTGGATTGGACTCCAGATGCACACCAAAGGCAGCCTCGGAGGAAAAGAGATGTCGGAATGGCCCGCTTGTTGCAGCGAGGCCATGCTCGCTGTAATAAAAGTGGCCGTGAAGGGGAGTAGAGAGAAGAACCTGTCCAGGTGGCCCTGCCACTTGTGGGGTTTCCCCGATGACCCCAAATTCTTGTGCAGCTTTGCCACCTGGGAACAGAAGTGTAGCTTTCCTGGGCTGTGCCTGGGGGTAGCGAGGCTTGGTTCCCTCATCCTTTAAGATGGGGACTCAGTTGTCCTTTGCTAGTTCTGCTGCACAGAGGGAGCAATGGGAGTCAAAAGCCAGAGTAGCCAGCACCCTGTCCCCAACCCAAGAGTGGTCAGGCAAGGGGGTTCACAAGGCCTTGTCATTTTACAATTGACTAGTTGAAAATATTTGCCTTCTTATAGCCTATTTTTAACCTACTTACTTTTTTTTTTCCTGAAGAAAGCCCTGACCATTCACACTGGGAAGTCTTGCTAATTGAACAAAATAACCTTTGTCCCACAGAAAAACTGGGTTCGAGTCAGGGCATCACCACCGTGGCACTGCTAACACTTGGGACTGGGTCTCTCTGTGCTGCTGGGGCTGTGCCTTCTAGAATGTTTGGTAGCATCCCTGGCCTCTGCCTGCAAGATACCAATAGAACCACCCCACCCCCCGCCCTGCCTCACAACCCCACACACAACTGTGAAAGCCAAATATCTCTCCAGACACTGACAGATATTTGGGGCGGGGCATCGGGGGGCAAAATTACCACCAGTTCAGGACCCCTGGTAATGATTAGAAAGAGAAAGAAAGACACCTCTGAGATTAGAGGTGAATCAGAGATCTTAGATAATGACTGCATATCAGTATTTGCCTGTAAAATTTACATGAATTTATTTTCAATTTTTTAAGTCTTTTATAGACCCCGCTTCAATGCTAGTCCTGCAAAACTCAATGTAACACTGCAGTGGCCTTGAACTCTTTTCTTCCTTCCCGATTTGCTAGCGCAGCTCAACGATCTGAGTTAGACCATCACTCACCGGCATCATAGCCAGAGTGCTTGGTCAGATAACCTCACCGATAGGGTCTCACGGAGGCAAAGTCCTCTCGTTGCGATGTGAGATAAGAAGTAGCTCTCTTTGACAAAGCTCACAGAGAAAGTGCCCACGAGGCCAACTCAGGCTAGAAAGTAGCACGTCTTTCTTATTCTCACTTTACAAGTTACAGGCTGCAGCGTGAAACTCCAGAAAGAGCTCTAACCACAGCAGTTAAACAAAGGGCATGAGTTGCTGAAAAAAGTTCTGTTTTGGTAATTAGAATGTTGATTAAGACATATTCTTACTTATTGAAAAAGCCTTTCCAATAAACTGAACGCACTACTTTCATTTTAGACGCTGCTTGTTAGAAAAGGCCCCAGTAAACAAGAGTGGTTAGGTTCAGAGCTGGAGGGCGAGCTTTGGAGGAAAGCAGGCATTGTGACTCACTCACTTTCTACACTTTTACACATAGTCATTTACGGTCATTGTTTTCTCTGTGATGCGTCCTCACAAATCTCCCCTCTGTAACGTCCTCATTACTGGCAGCACTTGTGGAGTTACTCTACTTTCTGCAGGTGAAAGTCTGTGACAATGAAAAATTTCCCCAATTGCGTTTGCATCCTTAGGATGACATGTCTGAAGACTAAGTGAGGATGTGGCAGGGCTTGAATGCTAGGCCTCGTCTCCTCCCGGCCAAATGGATTGAGATGGCTGAAGAGGATGGGTGAGTTGCTAAAAATGGTCCTTTCTAAAGACCTCACCAGAGGCCCGAGGACTGCCCCTTCCAGGCCAGTATATGGGGCCCTGGGCCGCAGGACGGCCTTCCCATGCATGCTCCGTGCCTCTCCTGTGCTCCAGTCTTCCTTTTTCTTCTCTCTTCCTCCCTCCCTCCCGTCCTTCCATCCTTTCTCTTTCTCTCTCTTCTGATCCAGTCTTCCTTTTCTCTCTTCCTGCCTTCCTCCCTCCCATCCTTCCATCCTTTCTCTTTCTCTCTCTCTTCTGATCCAGTCTTCCTTTTCTCTCTTCCTGCCTTCCTCCCTCCCATCCTCCCATCCTTTCTCTTTCTCTTCCTTCCTTCCTAATTATTAAAAGGTAAGTTCTGCTTCTTGCTGTGCAGGTCTAGATTTCTTAGCAGGGCTACCAGAGGGCTCTAGAACTCTCATGCATAAGGGCCCTGAAAACCTCACTAGTGGGTCATTGTTCAGAAACTGCTCACAATACAGCTTATTCATCTCGCCAGTGCTACATGGGTGTACTCTTAGAGACATTTGGGGTTAAATATATATTTTCTAAGGTATGTAGCATTTTATTGGTTGGCTTGGTTGGTAAATTAATGAATACTTGACCAAAATAGAAAAAACTGTTTTCTCAATTATTAAATCTCCAAATTCATTGAAAGTAAGTATATTCCTAAACAATGACCTTAATGCCTTTCTTAATGGGATTTTAAAACTTGTATCAAATGTATCTTCACAAATAAACGCAACTGGTCTTACCTTCACATCTTCTGGAGCTGGCAGAAATTCAGGGTCCTAGAGCAAAAGAAAATTAATTCTGAGTTATTTTAAGTCAAAAAGCTTTTTTTTACATTCATATAAGCATATCCTTCAGACTGTCTTTTGACAAGTATGGCCTTACCAAGTCATTCACGTAATTTTCCAGCTGATCAACAACATCAATAAGTTGGCGCAGTCTAACCAAGAGGCGATCCTGCCTCTGCAGGCTGGACTTGCGGGCCACTGTCCCTGAGAAGAGGACCATCAGGCAGAGGACTATGCCCTGCATGGTGCCAGGACGGGGTCTCACAGGCGCCGGGAGAGCCAGACCTCGGTCTGCCTTTTCGCCTCGGTTTGACTGTGAGCAGGCTGCCAGTAGGGCTGCGTATTTATTCATCCTTCAGGGAGAGCTAAAGCCCTCCCATCGCCGCCTGGAAATCTTTGTCAAGTGGATGAAGGTGAGTAACCCTTTTTCTTTTCCACTGGCTAGGTGTGCGTGCGCTGATGCGTGGGGGCAGGGATGGACCGACTCCACGGATGAGCTCCCTCTGCATCTCAGACAGGAAAAGGGAGGCACGCGGTGAATTCCAGCCTTCAGCCTGAGCTGAGAGGGGTGCGTGGTAAACAGTAGGTGCGGCAAGACTTCAAAGGAGTAAACAAAAACACTTCACTTGCTCGCTCTCGCCACCTCCCCTAGCCTCTCACCTGCTCCCTCCGACAGTCATAAGGACACTTCAATAATGACTAAGGTGGCCACGTGTGCTTTCTCACAGGACTTTTTCTTATGGTAACAATGATGCTGTTTGACTGATATCACCCAGTATTCCATCTAAAAGGTAGGAGGAGAGCTACCTTTTAGGAAATTTTAAATATCGGGGGTATTTTTAAAGTTAGCAAGAATATTTTAGGTTCTTAATCAGGTTAAAGGGCTTAGAGTACAATGAGCTCCCAGCTCTTCACCAAAGCGTCCTCAAATAGCATTTGTCTTGGCTTCTAGCACGTTATGTAACAGTGTGCCTCATACATGGGATCAGTGGTTCTCAGGGGCTGCACAGGAACGCAGTGGAGGTGTCCCACTGCCTTCCTTTGCAAAGCGCCCCCCAATGTCCATCTCTTCTGCGTGTGCTTCTGCCCAAAGAGTGAGAAGGGCCAGCGCTCCTGGCCAGACTGATATTTGTTTTCTCGGCGAGCAAAATTGAAAACACCCATACATAATTCTTTTTTGCTCTTTGCACAGTGTTACATCTTTCTGTCCGATACCATTTCCTCTGGGTGTATGACAACACATTTCTAACCGTGACCGGGTGGCGGTTAATGAGAGCCCCCAAGTCCAGGAGTGTTTCTCTCACGCTCCTCTCACTGTGGCTCTGTCCCCACCACTCTTGATATTTGAGGAAGCTGCACAGGCTGCTGTAGCCACAGCCAGTTGGGTCTTACAAACTGAGCTCCTGACACTAGCCATTCCTCACTCCTCTGTCTCGTGACATGTGTGCCACTGTCCTTTGTTCTAGGACTTTAGCCAACACAACTTGGAGTGTGGACTGGAGTTGCTTTATTAAGGGTTGACTGTAATCTTTTGGTTGTAGAACATCTATTCAGGAGGCTTGGGCTGGTCCTAGAGAGTAGGTAAGACATCTTGCTGCACGAGCCAGGAGTCCTCCCTGTAACCTGAGGTCCTACAGGGAGGCTCTGTAAGCTTCTGGAACTTGCAGGGACTCGGGTTCCCTAGCGCTGGGCACCCGCCCCCACCTGTGTCCTTGTCGCACAGCTCCCCTCGACTGCCTGAAGAGTGTGCGTCTCCTTGTAGATACTAACCACCGCAGTTAAGAGCTCAGTTTCTAAACCAAAGTACTAGAGTTCAAGCCCTGGTCCTGACAACCAAGAGCACACGTATGACCCTGGGCATGTTCTTGCAAAAGGAAGCAAAGTCTAGAATCTAATCATAGGGTTGTGGTGAGGCTTAAATCTGAAATAGGCATTCCCATCAAGAGGCCTCAAGGACAGCTCAGGATAGAGTCCCAGGAGATCAGTGTGCTGAGGCCGAGGGGTGGAGGAGACTTTCTGGAAGCCTGCAGAGGCTGAAGTGATGGGTGGGAGGAGCACAGGCAGGCAGGTGTTCGAGCAGAACGCACGGCGTGGTGTGGCCACACTGCCTGTCTTTCAGGCTGAGGGGTGTTGGGGGCTGGGGAAGAAAGGAGGCTGAGATTGGTACAGCTGCTGCATGGCTGGTACGGGGATGAACTGTGGGATGAAGTGTTTCCAGAAAGACTTCCCAGTGTAACACGTCTTCCTGGAGCTCAGGAGCTTGCTTGGACTGATGGTGTGTTTTGAACTCATGACGCAGTTTGCATTTCACTTGAACTTGTCACTATGTTGAGAGGCTCCTGAGAGTGGGAATAAGGAGCCCAGATTTTTCTGAGCTGTGTACTCTCTGCTTAGTAATATTAATCTTATTGGTGCCTTCACAGCACCATTTAACTGGCATCTGACTATTAGCTTTTTACTCTTCAGACTGTCAGTCCTGCCATATGCTTGTATTGAAGATGAGATTTATTTCAATGTGACTCATATACCAGGGAGGAGTTTGGGCGCAACCAGAGGGCTCGTTTGCTTCTGCAGTTTCTGCTGCAGGAAACCCTGGGGGGATGCAGAGCCCATCTCCAGCTGATCTGGCCGTGCAGGAGCACTGAGCACGCACAGGCCTCAGACTCCCGCCAGCCACCCTGCCACCACGTGTGTGACGAGCCACAGCTGTCCATATCTGCTGGCACACCTTCCCCCCAGGGGACCCTTGCGTGCCACCTCTCAGCAGCTCACAAGCTGCAGCCTTCCTGAGCCAACTGCAGGTCTCGTTCTGGATGAAGTGCCTTACTTACTGTAGTCTTTCTATATCTCTTAACCATTGAACGTGTGAAACGGCTGTCTTCTGATTAGGTGCCTGCCCTTCTTTGTGTGTGTTTTTGAGTGAAGGGCCCCCACCCTGTTGCCCCATAAGCTCTGTGGTCATCACAGTGCAGTTTTGTGCAGTGTGGCGTTAGTCAGAAAGTATGCCGCATGGGAGCGGAGTGCTCTGAGTGTTGTCTGGACGTGCTCACACTCAGGCCTGAAGAGCAACTTGCTACATCCCGGTGAAGAGTGGGACCAGGATAAAGGGTTTATTTTGAGGATGGAGAGAAGAGAGGGTGGTGGAAGAAGGGGCAGCGAATGAAAAACAAACGGCTGCTTTCCTACTTCTACACACAGGCCGCCTGAGCCCCGATGTTTGAAGCCCTGTGCTCAGCGGCTTCGGCACGTGCACGTGAGCAGCAGCCCCAGGCCCTGTGTGCCAGGGACACTGAGGGGCCGCTGTCTGGCCGAAGCCACAGGGGTACAGCGAGCACCCTGCCTCCACTGGGATTCTGTGTCACCTGGGTACCATGGAGCGATGCGGTAGGTCCCCCACATGCATTCTCTCCTGGATAAGAACCCGGGTGGTCACCACGATAGCAGGAAACTGTAGTCAGCTCCTCACTGGGATCCGTGGATGTGTTTCAAGAGTTTTCTCTGATGGTCTGTGCTCACAGACCAGCTGCTCTGGCAGGAAAGGGCTGGGGGGGGGGGGCGCGGTGCAGGGCTCGGGGGGTCAACATCCGCACGTGAGCACTGCTGCTTCATGGTTTTGCAGGCGGGAAGCTGGGCCAGGTCTGAAACTGCTGGGTGCTGCCTGTGCCCGACAGCCTTGCCCTGTCCTCACAGCTCTTCTTGAGACCGCTGCGTTTCGGTAGTCACTCCCTTTGGCCCTCGTGCGCAGGCACGCATAGTCTGTGTGGCAGACTCCGGGGAGAGAGGCCTCCGGTGCTGAGGGTGATGTGACGTCATCGTAACATGCACCACTCCTGTGTACCAAGGGCATTCCAAGGGGCCGCTTGTCTCCGGGCAACTGTGACACTCATCAGCGAGGCTAGAGGTTAGCTATCTTCTATTCCATGACCAGCAGGCACAGAGGATGGAGGGAAAGGATGGGAAGATCCACAGTGTTCAACCAGGTTCCAGGTGAGCGCACACCACAAACTGGGACAAGTACCCCAGCCACCTCTCTGGTGTCGACCATCAGAGACACCCCCTCTCTCTGGACTCCCAGCCGCCCTTGGGTGACTGGTGTCAGCCTCGCCAGTCTTGGTCCTGCAGCTCCCCACTCACAGCCACGAAGATCAGCCAGTGCTGGCCTTTGCTGCACCCTCTTCCTACGGAGGCTGCTGAGCTCTTGCTCCCGAGACCCTCCCCGAGTTCTTCCAGGGCAGCCGCGCAGCAACCACAGAGAGGGTCTGCGGCGGGTGTGCTCCTTGCCCTAGACACTTGCGTCTGTTCCCAGGAAGGAGGATCATCTTTGGAAAACAACTGCTTTTCATTGTTATGTTTATAAAAGTTATACACATGTGTCATAAAACAAAGAATTCAAAGAACTTACCATTGTATAAGGTAAAAATAAAAATGCCTCCCTTTTCTTCTATAATTTTTACTCCCTAGGGATGCTCTTGAGAGTTTGCTGTGTATCATTCTATACTCTTCTGCTGTGTACATAGGACAGTGTAGAGGAATATAAGTGCATATGGAGATTGAAGGAAATAGGTTCCTGTCTGGAAATAAAGATGTGTAGAAAATGACAGATAACAGAAAAACGTTTTTTCACATAAAAAATTTCATTTCACCACGAAGGTGCTACCACTTCCCTCTGTCGCTTGATAGTACGTCAGTGTCAGCAGCACACACGGGGCACCCACGTTGGCCATGGCGCTCAGACACAGGCATGCTGTCCACGTGTCTCTGCCACAGGCCCTGCTGCTGGGGGCACCCTCAAACATTGCTGTCTTTAAGCCCGTGGAATATATTTCTTCTAGGTACGTAGCCCACGTTCCCTTCCTGAGTGGAAAGAGCGCTTCCTGTTAAATTGCTGGTAGAAGTGGCCAAGCCGCCCTGCAGTTACCCAGGCTGGTGTGCGCTCCTGCCCGAAGCATTCTCGTTCCTCCTCTGTCCTCATCGCTGGATTAGAAACATGTTAAATGTTTCCCAGAATGCTAAGGCAAAGCAGTCTTTCTCCTTCGGTCTGTCTCTCTGGTCCATAGTTGGGTCTAGCACATTTTCCTGTCTTTGGTGTCAGTGAACTCCCGTTTCTGCAAACAGCATCCTTCCTGTCCTTCGCCCGTCCATGGGGTTGTTTCTCATTCCCATGAATGGTAGGTTACATATGCTGAGACGATTCTCTCAGTGGCATCGTTTGCCGTACAGAGGTTCTACGTTTCTACACTGTTGTGTCTGAGACTCTTCCACTCCATGGCATGGAGCCCTGCTTAACGTCAGAAATGCCTCCCCTCCCGTGATGGCAAATGGCAGAGACTGGCATGGTGTGCGCCTCTCGCCTACAGAATGCTGATGCCAGGGGAACTCGTGTGTGGATTGACGTGTCACCCATCGCAAGACTAGCTGCCTACTTTCTGAAAAACTGTAATTCCTATATGGTGGGGCACGATTTAGCCTGTTGATAGATAA
The DNA here is from genome assembly GCF_014824575.4 of Sturnira hondurensis. Lineage (NCBI taxonomy): Eukaryota > Metazoa > Chordata > Mammalia > Chiroptera > Phyllostomidae > Sturnira > Sturnira hondurensis. The sequence continues at coordinate 26,742,752 of NW_028082759.1, read as the reverse complement.
TGGCCCTTGCCTTGGGGTCTGTGGGCCCCCTGAACACCACTTTTAGAATGAAGTTTTAGAATGAAGTTGGCTGTGACATAGGGTTATTATGCCCAGTAACAATCTCATACCACATTCAGGGACAGGGCACCAAGGGATCCTGACATGGCCTCGGAGCCCTCCGTTGTCAGTTGTGCTCACTGCACTTTCAGTGCTGTTTAATTGGACTTGAACTCTTACAGAGTATAGCAGGTCTGTAACTGAGAGCAACCATTAACCCAGTGGAGGCAGGAAACACAGACCGTGAGCTCACTTTGTTCAGTGAGCTCAAAGGCTGCCCTGAAACCATCCTTTAAATGAGCCCACCACACATGAGGCTCACCTCTGCCGCTAGGTGAGGCGCAGGTGCAGCGGTCTCCCCGCTGGGAGAGCACCTGGGACCCATCGGAAAGCTGATGGGAACACCTGTTAGAGCTGACCCTTCCAGAGCTACGTGCCCTGTCCACCTTATCTCCTTTACAGCAACAATGTGAAAAGTAGAACCATGATTATCTCTTCTCACAGATGAGGAAACGAAGGCACACAGAAGTTAAGTGACACAGCAAAGTGATGGGGGGACAGGGTCGTTCCTGTAGAGCCAAGCCCTTTGTCCAGACCCAGTGCCACTGGGCACGATGGCCTGGCCTGTGCAGTTCGTGAGGCCCCAGGAGGGCTTAGATCGCGATGGCAATGAGTGTGTAGGAGGTCTGCGGGTAAGAGAGTCCAGTAGGCTTGTTCCTGGTGGTGTCCAGGGTGCAAATGTGTACCTTCTCTGTGTTGGCTGAGTAATCCGCTTCTAGCCTGCTTGGGGCATCTGATGCCCTTTTCTGTACTCTAGCCAGTGACAGCCCGGTCCCAGGTACGAGCTGGCGGCATTTGCTGGCATTTTCCATCCATGAAAGGAGAGGCTCTGGCAACCATTTGGGTCTTGAATGTGAGTCACGTGGTAGTGAGTAGGCTCCAACTCCTGGTGACCCCGTGGACGCACGATAGCCAAGGCGCCCTGTCCCCATGGCCCTGCTCTGCTCTTGGAGACTCAGTTTTTGGCTCCTTTTACGGAGTCAGTCCGTCTTGTCTTTGGTCTCCTCCTTTCCCAGCATCCTTCGCTTTCCCAAAGACCCTGCCTTCTCACGATGTGCCCGAAGTAGGGCAGCATTTGTTTGGGCATTTTGTCCTCCAGGGTTGTTTTGGGCTTAGTTGCTCTGGGACCCACTTGTTTGTCTTTCTGGTGGTCCAGGGTCTCTGTTGAGGAAAACACCACATTTCTTGAATAACACAGACAAAAACAATCACGAAATCAACTGCTGTGACAGCTTAATGGCCAACATTTGATTAAGTTACTTGCACTTGTTTAATCAATTATTATTGGTTTGCCGTGTTTTTCAAGCCTTCCCGTGGTAATGAGAACATCGGAACACTCACCTTCTGCTCCTGTCGGCTCCCGGACTCTAAAATGGACCCTGAGGGGAAGTCAGGAAGAGGAAGGGAACGTGCTGATGAAGAGCCGACTAAACGGAGAGCTTCCTGAAATTGAGAGAGGGATGGCTGACGGTTTGGGGACACCCACAGCTGTGTCAGCACAGGTCTGATACTTCTGCCACCTGTATGTGTGGCAGCTGGGAGCTCCAATGTCCTCACATGGGTGGGAGGCTGCGGCCTTGGCCTTGACCCAGCTGTCACAGCTGCCACCCTGATGACTGCTGCTGTGTTCAGAGAGTCATTTTTAAGGGGGCTGCTGATCAGGTCAACATTGACAATGGGGACCTTAGAAGTGTAAGGGCCAGGCAGCTGCAGGTCAGCAGCGGTCCCAGAGAACAATGACGCCGCAGAGGGCCCAGGAGAGCTTCCTGAACGACCCCCACCCCCCGCTCTCGCCGGGCCGCTCTGGCCTCCCTTCTCGTTCGACGTGCGTTGACCCCTGGCTCTGCTCTCTCGTGCTCTTCCACTCTGTTTGTTTCTTGTTCAAACATCTATTTCTGTTGTAATTGTTTTGTTAGAGAAGGTTTTCCAGTCTCTCCTTGAATACTGAACAGTCTAGTCTTTCTAAGGGGTGTAGACACCTCTGGTAAAGGGATTTGTGGTAGTTGAACTTAGGGGATATTTAACCCCCTCTAATGAGTGGATATTTACCCCTTTTACAGAAAAACAAACCGCTCTTTCTGCCTTTTCCTAATTTTCGGAACTACCAGTTTCTGAGGAACATTGTAATAAAGGCAATATCTGCTTGGTGTCTGGTGAGATGGTGGGGGTATCCCACGTTTACTTCCTGAACCTCTGAGGAGGAGCTTTTCTGCCTTAGAAAGAGCTCCCCTGCCTGTGGCGGTGGCTCTTGGGGTCAGGGCTCTCTGAGCGCCCGGCCCCCACCTCCCTGGAAGCCCCCGCACAGTGGGTCCCGCATGACACGCCCGCACCCAGGTCCCTCCCCGTGACCAGCAGGCCCCCAGGAGGAAACAAGCTGACTATTCGGTGTGGGATGCTGAATGGAGGGCTTGCTCTCACTCCCTTCCCTCACCTGCTCAGCTCCCTGAGGATGACCCAGGAAGAGGAGGCTGCTGGGAATGGGTTGTTTCCCATCCGCTAGGAGTTCGTTAAATTGAACGCGTTCTCCGGAGGCGTCTGAGAGACTTAGAGATGTTGGGTTGGCCAACACATCCATTACATTTTTCTCTATAAACTAAAAGACACGTTTTTTATTTCCACCAATAACTGTATTGATCTGGATATGTGGAGCATGTCGGCTGTCTCCCACCACTGGCTTCTAGTGGGCAGAGCCCAGGGCTGCTGCTGAACAGTCTCCAACACATGAGCCAGCCCCACAGCAAAGGGCTACTTGGCCACAATGTCAACAGCACCAAGGAACGTTGCAAACCACTCTTGACACACTTGATCAGTCACAGCGCCTTCCCCAGACACGGCACAAACCTTGTTTGGCGTTTTAGTCGTGTTTTTACCTTTCTTGAAGTAAGAAAGCACAATATGCTGAGAATGTTGTGCATTTCCCTCTGTCTTCAATATTAAAATGGCTGCACAAAAACTCACTGACTTTCATGTTTTTTTAATGCATGCTGATATGACAGCTGTCATAATACAGTCTAACAAAACTGTTTTGAATGAAGTTGAAGACAGCTAAGTGCTACTAGAGCCGATGTCCAGAAAAACATAGCAGACCTCTCAGCCACCCAACGCCAGAGTGAGAAGTCTTCGGTGGCAGAAAACTCAGTGTAGGACAGGTATTGGACAGTCTTCATGTTTCGTCCCTTGCGAGCATCTGGGAGGGTCTGGATGTGGCCTGGCTGAAGGGAAAGGGTGGCCTCAGTCACCTGTGACAGAATGGACGGAGTTTGGAGACCAGAGTGGAGGAAGGAGAGACAAGGGCATTGAAAGTGCGTTCTGCGCTGTGCACAGACAGAGTAGGCGAGAAATAATGGTGAAGTGCTTCAGGTACCATGACATTTCAATGGGATGAAATTTGACAAGGAGTAATTGATTGACAAAAAGCTGTAAGAGTTTTAGGAGACTCATGACCTCAACTGTGACAGCAGAGTGGCACCATTGTTCCTAAAGGGCCCCTTGGAGGGCCGCCCCCCCCACCCTCGGTATCAGAGAAAACTCTCTTTCCATCTCACATGTTGGGGCCTGCGGGAGGTTCGAGCTCAAAGAAAATCTCAGCAGCTGGAATAACAAGGTTTTCCAGTGACTGAGGGAGCCCTGCACATAGGGCCAGGGTGGCAGGGCCACCTATTGTGCCACATCCTGCCTGGACAGGGAGGACACACCAGGCCCACAGGGCTGGCAAGACCCCTGCTTGGGGCCCAGGCTGCTGCCAGGCATTTCCAGTCGCATTTCTTGGGCACCTTCTATGTGCCAGACATTACTCTGAGCTCTGTACTTCATCTTTTAGTTGTTATTGTGTTTGACCCATTTTGGAAAGCATTTTTGTGCATTAGTATTTGTGTATTAGTATTTCTTACCATCCTACTCCGGGCTGCTACTGAGGAGGTAACAGATGGCCTGGGGACAGTGTCAGGTGGGGACCAAGAGGAGGGTGGCAAGACATCACTGCCATGACATGAAATTAGGTGTGACTTGGGTTAACGAAGCCTAAGTTGTACATTGCTGGGTGTTTTCTGTCCCTCTGCCCTCTCCGTCCAACTCCACCAGCACAGAGAAATCACCAGTCTTCTCACAGAAACAGTCTTCTTCACACCCTGGCCCTGTGTGCAGGGCTCCCTACCTTGTTATCTCTCCCTTGACCCCACCTGAGGTCACAGTGATTTGCCACACAGAAGCGCGGGCATTGAGCGCTGTTGTGGTCCCAGCTGATCTCTAAACAGGTTTTTGAATGTGAAACAATGTTCCTGACTCGTGAGGAAATAGGGAAAGCATTTGGGCAGAGAAGGGCCACTGTGGTCTGTGCCTGCACGCGCACCAGAGCACCAGGAGCGAGGGCGAGGAGTCAGAGTGAGCAGCTATGACCTGCTGCAGAAACTCCTCAGTGTCAGAAATACCAGTAAGAGGGAGCCCACCGGGGAGCCCGGTCACTTCCGCTCTGTGTGTGCATGGGGTGGGGGAAATACACAGTTTCCCTGTCACTCGGGAGAGCAAATGGGCCAATGACGTGCCCTGAGCACACGTCACCAAGGAGGTCTGTGGCTTAGGAACATGCTGAGTCAATTTGCTACTTGAGAATTTACATCACCTTCATGGTGGACTTCCCCAAAAGTGGAATTCGGAGCAGCCTCATCTCCCTCCCTGGGGAGAGAGCAGAGATTTCCTTTTTCCTCTCTGACAGCCTGTGGGGTGAGGTAGGCTCAGACCCGACCTCATCTCTTCCACCCACATTTTCCTTTCCATAACAGCTATGAAAGGGTTTTCCTACAGCTCAGTCACGGGCAGGCTTACTAGCATTCTGAAAATCAGGAGGCAAGGTGACTGAACTGCTTTCAAGGAATTTTTTCTTTATCTCTAAGTTGAGGACTCTTGAAGGCATTATTCTGCACCTAGTGTGAAAATGTACCCATCTGAAAGACAAAGTGGCTTGCACTGTAAAGTCACAAGTAGGAGGCGTGGCGCCACCAGGAGATGTGGCTTGAGCCTGCGTGCATCTGCCCTTGATGCTACAACGTGCCCGCTCTGTGAGGACGCGAGGCCAGCCTTCCTGACACGCACTGGGGAAAGCGAAAGTGTGCCCGCCTGTCTGTGCGAACGTGACGCTGGCAGGTTGGACAGGCGTGCACTTGAGGTTGGGCTCTCAGTCGTGCCGAGGGCTCACCCTGTGGCTTCTGGGGCACACTCGCTGCTGGTGGCCCGTGGCTGGCTGATGACTGGCAGGCATTAGGTGTGTGGTCTCTGCTCACAAAACGGGTTTTGTCCCTGGGGTCAAGCGTGAGCATGCACTTGGGACCACGTGACTGAAGCCTCAGTGGAGGGAGTCTGGATGTGAATGCATTTGGGTGGAGGCTGGTGAAGCCCACCTCAGTGGGGGGCCTGGTGACACTGGTTCGTCATGCGGCACAGTTAATTACTGGGGCGTCCATGGTCCAAGACGCTGAAGCGGGAGAATTACTGTGGGGGAGCAGTAACGTCAGCCACTCTACCTGCCGGTGGAGTGGCTTTATCAGGCTTTGCGCTGGAATTCATGCTAATAATATTGGGTTGAGTTCCTTGGTCATTTCTTCCCCTCTTGAGACAGGAGGACCACAAAGAACTGCCCCCTGCCACGGTGTGCTCTTGAGATCCCACAGGACCGTCCTGCTCCCAGCAAACGTCCGTCAGAGAAAGGCACTGAAGCTGTACTCGATTCCTGCGTACACGAGTGGCTGGTTGATGGAATGAATGAATGGCTTCATTAACTGATGAGTGGCATGTACTTGAAGTATAACTGGGTACAGCTGGACACTAGTTGTACCCAATTCTGCAGACAGGAGGTTTAGTGAGGCCCAGAATGGGAGGAGACCACTCACAGTCTGTTAACCAAAGGGGCAGGAAAACAGACAGCTCAGGTCTAGAAAACGGACGGGCGACTTCCCTGCAGTGACACGCACCCAACAGAGGCTGCAGGTGTACCCCAGATAAGACAAACTGTTTCTGTTCGAGAACCAGAAGCATTTGGTAATTGACAAAGAAGCGGTCATGTGAGCATAAAGCTAGGCAGATGCTTGAGCAGTTGAAATTTCCTGCAGAAAAGCAATTCTTTTGATGGTAACTTAATAAAATAATTTATGTAGTTTCTTTTTCAGTAGCCGCTTCATGTGTGATCTGCATGGTGCAGCATTATTAGCATTGGTAGCAGCAGGAATGGTAAGGAAATGACTCAGCGTGCTGTGGGGCCCGGTCACTGGAGGCAGAGCAAAGACTGGCCTGGCCGGCTGCCACCACCAGCAGGGGTGCGGGCCAGGTTGGTGGGGGGGTGGTGAGAATGGAGGAGGGCATCGGTTTGCCTGGGTTTCTGATGAGGCGTGAACATTTGAGATGCACGCCCCGAGCTGGGCAAGGGCCAGTGGTTTCTCTCGTTGCAGAAGAAAAGAGCTGCCAGGGAGAGTTCGGGGCTCGGCGTCTCTGCGTTCCACTGGTGTGAAAGCCACCCTGACAGCGGTGAGGCGCTGCCTCGGGAAAGCAGTGAATATACTGGTTTTATTGCTAAAGAGTCTGCAGCACCAGATCGTATCAGTCATGTCTCATGAATGATTTGGTGCCACGGACTTGCACTCGGTTACGTATTTGCATGTCCCACGTGCTTGGTTCCATGCATGTCTGTGCGCAGCCAGGGCATCTTGCTCACTGAAAATGTATTCATTCAAGTATTTGTTATCAACCTCTTCCACTTTCCCCTCTATTTTTCCATCTGTGAGAAAATGGGGTGGTCTTCAGCTCTGTCCTATTGGGCACGACCTGCAGGTGTGTCAGCAGGGACCTCCTGGCACACGTGGCAGTTGTGTGGAAATAAACGAAACAGCCCCCTCTCTGCACAGGAGTGATTTCCCAGGTGTCCACTTCGCCGGAGAGGAGGAAGCCCTAAGGCAGGGCACAGGCTTGATGAGAGAGAGTTCTAGAGTCTGGCCCCCACTGGACATGCTGACACTTAGAAGGAGGTCTGTCTTAGATGAAGACAAGGAACAGTTCAGGTTTTGTCCAGCCCTTAGTGGTTTGGACCAAGAGTGGGGAGGGCTCCCTTAATTCCTGTGAGCCAGAGCATCTCTATACCAGACTCTCGCCTCAACTGTACATCTTCCAAATGAGGCAGGTGGACTAGATTCCTTTTCCCCCCTAAAAATATGTACATCACTTATATAGAGGAGAGGTCAGGAGCATGGGCCTACGAGTCAGACTCTTAAGTCTGAATCCTGGCTCCATGAATTAAGAGCAACTTGACCTTGGGAGAACCTCTCTGAGCCTCAGCTTCTTCATTTATAAAGTGGAGATGGTGGTACCCAGTACCCAGGTCATGGAGTGAGCATGAGAATGAAATGAGATGAGGCATGTAAAGCACTGAGCACAATATCATGAGCCAGGATGAGGATGAGGATGAGGATGATGTTATTGACCATGTGACTCCGAATCTCAAAAAAACCAAGACAGCCAACCTCCGTCTCCTAACAGAGGTCTAGCATCGGTCACCTCACTAGCACTCGATAGTTGATGCACATTTGCCACTCAGCCAATTACAAGTCCCTCTGGGTCACTTATCTGTAGTAAATAAGGACATGCAGGTTATAAACTTTGACAAAGCCACTGCCCTCTGTTCCTAATGGTACTTAGTGCCCTACGGACATTGCTCTCCTTCTTGGGGAGAAGTGCCAAGTGGCAGGCAGTGCTGCCTGAGTCAAATCATTAATCTTGTTGACGCCTCAGCTCTCAAAAAGCAACAGGTGAATTCCCGAAGCATCTAAGGAGCTACACAGTGTATTGGTTAGCTAGTGCTGTGTAACCAACAGCCCCGAACACGGTGGCCAAAAGCAAGCGACGTGCACCCCTTCTCAGGGGTTTGTGGGATGTCTCAATAGCTCGGGTGGTCTGGGGAGGCTCACGTGGGCCTGGCTGGCTCACTCACATGTCTGCAGTCTGGCGAGCTCTCCCTCATGTGGCCCTCAGAGCCCTCTAACTGATGCCTGTTCTGATGGTGCTGGCAAAGCTTCAAGGGAGGAAGATGAAACAGCAAGGCCTTTCCCAGGTCTTTGTTTGTGTCAAGTTTACTACCGACTCATCAGCCAAAGTGAGTCACGTGGCTGAGCCCTGAGTCAGCATGGAAAGGCACCACCAGATGAGGTGGGCTAGGGGAGGCGAGCAAGATCTGGCCCATTACCGCAACCTTCCACATACTGTACATATTATTTTAAAGATTTCTATCTAATAAACTCATCCACTAGTCAGCTTTATTGTTTTAATATGCAGTCATATTTACAATTTGTTCTTTTGGAAATCACTTAGCAAAATCCTTCCAAGGATTTTGGATAAGAAAATTAAAAGGCAGGGTGAATTTATCCCTGCTAGGGAAGACTGGACCATGCAGCTAAGTCAGAGGCTAGGGATCCCCACTGAGGTGGTGTGGAAGACCAAGCCCTCCCCACCCACCTAGTAGCAGTTCGCCATCCTGGCTGCGGAGAAGCCACTCCGAGAGGGCAGAGGGCACCCGGGAGAGGGCTGCTTCCATCTGGCTTGCCCAGCACAGTTGGCGTGATCTGCAAGCCCTCCTCTGTGCATGCTGTCTGTTAGAATGCTCACTGGGACCTCTGCACTAGGGTCCGTAAGAATGCTCTCTGAGCTGGTGGTACGCCTGGTAATTTGGTCTCGGTCTCTGCCAAGGCAGTGTGAGGGCTCAGCTCTTAAATAGCCACGTGTTCAAAAAAACTGCATGGTCTGCCCCTCTCTGCTCATTGACCAAACTGGTTTAATATTTTCCCATCTGACCTAGTTTCTGACAATACCATCGTTAGGTTCTCTGTTCTTCTCCAGACTTTCCAGCTCTTTGCTACATCTGCTCTTAAATGTGGTGACAGGTGGCCTGGGTGTGGTCAGCTGGGAAGGTTGCAGGTCTTACACCTTGTCCCTCCCCCCCACACACACACTGTAATGACAGGTGGCTAGGAAATGACTCAGGAGGTGGAGTGTGGAGAAACGAGGAGGCCTTCAGCACAAGTGTGGGAGAGATGAGGGTTTCATACGTGAGCACGCTCATCCTTCACCCCATGGCAAGGAGTGGCAGTGAAGCCCTCTCTGCATGGGCCCTCCAGGGCACCGTGTCTGGTTGAGACTCCTCGCCTTCCCTGTTTGTCCCTGACATTCACCGTGACAGGGGATTGCCTATGAACTAAAAGCCAGCACCAATGGGGTTATCCTCACTGCTCCAACCATGACAACCCCAGCTGGTCACCAATCTCTGTTACTCTGATGACGGACGGCAAAGCCCCAGATGCCAACTTCTATAGGTCGTTCTTCCACCAGTGCAGCCTAGGAGGTACTCTCCTCGACCAGCACTCCAGCGCACACTGTGTCCACACTCAGTGCGCACCGTGTCCACCCTGGACTACACCTCCCTGGTCCTATTCTCCTTCTTCCTGTTTCCTCTCTTAACAACTCAGACCTCAGTGCTTTGTCACAAACGGCTGCCAGAGGCCGGCCAAGTGCAAGAGGAGGCACGTTATCCCTGCGGGTCCTGTGTATACACTCACTTCCTGTGTGCTTCATCCCAGTCTAGCTGGAGTTTCTGAAAATGTATTTCAAGTGGATTGCGAGGCACTATGATGTTCAGATTCTGGAGTTTGGGGTCATCCCTTCAGTCAGCAAATGTTCCCTGAATGCACACTTTGTGCCAGGCAGACAGACCAAGCACCCAGCCCTCGTGGAGATTATATTCTGGTGGGCAGAGACATAACGGGCAGGTAATAACCTGAGAGATTATATTCTGGTGGTCAGAGACATAATGGGCAGGTAATAACCTGAGCTGTACGGCGTAGCAGACACTGATAATTGCGTAGGAGAGGCAAGACCAAAGAAGACCGGGAATGTGGGTACATTCTATTCTTCAGAGTGTGCACCCAGAAGGCCTTATGGGTAAAGAAGTGAGGATGGAAGCTGGTGGATAGCTGCCAGAAGGGCACCTTAGGCAGGGGGACGAGTTGGTACAGGTGGCCAGTGAGCAGTTAGATGGGCAAGTCTGGGGTTTGGGGCTGGAAACAAATTGTCAGCGTGCGGCATGCGTATGGTGCTTAGCGCTGAGAGGCTGGTCAAGATCACCACGGGGGTCCTTGTAGATGCAGGACAGAGGAGGTATGAGAATCGAGCATCAAGCTTAAACACTGAACAAGTTAAGATTGGGGGCGATGAGGAGCAGTCTGCACAGGGAGCTGAGAAGGAGCAGACACCAGAAAGGGAGAGAAACCTCGAGAGTGGGAGCAAAGCGAAGAGAAGGAGTGAAGTGCCCGATGACACACCGACTGACCGCCCTCCGATCTGGGGCGGACAATGTGGAAGCGTGGGGTGGGGGGGACTTGAAAAGGGCTGTTTCAGTGAGTCCGTGAGACTAGAAACTCACTGCAAAGTGGATTTAAGAGAGAGTGGGAGGAAAGAAAGCAGCCAGTAAGAAGAGATTATTATTTCAGTTTTGCTATAAAGGGGAACAGAGAAAAGTAGTAGGTGAGAGGGGAGAATGGCCAAAGCTATTTCTAAGAGGGAAAATCATAGCCTGTCAGAAGTGAGAAGACTGATGATAACCCCAGAGGTGGGCATTGCTGTAGTGATATCCTTGCATGGGTAGGTGAAGGTGGGTCTAGTGCCTGGGTGGAGGGCTGGCCCTTAGGGAGGAGCACAGATTGTCCCTCCAGTATGACAAGCAGAGAAAGTTGAGTGTGTAGGCACAGACCCAGCTCGCTGGGCTAGTATGGTGGGGAGAGCATGAAGAGCGCGCTTCTCAGAGGAAACGGCTGCAGGCCTAGCTGAGCATGTGGGTGGGGAAGGGGGATTGGAAGGGAGGGCAGCATGTTACTTCAGCAATGGGGGTTCAGGGGAACCTGATGGGATTCTAAAGCCTCCTCATGGCCCAGGAGGATGGCCCTGTAATTTTAGTGAGACCTGAGGACATGGCTTCCTGGTTTTCTCCAGCCAAGCTCAGCTGTGGGCATGTGAGCACGGGGCAGGGGTCAACTTGACCTTGGCTGTTGTTGGCCTGGTGAAGACAGTGAAGGTGATGATGATAATGGAGAAGGAGGGACATGATGACATGAGGATAGAGTAAGGGACAGTCCACACTTAGTGGGACCAGTAAGTGATAAGTGGCAGAGGATCGTTGGAGTTGGGCACTAGAGCGAATAAACTGGAAAGACGGGAGGGGACCAGAGGGTGGGGTGGCTGCCCCTGAGATCATACAGGGATGAAGGTGACTGATGATGGCACGGTCTACTAGGATGTGACCTTGGAAGTGGGTGGCAGAGGGGTGGTGCCAGCAAGGTCTTAGACACAGAGGAGGCTGAGGAACTCCAGGCCCAGGTATCAGCAGGGATTGTCTCTGGGAACTTGTAAATCAGCGGGAACCATCAGGCGTGATGTCGGAGGCAGTGAGTGATAGGAAACTAAGACTTCCAGTTCGGAGAAATGGGGAAAGGGGCTTGGGGAGAGGAGAGGATGGAAAGCAGGCTCGCTGGCGAACGGGCCTGCGGCATGCAGTTCGGTGCGGGCGTTCTGTTTTCGGTGCGGGCAGAGCAGAAAAATCTGAAATAATCAAGGCGGGCGGATCATCGTGGCTTCTTTCCTCTTCATCTCTTGCACCTTCGGTAGCGAATCCTTCCAGGGAGGTATTTCAGGAGCATAGCATGTCGTGGTTTTCTTGTCTTCTAGCCTTTTTTATTTTTATTGTGCACATCAGAGCCCAGGCCCCCCATTCTCGGCCTGACTGTACCTTGGGATCGATTGCAAACATTCTCTAACATTCACCATGCCCAGGACCTACCATGAGCGACCCTGACTTCGTTGTTCCCAGGAGGGGGGCGGCGTGGGGAGGCCTAGGCCTGGTCCCAGCCAGTCCACAGCTCTCGGCACCTGAAAACATTCCTGACTGCAGAAGGTTAAGACTAAGCCTCCTTTTTCCTGATGAGAAAACTCCACCTTCGCTGATTTTTTTAAAAATCTTTTATATTGGACATGGAGATGGGAGTTAGGTAAAGGGAGTTTGTTAAAATCTGGGAAGAGCAATAGCAGATTACGGAAAATGATGGTGTCTGCTCAGACATCGGCAGGGCTGCGAAACCTCCATGAAGGGGACTCTAGGAGGCCAGCACCAACCTGCACTTCCTGGGCGGTCTCTGGCCTCCCTCCCTGCCCCCTGCCCACGGGCAGTGCTTGCCCCGGCCGCAATCGAGGCCCTGTGTGCGTGGGAGTGCTGCCCGCACGGGCTCACTCAGCAGCTGCCTTTCATGTTGCGATCACTGTGCCCCCACCATCACCTCCCAGAGCATAATTTTCTCTCGCAAAGTGGAAAAAAGGAAGTTTCAGAATGTGCACGCAGCCTCCTCTGGCCTCCTGAAGAAGCAAGGTGGGTGCGAATGGGGTCACAGGATGGGGAGCCCTGGGCTGACGCCCTCCCCCAGGCTGCACCTGCCGTGTCCACGCTCTTGTTCCCCAGAGTGTGAACTTACTCCCCTCGTGTCAAAATGCTTGCTGGTGGCCCCTCGCTGGCCCTTCACCGGGGAGCAGGAACAGCTTGGACACCTCTGCCATAATAGCAGCCCCCTGCATCTGTGCCATCCATGCTGGTGGGCTCCCAGCCACCCCACTAGCCAGCACGGCTGTGAGCAGTTAGGTGACAGGGACGCTTTACTTCTTGGGAGGAAAGGCAGATTCTGCGAGAGCAATGGCCACAGATGTTCCCGAGTGCATGGGCTGCCGTCTGCAGCTGTGTGAGCGTGAACACCCATGGGTCCTGTGTGGGTCAGGGCCAGGCCTGGGTGCAGGGCCGTGGCTCAGCTCCAAGCTCCTCTCCTCTGCCATCACCTGTTCTCTGCTCCCTCTCTCCTTCTACTTACGGTCCTCCGCACGGACCTTGACCCCCATCACCCACTGACTCACGTGCTCACGGTTGCCCCCATTGTTGCTCACCATGGCCCCTTTCTGCCCCGATGTCTTGGTTCTCAGCATTGCCTGATTCTTACCAGCACAGCCTATCGGTCTGCAGGCCTCCAAGAGTCCAGAGGAGTCGGGCTGACCTGCAGCCCTCCCGCCCCTCCCTTGTACTTGGGCCAGCTTTCCACAGAGCCTACCGAGGCCCCTGTGGATCCAGAGAGCCCAGCACAGGCCCCCCGGCAGCCCCAAGTTGCCTCTGCTTGGTGTCCCAGCACCTTAAAACTACTGTTGGGGCCACATTGTCTTTAGCAAGTCGACAGAGTTGACACTGGAAGTCAGAAGCTAGCACAGTCTGCATTCCCACCAGGTGCTCACACCAGGGGGACTCACCTCAGCCAGGCACAGCCCCTACTTGCCACAGCCGCGCTGCCTGCCATTGGCATCTGCCTCCTTGCTTGCTTGCAGCACATGTCCAGCTCACACAGCTACTGCATGGGGAATCTGCCCAGCTGACAGGAACCCCAGCCCCCCAAATATGCTACGCTGGTAGCTGCAAAAACCCCAAAGGCAGGGCAGCATAGGGACCAGGCCGCCCCGGCTCTTTGGCACCATGCAAAGAGCAAGCGCCCTGCACACCAACGTCCTGGGATGTCTGAGCTCAGCGCTTGCCCACAGTGCAGCTGCAGGTGCTTCACTACTGCTGTGACCTTGAATTTCCCTTTTTGTAAAATGGAGATATTAGTGGAAACATTGCCGTGAGGGCAAGAATGTGCATCTGTGGACTGTGGATGTAGCACAGGAAATGCCAGCTGCCCCTGTCTCCTCTGGCCCGCGAGTCGTCCTGGGTACCGAGGAGTACATGTGCACGGCATGAGAGCACACCTGTCAGCTGGGGACAGGGCAGCGGCCAGCAGCAATGAAGCCAAACAGACTCCAGGTGTTCCAGGGATTTCTGGTTGTCCCCAGGAGCAAGGTCGGCGGCAGTGCTTGTCCCAGCAGATGGCTGTCCCAGGTGCCTTCGTCCAGGGCCCGGGACTCTTCACAGGCTGTGTAGCTCTGCTTGGCTGGGGACCCGGGATCTGCACGGTCCTAGAGAAGTAAGGGAGATCCATCGCCAAGAGACCCGTGAGGACGGGAATGGGTCACCACGGGCATAGCATACGTTGGTTCTCTGTTCTGACATCTTAGCTGCGGTCACCTTTCCAAAACTTCCTTCTCTGTGTGGTCCTGGCCAGAGGCCACGAGGCATTTGGCTGTGACTTGGAGGTGGCAATGGAAGAGCCTCCCTTGTGTCATCACTGACCTGCTGGTTACCTGGGTGGCGGCCAGCCCACCACTCCTCTGGGCCTTGCTGTCACCTCCTCCTGCCACCCAGGTACTGGGATGGGCACGCACAGCTCTCAGACTTCAGGAACCAGCCTCTCCTGCTGGCTATCGGGGTTAGATGGGGTGAGAGGCAGATGTACATTTACCCTGGTGAGGCGAGATTCCCCTCATTCTTCCCCAAGTGTGCCCTCCTGCCTGCCGGCCCTCCTGAGAGTGCCAGCGAGCCCACCCCCAGGCCGCTCCACCGGGGTCCCGAGGTGCCTGCCGCAAAGGGCCCCAACCTTCCCCAGATGTCCACAGCAGCAGCTGGTTGGTAACTTTTCTCCAATTTCTCCAGGCCTTTCCTCCCCCCCCCCACACACACACCAGTGCGAGGTCCAGTTCCTACAACAAAACCCTCAGCCCACAATGCGTAGGGCGGGTCTGCTTCCGAGACAGGATGCCGATGATGCCACAGCACAGGAAGCGACGGGAGGGTTCCAGGCCTCTGTCGTGGGCAGAGACTGGGCGGACAGATGTGAGGGGCATCCAGAGGCAGCTAGACCCTTATCCGAAGCTCTCAAAAGGCCGCCCCCGCCCCAGGCTCTCAAACTGATGGAAGGAACATAGATAGGGTTGATCTAGAGAGCCCAGACATCCAGGGAGGCTCTCACTCCCAGCCCAGACTCCCCTCTCCAGTCGCAGATTTGTCCTCTTGACTCTCCCTCCGCTCTGAGAAAGGAGCCACCTGGAGAGGGACATACCTGTCTCCACTGTCCTCAGAGAGACAAAGGCCAGAGTGTTTACTCCAGGTCTGGATTAGTAGGCCCTCCGTGCAACCACTAGCACCCTGGTTTGATACAGCCCCAGCAATCCTACACGTAGTCACAGTTCTTGAAACGAGGACTGTGGAGTTGGACGAACACCGCACTAGGCCGTGAGGTCCAGCAGTTGTGGGAATGGACTGACACGTGTGCAGAGTCAGAAATAGATGGACAGGCAGGGAAGGTCCCCGGTGGTGGGGTCCCACGTGGTGCGCCGTAAACCAGAGTGTAAAGGCGTGCAGCTTTTGTGGCCAGAGGCACCTGCCGCACCAAGGGCGCAGCTGCCCTGTCCTAACGAGGGTGGAAGAAGCTGTCTCAAAACGCCGAAGGAGGCCAGCAGAGCACTGTGTAGAAGGGCCCTCGGGCGTCGCCGGCATCTGCAATGGTTCCCTTTGAGGAACATTGAAGGGCGCCGAGTTTCCGTCACTCAGATTTGTTATTAGACTGCAGTAGCTACCGACTGCTTCCCGTGCGGTCAGCGGTTTGCGTTGCTCTCTGGGCGTTCACTCATTTCCTCCTCCCACAACCTGCGGGCAGCTATTACCATTTTAAATGGGATTCAAACTCATGTTTATCTGTCCCTGCGCTTCAGCCCCAAGCTCTGCCACCTCCCCCTCACAGGCCTCGCAGGCCCCGGTTCAGGGGCCATGGAGACAGGTATTACCAGCAAGAGAGGTGACAGAGATACAGAACCACTCTCCAGCCTCCTCAGGGTCACGCAGGCGGTCAGCGGACTCGCAGGAACCTGGCTGCCCCCGAGAAGCTTCCTCGGTGAGCAGACGCGTGAAAAGGAAGGGCAGGGTGTTCTGTCGGCCTGCTGCCAGTTGCCCGGTTTTTCCTCTTATTGGTGTTCTCTGCTTCCGGGGGCGGGCCTGGGCTCCCCTTTGTTTACCAAATACCAACACTGGGGAGATGGGGGCAGGGCTCCCATAGGTCTTCATAAGAAGGCTGGTGTGAGATGAGAGCCCCCGAAGCCCACTTGGCTTGAGTTCACGGGTGGTTTTCTGAGGATCTTGAAGATGAATTCTGAGGACAAAGGGGAATGAGATTTTATAAAGGAATTCAGCCATGTGTTTGAAAGTCGTCCCCTACAACGCATTCAGCAGAGCCCACCGTAAAGGGTTAAATAGTGTTTGTGGGCTTTTCGGTTGCCAGACAGTTGCTTCTTCGACCGGGTGTCCCCGTGGGATTGGCCACAAAGTGACTTGCTCATGTAGATGATGCCATGAAAGGGGGAGAGAGGGATCCGAGCTGAAGATCAGGAAGCAACCTGACGCCTCCTCCGTTCATGGTCTCCTGCCACACGGCAAAGCCGCCCGAGTCTTAGTGGCTAAAAACAGTAGGCACGGACTCCGTCTCGCAGGCTCCTCCCATGGGCACCTCCCTGCGGGCCTCCCCCGTGTCCCCACAGCGTGGCGCGGGCTTCCCCAGAGCGAGCAAACCCGGGGAGCTATTTTCTATGACCGCGCCCTGGGAGCCACACAGCAGCCTTCCACCACGCCCCGCCGGTCTCACAGGTGACAGCTCACGGGAGCCCCGAGTGCCAGGAGGGAAGGGTCATGGTAGGGGAGCGTCTTAGGGACTGACAGACACATCTCCCTTTTATCTCCTCCCTGAAGCCAACTTGCCCTCGAATGCTGAGTGTCCTTCTTCCTGGCCTTTCCACTTCCTGTTTCCCTGTTCACCTCCCATACCCTATCTTGACTATGTCCCCAAACGTGGGCTGGCCCCTTCGTCAGCTTCACTGGCTCCAGCCCAGCCCATGTCTCTTTCTGACATGGCTGCCATTCTTTAACCAAGCGGTCGTGCATGCTTCTATCCACGAGTCTCCCACCCCAGATCGGAAGGCTTGGGGGGCAGCGAGTGTTCGTGCCTTTACCTGTCTCCATGGCCCCTGAACCGGGGCCTGCGAGGCTGTGAGGGGAGGTGGCAGAGCTTGGGGCTGAAGTACCGGGACAGATAAACGTGAGTTTGAATCCCACCTCTGCCAAGCTGGGGGATCTCAGGCAGGTCGTTCCACCTCTTCGATTCTGATTTCTTCTAAAAGGCAAGTTAATCATAATCATTAATGCATCCTAATCATAATTATTAGGAGCAAGTACTATAATAGTTAATAATGCTTGCCTTTCAGAGAGTGGGAACTGGATAAATTATGCGTGCAAACGTCTCAGCATCATGTCTTACGCATACTAACTGCTTAGTAAATGGTGGCCATTAACAGGTCACATGGTGGCGCTCAATCATTTCCAAGTGAATTAGTGTTGGTAGAGGCCGTGTCTGGCCCTGACCCCGGCTGTCCCTTCTCTGAGGCGTTCCCGAGCAGTACCGTCTGGCAGTGCTTTTAGGTGGTGAGTGGCTACCGCAGCATTCAGGACACTGTCTGGTCTGCGCTTTGCTGGTTCCGTGATGACGTAGTGGGCATCCCACCGTGCAGAACAGCTCTCCTCTCTGTCCTGGTCAGCTGCGGTGCTGCGGAAATTGCTCTGTGACACTCCGACGCCGAGTGCATCGAGCTAGGGCAAAGAGCACGGACTGACTTACACGCTTTCCGTGCCCATGAGCCCGGCCTGTGGAGGAATAAAAAGGTGTGACTTCTGTTTGAGGGGAGGGATGTTGATCTCAGGAGGTCAAACTGCAAACACTGAGGAAAAAATTTGGATTAATGTCATAAGTGGGAAAACATAATTAGCATATAATTACTCATTCTGATCTTATTGGCAACTGAAACTATTTTAATGTAACATCATGTACTACGTCCCCCTCCATGTCTTCACCATCCCACCCTCAGACCCTCTGACTCGTTGGGTGTTTAATCCTCACCAAGCCCTATGGTGTAGACGTGTTACCCAACCTCTGATTTATAGATGGGAAACCGAGGCTCCAGAAGGCTGGGGAATTTAACAGAGAACCGCTGTCAGTAGGTGGTGGAGCAGGGCTTTGAACCCAGGGCTGCCATGACCCAAAGCCACTCTGTCACCCGTTCCCCTCTACTGCCTCGTTCTTTATGACGTGTCCTTCACACCGCTCACGTGGCTGCACCTGTCTGTGTGTCTTACTCTTTTTTTCTCAGTATTATTTTAATTCTACAATTGCACTTGTTCACTGGAGAAAAAATTTAAATATAGAGAAGAAAAGGGAAGGAAGGGAAAGAAAGGGAAGGAAGGAGAAGGAAAAAAGGGGAGAAGGAAAGAGAGAAGGGAGGGAGGGAGGCAGGGAGGGACAGAGGGAGGGGAAAGTTTAAATTTGGCTTTGGTCTCAACCTTGTTCACCCATCATTGAGAGTAATCACAGCGTAAGTTGCTTCCCAGCCTCTCTCCTATGGGGACAGGGACAGCCCAGCGTGACCTGCAAGCGTAACTTTTCTTTACAAGATCAACACTGAGTTTGTGTTTTTCACATACGCACAATGGACCGTCAGAGTCAGAGGAAGGTATTGATTATCGGATTCTAGGCCAACTTCCTTCTTTTCAGAGGGGAGGCCAGGGAGTTTGAATAACTTGCGGGGATAATTCTCAAGAGGGGAAAATTACCCTTAGCCAGAGAAGAGGCAGCGGAGCATTCAGAGTCTCTTCCCTGCACACACAGCTTATATTTCATTTAATGATAGTGCTTAACCCATTTGTTCATCAGTTCGAAGTAACAGTCACTCGGCAGCCGCTACTGCCCTCTGTTGGTTGTGGGCTGTTGGTGCATCGTTACATGGGTGCGTAAAGGGTCCATAAGCTTCTCAAGCCCTTAAGTTAAGTCTTCCTCACTGGCACCGAGGACTTGGTTGGACCTTTGGGTTCAAGTCCTCGTTGCGCCTTGTGTGAGAAGTATGGCTACTTTCATTCCTGGTGCTCCATTTGTGAAACGAGATAATACCTAGTCACATGGGTGT
Organism: Sturnira hondurensis; assembly: GCF_014824575.4. Taxonomy (NCBI): domain Eukaryota; kingdom Metazoa; phylum Chordata; class Mammalia; order Chiroptera; family Phyllostomidae; genus Sturnira; species Sturnira hondurensis. The sequence continues at coordinate 26,723,675 of NW_028082759.1, read as the reverse complement.
TGTGAGAACGCAGTAACACACGTGTATTGGTCTGACTGAACGCCAGCCCAAAGCTCAGTAGCTCAGCACAGTGTCCTGTTAGTGTTGCGGTTTCTCGCACATGTCACAGCTCAGAGGGTACTCTGAGTCGCCAGGCAGTTGTCTTCCACGTGGTGCCTTAGGAGAAATCTTCATCCAACTTAGGGGTCCAGTGCCTTCAAGTCTGGCCTCCAGTGTCCCTGCCGCTCTGCCGGCCAGCGCTCAGTCTCGTGGCGGCACGTCGCTGCCACGGAGCCTGGGGACCAGGCCATGGTGCTTGGTAGGGGAGACATGGCCTACCGCTAACGAGGTTCTAGGTCTTCTCCAGGTGTTCCAGAGCACTGTTTCTGTTTTCCTTGTGTTCCCCGTGACCCAGATGTGAGTGTAAAAGGCAGTGCGGTGCAGGAAAATGAGCGGTCATCTCCGCAGTGTGGCTTCTGACCCTGTGTGCCCGTGGGCACATCACTCAGCCACACAAACCCCAGCCCTTATCTGCAGGGTGGGGGGGGGAGCCGGCCGCTGTGTGTGTAGGAGTGACACGGAGCACAACTTGCAGTGACTCTCAGAGTAGACAAGTGACACAGCAGGTGTTATGTGGGCTTTGAGGAAGATTCCCGAAGAGAAATAGCTGTCCACCTGTCCCCGGAGGAGGTAACAGTCCTGCTTGGAGGGAGCAAGGTACAGAACAGCCAGCAAGGAAAGCCAGGAGGACCAGGGGCAGAACCATGGGGGAGAGCACGGTGGGGGCTGACTGGGCTGGAGGGGCTGGGCCGCACGGAAGGTGTGGGTCGATGGGGGAAGGGAAGGAAACAGTTGTGGTGGGCTGCCAGGACTAGGGGTCGTGTTCGTGCAGGAGGACCCCAGTAGGAAGCCAGCTCTGGTCTTTGTATAGCCAGGTGACATCATGAAAATCTGCTAGTCACTGTGAGGAGAAATCGATTCCATCACAGCACTGAACCTGACAGTATCTTTTTATTAAACGGTTATCTTCTGAAGTCTGAATCTCCATAAATAAGCTTTCAAATGTGTGAGTTATCTGAACTCTGTGCCCATTTCAAGGAAAAAGAAAGAGCTTTATGTGGTAATGGGGAAAAGATGAGGATGTGGGAAGAGAATTGTTCTACATTGAAAGGGAGCCCTCACCTCTTTGCTCATTCTTTTTGAAATTCTCTTATAACATTTTATTTTATCTTTAAATTGAGCATAAATATGTATGTAAGACATGAGTCAGAGCAAACTCAGAAAGTACCTAGAAGCCTCCAGCATTTGAAGCTTGCGAGCTGGTTTCATGTGGGTGAAGGATGGTTTTCAGGAAGACACACTGAGAATAGAACTTGTTTGTTTAGGTTTCGCCCTCCTCTGGGGGACGTTCAGGGCTGTTCAGTGAACGACGAGGGGGAAGAGTATCTTCCGAGGCCCAGCTGCAGAGAAGCTCGTCTGCAGGGGGGTGGCTGGAGCAGACCCCGGGCACAGGGCCGCTTTCCCTGACCCCATCTGGGAAGGCGTGCTCTCAGCAAAGGTGAGCACAGGTAGCAGTCGGGACTGTCTTCCAGCTGGGCTCCCACGATAGGCTCCGCCCCTCTCTCCAGGCACAGGAGGAGACCGAGCTGTCCCTGTCCCCTGACAGGCTGTCCCCAAAGCCCTGGACGCTCTTGCGGAGGTGATCACTCTTGGGAAGTGCTGCTTTGACTTTGTTTTTAAGAAAATGGTTACATTTTAGATGGGGAGCTATCCGTTATTCACTGTGTGTTAACTGTTGTTTTACACAGGGAAACCTTTTACTGTTAAATAGCCACGTGGCCTCAGCCAGCGCCTGCCTCCTCTGGGCTTCAGTTTGCTTCCCCATACAGCAGGCACGAGTCAGATTATATAGTCTCCAAGGCCTCTTCCTGATCTGACACGATAACTTCTAAGTCAGACAACTTCCTCTTACTGGTGAGGCAGCACGCAGCCTGAGGTTACTTTATAACCTCGTGCCAAATCGCTCTCTTAAAACCCGTATGGGAAAGGAACCCAGCAGCCCCAAGCATGAGCAGGCAGGAAGGATCCTCCTCGGGGCTCAGCTGGTGGGGCCTGAGCTCGTTCAGCTCTGCGGCTGCCCCCACCACAGGGGGGATGCACTGTCCCACTTCTTCGAAACACCAGTGTTCTGTGGCCACACAGAAACACCAGCACCAGTGTGCTGTGGCCACACAGTCGATGGTCTGTGTGTACTTTCTGGCCTGGCAATGTTGCATTCGCTGTCTGTTCTGACTCTTAATGCCAGAGTCCATGTTTTTAAGAGGGTTCTACTTCTTTCTCAGGAGGTACAGTAATTCCTCTAAAGCAAGATTGGGTCCTCAATAGGGCAGTTTTGCAGGCAAGTGGCCAGGACAGCTAGTGGTGGGTGATCGTGTGACAGGCAACGAGGAGGAGAGCTAGGAACACAGGACAGGATCAGAGAGTGGGGCCACCAGGGCGGCTGTTGGCCTTCTGTGGCTTTTTAGATCTGAATTGACTGGAATGGACTGGGCGTGGGGCCGGTTGGGCACTAAGCAGCAGGGCACTCTGTGAAGACCACGGTTTCTGCACGACTTTGCTGCACCTCTGAAACCAGTGCAGAGTAATACTGAATGTCAACCGTGATAGAGATATTAAAAATCAGCGAATTCTTAGAAGTGCAGCTCTCTGCCATACTGGCCACCCTATAGGCACCCGGAGTTCATGAGGACCTCTGCTCGTGCCCCCTGCTGCAGGGGGTTTGGTTGGACGGGCGCCGTGGACACACACTGGCCACAGACACTCTTAAAAGATGTCAGTGAACTTAGAAATCGCCTGAGACGTCCTCCCGTCCAGGACAGTTCTCACCTTTCCAGCACCAAAGAACATGCTGCCTCACAGAGTCTGAGTTCCATGTTTTGGAAACTCTGGATTAGGAAGTTCTTCCCTCAACTGGGTCAAAATCCATGTCCCTGTCACTTCCACTGTCTCCCCCCACAGGGCAGAGGATCGGTTCTTCCCCCAGGGGCTGCCCCGGACCACGACTCTGCTGTCACGGCTGCTTAGCCTGCTCTCCCCCAATGAATGCGGGCAAGGCATCCTGCATGGATGTTCCAGGAACACAAAACGACACGCCTGCCCCTGACAGAAGCCTGGAGGCTGCCAGACACACAAATCACACCCAGTGGCGTCTCTGGGGTGCCCATGTGGAAGTGGTGTGAGGGTAGAAAAGAGAACTAGGGGGTCTGAAAATGAGTGGTCTGCTTTCAGATGGTGTCCAGGGGGGAGGGTGCCCTTGACGATGATTCCATGAGAAAGGGCGTCTGACTTTCCCCAGGGCCTGGGGAGTCTACGCAGGTGAGAGCTCTGTTCTCACCAGCAACAGCCTCCGATCAGCAAGTCCAGCGGGCTATCGGAAGCAATGTCGCCAGCCTCCATCACCAGCCATGCCCCTAACATCGGTGCTAGGTCTGTGGTTGCCTATATATGGATGTGTATATATGTATGGGTACACACACACACGTGCACTCACACATACAAACAGCACACACAGGCATGATGCCATATAGAATCATTTTCTGTATGCATGTATACACATGTAGACATAAGTTTGATTTTAGATGGGTATACTTCTATATTTTAATGGTCTTATAATTTGTATGTAAATGTACGATATACACATGTATTGTACATTTCTGGTTGTGCACACATATGTAGTATTTCTGTGTAACACATATGAGGGGGTAGCCCCCCAAAACAGAATTATCTTCTGGAGGGCAGGCCCCTTGTAGTACAGGATTCTCCCACTTGGTGTGTGTTCTAGGGACACACCTGTGTCAGTGGACCAGCTGGTGGTGTTGTGAGAGGCTGCATTCGGCTTCAGTGACTTTTTTTTTTGAAGACTTTCAGCACATTTGCCCATTTCATGATGGGTGACTTACAAGCCCACCTGCCCATACTGTGCTGAGGGTTCAGCAGTTTTTGACCAAAAATAGCATGACCCCTGTGCCCGCCCTCTCTATTCATCTGATCTCGCACCAAGCAACTTTTGTCTGTTTGTTTCCCTGGGTGAAAGTCCTCAAAGGCAGTGTTTTGCTGATGTGGAAAAGGTAAAATAAAGAAAGGCAGAAGCACTGAAAGGCATCAGAACCGACAAGTTCAGAAACTGTTTAGAGCAGCAGAAAAACGTCTCAGTAGGTCTATTGCATCAAAAGGAGAGCACTTGGAAGGGGGCTGGAGTTTAAACATGTGAGAATAAACACACAGTTTTTCATGAGCTCCACTTGGGAGGCTCCCTTTGTATGTGTGTGCGCACGCACGCGGGAGGGTGCTTCTGAAAGGCGACAGGAATTTCTGTGGAGGTCTGGGAAGAGTAGGGGTAGGCTCTTGGGAATGGAGCGGGGAAGGGTACGTTTGTATTTCATCGTGTGGTCTGTCTTTCCCCGTGTGCTTACTACTTTTACAACAAAAACACTTTCACTAACATTTGCTTCTACGGAGGACGCCCTCAGCCATCTCCCCGCCCCCAGTGAGCTCCGAGTGCATGTGGGTCGGAAGCCCCTGATGCAGGCTCGGCCCTGCCAGGCTCCTTACCTTCGCTGATTTAACCTGCTATGTTTTTTCCCCACGTCTGCTAGTCTGGGAAAACTATGCCAAATGAAGATCAAATGAGAAGACACACATGACACAGTGACAGCGCTTTGCAAACTGTCATCATCTCCATGCAGGTCCTGAGAACCGGCTCGTCAAAGAGTGCCCAGAGCTCTCCCCCAGACTGGCATCGCCCAGGCCTGGTGTTCTTCACGGGCCCTTTTCCAGAAAAGTGGGGGTGCTGTGGCATAGCAACGGGGAAAGTGGTGGGAGCGGGAAGCAAAGACACACAGGAGAGGGGGCGGTGCCGGCCAAGGGAGCAGAGGGAGGGCTGGAGGCGTCTCGCCTGGGGGTCCTCTCTGCCCGGAGGCCTGAGCTGCTGCCACTCGCCCCTGTTCCCCGCTGTGGGTGGAGGTCTGTGCTGGGATGAGGCGGGACCATTCTAGAGAGTTTCACGAGAGTGTAGTGAGTTCACGTCTCTGTGTCCAAACACTGAGCCGGCCACAGTCCTTCACTGACTCTTGAATTCTCTGGTTTTACTATTAATCGGGCCACCCTGTGTTGAGTGTCTCCTGTGTGCCAGGACGTGCTCGGTCCCGGGGAGACAGGACGGCTGCAGCATCTCAGCGCCGGGTCATGAGGGTACCAGTGGGTGAGGACATGGGAGGAGCCACTGCAGAGCCACACTGTGCGGATGGGGACTGGCTCTGCACAGGGATGAGAGACAGTGAAGAGTAGGGAGGAATTCGCCAGACAGAGGGCTTTTCAATGGAGAATTTTGGCTGTGCATGCAGGAGCCAGAGGAAAGTGAGGGATCGGACGTGGCTGACACGCAGAGTGAGGGCAAAGGGTCAGGCTGGGCAGGGTGCAGTTGTCAATGACATTCCGTGTCGTGCGGAGGAGCTTGACCTCTGCCCAGTGGGCAATGGGTCATGGGTAGTGAGAGTCAGCTCCTGTGATGGTACATCTCCTGTGAAGGAAAACTTACATATTTTCAGTTATTTTCCTTTAGCAAACTGGTAATTTACTCAGAATAAGGACTTTTCCAACATACTTATTTCTTTCTACTTCTCCCAAGTAACTGATTGGCCACTCAGTATTATTAGGCATAAAGCACAACAGGAACCCCAAACCTGTCTGCGAATCAGAACCCTGGTCTGAACCTGGGCCGGCGTTACATCTGTTGGCTGGAGCATCGCCCTGAAACTGAGAGGTTGCAGGTTCAGCTCCTGGTCCAGGCACTTACAATCCCCAGGCCAGGCCTTCACCGGAGTCGGCCAGTCGATGCTTCTCTCTTACAGCCATGTTTTCCTCTCTCCCTTCCTCTCTCTCTAAAAAAGGAATTTTAAAAAATCTCTTTGGGTGAGAATTTTAAAAAATCCCCAGTTTGATGAGTTGATGAAAGCTCGTATTTTTCTCCCATAAAAATGCAGATACAAAAAAATTGTGTATGGTTCCAGGAAGTTCAAGAAACTCCTTTAAAAATTCCTGAGTTGAAGGGTTGTATACACAATCAAATTACACTTTTGTTTTGACAGGGCTTTTTTTTTTTTAACAAAGAAATAAGGTGCAGAGTCTTAGGTACTTACCAAAAACCTCATATTATTGGATTCAAAAGAACAAATTTAAAATCTGATTTCAGTGATAAAGTCTGAGACCCTCTCCCAAATGCAGAGTGGAATGTTGAATTTTATTCATGTCTTCCTGATTAAAAGAACTCTAACTTGTATTTTCTTAAGATGGAGAGGGTCCTGAGTGATTTTTGGATTCCCAAACAGGAAAGAGAAAGCGATCCTTTAAAACAAAGTGAAATCAGCAACTCTCTCTCAGGTCGAACAGTCCGTTGCCCTCCCTTCCTTCTCCCCGAAAGGCTGGGGTGCGTCTGGGACCCCGGCGTCTCCGGCAGAACGCGGTGGGGTTCCTCTGTGAGATCGCAGCCCCCGTGGCACATGGCACTCGGCTGCGTCCCCTGGAAAAGGGTCTCTGGGCTTTCCTGTTTGGCACCTGCAGAGAGACCTGGGGCTCAAGTGGGTGGGGGTTGCTGTACTGGAACTTTCTGTGGCAGGAGTGCAAAGAACAAGAGTCATTGTGTGCCTTCTGAAAACCCAAATAGGATATTGGGGCCGGGGGGGGGGGGCGCTGAGACAATAAAGCCTGATTTTATTGAAAAATAAAACGATTCTGTAAAACTGTCGCTGTCCTGCTCACACGGGAAGAACCGGATCTGGTGACTCGATCTTGAGGTTTGGCAGCAGGGTTGGGGCTAGAAAGCTGGAGGGGTGAGAAAAGCACTTGTGAAGAACGCATGGGTGTGGAGGACGGCAGGTGAGGGAAGCCTGGCCGCTCCCCACACTGCCGTCCCCCCAGGGATGGGTCTGCTCTGGAGGCTGTGCCAGTGGAGGACCCTGGCCGACAAGTCTGAGCTCGCCCTCGAGAGCTGCCCTCGGCACTCAGTCCACCGGGGGCCTTCAGAAGTGTCTGTGGGCAGAAGCAGGGCTGCAGGAGGAAGCACCAGTGCTGGCTGTCCAGCTGGGCAGAGATCCCCAGGCAAGAGCAAAGTGAGCTCTGAGGCCAGGTTGCAGCCAGCCCTCAGGGGCCGAGTTGCCAGGAGGAAGCCCTGCTCTCAGAGCACACTGGTGGAGCGTAGACCCGTCCCACCAGCCTCGGATTTCAGAAGCAGAGTGCCCCATCTCAGAAGACACCAGTCAGTGCATGGCCAGAGAGGCCCCAAAGAGCGTAGGGAGGCCCCTCACACACCCAGATGCTACCCCGAGAGGAAAGAAAGAATTCTGAGAGTCTGGGCATTCATGAAGGACTGAGTCACCCCAGAAGAAACCATTGAAATCACTCCCGCTTGATGGTATCATATTGCATTTGAATAGACTGGAATCGAGACCCAGAGAGGACTGTTGAAGTCCTCTTCATGTCAGTGTGTCTGACGTCCCCTCCCGCAACAGGATGGGGCTCATCAGGAGGGTGAAGCAGCTGCAGGGAAACGGGGAAACACCCTTCTCCCCGCACACACAGGGAGCTGTGAGGGGGTTCAGGCCCTGCTGCACAGTTCTGGCACGAATTTGGGGTGATCTCTGACTGGTTCCTGTCCTTGGAAAATGATGGGAAAAGTCCAGATTTTAATTAGCAGTCTTATAATTTCAAATACACTAGACAAACATTATCGATTGTGCTTAATAAATCACTGACTTCTGTTACGAAGACCCTATCTTTGTGTGTGTGTGTGATACCTACATGTAAAAATCTTGACAATTCTGTATTTCTTTTTTTTCATTATGTTTCCTGTGTGCTGAGCTGGGGTATTTATTCTTCTGAATGATGCAATGGGTTAACGAGATAATGGGGAGGAAATCTTTCAAGGTACAAGGACCTTGACACTACAGTTTGTTTCGATTTGATTAAACATGGAATTCCACGCAAGCGGAAAGTTGTGCAGGCGGCACCTTAGCATCCGCACCCGTGGTGAAGCACCTCGCAGATAAGTGTCTGCAGCGAGGGCGCCGCCCGGCTTCTCGCTCCCCATTCTGCCAACGACCCTGCTGCTCCGAGCCCTCCTGTTCGAGATCCAGGTTGGGTGACGATCAGAAAGCTGTGATGTTTTTACTTGTGAAAAGCTGAGGCTCCTAACCATGAGAGGCGGGAGTGGGTGACTGCCTGGAACCGACTCATACATTCCTTGAACGCGTCTCTCAGAAGGGCTGTCTTTGATGAGCGCGCAGAGGAAGCGCTGGGAGCTGTGGTGAAGGTGGGAGTTTTACTCTGAATAAAAGCTGCTGAGCTTCACGATAAGGAGTGTTCTTCCTTCTGTCTACAGATGTTACGGAGATGTCAAAAACCAGCCCCAACTCGAAGTGTGATATTTTGGAAAGTTTGGCGTGACCTAATTTTGATTAACTGGAAATATTTCTAATTAAAGGTGGATGTATTTGAAGGGACAGAATGTGTAAAGGACACTTTCCAACGAATTCTGTAGTGTAGAGACAAGACTTAATGAGAACGCTACGGGGATCCCAATTTAACTTTCTTCTTTAGTTTTAAAAAGGATGTAAATCTTGTCTATTGAACAAGAACCCTCTTTTCTGTTTAGTTGCCTTTTTTAGCTTGCAGAGTTGGGGAAATCAGCACCACAGTTAATATTTTGACATCCTAATAAGCTTAGATATGTTACTTTAAATAGAGAAAAATGTCCGATTTAAAGCTGAGGAGATGTGCCCAATGTTCGCGGTGTCTGCGGTGGAAGGAGGAGAGCCCTAGTCGGAGGGGCGTCCGGCCCGGGCACTGAGAATTCTGCCTCCAGGCCTGTAACGCCTGGACCATCGACGTCCTCTCGGGTTCCCTGGGGGTCTGCTGTGCAGTGGCACGGGCAATTTGTGGCCAAAGAAAGTGCAGGCTGTCTAATGACCTGCCCTCCACCTCGGCCGGCCTTGCTCAGGGCAGCAGGCGACCCCCTCCTGCAGACAAGGCCCTGGGGAACCACTGCGGGCAGCCAGGCCAGTGCTGCGAGCTGCCCCAGCCCCGCCTGGGACTCCTCCGCAGGGACCTGGGCAGGGTCCGCCTGGCTGGGAAACCCACTGAGCTTTCTGCCGCGTCTCCTGCATGCATGGGAGGAAGGGCTAGGCCTTAGGAGACTGTTAGGAGTATTAAGCAAGGTCAAATGGGTAGCGTGCTGCGCTCACTGCCTGGAATTACACTTCGATTCTGAGACCCCTTCCTATGATTTCTTACGTGAATGAGTAGGCGCATGTGCACTGACATGCTCCTGGGCTCCTGGGCTGATCACAGGCACCTGTGTTCACCTTGGGCTCACACACGGGGTACAAGCGGATTGCTTGGTGATGCGGCGGCAGGGGGGGGGTCCTTAGTTCCTACCCCCACCTCACTGCTCTGGGAGCCTCCCTCCTCAGGCTGCCCCGCCCCGCCCACAGGCGTAGTTCACTTAATTCAGATGCGTGCTCCAAGACGCATGATCGCTCTGCTCATCCCTAGAAAACCAAGTGTTTTAAATAGTTTAAAGAGTAATTCAGAAGTACACCTCAGAGGGCCCTTCTCTGCCAGGGGCTTTAATTTCCCCATGCATTCTCCAACTTGATGATGACAGTGGTAGCAGTAAGCGTAGTGACAGCTGTCATTCTGAAGACCCACAGTCCCCAAGCACTCAGCACTAAGCCCTTTGCTATACAATCCTTTCCGCAGACGTGCGAGTTTTACCGACACATGGCTTCCTTGATATCGAGGGTTGCCCTCCCAAGCAGCGTTCCTGAAATATCTGGGCCGCCCTTTGAAGCAAGCTTTCTGGATGTTCAGGTTCTCCCAGCCAGCGGTCCCCTCACCTGAAGGGATCCCTTCAGCCACCGGCCATCCGAAAGAACGTGGACCCCAGGGCACTTGGCCCCGTCCAGCGGTGACTGACTCTGTGCCCACACATTCTGTGGCATACTTTCCACACCCCACCCCCAGGAAAAGCCACACTGGCCCAGCCGTAGCTCTTCCTGTTGGCCCAGAGGGATCCTTCGTGCTGCCTGTTCTTGGTCTGAGCCTGGGGGAGGCCCTGGAAGGTCTCCTGACTCCTGCACCCTCTCCCGTGCGCCGGCCCCGCACAGGTGGCCATTGGTCCCACCTCTCCCCGGTGATGTCTGCGTGTGTCAGTGATGTTCCACCGGTGGGCCGCAAAGATTTGTAAAACATGCAACACCTGACTATTTAGTCCGGGGAACTGACCTCATAGCTCATCCAAAAAAAAAAGTGAGAACAGTGAACACAACAGCTCCACTGTGAATGAATCAAAATCATACCTATTTTTTGTTGGATCCGCAAAAAATGTACTTTTTTGGTGTGCTGCAGAATTTCAGTGATGAGTGTACGTGCGCCCTGAGATGACAAAGGTTGGGAATCGCTGGTGCACACAGACCCCGCTCTGTACCGAACACTGTCACATCAGATCATCTCTCTCGCTCAGTGGTCAGAATGGTGCTCCGATGCCATGGATGAGGCCATGCCTGAGGCTCAGAGGAGTCAGATGGGTTTGCCCACAGGGACCCCGGTTGTGACAGCTGGGACAAGGACCGAGGTCTTCTGCTTTCCAGTTCAGGACTTTTTACTCTATGCAATTCTGCTTCCTGACTGTGGCAACAATTGATATGTTTTCAGGAATGTCAGTAATCGGACGGTACCCTCTTATATCTCATTCAAGTGCTCAGTGCTGTGGAAAATGGCGGTCTTTTCACGATACCCAGTGGTATGCATGCATAGCAGTGCTGAGTGGGTTCATCGGGTGTGGAATGCTGAGGAACACTCAGTACACTTTAACAGAGTGATTCACCACCGTTACTGAGAAAATAAGCTGTGGGCATGATTCAGTATAGAAAGTTTAAACGAAACCTTGAAATAGACAATGTTCAAATCACAAATAATTTTTTTTAAAAAAGAGAGAGCGAGAAAAAAACCCTTTGTGGTTGCTTTTCTTACAACTAAATATCATTTTACTAGAAACGGGCTTGGCCAACTTATTGATTCATCCTGGATGGATGCTTTTTTTAATTTTAGAGTTTTAGAAAAGACCTCATGTTCATTTTAATAATTTCATGTCCTTTTCTTCTTACCCTTCTTGTTCTTTTTCTCCTGCTCCTCGTTCCTCTCTTCCCCTTCCTTCTCCTCCACCTGCCTCCTTCTTTTGTTATTTTTTTCATTTTTGGAGAGTATTACAATTAGTTAATACAAAGGAACCACAAATTATACTACAAAATTAATAACTCTCAGAATGACTCTGACGTCTGGCCTCGTTGTCCTTTCCCCTTGTCTGTAGATAACGTCCACGGTGTCTCTCCCGGGAGGCCGGGCACTACAGCCGCCTGCCTGCCCCGGTGCACAGCACGCGCGCCAGGGTCGAGGCACCATGGACTCACTCTTCAGGGAAATTCCCAAACTTGTGTCGACTAGAGTGTCACTCAGCATTCTCTAGAGAATTGGAACCTGCAGGACATATGCACGTTTAAAGAAAGAGAGGATCTAGTTGAAGGCATTGGCTCACATGGCCGTGGAGGCCATGGAGGCCGTGGAGGCTCTCACACATGAGGAAGAAGCGAGAGAGGCGGGAGAGTCGGTGTCGTGGTTCGGCCCAAAGGTGACGGGCGTGCAGAGTCCCCCTTCGTTGGGCGATCAGCCTTTCTCTGTGAGAGCCTTCAGCTGCTGGGAGGGGACCGCCCTGTTACAGAACCTGCCGGGAACCTGCCTTTCCCAGCATCTCGTAATTCGCCCATCACTGTCCTCCAAAAATACTTTCACAGAAACATCTAGAATAGTGTGTGGCTACATTTCTGGGTACCACGGCATCGCCACGCCAGAAGGCTGGAGTCTCCCTGTGGGGAGATCGTCACCCTGTGTCCCCTGTCCTACCTTAGCGGAGTAAGTAGAGTGGTCCCTGATCAACTGTGTCAGACACACATTCCCTGTCTCCCTGGCTTAGCCGGAAAGTCTTACGTTTTATGAACCCAAGCCTGGTTTCCTACATTATGGGAATTTAGAGAGGAAACTCTTGCCTTGACTCTAATGGTGGCATTAAAAATCAATCGCAAGTTTCCTGGCTGACAAATCTGGCGAAATTCTTTCCTCCAAGTTCTGAGGACTTGCCAGCTCCGCCCCGCCCCCACCCCCGCCCCCAGTCCCAACCAGCAGTGGACTCTCTGTGTCCGGGGGTCATCAGAAGGTCTTACAGTCAAACTGTTACAAGAACAGTTCTCTCTTGCTTCCTCTAAGCTTTAAGCTTCTGATACGGACTCATTCCTCACTCGGCCTCCGGTTCTGTCGGAGGGACCGAGTGAGGAATGGGGAAAGCAGACCCCGTCTCCCCGCAGTCCTAGGTCACACCGCTTCCTCGGTGTCCCGCCTAAAGAACCACTGAGCCTCGTCAATCTTACCCTGACTCTTTCTTCAGGAACATCTTCCCGACTCCTAGGATTTATTCTAACTGGGATATATGTGACCCTAGGCCCATCCTGGAAGCAATCGCAGTGGCCACAGAGGAGTCAGTGCACTGCCTGCCCAGGCTTGGGTCCCGGGCTGTGCTCCTGGTGTCGGACATGGAACCTCAGCAAACAAATGGGTTGATGTCAAGGGAAGTGGATGTGCCAGAAAGAGATCGTGGGGTTGTTTTTTTTGTTTGTTTGTTCATTTGTTTTACTTTTTAAGTCAGGGAAGAAGCAGGGGAAGATAGGGCATAGAGTCTGAAAACACCATGGACTTCTATGAATTATGAGGCTATTTTTACTTTAGTGCATATCAGTCCAAATAATTAGTTGTAGATAAGTCTAAAAGGGCGGAATAAATCCATTTGTAGTGCTCTGACTCTGCAATACCAGTAGACATCTGTCCTCCCATAACTGTAAGGAGTCCTGTGTGTTTTTGCAGTGGGGGGTTATTTGATGTGCTTGGTGAGAGTGGCTCCTTACAGAATAGTACCTTGGTGTGCAGAGTAGGCTGAGATTGGAGAGAGCTGGCGTTGGGAAAGTTCCAGTAATCCAAGAAGCAGTGACAAGTGGCGGGGGGGGGGGCAGTTACACGAGAGAGGAGGAGCTGACAGGTCTTCACGCCTGACTTGGTGTGGGAGACAAGGTGCAGTCAAAGATGGTTTACAGGTTCAAGGTTTGCACAGGGAGATTCTATTTGGGGAAGCTGATGCGCTTCAGGCCATTGAGTCTGGGGCATCTGTTAGACGTTCAAATGAAGTGCCACCTTTTGCAAGTGGAGTCTGGGGAATAATCTGGTGTAGGAAGAAAGATGTGGGAGGTATCTCCATAAAGATACTTGTTGGCCAGTGTGGCTCAGATGGTTGGAGTGCCTTCCGGTAAACCGAAAGGTCACGGGTTTGATTCCCGGTCAGGACACACACCCAGGTTGTGGGTTCAGTCCCCAGTCAGGGTGCATACGAGGCAACTGATCCATGTTTCACTCACGTCACTGTTTCTCCCTTTCTCTCTTTTTTTTCTCTCTCTCTTTCTCGCCCCCACCCCCTGCTCCAAAATCAGTTCGCAATTCCTCAGTTGAAGATTTTTTTAAAAGATATTTGTGGACAAAACTAGTCAGTGGGAGTGCAGATTATGTAAAGAGAGGACCGGGCACCCTGGGACAGAGCCGAGGCGGCCGCACTGCGTGGAGGAGCGAGAGGAGGCGGAGGTGCGGGGGACAAGCAAGCAGTGTGTGCGGGGCGGGTAGGGGGGGCACTCCAGGCCCCTTGGAACTGCCCAATGCTGCACTGGGGATGCTGCCATTTCAACAGAGCGACGGTGCAGGCTCGGGGCGGGGGGGGGGGGGGGGGGGGGGGGGCAGCCAACTCTCCACGTGTCACTGAGACGGCGAACAGCGAGGAGGCGCGTTACAAGGCGGGTGGGGAAGGACGGTGCACAGCTGTCAGCACGGCGTCCCGGGGCCGAGGAGGCCTGCGTGTCTCCACCTCAGAGGAAGAGAAGCTAGCGGGGAGGAAGAGTGTTTGCTAGTGTTGTTTTTTGTCTGTTCAGGGTTTTTTTTGTTGTTCTTTTTCTTGGTTGTTTTTGTTTTCAGAAAACCAGTAATAATAAAATCTTTTATTGCTATCTAATACATGTCAGGTGCTGTGATGGGTAATTTTCAGTTACATTTTTCCAATTATCATATCCATTTTATGAATGAGGAAATGAAAAGCCAGAGGAGTTAAGCACCTTGACAAGATTAGTGGCGGGGCAGACTCAGTCCCACCTGGTGAGAAGTCATTTCAGCCGTGGCCGATAGTCAGTCTCTGACATGCCCAGCTGTGCTGGCACGAGAGAGCCACCAACAGGTTCTGACCCCCCGGTGGGTGGTGGCTGAGAGCCTGGCCGTGACATGGGAAGATGTCCAGGCGTTCCTGGCAGGGGCTACGGCGCCGTGCAGGCCCTGACTCCGGGCTGCTCTTTGTCTCTCTTCCGTGCCCACTTACATACGAAAGGTGGTAGGTAACCTGGAGTTTCACAGCATTTGAATTTTATATCAGGAAAGGCTTAGTCTTAAAGCTAAACAAGCTTACTTTCCTTTATTGATGAAAAAGTATGTGTATCTCTTGTGCCTTTTAGATTAAGAAAAACCATGGACCAAATTCAGAACTCTGCTGAAGCAAAAGAATGACCCAAATACTTGGGCAAATTTCTTTCTTTCTCTTGTTTTGTTTTACATGTGTTTTGAATTTTCTAAGTCCTTCGGGAACCCTTTAGGAATGGTGGTGGCATATGCAGTCATTCACAGTTTAATGAGAGGAACACGTTCTGAGGGATCGTCATTAGGGGGTCTCATCATTGCGTGAACAAGACAGAAAGCATGAACCCAACTGCTCGATGGTGCAGCCCACTGCGCACCATGGTTCTGCGTGTCCACCACCATACGTGATATGCACTTGGTCGCTGCCAGGAATGCGTGAGGGCATGTGGGCCCCCGTTGTGTGCACAGTCTCCTTCTCTGGTTGGCCTGCTCTCCGGAGAGAGATCTGGAGGGCAGGCAGGTCTTTGGTGGGAGCACGCGCAAGGAAAGGCGGTTCCTGACGGGCTGCGTGGGCGAGTGAGCAGGAGCTGGCTGGCCGAGGCTGTGGCTACCCGGGAAGGGGGAGTGCAGTGTGACGATCTTGTGGAAATGCAGAATTCGGTGTTGAAATTAAGGCGTTGTTGCTTTGGGGGCAGAAAGAAGAGAGTGCACACAGGGCCCCCAGGTGGACAGCTCTGTACACTCGGCTCCTCTGACCTTACAAATGTTACGTGTACCTCCGTGTTGGTTCAATGTGCAGAACTAGCCTAGCCCTGTGAAGAAGCCATGGGGATTTTATGCAAGAGTCGCTGTTCTCTTGCCCAAGAAACACTTCGTTGGGCACGTCCAGGTTTTGTTGTGACACAGTGAGGGTGTGGGCAAGGACAGCTTGAACCCAGTCGGGGAGGGTTTGGACAAAGTGTCCTGTAACACAGGCAGTGTGGTCACCTGTGCAGGAGGGGACTGAATAAGGTCTTCATGGATGGTCCCCAAGACACAGGCAGGAGAATGCAGGAGGGGGGCACGCGAAAGGCGAGTTGGGGTCGTGGTTGAGGGCTGCAAATGCCAGACTGAAGAATCTGGTCAGCAGAAGCCCTCCTGACAGATGTCCCACCAGGCAGCTCTGCCGATAGCCCAGGCTGCTCCTTCGCTCTGCAGAACGTGCTTGCTGATGTGTCCTGGTCTGAACCTGGGAGACAGTGCCCTGCCTGCAGTGCCGGGCACGTGTTTCCACTGTCTGAGTTCAGGTCTTGCCGAGCTCGATGACCTTGTGCTGAGCCTGTCTGTGCCACCGTGTGTGTAACTGGGATGATGGGATTTAATGAAGGGCTGGGGCACCTGTTGCAACGCGACTGTGAGCGGCATGATGGGGGAATAACTTTTGGGGCAGCTAAGTAGACTGCTTTGGAAAGAAGTGATGAAAGTGAGCACCTAAAATAATCATGTTGAATTACTGGGGGATTAAAAAGTTATTTTAAAAATTAGAATACATAAGATTCCCAAAGGGTCCTGGGCTCAGGGGGCCTCCAGGTGACTTGCAGGTATCCCTCTCCTTTATAGACACTGAGACTTCTGTTTATAAGTTGATGCAGCCTGTGTGGGGTAGGCAAGAGGGCATCTCTGAATTCAGCAGAGGACCCTGTGTCGGGGAGACCCTGGCTCTGCAGGTTGCTTTGACATTGTGGCACAGACGCAACAGGGTGGTGTGTGTCTGGAGGAAGACCGTGGGTTCAGACCCTGGCTTCACCACCTGCTGGAGCGTGTGGGGCATGTAGCTGGCCTCTCTTTGTCTCAGGTTCCTCATCCTACAAGGGGGTGAGAAGGGACTCTGGGAACAATGAGACCTACAGCACCACCATTAGAGAGAAGTGGGGTGGGTCCCTCTTGTGGCCACAGAGGGGAGCTGAGGTCCTAGAGCCTCAGGCCAGAGACTCCAGTGGGCAGGACACTTTGCTGGATGCAAGGGGACAGGAGTCTGGTGAACTGGTGCTGTACCTTTCCAAGACATCACCCAATGTCTTGACTTTACCACGCTGCCTCTTAACTCTGTGCCAGGGGCCAGTGGTCAGCCGCTCTGAGTGTCCTTTTGCACGTGGATGGCGGTGATCTGGTCCGCCAACGCGAGTCTCCGCCAGGAAAAGTGGCTCCACCTCCCCCTTTTGAGGCGAGGCCCCTCTGCTGCCCAGTGCTGTGTAGATGCAGACACGCTGCAGACGTCAGCCCAGAAGGAAAGCGCTTAGTGAGTCGGAAGCAGTGGTCGGATCGGGAACAAAAAGCACACGTTTCCCACTGTGCTAAGCTTTCACCACGGCAGACTGGACGTCTGACATGTCCTTAGTGACGACATCCTGACATGCAACTTATCTAAATCCTGATTCTTCCGAGGACCCAGTCTTGCTCTGAGTCCCCGAGATTCAGGGGGAAAACTGTTTTAAAGGCGGCGTGTGTGTGCATGCACCTGGGATAAAAGACCTGCAAAATTCAGAATTCCTCACACCGTTGAGAAGACATTCTGAGTAACGCTTCTGACAGCTTTCACAGTTAAAATGGCTTTTGTGTTGTCCCTGAGCTGCGTGGGTGCCGATCGCATTCAATCGGGGTCATTCTTACTGATTTCACAAGTGCATAGTCATGAGGAAGCAAGGGAGATGGAAGGGAGGGACGGAGGAAGAGAGGGAAAGAGAGAGAGATTTGTTGCCCATGGTTACCACCAGTGGAAAGGAAGAGGGCCTGTAGGCGGGGCTAGTCTTTGTGGGACATCCCTGCCTGTAGACAGTCCCCCAGATGCCAGCATCTCCTTGGGCCCCTCTCTCGCAGCAGTTCCCCTCTGTCAGCACCGCGCCCAGCACCAGGAAAGCCCCAGCCGAGGGAGGGCCACGGGTGCGAAGCAGCGCCTTTCCACTTCCCCTGCTGGGCTCTGATTTTCCACCTGCAGTTGCCCTGATTCAGAACGAGAAGGTGAAAACACAGAGGGACACGGCGCCAGCCCCTTGTCCCGTGACATATCACACAACAGCCGAGCCCTGACACCCAAGAGCCAGTGAAACCCAATGCCTGGCCGTTGGAAACAGACTCTTTCCCACCCCAGGTCCAGTTTCGCTCCATGGACGCTGGGCTTTCCTAATGCACATCTCTCGGAGCTGCTGTTGAGCGCCCTCCCTGGTGGCCGCAGAGACTTGCCGTCCCTGCCACGGTCCCGACTCCCCATCTCAGCCTCTGCCCATGACGCAGGTGGCCTTTTCCTCTTACTCATCAGCCAAATCCATGGGGCCATGATGGGTTAGCAGCCTTGCTCAGCAGTAAGAAGCGGGCCAGCCCTGTGGTGGCGGCAGTAAAATGAATCATGGCTAGAGCCACCCCCGACCCCTGGGGGCCGTGCCGTCCGCCCCACCATCTAAATACGGAAGAGCTCCAATGTGCGGAGCCCCGGAGAGGACACGTGAGTCTGCAGCTTTGCTGGGCCTGCTGGGGTTGAGCAGGAACCTGGAGCATGGAGACGCTGGGCTCCCTGCCCAGCACAGCTGTCCATTTACTTTCCGCATCAGGAGAAAAATATGTTTAAACTCTCTTTCATTAAACTCTCTGTAACAGTACCAAAGCTTAACAGCAAAGTAGGATCTAAAAATCTAGAACCACTATTCAGTATATTTACTGATTATACTTTGAAAGATTTAAAGATAAAGTTCTAAGCAGAGAATAATGTTGTTAGAGTTAGTGCCGTTTTTCTGGGAATGTGTGACATTGCTGCTCATGGGTTGATGGGGAATCATTTGTCTTACAGCATCTGTTTGTGGAGTGCATGGGACGCCAGCCGGGTTTGTTTCTCCGGCCCTGCTGTCTGCGTGCGCCTGACCCTGTGCTTTCCCCCGAGCATGGGGTGCCAGGGGTGGATGGCCTGCGGCTTCTGACCTCTCAGCCCGAGCGGCCTTGCACCTCCCACTCTAGCCCTGGCTGCCCCTGCGCAGAGAAGCCCAGACAGACTCCTCCGCGGTGGGAGTCCACACGAGAGCAGGGCCAGCGGCAGCCGACACCGAGCACCGGCAGTGCCAGCGAGCGCGCCTCAGACCGTCAGCTGCTGGAGACCCGGCAAGGCCAGCAGAGGGCCCCCGCCACGCCCAGGGCAAACCGATGACCCGCAGTGACTTTGTAGTGAGACACAGGAGTCGTTTACACACGACACTGTGAGCTTAAGGTGCTCAGTGCGTTGATTTGACACTTTTACGTATTGCAGTGTGACTGCCACCGGAGCTGAAGCTAACGCTTCTGTCACGTCACGTAATTATCACTCCATTCCCACGGCGAGAACGGTCAATACCGAGTCTTTGGCTGAGTGTACACTGCAGTTGGCCGTTACAATCACGATGGAGCATCAGGCCTTTATGGCGCAGTTCGTAACCTGTGACCACGTCTCCCCAGTGCCTCACCCCCCCACCCCGCCCCCGGGCCAGTGTAACCACCACTCTGCTCTCTGTTTCTGTGAACTTGGCTTTTTTAGATTCTGCACATAGGTGGCACCGTGCTATATTATCTGTCTTTCCCTGCCCAGCTTACTTGCCTCAACATGATGCCCTCAAGCCCATTTGTGTTGTTGCAAAGGTGGGGTTTCCCTCTGTCTCAGGGCTCAACAACAGTCTGGTGTGTGCACACACACGTGTGCCACCAGATCTCTGTCCATGCTCCCCTGACAGACACCTAGGTTGCTTCTGCATCTCGGCTGTTGTGAAAACGCTGCCATGAACACGGGAATACGCTGTCTTCTCAATAGTCTGTTTTCACTTCACACGTATCCAGAAGTGTGATTGCTGGACCTCAGGGTAGTTGTATTTTCAGCGTTTTGAGGGACCTCCACGCTGCTTTCTGTTGGGGCCAAGACCACTTCACACCTCCACCAACCGTGCACAAGGGTTCCCTGTCCTCCACACCCTCCCCAGCCCTCGTCTCCGCCTGTGTCCTCAATAACAGCCATTCCGACTGTGTGAGGTGGGATCCACTCGTGGGTTTGATCTGCAGCTCCCTGGTTCTTAGTAATGCTGGGCATCTTTTGTGTACCTGTTGGCCATTGGGGTGTCTTCGCTGGAGAGATAACTAGTCAGTTATTTTCCTCTGTCCATTTTTCATCTTTGTTGTTGTTGAATGCGTTCTTTATATATTTGGATACGAAGCCCTTATCTGATATGTAGTTTGTGAACATTTTTCCCGTCCCATGGGTTGCCTTTTCACTTCATTGATTCTTTCACCGCGCAGATCACGTTTAATTCAGTGTGGTCCTGCTTGTCCATTTTTGCTTTTTTGAGCTTTTGGTGCCACGCCCCAAAAATCGCTGCCAGCACCACAGTCAAGGAGCTCCTTCCCTGTTTTTTTCTAGGAGTTTTGGTCTCAGGTCTTAGGTTCAAGTCTTTTATCCATTTCGAGTTACCTTTTGTGAGTGATGGAAGACAGAGCCCAATTCCACTTTTCTGTGTGTGGTTACCCAGTTTTCCCAGCATCATTTGTTGAAGAGACTTCCTTTCCCCACTGAGTTTCTTAGCTCCTTTGTCAAATACTAGTGGGCAGTGTGTGCATGGGTTTATTTCTGGGCTCTCTAGTCTGTTCCATTGGTCTGTGTTTCAGTTTTTCATGCCAGGACCGCACTGTGTTAATTATTACAGCTTTGTGAAATCAGGAAGCATCATGTCTCTGGCTTTGTTCTTCTTTGTTTTGACTCTTCAGGGTCTATTTCAGTTCCATTCAGATTTCAGGGTTCCTTTTTCTATTTCTCGTGGTGTAAACACACCATGAGATTTGGGTAGGGATCGCATTGTGTGGACATACTAACCGTATTAATTCTTCTTATCCAGGAACACAAGATTTCTTTCCATTGCATCCTCTTCAGTTTCGGTTACCAAAGCCTTGTAGTGTTCATTGTATAGACTTTTCACTTTTGTGGTGAAATTTATTCCTAAGTGTTTCATTACTTTCAGTGCTATTGTGAATGACATCATCTTTTTCCGATGTTTTGTTGTCAGTGTGCAGAAACACCACTGGCTGCTGTGTGTCAATGTCATACCTACAACTTCACTGGATTCCTTGATTAGTTCCAGCAGTTTCTTAACCAAGAATTTTCTACATATAAGATTATAACACCTGCAAATAATGACAGGTTTTCTTTTTCCTTTCCATTTTGGATGCCTTTTATTTTACGCCTTGCTTATTACTCAAGCCAGGACCCCTAATTCTGTTTTGAATGTGAGTGGTGACGGCAACAGCCGGGTCCTGTTCCTGATTTTAGAGAAAAAGCTTTTGATGTTTCCCCAGTGAGCATGGGGTCAGCTCTGGTTTTAGCATGCGTGGCCTTTGTTATGCTGAGGTGTATTTCTTCCATACCCGATTTACTGAGGGTCGTTTTTGTGAAGGAATGTAGTGTTTGTCAAATGACTTCACTTTATCTATTGAGACAATCATATGATTTTTATCTTTTATTCTGTTAATGTGATGTATCACATTTACTGATTCGTGTACCTTGACCCACCCTTGCACCCCAAGGTTAAATCCCACTTGGTCGTGGTGTAGGATCCTGTTCACAAGTGTCTACTTCAGTTTGCTAATATTTTGTTGGGGATTTTTTGCATTTATATTCATCAAGAATCTTGTTCTATCATTTTATTTTTTCCTGGAGTCCTTATCTGGCTTTATTATCCTGGTAACACAGTCTCCTAAAATGAAGAAGATTGAAAGTGTTCCCTCTTCTTTAATTTCTGGAAAATTTTGAGAAGGATTGGTGCTGATTCTTCCTTAAATGTTTGGTAGAATTCGCCGTTAGAGCCGTCTGCTCCTGGCTTTTTCTGTGTTGGAGGTTTTTTATTACTAATTCAATTTCATGGCTTATTATTGGTCTGTTAAGGTTTTCTATTTCTTCCTGATTCAGTCATGGCAGGTTGTTGGTTGATTTCATCTAGTTTATCCAATTTGTTGCTCTATATTTGCTTGTAGTGGTCTCTTATGATCCTATAAATTTCTGTAATGTCAGCTAAAATGTCTTCTTTTTCCTTTCTGATTTTATGTATTTGAGTCTTCTGTTTTTATAAAAAAAACAGCTTTTAGTTTCATTGATCTTTGTTATTGTTTTTCTGATCTACATTTCACTTATTTCCACTCTAATCTTTGTTATTTCCTTCCTTTTGGTAATTTTTGGGCTTCATTTGGCTTTCTAGTCCCTTGAGGTATAAAATTAGGTTGTTTGTTTGAAATCTTTCTATTTTTGTAACATCTGCATTTATCGCTACAAACTTCCCTCTCAGAACTGCTTTTGCAACATCCCTTAGATTTGGGTGTGCTCTGTTTCCATTTTTATTTGTTTTGAGTGTTAAAAAAATGTCTCTTTGTTTATTCTTCGATCCATGGATTGTTTGAGTGCGTGTTGCTTAGTTTCCACCTGCACGTAAACTTTCCGGCTTTCCTCTTGTTGACTGTAGTTGTACCGCTGTGGTTGGAAAAGGTAGTTGGTATGATTTCAGTCTTCTTACAATTTCTACAACTGGCCTTGCGGCCTGTCCCGTGATCTGTCCTGGAGAATGGGCTGCGCGCATTCGGGAAGAATGGGCGTCCTGCTGCTGGTGCGTCGGGCGTCCTAGAAGTGTCTGCGAGGCTCACCTCCAACATCCCTGGCTGGTTTTCTGAACGGAGGAGCTACCCATTGTTGAACGTGGGGTATTGAAGTCCCGTAACGTGATCGTGTTGTCGTTGTCTGTTTCTCCCTTCAGGTCTGTTACTCGTGCCTAGAATATTCAGGTGCTCCAGTGCTGGGCGCACACGTATGTGCAATTGCTGCATCTTCCTGATGAGCTGACCCCTTAAAAACGGGGAACACTCCATGAACTTGCATGTCATCCTCGTGCAGGGTCCTGCTAGTCTTCCCTGTGTTTTTCCAATTTTGGTGTATGTGTCACTGAATATACATGATACTGCGAACGCGGCCCGCAGTATCACAAACAGATAAAACTATTGCTTTAAGCCACTGAATCTTCAGGTGGTTTGGAAACAGCAGCAGATCATTGATAAAGACCCAATCAGGGTGACAAGTCGGGACAGGGAGGTTGAGGGCGTGCAGACCGGCCTGCTCTTGTTCTCTTTTCGGAGGAAGCAGCTCCCCGAGGACCCGTGCTCCCCGTCACTTGCACTGTGACTCTCACGAGGCTGATGCGCACCGGCGTATATTTTCTCCAAGTGTTAAAGGGCCAAGAGTTCAAGTCTGTATTTAGCTGAAGTCAAGGCCAAAACCAGATGAGGAGCAGAACTAGGAATCAAGAAAAAGTCTCAAAAATAATGAAAATTTTACAGTATTATAATAATTTTAGTAGTCACCAATGAAAAGTTGATTAGTGAAATTAAATGTTTTAAATATTTGGACAATTATTTTTTTCTCTACATTCATTACTGCATTAAAATTGTTAGTAATTTGTCCAGATTTAGAATTTTTTCTCCTCATGAAATTTTAAAGTGGCAAAAATAATTCATCCTCACAAGATGTGAAGAGTTCTCCAGTAGGACTTTCTATTGAGAGCACACGGTGCCTTTGTGTGGGATTGACACTTCTCTGCTGCCCACTTTTGTGTGAATTTGGTTTTCCCGATTATCCAGAGGGTTTTTGTTCTTAGGACTTTTGTTGTTTCTCTCTAGTGTTAAAAAAATTAAGGTGATATTTCTTAGTTTTTCTTGCTCTATTTGTTGGCCCTGTTTTTTAAAGTTTTATTTTATTCATTACACTATTAGGGAATCAGGGTTGTCCTGATTTCCCCCTTTACCCCAGACCACTCAGCACCCCCACCCCCTCAGGCAACCCCCGCCAACCGTTCATGTCCGTGGGCCACGCGTGCGAGTTCTCTGGCCACCCCATGCCCATACTGTGCTTCACACCCCCACCGTCTGCCCCCTCTCATCTGGGCCTTTGCTTCCCTTCACCCAGGTCTGTCTTTCCTGGTCAGCTCTGAGTGTCCCCTGCCCCTCTGCCCGAGTGGGGCCCGTGGAAGGTGGGAGGCCACTCCTGCTGGGCCGCTCCGCCTGGCTCAGCCCAGGCCCCTCGCCTCCCCTGCCAATCTAGGGACAGCCCCCTCTGAATGCACTTGCATTTGGAAGCAGAGTTGCTGCCCATGCACTTCGTTAGCATGTAGCCTTGCTGGAACTGGATGGAGCCCTGGTCCAATGGGACTGATATCCATATGAGCACATGGCCATGGCCATGACCATGGAAAGGGACTGCTGCGTGAGAATGATGGCAGAACTGGGAGTCCTGCAGCTACAGTAACAAAGGTCACCACCAGCCGCCAGGCGAAGGCCGGAAAGCATTCCTTGCTGACACCTCACTTCCAGGCTTCCAGCCTCCAGATCTGTGAGACAGTGATTTCGTTTTGTTTGAAGCCACTGATTTGTGGCACTTTGTCACGGCCGCCCTAGGGAACTAGTGCCCTCATAAAGGCTGTGGGGCTTCTTGCCTTCGTGGTCTGGAGCCTGTACTGAGCAGCAGAGCCGGTTGTTATGGTCACAACGGACATAATGTAAAGGAGCTCACTGACCCCACGGGGGACCCAGAACCCAGAGCCTGAGAATTTGGAAGCTGCCAATGTTGACGTGTCGATCTGCAGAGTTCAAGTCTTCTGTGATCTCATTAATTTGGTTACAGTGAAGCTCTTACAACTTTTAAGACCAGAGAGGCAGTCAGTGTGCTATAGAGTTCAAGTTTATCTGGCCCTGGGCGCCCTGCTCCCCCAGGTTGCCTCCTTGTGTGTTTCAAGGGTGAATTCTTTTCTGTCATGAAAAGGTTTGGCTTTTGCAGAGTGGGAGAAGCTTGGGGTCAACTCCTCTCATAATACTAGTGACTAGAGTTTTAAGTTTAAGCCCTGAATCACCAAACCAACCAACGAATCTCAAAAACTAAGTTTTCCTTTGTTAATTGTAAAAATAAACAGGTCCCCATTAGAGAAGGCTTGATCCAGACTTTCTTTCTGCTCTGCTGGAGCCGAGGCTGCGGGGGGATTCTGCAGCCCTTGTTAGAATGAGCACTGGAGGCTTGACCGTGCTTGGCGAGGCCTTGACCGTGCTTGGAGAGCCCTGGGAGAACACTCTCTGGCAGTTTCTGAGAATGAAATCCGGGAGGATCCTGCCCAAACTGGACCCACAGTTGAGGCCATCACACCACAGACACAGGGTGGAGTTTTCTGTGGGTCATTTCCTATTAAAACTATAACTAGATCAGAGTCATAGGGTTTTTTCTTCTTGCCTCATTTAATTCATTTTTCCTCTCTCTTTTTAGTAGTCTCAAAGTATTTCGGCCTCTAGGACCTGGTTTTCTGACCTGAGTGTGCGTGGAGCTCCCACCCATGGGTGGGTTCGGGAGGACCAGGCTGCGTTGGGGAAGCTACAGATCTTCACTTACTCGCTGTTCTGTAACCAGCGCTGGGTCCTGCGTCTGAGCCTTGCCTTTCACTGCCTCTGTCTCCTTTCTCCTTCCACAATCATCTGGGGAGAGAAGAAAGTTTGCCCCACCCCCTCCCGCTTCGTATCCGGACCCCCTCCAGTAAAACTCTGGCATCCATCCGCCTGCCCCTCCACATGCGAAATGGGGAATCGAGAGGGTGGTTGGGAGGAGCCAGTCAGATGGCATTGCTGGCTCACAGGCACGCACACGTATAGGCCATGAAGCATGCTGAAATGAACTTGCAAGTGCATGGAAAAGTTATTGATATCCACAGTGCTTAATCAATTCAATTCCACGTGAAAATATTCATTGGCCTTTCAGGGACAAGAATTATTTGCATTACTATAAGTTTTCTAAGACTCACTAAGTTGTCAAATAGGTCAAAGATTGGCCTTAAATCCCTATAGGCCTAGACAACATGGAAGGGTGAGCTGGTTGGGAGACCCAGTGCTATTTTCCTTCCTGTTTAAAAGTCTTTCGAGATTTTCCTGACACAGACAAAGGCCCACATTTCCTTCCTTGTCAGTAAAATGGGAGACTTGGACTAGGGATCCCCGAGGCCTCAGTGTTGCCACCCTATTACTGAGGTGGCCCGGCCATCATCTCTGTCTGCACATAAGCTCCTGGGACTTTCTCGGCTGGTGTGTCAGAGCTGTCGGCGGCGTCTGCGCCCATCAGAGTCACCAGGAGTCCGACACCACCTCCACCAGCCCCTCTCCTCTGCCTGTGTGTGTACGTGCAGGTGCACGGGAGCAGGACCTGGCCGCGGGCAGCGTCAGGGCGTTTGCTCGCCGGCTCTGCTGGGGGCGACTTACAGAAGCTTCTGGGCACTGTGAATGTGACAAGTCAGGGCAGTATGGTGGGGGTTTTGTAGATGGTGCGACTGGGAGAGACAGTGATTCAAGATTCCTCTAATTTTTGTAGACTTTCCTGCCGGGCACACACAGCAGATCCTTTTACGATTACCTTGTGGTCGAGGAAACGGTTGCCGTGGTGTTGGGGTGTCCTTAGCGGGTGGAGCTGGGGGCCACTGGAGGTGGGGGAGGAGTGTAGGAAGCTGCTGCGGTGTGATTTTCTGTGTTCGTTTTCTTCACTTCTCCTCTATCTGCCTAAGCTCTCATTTGAAAGCAACAGAGAAACCTCTTTAGCTTAGTGATTCAACAAATGGTTGTTGAATGAACAGTGGAACTAACTTTTCTGTCTCTAAACATAGAGCTCAGTATCCTAAAAAGCTCTCAACCTATTTGGTTGTTTAAAAATCCACCATATTTGAGGGTGCGAAGCATGAGTAATGTGTGCTGCTGGTGCGTTTTGAGGATAAATGTTCTGCTTTGTAGATTTTATCAGGTAAAACCCCAATCAGTTTAGAAATCAGCATCAAAACTTCTTTTATGTAAATTTGTTTATGCTCATTTGGATGGTCTCATTTTAACTAGAACGATATTCTTGATGGTAAAACATAAAAACAATCACATTTCTTTGTTTCATTCTTTCTTTTCTTTCATCCCAGTCATTTCGGTAGCATGCTGGGCAGCGCCCGGGAAGGTTTCTGGTAATAGCACACCTACACAGATGCGATGCAGGAAGCAGAAAGTCCATACCTGACGCCCTCGGCAAGTACGACCTGATGAGTCAGACGAGGACTCGGGACGCCTGCTACTGAACGGGGAAGGTTTATGTCCCAAAGCTCTTTTTCTGCACCGATAGCACAACATGGACTCACGGGGCACCAACGTCAGAGGCCCGGACTTTGAACACCATATGTACATCTGTCCACATAGATACTCACATGCACAGAGGTGGCTGCAGAGGGTGGGCGTGGGGCATAGAAGGATGAGAAAAGACAACCAATGCCGAGGTCGCCTGTGTGGGGGAGCCACATGGCCCTCGTTCATTTCGTTGTCATCGCAGTAAGGCTGAGAAGGAGCTTCTAGGTGAGGAAATTGAGACTCAGTGGTAATGAGCAGAGGTCAGTTTTGAAACAAGTGTTGCCTGACTCCAAAGCTACTAGGACACAGAGCCATGATGTCAAACTCGTTGTCGCCTGGGGCTGCATTAGCCTGGCAGTTGCTTTCAAAGGGCCGAATGTAATTTGAGGACCGTGTGAACATAACTACTCCTTAAGTAGGAGCTCAGCGCTGCTGCCGGGTAGAAACAAGGTGCTGGACCGAATAGAACAAGGTGGAGGGCTGGCTTCGGCCCACGGGCCTTGTATTTGCCGCCTGTGACATAGAGTAAGTTTTCCCTGGTGTTCCCGAACTGTAGCCAGGGCCCCAGACTAAAGCCAAAAATCTGACCCATCCCCGTTTTCAGATCAGAGAGTGGCTGGCACCTGGAGCCAGCCCATCCCGCCCGTCCCAGCCAGCTGATGGCCCTGTGTGCCCTCCCCTGGAGCACTGAGAGGGGAAGGGGCAGTGTTCCATCCCCAAAGTGAGTGCGCAGGGAGAGTTCAAAAAAGAATTTTTCTAAAGACTGTGGTGCCTACAAGAGCAGGAGACTGGTATTTCATCCCCCAGTGGGGCACGCTGCTTGGCCCCCATTGGAGGTGTGGAGAGAGGCAGGCACGGAGAGAGGGGGGCATGGGGAGCTTCTGGGATCAGCCTGCCTGCTGTCTGCCAGTTTCCACCAGAAGCAGGGACCCACTGCTTGCCTGCTGACTTCACAGTTTGCGGGAAGGTGAGAACTGGAGCCAAAACTAGTTTAGGACAGTGCTAGCAGGGAGTGCATATGGGTGTGTTTGGTGCTGGCAAAGCGGCCCACACAGTGCAGGTAAGTGCCTCCAACCAGAAGTCCCCGGAATAGGGGGTCAAACCAGCCAGGGACAGCCAGCGCCTCTGGGAGCTGCCTGGAATAAGCCTCTCCTTCCCCCCACTCCCCCCCTCATCGCAAAGGATGTTGGAGGCCCCTCCTCAGCATGTAGACATGGAACAGAAGTGTAGTTGTGGGCAGCCCAGAGGGGCCTACACCTTTGCCCCACCATGTGACACACAGGTAGACGGTGGGGTCAAGGGAGGGCTCAGACACAGCTCTAGCCTGAGCTGAGAGAAGAAAATGAGCTTTGACTCCAGTTTGAGAACAGGACTGAATCTCAGAGGCCATAGTTAGAATGTTTTGACAACCAAAATAGGCTGAGAATTTGCAAAAACTGGCTAAGTTATTGTTAGACAAACTAGAACAAAAGGTTGGGGGTGCCATTCAGCACAACTACCAGGAGAGTTTTAAGAAAATACAACTTCTATATTTCTAGTGCCTCTGAACAAAAGTTGGGCACAGTCACCAAACCAGCTGCTCCTTCATTTTGTCCTCTGTGTAAGCCGATGAGGGGGGAGCCACGGCCATGTCTCTGGCCCCCCACGGCCCTTCTCAAGACTCCCGCAGTGAACTAGGCTGCCTGGATCCCTGTTTCCTCCAGTTCCTTACCCCTCATGTGGCTCTGCCTTGGCTGGGCATCCCCCTCCCATCAATGTGGCTTCATGGGAAAGTTCCTGGCAGCTGGGTCACAGCTCCCCCTGCAGGACCAGCATGTCCAGTTCTTTAAACACTCCGGGTTCAGGCCCAGCGCCTTTACAGACAGGTCGCCCAGAAGCTCAGACTCCCCTTGCCCCGACCCCTCCCCCCTCCCCCCCACACACCAGAGTCCTCTGAATCTTCGAGTAGCAGCATCTCTCATGATTTTTACTGGACGTGGGTCGTTGTGGTCGATGGTACAAGAAGCTCCAGCTCTCTGTCCCTCCCTGTGTTCCTGCTTTTTTGCTGTAGACCTTGCGGTTGTTCCGCTAGGGGAGCAGAATGGACTTCCTGCCCCTCAACTTTGGGTTTGGCCCCGTGACCCGCCTTGGGCACTGGAAGGCAATGGAAGTGATGAGGCACCACTGTGAGCCTGGGGCTTCAGGGGCCTCGAAGTCATGTGAGCTGTGTCATGTCTGTGCTGAGCCACTGAGTTGGGGTGGGGTTTGTAAGGGACTCATTTTAGTACAGTGGAGAAGTGTGGTGGAATTTAGACGGAAGAAAAATGCTGTTACTCCTAGAATAATTTCCCCTCTGTTTGCATTGGCTACCTAGCTCACCAAGTGATTGAGTTAACTCCAGTTTGTGTTATTTGCTGGAATACATGCCTTTGCCAGCTAAGAAGACAGTGCATGTGCCCCTCATTCTGCGGAACTGGGAGCCAGGACCCCCCCAGAGATCTGCACAGTGGCGGGGGGGTACAAGCGGCACTTTCACGAAGCCCCTGAGCGCACTCGGTGCGTGGTGGTGTGGTGTGGTCTGCAGCTTCTGCAGGCTACTCATGTGGAGCCCAGGGCACCCCACCCCGGCAAAGGCGCCTCAGCCCAGCCACCGGCAAGGCCACGGAGCACTGGGGAGCTCTTCACCTCCGCCGTCCAGGGCGCCTCCTTTGTGCACAGCCCCTCTGTCCTCTGTGGCCCCTTCCAGAAGAACAGGAGCAGTTGTCGGTGGAAGCCGGCTCCGTGCTTATGGGGCCACCCTTCCCAACCCAGCAGGGCTGCCGAGTCACAGGCAGTGAGGACGTGCCCCTGTGTCTCAGCCTTGCCCTGTCGTCCCATGTGGCTGTGCGGGTTCGCGGACTCAGGGTCCACTCTCTCCTTCTTTCTGTCTCCTCTTCCCAGACACCCTGGACCCGTGTCTCATATCTGCAAAGGCATCAGATGACCCCACTGGGCCGAGACGGGTTCTCCACCCCAGAGGCACCCAAACTGCCTGTGCAGGTCGCTAAGCCAGGGTGCACCCCCCGGTCTGGCTGGTGATTTCTGCCGGAGCCATCCCTGGTCAGGAGGCAGTGTGGGCCTCCTGAGTGCCGCACCCTGGGCCCTGGCGCCTGTGGGGATCGGTCCTGGGCTCCCAGCAGGAGGCCCTATCCTGTCTCCAAGGGGAGACCCTCCCTGGGCACTGGACTTCCCTTAGGCAATAATGCCTGGTTTCCCCAGGGAGGAGCCACGCCTACGCACTGCTAGGAGACAGGAGCTGGGCGTAAACGCTGCTTGGGGGGAAACAGAGGTGGGGGAAAGTGCGCATGCGGTCCACGTCTTTAGAAATGGCTGGAACGTGCACTGACTCGCTGTCCTCGGCCAAGAGCCCGGGGACCTGACTCTCGCTGATCTCAGCTGCAGCTGCCACCCACCTGCTCACTCGCTTACACTCAGGCACCCTTGTCGTTTTTGGAGCATCCTGTCATCCTTCCTCAGAGTCGCAGGCTGGCTGGTGCTACTCTCCCAGCGGCTGGAACTTCACTAGTTATGTCTCATTAAAACAAATCAGGCTGCCAGGTATAGACAGGTGGCCTCGCTGTCTAAAGCCTGACTTTTCTTTTAAAATCCATTCTGACAGCCATTTCTCTCCACAGTCCCACTCTCATACGAGCTTCATGTGCTAAAAGGAAAGATCTTGTAAAGTATCATCTATTTTCCCTACAAAGTTTAAGCCAGTAAGGCCTGTGACTGGGAGTAATCTATTTTAACTCTAACAATTTAATAAAACCTTTAACACTTGGAGACTTTTCCAATCTTGCTTTCGTGTAACCGGCGTTTGAAGACCAGTGTCTGTCTGTGTATCATGTCTTGCTATAGGCCAGGCACTTGCTCAGGCCAAAGTGCACCCTTGCCTCTTGGTCACAGGCGACCGAGCCCAGGGCTTTGGAACAGAGTGAGGCCACCTGTGAACCGGCTCTGCGAGGACCTTCTAGAACCACTCTCTGCAAATGCCCAGGAAGGCCTGGTTCTCGCCAGCTCTTGAGAAGCCCAGGATTAACACCCGCCCATGCCCACGCTGGGCTGAGGGAAGCCTCGCCCCTGCCTCGAGTGCAGCTGCTCGGGCCTGGCTCTGGCCTGTGACCTGTGACCTGTGACCTGTGGGCAGGAGGCTCCCAGTTGTGGGGGGCGGGGAACATTCTGAGCAGCAGGGCCAGCCTACTGGGGTGACAGCGAGAACTGGCAGACTGTGACCCCGGCTCCTTGTCCCCAGGGCCTGTGCTCCCAAGTGACGTGCACAACTCAGCTCTCTTTAAAACAGATGAAAACGCTCCTCTCCTGAATGACATAAGCGGGCACAGGCTGGCGCCCACACTGCTTTTGGCCTCTCCACAGCCCTCCAGTGGGAGCCACTGGCTGTCGTGAGTAGCACGAGGCCAGGGTCCGCCCCTGCCCAGGCAGCTCCTGGGGGCGGGCGCCCTCCCCCTGAGCGTTGGGGGTCAGACATCGTCCAGGCCCTGCTTTCCTCGGCGAGCACCTGGAATGTGCAGACTGTCCCTTCTTTCACGGGGACGTGGCTGGCAGTCATGGTGTGCAGTCGCAGTGAAACCTGTCCCACTGCCTAGGGAATCTGGCCCGCAGCACTGTGACGCTAGAGGAACCGTCGGCCCCTGGCCGTTCCAATAACCCAGTCCCGCTGCCGCGGCCGACAGCCCTCAGGAGTCGGAGTTGAGGTGGCGGCCATGGGAACTCAAACAGCCCGATGGGCAGGGACGGCCTGGCTTCCTCGGAAGGCAGCAGCCGTCTGGAGCCCCCGTCTTGCCATGTGCGCCACACAGCGTGCCTAACGGTGTGGCGTGGTCACCCCCCACTGCACCCCAGAAAGGAGGCAGCAGAGCGGTTTCTTGATTTTTCACGCCAGAGAGAATGGTAGGTGAGACAAACACATCTTATTTGAGTGTGTGAGAGACAGTCTCTGCGATGGAGTGATAAAGGCCTCTGGCAGGGAGCAGGGTGGCAGAGGCCCTTCCTTTTCCCAGAGGACACAGGGGCCGAGGGCCCGGCGGGGTTCACGGGCTCGCTGCACCGAGGGCCCCGCTGTGTGGGCCCCTTCAGAACTGGTCTCGGGCATTGCCTTTAGAAATATTTTTCCAGTTCCTGCCGGGTGAGAGAGGCATCGTATGACAGCGGAAAGAACGAGGGACAGACAGACTGACGGATGCGGAAAGAGGGAGCAAGGGGCAGCGAAGGGAAAACAGATTCACGGGTGACACATAGTTGTACAATTCCCTAGTTAAGAGCAGCGCCGCATTAAAGTATATATACATGCAAAGAAAAGTGTCGTTTGTACTTTTCCATTAATTTTTCAAAGGTCTCGACCTCCTGAAGAAAAATTTCTGACTAAAAGGGGTTTTCCTCGCCACTCAGTCCCTTCGTCTGCCGGGTCCCGCAGCAAATCGGTGGCCCTGTGTTCGGCCCCCAGACAGTTGCCACGGAAATGACAGAGGCGCGCACTCTCCTTTTCTGGCCCCGCCGTGGGGTCCAGCGCAGAACATGATTAAGCTGTCGGAGAGCCTCCCCGAGGGCCACGCACCTGATAAGTAAGAGTTTCCAGGAAAACGGTGACAC
This sequence comes from Sturnira hondurensis, assembly GCF_014824575.4. NCBI lineage: Eukaryota > Metazoa > Chordata > Mammalia > Chiroptera > Phyllostomidae > Sturnira > Sturnira hondurensis. The sequence goes on along the minus strand of NW_028082759.1, from coordinate 26,691,272 downwards.
ATACGGGAAGGGAAGCGGGTTGTTTGCCTCCCCTGAGAAATCCCTTTTGATTCATAGACTGTCTGCGAGCTCGAAACAGAAGAAACCGTCTCTGTCTCCGCTCAGACTCTCGCCAATCCACAGACTAGGGCCTGTGGCGGGGGTGGGGCGAGGAAACCCCCCCCCCGCCCCCCGTGCTTGCAGAGGGCTCCCGCTGGCCCAGTCGGGGTGCAGAGTGCTGCCCAAGGGCAGAGGCAGGGGCAGGGGAATGAGGGGCGGCGCCGGGAGCCCTTCGAACCCTCTTTAAGGAAACTGAATCCCCTCCTTGAAAACACAGTCACAGCGGGGAAGACCCAAAGGCCGCTGGCCTCTCACAGGCGGCACTGGAGAAGACTCAGATCCTGGGACTCTCCCCTGCAGGGGGCTTGACACTTGGGCTGTGTCATCTGTTCCCAGCAGATGAGACGGAAATCCCGTGTCTCTGGGCAGGAGCCCTAGCGACCCCTATGAACCCGCTGGGTGGGTCTGGCCCACACCGAGGGCCTGTGAGGAAGCAGCAGGATGGAGTAGGGCAAGGGCTTTTTACACGCGGCTGCCGATGGAAGAACCCACGGGCAGCAGCCAGGGTTTGGGCAGCCGTGTGGAAGGAGACACTCCTGGTGCTGGTGGGACGGGGAAGAGAAGTGGCGATCTGAAAGGGTTCATGGAAGCCTCTCCCTTCCATTCTTCTATTTAAAAATATTCTATCTAGTGCCCATATGCTTGCTGGTGGGCGTGCAAGTTATTGCAACCAATTTGGAGGTCAATTTGGAAGTCACCTGAAAAAGTTGAAGATGCAGACTGTATGCAACCCAGAAATCACACTATGAGGTGTCTGCTAGGGACTGACTGACCAGTGCCCGCCCAGAGGCACACATAAACCGATCCCCCCCTGTGACTGTGTGGGCAGGCGGGGGATTTAGCAGGTAATCAGGTAAATGAGGTCACACGGGTGGGGCCCTGAATGGCAGGGTGAAGAGAAGAGGAACTCTCCTGGCCACGTGGACGCAGCTGGTAGAGGACAGTTTGCAAGCCGGGAGGAGCGCGCACCAGAACCTGCTGAGGCTGGCGCTCTGCTCTCAGGCTTCTAGCTTCTAGAACTGTGAGACAACAAACTGTCCACACGAGCCCGTCTGCGGCCCTCTGTCTCGGCAGCCGGCTAAAACGGCGGCTGTCCCAGAAGGCTCTTACACGGGCGTCTGTCATCGCCCTGTACTTCTCCTGTAGAGAAATCAGCTGTTGTTCACGTTCCAGCACTCTCTGGAACAGGTGAAATGAGGCAGTGTATGAACATGTTGATGTAAAGCAATCTCAGAAACACAGTGTCAAGTGACAGTGTCAGGCCGTGAAAGGACAGCCGTGTGTGCCATCACGGAGACCAAGAGGGCCCTGGGGCAGCGGCCTGTGATGCGAGGGACGCGCCCACGGCTGTGAAAGCACAGACGAGTGCCTGGAAACGCTGAGCTCCAGTGAATTCTGAGAAGAGGGGAGAAAACGGTAGTGGGGGCAGAGGGGGACTTCTGCTGTATCTGTGAATGTTTTATTTCTTAATAAGAAATGAGATCTGTGCCACTTTCAGCAAGCCGTTTGCACCCTTCAAGTCTGGCTGGCAAGTGCATGGTCCCTGCTGCCTTATTTTCTGTGGGTTTCACGTAGTTCAGAGACAGACGTTTTTCACGCTGTCTGGGATTTCAGGGGTAGGCACTGCTGTGTGTGCTGTGACAGGGAGCCAGCCAAGGGTGAGGGGGCCGGCCCGAGGGTCCCGTCGAGTTAAACAGCCACTGGAGGGTTAGAAACTGGTTTTCTGTGTCTCCCCATAGTGCACTCTGATTGTCTGTTCATTATGCGCCGTGGAGACAGGGTCTCCATCGTCGTCGTCGTCGTCCAAGCCAGAAATGATCCAGGCCTTGTCCACCTGCACCAGAGCACGGTCGCACCCATTGGGCCCTTCCCATCCCCCAGGTCGTTCCCACAGGTGCCATGTTATCCGTTTCACTGGTGTGTCGGGCCTGCTTAGGGGAGTTCAGATTTTCCACGATCGGGAAGGAGAATGTAAGAAAACAAGACTACCGATTGGCACGTTTTTTGAAATAATTGAAAAGGTGGCAGAAGCTTTAAAATGGAGTTTTTGCTGACTATAAATTAATGCCGTCTGAGAGATTTTGATTAGGGTGTTCCTATCCTTCATAAGATAGATTTTTTAATGCTGTTTGATATAGATGTACAGCAGGAGAAGTCGTGTTTTGTACCCAATTTCCAAGTTAATCCAAATACTTGGATTTTTGAAAAGAGAGTGGCACAAAGGGTCCCAGTACATAGTATGGGGACAGTGGGCAGGAATGGACCAAGGAGATCGAGTGTCATTGCCAAGACACCCAACGCACCCAGACATGCTTGAGCGTGCTTCACATGTGGGCATGCTTCACACGTGGGCATGTTTCATGTGTGCACTCCGTCAGTTTTGCGTGGTCAGGGTAAGGAATCTTACTGCGTTGATCAGGTAGTGGCACCTGCCTCAGACACTCAGTGGAAAGTTTAACACACACTTCGTGAGGTATCGATAAGTAAAACCAGGAGGAGAAGGACTGAACTTGTCTTGAAGAGTAACGACAACACACACTTGGCGAAGTATCGATACATAAAACCGGGAGGAGAAGGACTGAACTTATCTTGAGGAGTAACGACAACACGCAACTCGTGCTGCCTTCCACAGCACGCAGGTGCCAGAGTGCACAGGTGCGGGGAGGTGACGAGCGCCCACACCCCACAGGGGAGAGGACAGGCTGCTCTGGTCCGGGTGCAGTCTCCTTCCGCTGTCTGGGCTTGCAGACCCTCTTCGCATGCCAGAGTACGCTTGGGGGCTGCTGGCTGGTTCCTTACCCTGACCACGCAAAACTGACGGAGTGCACACATGAAACATGCCCCAAAAAGAAAAAAGCCTCAGCTTCCTGCTTATATGATTGGTCGAAATTCATTTCAAATCCTGCCTTGATAAGATTGGTCCTAAGATATTCCCTTCTTTTGACAAGCTTGGCACCGGCTGTGGGCTCCGAGCCCTCTGCCAGATGCCTCTGTGACCGGCCCCTCTGGGTTGGCGGGGGCGATGCCTCCGCTCTGGCCCCTCTGGCAGTGGGGCTGCACGAGGGACGGGAAGGCAGATCCTTCTCGTAGCTCACCATCCGGTGCTGCCTGGGATGCAGGGTCGGGGGGCTCAGTGAGGGAGAGTGGGGGGTCTCTCCTCACATGTGTGGGTTGTTTTAGCTCTGATTTTCTACATGATCTCTGACATTTGATTAATCTACAATATGTTCCCAAGAGAAGTAAAAAAGACTACTATATTTCTAATAAAAAACAAATAATGTAATACAGTGTAGCTATGTATTTTTTCATGAGTTTAAAATTCATTTAAAGGGCCTTATTCCAGAATGTAATTTTTTTTTTACTGTGCATGCTTCTTCGTTTATATATGGTTAATCCCTTTGAATGTGTCAGTTTCCACCAAACAGTCTATGGATGCCATTTGTTAGTGTGAATGGAAGTGTTCCATTCTCAACGAAACTGGTACATTTGGGGCTGAAACCAGTTAAGTCTCATTGTTGAAGGCTTGGGAGCTGGTGTCACCATGCTTCCAACCACACCAGAGGCGCCGCAGGGCACAGGCACCGCCCTGCCCTCCGCGTGGTGTTGTACTGCGGGATGCCGTCCATGCCTCTTCAGCTCCTTATTTATAAAGATTTAGGCACGTCACATAAACTTGGGCTTCATTTCTATTTGTTTATAAATTATCATTCAAGGACAATTATCATTCAAGGAATTATCATTCAAGGTCACTGATGTTTAGGGTGGGGGGGACAGGGGAGAGAGAGAGGGAAACATCGGTGTGAGAGAAACAGTCGGTTGCCTCCCGCATGGGCCCGACCGAGGGCTGAACCTGCAACCCAGGCATGTGCCCTGCCCGGGGACCGACCTGCAACCTTTCGGTGTGTGGGACGACGCTGCAACCCAGCGAGCCACCCAGCCAGGGCCATTTCTAGCCTATTTTTACAGTAGTTTCCTCACTGTGTTTTTAAAGGCAGTTGAATGTTTTACCTGTGTTCATGTACGTTATGAAACGTGTGTGTTCATAACAGTTCAAACCATGTGTAGCCACGGTGAAGGAAAGCTAACATCTTTGTCCTCTCCCGGGTCATACCTGCCTCTTCCAGAAGCAAACATTGTCGGCATCCCATCCGTCATCTTCGTGTGAAACCTTATAAAATGGGAGGAGGATGTCAAACATCTTCAAAATTAGATTGGGAGGAAAAATGGGGTTTTTTAATCTTCAAGGAATATAGCTTCTCGCTGATAAGTCTATGGCTTCCCTAAATTTGAATAGTGTTACATTGGTTTTATTGATAAATGAAATTTTTGACTTTTCATTAACACAAGTAATTAGTTACCAAGGAAGTGGGTTCAAGACTAATTGAACTTCTCTAATTTTTCTCAAGTTATGGTTGATAAATTACATCTTTAACTTTGACCTTTTAAAAAATCCTTCCACTAATTTATGTTGCTCCAAATAAGCTTAAATCACAGCACACCCTCCCTCACCACACTGGTGAGGCCTCAGCGCCCTCTAGTGGTGTGGTCTCCACGCTCCATCCTGCGGGAGCAACTCCCTGACTTGAGTGGGTAACATTCCTCAAGTCATTAGGGTTGTACTTCCCTAGGTCATTCATTTAACAAGTATTTAAACTATACTTAATATGTTTTCATTAAAATGAGCCCTCAGCAAGAAAGCAAGGGGTAATGATGTGGGGGGACAGTGCCCACACATAAAATGCCACTGCAATCTCTGATCTCACAGGCTACCAGCCTGTGCTGACTGCTTGCTCTCCGCCACAGCAGGGCTCTCCCGCTGCATTTACGAGGGCGGTCAGTGCAGCCACGGGGTGGTGCCCGTCCCCAGGAGGCCCAGGCCCCGAGTGAGAAAGCCCGTGGGACGGAGGGAGAGCAGAGGTGAGCCCGTGCGAGCCCTCACTGACTGTTACTTAACGTTGCAATTTTGTCGGAATCCTGGGAATAAAATGAACAATGTGAATGAAAGATTGAAATCCAGCCTCTAAGTTTCCAAACCAAATGCAGCCTCTCACTAGAAACAGGTTGGAATGTGAGGGCGGCCAGAGGGTCTGGGACTTGAGAGGGAAATTTATAGAGAGCAGGGATTCGAGTGAAATGAAAGATACCCTCTAAGTCTCCTGCTCCCCCCTCCCCCATCCCTGGCTAACTCCTGAGTGACAGGTGTCCAGGGTGAGACTCTGAGAGACTTGGCAGAAACGGCACCTGGGAGAACAAAGGGCCAAAGTTTCATTAGGTGGTTGCCGAGGGTGCATGTGAGTTCAAGCCAAGGTGCGGGGGGTGGGGGAGGGCAGGACACCCCGGGGCTTCTGGTGGAGACACACAAGTGTTGCGCCCTGGGAGTGAGATCCCACCCCCTTGGTGCAGAGTCGCTCTAGTCCTTGTTAGTTCTGTCTCGGCAGTTAACAGCCCTTCGAACAGCAGGAGGTGCTGTCCCCTCGGGCTTTCGACTTGCATTTCTGTAATAACTAGTGATGTTGAGCATCTTCTCATTCATCGGTTGGCCATCTGTAGGCCTTCTTGGGAATAGCGTTTTCGTCCTCTGCCCATCTTTTCATCAGATTTGGTTTTTTGGGTGAAGCAATTAAAGTTACACTTTCCATGAGCCTCTCTTGCTCCAAAAACTGTTACTTGGGTTTAGGAAGGGTGTGTGCCCCACAAGTGGCATCCGCCACCTACTATCAGGAGCAGAAGTCACAGCACTTCTGCCCCTGCCGCATGGTGTCAGAATTGCCAAGGAAACACAGCACTGTTAGGGACAGGAGGGAACAGAGCTTTGGTCTCCCAGGGAAGGGATGGTGGGAGGCCAGCTTCCTCAGTGAGTGTGGGTTGCAGGGACCTGAGGTCCCTCTGGGAGCCCACATGAGGCAGCTGGCCTGCACATCCCCTCCTGCCAGACAGCAGACCTCTGTTGTCCTTTCAGGGGAACAGGTACTGGCCAGGGGCCACAGGACATACCCGCTGCAGCAGAACAAGAAGGTACCCGTTAAGTCTGCAGCGGGCAGAGTGGTTCTCAGCAGAGCTTCAGCAGAAGCTGGGAGGGTTCTCTCCTCAGGAAGCGGCCTGGGCTGGGTCAAAGCCTGAGTGCAGGGGCCTGACTTTCCCAACAGACTGGCCCTGTCACAGACGACAGACACTGAAGTTACAGGGGTCACAGGACTCAACGAGTTAGAAAATACACTCATCCTGAGTTTCTATCCATAGGGAAGCAGCATATTGAGACCCCCAAAATTTAGAATCCATGTTATTCAGTATCCACGGGTAACTGAGCAACTTTTAAACTAAAGTTCTCTGAACTTTCTCCTCTTATGTAGTGGGAGTTCATGCTACCTGCCAGCTTCCAAGTTGTAAAATATCCCTGAGATAACAGGTAAAACCCCTGTCCTCGGACACCGATATTAAACATACAATGCTAACCTACAGGGAAGGCTGGGGGACACGAGCATTGCTTGGACTTGCTGCAGAGGAAGAGGAGAGCAAGTAACGAAGTTGCCAGGAAGTTTTATTTAGTACCTTACATATCTGAATAACTGCTGGAAAAGCAGACATCCTTCCGCTTTTAAAAGAGTCGTTCACAGGGAAGGAGAAAATAATAGGGAGAGTCACGCCGGTTTGCCGAATTCATCTGCACGTGGGGCCAATTTTGTAAAACTTAGAAAAGATGACAAGCCTTTGGACCTGGGCCCTAGAAGTAGCAGCTGGAATTAATTCCGTGCTTGGGTTCGTGGTTCGAGGGGGCGTTACAGTGAGTCTCGAGGTTGTAGACATGACGACCCATTGGTAGAAATGTGAGACTTCTCACACGGCTAAAACATCCAGAGACCAACTCGTGCCCAGAAACTGAACACTAAAAATGGATATTGTGAGACTGTATAGCACACACACATCCGTTAACTTCCAGAAGGAACACAAACAATAGCATTAACAAAGACTGGTCTTTTGCATCATTCTCAAAAATTCTTCCTCATTTATTCGCCATCCCCATCACAATCAGCTTTATCAAGCATTTCCTCTAAAACAAAATATGATGTAAAATCTATTAAAAATGAATAAGGATATAAATGAATATTCAAATATGTACTCAAGACATAATTTTATTTTAAATGTATGTATGAGTACAATTAAGTAAGGCTATAACTATAAATTATATAAATAATTGTGTATAACTATACATGTAAATTATAGCTATACAAATAAGTGAATTTTACCTGAAGTTCGTCATCTGCTAAATTTTCCCTGAGCTCCTGAGCGACCCTCTTGATGTTTAATGTTATGCCCCCAGTATTGTTGTCATCGAATAACTTGAGAGACTTCAATAGTTCTTCCTTTTCATCCTTTTCACTCTTTAAAACCAGAAACAATGAAATGTTATTAGCCTTTATTTATTCTGCGAAACCTACAGGTCTGTGAGGGGTGGAGGCGCATTACCCCAGGCCGCCGAGCTCTGACCCACTCACTGCTCTGCCGTTAAAGTCGCGCCAGTGCACGCACACGTGGCTCAGAGCATTCGCACTCAGGGCCTGCTGAAGCGGGAGAGGCGCAGGTGGTGAGGAGGATGCATTTCTTGTTCACCCCAGTGGGTGAACTCCACTGCAAAAATGCGAGCTCCAAGAGAACAAGGAAGTTGTCTCATTCCATTTCCCAGAATGCCTGGCAAAAACAGGCACTCAGCAAATGTGTGTGGGATTCCAGGCTTCAAACTGCTGGCCCCATTCTCTCACTCTATCCGCACAGTCTATTTCCTAACACAAAACCTCTTCTGCACACTGGACGCCCTTCAACACGACCCTGAAAACATCTTTAATGTCGCAGTTCCTGTCTAAACCCAACCATGTTTAAATTCTTCTATGAAACCTTTGATTGCTCTGACCAAAAAAATGTCAAAGGCATTTTATTTGACAAAGACTTGTATTTCTTTGAAACACACAATCCCTACTATACCATTTTCACACTCGTTATGGCAAAAATATCTTCAAAATTAATGGTGACAGCTCTTTCTTTGTCGACTTCAGCTATTAGTTTTTTAACTTCTTCTTTCTTTGGTTGAAATCCCAAGGCCTGCATCACAATCTGAAATATCTGAAATAGGAAGCAAATAAATTATAATATGCCACAATCTCATTCCTAGCTTTAAAATTACCTATGAGTTACTAATCTCTCTCTCCCCCCCCCCCCCTCTCTCTCTGTCTGCTTTTTTACTGTGGACAAGTTATAAACTGAGACATTTGGGTCAGCAGACCTTCTGATCCTACTGTGCCTCAAGATACATCACTGTCACCCCCTGAGCTTTGGACAGTTAGTTCATTTCTAAAACAAGAATAAAATAAAACAACAACAAGATGTTGTTTAGTGAGTGTGTGTGAGGCAGCTGTCTGCACAGAAGGGATTTGATACCCAGCTTTCAGAAGGCTACTGGTAAAGACTTCAAAGATTGCCACAAATAAATGTTATGGTTTTGCAAATGCCTCAGAATTAGAAGTAACCTCTGGACCTTCAGATCTTTTACATCTATGGTTCCAGACCCATCGACACCGAATAGATCAAAGGCCTCTTTAATGTCATGTTTCTGAGTTTCAGTCAGTTCAGTTTTTGCTGCTCTTTTCTTCCGTGGGTCTGAACTTGTGCGGTTGTTGAATATCTGTAATAAATACACACGTGGGTGAAAGGCAAGCTATGTAACCAGAAAAGTTACCAGAACCAGAATAACTGAAGAAATTGATTGGATTCACTGTATATAAGAATCGTTGTCAAACATCCTCTTCTACTATATAGTGAACCTCAATAGTGCGTCCCCTTTCCCTGCTAACAGTTTTGCTTTGGTTATTATCTTGATGGGAGGCCTGTTTTTCCACTGGCAGGCGAGGCCCGAGTGGCTCCGGGGCCTCTTCTGCAGCCTCCTTTGGGCACGGCGTTGTCCCCAGCCTCGAGGTGAGAAGCAGCGGTGGCAGAGGCAGCAGCCCGACTGCGCCTCCCGCGCCCCCGGTGGCCAGTACACGGTCACGCACGCTAATGAGCGCGGCGACGGCCGCGTCTCGGTCCCCAGGCGGCCGGTACACGGTGGAGCAGCTTCGGGCTCTCCAGCTTCCCGGCAGCACAGAGCTCTTCTGCTCCTCCTAGGGGCTCAGGCCCTCCAGCGGTGTCAGCATCTTATTTTTTGTGTCGTTCCCGTTTCCGGCCAAAGCGTGGTTTCCGTTTCCAACAGGGAACCTATCTTGGGCTGGAGGTGCGAGCGGTGGACCTGGCTGTGGAGGGGAAAGGAGCTGGAGAACCGCTCTTCTGTCCCTAGCGTCGCGCACAGCACGCTTATTCAGCAACAAGAGGTGGGGTGACGACCCTCGAAGACCATGAAAGGAGGCGAGTAATACGTGGCACGATCTAAACAACATTCCTTCCGTGCTGCAGGGAGGAACCTCAGCTCCAGCCTCAGCCGGAGGTTACAGCCGCGCACTCACCAGGACGCCCACCGGCGCCCACAGGCCTCCTTCGCTCGCTGCGCAGCCCAGCTCTAAGTCACCTCCTCCGCTCCCAGGCTGTTGCTAAGGCCGCCCTGGCCGACCTCAGGCAGCCCCTCCCACCCAGGCTTGCTACTACTGATTGACAGTCACTTTACCCAGTGGTCAGAAAAGAAAGTCCTAAGGCCGGCCCCCTCCTCACTGTTAACCAATAGCGTGACGCTTTGCCTTCCCAACAACCATTTAGCGGAACTTTCGGTCTGGTTTCCTAGCAACCAGGCCCAGCCGCTGTTCCGCGCAGCCCCGTCGGCACTTGCGCAAATTGCGTGCAGGGACTAGGGGCGTTTGCGGCCGCGCGCTAGGGTGTCTCTGTGACCCCTCAGACCCTATCTGACGGTGGGGAGCGGGCTGGGGAGCCTGCCGAGGGGCTGGAGAACAGAGCGAGGTTAGTAGCGGAGTGATTGTAGCGACTGCTCGGTCTTTGGTGGGGTCGGGGAAGCCCTTGTTTGTTTTTCTTACGCTCAGGCCCGGGAAAGGGTGAGAATGGAGGACCCACCCGGCCCGGTTCAGCTCCCCGCCAGCGCGTTGGGCAGAGGCGGAGGGGACGCGCTGCTGGACCATCCTCGGCCTCCGCGGTGCCTGGGGCCGGATCGTTGACCGCTTGCCTCCTCCCTGGTTCGCGGGGGTTCGGCGCGGTGCAGGGGCGCGGGCGCGGTGGGCCTCGGGGGGGGGGGCCCGGAAGCCTCCCTGCTTAGGATGGAGGGTGTACCTGAGTTGCTGTGTGTATCTGCGGAGGAGGACTTCGCCCCCAGCCATGAGCGCGCCCAGACGTCTGCACACCCGCGCTCACCCCCCAGCCATCCCATTGGCCGAACCCGCGGGGGTCCGACCACATCCCGCCCAGATCCGCAGTCTCCGTCCGCGGTCTCCAGTCCAACACAGGTGGCCTGAAAAGCCAACTGACTCACTAACGGTGGAGCTTCAGATGTCCGTGTACCTTTTAGTATACATACCTTTTGCCAGCTTAACAGGCTGGCAGTAAAGCGGCTGTCCGGGGAAAACTGCTGGCGCGTGGCAGGACTCCATCAGACTGCGGCGCGTCAATGCCAGGAGAGTCCCTGGCCGAGCTTTTCATCTTTGAAAGGATCTATGTCACAACCGCCTTCACCGACTTTGCCTTTGATCACTCACCTTCGCAGAAGAGGAGGGATTCTTGTTTGAGTTTTTATTTTATGTTAATTATAGCAAGTTGCAGTCTCTTCAAAGTAGTAATTTAGGAGTTCTTCTACATTTAGGGATGCTGAGACTTTTTTTAAAAAGTTACTGAAACTTGGGATGGATTCTGCAAATGCTGAAATAGATCTTGTGAATATTTGATACCAATTTTTGCTTGTAGATTAGTTAAAATAATTAGTTTTAATAATTAGTTAAAATAATTAGTTTCCTCGTTTAGGAAACCTTTTTTTTCCACATAAATTAAATACGGACTAAGTTTTAATAGCCTTTTTTCTCTAAAATGCTTTCCTTTTGCTCTAAATTCTGTATGGCTTTCCCACTCACATCTTGGAATTTAAACATAGTAAAGGAAACCATAAACAGAGACTCTGACACACCCCAAAACAGACACATCCATATGATATCTCTCCAGAGAAATACACAAGTGGCCGGAAAAGATGTTTAAAAGCATTAGTCATGAGGGAAATGTGAGCCAAAGCCACAGTGAAATACCACTGTCAACCCATTAGGAGGTCTAATATTACAACAGAACACACACAAAAAAGATAAGTTCTGGTAAACAGGGTTGAGTGGTGTCCACCGCCCCCCCCCCCCCCCCCCGAATTTCTGTCCATGCAGAATCTCAGAAAGTGGTTTTATTTGGAAACAGGGTCTTGGTAGATATAATTAAACTGAGGTCACATTGGATTAGGGTGCCCCAAACCCAGTGACTGTCATCCTTGTAAGGAGGCCGCATGGACGAGAGGCGGAGATTGGAGTTATGCCGCCAAAAGCCCGACACCCCTGGGAGAGACTAGAAGCTGGAACAGTCAGACAAGATCCTTCCCTAGGGCCTTGGGAAGGAACAAATACCTTGATTCAGCTGCTATAGGAAACAGTGTGGCAGTTCCTCAGAAAGTTCCCCTTGCACCTACCCCGTGAGTGCTCCTGGGGTGCAGCCAAAGGAATTGAGTGGAATTGCCTAGTCAAATACTTGTGCACAAATGTTCATATTGCACTACTGACAATAACCAGAAGGCCCACAGAGGGTTGGATGGATTGACCGAGCAATGCACACACACTGTGGAATGTCCCTTGGCCTTGAAAGGAAGCGGTGTACAGACCCTGATGCGGACTCCGGCCTGCGGGGTCAGTGTGTTGTGGCTGCGGCTGTGACGAACAGTTCACGCAGACTGCAGAGTTCTGTAGAGAAAAGGGATGGCTACTCTCTGAGTGAGAGAGGGGGCCCCAACCCCTGCCTGGACAGGCTTTCATTGCTTTTTCTGGGCACATTACATCGAGGAGGATGGTTCTCATTTACTGTGCACAGGTTCGATTTAGGTGGATACCTTTTGTAGATAACAAAGGAAAGAATGTTGCTAATTACTTCAGAGAAAAGGATGTTTGCAAATCAAGGGGGAGAGTGGTTGAACTGGTTACACTCCGTACTTGGGAGGGTTAGCACAGATTTAGAGAAGTTACTTTAAAGATATGCAGTAAACATTTGCTGCCTCAATTCAGGGTGAGGGAGTTTCAGCAAAAAGCAAGCCTCGAAGCAGCCTGGGTATACAATGCAGGCCTGATTCCCCACGGGAAAACTGATCCATGGGTTTGGTTCTTGTGTGCTGACTTGCTCCCTACTGTTTTTCTGAATCAGGGGCTGGGGGTGAGGGGACCCCGGGGGAAGCTGCTTACTGGCCCCAGAGCCACCTCCGGGGGCGGCGGAGACTTTGGGAGCTAAGTAAAGGCAGTGGTGGCCCAGCACTGCGGACGCACTGAGTGCCACCGAGCTGCCCACTTGAAGTGGTTGTGTTTGTTACGTGACTTTCATCTCCCCTTTTAGAAAGGACGAACTGCAAAGCTTTCAGAAGCAATAAAAAAGAATGTCTTTCGTACTCAGTGGCAGGCAATACTTTGAACATTAGAACCCAGAAAACGATAACCATAAAAGAAAAGGACAAAAGGACTGGGGAACTAGGTTGCCAGGCAGCATTGAGACCATTTGACCCCAATCAGCGTGGTGTTTTTCTGTTTATTTTCAGCTGCCCCCAGGTCCGCATGGAGTAGAGTTGGATTTCTTCAAGATCAGTGGCTCTGCGAGGTGAGTAAGATGACCTACAAGAGGGACCAGGGCTTTGAGGGTGATGGCAGTAACCGATGACTAGCCAAGAATTAGCAGGGTGAGGGGGCGGGCGGCGGCTGTGAGGCTTGGTGGGTTATTGGCGTTGTACTCGTACTTTGATGCTGCCTAGGGTGATGCCTGTGTGTATCAGGAGTAGTTTTTATTCCACAAAAGAATTTGAACGTGAGTTCAGAGAGTCTGTTACATGTTTTCCTGGAGTGTACTGGCTTTTCTCCCCAGGCCCCGTAAGAAGCTGCTCGCGCGGCGGAGCTGGGTTCCCACCCCTGCTGGTTGCGGGGTGACGGGAGCCTCTGTGCTGGCTCCTCAGCTGCTGGGGTGAATGCGGGGCCACGGCTCGGTTGCCGGTGGACAGGGAGGAGGACAGGGAGGCCTTGGGAGTCGTGTGCCCTTTGGCAGTGTGGGTTTAAAAGAGGGCGATGAAAGTAGTACTCGGAGAGTTATGATGTGTTGGAGGGAGAAGTTCGTATTATCTGCAGCTTTAGCTCCAGCACATGAACTGAGAACTCAGACCCACGAGGCAGCTTCCCAACTAAGAGATACTTTGTTTAAAAAGTTCTTTTTATCGGGCTAAAGTCTTTCTCTTGTAACTTCTTCCATTAGTTTTAGATGTGAATTTGGAAAATTATGTGGGAACAGTCGAATTGCTCTTGAACTTCCTTTAAATATTGCTGTTTCTCCTTCCGATACCCTATTCAGTGACCAAATCCATCCTCTCCCCTCCATCTCCCTGCGCCCTTCTTATCCAGTAACTAGGGGTGCTTTTAACGGCCGGCACCCCCCTTTTCAGCCTTGGCCCAGTGGTAATGGGCCCCAATGCGGGCGGCGGCAGCGCACCATCGGGGCTCGGAAAGCTCGCGCCCTGCGCCAGGCCCTGTTGGAAGCCCGGCACTCGTTCCTCCTAATGATGCCGGGCAGTGCAGTCGGTGAGGGCCCCCGGGCTCGGGCAGAGCAGCTAGGAAGCTCCCTGGAGGCCGTGCCGGAGAGCTGAGCTGAGGCCCCGGCTTCTGGGTTCGGGGCGCGCGCTCACCCACTGGGTCCAGCTGTTTCTTAACCTCTTACTTAAAGCCCTTCCGCATTCCCGGTGCAGCGGCCGGGTCGCCAGGGATCTTCTGCCCCGTGGGCCGCAAGCCGCCTCCTCCTCCAGAGCTCTGTCACCCGCAGTCCCCGCGCTCTTTACGCTCCCTAAATTCGACTGCTTGTTTGGTGCCAGCACTTCGTGAGTTTTCACACGTATGTGCCACCTCCTTCAACGTGCCGACTCTTTCAGATGGCTCTTCCAGACGGGTTTCCAGCATCGCCCTCTCCTGGAGACCGTGCCTGTGGCTTGCCGGATCCCGCAGCCCCCCGCCCCGTGGAATGAAGGGTCCGCTCCCAGCACGCACACCTCCACCGCTGCATGGCCGAGTGTGAGGGAAGCTGCACAATCCAGAAATTCCGCAGAGGCCGGGACTGTGTCTCACTGCTCCTCCTCGGCATTCCTGACCCTGACCTGCCCTCAGTAACTCCCAGGGGTTCATTTCACTTGCAGGCGATGGCTTGCAGAGGGGTAAACAGGAGGCGGCACCTGGGACTCCAGCAGCTCGCCTCTGTTGCACGCACGGGGAGGACTCTCCTGGGCCCAGTGAAGTCGCCCAAGTTCGTTGTGGACGCAGAGGGTCACGAGAGTGTGTTGGTCAGCTCCACAGTCAGGCTGCTGGAAAGGTTGGACCTGCCCAGCGCGGTGGGACAGCTCCTCGGGGAGGCTGTTCGCGCGCAGAATGACGCCTACGGGACTGGGGCCAGCACCCTCCTGTCTCTCGCTGGAGCGTGGAGCAGCGCCGCTGCGGAGTGCCTTCACCTGGGGGTGCCCGTGCCTGCCATCGTGTCGGGAATGTCAGAGGGCTTGGCCGCCTGCATGGAGGAGGTGGTCGCCCTTCAGGTCCCCCTCCACACTGTCCGTGACCAGACAGAGGGCACACAGACGCCTTCTGGACCCGGACCATTGGGTATTGATGTGGGTCCCTTCCCGCAGACCCCTTCAGAGGCCGGTTTGATGCCGAAGGAGCGTGGTCTCCACGATGCTGCCTCTCAGTCGTTGACCGTTTCCAGTTTTTCTGGGTCACCCATTAGATCAGCTACATTTTTCAGAACTCAGGCTGCGGGTGGAACAGATGCCGACAGGTCGCAAACCCCTCAGACTCCAAGAACCGGCCTGCCCGCAGCCCCCCGCAGCAACAAGCCCCTGCTGACCCACAGCAGGCACTGCGGTTGGGCAGAGGGCGCCCACGGGCGGGCGAGAAGACCGGGTGGCGTTCCAGAGCAACGCGCGGCGGCTCCCCGCGCCCACGGGTGCAAGGACCTGGTCGAGCTGGCAGCAGGTCTGAGCCACGGCGACGTCAGCAGCATGGCGTTGGCGGAGGCAGCCCTGCGGCTGCAGCACCAGCAGGCGAGCGTGTGCAGGGGCGGCCGGGCGGTGCCGCTCACGTTTGACGTCTCCAGAGTCCTCACGTGCCGTTTACTGGGTTTACCGGACGCTGCCTCCTGTGTCTGTGCGGGCTTCGTCACTGCTGCATCAGCAGCTGGGACCCCTCTGCCCGAGGACGTGCAGAACCGGCCTCTGCGGGTGGTTCTCATCGAGGGGGACCTCACAGAGAACTACCGCCACCTGGGGTTTAACAAGCCCGCGCCCCTCCAGATGGCCTCGGACTGCGCAGAGGCACTCCGCCCCGACGGCGCGGAGGAGGCGTGGGCGGGCCGCGCGTTGGAGGTGTTGGAGCGGTTCCGCGTGCGCCTGGTCCTGGTGCGGGGAAGCGTGTCCGAGCGGCTCCTCGGAAGGTGCGCCCGCAGTAAGCGGCTGGTGATCGCGGGGGTGGATGGCAGGGTGATGCAGGCCTTCTCGGAGGCATCCGGGGCCGTGCAGGTGGCCTACGTCACACAGCTGGACGAGGACGCCGTGGGCAGTGGGGTCTACGTGGCCTTCTGGAGTGGCCCTCCCAGGGGCGCTGGCCACGGGGTCGGTGGAAGGGCGATTGTGTTGGAGGCAGAAGGGGTGAATTTGGTCACCGCGGTGCTCGCCAGCCCGGTCGCTACGCAGGTGGAAACCAAGGAAGACAGGTTCTGGGCCTGCGCCCACCGTCTGCACTGCGCCCTGAAAGAGCGAACGGTCTTTCTGGGAGGGGGCGCCGTGGAGTTTTTGTGTCTCGCCCACCTTCAGGTTCTGGCGGAGCAGCCCGTGACAGAAGGAGACCACGTCCCTTCGGGGCGGCTGCCAGTGGCTGCTGCGAGGCCAGCCTCGTGCCCCGCGGTGTACAGACCGACCGTGCTTCGCGGCCTGGCGAGCGGGTGGCGCGAGTACCTGTCGGCCCTGGCGCGGAACGCTGCCGGTCACGCGTCGGAGTTCGAAGCCGGGGCCTTCGTTCAGCACCACGTGCAGAGGGCCGTGGACTCGGGCTCCCCTGCGGCCTACGTCCTGACCGAGTGCAGTAAACTGACTAGCGGGATTTTTAACCCAGGCCCTTCCTGGAACCGGGAAGACGGTCCCAGGGTGTATGACACTGTGACCCCGAAGGTGGAGGCGTGGCGCCGCGCCCTGGACCTCGTGCTGCTGGTGCTGCAGACGGACAGCGAGATCGTCACTGGGCGGGGCCGCACGCAGGTGCAGCCGCAGGAGGCGGAGGGCCTTCTGTTTCTGTAGCGTTATCGACCAAGTCTTCGGGAAACGGTCCTTGTGATGTGGCGGGCTGATGACAAGTCTCCAGGTGGCCCAGTCGCCGTGGGCAGCGGCGTGCCAGCTGTCCCGAGAAGAAAGTGATCAGTGTCTCTCAGTAACTGTGTGAGGTTGCGTCACAGTAGAGAGCCTGGGCGTGGGGACGTCACCGCCTTCGCAGTGCGCAGGGCCCAGCGGAGCATTCCTTCCCTGTCCGGTTGTGAAGCGCAGCTGGAGGCTGGCACTGGGACCTCGTGCTCACGGTGGCCCCAGGAGGTGTGCCGTGTGCCCTGGGCCATCCCAGCAGCCTCGCCCAATGGTGCGCTCTCGGCCTGACCTGACGCCATCGTGGCCAAACTTGGCATCAGTGAGCGCGCCACGGGATGGTGGCTGGGACTGATGGTGGCTGGGACTAGGCCGCCAGCCAGGGAGTTCGGTCGACGCCAGGTCCATGCCGTCGAGCTCTCAGCGTTAGCGGAGGCCGCCCACACCCACAGCAGGAGGAAGCCAGTGCGCAGGTCCGGCCTCAGCCACGTCCCCCGCGGTCGGGAACTTAGTCGACTATACCTCGTGAGGACCCTTCGGTCTCTCTGTTGGAATGTAGTCTGAGACCAGTTGTGCGCGAGGGTCCCTTATGGGTGTTGTGACAGACCAGCTGACCTTGGGTGTCGATGCCACAAAGCTCCAGGAGGGCAGCCGTGTCCCGGGTGGAGCTCCCGCCCCCTTTCCCCTCTTTCCGGCCGTGGCCCCAGCAGGCCCCGGCCCACCCCTCGGGACTTGCTGTGAACCAGATTTGGAGCACCTGTACGTGGACTTGATTAAGTCACACGGGTAGTGCCACCTAACAGCTGCAGCCTGTTGTCCCACATGGCAAAACCCGAGGGGACGCAAACATTTGAGGGGATGCGACTCAGTTGTCCTCGTGCTGGGGTGAAAGACTAGGATTTCAGTTTAACATTTGTCCTAAATGGGATCACATGACCTCCTTACCTAGTCCCCATCCCAGTTATGAATGCTGTCTTTGTTCAGAGTTACAACAAGAATGTTGAGTGTTGAGCAGTGTTTGAAAATAAAATATATTCCTTTACTAGGGTAGATATGGACACTTTTACTCTCCTCTATGCTATTAACACTTAGTTTTTGTTAAAATACTGCACAGGTCATGTGTGCTTCTGACATTAATGTAGATAGCTGGTCACCTCACTTTGTATGATAGGTTTTATTTTCTGTGAAGTCAGAATTTGCATGTATTTCTCAGTGAAATCTTGCACTTTGACGCCAGGAGTGTCGGTACGGTGCTGATTGTGTGACTCGTGACTCAGCTCACAGGAATGCCCGCCTTCTCTGGCGGTGGGGTCACAAACGCAGACACAACACCAGCGTCTGGGTTCAGGCAGCACGTCTGTGAGTTCGGTCCCACACGTTAACTCCCCTGGGGCAGGTGACCCTCTGGTGTCCTTGCGGGTATCTGTGGGCTTGTGAAGCTGTGGCCATGAAAATCCTCCACTCGGTGGCCACCAGGCATGCGGCCCCGAGAGACCCTGGGCCACTGTGGTCCCGGGCCCCCCCACCCCCCAAACTAAATAGAGCCGGAAACTGCCCCCAAACCCACACGAGGAATTATGGCTTTGAAAGGGGCAGGGGGCGGGGATGCTGAGACTTGTAACAAAGTAGCATTCCACTTCAGTGACATCCCCGCAACATCGTGAAACACTTTTCTGTGAGCCGTTCTAAAATGCCCACTGTCTCTGTTACCTTGGAATGAGTTCTCACCTGTGGCCCCTTGGCAGTGTGTGTCTCTGACGCTTTTCGACAGCGAAGGTGTTTCTTTAGACGAGAGGCCGTGCCCGCCCAGGCTGACTCCCGGGGAGAGGGAGTCCCCGTCCGGGTAGCAGCAGGCCCCGGCCTGGAGAGTCTGCAGGGGTCTCCCTCCCCGGCCCCCGGACCAGGCTGGACAAGCCCTCACTTGGCACCGACTCTGTCACTGACCACCCTCATTCCATGTTCTGGCACCTTCTTCCTAAACACTTTTAATTCTGTGCCTCCACCCCGCCAGGCCCCAGTCTTTTCACCTCTTTCCTCTTTGACTGTGGATGCCTCTTCCTCTCGCCCTAGTCACACACCTCCGTCCTCGGGTTTTGCACACGCACAGAAACGCCCGCCCATCTTTTATGGCTTCCCGTTGCTCCTCCGTGTGCGTGGTTGCAGAAGCGTTCCCTGCCGTACGTGAGCGGGACCGCACCAGCCACGCTGCCGTGCGGCCTGCTTCCGTCGGGCGATGCGTTAAGAAATCCCCCCAGTGCTGCGAACAGAGTTCAGCAACACGTCTCCGTGGCATCACCTTCTTCCAGCAGGCGCACCTGCTGCGGGTTACATCACCGCCGCCGGGCAGACGCCGGGGCCCGTGCGGGGTGGGTGCTGCCACCCGAGGGCCGCAGCCAACGAGCCTGCAGCTGCATCTTCCTCTTGCTCATCACTCTGTCCCTCGGGTGGAATTTCCACGGATATTGAGTCAGCAGGTAGGTGGGCATTTTAGCTCTTGTTAGGTATTTTTGTCAGATTCTTCTTCCAAAGTTTCTGCAGGTGAAAGTGTCGTTTCCACAGCCATGGTCCACACTGGGTATTGGGAAGTTTGTCTGGAATTGGGGTGAAATTGCCATCTCCTCTTCATGAACCTTCATTAGTGAGGAAGAGAGGGTGGTAACATGTCTTTACATTCTTTACTATCTGACGTTTCTGTGTTTCCTCCTTTGGTGTTATGTTCAGAAAGGTCTTCCCGACCCAGGGTTACGTGTCTAGTTACTTTATGGTCTTACTCATCCTTCGCATTTAAATGTTTAGTTCGTCTGGAATTTATCTGAGTGGGCAGCACAGACTCGAAAAGAGCCTTTTCCGAGTGGTCCTCCCCTTGTCCAAGGTCACACTGGGCCTTCGTCACCCCGTTCATCATTTCTTGGCGGCGAAGAGGAAATGCCGACGGAGATGTTCTCGGCCACCGAGGAACGTTGTCGTGCCTTTCTGACCGCGGACTCATACCGCTCAGCGTCGGCATTTCTGTCTGCTGCCGTAGCACCGCATTCCACCGAGGAAAGGATGCAGTAGACACTGTCACTCTGACAGCGAGGATGGCGAAGGCAGCGTCTCCGTAATGTCCCGGACGACACCAAGAGCCCCTCTCCCAGGGAAGTGCCTCAAAACCCGCAAGGGGGTCGCAGTTTCACTGGGAAACCTCAAAGATTTCTTCTTTTTGACCTGTAGGTGGCAAACTTCCACTCCTGCGCTCTTAAAAATTCCACCTGCAGGCTCCAAGTCTGCAGAGTGAACTGAAAGGTGAGGGGAGTTTAGTTTGGGGGAGCACAAAAAAAGGGCAGGGAAAGTGAGAGTCCACTCCTCTCAGGCCAGTGTGGGTTTGGAAGTGGTGCCAGAGACCTGGGCCTGAGTCCCTTCTCTGCTGTGAGCTCGCCCTGACCCGGGAAGGTGACCCGAGGTCTTGGCCCCCACCTTGACGTCAAAGTGGCAGGAAGCCCCCTCCCCACTGTACCTCCCAGCTCTGAATCTTGTGATTCTTGTAACCAGTTTAAATCCCTGACAGATTATGAGCGATAGTGAAACTCACTTGAAAGGGGGCAAAAATATTTAAAAATTGCTTCTTAAAAGAGTATAATGATGACGCCAGACTAAAATCCATCGCAAAAACTTTAATATGCGATGTTCATAATGTTGGGCTTTCGAGGTTGGCCACTTAATGGATTCAGATCATTGTGATGACTTGTTTTTCTGCCAACCGAAGGGCTCAGCAGAGAATGACATGCCTTCTCCAGTGATAAGAAGAATTCCCTCAGCCCTGGCTGGTGTAGCTCAGTGGATTGAGCAGGGGCCTGAGAACCACACGATCGAGGTTCGATTCCCAGTCAGGGCACATGCCTGGGTTGCAGGCCAGTTCCCAGCAGGGGACGCACAAGAGGCAACCATACATTGATATTTCTCTCCCTCTCTCCTTCCCTTCCCCTCTAAAGATCAATAAATAAAGTCTTTTTTTTTCAATAAATAAAATCTTAAAAAAAAAGGATTCTCTCAGATCTGTGGTTGTTGCAGCCATAGCAACAAGTTACAGCATGTTCAAAAGTAGAATATAAGTCGGCAGGAAATGAGGGTGTAAAATATAAAACCCAGAGGAGCGGAGTGACGGGTGGGAGGTAACTAACAGGGAGAAGAGCTAGTGGGCACATGGCACGTTTTTTCACACCACGAGACTGCAGACAGGTCACAAGACCGGGAGGGCCCGGGCGGCCTGTTCTGAGAAGCGTGCCATCTGCAGTAGGTGAGTGTGTGCCCCCTGGGCGGCAGTGGGGGTCTCCCTGATCTCGGGTAAGCCTGACCCACATCTCAGACCTGGTGACCTGGGTGTCACAAGGCCTCCGCAGAATGTCATTGAGCCTCCAGATGTGCCTGTGCTTCTCTTGGCCGCCGGTCTGAGTGCGCTCTGCTTTTGCCTTCCTCTCCCCACCCTCTCCCCACCCTGGGTGCCCATACTTCACCCACCCACTCGCACCCAGCTCTTTGTGGGTTTAGAAAAGAGCTCCTTTCAAGGTCAAGACGCTGCAGAGAGGGCAGGTGTCCGCATGCAGGGCCGACCTCTTCCCATGTCCCCACTGCCCTGCCCGCTGTCCCTGCCTGGCTCCCTCTTCCTGTGCCATCCGTGTGGTCGTCCCCAGTCCCAGGAGACTCCTTGCACGTCCCCCCTCAGTGGCGGCAAACCCCCAGTTTCCAAAAGGGGCAGCCCCTCCTGAGAAGCCATATTCGCAAATAAAACTTTCTGCGTCTAATTTCATCGGCAAGGTCGGCGTTTACATTCCACTGAGACAGGAGGCAAGTTTGCACGAGGAGACGGGGAGATTGCACTCTGCTCCCCGACGCAGGACACGATGCAGCAGCCTGAAAGCAGCGCTGCGTGTGAGTCCCAGCAGAAACTGGCTGAAAGGTGGAACTCCAGGCCCTGGGGACCAGCCGGAGGAGATGCAGGCTGGTCCAGCTGTGACTCGTCCTCCTGTGGGGGTGGTGGCAGCGTCATAAGAATGGAAGCTGACCAGTATCCCCCACTGGCAGTGTTTGGGCAAACAGGACGGACTATGATGGTGGAATGAGTTTGCGCTACAGTTAAAAAATGTCAAGTATGTGTTTTACTTCCACACGCAAACAAATTTATAACAGCAATAAAGTAAAAAACAGCTTCAGATAATATTATGGCTGTGTAAAAACAGCAAAGATGGAAAGCCAGAGGCAGGTGAATCATTGTGATTCTTCCTACTTTGTAAAGTTGCAACTTTTAGAAATGACAATAATTCTAATTAGTCATAATTATTCTGTCTTCTATTGTTACATCTCTTTTGTAGTGAGACCAGTTAGTCACGTCCATCTGAGCTGATTCTAATGTTGGTTGGAACCACCTCCCAAAGATTTTCTTCCTGTTAGAACCGCTGTGTGTCAGATTTTTCTAAGGCGCCGATTGAACCTAGGGCCTGGGGACAATTGGGTCACCTTTAAGAGTTTGGTAGCGTTTGACATTCTGAAAAGGCTGATGAGGCTTCTGAAACATCAAGTCTAGCAGTCTGAGAGAGTGTCACAGCCCACAGGAGCAAAGGAGACATGACGACCACGAGTTTTGGGCTCCTGGACGTTGGGTGAAAACTAAGGAAATCTGAGTCAAGTGTGGACTCCAGTTAATAATTATGTCAGTATTGGCTTATTAGTTGTAACTTACCATCCAAACAGAAGACATTAATGATAACGGAAACTAGCTGTGTGGTATTCTGAGCCATTTTCTCAGCTTTTCTGTACCTAAAGTTGAACTTTTATCTTAAAATTCTATCAGTGTACTCAGACAACTGAAACAGCATCTCACAGACTGAACTCACGCACTAAATAACCGAGCTGCGTTTGCCTGAATCAGCGCCCAGCTGACGAGGTGAAAACCCCAGGGTCACGTCTGTAACCATGCGGCAGATCACTCACGGAAGACAGCCCTCCGCACGCACCGAGGGGGATCCGGAGTTGGGAACCCCGGAGGAGCCGAGCACCGAGCAGGGCGTGCTCGCACCCCAGAGGGCCGCGGTCCGATCTGCAGGCACCCGCCCGCCGGGCGTGTTTCCAGCTGCCGTGCGCCCCGTTCTTCCTTCTCTGTCAGCATCACCGCCGCGCACAGCAGGGGAGGAAGTCTGCTCTGGACGACGCGGAGGTTTCCTTTTCTCCTCTTGGCCAAATGCGCCTGTGCATCTATCTGTCGCTGTGCGATGCCCACGACGACGGATGACACGCAGGTCGGGAATCCCTGAGTCTGTGGACGACACGGAGTCTGGTTTGTGTCGGGAAAGGAGGCCTGTTTCCCGGGGTGACCTGCAGAGCAGGGGTGGGACGGGCGCTTCCAGGTAGGTTTCCACTTTGATGCCCGACTTGAAGAAATGAGGCAGACGTAGGATATTTTCCGCCTCATCACACCAGTTACACATCCTCTTATTTAGTTTCTTGCTAAAGTATTAAAACGTTTTAAGGCAGCATTAGTGTTTTCTGTTTAAAAGCAGTGCAAACCTCTGTGGATGAAGCCAGTTATTTTCTCAGAAGTAATGACTGGTCTCCTGCAGTATTTTCTGAAACTGCCGCCAGAGAAGCACTGGGGCCACTTGTCCAAATGCGGATCCCCAGACCCTCCACCGCAGGCTTCCAGTTCAGGACACCAGGGCCCACGAGGCGCTGTCTTCTCGCTAGCGCCCCCTTCTGGCCAGGCGCAGTCTTCGGACCGGCGAGCTGTTCTCAGCCCTGGCTGCTCGGCCTCGTCAGCACTGTTAATGCCCGACGGTCATATATTCACCTGGGTGGGGCTGACGCATCCGTGTTTTTAACTCTCCCTCGTTGGAACTGGTGTGTAATTGTCATCGAAACCACTGGCATTGTGCGTGGCACCAAAATTAATTTGGAAAACCTGCACTTTACTTCTTAGGCTCTGGCCGGAAAACACAGGCTGGGAACAGCACAGGACTCTCACCAGCGCAGCGCTGAGCGAAAGCAGCCGGGGAGCGCAGTGTGCGCGCCGATGGCACCGACCGCTGGTGGTCCGGGGTGTCCGGGCACCGTGTGCGGACGGGACTGCCTGGAACGAGGTGGAGCTGACAGCTGCCAAACGCAGAGAACGCAGTAAAAGCCACCGAAGCTGACGTGGGGGGTTGCGTGTTGTGTGAAGTACGTCTCGGTTCGGAGGCGCTCCTGAAGCAGAAAGAGCATGCAGCGCGACTGGTTTCTGTACATTCGGGGAACAGACCTGTACGAACCTGTGCTGGAAGGTACGCTGCCCGGCAGGCGCACCCGGGACACCGACAGGGAGGGCTGGGAATGCAGCGGGGCTCCTGTTTCCGCCCGAGAGGTGGCTGCAGGGGCCAGCTCCCCTGGTGGTGGTCGTTCATTTCTGAGCTGTACGCAGATGATTTGTGCTTCGGAAAAACAGTTATCAAGAGAAGATGAAAGGATGTTCGGGCTCCTGCCTTTGGGAATACAGGAGAGAATCTGTCCTACCTATAATGAGAGCGACTCTGATGAGTCATCAAGATGACGGTCGGGGTCACACGACACTGGGGTTGTTTACCAAAGACGTCCACAGAGATGCCGGCCTCAGGGCTCTGAGAACCTGCCTCGCCATAGGATCAGTCCTGCTTTGAGATGCTGTCTTGTGCATATTGACCAGATAATATTTTGAGACTTAATTCAGTTTTGAGACCACCTGTAATTTATAATTACTTTTTATTCTGGGAAGTAAAAAGTTTGGCAAAAACACAACAACAAAAAAACTGAACCTCAAATTCCCCTATCAGGACACTTGCCAAAGAGAATTAGCTAATTCATATATTTTTAGTTGTAGCAAACCATACTGTGCATCTTTCACCAGCCATCACATTGAATGTGCCGAGGTCAGTCCAACTTTCTTCTCCGTTGTGGCCGGTCACTTGTTCTTAGTCGCTGCCGCTCCACAGACCGTCCCAGACTAGAAAGCTTCCTGTGCTCGTGGCCTCTCCAAGCTCCGTGAATTTGATAATTTCCCACTGTCTTTCTTCGTAGGCTCCAGGATTTCGTCACTTTATTACTCGTTGATTTCTGCAGAACTATTCATATTTTTAAGACCTTTGGTTTCCAGAACTCCAATACTGTAAGGTTCTGGAAAACGTCTACTTCCTTCTGCAGTTGAGTTTGTGTGCTGACGCAGTGCGGGTGAACCCTGACCTGGTGTTTCCTGGCCGATTCTTTGGAACTGAGTCAGTTTAGCGTCGCTGCGGATTCTGAGATCCTGCGCGTGGGTCTGTCGTTCCCCGTGAGCCTGCCAAGCATTTCCAGGGCTGCTGCTCATTGCCCACTGTGGGCTCTGCTGGTTTGTCTGTTTTACAGAGAAAACCAACATCATTTCAATTTGCTTTGTTCCTCATAGCTAGAAAGACTTTTTAGATTCTCTGCTCCAGTCTCCTTTATAGATGAGGAGACTGAGGCTTAGAGAAATCCATGTAGCCGATTACTGATAAAGCTGTTTTCTTCCACAGTTCTTTATTGTTTTACTGTACTTAGTTTGCATCTCTTTTTCTAAGCAATATTTCTCACTCCCAGGCAGACCTTTATGTGATAACAGTGAAGGCTCTCCAAGATGTGTTATAAAGAAGGTGTGAAAGATGAGACCATTCGTAGAGAAGTGTGTGTTTGTGGTGATTTGGTTACACACACACACCTCCGAAAGGACCCACGAGAAAAGGCATGATAGCTTCTGGTTGGGACTGGGGACCTAGACAGGGATGTGGGGAGATTGTCACTCCCTCCCTTGAGTTCCTTTGGAGTTGATGTCATAAGCATTTAAATGTATTAACGATAGCATCATTAAAGAAATAATAAATTCATCTGAAACAGTAAAGAGCACCATCGACCGAGGTGCAAGCAATCTGCGCTGCGGAGGGCGAGGCTGGGAAACATCCCGAAGAAGGCAGCGGAAGTCAGAGAGGCCAGAGCGGTCCAAGCCAGGGCTCACACCGCCCAGGTGTGTTCGCCGCGCCTCCAGCTGTGTGGAAAGGAGCTGCACCTGCAGGCACGTCAGCTTAGGTCCGTCTGTGCCACAGCTACTCACACAGACTGTAATAGGCTAACGACGAACAGGAAGAGCGCCCACCAGGACCCGGCACTGTTCTCCGCCTGCCGTTCTCAGTCCTCCAACATTAACGGTAGGAGGCAGGCCGTCGGCCCCACCGTACAGGTAGGATCTGAGGCCACGGGAGGTCAGCTTCTGGCCCCACGGTCACACAGTGGGTAGGTGACAGCGCTGAGACTTGACTTCGAAATCTACCTTCCCTACGAAAGTGCGCTGCAGTGCGATAGATCCGTGCGCACAAAACAGCAGGCCCTGCGACCTGCACGCAGGGAGGACATCACGCTCCACGCTCACCCTGTTCTCGGGAGGGGCTTGGGTGACTGGGCTCTGTCGCAAAGCTCGGCGGTGAGCAGGGCCTCGTTTGCACAGCTGCGCTCCGTGTGTTCTATGACTTCCAGTGCCGAGGACACTGCCACTTTCGCGGCGACGGGGTGTCATTTAGTAAGACTCTAAGGCCTAGGTGCAACTCAGAACTATTAAGAATAACCAACTATAAAATCCCGAGAGCATCTCTCCTCTCAAGACCTCTCAAGAGCCCGGATCCCCTCAACCTCTAAGACGACGGCAGAACAAACCAACGCAGCGCATGGTCTCAGGCCTGCAGCGACAGGTTAACACAGCCCTGCACGAGGGCGTGTAGCGAGCATGCAGAGGTGACCGGACGCGGCTGCTGGCCACGGAGCACCGGCCCTGTGCGTCTGCGCGGTTGGGGCTGTTTGTAGGCTCCCGGACGGTGGCTGCCCTCTCCCACCACTGGGCGGTTTGGGAACAAACGCAGTGTCCCCAACGTGCCCAGGGGCGCCCAGACAGCACCCGGCTCCGCGGCAGGTCGGGCACAGGCCAGGGAGCGCCTCTGCCACGTGAGGAGGTACTTTGCACGCGTGTTCATCTCCGTGTCGCCAAAAGACCAGAAATTACCAAAGGCTCTGGGACAGAAAATGAGCCCCTGGCTGGCCGGGATTCCGTGGTGTTTCAGCCTAGCAAGTGAATCCCGCGTTCCAGAATTTTCTCATCTTTCGCTTCTAGAATCCGGCGCTTGTGCAGCCGCCTGGTTACTGGGAGCTGCTTCCGAAGTGGCGCATTGCGGGAAGGCGCGGCCTTCCCTGTTGAGAGACCTGCAGAAGCGCTGCGGGCTCTGGCTGCGGGCTCTGGTTACGTGGTTAATGGGGAAGAACAAAAGGTACGTAGGCGATGTGCTCACGAGAAGTTCCTCCACGAACGCCCTGGGGAGCGTGCCCCGGAGTCGGCTGGGGAGGAAGGCGCCCCAGCACCCCCTTGCGCGCGGACACGGAGGTCTGCGCTGCCCGGGCGGGCGGAGCGCGGTCGTGGCGGCCCCTCCGGGTGGAAGGCGTGTCCGCAACACAGTGCTGCGAGGCCGCGTTTTCAAACGACAGCACATTATGCTGCCCGCTCGTCTGGTGACACCATCTGGCCTCCCTCCCCAGGTGACTTCTGCCTCAATTCTGCGTGTTTTTCTAGGAGTCACGGAAAACGAAATGCAGGAAGATCCCCAAATAAACCGCCATCATGCCCATCTTTCCAACCTCAGCCAGGTCCCGACTGCCCGCCTTTCCGCGGTACTTCTGACGTGTGCGGAGAACGGGTTTTCTGATTCTTCACGGTTGTAACCACACTTGGAATGTCAATGTTTGGGTTTTTGTGTGTGTGTGTAAAGCACAAATTAATCTTTTATACTCTCTCCAAGAACTACCATGTGATAGTTTCTGATCCGATTAAAACTGTTTTATCTAGGCACAGACAATACAAAGAAAAATAGTATTCAGTACCCATTATCAATAAGAAAAAGGAAAAGGAGAAATCTACATTTTTCCTCCCCACTTGTATAGCAAATGCGGAGTGAAGTTTCTTGAAGCCTTGACAGAGGACAAGGGGCGTGAAGTGAAAAAGAAGGAAAGAAGGGGCTGCTGTTCCAGCTCAGACGACTTGACTTCGGGGAAGTGGGAATGGGCGTAGTTCAAGGGGACTCAGCTCAAAAGCAATTTTAAGTGTTTGGAAAGGAAGGGCATTTCCACGAGGCCGTGGCCAAGGCTTTTCCTGACAACGGTGCCCCTCAGAGCCACCCAGGCCCCCACAGACCACCTGCTCCAGCTTAAATTTTGTGCCATATCTTTTCCCAAGTCAAAAAAAACCCCAAACCGTCACAAATGAACATTTTATCAGATGCACTATTTCCTGCTCATTTTTTTTCTTGTTGCCCGATAACAAGGATAAACAAATACTTTCTTCCTGGTGTCTGTGGGGAACTCTGTCTAGCAGAGGGGGTTTCTGGGAAGGTCAGAGAGACTGGGGATGGGGAGGTGCTTTGGCACGGCCCGCAGGGCTCAGATGTCGAGGCTTCACCCCGCACACCAGCAGGTGGCAGGTTCGATCCCTGTGGGTCCCCAGTTGGGGTGTGTGTGGGAGGCGACCCATCGATGTTTCTCCCCCCTTCTGCTCCCTCTGAAACCAATAAACATATCCCCAGGTGAGGAGCTCAGAAAAATAAAAATAGAGTCATCCAAACGTAAGTTAGCATCGTCATGCAAATCACTCTGTGACATGTACATTTTCCATCTCATTATTTTCTAAATAATCAAAACTGCTACCTTGGAATTACGATGTTGTTCAGTTAAGGTGAAAATGTTAAGCATTTTTGGGTTTGCATTTCGGTTAAACTAACAAAATGCATTGGAATTTTTTGTTTTAGATTGAGGCTGGTGTGTTTTTAAAAAAAGATTAGAAAACACAGTCCACCAATCTCATTTTCTAAAAAGCAGATTTTCTCCTTGGGCTTCGGCGATTAGCCTGCTGTCTTTGTGTGTCTCCAGAACAACCAGGAGGTGAAATCCCCCCGCGTGGGGTCCCTCGGGAATCTCACCGAAGAGGCCCAGGTTCCGAGGTTCCTAAGTCACCCAAGAGGAGGAAGGCAGCGGCCACAGAAAATGGTTTCTTTTCAAAGCGCTTAAGGGGGAGCAAGATCCCCTTCGGGAGAGGAAGGCAAAGGAAACCAGAACCGCAGCAGACCCAGGGCTGCTGGCCCACGCCCCTTCCTGGGGTCCTGCTTGACCCCTCCTACGGCCGGCGCACACTTTGTCTGTTAAATGCGCAAAGGGGAAGAGCCAAAGGAGAAATGCAGTCTGCTCCAGTAAACAGCGTGCTTACTGATTTTTTTTCTGGTTTGTCAGAAAATGCATCACACCAGGCGGGGGTCTGACGATTGCCTTGGTGTTTCCTACACTATCTTGACTGGATCTTTCAAGGTTAGCCTAAGTAAGAATAAAAAGGGAGGAAGCAAACCCATCTAAAAGTGGAAACATAACGCATTACATGGAAAGAAAGATGGGGGCTCGTTCCTGGTGTGTCCCTGGCACGGACTCGTGGGTGCTCGGGGCGCCCCGCGGTCAGCGGTGGGCCTGCAGAGGGTCTCCCCTCCACATGGGGTCCTCAGGAGGCGGGCAGCTGACACCAGGAGAATGTTGCACGCTCCCTGCCCTATCCCTGCCTCTGAAAGTCCTTTCTCTCTAGAGCTGGTCATCCTCAGGGACCCATGGGGGGCGTGAACTTCCCCAGGACCCACTTTAAGGCCAAACAGTTGTAGAACATGCCTCTCCCAAACGTGCCCCTGGGCACAAGCGCTAAAAACAGTCCATGCAAGGAGGGTGCTCTGAGCCCCCTTTATTCCCAAGAGCTGGAGGTGACACTCCCCGTGACAGATGCCCTCCCTGCGCCAGGAGGGACAGACATTGTCATCCCCAGAGCCAAGGCCCAGAGCCAGCCGCACACCCACACCAGAGGTCCTGTGGCAGCGACTCCCCACGCACGGGGTGCAGCCCCTTCCCCCGAAGCCGGCTCCCTTGGCCCCGCCCAGTCTGGGGACAGCGCAGCCCAGCTGCTGCTTTGGGTCCTCGGTTCCCTGTGAAGGCTCCCCGGGCGCCTGCCTCCCTCCCTGTTTCCCTCCCTTACTCTGTGTCGGGTCAGCTTAACGCCCAGGCCCCTCCGAGACCCTGAGACGGCTGGGAGAGGCCTGCTCCCTGGCCGCGGGGACTCAGATGCCTTTCGCCTGCTTTTCCTTCGTGGCTCGCTGTTCCTCCGATCTCCAAGGAGCGCCCCTGAGACCGGCCACCTGGTCGTCCACACTCAGCCCGCTCCAGTCCCGCCTGCCCTTGGGGGTGGGGGTCACCCTGTCGGGAATGAGGCAGACGTTCAGATGAAGCGCGCGGTTTCCC
The DNA here is from genome assembly GCF_014824575.4 of Sturnira hondurensis. Lineage (NCBI taxonomy): Eukaryota > Metazoa > Chordata > Mammalia > Chiroptera > Phyllostomidae > Sturnira > Sturnira hondurensis. Next base: position 26,661,247 of record NW_028082759.1, on the reverse strand, counting down.
ACGAGTACCTTGTGCCTGCGTGCAGAGGGTCAGAAGGTCTGAGTAGCCCGTGGTGACCGGCTTGCTATTTTTGTTACATGAGTTTTTCTCCTCTAGAATTGTCACTGTTAAAATTTTGTATTAAAAAGGAAAGATACCTACTATTTATGTTTTCAACAAGAGATTTGATTTTGTGGACAACCATTTTTAATAATACTCAAGTTCTTCCAGAATATTAGTGCTTACTTCTTTTAATTTTCATTTAAGGGATCAGCATGTCCTGAACTGTGTTACCGAAGGGAAGTGGAAAGAGTCTCTGAAAAAGTGGGTGGTGCACATGCTGTGTTAAAGCCCCGCCCCTCCGTCAGCGCCGCAGCGGTAAACTCTCTGTGGCCGGTTACACGGGCAGGAGGCACTTGGTCGGAAACTTCGTACTGACTCCGCCCGAAGAGCGCAGGCTGCCTTTGCTGTGCTCCCCTGGGCAGGAGCCTTATGTAATGAGCCGAAAGGCCTGCTTTTGATTATTTGTTAAAGCTGAAATCAAGCTATAAAATGGAAGCACTTAATGGAAATAAAACACAGAGAGACTCAGAAGAAAATGAAATAGAATAGGGACCAAAATGAAAAAGCGTCCATCAGCTTTGTCACGGCGACAAGCAGAGCAACACAAGGCAGAACTGGCGTCTCGAAGGTGTTTGTGGGGTGGAAGTTAGTGCAGGCCTCCAAGTCCGTCTCTCTCCCTCCTCGTCTCCCTTCTTCTCGCCCCCCACACACGTGTGCGCGCACACATACACGTGCACACACACTCACCCCGTTGTGAGAACACCGCCCCTCGCGTCGGCCGTCTTGCCTGGGCGCTTGGGATGCTCTCTCTGTGGTTAGCTCGTGGCCGCGGGGCTCAGCGAGCGAAGTGACAGCTGCCCCCCCCCAGAGGCACGCTGAGCGGGTGGGCGAACCGAGTCACCCACTCGGACAGTGAGAGCACAGGGCAGTGGTGGGTAAATTCCATAAAGGAGGCCTGTGACGATGGCGGAGTCCCAGAGAGGCCATTTTGCTTGGGGACACCAGAGAAATCCTGTGGGAAAAGCACCGCTTGCTGTGGGCTTTGCAGGGTGGAGCGGTGTTTACAGAACATGTGGGAAGCCTGGGGGGACTGACGTGGAACCCGCGGCACCAGTAAGCAGTGCCACCGCCCCACCCCCGCCCGTGCTCAGGGACCGCAAGGGGCTGTCCTCTCGGCTGCCCTGTGAAAAGTGCCCGGCAGCTGGCCGAGCCAGGAGGGTGGGCAGAGGCCCAGAAGGCCCATGAAACTGCCCCCAGAAGGGCCTCCTTTATGCCCAAGACAGCACAGCTGACCTGGAGCTCTCTGCGGAAGTCCAGCCTGGGGGTGGGAGCCCTGGGTGTGAAGGGCATCACAGAGGCAGCTGGTCAGGCTTGTGCCCCTGTCAGGCATTGGTCCCCTGACTGGGTGCCGTGGGTCTGAGCCGTCCCTGATGAGGGCAGTTCTCTGGGGAGGCTCTGGGCGACCCTCCCTCCCCCTTCCCCCCCCCAGGACAGTGTGGGGGTCAAACAGAGCTGGGCCAGTGTTCTGGGAGCTGGTCCTCTTCCACTGGGCCATCCCGGGTCTCCCTTTGTCCGCTCTTAACCACATGGGTGTCCCGGAGATGAGCTGTCCCGTCAACAGAGACATAACTGAGACTCACCCGGTCCCCATATGCACCAAGGCGCCTCCACACCCCAGTCTCCCCCCCTCCCCCTCCTCCCCCCTCCTCCCCCTCCCCCACATGGGGCCCGAGGGCACTGACTGGCTCTCCCTTGCTGGGTGGACAAGGCATAGGGCTGTGCCAGGTTCGGGGTGTCTGCCAGGCTGCCCCCCAGCCCGGAGCTGCACCCTAGGACTTGAGGCTCCCCAGTCTCGGCATTCTGAAAACTTTCCAGTGGGTTTCCTTCAGTTGCCCCCCCCCCACCGGGGTTTCAACCCAAAAGGGCACAGGCCAGCCCCCTCCTCTAAGGGGCTCCCGCCTGGGCAGGCGGCTTCCCTGGGCTCTGCTCGGCCTGTTGCCCGTCTGCACACTTTACACGGTGTCCCTGTTAAACTTCATTGGGGCACTTTTTCTATCGCTAATTAGAAGTAATGTCTGGGAGCTAAAACAAAATCTTTTCTCTCTCAAAAGGCCCTGATTTTTTTTTCTTCCCTTACTATTGTTTCAGCCGTGGGTTTGCAAGATCTATTTTTGAAACACAAAAGCTGAACAATGATTCTTTGTTTTTGCGTTTCTGCTTTAATACCCGCCCCCCCCCCCAGAGGCCATGGATGTCTCCTACTAAATATCAGAGCCTCCAAAGCAGGGGAGTTTCCAGAAGACAGGGCACAACCCTGCCACAGCCGTGGGACCAAGTGCAGGCCCCTCTTGGAGACCCTTGAAGGCCGGGAGCCTGTGGAAGGAGGGGGTGCCTGCTGGGGAGGACTCCTGCCAGCGAGGCGAATGGAAAACAAATGTGGAGAGAAAGCCAGAGGTGCCCGTTGGGAGTTCCATTCAAGGGGGAATCCCGGGTGGCCCTGCGGGGCATGTCCAGGCTTGCAGGGCCTGGACCCTGGGAAAGAGAATAGGGTGGAAAAGAATGAAAAGAGAAACCACGTTCAGCTTGTCCACGGTATTGAAAACAGGCAGCAGTGAGCGCTGGCCCTGGGCCCTGGTGCCTGCAAGGAACTCAGACTCTAAAAGACGTGAGGACTCACTTCCAACGTGTCTGGCAGCTACGCAAACCCAGCGCTATGGAACCTGTGGGGGAAGGAAAGTACTACTTTTCTTCATTCTAGGAAACACAGCTGAAGAAGGAACATTTTTCTGGTTTGAAAACCAGAATTAATGGCACCGCTGCAAATGAGCTCGGTGATTTAGATCAAAGCACAGCCGTCCAGTGGGTTCTGGGAGCTCGCCGAGCAAACCGAAGCCGGCCACCCAGCTCCTCTTGGCTTCAGGTATTGGGGTCAGAGAAATATTTGTCAGAAAAAAAACCCAAAAACCTTTTAAGCATTTTTGTCTGTTTATAAAAAAATATTCAGAATTTGTCTTTCAATTTTGGTCATTGAGCGGATTCTTCATTGTCAGTCGGTCAGCTCTGAGTCGGTTTACGGTTGATTATCGCATTGTTAACGTGCACTGCGTGCTCGTTGTCAGGTGGTGGGTGGTGGGGGCTGTGGGAGAATTCACAGAGAAGAAAGTCCAAAGAGTAAAGATTTTATTCACTCTCCAAGAAAGGAGAGGGGCATGGTGTGGCGAGATCCGCCAGCCTTGAGGGGTGGGGCTTCGGGCTCTTATTGGATTATAATTGGATTTTAAAAGGTTTAGGGCTGCTGCGGTGTGGCCCCTGGCCAGTTGGGGTGTTGTAACACAGGCTGTAGTTTGTCCCGACAGTCCCTTCCGCCTGTGGCTGTAGGGAGCAGTTAGTTCTGTTCTTGCTTCCGGTCACTTCCAGTCCCGGGGATATAAGCTCAGGAGAGTAAACGGTCAGTCATGTTTCACAAGGTCACAGGCCTGCTGGCACATGGGGGCCACAGCAGCAGACAGGGCTGGCCTTACCCTTCCTGTGACCATAGGCACTTCGCATGCAGTAGCTCATGTGATGCTCCTGAGTGCCGTGTGAGGTGGGCATCACAGTGTTCCCATTTCAGGGTGGAGGAAGCGAGGACAAACTAGTGAAGCAGATGCTGTGCACCAGGTACTGGGTGGTTTGTCACTAGTACTTCATCGGAGACTTTTAAAGAGCTGAGATTCTAGCATGTCTCCCATTTTAGGGATGAGCAAATTGAGGTGCAGATGAGCAGATTTGATTTAAGGCTACACAGCTAGTAAGGGATGGAGGAAGGATTTTAACCCAAGTCTATCTGTTAACCCAAATTCCCGGCTCATATAGTATTGAAAAGCTAGAAATAATGCGTGTGCCCCATAACGAGTTAAGTTCATGGTGCATGTATGTAATGGAATATTATACAACTGTTAAAAATAATGCTGAAAATATACCATATTGATATACAAAATGAACTTTTCAGCAGAAAAAAGGCAGGTAAAATATGCACAATATGATTTCATTTTGAAATACATGAAATATAAGATATACTTTACAAAAAAGGACGGCACATGCCCCATGAAAGTGCAGGGGCTGGTGCGAAGGGCATCCGAATGTGCCCCCCAAGAACGCGCCTCCGGAGGGCGATTCGGAGCCGATTATTTTGAGTGGCAGCAGACCCACAGCAGAAGCCCTGAAACTGGGCAGACGTTGCCCAGAAGGGAGCCTCTGTTCCCAAGGGTGTGCCTCTCAGCTCCAGGGTGAGGCAGATGACCGAGTCACAAGAGGACCCATCGCCAGAAAAGGCACAGACCGCGTGGCGAACCTCGCTGTCCTGGTTGCGCCCACGGCGGCCTCGCCACCAGCATTCTCCTTTTGTTTTCGGTATCGGAGAGTCTGAGGGGTCACTCTTGGTTCCTTGGCATCTCCCATGTACACGTGAGGTATACATTTTAATAAGCCTTGGTTTGTTCACTCCTTTTAAAATGCCTTTTATCACAGGGGGCCTCAGTCATGAGCTCAGAAGGGGAGAGGGGCGGTTTTTTCCTCCGCTGCACTTGCTCCCAAATCAAGCATCTCAGGACCAGGACCGGCAACAGCAGAGTGCCGAGCCTGGTCCCGGGCCTTGGTGAGTGCAGGGCTCCACGTGGCCGCACGGCCCCCCACACCCGGGGTGGCCGGCCGGCTGCAAGAGCTCTGGGTCTCGCTTTGCGCCGCCCCAGGTGTATCGTGGAACACAGTCAGTTCAAGCTGAAGGCCACTGAGACGCAGCCGACGCGGGAGCCTCAGGCCCTCCCGCTCTCTGCCTAAATGCAGGGCGCACCAGGGCGCACACCTCCCTGGTGTAGGTGGTGCAGATCTTTGCCCACAGACGCATGCTTTCTACAGGTGGAAAACTGGGACTCTTCTGGGCACAACCACCCGCACCCAGGAAGTCCTGCTCAGACGCCCGCTAAATCCCCACGGGTGGGAGCCCACACCGCCTTTGCCTTTGTTCAGTCACACCTCTGCGATTTACTGCCCCCCGTGAAAATGGCTCACAGTCCTCAGGTCCCACCACCGCTTTGGGCTGTCGCCTCTTTTCTGTGAAGCCTCTTTACAGGAAGAAGTAGTAACATCAATAAAGAAACGTAGTTTTTCCCGTTAGTCTTTCTTTTGTTACTTTAACTCAGAGGCCCCCCAGATGCAGAACCCGAGAGGGGAGAGAAGAGTCTTTCCCCCATTTGTCAGTATTGCATTGCGTGTGTGCCTTGCTTTGGCAATAAGAAAAACGAAGCAATAAAAGAAGGTCTCTGAAAATATCCTAGTCATATACCCTTCAGCAAAATTCTCTAACCAAAGGCAAATCAAACCTCGTGATAGGGAAGATGGAAAGTTCAAGAAACATTATTGAGCAATGAATCTTACAATATTTACAATTGAATCTAAATGGATGCCGGTGGTTAACTGGGGGCTATGCTCTGTGAGGAATTTTGAAACAGGAGGGAGATTCTGTGAGGGAGAACGTGGGAACAGTCTAGGTTGGAAACCCTACGATTATCTCATCCCAGCTGAAGGCTCGGGCAGTAGGGAGGGTGTGGGTCGTTAAATGTTTAAAGGTTTTGTTTCAATGGAAGGAGGAGCAAAGCCTTGCACTAGCAGTCTGGATGACGCGAGATTTCATCACGCTACTCAGAACGGCAGGCATAAAATCTAACACTTAAAATAATTTCTGGGATTTTCCACTTAATGTTGTGGACCGCACTTTGGATTACTGAAACTGCCACAGCGAAATGGCAGATCAGGGGCAGCTCTGCTGGAGAGCAGTGACCTCCACTTCCCCGGGGAGGCCTCCTGTGGTTCCCACGACACCTCTGCAGGGCACTCGTGGTCCACAGAACAGCTGCCGGTAGGTCGAGGCACGGTGGCACTTGTGACCATGGGGAAAGGCCGTCGCGTGGCCCAAGGTAGTGGACAGCGACATGAACTGTGCACGTATCCCCTTGATGAAATTCAACTTTCACATGTGAATTCCGTAAATAATGTAGGAAGGGAGGAAGTGATCACGTTAAGAGCGGAATATAAAGATATTCCTGGACCGTGAGCACCGTGGGTCAGGAGAGGATGTGGCCCGAGAGCCAGTTTCAGAAGCAGCGCAGAGCAGATGGCGATCGGCGATCGTCAGCGCTGTCTTAGGCTCCTGGAATGTGGGTGAAGTCCTTTTTGATGTAATTACTTTTGTTGTCATACAGTTGCTCAAGCACTAGATGAAAACAAAGGCTAAAAACAGAGGAACAAATGGGTGGAAGTGGAAGAGACCAAACTATTAGACAACGCTTGAGGAATTTTTGCTGTGCCGGGAAGCTGAAAATGGCCAGGACCAGGAGAGGGGTGTGACCAGGACAAGGGAGCGGCCCTTCTGAAGATAGGAAGGAGCTGCATATTTTTGTGCTGATGGTGATGAACTGTTGAAACGGGGAGAGTGGTTCTGGAGACAGTCCTCCAGCAAAGGAGAGGAAATGTGTCCGGCACTTACTTAGGTGGAGCTGGGCAGGGGCAGGGCCAGGCCAGCGGAGCCCAGAGGGGCCGATGCAGGTGGGCTGACCGTGGGATGGTGGGACATTGGGGGAATTCGGTTTGGATTGATTCCATTATATTCAGTGAAATAAGAAGCAAAGCAAGGAGTCAACTAGGAGCGGGGCTTTGTTGGAAGTTTGGGTAGAAATGGAGAGGTGCCAAATGGTCTCAAGTTCAAAGAGCTACTGGATCGGGACGACCTGGCAGTGTTCCAGGAGAGAACCTGGGGGCCACCCGACGGCCGCAGTCACAGGCCTGCTGACCAGCCCGGACAGCCCCCCTGCCTTGGCGGGGCCGCGTCTGTGCCTCACACGCACGGGCTTTCTTCTTTCTGTGCCTCTTCAATGAGTTCAATGTCAATATTGCAAGTTGCTATTATCCTCCCCTTTCATCGCAAGTGAGGACAGTGATGTTGAGAGCACCCTTGAACTTGAGATATCAGCCTGCTCTTCCTCTTCCAAGGTGTTTTCCTCACCCAAGAACACCTTCTGCAGACCTCCAAGTGAGCAGAAGCCACGGCCTGGGACGTGTGGGTGGAAGTAGGTTATGGATTCTCACCAACTGCAGGAAGTAAAGAAATATGTACCAGTTTGCTCCGTGTGAGCAGTGTAGTTCGGGTCATTTCTTAACTTGTTAGGTTAGGGAAGACAGGGCCTCACCAACTGCATGACTAACTCTCCTCCAAAGTTTGATGCTGTTCGGAGCCTAACACTGATGTCATTAAGGGTATTAAGCCCTGGCTGGTGTGTCTAGGTTGGGTGTTGCCCCATGAAGCAAAAGGTCGCTGGTTCGATTCCCGGTCAGGGCACATGCCTAGGGTGCTGGTTCTGTCCCCAGCCAAGGCACATGCCAGAGGCAACGCCTCATCAGTGTTTCTCTCCCTCTCGTTCTCTCCCCCTCCCCCTCTCTCAAAAAGTAAGTGAATAAAATCTTTTAGAAAAAGAGGATTGATACCAGTGAGGTGGGCAGGATTGCATGCTGGGGTTTAGTCTAAGCAGATCAGGAAATGGGGGAGAGAAATGACTAGGAAACCCTGACGGAAAACAAACACATTAGCAGGAAAAAAAAAAGGTAAACATCGAACATAACTGACCAAGAAAAGCAGTCAGTATACATTCTATCTTTTGTTCCTTTAAAAACATGTATCACATGGGGAGAATGGGGAGTAGAAAAGACCAGTTAAAGAGTGAGCGTGCCTCAGTGGGATTTCCCTTCTATTCCCCCCGAATGCCTGGCCCACAGGGGTGCCTGTGGCTCGCCTGTGTGCAGACGGGACTCCTCCCCTTCCAGACTCTCCGTCAAAACCCTGGTGGTTTGCCGCCTGAAGTTACTGCCTGTGAATCTCACAGCAGAGAGCATCGCCTTGGACACTGGTGTTTCCAGCACTTTCTGGGTAATGCCGAAATGACAGTTCCGTAGCAGTTCCCACACCTGTGCCCAACAAATCACAAAACAAGAACTAAGCCTGATAAACTCGGGAAAAACTGTTCATATTCAATAATAACCTTAAAAATCCAAATTAAACCAATAGCAAACTGCCTTTTTTTTTGCACATCCAGTTGTGCAAAGAGTACATGTAAGACAACATATGAAGACAGAGGGAAGGTGGAAGAGACCTGTACTATGCTTTTGGGAAAAAACTATAAATTCACACAACTTTCTCAAGCCAACTAGACAGAATGTTCCCCATAGTGAGTTTTTTTAAAGATTTAAATTTATTTTTAGAGGGGAAAGGGAAGGAGAGAGGGAGAGAAATAGCAAGCATGGTTGTTTCTTGTGCGCCCCCTGCTGGGGACTGGCCTGCAACCCAGGCATGTGCCCTGGGAATCGAACCGCGATGCTTTGGTTCTCAGGCTGGTGCTCAGTCCACTGAGCTACGCCAGCCAGGGCTCCCAGAGTCTTAAATCATTCTTTATTTAACTAAAGGTATTTATTGAGTTACTTCAATATGAAGGGCTGGAGATTACGTTCCATCGGTTCATATTACAGAAGCAATTACAAGTGCGATGCATCCTGTGAAAGGGAAATCAAAAGGAGATTAAAAACGAAGAGTTAATCCTAAGAAATAATCAAAATTGTGCTGTAAGATCAATCCAACAGTGAGAGCTGCCTAAACGCCCACAGGTGGCAGGTTCATTGTGGTGCGTCTGCGCGGTGGGAAGACTGCAGCCCTGACTAGACTTAAACTGAAAAACACTCAACGTAGAAACGTCCATAAGACGCTGGTAAGTGGGACCTAATGTCACAAACGGGTTTGGGTTTTCATTGTGACCCAACGTTGTGAAGTGAATGAACATGAAGCTAACTCGACATCTCCATTCTTGTCCGCTTACCTGTGCAGGACACACGCTAGTCCCTCCTTACAGTTTCACTTTCTGCTCTTTCAGTCATCCGTGGTCAGCCGCCGCCCGAAAATATGAAGTGGAAAATTCCAGAAATGAGCAGTTTATAAATTTAGTGCCCCTTTCCGAAGAGCATGCTGAAATCCGGCCCAGCCAGGGCGCGGACCACACCTTCGCCCAGCGCTACCCACCCCTCATTCTCGACCCTCCTGCCACTTACTCTGGAGCCGGCTCGGGCACCAGTCATCAGAGGGAGGGAAGCCTCCCTCCCTTCACTCCTGTTGCAGGGCACGGCCATGCTTGTTCTGTTTTACGATTAGCTATTGCTGTCAATCTCTTACTGCACCTAATTTGTAAATTCAATGTCACGGTAAGCGTGTACACATGTACAAGTGCAGGAAGAAGCATGCTGTTTAGAGGGGCTGGTGCTACCCATGGGCGCAGGCATCCTGGGGCCTTGGAAGACACCCTCCGCGGATAAGGGGGCCTTAGGCACTGGCAAAATGGTACCAGCAATAATTGCTAGCTGGGGATGTCGCAGTAGTATTTTCCTCCTCCTGCTTATCTCCATAGACCCGGACAAACCAGTAATCATGCTGGCTTCTCAGTCAGCGTAGTGTTTTGGAGAGTTTAAACTAATGAAATGCATTTTCCAACCATAGAAGAAATACTGGAAAAAAACTTTTGAAATTTTCAAGTCTGGTCAACTCCTGTTCCAGCTTTAAAAAAAAAAAAAAAGAAAAGAAATCATTACTCATTCTTTCTATTACTTCTGTGGGAAGACCTTAACTTTAAGAACACTAATTCGAGATGAAATTTACTCTCCTCCTAGTGACTAGTACCTGAGGTGTTCCAATGACCTTTCGCATCCCAGGGGATGGCCGCTGAGGGTCAGGCTTGAGGTCACTGGCTGGGGAGTTGCGAAGTCATAGTTTTGGCCGAGAGCTCAGAGAACTTGGTCATGGACAGAGCTGATGCTCGCTCGGTGATGAAAGAAAAAAAATATCCAGTCCTTTCCTCCAAACACAAATACTGGCCATCATCCGCCCGTGTGGATGGGTTGGAGTTTGTAACAGCTGTAAATCTGGCCCATGTTGCTTTTTTGACCATATATGGTCGGGGCAAAGTTACTGATGTTTGGGAACACTTCTGGGAAACAGAAGTCTTTTCGAGGAGCGACGAAGAGTGCCAGGGCCGTGGAGATGGGGGAACTCGACGGGGTCCTGCTCCTGTATTTAGAGCGGCTGCCCGCGGAAGAGCCGGCAGTCACGGACGCTCGGTGTGGACAGTGAAGGAAGAGCGTGGCTCTCACTCCTGCCATCACGCCCTCTTAGTCTTTGACCCAAAGGACTGGTGGCGTGTGGGGGTTTGCATGATGGTCACAAGACATGATGACGAGGATCAGGTGGCCCTGTCTTGAAACATCCCCTTGCGACGTGAGTGTTCTGAGTGTGACCTACTCAGAGGTCGGAGGAACCCTGGCCTCCTAGCGTCTGGGCTCGACCGTGACACCAGGCGTGTGGGCTTGTCCTGCAGGGATCTGCCCCCTGGTTTCTGCTAAGCACGTGTTTGTGCTTGGTGTGCCCTAGGACCTGATTTCCAGAGGGGTCGAAGGGCTGGCAGGAGGCTGCGGGATGTTTAACTTTCGTGTGGTCTTTTTTTCACATGACCTTTTCCCAAGCCAGGTCCCGTCATGCTACCCTTGTCCCATTTGTTCTTGTTCTTAACCTTTGACATAGAATTTAGCTTGCATCCACATTATTGCTAATTTCAAGTTACTCCTTTCTAACTTGTAGAATGGCTTTTCAACTCCGATCTCATTCTCTCTGCCACTAACTAGCATTCTCAGCCTGACGGGCTACAATTGTGTGGAGCAAGGCTGGGGTCCAGAGAGTCACTTTTGGGGGTGGATCTGTGCATGTCCTCAAGAACTGAAAAGCAGGGACCCAACAAACCCGTGACTAGTTACAACTGAGGAGAAAGACTTGAACATGGGCACATGGGGGCCGGTGCGCTTGGGGTTGCGGGGCACAGCAAGGACCCGTGTCCAACCTGGCACCATGGCCAGGCCATGCGTAAAGGCACGCGGAGGCGCTACTCTGGAATCCCCTGCAGCGGGTAAAGTGTGAACAAGGTAGCTCACATGTAACTAACACGGAACATTTTCGACGATGCGCAGGGAGTGAAAAAGCAAGTTGCTGAAAGAGAAGGACATCATTCCACAGCGATACATGTAGATCAACTCCGTTCTTCTAGCTGCCATTGTTTGCTGTAGAATTGCATCTCGTATTGGCAGGCTTTCAACAAAAATACTCGGTAAACGCACGGCTGCAACAATTTCTTTTATGAGCGTCTACTGATGACCATTTTTTATTGCTTCTTCTCAAACTTTTGCAGCCATGCCCCAGGCAGCAGTGCATGCCATGTCCCCGTGTGTGAGTGGCGGTGGGGCAAGTGCCTGGGGAGGGAGTCGCTGGACTGGGCAGCGCGCTGACTTCAAATGCAACTGGACCTCGGTGCTGAGGCCCGCCGGTGGTGCCAGAGGACCTGTGTCCTCCGGCTCTCGAACGAAACTTTCTGACTGTGGCCACTGAAAGGTAGAGCGCTGTATCTCATTCTAGGTTTCATTTGCATTTAGTTCACATTTTATAGTTCATTTATATGTGCTGAAGGATTGCTTTAGGTAAATAGTATGTACTTATCTATGTATATTATTTGTATTTCCTTTTCTACAAACTACTTGTTCTTCCTTTGCCCATGGACCTTCACTCACTAATATTTAAGGCCTCTTCCTATATTTGGAGGAGTCCGATGGGTGTCACAGGCACAGCATATTTTCCCAGTGTGTCACTGATCTTCTGACTTTGTCGAGAGCAAGGGCAGCACTGGCGGTGGGTTCTTGCATTCAGTTTGTGTATAACTGTAGGGTTCACTCACGCAGCTTCCCGGAACAGGAGCAGCCTGTTCCGAAGGTGTATCCAGGTTCCCACTTCTTGCGAGGTTGCTTTAAAGAGACAGGCTTTGTTTTTTCCTAGTTTTTACACATCAAAAAAAAAGTACTCTAAATTGAGGGTCAGGATGCCCCTTGAAACTAACGTGAAGGAAGAACAGCTGGACACCAAGATTAGACTTTCTGTCATCTGAGCAGATCACGTAGAATCTGAGGAATAACAGAGCCCCTGTGAAGGGCTGTCTTTGCCACAGATTGCTTATTGATGATTATGTATTTGAATGAAATTGATGTGAGGAAAGCCGGGCTCCTTTGATTCACGCTCTTCCCATCCAACTCTTGCACAGGAATAAATACAACCATTCCTAGTGCCCCTCGCTCGAAGAGACGTGAGGACAAACCTCAGCAGATTGTCCAGCGGTGCTCGGAGGAGCCCTGAAGGTCGCTGAGGAGGGGCTCGGGGGGCCACGGAGTTTTGACTCTTCTGAGCTTTGTGGTTGATCTCAGGAGGCAAAACTGAGGTTCACACGAGGAGCCCAGTCTCTTGGCTGGTGCAGTCACACGGATGGATGCCCGAGGACAGTGAATGACTGGAGCTCGGGTATCCAGTTGGGATATTTAATAATATTTAAATATTTAACAATATTTAAAAATAAAATTGCCAAAGGTGACACAATCAAGCCTTGGCTATTTCAGGGTTTTCGGTTGTGGGGTTTTGGGGTTTTTTTTTTTTTTTTTTGCTTGCTTGTTTTTTAAAACCCAGGACACAAAGTCAACATCAGGCACAGAACATTTTTCTGGAGAGACCAGAATCTGCCACCTGGGATGGAAGGCAAACATGCCGACCCTTCTCCCGCCTCAGGTGGGCACAACGTCGAGTGCCAGCTGTCCCCGCCACGCGCCATGGGCGATAGTTATCACGAGGACACACACAGGCCGATAGGGTTACGTTTGACGTGCTGGGTTGGAGAAGATAGTCATGCATGCCCTTTAGTGGGATTTCATAAGGAAATGGGATTCATTTGAAGAATGATTCACATTTCGAGTTCCACAATCATTGACCATGCTATAGATGAGGAGCCTGGTTTTCAGAAACAACTTTTTAAAACGAAATTAATGCATGCATTCATTAAAAACAAAAACCGTCCTTGGGGCCCTGCTCAGTGCCTCTAGGCCCGAGGATGCCAGTGTTGAGGGCACACAAATCCCTCCTGTGAGGGGTCTTGTCTTCTACGGAGCAAGGGGACTGATAATAAATGAGAAAACAATTAAATAGGCAAGATACAATCTTAGATATTTGATGTGATAGGGAGCAGGCGGAGGCTATTTTTATAAAGCAAAAACAATCTCACCACCCAAAGTGACCAGGATTAGCATTTGAGCAGATGTCATTCTAGTAAGTGTCTGGGAGTGTATGGGACACAGAGGGCACTGGTGCGGTTTTGTCAGCTGCTTCTCTCGGTTGACAATACATTGCCCGCAGTCCTCCGCGCTCCGCCTTCTCCCACAGAGCTGTGTGTGTGGCCACTTGGAGCACATCAGTCAGTAGGAACAGAGCATGATCCGTTCAAATTAGTTCGTTCACCTTTTACTATTTGGTTTCTCATTTTTTCTTCATTAGAATCGATGCTGTAATGGACAGCAAGCTTGTTAAATGTACTCGTGTAGAGTAAATTTCCTGCACCCAAAACACTGGGTCCAATGATATTTAATTTCACAACTTCAGGGACTTGATGCACACACTTTCAAACTGCCCGTCCAAACGCTGCAACAGTTCGTTTGCCGTCTGCTGGCTCGTGGGGTCTGCAGTCACTTTGTCCTGGTCTGTCTGTCTTTTTTTCCCTCTCAACCTCATGAGAGAAAAATTTTATTTTTACTTCAGCATGCATTTCTTTATTTTTCTAAATTATAATTTGCATACCATAAAATTTACCATTTTAAAGCATACAGTTCAGTGTTTTTTCAATATACTCATCACTATCTAATTCCAGAGGTTTTTCATCCCTGAAACAAACACACGAGCAAACAACCCACACCCATCACTCCCTCTTCCCTCTGCTTCCAGCGCCCAGAAACCACTCATCTGCTTCTGTCTCCATGAACTTGGGTACCTCGGGCAGTTTGTATAGATGGAATCATGCGACCTGTGGGCTTTTCTGCCTGGCTTCTTTGACTTTGCATTATGTTTTAAGGTTCGTTCATGTTGCTGCACGTACGCGTACTTCATTCCTTTTTATTGCCAAAACACGCCACTCTCTAAATGGGCTGTGTATTGTTTATTCATTCATCAGCTATTAGACATTCCGGTCGTTTTCACGCAGGGCTATTATGAATAACGCCGCTCCGACCACCCAATAACACATTCAGTGTGCCCGCAGGCTCTCATTTCTTCTGTACGTGCAGGTAGAAATGGACTTACTACGCCACACAGCAACTGTGTCTAATTCTGTGAGCAATTGCTGGGCTGCCTATCGAATGAACTCAAAGAGAATCTGGACTCTTTGGCTAGAAAGAAATGATAAAGATTTATTCAAGGGTCTTAGGGTTTGCGAACAGAAACACGACTAGGCGATACCCACGGTATTCCAAACGAGAAAGAAAAGCCAAGAGTTCCTGTAATAAATTAAAAAGTACGATCTCAAGAAGGATCAGCTCTGCCTGCTTGGCCTCTGGACTGGTCCCAGACAGTGTTTCCGTCCACCCCCCCCCCCCCATGACCGGTTGCCTGGGCGACGGATGTCAGGCTGTCTGGATACTGGAACATTCCTTCCNCGATACCCACGGTATTCCAAACGAGAAAGAAAAGCCAAGAGTTCCTGTAATAAATTAAAAAGTACGATCTCAAGAAGGATCAGCTCTGCCTGCTTGGCCTCTGGACTGGTCCCAGACAGTGTTTCCGTCCACCCCCCCCCCCCCATGACCGGTTGCCTGGGCGACGGATGTCAGGCTGTCTGGATACTGGAACATTCCTTCCTCTTGGCCCTTCAGGGGGTCCTCAGGGGGTTGTCTGGGGGTTGGATGACACAGGACTGGAAAGTTCAGAAGGCGGAAACGGGAACAGGGTCGGTCCCTCACACCCGGCCTACTCGGCTTTAGTGATTGAGCAGCTTGGCTATAGTGCCAGCACCTCCCGTCTTCTCTCCTTCCTCCCGCGCCGCAGTAGCAGTGGGCATTCCTTGGACACTTGCGGAGACCTGGGAGGGAGCTGTCTTAACAGATTTTCAGTGCAGGAAAAACCTGGCCATTTCAGAGAGAGGCGTCACAGAACATAGACTCGCCCAGGGCGGCGTATGCCTGCTCTCACTCCTAACTAACACCCTAGAAACGCATCTGGAGCTAAGCCCTCTTGGCGACTCAGAACAAATGCGCTCATGGGTTCATCTTTTGAAACGAAATATGTTCCTAAGTAGAGGAATTTCTGTATTCTCACCTCTTCCTAGAAGCTTTCCTTAACCCCCACCTGCCCCCCGCGCTGACTTACCCCTCTGGGAAACCTCACTTCATTTCACTCCCCGTGGCCTCCACGCTCCATGGCTGCATTGGCGTTGTCTGTGCCCCTCGGCGTCTCCCACCTCGCTGGGCATCTCCCGCCGCACCTACGGAAAAGCTTTGAGCCGCGTGGGCGCTCCGTGGATCGAGTTTTATGGACGGGTAGTTTGCTTCTTACGTTCTACCCAAACTACCAAAGTGCAAGTAACTCCAATTCCGCGCAGGTCGGGATTTCCACCAAACTACCGTCTCCAGGAAATGCCCAACCGTTCAGCAGTGGTTAGTGCCAGTTTAGGACCGAGGCCTGAGCACGCGCATCTACCACCGCAGGGATTTGAGGCCCATCTTCGTCTTCGAGTTGCCCCATTCAGGTTGGTTTGGTTAAAGGAAAACCATTCCTCTTGGCAGCCCAGCCCACTCCCCTCCTCAGGCCTCCTTGCCCCTCGTCGGTGAACGACTTCAACCTGTGCCTCCGATCGCAGCAGTTTGAGTGCAGTGCGAGCCCCCTCTCCTTCAAGGGCAGATGTGTTCAAACCCCCTTCCGACCCAGGACCCCGCCCCCCACTTCCCAGTCTTCTGCTTCTCGGATTTGGACCGAGTTTCTCGGCA
Source organism: Sturnira hondurensis (assembly GCF_014824575.4). Classification (NCBI taxonomy): domain Eukaryota; kingdom Metazoa; phylum Chordata; class Mammalia; order Chiroptera; family Phyllostomidae; genus Sturnira; species Sturnira hondurensis. The sequence continues at coordinate 26,645,251 of NW_028082759.1, read as the reverse complement.
CCGAAACGCTGGCCCGGGAGACAATGGGGTAGCAAGTTGCACTTCAGCTTGTAAAGGCTGAGTCACTGCTGGCTGCGCACTGGGGCTCCGCAGCGCGGAGAAGGGCTGACGGTGGTTCTTTGGCGCGGGGCTGGGCTGCGGCGCCTTCGGGGGAACCAGCCGGGTGGAACCCGCGCGCCCCCCGCACCTCCCCGCCTCGGGCCGCGCTCGCGCCACCCCCCCCCCGCCCCCCTCTGCGGGGCCGCCCTCGTGCGCCTGCGTCCTGCGGCCCGCGCTCCCGGCCCCGAAACCCTGCAGCGGGCAGGGGGCGGCGCGCTAGGAGGGCGGGGAGCCGCGCGTGGGGTGGGGGTGTCGGGGGCGGAGATGTATTAGTGGTGACGCCGAGGCCCGGCGGTGCCAGAGCGGCGGACGCGCTGCCCGCGGCTGCAACAGGATCCCGGGCCCTACGGAGACTGGTGGCCGAGGAGACTCCGAGCCCCAGACCTGTGCTCCCGGGCCGACGGGGAGGGCAGGGCCGAGCGGCGCGAGGCTGGGGTCCCCCGGGCGCGGCCGAGCGCCGCCCGGCGGGAGGCTGGGGGGCCGGGGCCGGGGCCGGGGCCGCGCCTCGGAGCGAGTCGGGGGCCGGGGCCGAGGCCGAGGGGCAGCGGCTCCTCGCGCGGCACCAGGGGCTCGGGGACCCCGTCAGGGTCCGGGGGCGGCTATGGCCGCCGGCAGCATCACCACGCTGCCCACCCTGCCGGACGACGGCGGCAGCGGCGCCTTCCCGCCCGGCCACTTCAAGGACCCCAAGCGGCTCTACTGCAAAAACGGGGGCTTCTTCCTGCGCATCCACCCCGACGGCCGGGTGGACGGGGTCCGGGAGAAGAGCGACCCACACGGTGAGTTCCAGCCGCCCCCACCTCCGTCTCCCGGGACTGCATCTGCTCTCCACGCCAGCCCCCCTATTTCATTTCCTGGGGCGCACCCTGCTGTCCATTCCAGCCCCCCATTTTCGTCTCCCGGGTACCTCCTCCAGTCCATTCCAGCCTCTGCGCTCCGTCTGCCCTTGACTCAGACCCAGTGGGACTGCGGTTTCTTTCCGCGCGGCCCTTGGCGGTTTCCGGCTCACCGCCCGCCGCCTCCTCGTCCGGCTGCGGTGTCGGGTTGGGCACCCCCCGGGCTTTGCGGGTGCCGGTTTCCCCGTAAACCCGTCCCCTGGGCCCAGAGCCGCAGGGCGCGCGGCCGGCTCCCGTCTCACCGATAACCCGTTGCGTCCCAGAGGCCTCCGGTGAGGAGAGGCGTGTCCCCGGCCCCAAGTCCCGACCTCTTCTCCAAACTCTCAGGCAGCCCTGGGTAGGAAGGAGGGGACGGGGCCGAGTTAGGCGCCCTTTGCTGGAAGCACAGTTTACCGAATCGCACCTTCAAATGCCCATCCGCTAGGACCCGAGCGGCTGGCACACAGCTCTCCCCATCCATTTCTCTCCCACCCTCCCGAACTGCCCAAAAGTTAAAATAGAAAAATAAGGAGGGGGAACCTCTGAGTGAAATGCGACAGACCTTTGTTTCAATAGTGAGAAACACAGCAGAAACTTCTATCTTCCACCTGCGGTGATTCGCTTTGGGACCTTGAGTGTGCCCCTTCCCTGAAGGGATAACAGTCTAGCTTGCTTCGGGTTGAGGGGCGCTTGAGACTTTATATAAAGTGCGTAGTGGAGACTCCGTCAGCCACTTCGTTCTGTGAAAACCAGGCTACCCAGGTCACTGGTCGTCAGACCGCAGGCTGCTCTGGGACCTCCCCGAGGGTTTGTTACAACACCCCGCGGAGCCGGGGCCCCACTTGCTGACTCCTTAGGTCTGGAGTGGGGGCTGATCCTTCACGTTTGCAGCGAGTTCCCAGTGGGCGCTGGTCTGGGCCTCGCTGTCAGAGCCCCGGGGGGCCAAAGGGAAGAAGAGCGAGGAGCTGGGCTGATCAGCATCACCACTGGGATTTGCAGGGAGAGGACTCGGGCCAGGAGGTATTTTAGCTGTAGGTGCAGGTAAAACACCTGTGTTAGAAGCTGTGCGTTCCAAGCCCTGGCCAGGTATCTGAGTTTGTTAGACCATCGTCCACCAACACCAAGGTTGTGGGTTTGATCTACAGTCAGGACACGTACAAAAAGCAACCAACAAATGCATAAATATATACAGTAGAACAACAAATCGGTGTTTAAAAAGATCAAGTGTGTGTGTGCTCCTTCCTACAGGGGTTTCATGAAGGTGGAGAGTTTGATGGCCTATTTACCTGAGAAGAGGCCAGCTAATGAGCTAACTCTCTGTTAGGAAGCTAATGAATGCCGCCCACTGTGGAAGGAGGAAGCCCAGAGAGCTCTGCCACCAACCTGAGTTGACAAAGGACAGGAAATGTGCTTTTACCATGGCTGGGTCTTTACAGAGTCCAAAGGACCGACAAGCAAAAGATGCAGGTCGTTAATGTTACTGTTTTCCAGGCCTGCCGTGATGTAGGCACTTTATCAGCCACTCGCATTACCCAGCCCAACTGAACAGAAGCTCGCAGGCCAGTGCACGGGTTAGCGCGGGTCCGCTGCTTGCCCCCTGCACGTCTGCAGCCTGCTCTGAGGTCTCTGCTGGGCTGGCTGCTCAGGTGTGGACCGGCTGCGGGTGCTTCATTGTCTTCCAGCGGGGCCCGTTGTTCTGTGACTAGAAGACCGAGGACTCCCCCAGATTAAGTCCACGCAGGCTTCCCCCAGACTCTTTTTTCTCTCAGACACGTTATAGGTCGCTGAACCAAGTGTTTTCCTCTGTGGTCTTGGATGCCGGGCTTCCGTTAGCAGAACGCTGTAGGGGCTCATGAGTGAGAATCATTCTGAACTTCAGGCCACGTTCCAACCCTCGTAAAACGACGGTTAACTTTCCTTCCCAGCTGTGGGTTGGGCTGCCATCCCTGTAATCTTATTATAACTCGGTGGTTCTCAAACGGGGGTGATTTTGCCCCCCCCCCCCCCGGGGAATATTTGGCAATACCAGGAGTATTTTTGGTCATCGTACCCTGAAGGGCACTCCTGACACCTCGCAGGTGAGCCCGGGGCGCTGCTGAACACCCCACAATGCCAGCAGAACCCTTTCCCACCCACGTGTTAGCAGGGCTAAGGCTGCGAGCAACCCTGCCCTCTTGATAACTTGCTACAGGTGCTGGAGTCCTCCAGGCCTGCGGAGCCTGCTGGCTGTTTGAAGTCACCTTGTATCAGGCAGTAGCCCGACGAGAACACAAACCTAAAAACGGTGAATTTAGGCCACTCGTGTGCAGCCCAGCTCGGGCTTTAGTTTAAAGTCAGTGTATTTTGCCAGCACGTCAAAGGCATGATGCCGGTAATCGACCAGACCAAGGGGAGACTGGTGGGAAGACATAAGAAAAACATGAGCGTGGACGCGCCCTAACTTTCTCTGAGCCCTATCTCCAGTCCCCGGAAGAAACACAACCGGCCGGCATACACTCACAACTGCCGGTGGTTGGCAGTTTCCCACTGACTGTAGCTCAGGTGTCTAGACCTGTTTGAAACCTTGAAAACCCAGGGCTGCCCTTCCCCCCACCAGTCCTTCTATCCCGCTGGCCCCAGAGTCTGCGCGGGAGATTGATTCCTTGGGTGTGAACGCTTTCTGCTCTGATGGCGTCTAAACCGTGGAGCCCTCTGAAAGCAAGAGGACAGCTTTTGTCGGATTTCAGCACGTAGTGTAACTTAAATCGTGATGCAGTTTCTTCCCCCAGAGCTGACCAGAGGGGCCAGCAGTTTGGAGGGGTGCTCAGAAAGATGCCATGGGTGCAGGGAAGCAGCTCCAGCACTGAGGAGGGGATGGGGGTGGGGGGGACAGAGGTGGAAGTGAAGGGCGGCTGGAAGGGGCCTGAACCCAGTGTTTCCGACTTCTGGGTGCCCGCGGCTCCGTTTCACACCTGGGTGTTCGCCTGCACCCTTTCGCCCAAGGGGGCCCATGTTGCTGCCTTTCCTCCTAGTCCTGGGAGAGCCTTCCTTTGCTGTGAGGGTGTGGGTGACAGTCCGCTTCCCCGGCGCGTGCCACACGCCTGCTGTCCTCTGGCATCCCGGGTACTCCAGTACCTCTTCCAGACGCCCATGGGTGTGTGAGGTGTGTGCATTTTCGACGGCAGTGACCCTGGCGAAGGCATTCGGGGGCGAGAACAGCTCGGTGTAAGCGGCACACGCGGGTGGGGTGGAGGAGGGCAGTTTGGCGGTAAACGTGTCCCCGGTGTTCTCACGGAGGACGGGTGACGGCAGCGAGGTGTGGGTCTGCCTTCGGGCTCCTCCCGGGAGGGGCCTGCCGTTGCCACCCATCCCTGCCCGCAGCCCCGACCCCAACAAACCCCTGGGCTTGTGACAGTCTGGGGGAGCCCAGACCTTCTGGCTCGCCCACCTCATTCTGTAGAAGAGGGTCAAGGTTCACCTGCCCGTTTCCTCTGTGACGCCCGGAGTGAGCGTCTCGCACGCCTGGCCCATCGCCTCTGTCCCTGCCTGCCCGCAGCCTCATCTCGCTGTCGGTTCAGAGTGAGCACCCTAGGGTCCCCTTGTTGTGGGGCCCTCCGTTCCGGGGTGCTGACAGAGTGAGCCCCTCTCCCTGGCCCGCAGGTCGCCTCCGTTGTATCCCTGGGCCAGTAGATAAAGCCGTCTCTCCTTCGCCTCCTTCCCGTAAATGCAGCCGTTGGGCGGGTGGCACCAGATTTTGTCCCCTCACCTTCTTGGCTCCTACTGACCAGTGGACCCCACCGACCTGCCTTCCTGAACTTGGCCTTTACTGTGACGCTCTTTGTCTGCAGTAAACAAATGAAGTAAGACTTCAGGAGCTCGTTCAGTGAACATCCTGTGATCCGTGCAGCAATGAAAGGCACTCCATGAGTCAGAGGTGTTACCAAACCTCAGGGGCCATGGGCGGGGGGTGATGCCAAGTGACGTCAGCCTGGGAGCAGCGGCGCCCCTGTGGGCCCCTGCGGGCCCTCGCGGTGTCTGTCCTGTGGCTGTGATGGGTCCTTCACAGTGGCGTGTGACCACCGGCTTCTGCGTCTTCACATTTTGACTTATGGTGCCCCTTTCAATAACTGGCTGGGGTCTGTGAGCCTAATTTGAAAATAAAATGTCACAGATGGGATCGGAATAAGAACCATCCTTTGCACAATATAATTGTAAAACTGGCTTTATCCGTGTGCATGTGGATTCTCAGAAATCACCATCGGTCGCGTTAGAAGAGGCGGTTTAAGGTCCCACTCGCACTGTTAGGTCCGTCACTGACAAGCCACGGTGGGATGGTGACCACACAGCCACCGCTGCTGCGTGCTTTTCCGGCAAGAGCTGTGGCTCTGCCTGCCCTGCAGGGGCCCCGAGGATGGGGCAGATCCAGGCAGTCAGGCCTGTGTTCTGTCCGCACAGCTCTGTTTCGCTCTGTTTTGTGGTCAAGCGCGTCTTTTCCTGTGCTCTGAAGTCAGGGTGCTGGTCTTGCTCTTAACTAAGTGTGGGCAGTGCTCCTCCTGTGCAACGCGGGGGGTGGGGTGGGGGGTGGAAAGCATCCAGAACAGCTGTCCGTGCAGAGCTGCGCGGTGGATGCAGAGCTGTGCGGCATTGCCAGGAGGCGTGGCTGTGGCGTCCACTTTGTGGCCCTCGGGGCATCTGCGAGGTCAGCTGCGTTCCCTCCTGCACGCTGCCTCTCCCTCCGGGGCGGGTGGTTTGTGGCCACAGGAGCGTGGCTGAAGACCCAACAGTGGCAAGTCCCGGGGTCCTCACCCCCTGAGCTGTGGACCGTGGTTCTTAGAAGCCAGACTAGTCTCTTCTCAGTGCCTCCAGGATATGTTCTAGTTTGAGGAAATTTGGAGGGGCTGAAGGAAACAGAGAGCCAATATTCAGTGTTTAATTTATGTCTCATCCCGTCTGTCAGTCTTCCTGTGTAGGGTGGCTTCTGAGTTGATCCATGTGTCCTTAATGCTTACTCATTCATTCACAGAAACCCGGGGCTTGTGTGTTTTCAAAGGGCCATTTACTTCCCCGTGTTGACTTACCCTCTAAACTAAATTATCCCACAGAATTCTGAAGTGAGAGATTCACAGATTTTCAAGGTGTTCTGGAAATCAAAACCTGGAGAGGAAGTGTATGGACATTGTTACGTTCCAGGCATAATCAGACAGTTAAGAGAAGGTTTCCTGGTTTAATCTATAATTAAGCTATACATTGATTTATCATTAAAATGTATAATTAAACAATAACTGAAATTAGCCAGGAAAGAAGCGGGTTTTAAAAGGGGGCTTTGCTCAGCGTAGCCGTGAACTGGCTGGATCCTGTGAGCGGGCTATTCTCCGTTCACAGTGCTGGTGACTTACAGTAGAAGAAACCGCAACTTCTCCAGGTAAATGACGTCATGAAAGTCCTGTGCCTTCCACTCAGGGTGCGTTCAGTGACGTCGGCCCTGGTGAAAACTGCCCCAGGGTGCTCTGCCGTGACCGGCGTGGGCCACACACTGTGTTTGGTGCGGCGACACAGGCAGCGAGCGAGGCCCGTGGCCCGTGTTAATTATGGAGAGCACATAGGCAGCACAGTTGATTGGGGAGATGTTTGGGCATCTCTGCGGCTGGCTCTTAGCCTTGACCCTCAGGGTTAATTTACTGAACGGGTTTAAAACTCTCCTGAGGAATTGTTGGCCTTCGAGAACATGTAAGAGTTCCGTCCTGAGTGACGGGAGTCCCCCAGGTAAGCGCCCGTTGTCTGTCCATTCTTTCTTTGTGGCCCGTCTCCTGGGACCCTGTGCTCTCCTCTTGGGTTCATCTGCTTTTCTGTTTTTTGCTCTGGATTTGACGTCAGTCATTGCGGGCCCCGGTGTGTGCCAGTTCCGTTGTGTGACCGTATCCAGTTTGTCACCTTCGTTCTGACACTGGGCACTGTCGTCTGCCCCTGTCTTCTAGAGAATTCCCTGGCTCTCTTGCACCCCATCACCCCGGTTTCTCCTGCCCCGCCCAGCTGTTTTCTTCTGGCCCCTCCATCTTTTGGCGTCCGGCTTTCCCGCCCCCACGGCTCTGGCTGTGGCCCCCACCCTCCTTCCGTGGACTCCGTGCCTCCAGCAGACCCTCCCTGATCTCTGGCCCGGCCTCCCACCCGGGTCAGTCCTGAGTCTCCCACTGCTAGAGGGGCCGGTACACCGTCACAGCCTCAACTCGACACGTGCGAAACAGAACCGAGCATCACGTTCGCAGATGTGCACCCTTCCTACAAATTTCTGTTTGTAGTGAAATTATTTTTCTGGTCTCCAGAGCTCCACACCGTGCGTCTCCCCTGCTCGGTGACTTTCCTTTGCCCTGTCCGTGAGTTCCCTGTCCTTTCCTCACTGAGGACCAGACCCTGCCTGCCTTACCTGCCCAACCCTGTCTCCGTCTGTTTACCAGCCCTGCACCCCCCAGCCATGCTTCCCACACTCTGGGCTTCAGTTACAGCATCTGCCCTTCAGAACCATGGGTGGCCCTGGGTTTTGGAAAAACCCTGGTTCTTGTCGCACTTCTCCCACACCTGTATTTCCCCGGAGAACTGTTCTGAAGCCAGCTCCAGAATCTTCTCTACGGCAACCCTCTCCCTAAACTCAACCCACTGTTTCTGCCTCTGTCTCCCCATAGTCCTCGGCACCTGTCCTACAGCACCTAATGCTTCTGTGGTCCTGGCACTGGGGACAGCAGACAAGGGCCGGGTCCCAGTTTTTGTGTCTGTCCTCAGACACAGTGGCCACTCAAAGACCGCCTCAGTTCCCCGTGCACCCACGAAAGGAGCTGGCCCTCCAGCCCTTCCTGACGTCACACCCCCTTCCCCTCAGCCTTCAGCCAGAGCGTCCCCTCCAGCCCCCATCAGCCCTGGAGGTGCTCCTGGCCTGCTCCTGTCTCGCTGCCCTAGGTGTGTCTCTGCTGCGCGCTGTCTAAAGATGCTCTCTGAGAGCTTGGTGGGGTTTCATTGCCTGTCCCCGTATTCAACTGAAGTGATTAGTTGGTAAGGACTTTTTTAAAAGAAATTCAAACATTACCTCGCCACCCATTTCTTTTCTGCTCCGAGATGAGGTGACTTGTCCCAGGGGCACCTGGGCTGCATCTCGGAGTGAAGGACCCAGTGGAGGCCCAAGAGGGGCCTCGACCTCTGTGTGTCCAGGGAGCTGCAGCCATAAATAACAAGCATGAACACTTCAGTGGGGGCCTTCGGAGTGGACACGGGGACTGTGGTGTTGAGGTAGCTCTTTCCGCCGACCCCTTGAGGCGATAAAGGGGAAACTTAATCGTCTGTTAGGATTACTTTCGGTTGTGGAAGGGTTTCTTTTCAGCTACTGAACATCAGTGCCTGTAGCCAGTTCCAGAACGAGTAATAATCCTCTAATTCAGGAATGACGAGTAAGAATTAGTACTTGAATCAAGCACTGGAATCTGTAAATCTCCCTCTCAAGTCTAAACCCAGTGAATCATTTGTCAAATTAGGATTAAGAGCTGTCTGGGACCATTGTTAGTGTCCTTTTGGCTACGAGAGACGGCACACATCACTTCATCCTAAAGTTCGTTCAGACTTATGAGCCAGTCAGTATTCATCACAACAATCTGAAATCTCTTAAAAGGACAGAAGTTGTGCGGTGACCAAGTGAGTCACGGCCTTTGTGATGTGATGTCTGCGAGGGTGGGTGGGAGGCGTTGCCCAGTGACTCCCCTCTGAGCTGAATCATTCCACAAATAGAAAACAATTCGTAGGTGTTTAGGTGGCCCTTTCGGAAACAGGAGAAGAGGAGAGGAACGGAGTCGACCTTGCCTTCATTTAGAAATGTGTCACTCGTGGAACAGTCCGTGCTTTTTGGTCAGGGACGGAATTAATCTCTCTGCTGAGAGTGTGCCTCTAACGCCTGCCATGCATCTTCTTTCTATGTGTGCGTTTGAAGTGATTTTAGTGCTTTCTTGCCGACGGCTTTTTTCCCCTCCCATGTCATTTGACCTTTCTCCTCACAGCCAACTGTAGCCTTGGCTCACTGGAAGGCGGGGTGTGTCTGTGTGTCTGTGTGTCTGTGTGTGTGTGTGTGTGATGGGGGGTTTTCATTTGCTCACTGGCTGACGACTGCTTGGATTGGATGGGCCACAAGAGAAGAAGGTCCCTCTCATCCTGGAAATTCTGACCCGGGCTTGGTGTAACCTTGACTTGGCGAAGTTCGCGCTCCTGTGTTACTTTTCACCTCATCAGAAACAAATGTTCGGGAGCCTTCCTCCGAGTCAGATGTAATCTTTAAATGTAGGATTGATTAACCTTCCTTCCTGATGTCCTGTGGGGTGAGGCATTGGTCAAAAAATAGCACGTGAAAGGAGGAATATTCTATTCTGAGTGTGCTTCCAAGTTTTGGCAGCTCTCACCTGCTTATAGTTCTGCACCATGAGTGATTCCGTAACGGGAACGCGGTGCCAGTGGGATTGGGAAGGCGTCCTGCTGGCCAGTGTCCTAGAGGACGAGGGCCCCTGCCGAAGGCACGCCCAGTGGGCGCTGGTTTAGGAAACGATGGATTACGGCGACACCTTCGTCTGCCACGGGATGGAGCAGAGATCACTTTGGAAGGTGGGATAATCAGGCCGGGAAATAGTCAGGGGTCCATCCGGCCGGATTCCCAGGGAGACTGGCATAGTGACTAGCAAAGTCCCTGTCCCCAGCTGGAGGGGAAGGGCCAGTTTTGGGGCCTTGACCACTGTATTCCTAGGGCTTGAGTATTTACTGAGTAGTAAGTGAGTGAATGAATGAACGAACGAATGAATGAATGGCATAGTTGAAAGCACGCTACATGTCAGCCTTACAAATGCCAAGTTCACTCTTGGTTACAAACACATGAAGCAGTTGTTACCCTCATCTCACCAACAAAGATGCAGGTTTGACGCTGGCTTTTCCAAACGCCGCCTGTGACAGCAGGTGATAATGAATTGTGCCTTCCAGGCTTCTTGGTGTGTAGAGTGCAGGTTCGGGGCACAATCTCAGAGGGAGAGCGTAGCAGGAATTTGAACAGAAACAGTGATTTTAAAAAATAATTGAAGCTCTCCTCAGAGGCCTTGCCATCTTTTCACCCACTCTTCACTACAGTCTGTTTTGTTTTGTTTTTTTACTTAGAAAATATTTCGTTGGGGATTCCAACCTGAGAGGAGTGGGTCGGGGACAGGCCCTCCTGTTCGGAGCCGCTACCCATGGCCTGGTGACCCGGGATCTGACTTTTAGGGGCCGGAGTTAGTCAGGGCTCTCCAGAGATGGGGTGGGGGCGGGACAGGGAGAGATTTACTTTAACGTGTTGGCTCATGCGATGTTGGAGGCTGGCAGCCTGGCAGTCCCAGAGAAGGGCTGAGGCTGTGGTTCAGGTCCAAGAGGCCACCCGCTGGCAGGATCTCTTCTTGCTCAGGGGAGGTCGGCCTTTGTTCCAGTGAGGCCTCCAAGTGACTGGGTGAGGCCCACCCAGGCTACTGAGGGTGGAGCGGCCTCACTCAGAGTCCGTGGAGTTAAATGTTCATCTACCCAAAAATACCTTCAAAGAACCATCCAGAATAAGGTTTGACCAAATATCTGGATGACTTGCCTCCACCAAGTTGACAGGTAACATTAACAGTTACAGGTACCCGCTAGTACATATTCTGGACAAGCTTGAGGGTCCAAGCCTGGCCGGGAGGGGACCAACTCACTCACCACAGCATCCCAAGGACACGGGTCAGAGAGCCTCCTGCAGAGGCACTGGGTGGTGGTGGGGCCCCCTCTGTTTGCTGGGGGGGAGGGTGTCAGTTCAGCTTCAGCCCCAGGCCCCCCGAGGCCCTGAGGAGGCTCCTCCTGCCACAGCCGCTGCCACCTGCCAGGGGCACGGAGCCACGCTGCTGCTTTCGCCCCCTCCCCCCGCTCCTGTCATTGAGGTACAGTTGACATGCAGGTTGTGTTGGCCTCCGGTGCACACTGTGGTGACAGCTGTTGCAGGTGCTGTGGAGTGATGGCCACCGTGAGTCTCACTCACACCTGTCACCACCCAGAGTCACACATTTTCTTTTCTTTCTTTTTAAAGATTTAGTTTATTTATTTTTAGGGGAGAAGGGAGGGAGAAAGAGAAATATCAACGTGTGGTTGCCTGTCGGATGCCCACTACAGGGGACCTGGCCCAAAACTCAGGAATGGGCCCTGACTGGGAATCGAACTGGTGACCCTTTGGTTCACAGACCAGGACTCATCCACTGAGCCTCCCAGCCAGGGCACATTTTCTTTTCTGATGATGAGAACTTTTAACATCTCCTCTCCCAGCAGCTTCAGGGACACAGTGCATAGTAGTGCTAATCGTAGTCAGCACGCTGTCCCCCATGTCCCCAGGACTGATTTGTCACCGAAGTTGGCACCTTTCACCGCCTTCACCCATCTTGCCCACCTGCCCACGCACCCCCCCCACCCCCGGCAACCACCAACCCGTGTACCTGGGTGTTTTTAAGTAGGTCCCCCACAGAAGCATGTGTCTTTGTCCCTCTGACTTATTTCACGGGGCCTAACTCCCTCCAGGCTGGATCACGGCGTCTGCAGTGGCAGGACCTCCTTCTCTCTGGGGCTGACCCGCAACCTGCCGTACACGTGTGCTGCGCTCTGTGTCCACTCGCCCCTGACGGGCATGTCCCCACGCGGCCGTGAGCGTGCAGGTGCGTGTCCTCTCCAGACAGTCGCTTCGTTTCCTCTGGACAGATGCCCAGCAGTGAGGCTGCTGCGTCACGTGGCAGCTTTATTTTCAGTTTTCCTGGGAACCCCCTCCGCACTGTTTTCCATTAGTTTCTTTCTCCTGGTTCTTTTCCTCCCCCTGACACGTGTGGGATGGTTTGGCTTCTTTGGGGTTTCTGGAAATGAAGACAGGGGCCCTATTGCAGAGGGAAGGACATTCTTAGACCAGACGCACAAACAGAAGCAACCCCCACCACGACTGCAGGGCTGCGCACGTGGGGAGAAGTGTCAGCTGCAGCTGCCTGTGGTCCCCGGAAGGGTCCCTGCCGTCCCCGGTCCCTGCCGGCTGCCCTCTGCTCCAGAGGCCTCCTGGTCTCCCCATCACAGAGTGGCACTGGGCCTCAGGGTGAGCCTGCGTCTAGTCACGTAGACAGGCCGGTTTGGTTTCTGAGCCGCATTCTGTCCTGTGATCGGAAATTCCCGAGGCTCCCATCAAAGCACTGCCCTCTGCCCTTGTACAGGAGACATGTCGCTGAGAGCAGCAGCAGGAGCAGGACCAGAGGCCTGTCTGCGGTGAGCCGTCCGAGCCTCCTGACGGGTCTTGGTGACAGAAGGAAGGGAGGTGGCCAGCAGACGCCCACCCACCTTCCGAATCCAGTGGGCCCTGCTGGGAGTGAGCTTGTGAGGGTGTGGGCTCGGGGGCCACACATTGGAGATGCCCTGGACCTGCATCCTGGATGCCCGGGTCTCCTGACTGGGCCTCATTGTTCGCCTCTCTGTCCTCAGGGGCAAGGTGCGTCCCCCCCGGGAAGCCACAGCACCTGCCAGAGTGCCACCAAATGCACAAGTGTCAATGTGCCAGTTTGTAGCAAAATGGTACCAAATGACAGATTGCTGGCGACTTAGTTGCTATAAAAAACAGACAACTGTGCTGCAGTGCGTAGTGAGCTCAGTGTGGCTAGCACAGCGTGAGGGGACATTGAGGGACCTCACATCTGTGTGACCAGTCTTTCCCCGGAGGTGGGAGGGAGGCAGGGTGGCTGTGGCCGGGCAGCCTGTGGAGCGTGGGGTCGGCTCTGTGGCTGCCGTGTGGAGAGGAGAGGGGCCTGGGCAGGGCCCACCTGAGTGGGGGACCCCACGCCCTTGAGAACCCCTGTCTGGATGGCCGTGTCCTCTCCAGGGTCTGGCCAGCAGAGTGCGTGCAGGTGCGGGGGTGCAGGCAGCTCTGGGGGCTCGGCCTGCGAAGCCCTGGGGGGAAGCAAGAGGCTGCAGGGAAGGATGGCCTTGAGTTCAGTCCGAGGAGGAAGCCAGGCCCCTGAGGCTCGGGACCGGCGGGAGATGCAGGGTCAGCGTTCAGTGACGGCATGTGGGTGTGTCACGGTGGAGATTCGGGTGACCAGCTCTGGAGGGTGACTCGCCATGAGGGCACACAGATCGCCGGGCTGGATAAAACAAGAACCTTTGAAGCTGGGATGCTGGTGGGTCTGCCGTAGGAACAGGGAAGTCTTTGAAGATGCTGACAGGAAATGTCAGGTGCCAAATTCCAAAGTTTTTGGTGAGTGGCAGTGATCCATTGGTGGGTGACACCGGTGAGGAGGGAGGGGCGGACCTTGAAGGAGGAAAGACCCCAATCTAGTGGCGGGAGAGTGGTCGTTGTGGTGCTGTTCGGAGGCCAGAGGCTTCGCACATCCAGTGGGGTGCGGCCTGACCCCGATGAAAATGATCTTCTGGAAGCAGTGGCCAGACCCCAGCATGGTGGCAGTAACCTGTGGTGACCAGCAGCCCTTAGCATTTGGCTGTCGCCAGGGGAAACCTCTCTGGTAGGCATTCTGTTTTCTGTTTTTAAAAAAAGCAGCGTTGGAACCCGCAATCTATGGTGCATCAACCTGGTTTAAAAGTTCTTTCCACAAGTGGGAAAAATGCAAATTAGGGGTTAATCCCTTATATTGCCAACAGGGAAAATGTGCCCAAGCCCTGAATAATCTTTTCTTCATGTGAAAATCCTCATGCCCTGAGAGACAGAAAGGAGAATACTTTAGAAATCCCTGGTGAAAATGGTTTGTTTCAGTAAAAAGGTGTGTGTTGAGCAAAATGAAGTCTGTTTCTGGTCTTGGAACAATAAACTCCCTCGAGGCCTGAGGTGAGAGATTTCCGTTCAGAGTCAAATGAATCCCTCTGGGTCCCCGTCCCAGTGGGACGGGGGTGAGTCCCTTTCTAGGGGCCCGGTTTCTCTTCTCTTACACAGCCTCCTCATGTACCCTTTGGAGGAAGCAGAAAGAATAAATGAAGCCAGGGGAGCAGACAGGGCCAGGGAGGCAGAAAGTAGAAGAGAAGGAAGAGAGCGAAGCAGCCAGCACACACTCCACGGGAGGAAGGGGAGGGCTTGGCTGAAACAGACTCGCACATTCAGACTCTGGAGCAGTCGGCCATGTGGGGCACTTGGCTCCGCCTTCAGGAAAGTGCTCCCAAAGCTCACAGAGTCCGAAAGGAGCAAAAGAAAACACAGTGGGGAGCTTCCGAGGCCCGGGGAAGGGCGGGCATTCGGTAATTGTGACTTCAGGCTCCTTTTTTGGGTGGGGAGTGCGAACACTGGAGCCAGAAGCTATTTGCTTTGTTACTTGTGCGCTTCCGTGACGTTTCTGTAGCGTTGGAAAGTAAGTAGTGAACTCTTACATCGCGTGAGATGAGTCCCTGTGGGAGGGTAAGACCTCGTACTTGCTGGTATTTCCATCCATTCCCCTGCTTTCCCCCACCCGCTCCATCCGCACGAAACTTGCTGCTCGGAGCAGAGCACGGTTTTGGCATTAGTTCAACCAGCTGTTCCTTGGAGAATGCCACAGGGGAAGTGACATGTGACATGCTTCACACGCTTCTGTGCGGTTCAGCACCCAGGCAGAGGGCTGGGTGAGGACTGCTGATTGGTGACCCTGGGTCCCGAGGTGACCATGGGCAAAGCAGTTTGCCAACCTGGGGCTGTGCTTCCTGGTCTTCAGCTGAACAGTCTGGACCTGAAGGTTCCTAAGAGCCAAACTCTAAGGATACTTGAGTCCAATTCTGCTGGAGGGTCCAAGAATGAATTTTAGGGACCAGCCGATACTGTCATCACAAGTAGGCATGATGCCAGGAAGACAGCATGTGCCCAAGAGGAGTGGGCACTTCACAGGGCCTGGCCCGGAGGTGGCTGGAGTGATCCTGAAGCCATGGGCATGGCGGCCAGACTCCCTTAGCCAGAGGGGCCCCCAGGCGTGGCTCTCGGAGACACGGTTGGCACCCAGGGTGAGGGACCGGCTGGCTTCCTAAAGAGGGCCTGCGGCTGCATCCTTCCCTGGACCTAGTGGAACAGCAGCTCCTGGGATCGGAGAGGAAGCGCAGAACTGGAGTCCAGGGGCTGCCCCTTCTGGGCCCTGCTCTGCCCTCAGCTGTTCTCTGCCCCGTCCCTCCTCTATGGAGGTCGTGCTCACTGCTTTGTCCTCCACATGTGTGTGGGCAGCGGCCGGCCTGCGGTGACGGCTCGCCTGTGCCTCTCTAGTTGTGGGATCTTGGGTGAGCTCCTTCGTTTCTGGAAATGCTGGTTCCCCAGTCTTGGTGGCGTGAGTGTCCGCACAGACCGGCGCAGGCAGCACCCCCCCCACCCCCACCCCCGCCCCCGCGGCTGTGAGCTGCGCGAACCATGCATCTTAACCGTCCTCCAGGGCGATGTTGAGTAACAAGCATCTCGCAGGGTGATGGCCCGACATGGCCATGCGGTAATTTCACACAACTCCACGGTTCCTCTGGTTCCACTGGAGGGCCCTTCCGCCGGGAGTCCGGGCTTTCTCTCGCAGCGGCAGACGAATGGCGGATGTGAGGGGAAGGTCCACAGTGGCTCTGCCCGCCCCCAGCAGGGGGCGCTGGGGCCAGAGACGCTCTTCTCCGTGTGGTCTCTACGCGAGCCCAGCGCAGGCCCCTCTCCAAGGGACTGGGTCTGGGAGCAGAGGCCCCTGGATCGCACAGAAGCGCCGTTCACTCCCTGTTCACTCTGAGTTTTCTAAACGTCCCGGGGACTGGCTTCAGGCGGCGCTGTGGGCCCAAGACTAGGGTCAGGTTGGGAGGGGGCTGCACAAGGACAACTGTCGGAGGAGCGGTCCTCTGGCGCCCCCGGAGTCAGGCGACCACATCCAGGTTCCCAGTCCTGCTGCCTGGAGGACGCCTACGCGTGGGCACCGCTCGGAGCTCGAATCTGCGAGCGCACTGCTCTCCTCCGGCAGCGGTGCCGGCTGTCAAAGCCGAGGTTCTCGTTTGATCCATTTTTTCCCCAGATTAGTCCGTGGCAGTTTTCACATTTCTACATGGAAAGTGTAAACACAGCTTTTCTTCTTCCTTCTTCCTTCTTCTTCTTCTATTTAGCTATGGTATGTCACCCTCCCTCTAGAATCAGAGCAGGAGGAGGGAAGGCACCTGATAATGAGTCGGAGTCCATCTACGTTGCAAATGTCTCAGACCACAGAGCATGCGGGGAGGCGGGCTCCTAGGGCGTTAGGAATTGGGCCCCTTTAACAGAGTCCCTTCCTTTAAACAAGCCGGACCTGCCTCTTGCTCACGGCACTGCCCCTGGCTCGGCTTTGGCGCAGGCCCACCCAGTCAGGCGTCACGGTTATAGGGCCGGGCACGCAGGGGGCGCCTCCCAAGTGTTTGCTGGCTGGAGATCCCAAGCAAAACATAAGTTACGTTTGCACTTTTTTATAAATTAAAATAGACAACGTCGACAGAGTCATATAGAAGGATGAGTGTGCTTATGTATTAAATGGAGAGACTTGCAGAACGCAGCTCACGCCTTATCCTCGGGGCTAAAAACACGTTTGGGAAGCACTCAGCCCCGCGTGGGGGGAGCGAGGGCTTAGCTAGTCCCACCGCAGGCCAGGGGACAGCCACAGAACACGTAGGGGATGTGGGAAGGAAGGCTGTCATACTTCTTTGTAGATATGTGAGTCTTTTGGACCAGGCGAAATTTTAAAACGGCACTGACAGACCCCCTTCCCGTCCCTCTGGGGACACAGCACGTTAAGCCCATGGCCGCAGAAGCATTATCTCGGGAACTCCAGTGGCACATCTGCCGTTCACGGGCGCAGCTAATCAGTGCTTCTCCTTTCCATCCCAAAGGACAGCCTGTCTGTGAGGCCAGGGAGGGTGGTCACCCTCCGCCATCCGGGTGCCCTGTAAGGAGCCGGCAGGCGGGCAGGCCCGTCGGAGGAGTCCCCCAGCCCACCAGCTTCCAGCCCCAGGGCCAAGTAGCCTGTTGTAAAGAGCTCAATGCCCAGCGGTCCTGGTAGCTTCATTAACTTGGACTTCACGGCAGCTGCGTTCTGGAGCTAGAGCCATGATCTTGCCTCACTGAGACCCTGTGTTGTCCCTCTGGACACTCGGCCCAGCTGGGCAGGGTCCCTGTTTCTCACTGGCGACTGGGAGGCGGGAAGCCGGCTCTGCCTCGCAGGGCACCGGGAGAGTTCTCCTTGGGAGGGCCTCCTCCGAAGTCTTGGAGCCGGGCCTGGAGCTCTTGGCTGGAACTGGCGTTTTCCAGAGCGGGGGCTGCAGCCACGCTCCTCGTTGACTGAGGGACGCGCCGCCCGGCTATTTTCATCAGACTCCAATAAAACACACTCTTGTCTCAGGCCGGCTTTGAAAGGTGTTTTCCTAATGATTTCCCCTTTTCCCAGTCACACCAGGTGAGTGTGGGAGAGTGCCGTTCAATGGCTGGAACACTCTGGGCCACTGCCCACCCTTCCCCAGGCCTTGCCTCTCCCTGGCCCCCCTTTTCCCCCAGCACACACTTGCTGCTCTGTTCTGGAGCTGCCTGAATTGTGTGATTTTTGTAGATGAATGTGAGCTTCTCAGTCCAGAGGGAAGTGCCGGGAACACAAACAGCCTGGCACATTGGCATCCACCCCCAGGGTGCGGCGCGAGGCCAGCCACGCTGGTTGCGATATCTCTGCAGGGCAGTGCACTTGAGAGAAAACTCAGGCTCTCGCAATCGTCCAAGAAGCATTTCGAAAGGACAGAAAGAATCGCCGCCAAGAAGAGGCCAGAGTGAGGATGTGCTCCGTGGCCTGGGCATGTCGAGTGCTTGCTGATGCAGCTCGTGTGGCGCCTGTTCATCTTGAGCTGCGTCCGACCTGAGGGTGCTCTGGCCGGGTCAACAGGCAGAATCAGCCAGATTTCCATTGCTGTGTGTGTGCGTGAGTGTGAGTGAGTGTGCCACGGGGTTTAAACTCCAACTGGCTGCTGCTGAGTGGCGGGGGCCCTGTGAGCTGGGATGCATGGGCTGCAGTTGAGCACAGGGCCCCCCGGGCCCCTGCTCCTCTGAGGCTGGTCACCGAGTGGCTCCACACTGTGTGTTCCGGGCACGGAACCTGTGGGCCTTGGAGCGGGTCACCCCACTTTTACCACAGGGATTTCCATGGTTGCTTGAATGCTGAAGTCCATTTACTTGGAGATAAACCAATGGGGTGGGTAAGGAAGCTTTGAGAATGGATTTGTATACAGATCGAAAATGTAGAAGGCTCGGCTGTTTTTCAGTGGAAGTATTTCTCAGCTTATAGCTGCGGCTAACCATGACCGAAGGTCAGGCTTTGGCCATGTGTTCACTGTGGGACACCCTCCTGGGTCTGCCTGCTGCTGTCTCACCTGGTGCTCCCACCGCCAGTCCCAGGATGTGCAAGAGGTCTCGTAAGTGGCACAGGTCCTGCCCTTGGGCCGAGGGGCCTGCTTATTCAGTAAACACTGTAAGAAACACAGAGAAGTGTGCAGTGATCACGTGGTACCAGGACAGTTTTTGGAGGTGTTTGCTATGAAAATCACGACCATCTGTGGACATTCAGCCCCCTGAGACAAAAGAAATATGTTGTTTTTACATAACTTCTTTCTGCCACTGAATTCTGTAACATGGCAGCAAACAGGTAGCAAAAGTGATACTTGTAGCTTCCGGCCAAGATGGAGGTGTAGGTAGATACGCTTCACTTCCTCACACAACCAAAAGAAGGACAACCACTAATTTAAAAATGAGAAACCACCAGAACTGCCAGAAAATCAAAGTATATGGAAGTCTGACAACCAAGGAGCTAAAGAAGCCATGTCATACAGACTGTTAGGGGCAGAGATGGGCAACCGGGGTGGAGAGGACATGCAGCAAGGTCACTGCTCGAGGACCTGGGCAGGGGAGGCGGAGGCTGGTGGACTGGGCGGCCCCACACGCACCTGCAGATAAAGAACGAGGAACAACTGGGGAGTGAGACAGACCGCACAACCCAGGGGTCCAGCGATGGAAAAAATAAAGCCTCAGAACTTCGGGCTGTACAACCCTACAGGGGTTGCAGGGGTAGGAGAAACTCCCAGTCTCACAGGAGAGTCCATTGGAAGGACACATGGGGTTCTAGAACATACACAAGCCCCCCCCCCCGGGCATCAGCACCAGGGCAGCACCTTGAAGGACACAATTCACTTGTGGGAAAGTGGGGATGTGACTGAAAGTGACTGAGTGTGACAAGGAAGGGACTGGAAGCAGGATGAGAGCCAAGCAAGCAGCATCGGTCCCCCTTACCCCTCCCTCACACGTAGTGCCACAGTGCCGTGAAGTGGATTGCCCTGCCCTGGGGGATACGTAAGGCTCTGCCCCTTCAATGTAGCAGGTGCACCCGAGACAAAAGAATGTGGCCCAAATGAGTGAGCAGATCAAAACTCTAGAAAAAAGCAGCAAGCAATGAGGAGACAGCCAACCTATCAGATGCAGAGTTCGAAACACTGGTGATCAGGATGCTCGAAGAAATGGTTGAGCTTGGCCACAACATAGAGGAAGAAGTGAAGGCCATGCAACGTGGAATAAAGAAAAATGTACAGGAAACCAACAGTGACAGGAAGGAACCTGGGATTCAAATCAATGGTTTGGAGCAGAAGGAAGAAATAAACATTCAACCAGAACACAATGAAAAAAACAAGAATTCAAAAAATAAGGAGAGGCTTAGGAACCTCCAGGACAAATTTAAATGTTCCAACATCTGAATCATAGGGGTGCCAGAAGGAGAAGAGGAAGAGCAAGAAATTGAAAACTTATTTGAAAACATAATGAAGGAGAACTTCCCCAATCTGGCAAAGGAAATAAACTTCCAAGAAATCCAGGCAGCTCAGAGAGTCCCAAAGAAGCTGGACCCAAGGAAGCACACACCAAGGTACATCATAATCACATTAGCCAAGATTAAAGATAAGGAGAGAATCAAAAGCAGCAGGAGAAAAGGAGACAGTTACCTACAAAGGAGTGCCCATAGGACTATCAGGTGATTTCTTAGAAGTAACCTTGCAGGCAAAAAGGGGCTGGAAAGTAGTATTCAAAGTCACGAAAGGAAAGATTCTCTACACCCAAGATTACTCTAACCAGCAAAGCTATCATTTAGAATGGAAGGGCAGATAAAGTGCTTCTCAGACAAGGTCAAGTTCAAGGAGTTCATCATCACCAAGCCCTTATTATATGAAATGTTAAAGGGACTTATCTAAGAAAAAGAGGAAGATCAAAACTATGAACAGTAAAATGACACAAACTCACAACTATTAAAAACAACCTAAAAAAAAAGCAAACAACTAGAAGAGGAGTAGAATCACAGAAATGGAGAACATCATGGAGGGTTATCAGCACTGAGGGGGGTATAGTGGGGGAAAAGGTATAGGGAGTAAGTCGCATAAATGGTAGGTGGAAAATAGACAGGGGGAGGGCAAGAATAGTATAGGAAATGTTGAGACCAAAGAATTTATATGTATGACCCATGAACTAAGGGGGGGATGATGGTGGGAGGGGTGTTGCAGGGCAGAGGGGAATAAAGGGGAGAAAAACAACTGTAATAGCATAATCAATAAAATACATTAAAAACAAAAACAAAAAGGTCCCAAACAGTCTTTCCTCCTTTCTTGCAATCAGTCTGATTTAATTAGCCAATGCCACCATAAAAATCAAAGCCATTGCCGTTCATAAACAAGAGCTGTGTTATCAGAAGGATCAGAGTTATCTGCTGCCCCCAGGACTCGGGCCTGTTGCATTTGACCTTCAGCCCAGCCAGCCCGAACACATGCATTGTGGGACCTGAAGCATGAAGTCCAGAAGAGGAGACAGTGAGGGAGTTGATCTTGCTGGTTTTCTACGGAGGGGAATTGCTTGCAAAAGCTCCGTCTTTTGCATGGATCAGCTGTACCTTTTCTGTTTTTTTAATTGCAGAAGTTAATGGTGTGGCTTAGAAATGTAATAATTATGGCATGAAATTTGGCATTTAGGACATATTATATTACATCTATTTATATTTAAGCCATTTTAAACATTTCGTCATCATGGACAGTCTTGGGTCCCATAACAAAAACAATTTCTATTTTAAGTGTACGGGAACTGACACACAGAAGAATGAATGGACTCATAAAGCCATGTCCTGAGTGAGTAGTAGTGAAGGAATTTGAGGATTTTTGTGGTCCCTCCCCCCCCCGTCCTTCCTATTTTTCTTTCTTTCATATTAGGCCCAGTTTTAACCTTCTTTGCAAACTGAAGAGTTGCAAGGATTTCAGTGAAATATCTGTGTGTCTAATGTTCTTACCCATTAAACTTTAACCAGTTTTGATGTGACGAGAATGGAATCCGGATTTTGGGTTCTTGGATGAGAAGGAAAGGCAGTAATAAAAAGTGAAAGTTTGATGAGAAGGACTGGGAGATTGTTAGTCATATCTGTGTTTTGTTCAAAAAAGGAAAAAAAGGGACAGATGAGTTTAGGGTTACTGATGTTTGGTAATTATCTGATTCTTTCCTCCAGTAGTTCATATACATAGATGGAGATTTAAAGTTTTTCATTTCAGCAAATGTTTCTTGTGTGACCTGGGCCCCTTTGTCAACCTCCGTGCATTTGGGAGTTTTCCGTGTCTGGTCCAGTGTTAAACTGGACATTTCCCAAGAGAAGGAAAGACTCCCACGGGTTATGCCTTGGACTTTTGTTATCAGTTACTCGGGAATTTCTGTTCCAAGGAGACTACTAAACCTAACTCTGTTATTTATTTTTACTAAAACACATAATTCCATTGGAAAGCTAACACACTCAGTTTTAAATGAAGAAGTTGTTTTCAATGAGGAAGTGAGAAATGAAAATGTGCTCAGTGCCCGGAGGGAAGGATGCTGGGAAGTAGGTGTGCTTTTCATCGGCAGACCGACCGACGGGGTGGACCGTGAAATGCCACATTGGACAACTAACTTGAGGGGTTCTGTTTACTCCGGCTCCAAATTACCTAAATGAGAAGGAACATTAATGCCGGCCCAGGTAATGCACACCACACCGTTGTCATGGAGACGTTTTGGCTGTTGGCCACGCTTGTATTTCTAGCTCCTGAAATAGTTCTTGACACGTAAGAGGCAACTGATAGCATCTTGTTGAATGAATAAATAATAAACGCAGGACAATAGGCTGAGAACTTGCACATGGTCTGCGTTTTCTTTGCATTAAGTACCATTTAGTTTATTTCTCTTGAGAACAGAGAAGCTTGCTGTATTTGCTGTAGATAAGGAATCTGACGATTCCTTGCTGTGGTAGGAGTTCTGGCAGTGTAAATGACACATTTTTAGAGGATGCCCCAGCCACGTGATACAGGTCATACCTGCCCTTTTCTGGATATTCTCATGTCCTCGATCAAGTGCAAGCTCCCTTAACAAATAACATGATTTCTTGAATCTCAGAGCAACGTGATAGGAAAGAAGCATGTAGAGTAGAGAGCTGACATATTTGACCATCACTGTCTACCAGAACTTCCGTAGGTGGAGCGAGATCTGACCTCAAACCTTCTCTGTTGCCTTGGGCCATAGCGATGATTTCCTGTGGGGCGGGGGGCGGGGGAGGACGTGCACTCAGGGAGGAGGGGGCGAAGCCCAATTTTCAGTCCAGTTCTGCCTGAAGATTTCGAAATCCTTGCACTTGGCTGCATGTGGTTTCTTTCAGTTTAGCTTCTTGGAGTTGTTGGCATTCGCGGTTCCCAGATTCTTGCTGTGGTTAAACTCAGTGGCTGCTTTCCATCCCGGCGTTGCCTGGCTTCCTTCGTGCCTTCTGACACCCCAGAGCTCCTTGAAGGTCCCACCTGAGAGTCTCTCGTCACTTGGTTTTCACTCTGCCCTGCTCTTCTACCTCTGACCATGTTTTGGGGGTTTCATTAAATTTATAGACTCTTTGGGGGAGGGGGGAAGTGACCTTGTGCCTATATGGAGTCTTCCTGTTTGTAAGCATACAAAGCTCTCCTTTTATGTCTTATAAAATGACTTAAAATACATTTTTATAACTTTCTTCAAAGAAGTACCTTTAGTTATTATCCCCAGTGGTTTCTTTTTAAAACGTAGTCACATATTATAACCATTTCTTGTGGGTTTCGGAAATTCCATTGATTTTAATATACAAGATGGGGCAAAAGTATGTTTACAGTTGTGAGTACATGAAACAGAGTTTATTCCTATATTATTACTTATTAATTGTATTATTTTTCATATGAACAATTAAACCTTTTACCCCATCCTATATTCTTAAAGCAAGCAACCTTGCTGAATTAGTCATTCGCTTCAATTTTGACTTTTAACAACTTTTAATTTTAGAAAAATTTAAGACACAGAGAGAAGTTGCAAAGGTTTTGTTTGCAGAGAGCTCCCCAGTCCCTCCGCTCGCTTTCCCTAAGGTTAGCTTCTTACATAAGTGGCAATTTGTTTTGGCACTTTGGTAAAAACTAAAAAAAAAGGAAACTGCTGTATTACTGTTAACTACAGACTTTGTTTGGATTTCACCACTCTTTCCACCAATGCCCCTTTTCTATCCCGGGATCCAGTCCAGAACGTCCTGTGGCATTTGGTGTCTTGATTTTGAATGTAGAAAACTGTACCGTCTGCAGAGAGTAACGGTTTTGTCCATTAGTTTCCAAATCCACATGTGCGAGTGTGCCTGTGTGCGAGTGTGCACAGCTCTCAGGTGTGCACACACACCCCTGCCCACACGGGTGTGGGCTGACCACCTCTCCCAGGCTTTGAGACCCCCATAAATGTTGGTGCTCCCGAGAGTCCTCACTTCGCCCGGGAATATGTGTCGGCTGCACACTCTCCAGTGGTTGTGTGCCTCCCTGCTGGGGTGGGGCACCCCCGGGTGCCTGAGGCGGTCTGTTTGCTGTGACCTCCACGTCTCCTTTTCTAGCGTAGAGCCTGTTTTTCAGCTCCAGTTCCTGTTTTCTGGAAATTTCTGTGTGGACTTTTCAGACTTCCAGTGCGTCTTCCTGGGCCACATCTTGTCTTGTCTTGGCCAATTTGTCCCTCCTCCTGGGTCCCCTGTCTCAGTAGCGTCCCAGTTATTAGAGAGAAACCTGGACTCATTCTGCACCCCTCCCTCCCACCTCCCTGCATTGGGACAGTTCCGCTCCCTCTTGGAACCCATGGACGCCATTTGCATAGCCGTGGTTAATACGGCACACACTTGGCATTGCATTCTCAATTGTTTAACAATTCTGACAGTGCCAACATCACATTTTTATCATAAAAGATGCACGCGCTCAACCAGGAAAAAACTTCAATGTCAAGTGTATGAAAGTAAAATATTATTCTTGTTTCACCACTTTAAAATTACTGTCAACACTTTGGGGTTATTTTTGACTAATCTGTATGTATTCAAGCATATGATTTTACGTAGTATTCCCACTGCTCTTACTTTGGGCTTAATTTTCTCTTCTTTTTCTAGTTCTTAAGGTAGACACTTAGATTTTCATAAATTTTTTGCTTTTCATGTATCAACATCGAAAGCTATAACTTTCCATGTAGGCATGTTGAGTTTTCATTATCAGATAATTAGAATTATTTTCTTCTGTTCTTTGTGGTTTTTTATCTGTGTTTTATTTAGAAATGTATTGCTTAATCTCCAAATATTTGGGGGATTTTCTAGATATCTTATTGTTACCAATTTCTAACATACTCTATATGATTTCTGTCCTTTTAAATGTTTTGAGATGAGGTTTATGACTGGCCGTCATTTGCTTTGGGGAGTACCCCTCGTGTCCATTCTGCAGACACTGGGTGTAATGCTCTTGTTGACTGGACATACCCACAGCTGAGCATGAAACTGGACCCCCACATCACACGTAAAAACTAGTTCAGTGGATCAAAACTGCATGGTGGATGGGGTAGATAGGAAGCTGGATGAGAAAATATGGGTGTATCTCAATCTTCATGACCTCGGTCAGGCAGAACTTCCTTAGATAGGACCCCACAGGCACAACCAGTGAAAGGACAAGTTGGTAAAATTGCATCTCCTGAGAATTAAAATGTTTATGCTTCAAAGGACAACAATAAGAAAGTAAAACGACAACCCACAGGATGGGAAAATATGTGCAAATCAGATACCTGGTTAGATATTTGTGTCTAGAACACATAAAGAACTCTGAAAACCTAATGATAAAAAGGCAAATAGCCTAATAAAAATGAGCCAATCATTGGAATAGGTATTTTTCTCAAGACGATACACAAATAGCCAATAAGGACAGGAAAAGATGCTCAGTAATACCTGTCAGAAAAATGCAAATAAGAGCCATCGAATATCACTTCACACTGAATTAGGATGGCTGTAAAGAAAACACACACACACATACACACAGGCTAAAGCAAGCCTGGAGGGGGAGAAATTGGGACCCAAAATGTAAAATTTGGAAAACAGGCTGATGAAAGGCAGAGTTACCCCGTGACCCAGCAATTCCACTTTTCGGTATACTCATCGTAGACCCAAGAGAACTGAAAACACGTGTCTGTGCAGAATCTCTGTGAGAAGGTTCTCGGCAGCATAATTTGTAATAGCCCCAAACTGGAAACGACCCAAAGGTCCACGAACTGACGGGTCAGTCATGCATGGTCTGTCTAGTTGATGGAATATTATTTGGCAGCAAAAAGGGAATGAAGCATTGGTACATGCTACAACATGGGTGGACCGTATGCTAAGTGGAAGCAGCCAGTCCTGGGAGGCCACAGATTGTATGACCCTCTTATGCGAAATGTCCAGAGTGGGCAAGTCTGCAGAGACAGGAAGTAGATTCGTGGGAGTCTGGGGCTGGGGATGGCAGTATAATGGGCGTGAGAGGTGATGGCTGCAGGCTATGGGATGAAGAGAGTGTTCTGGAATTAGTTGTGGTGATGGTCACACAACTTGTGGATGTACTAAAAATCATCAAATGAATGTACGCCTTAAAGGAATTGTATCGGATGTGAATGATATCTCAAATTGTTAAAAAAAAAAAGCCGGGAGCACCAACAATTCAGGACAAGGGCCCTTGATATTTCTTGGCACCATAGTGACTTTGGAGGGAGGAGGTCTCAGCTGAAGGTCATTGATTGGAGCGATTGAAGAGGGAAATAAGCTTTGGATGGGTGTTAAGAGGAGAACAAAGTCTCAGGTGAATGAAACCTACCTGATCTAAGATTTTAAAAAGGTCGAGCTGGTTGATAATGTTACTCACATAGTCCTCATTCTTATTGATTTGTTTATTCTGTGTTTTGGGCTCCAGTTACTTTAGAATTCCAGCACTAGGTGCTCCACACTTAAGGTTGTTCTGTGTCCCCGATGTATGTACCCCTCTCGCCACGACACGGCCGTTACCCTTAGTTACACCACTTGCCCTGTCCACGCCTTTGATGCCAAACCAGCTTGCTAACACTTAGGGCGTGCAATTTATTTCTTTCCCCACATTTTTACGTTCAATTTGCCTGGATGTTTGTATCTAAAGTGCTTTTTTAAAAAAAAAATTGTTGATTTTTTTTGAGAGCGAGAGAGGGAAACATCGATTTGTTGTTCCACTTATTGATGTATTCATGGGTTGGTTCTGTGTGTGCCCTGACTGTGGATTGAACCCACAGCTTGGTGTAGTGGGACGATGCTCTAACCACCCGAGCTGCCCCTCTGCCCAGGGCCAAAACGTGTTCCTTGCAATCAGCATGGCTGTGTCGTAAATGTATTTGTCCCAGAGCCCACTTTTTATGTGACCTCTGTTAGCCCAGACCATTAGTGGTGGGGGGGAGGGGAGCTGTTCTAGGCAGGAGGATGCAAAAATAGGAATGTGTAGGAAGAACAAAATTTTAACTTCCTTTTTATTCGAGTTAATTAGATGATTTGTCTATGGGCATCATCGTTATACTCATGTAATATCTATTCTTTCCCTACAATCTGCTTAAAATTCATAATACAGTATAATAGACCAGCCTATTCAGAAAATTATTTTCTATAGTGTATGAGCAAATTAAGCATAGACATTTTGTTTTTCACTGGATAGATATTTGCAAAAAAAATCTATACATCACATTCCCTCCATAAAGGAAGATAAATGCATTGGTATTGGATTGATAGGGAAGCTACAATATTGAAACTCAAGGGAATACAAACCAAAAGATAATAGTGAGCAATTAGATTAGATTTTATTTATGGAGAATTGGTTAGAAATAACCTTTAGAGAGTTTAAACTTAGACTTAGGTTGTGGCATGGAAATTCTCACAAGTGGTTTACATTTTAATGTGCTCTTAAATTTATGTACACTTAAAAAATAAGCAGTAATACAGCCAGGAGGAGGCAAACTGCATATCAAAGGGGGAACTTTCTCCACACTGTCCTTCCTCTTAGCTCACTGACCCTGCACTGAGAATGGGGTCAGGAGCGCCCCCCTCCAGTGGACCTGCCTCTCACTCTCATGGCATCCTCATGCATCCCTGTCCCACGCCACACCCCCCAGTCTCCCGGAGCGGACCCCCAGCTTGCTCAGGGGTCCCCCATCTTTGCATTGCCTGAATGTGGCAATGGCCCCTTTCCATGAGGCTGCAAAGCTCACTTTTCGCATTGCTTCCAGTCAAGCTGCAGCTCCAAGCAGAGGAGAGAGGGGTCGTGTCTATCAAAGGAGTGTGTGCCAACCGCTACCTTGCCATGAAGGAGGACGGCCGCTTGCTGGCTTCCGTAAGTAACGCTTTCTGGGTTTGTGGCTTTCTCCTTCGTTGGCTCTTCTGCTGTTCATGTTCTGGTGTTGGTTTCTATTAAATCTTAATTAAGGGTTTGCAAGTGGTGCATGTATTTAATACCCATGCGCACCCTATGACACGTGGAGTGCTAGGGTCCTTGTGTCACAGGGAGGAAAACCGAGTTCTGAGGGAGGGACAAAGCAAGCAGGTGAGCTCAGCCTCCTTGAGGCAGCGCCCCAAGGAGGCCGGACGCCAGGAAGCCTTGACCCTGAGCCCAACCACCAGCTCACTGCGGTTCACTGCATTCTCCACAAAGCTGTTAAACGACGGTTTGGTTTCGTTGCTTTAAACCCAGCATTGTGCGTCGTTTGCAGATGAGCAGCTTCTTCCCGCAGATGCACTGTACAAACCCTTGCACTGCGGAACGCTGCCCGAGAATGTGGGCTCTGATCCCAGGTGCAAACGCTGGGTCTGATTAGCCGTGTGATCTCGGGCAAGTTATTCTGAGATAGTTCCCTCACTTGTAAAATACAAACACTAATCTTATCTCATCGTTTTCGTGAAGACTAAATTAGACAATTTATACTGAGTGCCAAAATCAGGGTCTCATACTTAATGGGTTCTGAATTGTTACTTCCTAGGGGATGGAGTTGAGGTGGCCAGGACCAGCGGAGACAGACAGGGCAAGCAGGAGAGGACGAAGCCCGCCAACAGTGGGACAGAGAGGCCGAGTGAGGGGCGAGCGCCTGAGATGGGTCATGTATTTAGGAGTGTAGCAGGGGGGAAGCCAGAAGTGGCTGCTGGGTTTCTGGTGGGCCAGAGAAGGTAGGCGAGAAAGGGGGAAGAGAACCAGAGCGAGTTCTGGGAAAGGGCGATGGAGGTGCAGGTGGAGACCTCTCTGGGCGGGGTTGCCAGTGAGAAGCTCGGGAGGGGATGCCGTGCGTAGCCGGCAGCCCAGGTCTGGAGCTCAGAGGAGAGGTCCACACTGACTCAAGGCTTTGGTGTCGCCAGCATCGAGTGACAGTTACGTCAGGGGGCGGACGATGTTCTAGGTGAAAAATAGCTCTCCAAGATTGACTGCTTGGGACGTTCACTTCTTCCAGTGTTCTTGTCTCTTTTTTCTACCAGTCTGTTGTCAACTCAAGGGGTGATGTCATACGTTGGGGCCCCACCAAAGTAGCATTTTAAACATTTCCAGGACTGTGAATCAATGGGCAATTTGGGATGACCTTACCCTTGTAGGGAGAGGAAGAGGAGTTTAGCTCTGCTCGTCTCACCTCCGGATGTGACAAACGGCAGGTGGTGTGAGTCACTCTGGCTCCTGCGATGGTGCTGGCTTGGCTGCTGTCCGACCGTGCAGGCGGCGGAGGGAGGGAGGAGGCGCTGGCCTGTCGTAACCAATACGGACCCCCAGCCAGATGGCATGAAAGCTCTAGTTTCCGTTAATCCAGCTCAGTGCGTGGCTTGAGAGTGCTGCCCTGTGGTTTTCCACTTGTTGAGACTGAGAACCAGTGACCCGCTGAGGATGGCCGCCTGGCCGCCACTGGTGGGGTCGCTTCTGTCGAGAACGCAATTTGGAGTGTAGGTACCTCTGTAGTCATCAAAAGTGATGCAAACGGAAGAAACGCTCCTTCCAAGTGCGTCTCTGACACTCCGGGGGTCCTTAAAAGAGGAGGTGCATTTAAGGCGATGGGCCTGGGAACTTACGGAATTCTCTGCAAGTTAGGGCGCGAGAATTCGGACCTCTCCTCTCGGTAAACAGGCATCAAGCTTCCCCAACCGTGGGTTCTGTGCCATCGGAAGCAGCTAGGGCTCTAAAATAAATGTTTGCTATGCAGGACCTTTTGCAAGGTTAAGGTCGTGGCATTCAATTTCAACCGAAATGCATCTGTCTCCTTGGATGCGTGCTAACTCTTCCCAACACAGCAGTTCTCCCTCGAGTCAATGCAGTAACAGTGGATTTGGCAATGCCCAGGAATTTATCACACACCCCTCTGTAGGGCCGAAGCTACAGCTGTTCCACACCCAGGGGACATTCAGGGTTCATCAGTTTGCTCGGGGCAGCGGCATCAGCCGGTTCCCGCTGCCGTCACTGGATCACCACCATTAACCCTAACCCCACCGCTCCACTGGGTGGCCCACTGCCATGCCTTTCCAGCAGCGATCCTGTCCCCTTCTGCTAGTCCGGGGGCCGTGGCAGTCTTCAATGAGAAAGTCTCACACCCCAACCCAACGGGGTGCCGTTGGTGGCCCGGGAATGGGCACCTTTCTCTCGGAGTCGGGCCCAGAGGCATCGAGCTGTCACCGATAGAGACTGTTGGTTTCAGTCCAGTGCTGGGACCTGTAGCCATCATCTGGGGTGCAGAAGCTCCTTGTAACCTGGAGGAGCGGCGGTTGTGAACTTGCACTTGCCAGAAGCATGCTTCTTCCCACTCCACCTGTCTGCCCAGCACCCTGCCAGGCTGCTGCGCTGGGCGTTGCATTTCCCCCTGTGCGGGATTGACCCGGCTGACATTCCGGTTCCCCTCAGAAAGAGCGCACTCTGCAGGCATAAACCGTCCTGGTTTCTAAGTCACGTCAGAGAGATGGCTGCCGGCTGAGAGCAGGAGAAAAAGACTAAGTTGCACCCTTTTCTCTCCAGTGCCTGTATGTAGTAATGGTATGACTGTGCCTTCAGGCTGAGGATTCTCACTGTTGGAAAACACTTCTCAACGGTCTCCTCCCCTCCCGCTGCCCCTTTGAAGCTAGGAAATACAAAAGCCGTATTTGGAGGCAGAGGTGGGGCAGTTCTCTGATACACAGCAGACCGCTGCCTCCATCCACAGCAGGGCAAATTCTGTTGCCATGAGCAACGGAAGTCCAGAACAAATATTAGGATTTCTGATTTCTTAAGTGTTTACCGAATTTGTAGATTTTTTAAAGAAACTGCCTATAATGAGTTTATTACAGTTTTAAGTTTAAATCACCAAACAACCACACTGTTAGCATCGAAATAAAAAATCTGCCTGGACTTTATCTGCTAGAAAGTTCCACGTTGTTTTCTGCAAAATGCCACAGTGATAGCTGAGCAAAATATTTTAGTGAGGATTTGAGTGTGTGTGACCTGTTTTGATCCATAATAGTGAAATATGAAAAATTGTTTATATTTGAGGATACATATTTCATGACTATAAAAGTAAAATACTTTTTTTAAACTATAGACTAACTTTCTTACTCAGGAGCCTTTACTATGAAACCCACCCACAAAGCGGAATGGGGAAACTCGAGTTCGGAGGGCTCCGTGACCCAGACTGACAGCATGTGCTGAACAAATTTGTCGGGAAAAGGTGACCGTTAGAGAGGAACGCAGACCATTTTTAAGAGAGAAAATAGGATTGAATGCAGAGATTATTGCCTAATAAGAATTATTGCTTCTTTTAGAAGCCAGTCTGATTTAAAATGTTACATACATTTTATATATATACCTTTTTTACAGGATTAAGATCAGAATTCCTTTTAGCTTTTCGCAATCTGTGTGTTTGAGTTTGTTCTAGAACAGTCAGCACTGATGCTAACATCGTGTCTGTTTGTAATTCTCAGAAGTGGTGTAAGCAAAAGCATTTTTGGATTCATGTTAAGCAAACTCCCTCCTAGGCCAAAACTGCAAAATCAGAGTACTGTAAAAGAACAAACGATCCAAAACACAGAGCATGGGGAATGGCTGTAAGGTTCAGATCTAATGTTTAGCAGCTGGCGAGGCTGCGAAGCCAACGGCACAGGGAGAGGAGACGGAGATGGAGGCAGGGAGAGTTGGGGTTACCCCAGCCCCCCTGTGTCCCGGCTGCCTGCCTTGGAGGGAAGTCACTATACACAGTTCTCCCGTAAGGGAAGCGGGGTTCTGCTCCAACTCCTTGGGGGTGGGGCATCATATACATAAATTATTCGGGATTCTCTCATGGGAGAAATTCGTCTATTCTGCATTTAATCATCCGGTGATTTCTATCAGTGTATCCTCATGGATATTTATTTCAGACTTTGGTTCCTCTATTGGAAAAAGGCTTTAGGAAGCAAGATTTGGGTGCTGGGTGCACTTGTGGCCCCCGAGGTGTGTTTGCTCCCGGGCCCTCGCCTGGCAGAGCACCGAACACAGGCATCTACTCACCTGAGGATGCCCGTAATGTATTGCGATGACCGTGAGGCCATATGGACGTATCCTGCTCTAAGCCACTGGTCTCACGTGAATCACTTCAGCTGCCCCCCTTGCTGGTCTGTAACCTCCAACAGTGAGAAACCTGGTCTCCCCCCATTTCACTGGGTGAGTTTTCAGTACGTATTAATTCCTCACATCACTTCATTTTCTTTTTGAAATTTCAAAGTAAATTAAATATCTAGTAAAAAAAAAACCCAAGCCAAATGATTTGAAATGTTGAGTATGCTTTTTCAAATTCTCTTTGATTCTTCCCCCGTCAGTCACCCCTACAAGGGTCAGACTTGCAACACCACCTTTAAAATCAGCAGCGGTGTCCCTGCTGCCCGCCGACGGCCAGGGCCCCATGCAGGACGCCGGGCCGGGCCCTGCGGGGCACCTTCGGGGAGGTCTCGAGGGCGCCCCACGGCCACTGCGCAGCAGGCCTGTGTCATCCCAGACATCCTCACTCCCTTCCTTGTTTGGAGTCCACACCTTTTGGAGCTGAGCGTCACCTGCCTGCACACACTTTCTCGCATCCCTTATTCACTGGCACCTCTCAGCGTGCAGTTCTGTGCATCGTGAGCAGAGGGACGGAAGGCTAAGCGACGCGCCTGTCGCCAGGACCCGCTCACCACATGCACCTCCCGTCCGTCCCCCCACCCCACCCCCGGCTCCGTGTCATTTGGTGAGAAGTCGTCGTACCAGAGCTCACACCTCAGTGCCGTCCTTGACCCCTCCGTTTCTCTCACATCGCATCTCCAGTCTGCCACAAAGCCGCTCTATTAGAAGTGCATGCGGACGCAGACAGCTCTGGCCATCTGAGTCCCCACCCTGCTGCCCGTCATTCCGAGCCTGCCCTTGACTGGTTTCCCTGCCTCTGCCCTTGCCCCGGTGTGACCTGGGAAAACGTCAGGTCGTGCCCTGTAGCTGCTCAGAATCCACAGTGGTTCCATTGCTCGGTGTTTACCCTGAATGTCCTAGGTCTTCTCCTCCCTGACCATGTGCCTGACCCCTCCCCTGCCGCCCCTCAAGCTGGAGGCCTGATCCTGCTCCCGGGGTGTGGGCACTGGCTGTCCCCTCTCTCTGCCTGGGGGCTCTGCCCTCCTAGGTGGATGGTTAATGCCTTCACCTCTGAGTATTTGCTCAAACGTCACTTCCTCAGGGCAGCCTCCCGTGATTAAGCCATTGAGAATTGTAACCCTGTCCCCATCCCAACCCCTCTCACTGTTACCCTTCCACAGGATTGCTTCCATTTCCGCATGCAAGTCACTCAGTGTTGCACCTGGCGCGGCCCCACCTGCTGGAACTGGTGGTGCAAAGACACGCTCCCCATTCGGTGCTGTCCATAGACCAGTCCCAGTGCCCAGAAGACAGAAACACACGACCAACAAATATGTGTAGTATTTGAACTGTGTGCTTTCTATAGCTTAAAATTATTTTTCAGTGGAAACAAGCCAAACTAGAGGGAAATTTACTTTGATGAAAAGGTGTGAGATAGATACGTGGGCAAACGACACCCACAATCTGAAGTAAGGAAGGGCGTCGGGCTTTAGATTCCTCGTGTGATAACGAGTTTACGATGACGATGCCACAGGATCCTTGTGATATTGACAGAAATGGATGTGCAGGCGGCCGTCAGCAGCTGTGAATGAAGGGCTTTCCTGCTCCCGAGCTGCACAGAATGAGCCTGGAGCGAGGTGCACGTTGCCACCGGCCTTGGAAGTTGCTTACCCGCTTCCACTGTGACGTCAGTGCCCCAAAGACCCCCTTTTCCCTGAGGTTTGCAGCGGTGGGCAGTGAAGCACTGGGGAGCGGAAGACTGCGTGAACACGTCTGTGTGGGTTGACGGCACTTCTGCTGCGTCGGTCTTTAACAGAGACACTGAGCTCGCAGCCACAGAACACGGTCTGTAAACTGAGAAGGGAGAAGGTTGAACTTGGGCTTACATGGCGCTGTCAAACGCCTGCTTTTCTTGACAGCCGAGTTTGGCCCTGGGACCCATTTGAAAAAGTACGGTGGTTTGTTGTCAAGTGCGTAGCGAGTGGTTGTTTAGTAAACTTACGGGTCTGGACGTTGGGCACAGAAGCGTGCTTTCCTCCCATCCATGCTGTTTCGGTAAAGGCGCCTCGGTGGGAACAGCCTGTGGGTTCCATGACGTAGTGTTCCCTGAATCCCTGGGACTGGGTCTTTTCTCTGAAATCACAGGGACTGGCAGAGAAGGCAAGTGTGCTGGCATGGGGCACTCCCATAGGCCAAGCACTGTAAGGCATGCCAGCTGGCAGGGCGGGGTGCCCGGCACACCAAAACTGAGCGTACTGGTGTCCCGAGGCC
This sequence comes from Sturnira hondurensis, assembly GCF_014824575.4. Lineage (NCBI taxonomy): Eukaryota > Metazoa > Chordata > Mammalia > Chiroptera > Phyllostomidae > Sturnira > Sturnira hondurensis. Next base: position 26,611,079 of record NW_028082759.1, on the reverse strand, counting down.
CGAGGGTGGAGGGTTGGGTTGCTCTCCTCTGGGGAGCCAGCCCCTGTCTCGAGGTGCTGCCTTCCACGTTAACTGCATGACTGCCACGGCCTTTCCTGTCACTCTTCCCTCCTCCCACTGCCACTCCTGGTCTCAAAGCTAGAACAGGCGAAGGGGGAGATCTTATCGGTGGTGCCCAACTGACAGAGGACCACGAGCTGACTGCAGTCAGCACAGAAGCGTGGCACTTTGCTCCAAAGGCGCAGTGGAAGTGTGGCGCGCCGGCAGTGCCCCGGCGTCCCCAGGTGCGCACATCTGGGTCTGCGGGCGACATAGGAGGGCCCAGGCCACCCAGAGCTGGTCCTCTGCCGGGCTACCCAGGTTTTATTTGCATCAGAAAGACTTGAATCACTTCATTAATTTGTTACCAAAAAATGGGCAAGTTAGATGAGTCTGTCTTTCCATTAGATGAGTTTGTATTTCAATTTTTAAAGGTTGAATTAACAGTGATGGTCAAAACTTGCAGGCGAGTAAACATCCAGTAAAATTCTCAGCCCTGGAAGCTGACCACAGGACCTGGGACCGCACCCTCCAGCCACCGGGGACTAGCGTTCACTGTTTGGTCTCTCTCAGAACCTTGTCATGTCGCTATTATACCAGCTATTTTCATTGTTTTGCTTATTGATTTATATTTCTTTCTTGACAGTCTGTGCCCTTGCCTAGGTTTTCCTGGAATCAGAGTCTGGGAAAAGATTCAAGTCTTTTGAGTGTGGGTTTTCTCCAGTCCTGAAGTGCCCAGACTTGAGTGTATAGACAGGCGGCAGTCTGACACACTGATTAACGCAAACCATGGGCGTGTGTTCGTCATATTTGTATTTGGAGACATAACTACCTGTAGAGTGATACGGCTTTCTATATGAGTTTATCCGTCTGTCTGTAACTGTAATATAAGAAGTAAATGACCTTTTCTCCCCTTAAAAGTGACTAAGTCATTTGTTGACCCCCCACCCCAAGAGGTCAGTACCTATCATCAGTGCTATTCTGTAAAGTTGATTTTTGAACATTTACCTAAAATAATGTGGCGGCCTGTTAGGCCTGATTACTTGGAATAGTATTTCCAGATCTAACTATTTGTTGAGCTGGCTGTTCTCTGTCCTTAATAGTTGGATTACAATCAAAAGGCAGTTTCCTCCCTCACAAGAAACTGCCAGAAACCAGTATGTTCCTCGTTATCTCTCCGTGTTTTGAAAAGGCTAATCATATATACTTTCCAGTACAATTTGGGGACATTACATGTATTCGCTGTTTTCTGTACGATAAACTATTCTTTTATGCCTTGGAAACAATATTAGCCTACTAGAAAAAATATTATAACTTGAGGAACTAACTCTGTTTCTGCGAGTAAAGTATTAACAAAACCCGGATCTTGTCGTGAGAAAGTTTCCTGTCTGATGCTGTTTCACGGGGACCCTGATAAAGTTGGCGTGACTCAGTTGGTACCCTGGCCCTGGAAGGGGACACATACGGCTTAGATACCCAGTGGAGGCTGCACCTCTGGGTCTCCCCAGGTGTGGCGTGGTTCTTGGTACTGGCCACGGCCCTCTTGGTGGGGAGCCTTGGAAACCATGTCCCTGGGGTCTTTCAAACCTGAGCCAGCGAGTGTGACTCCCACACCTTCTGTGTGTCTTGCCACCTAACACCAGATCGGTCCCTGGGGGCGCTGCGGAATGGTCCTTGGCCACATCCCTCCAAGAGGTGAGCTGGGAGCTGTCCTGCTCCCCCTTGCAGCCAGACTATCAGAGTTCGTCTGTCCTGCTGAGCCCAGCAGCATGGTTGCTGGTGCGCAGGATGGGCCACCGGTGGTCACCGGTAGTTAATGTGAAAAGTGTGATAATAACAAAGGCACTGACGGCTCTGCCTCTTCCTATATCTTTTCAGAAATGCATTACGGATGAGTGTTTCTTCTTTGAACGGTTGGAATCCAATAACTACAACACTTACCGGTCCAGGAAGTACTCCAGCTGGTACGTGGCGCTGAAGCGGACTGGGCAGTACAAACTCGGCCCCAAAACGGGGCCCGGGCAGAAAGCCATCCTTTTTCTCCCAATGTCTGCTAAGAGCTGATCCTCATGCCGCCGTCTGACCTCCCTTCGCAGGAGAGAAGAGGTACATGGCAGGGGTTTGTTAAAGAGAGAGGAGGAAGACGTGTACAGCTGCCGGCTCAGTTTGGGTAACTGGCCGGATCACCTTCTATCTAATAGTCGAGTATTTAACCGCTGCCTTAGTAAAGAAAACAACAAGAATTCCTGGAAAATGTATGGACTTCCACCTTTTATATAGCACTTGCCTTTAGCCAGTGAAGCTTGCTTAGAGCTACAATCTTTTCCATACATGTGGTTCATCTGAAAAGAGGATTTTAAAATGTGCACACTTACAAAGTTCCTTCATGGAAACCATCCCCACAAGAACATACAAGCCAGTCAGTCAGCCCCCAGGGTCCACTCGTGGTATGACGTGACACCCATTCGTGTCCGTGTGCCGTGCACTTCCCGGGCGTACACGCGTGCCTGGGCGCTCACTCCACTCCTGCCAGGGCTTTGTAACTGCCCGGCAGCTCCCGGTGGTAGAGTTTGTAGAGTGAGCCCGTGTGCGCAGCCGGGAACGTGTCCGCGGTCAGGTCCACCTTGTCGAAGCCCTCCCGGTGCCCATACAGCAGCAGCCTCGCGGCCCTGCGGGTGACGGGCGTGGCGTGGGCGCTGGCGGCCAGGGCGGCCAGGTCCATCCACTCGCCCCGCAGGCACTCGTGCGGGCACAGCTGGATGGAGAAGGAGCGCGGCTGCAGGCGGCAGACGAGGTACATGTCCGACTTCCCGAAGGCCCCGGGGTGGCTGTGCTGCTGCCGAAGGCCCAGGAGGGACCGGAATTCTGACCGCACGCCCGTCTCTTCGAAAACTTCCCGAACTGCTGTGTCTCCTGTGTGAGAGGGGCATGCACGTCAGTAACCACCCCACTTTTGGAAAACCCTCCACAAGGATTTTCAGTTAAAGCAGCGTTATCAAAGGCGCCAAAGCAAGACTTCAAGAAAGTGAGGTTTTTGATAAAAACTCTGCAGTCTGGGCACCCTGAAGTACCAAAGTACTTCCTCACCACTGCACACTAAGGGGCTCCTGAAATAGTGACTATTTCTTTGGCTGCTACCCTGGGGGGCTTGCTCACCTGTATGGCTTTGGGGTCACCTGTTTTTAACCTCTTCCTGCTCTGTGTCCCCAAAGGTGAAAACAGGTTGCGAAGCTGTGGCGACTATTCCTACACGTGTCTTTGTCACCCTCTGTCCTGGTCACTGGCCAGCACCGCCCAGGTTTGTGCACGTTGGTGTCGAGGAGAAGCAGCCCGCTCTTGCAGGAGGCCGGGCGGCCGGGTGCGGCGATCTCTGAAGTGACTCTGGCCGCTCCTGGTGATCTGGTGGGGGGTTGTCAGGCCCCCGACTCACAGAGAAGACACCTTCGAGACCTTCTCGTCGTGCTCACCTAGCTAGGCGGTCCGTGGAAGCCCACTCTGGGGTCTGGGGTGGGCTCTCTGTTTCCTGAGATTCCAAAGGACTGAGCTTCATTCCTCCAGGCCCCAAACTCTGCAGTCACTTCATGTGGAATTTCATAATACGACAGGGTTTTCATTTTCTAGGGATGATTTTGTTTGGTAATATGTGAACTTCTGGGATGGGATTTTTATCACCACTCACACACTCCGATGGCTGCTTGCGTGGGCTTTCTCTTCTTCTGTGCTGCTGCCGGTCTCTCTCCCAGTGCCGACTCGGCGCCCCTAAAAGCGCCGCCTCCCCCACCCAGTCCCCTGGGAGCATCCTAGTTGCGTAGATTCATGTTCAGTGCCTGCCACTTCTTGCTTGTTGAGTAGTAGAATCTATTTGCCTTCTCGGTAGTTCAGTGGTCTTCCTGGTAAAGAGTAGGCAAGGAAGAGGAAGTCAAGGAGATGGCCTCCCTTCCCTGTGCCCTGCCCTGGATGTGCCCAGGTCCCTGGACGTGCCCCAGACTGAGCCCCCCCTCCCCCCCCCCCGGAACCAGCCACAGGAGGTGGTGCTCAGGAGGGTGACGCTGCCTGTCTGCTATTTTTCAACTTCAGGCTGATTGACTTCCTTATGGTTGAGATTTCCCATAGGTGACACATGGCTAGAAATTATATATTTTAAACCCCAAACAAAAGGGTTATGTTTAAAATAAAAAATATATATTTCATAAAAAGTAAAATCTTTCATAGAAGAGTTAAAAAAGCACAACTTTCCTTAATAAGAGAACTTTCGGTCCACACAGAATACATATCTGTTAGGAAATTTGTTACAGGTCCTGGCACTGGCCTTACATTTTATGTCCTCTGCCGATCTCCCTTTACCGTTGTTTCAGGGTCGACTCTTTCACACTCTGGGAAGTACACACGGGGGTCCCCTTCAGTCACCAGCACCACTCACCAGGAGTCTGGCTTTCGCGTCCCTCTTCAGCCTGTCTCTGTCACAGAGTGCAGGTCGGGGCCAGTCCGGGGGTCCGCCCTGCCCGGTGGTCCCCACAGCAGTGGGCCCGGGTGGCTGCCCACAGTCTGGTCTGGTTCCCTCACGCCAGCAGGGCAGCAGCAAGACTGAGAAGGGATGGGAGGCCAGCGCTTCTGTGTCAGGGGGATGAGAGAGCCACCGTTTATCGGGATCAAATGCTCTCCTCTTGTGCCTTCGTTACTCTAATGTACTGTAAGCTGAACTGAAATTACATCTGCTGTGTTGTAGGGTTTGAAGAACGTAGGAAAAACTGAGAGGGTCGTGTTTTTATTTTTGCTAATTGAGAAAGATGTTTAAATATATCACAGCATTTTGTTTAGTATAAGACAATAATGAAATGGAATTTATATTTGTCATTTCTATTTTGTGATATTTAATGATAGGACAGGTAGAAGTCAAACAAAATAACAGGAACAACTGTGCAGACTACAGGCTTTCCTGGCGTCTCCCTCAGACTCTGGTGCACTGATGGACCTCGACCGATGCTGGTCCCGGGCCAGGTCGGGGTTCTCCCACCAGGGGTTCTACCCTGGGAGGGCAGCCCCCCCCCTTCTAACCTGGCCAGGACCTTGGTGCTCCCAGGGGATGTACCAGAGCCTGAGGATCGCACCCCACGTTGTACTTGCGCCTTTCCATTCCGTTCAGACACAACAGACAGACAGCGGTGCCTTGTTCACCGAGCGCGATCGTGGCACAGAGGGGCCCGATGGGTGTGTTTCCTACGTCTGAGCCAGTGTGAATGTCTGCACGTTGGTGGTGGCCGTAATTCTGGGGTCTGTTCTGTGCCTGAATGCAGTTCAGAGGAAACAAGCAACTCTCGGGCGATCTGGCTTTATCGGGAAGGACGTCTGTTACTGTGTCACAGCACGGACAGGCCCTTGGGGAGACACGTGGTTCGGGCCTCTGCTGTCAGTCACCGTTTCCTGCTGCTTTGGGGGATTTACCGTTGTCCTCAGGCAAAGCCTTCATCGACCCTTCGCTGAAGAACAGGGTGAGCAACACCAGCTGCCGCCTCCTGATTGCACGTGGTCGAGGCGTGTACCGTAGTCTCTGGGTAGGTGGGTTGCTGTGACAACCACAGACACTCCAAAAAAGCAGTGGTTTCTGAACCAGTTGGACGCAGGCGGTTCTGGTGTGCACTCCCACCCATCCACGTGGCCTGGCGGTGTGTCTGCTGTGGAGGAAGCTGCACGGACCTCCTGTGGACAGGCTGCCCCCTGCCCAGTGTGGGCGGGCGAGGGGTGAACAGAGGCTTGTCCAGTCCACTCACCCTCGTGTGCCACACGAGGCGGCGGAGGGCAGTCAGGGGTCCTAGAATAAGTGGCTGTCCCTCCCAGCCCCCGCCCACAGCCAAGTCCTCTTCCGTTTCCCCAGAAGACCCAGCAGAGCCTGGGTCAGTGGTTTCTAAAATCCAGAATTTGCTATGGATTTATCTGAATGTAGTCAATTTACTTAGTGGTTGTTAGAAGCTGGCTATATACTGTGTATGAGGCATTTTAACTTGTGTTACATTTTTAAAAAAACACGCTTTGTGTTTAAATAAAATATCTAAAGATAACTTAGGAAACTGTCCACATAAATGTGGGCTGAAGCGAATAGGGGCATGCGCGTTGAGGAGGAAGTCAGGGAGAAGCAACCCTGGTACCCGATGAGTTGTCTTACTGATTCACTTGGACAGGGGCTGCATTTGGCCAGTGGTGGAGGGGACGGGCAGGAAAGCTCGGATTCTGTTCTTTCGTCTATTCCTGTAAGATCAGTGACACTGAGAACCCTTAGCTCACTCCGAATCTCCCTGTCTTCAGGGTTCATCTCAGTGAGTTGTGAGGTCAACTTTCTCATTCCGTATGTTCTCCTCTGAGATAGTTCACAGTTTTGGCTTCCTCACTATTCAAAATAAATAGTAGATAAAATTTTCACAAAGAGAAGAATTACCGTGGCTCCATAGTGACTATAAATAACACCTGTTTCCAAGTTCATTTAAAAATTACCATTCATCCTTGTGCGACAAAATGGTCAAGCAAGTGTATTTTCTCAGTTTAATTTCAACAATTTTAGTCACAGACAAAATAGCCCCGACCCTAAACCTTCCTGATGCATATCCAAAGGCACTCATTCCCAAACAGATGGCACTAGAAGCCGCCCTGAGGGGGGACAGCGGCGTCCTGTGCTCCTGGTGGCATTTTTCATGCTGTCGGAATGGGTTCTCGGGCCACCGTTTTTGCTGCTACTTTCCTGTCAGCCCTGAAGTCACCTCTCGTTTGAACCAGTTAGGAAATTTAAAATCTTATTCTTAACTACAGAGTAAGAAAGTAAACACATGAACTTCCTCCGCATTTTCAGGCCACCCGACCACAGGCAGGGTACGTACCAATGTCCTCTCCGGGCTCCGACAGGCCTCCTGGGAACTTCCACATGTTTTTCGACTGCGGCACAAAGTCAGAGAATGATGTTAACCCAGCTTTTGCTCACACACACACACACACGTGGAGATTCACAATATTTGCCCATCATTGGTCAAGGTCCTTTTTTTTTCCTAATTGCATGTAAATTTTTTTCCAGTTTCCTTCCTCTTTCTTCCTTCTTTTTGTGGGAAACTGGTTAGGAATTCTTTTCCAACTGTTTTCTTTGGGAAATAGTAGTGGTTTTGTTTGGTTAATGTGATGAATTCAACAGTGGAGGGAGACATCTACTGAATTTGTGTAATTTTAAGTTTTGCTGCTAGTTAACTATTAACAAATAGAAGAATCTTACAGATGCTGCTATAAATAAGTAGAGAAAATACAGTATAAATTTAATCACTGAAGTATATATGCTATTTTAATTTCACATTTATTTTCTGTATTGTGTGTCTAATCATATATATTGTTAATCCCAAGATCTGTTGCTCTGTGTTAATGATTTCATGGGTGGTATGAATAAAAATGACTGGTTTAAGATTGTGAGGTTTTCTTGTTCTTTTTGGGGGTATAGGGAATGGGCAATGGGAAGATCTGAACTTGGAAGGCAGGTAAACTGGGGGAAGACTGATTTACATGGCTTGGGGGGTTGAGCACCGGACTGTGAACCAAAAGGTCACTGGTTCGATTCCCGGTCTGGGCACATGCCTAGGTTGAGAGGCCAGGTCCCTGGTTGAGGGGTGTGAGAGGCAACCGATTGATATTTTTCTCTCCTCTTCCTCCCTTCCCATTTCTCTAAAAACAAACAAATCTTTAATAGAATAATTAATAATCATGAAATGGCATGATGGGGCAAGATGCTTCTGGCCGACCGGCCAACTGTTTCCTGCCAGAGGCTGTTCCACCTCCTACCCTTCACCATGATGGAAGCTGAGGAGGGACTAGGCCAGGCTCCTTCGGGACCTGCAGCTCGGAGCCAGGGCACCTTATTCTCTTCATTCATCACACACCTTCACGGACTTTGGCTGGGGTGCTCTGTGGCACCCTCACTTCCTGGATGGGAGCTTCTTAAACTGTGTGTCATTTCCGAGCTCTGCCAGGCCGGAGGCCAGCGGCACGACTCCCAGAGCTGCCACAGACGGTTGGTTATGTGGGCACTGAACTCGGGCTGCCCGCCCTTCCGTGTCTGGCTCAGACCTGAGGTTCTCTGCACCGCAGGCCACGGCTTATGTCGTGAATGCAGGAGTCTGAGCACGGCCTGGCCCAGGCGCTGTCTTTGGGGCGCTGCCCTCTAGTCCTTCCAGCAGCCGTGTTTCTGTGGGAACGATGAGGTCCTCTGTCCAGCAGGATGTTGGGCTTCACCGTCAATTCTGTTCTTAACAAAAGGTTCAAACGCTTCTCAAAAGAATAAAGTCCACTTTTAAAATCTTTTCCTAAACTTCATGATGAATAATTGGAGATTGTTGATTAAATTTGGAGATACAAACTTGCTAGAAGGGGGAACATGCTAGTTATAAGGACTGAAAACAGCTCACATACATTTGATGTTCATTATTTCATAAACCTTAGCTATGGAAGAATTAAGTGTATTTTTATGCTGGTGAGTAGTTGGTGACATCTGCTGGCACAATTTAGCTTTAAAGAGCTTGTTTTGAGAAAACTTCCTCCTTCCCTCTCAAAGCTCCAGCCTGCAGTCCATCTAAGGGACAGGAGGCCTGAGCTGGGCAGCTTCGAAGCCTGGTTGATTCGGATCTGATCAGCGGAGAGGTGGGCAGGTCGTCTGTTTCAGTATTAAAGTCTACTCCCTGTTAACTGGATTGACCAACATCATAATGATGGATATTGAATGGATACCGAATATCCACTGGGCTTGAGACATTGCTAGATGTTTCTATGAGAATCACACACATTTAGCCCTGGCTGGGCAGCTCAGTTGGTTAGACCATCATGCCAATACGCCACGGTTGTTTGATCCCTGGTCAGGGCTAGATTGAAATCTCTCTCAAGTCAATTGAAAAATTAAGTAAAAAGAGAATTACACTTAAACTTGACAGTAACCTGTTTTGCAATGGATGAAACTGAGGGCACAAAAAATTTGATAACTTGCTTGAGGTGACCCAGCTTGGGGGTAGTAAAATCCAGGCTGTCTGATTCTATCCATCTTTTAAGCCATTTAAAAACTTAATTGGCTATTTTCTCATGAATCCTTAATACTATTTGGTGCTTTTTCATATCCTTTTGCTCTTTCCCCCAGACCTCCCTGGAACATTCTGCGTAACCACACCAGAGTTTGTGTGGAGACTTCTGCCCGTCCAGGGCTTGCGAATTTGACCTGAACTCTGGTTTGGTATCAACGTGTTTGTATCTGCCTGTTGCTTGCAAGTGCTCCTTCCTGAATCCTCCAATCTGGCATGAGACTGAACGCTCCGCTGGTGGTCTGCTGCCGTCATTCCAGTGCATCGTTTCCCGTGGGAAGATTACTGAGGAAGGGAAAAGGGTGGGCTTTGATTGATGCCTGTTTGCGTTTATTATCTGTTTCCATCTGTGTCCTCTGTTCCCATATTTTAAAAAAGACAAAGCATCTCTATGCTTTACATGTAAAATTCCATGGTCCTTCCCCGGCCTGTCAATCTCCCGGAAGGAACTTTCCAGTCACTTTAAAAGGAATGTGCTTCTCCCAGGGCTCCTGCTCAGTAGGCACCACGCAGCCCGCACTTATGTGACCCCCCCAGCTTCGAGCTGCTGAGTCGAGCTCCTGAGGCGTGGCTGACGCTCGCCCACTACAAAAGGTTACGTGTCCTTTTCACTGACAAAAATGCGTGACTCTATTTTGGAATGGTGAATGCGAGAACAAATTTTTCCTGTACATTTGCCAGTGATAAACCTGACATTCCTGGAGGAGGTGTGTAAATACATGTTCGGGGGGGGGGGGCAGCAGGGATGGAAAGGAAAACTCAGCGGACACTGTAAGGGTGGTCCCCTCTCTCACTCGGAGACCCCGCCATCCTCCGTGGAAGGAATTGCCAGCCCAGGAAATAGGCATTTTGGGTCTCAACAAAGGGGATTACTTCTAAGGCATTTTTCAGAGACACTGACAGAATGTGAGATATTTTCTCTTTTAAAACAATTTTAATTTAATAGCACTGTTTCTTTTAAAGCTTGTCCTGCAGATCAATTTCAGTTCGTATGAGAGTTTCCAGAATGGGCGAATAGGAATGATTTATTTTCTGACCATTTTTCCCGCGATTTTTCCCAACTCACAGACATCTTCTGTTCCCCAAGCAGACGATTAGCTTCAGGACCTTCGCCGGGCGTGGCTGCTGTGACCCGAAGGCGTGGCTCATGTCAGCAGACACCCCAGGACCGCTGGCTTCTTTCAGCCCTACCTCTCAGAACCAGGGTACGGCCCGCCAGCCTCTTCCTTCGCGTTCTCGCCTATCGTTTGCCCTTCATGTTCTTCCTTTACTCCAACTTGGTCGGGTGACAGAAATTCGATTTACTTCCAGTGTTCTGGTGTTAGTGCCGCTCCTCTCACTTGCCAGGGTTCAGAGTCACTGTGTTTGGATGGTACCCAATGAGACAGGAGCGCCATAGAGATCTTTTAGTAGTTCATTCGTTCAACCAAAACTCACTGAGCGCCAGGCGCACAGAAATCGCTGCCCCCGCGCAAGCCCGTGCCCTTCCCTTGTGCTGCCCCTCCCCCACTGCACTGTCTCAGTCACACCGCCGCCTGGTACAGTGTTTACGCACTGATTATTCATGTCCTAGTGTTTAGAACAAAGCGGACCATGTGGGAAGTACAGGAACTCAGAAAGCCCCGGAGAGTGGGTGGACAGGTCCCCGCCCTGGTCTTGGGTTTTAGCGCCCAGTTTACAAGATCAAGCCGCCGTCAGATCTTTATTTCTCACAACCCCGGGGCGGGGTGGAGGATGGGAGAATGTGGATAGGAAAGGAGAAAGCACGAGGCATGTCATTTGAGTTTGGGGTGTGAGTGTGTGCGCACGCTTGCGGTGAGCGTTCCAGCTCCCTCTGCAAGGCCCATCTGCCCAGGCAGAGGGAGGCACCAGGAGGAGAAGCACTGGCACAGATGTCTGGAAATCACGCCGATTCATTGTTCATGGTTACAGCTAACAGTGCGCTTAGATTCCACCTGACAGCAGAACAGTCACAGGAGCCACATATGCTTCAGTGTGACACTTTATATTTGTAATTACAACACTGAATTACACAAGAATACTCAGTTTTTGCATTTTGTTGTTCTCAGATGGCTCTCTGCTTATAACTGAAAAAAACAAAAACGCAAAACCTAAGTAGGAGCAGCATTTCTAACTCCAGGGTGTCCCCCCTTTTGGTGTCTGGGCTGCACAGTAAATACACAAACACTGATGAAAACTGATGAGCAAAAAACAAAAGGTTTTAAGTCAAGTTACAGTTTTGTGTTGGGCCACATTTTGACCCACCCTGGGCTGCCTTCAGGCCGTGGGTCAACCCCTGAACCTACACAGAAACTAAAGTCTCACGCGGTCTGAACGTGCCTCGAGCCTCTGCCAGACCCAGCCGCCCAGAAGGGCGCGGGAACATGACTGGGTTCTGAAAAGCAGCGCTTTCTCGTCCTTGAAGAACCAAGGCCTGGCAGCCTGCAGAGCAGCGGAGGAAGAGTCGGGCCGCCTCACTAGCACAGCGCTCCTCAAACCCGCCCGCAACCCTGAGTCCCCGGAAGGCCCGCGGGCGTGAGCAGCACCCGTTTCTGATGCGGCCGGTCTGGGTGGCACCTGGGGACGTGCTTTCCTACTGAGTTGATGCCTCGGCTGTCTCAGCTCCACACCCGCCCTCCGTGCTGTGCACTCCCCTAGTGATGCTAGAGCTGAGACCCCGCTAACCGATTTCCACTTTGCCAGGAGACCCCCCTTTAGACCCCCCCAACAGACTCCAAGGTGGGAGGAGGAAGAAGGAACTTAGCGAGGGCTAGGCACGAAATCCTTGACCTACTCAACTCAGTCCTGTCGGTAAAGGTTAGTCTGAGTCGGAGACCCTGCCCTAACTAACACTTCGACTTCCAACCATCAGGGTGCGTGTGGACAGCACTTCTGAGAAATGGGTGAACAGCTTCCAGCTCTCACTGCCAACGGGCATTTACAACTCAAAAACACCTAGGATGGGGGAAATGTTTGACTCCGTCCTCCGATATTTACCGAAGTCTCAGAAAGTATCAGAGTAATTATTCTCTTTCGCTTTTATATGCACGAGTGAGGGTGAAAACACTTGATCTCTGATCGAGGTACTTCTCTGAAAGACCACGTTGCTTCTGGCTGTCTACACCCCTTGTGCTGGTGTGCAAGGCGCTCACACCCCACTCCCTGTCCAGCTCTCGGGCCGAGAGTTTCACCACCGGCTGCACTCCTGGCTACAATGAGCTCTTGCCATTCTTTCCACACTGTGGGCAACGGACTATTTCTGCCCGCCCTGCCCCACCAAGTTCAGGTTGAGTCTTGATTCCCAATGCGGTGGTGGCACTATAAGTGGATCTCTGAGAGGCGGCTGTGTCATAAGAGTGGAACCCTTGGGACTTGGAGAAGTGCTCTTATAAAACAGATCCCAGGAGTCCTGCCAGGGCAGGACACGGTGAAAAGACAAACATCTATGAACCGGGACCTCACCAGACATCGATTCTGCTGGCTGGCGCCTTGACCTTGGCCTCCCAACATCCACAACCATGAGGAGTATCGTCTGCTGTCTAAGCCCTCGGCCTGAGGAATTTCTACCGGGGCCCGAACGGACTAACACGCCGCGTCTGCTCCTTTCCCAACTCTGTGCCCTTCCGCATGCAATTCCAATGTCCTGTCTGGCTTCCTACCCTTTTTTTTGTTCTGGTAACCTCCTATTCATTCTTTAAGACCCAATTTAAAAGTCACCTCTTCTGAGAATTCTCGCGGGGCTTCGTAAAGGTAAAGTAAATTGTCACCATGCGTTGCGTGGTCACCGCTTTCCCAAGCAGAGGGCGAGGTGCAGGACACGAGGGACACTGTCTCATTAACCACTGTATTCTCAGCACCTGGCTCCAAGCAGGAGCTCAGCAAATGTTGGGTGGATGGGAGAATATCTTGGCAGTGTGTTAGAAATGAGTTGTCTTCCCGGTCAGACACAGCCAGTTATAATTTTCCTGTAGCCATAACGTAATAGCGATAGTGAGGGGACTCTGACATTTTCAAGGCCTACACAGGCGTTTGGGGATTTTATAGCCAAATGATCCATAACTACTCAGAGATAACTTTTAAAATAACTCTGTGTAATTTCCTGAGCATATAAGAATTTCTACATTTTCTTTAGAGAGAACTGAACATTTAGGAAGCAATTTATAAATAGAAGCAACTTACTTTATTTCGATCTTGGACAACCAGTATTTTTCCAGTATTTTCATCAAACACAGCTCCTGTTGGAGAGAAAAATAACAGATAATGAGAAATGTTAATTTCATTCATCTTAGACTCCTCCCACACTCTTATATGTAGTCACTAAAACCCCACCCATCCTGGAAGGCCGAGTTCAACACCACCTCATCCATGAAGGCGTCAACTCTCTCCAGCAAGCAGCTGGTTGCTTGATTACCTACGACCCAGGGCTGTCCAACCTTTTGGTGTCTCTGGGCCATACATTAAATACACAGACACTAATGAAAACTGATGAGTAAAAAAAAAAAACTTTTTAGGTAAATTCACAGTTTTGTGTTGGGCCGCATTCATAGCCTTCCCGGGCCCCACGAGGCCCACAGGCGGATGGTTGGACACCCGAGACAGGTTCCTTGAGCCAATGATGGTCCCAGCATGCACTGCCTTGTAGGACGGCCACCTGCAAAGCTTGTCTAGGTCGCCTGTCCCTCAGGACACACAGTTGAATAAACTCGTCTTTCCACACTCGGGTAGCATGCACTTGAGTGGCAGGGCCATTTAAATGCTTAAAGATATTTAGTGAATCAGTGCGTTGGCTTTTCCACTCTCGTGCTTATCCCCCAGGTCACTGTGGGGGGACACAGGCTGTGCCCCCTGGTGACCCGAGTCTCACGCACATCAGCGTTCGGCTCACGACCTCCCTGGGGCCACCCAAGCTGGTTCACCATTTCGTACCCGGCTTTATAACCTAGCAGCACACTGCTCTGCAACACTTCTCTATTTTATTTATGTTTCCAGGCCGTTTCTTTTATTTATTTATTCTTCATAGGCATTGCCCAGTATGCTAAGTACTCGGCTAGATGTTAGGACTCAAAAACATTTGTTTTCTACTTGTATTTGGGCAGTCCTGGGTCTTATATGTTACTACAATGACTGGTATTATGTTCCTTTAAATGCTATAACTTAAAAATATTTGTGTTTACATAATGTAGGAAGAGACTGTTAAAAAGATATTTCTTCACGTCCATTCATTCTTTCAATATTAATTGAGTTTATCTCTATAACATGTGTAGGTAGACTCTCTATATAGCACATGAATTGAGCTCCTGTTTTTGTCAGGCACTTTTCTGGGTGACAGGGACATAGTGCTGAGCAAAACAAAATTTCCTGTCCTCACGGGTGCTCAGCTGTGTCTGTGTGTGTGCGTCTGAGAGGCAACGGCAAACAAAACACTTGTGCACAACACGAGAAGGCAGTAAATGCCACCTGGAGACACAGTATAGAGGTGGGCAAGTATGTGAAACACAAGAAACAGTAACTTCCTCTGGAAGGAAAACACGCTTTAGTATTTTTAAGCCAGAAGGAAAACCACTAAGTGAGATGTAACTAATACTAAGGCCGGCTTCTATTAGAAAACATAAACTGTAATTTAATTGGACTTTACAAAGGGTAGAATGCCAAAGAAATGCCAAGGAAACCTACTCTTAAATTTTAATAATGGGTCATTACTCAAATGGAACTTTTCCCTAATGAGTTCACTGTAAACAGGAGCAAAATATCCCAAAGACAAACCCAGCAGTGCCAAAGCACAATGTGGGCGACCCCTGCTGGTCGCAACGTAAAGTTAAATTGAGTGAGATCAGAGAAGGTTAAACGGAGGTTATTAGTATGCCAGCGTCAGCCAGGTACTGCGCTAAGTGCTTTAGACGCATGACCCCGGCGACTGCGGCGTCATTTTGACTGTCCATGCCCACGCAGCTCTGAGACCCGCATCCGTGGGCCCAATTCTGTCTGACAGGCCTCGCCATGCGGCCCGGGCCTGTCACTGTGCCACAGCCGCATTCTCCCAGGGTGGCTGTTCCCACGGAAGACTTACCCAACCAAGACTTACCCAACCGTTTGTTCGGGAAACACTCCCGGAGCCCTGACTGCATGTCAGGTGCTGTCCTGCACCTGAGCACACAGCGGCGGGCAGGAGATAAGGTACCTGCCTTCATGGAGTTTATGGAATTGCGGGGAATCAAGTATGTGAACTTGCATGATTTCAGACTGGGGTATGTGCTATAGAGGAAAACAGCTGGATAAAGGGGAAAGGATGATGGGACCGACAGGTGAGAAGACTCTGGATAGACAGGAAGGTGAGAAGCTCTTTCAGCAGAAACCTCAGCTCTAAAGACTGAGCTGAACAAAGCCCGCAGGAAGAACAGGCGGGAAGAGGAGCAGACAGGGTTAAAGGCTCCGAGGCAGACCCCAGCAGGGGAGGGAGATTTCTGCACCGGCCCTGGGGGGTCTGGGGCCTGTGAAGTGAATTGACTCCAAGTGAATTGGAAAAAAATATAAATGTTATTTGATGTTAATATTTTTATCTGGCCCAGGGTAGGGGTGGAGGGCTTCATAGAAAGAAGATCCTAGGAAAGCGGTCAGACCATTTTAGCAAAGAGTAATAAATTTCAGAGACAAGACAAAGGGTTCGGACCAGGGGAGGTGAATGGTGGGAAGTGGCCAGGGAGTGTGGGGGGGAAACTTGGGGGCAACCAAAAGAATGCAGGGGTTGTGTCAGTAAGTCTACAGACTCCTCTCGTCAATCCTGTCTCCGGCGATAAGCACCCCCTTCTCTTCCTGGCACAAGAGACTCCTGGCCGACTTTTAGGTAGAATGGAGGACACAGGGAGCCCTTCCAGGGAGAAACAGTGTTGCTGTTTCCACTGTCCTCACTCAAAATGATCACTATGCTAGAGTGGCAGATTCTGGGCCCCTCCTCCGGCCACACCTGCCTTCTGTTGCTTATAGCAACAGATGTCAACTGTTTTCCCTTCACCTAAAAAACTCTCTACCTTTCCAGAATACATTCTTACACTATCTCGTCCCCACCCCAAGAGCCACTTCAAAGCCTCCTTCTTCAAGGCTTGGCGAGTTCCTGAACCCTCATTCCCTGAACTCCTACGGTCCACCTTGGGTCTAATACAAGATGCAGTACTTAGAAGCGAGTCCTTCACAGGACTCGTTCTGCACACAGTGCCAATTCTGCATTAACGACGGCAAACTCCAAGTCTCTACCGATGACTGGACAGTCACCTGCATGATCATCTCATGAAGTGGGAAGGCTGTCACCAAATTTTCCACGTGGTCCTATAAAGGGGAGCTGACCGGAAAGTTCCCGGATGTCTCTGCGCAAGGCCATGGACGGAGAAAACACTAGACGTCCTGGAATAATAACTCCTTTAAATGACTTCAAAGGGCAAACTGCCTTTAAAACTCTTGTAAGTTATATGAAGGCAAATGAAATCATTATTGATTAAGTTAGTAGCTAATATGTATTACTGTGTCCATTTATTTTAGGTCATGAGATTCTTGACTATTTTAGTTTTTCTGGAAATCTAGGAATGTTCTTAATCCTGGTTCTCAAAGAGAAGGGCAGCAGCAGAGAACTTACCAGAAATACAAATTCTCAGGCCCCACCCCAGAACCCCTGAATGGAGACCGTGGGGGTTGGGCCTAGCCTCTGGTGAACGGCCTGCTGGGGGATTTGGATGAACTCCACAGTTTGAGAGCCAGTCTTAACCTCCGCCAAGTCTTTTTCTCAAGACAGTGTCTCTGAAGCTCAGCAGTAATTTTGAAATTCAATAATGTATTTAAGTTGCGTTATTTTAAACTGTGGCATGATGACTTAATGTCTTTAAGAAGTGACATTCAGACCATTAAAAAGCTTGTTTGCCTTATCTTAAATTCCACCCAAGTTACCGTTTACTTCACAAATTCACAGAATTAGTGCTAATGTTTTACCGTAATTCATTTATTCCCTGGTCCCCCCATTCAGTGTGGCGAGTTGAGTAGTGACGCTCAAAGGTCTGTGTGAAGTGTCTAAACTCATCCTTTTGAAAACTAAACGCTGACCTTCCTTGTTCCCGAGCTGCCCTCTGCCGATTCACAAGGCAGACTTCCTCCATCCGGGGCGCCAGCAGTGGTCCCAAGGATAACCATTTCATCCACGGGGAGAATAACCGACTGCTCAGCTGTGAGCAGAAACTGGGTGAACCTCTAAGAAGTTAACGCTGATGACCGTGTGTTTGAAACTGACCTGCAACTCCCACCTGGTGTGTCGCATAGCCCGGGAGCCGGCTGGGTCCCTGGCCCAGCCACAGCGTCAGCGTGGCTGAGTCCGCCTCTGCGTGGTGGAAGCGGAAGCCCAGCGCAGCGGCCGGGGCGATGAGTACGCTCTGCAGGATGGGCACGTGCAGCCAGACGGCAACCCTGCCTGCTGATCGCCACTGCAGCACGGACGCTAAAATGCAAAAAACACAGTTGAAGTGGTTGCCAGTGGGGGCAGTGGAATACGCTCAAACTCACCTATGGCGTCGCCTCCTCCAGCAAGCCATTTTGAGCATCCACTTGCCTTACTAGTTAGCTATGGGGGGGGGGGGGTCCCAAAATGGCCTCATCACACCAGCGCGTGGGAACTACCATCTTTTATATCGTGACCATCTTGTAGATGGGATTTTCCCACCAGTCTGAATTCCATGTGAGTAGTCAGGGCTGGGATGACTTTATATTCCTATTGCCAGACACAATACTTGCTTGGCACGTAATCGGTGGTCAAGTTGTAGAAGGAACAAATAAACTGACTTAAAACGCCATTTTAATGTTTCTTTTGACACCTTCATTTTAATCTTTACACATGAGAATTGTGGGCTTCTAATGTATTTACTCTTTAAACAGTTCTGTCACTTTGAAAAGCCAGTGTGGCGAACACAGAGACAGACACAGGGTGCATGGGATCCTCAGATTATTTGTTTTTTTTTTATAGGCCATGACACAGGTTCTGTTGGACTCGATAACAGAACCAGCAGTAGCTCTTGGAGGCAGTTCAGTGCAGCAGGAATGGATTCCAGGGATCAGAAACTTAGACTCTCTCTGGGCCTCGGCACCATCGTCTTCAAAACGAAGATGACAGTACATACCTCCCGGGGTGTTATGAGGATTAAATGGACGAATACTTGTAAATTCTTAAAACAGTGTCTAGCACTCAAGTAAGTGAAAAAGGACTTGTTGAAAAAAATAACAAGTATATAGTACTTCTGAGTTTACCAGTTAGTTTCATATAATTTATCTTCGATCACCACATCTATCCAGTAGTTTGGGCTGGCATTCACACAGGAGACCTCAGGCAAGTATTTTCTGTGGCAAATGCCAAACGCCTGGCTGAGCATGTGTTGGGGCCTGGAACTTGAAACCTGGATGCGTGATCCAGACCCAGGCCCCGCTCCTCTGCTCTGCCTTGCTGAGCTTTGATTACCCGTTTGGTCACTGACAAGTGACAAGTGTGGGCAGTACCTGTATCTGCCCACACATACATGCACACCTTTTAGAGGATGAACACTGATTTGAATCTCCTCCTGGTGATATTGCTGGAACCAGCAACTACTCACAAGCAGGAGAGAAAATGAGAAGTCAGTAGTTTAGAAATGAAGAGGACTTAAAAGAGAAATAGGAGCATTTGAGATCTTGCTCCTGGGGCATATGTGGTCAGTTTGGCTCAAATAAACTCACAGAAATTCTAAAACAAAAACAAAAAAACAACCCAAACAAACAACCCTGCCCCCCCCCCAGCCCAGTTATATTCACAAAGGTGCTTGCTCACTTTGCCATATTGCTAAATAATAGGACCGAGATTATTTGAAGCTCCTATTAGTGGGAAGAAATTTCCCTGGCAGGGTTTCCATGTTAAACCGGGCGGGGGGGGGGGGAGGGGCCGGGGTGAGGGGCAGTTTAAAAAAACAGGTTGCTCCACCAAATCTAGGCTTCTCTCAAAGTGAAGGCTCCTCCATCCAAACTTTCCTTCTTATCAGTGGACTTAAGGTTCAGAGCGGGCAGTTTTCTTACCGAAAACGAGCCACCCACCCCTTTCCTGATTCACCATTGCCCCCGATAACGACTTGTGTATAAATATGACCGCCGGGAACCTCTGGTCCACTCACTGTCCACCACGTGTGTGAGAGTGTTCGGGCAGAGATCCCGGCAGAACCACTGCTCGGTAAATGACAGTGACGAATAAAGTGATGGTACCGACAAGTTTACCGAGAGTTAAATATGGGCGACACCGCGCTAAGCACTTCACGCTCTTTATCCAACTTAGCCCTCGGTGACCCCATGCGCTCCCATTACCCAGTTTCACGGAAGAGCAAATGGTGGTTTACTGAACCTGCCCGAGGAGAAGGTCACACGCTAGAAGGCGGACCAGAAACTGGGATGGCCAATCCAAAAGTCTAGGATCGTCACCATTTCCAGCAACCTCCTCGGAGACCTCCCATCAAAGGGCGATCACGCGCGCCCCCTGGGCTCGGAGCCAGACAGGCGCAGGCGTGGGGGTCGCAGTTACTTCGTTGGCGATTGGGGGAGCCAGGGACCCTCGGCCCAGGCACTTGCCCTGCAGGGCCCTCTGGAAGGCGGCCGCGTCCAGGCAGTCTACGCCTAGCCGCACGGAGACGCCGCCGAATCTGTCCAGTTCGCCCCGCAGCAAGCCGACTCCGGCGGGCGGATCCGGCGCGCAACCCGGGCCGCCCGAGGCCTTGCGGTCCGGGACCCAGAGCCTGGCGTCGCGGACCCGGGCCAACACCACGCGCAGATAGCCCCCGCTCAGTAGAGGCGACATCCCCACGCCGTCCGCTCGCTCAACCCCCAAACCTCCCCACCTCCGCGCCCCGGAGAGGAGGTGCTAACGTAAACCTCAGAAGAGTGCCGCGTAAGCTGCCCGGAGTTGAGCAGGGCTTATCCCTTTGCAGCGCTATTCCCAGGAGACCGCCAAGACCTGTCCACCAGCCCCTCTGGGCCGTTTGCTCGGCTCCAGGACAACGCGGGGGAGACTTTCCCACCACTCTACTCCCGCGCCGCCATAGTTTAATTCAGCGCATGTGTATTCAGGGATGGGGAAGACGAACGCAGATAGGAAAAAAGTCCTGCCTTTCTGGAATGTGCAATCTTAATGAAGGTTCCGTCCACCTAATACCTCTTCCTTTGAAGAAAAACCTCTTCGAAGGCGGCGGGTTCTGCACACACTCGGGTGCCCTACGCTTTGTTCGCTTCACTCGGCGAATTACGGCGCGGGGGTGGGTCTCGCTGACTCCTGCCCCGGAAGTTTTTCCCTCAGTGAAGCACGCACGTTGAGCCGGCTTCGGTGCTTCAATTTCCAGGCTGCCCTCCGATCATGTCTTCCAAGAAGAACAGAAAACGGCTCAACCGGAGCTCCGACGGCGGTTCGCCCTCGCTCGCCGCGGCTCACTCCCCTGCGGGGGCCTCGGAGGCTTGTGCCCGAGCCGGCTTCGCGGGGGCGACCGGGACTCTGGCGGTGATCAACTTTTTAGAAAAGGGTGAGAGTTGTGGGAAGGCGGCCGAGGGGGCGCCGCCTGGGTTGGCGGGGGAACGGAGACCTGACGGTCCGCTCGGGGGTCCGCGGAGGGTGGCGAGGCCGAGGAGGGAGGGGCTCGGGGCCAAGCCCGCCCGGCGCGAGCACGAGCGCTTTCTGCGGGACCAGCGCCACGGTCCCTTTTGTAAATTGTCTTGAATCGCCAAGTTGCACTCGAGACATCTTTGCCTCATGCGAGATGTCCGATATATTTCACGGCAAAATAGCTCCTTTCTAGCTACCATAGGGGAGGAAAAACGAAGCCCAGTTCAGTCCAGATGTGGGTACATCCTTCCGGAGGGGCGAACCTGCGCCCTCAGGGACGAAGGGTGGCTTTTCCTCGCACGACTGTATGGGCTCTGGGGTCGGGCATGGGGGCGGCTCATCATTGCCTTCGAGTGTCGCCTGCACAATTAATCTCCACTGACGCCCCGGGACACGGATACTCGGTTCATCGTGACCATTGCTCCTGACCAATGCTTCTCCAACTCGTAGGGATGGTTTTAAAATTTCAGATAGGTCATAGGTCAGTGCTGTTGCACAATACAATAAAAATAAGTTAAAAAATAGAAATTTGTATGAGATTCAGCAGACGTAAGATTACTCTGTCAAGTGGCAGTCACAGTTTCTAAACGATCATTCTCTGTACTGACCAGGACCCAGAAGCACATGCTCTGCCAACCACAGGCCCTTTGAATCGCACTGGGCTGTCACTCTGCTCTTGGAGTTTGTTTCCAAAGGTCCTTCAGGACTGACCTCAAGAACTGACTTCTTGCCACATGACAGACTCCAGGCCTGTTCAGTTTTCCCACTTTAAAATCCAGAACCCGGGAGTCCCGTCTGGCAATTCTCTTACGTCTCCCAGGTTGAGTCTGCCACCGAGTCCCACCTGTCACCTCACTCTTCTCCCCACTTCCCGCTCTCCTCTCTGTTCCCGCTGCTTCTGCAGGAACCCTGGACACTGGCCTTGCCCACATGGGCTGCTGCCTGTGCTGGCTCATCCAGTCTTTTCCTGCCCTGCAGCCGAGTGGACTTGCAAACAAGGCCCTGTGGGGACCCGAGTTCCAGACCCTCCCTGGCCTGCAGTGCTGTGGGAGTAAGGCCAGCGGCTCTTCGCCCCTGCTGCCAGGGGTGGCCTTGACCTTCCTTGTGCAGCCCCATTATCTCCCTCTCTCTCTGCCTGCCCTCCTGCTCTCCCCCAAGAGATCTTCTTGCCCACAGTCTCTGTACATGCTGTTCTTTTTGCTCAGAACTGTCTTTTTCCCCCTCTTTATTTAGTTATTAATCTCTACTCTTCCTTCAGAATTGAGTTGATATATTACTTCTTTGGAGAACCCTTCTTTTATTCCAGATTAGACCAGACCCCACATTGAAGGCTTTCCTTCTAGCACACTGAGTTTTTAATTGCATTAATGTTAGTTTATAGTTATGCAGTTATTCACTGATTGTTTGATAACTCTGTTATTCTGTTAGATTGTGAGCTCTGTGCAGCCAAGAACTTTGTCCACCCCATGTCCTCAGTGCCTGGCGTAGTGTCTGCTACACACTAGTCACAGAGTGAAGGTTTGGCGACTGACTGAGGGACCTGTGGAGGGCTGTTTGAAATGACATCTGCAGTCTGGTGAGATAATCTGGCTCCTGAGTGCCCGATAAGTCTGAAGTTAGTCCCGGGGGCAGTGGATGTCGAGATGCGTTTCTAAGTCAGTCTCCGAGGAGGGAGGACGGGCGCTGAAACTGTGGAGGGCGGCGTTCGGGGGTCTGTGTGCTCTCAGCAGGGGGCAAAACGGAGCCGTCTTGAGAATCAGGCCAGTGGACGGATGTGAATGTGATCTCCACGGGTGGCAGGGAAGACGCGGCGGCATTTGGAGCAGCCCGCGGTTTGTCACATCCCCGTGCTTGGTGAATGTGCAGGGCAGGGCGGGGAAGAGAAGAAAACGTAGGCTACTGCTGACGACCGCTACGCCGGTGAGGTTACTGTCACCAGGGAGCGTTAATTGTGAGGCCGTCCCCCAGGACACTTTGCTGCCACTGCTCGGCAGACGGCATGAGAGACCCGGTGCTCACAGGAAGGCTGACTTTCCTTTCAGTCTCTCATAATTTCGAAATACGGTCTTTTTTTAAAGATTTGATTTATTTTTACAGAGAAGGGAGGTAGAAAGAAAGGGAGAGAAACATCAGTGTGTGGGTGCCTCTCACGCCCCCCAGCTGGGGACCTGGCCCACAACCCAGGCCTGTGCCTGGACTAGGAATCGAACCGAACCAGCGACCTCTCGGTTTGTAGGCTGCTACTCAACCCACTGAGCCACCGTGGCCAGGGCAAAACATGCTCATTTTATTTTGTACTCAGTACTGTTAATCTTAGCTCTGTGTAATGCTTCGTGTGTTTAGATAGGTTCAGTTTGTCTGATGAGAGGAGGAGAATCAATGTGCTGGGATGTTGTTTCGTCGTTGCAAAGTAACGTGAATCAGATATGCCTCGTGGTTTTCTTTCATTGACTTAGTTTTTCACTACGAAAGAGCTGTTTTTCTGATTATTAAGGAACATTAATATTAGAGCTCTATGATTATGGTGTATGTCTGCAATTCTATATAAAGTTCGTGGCAGGTTAACATTTCATGAAGTATTTTATGGATTTTTGCTGAAAAGAAGAATGTTGCGTACTCATCTACTCCATCCGTGTGTCTCCCAGATACTGTGCAGCTGCTGCGTTTCATGCCTTGCTGGGTATTGGCCATAAATGTGGCTCAATTCCCATCCCAAAGCAGCGTATCGTTTGGGAGAAAATCAGACTGTAAAACAGATGGATACTATGATGCTAAGTGCCGGTAACTGGCAGCGGGAAGCGCTGGGAGAAGCAGAGGAAAGAGCTCACCAGGTGTGAGGCCCGGGGGCAGGGTGGGTGGGGTGGAGATGTCGGCACCTCATTTTCAGAAGCATCGCCAGCTGGGCTGGGTGCTGCCCCGGGCAGTGTGTGCGTGTTCTCCCGAGGGCTCCTCTCCTGTCCTTGTATTCTTGGGAACAGCGATGGAATACCTGGTTGCTATTATGTGGCTCGGAAGTGGAAACGTGACCTAATGTCCTAGAGCCCGATGGTGGACCGGCTCCGAATTTCAACTCAGAATCTGTGATGCGCAAAGGAAAGCTCAGATGTCCAGTTGCGAATGGGCTCAGTTCCTCATGAAATTGAAAGCCATTTTTTAAATAATGAAAACTATTAGCTATTCCATAAAACATCGTGTTTTTAAGTTAGCGCTCACACTGTCTGGATCCTCAGAAGGTTTGGTGTGGAGCCTGTGGGAGCGAGGAGGGTCAGAGTGGTGGTTTCTCCGGGGCCTGGGAAGTGCGCTCACGTGGTCTGGTGGCTGGAGGATGTGTATTTCCTCCAAAAGAGAGCATGTCCTTAACCTCCATTACCAAATAATTCAAAAATAATTTTCCTTTCCTCTTGGCAGATGACAAAATTCCTAAAAAGTTCCAGAACTCCCTCGTTCAACTTGGACTCAGCACTATGAAGTCTGCAAATATATGTATAGGTCGACCAGTGCTGCTGACCAGTTTACATGGAAAACAGGAGGTACGAGTCCTGGTCGTTTCCTTGGTTCGGAAAGACCTGAGGGTTTTCGATTGTAACGAATACGATTTTCAACACGAAAACCTGCGTTTTAAAGACCCTTGCCCCACGTCAGTTGTCCCCTCTGCGGCCCGGCCACAGCGGGAGCGTGGTGGCTGCGCATCACGGTGGGGGCGAGACCTACGCTGTTGTCCTCACACTCCCAGTCTGTCACTGGTCCCCACAAAAACACTGTTTGGGGGGGAAGGCCATGTCTTTTTTATATAGTACCTGACTGCCCTTCCTGTTTGAAACCTCGCTTCTCCTTGCCGCCTTTTTTTGGCAACTTGGCTTGTTTCTTGTTTGTTGCGGCCCTGCCTCCGCTTCATGTCTCGGTGCCCTCGCATCTCCTAGCGCCCTCTGCAGGGGCTTTGAGTCTCTTCCCTGCCGATGTTGCACCTCCCAATCTGTTCATTGTGTTGGGCTTAGACTTTTAAGAATGCTGCGCAGTGTCTTGTGGAAGAAAAGACACTAAGTGTGTGGGCTCAGCCCACTGTCTGGAGCTTAACATTCACTTGATTAGGTCCGGGTTCCCCTGGAGCTCTGGTGCCAACGCCCCCCCCCCCCATTTCCTAGATGGAGCTTGCGCTCCAGGCTGGCTGCCCGACAGGTGTCTTCCCAGCAGGGTCTTATCTCACTGTCTTTTCACCTGCAACACCTGTCTCTTTCCCACCTCTCACGTCTCCCACCATTTCCCCTGTGGGGTCATTCCTCGTCTTCACGAAAAGATGCAATACTTATAAAAACTCTCTCATAACTTGTGTCAGGTGGTAGCATTTCTGGCCAATGCGTGTACTTGGCTGGACTTCATAATCGCTGATGTTCTGTGGGTGGTAATTTTCTGGTGTTTTTTTCCTGTGTCCTGGGCAGGTCTACACCGCCTGGCCTGTGTCCGGCTTTCCTGGAGGCAAGGTGGGCCTGAGCGAGATAGCCCAGAAGAACGTGGGTGTCCGAGTCGGCGACACCATCTGCGTCCAGCCTCTGCTGGGTGCCGTGCTGCAGGCCGAGGAGATGGACGTGGCGCTCAGGTCTGGCTCTTCCTTTGGTGGCTGAGTCGGCGCTGTCCACCCAATATTGTAGGAATATTTGCAGAAATATGATAATGAGAGTCACAAGTGTGAACCACACAAGGAATTTCCTATTTTTAAAAAGTAAAGAGAAACATGTGAAATCAGTTATAATTTTATGTTTGATTTAATCAGTATGTGTTAAATCTTATTTTAACTTATAACTGAAAACTAATAATAAGATATTTTCGTTCTGTTTTTCACACTAAGTCTTCCAAATGCAGTGTGTGTTGCAGTTGTGGCGCGTCTCAGTTTGGACTGGCCCCCTGTGTTGTGTGGCCAGCGGCCTCCTGCGTCAGCACAAGTTGGACGGGTGCTGTGTGGCTCAGGGCCGCGGGCTCTAGTGCCCGAGAGTGGAGTGTGCCCTGAGGCTTCAGGCGGGAGGAGGTGTTGCTGACGGGGTTGGACCGTGCTCTTCGTCTGGGTCCACAGTGCGCTCAGGGCTGCTTGTCTCTTCGCAGCTCTGAGGAAGGGCAGGGTCCCTGGGAGTAGGCAGGGAGCACGTTTTAATCGAGACTGCTCCGCAAAGTACCTGATTGCGTATTTTAACTCACTGATTACTCAGTCTAGTGAAACAGTTATTCCCATCAAATTTTTAAATGGCCCCTCACCAAAGACTAGTTGTTTGAATCAGCCTGTTAGTATAGTTAAAGCATGTCTCCCAACCTCTAGAACATTCTGTATCTAATAGGGTTTTGACTAGTTTGCATGTAAAAATCTTAAAGAGCATCTTTTGATACTTTATTTTTTAAGTTTTATTTATTGATTTGAAAGTGACAGATGTTGATTTGTTGTTCACTTATTTTTTTAAAGATTTTATTTATTTCTAGACAGGGGAAGGGAGGGAGGAAGAGAGGGAGAGAAACATCATTGGTGGTTGCCTCTCACATACCCACAACTGGGGACCTGGCCTGCAACCCAGGCATGTGCCCTGATTGGGAATGGAACTGCGATCCTTTGGTCCACAGGCCCGCGCTCAATCCACTGAGCTACACCAGCCAAGGCAAAACAACAACAAAAACCCACAAATCTTATGTCTTAAATGTGGCAGTAAGCAGAGCTTAGATAAGAGACTTACTTTCCAGTAAGAAAAATCAGTGACTTTAATCGGCTGTTAAAGCCTTCAGTTGTACTATAGCTGAGACATTTCATTAGTGAGTTTAGGGCTCCTTCTAGTGGAAATGATTTTATCTGCACCCATTCTTTTTTAAAAGCAAAACTGGTTGAGTGTTTTTTACTGTTCTTGTACATCAGGGGTGTCAGCCTCCTTTTCCCCGGGGGCCACATGAGCCAGGAGTGCCTTCAGCTTGCCGCTCCCGCTGCGCTGTCCCCTGCCATCTGCAGTCGCCGTCCCCTGGGTGTCTGTGGTGAGGGACGCCGCAGGTGGCTGGATCAGTGTTGTGTGGCTCCGACATTTTGCCTCCTCTGTGCCCGTCTCGGATGGAAGTGACTTGGCAGTGACTGGGGGGGTCACCAGCACCTTAGCCAGTAGGTGAACCTGCACGCAGGGAGTAGCAGACAGAGGACACAGGCCGACGATTGGTTTTGTTCCTGAGAAAGTGGAGGGTGTGGCTTCGACCTGGCCCAGGTGGTACACCTGGCTCTGCTGATACACCTGTCACTGAGCCCAACTCTCCTTTTCTGATACCGTAGGCCCCGTGGGCTGCTTCCACAGGGGGACGGAGCACATGCATGTGTTCTGAGAGCCCCCGAGGACACGTGTCCGTGCAGGTGGCCTGGTTTTTAGGTGGCTGGTTTTCTGTACTCAAGCGGCCTTCCTGACATGTGCCGGTAGTCAGAATAGGGTTCTCATTTTTCCAGGTGTGCCCTTTCTCCAGAATAAACTTCCTTTGTATTGTTCTTCTGATTTTATACCTCTTCAGATAATGTATCATATAGAATTTGTTTTTTCTGAAAGATAATTTATAAATTCTACAAGAGGAATGAAGTAAGCTTCTAATAAAAGCTTCTTGCCAACTAGGCAAGTTTGGTAAGGGAAGTGAAGGCCAGCGTTTTTCAAATGTTCTTGACTGACACCCAATAAAAAATAAACGTTTTTTGTTGTGATTTGCTGTACATACACGTATGCAGCATATACACACAGAGTGCACATGCACACGTGTGTACCTGTGTGTAACGAAACACTGTTCTGTAGAGCAGCATTTGCTCGTTCTGCGTGTGATGTGCTCCGACATTCTGTACTTCATTTTGAAAGGGCTGGGTGGGACTGACAAACGGTTGCACGGCCCGCTGGCGGGTAGTCCCCTGTAGTTGGAAGAAGACTGATTTAGGCCTCTAGGGCATCAAACTACAAATGAGATTTTCACGGCTACAAGAACTATCTGAGAATTGTAAATCAGTCCAAAACTGAAAATCCTTTCCAGGTTGTGAACTGCTTATGCTTCTGATTATGTCTACATTACAACCATGTATGTGTTAGTTTATGTTTAATCTTCTGTTGTACTTAATTTTTACTTATGTTTTCCTCACCCTCACCCTTTACAGTGAGAGGAATGTGGATGTCAGCGAGGAGCAACTGGTTGATTGTCTTCTGAGAAAACTAGGTGAGACATATTTTAAACAGATCTTTAAGAAGCAAGGCACAGCAAGTAAAGTGGTATGTTTTTGAGGTCTTGTAAACTTAATATTCTCACATTAGCGTAGAGAACATTCTTGATGAATTAGTGTCCTTTTGAGACAGGGATGTGTCCCCGCCCCCAGTTAATTGATTGGCAGTTGAGCGGCAGAGGGTACGCTCTGTGGACCCAGCCCTGGGGGGCGAGACTCTGAGCCCTTGAACTCGTGCTCTTCCCGTGAGGAATGTCGTCCTGCTGTGTTGGCTCAACTGTGCCAGTTTAGTGTAGTTCGTTATCAAATGTAGGCTGCCTGTCTGTTACTGCAGGTGGGCGAATCTTTGCCGTCTCAGAGACCCGTCTTGCTTTTCACGGATCTCCAGATAGTGCCCCCTCGTAGGGGAATAGCAGGGCCTTAGTTTTATGGCATTTATTTTATTAATACTCCTGTCTTTGATTTAGTCTTTCCAGTCAGATAGTTTTTGTGATAGAGGAAACAAAGGGCTATTTACACATTCGATGGGTGGAAAACTGTGCTAACATACACGTTCAACAAATTGTTTTGCAGATGGCAAGATTGTTTTGCCGGGCAACTTCCTGTACATTACATTCTATGGACGACCGTGCAAGTTGCAGGTGCTGCAGGTGAGAGGGGCAGATGGCGTGGTGCTGCGGCAGCCGAGGAGTGACTCTGACACGGAAGCCCAGGGAGTGGCCTCTGAACAGGCTGGCGCCGAAGCCAGCGCCCTGGATCTGCCCTTACAGCTAAGCCAGCTGGATCTGGGCGAGGCCCGGGGCCCACCATCAGGCAGTACTCCCTGCAAACCAGTAGATGACAGAACGAAAAATAAAGCTGGTGACATTTTGTCGGATGTCATACAGAGTCCTGGTGACAGCAGTGGGCTTGGGCTCGAGGAGGTCACAGCCCCTGAATGTAGCTTTGCGTCTTCTGGAGAAGGAAACGAGGGCCTTGCCTCTGAAGAGGGTGTGCCGGAGTCAGCCAGTCTGGGAGCACAGTGCCACACTGATACATTTTATTTCATCTCTGCAAGCACCAGAGTCAACTTGATAAAAGGTCACACAAATTCGAAGGAGCAAGAGGACCAATTCAGAGTGACTTATGACATGATAGGAGGCTTAAATGGCCAGCTGAAAGCAATCAGAGAGATCATTGAACTGCCTCTCAAGCAGCTCGAACTATTCAAGAGTTACGGTAAGGTTTCTTCAGTGGATGGCACCCAAAGTGTTCAGTTCAAACTGAGAAGCTCATTCCACTTCTCAAGTGATTGCTCATCCTTTTGCCTGCGTTTCTTTCCTGCGCAGTGGGTGTGGTAGGAGGTGTGGCTTGCTGCGGGAGGTGCTAGTTAAGAGCTCTCTTCGCGCTGGTCTCCTAGGCTGTGGCCGGCCAGCTGTGGCCTCGTCTCCCTTCATCGCTCGCTGCCCAGGGGTCTGTGCTGGATCTGCAGTGCGCGTGTTGTCAGGGTCGGCGGTGATGCCTAGAGGAGTAGCCGAGCACGGATACACGTCTCGGTCAGGAAATGGAGCTGTGTGTGGGCGTGTGCGCTGCAGCACGTGGTCACCGAGCGGCTCGGTGCCTGGGAATCTCAGGGCTGCTTCTCTGTGGTCGCTGCCCAGTCCTCTGCACGTGTTTGGTGCATAGCATCTCCGTCTCTGCTTTTTCTTTGTCATGGATCTTCATATATCCATGTAAAATGAACCCTCAGACTGACGTTTGGTAGGGTGCATACCTGTTTCAGGATGGCTGGTTGGATGAAAATTGGGATGGGTGGCTACATCGTGCCCTTGTGGTTGTCTGGACGTTGTTTTGGTAATGTGGGGAGGGGCGTGGCAGTGTCGGGCCCCTGCGCCTGGACAGGGTGGGACTATAGAGAAACAGTTACTGCTGTTGCTCAGGGTTTGGCCCAGTCGGTACACCTTCCTGGGCAGAATAGAGAAGGTCTGACTCTTACTGTGGCTTTGCGATGTGAGGTAGGTTTAGATTTTCAACTTGTGTTTTAAGCCATGTGATAGCACTTACAAGAGACCTAGCAGCGGTGAATTCAGTGAGCTTTCGTTTCCCCGTAGGAATCCCTCCGCCTAGAGGAGTGCTACTCTACGGGCCCCCCGGGACCGGGAAGACCATGATTGCCAGGGCCATCGCCCACGAGGTCGGGGCCTACGTGTCCGTGATAAATGGCCCGGAAATTGTGAGCAAGTAGGTGCACACTCCAGTGGGATAAACGGTGTTACTGAGTCTGCTTCTTAAGTGTGTTTTTAGGGCTCCATCAAAGATTTAGTTTAGTTCCGGGTGGATTACTCAGTCAGCTGAGCTCTTCAATGGCTGCAGATGAGGCATGACTGCCTTTTTACATATCTCGAAAAACCACAATGAAGTTCCGGAAACTAAAAACTGACATGATGATGATAAACTCTGCCTGTGCCATTATTACTTGGTAATAATAAATAGAACAAAATTTCACAGATCATATTTACCACTGAGCCCCAGTTACAAGGATTTGGAGAGTGGGACAAATATCTGGAGTGAAACACACAGAGTCCTTGTGGCAGAGATTTGAATTCTGTAAGGTAATCCAAACGGGTCTGCGACCTATTTTTTGAGGAGTTCTGGCTCTTAAACAACTAGAACAATGTTTGGTCTCAGGTTCGTCACATCATTGTAGCATTTACTTTACAAAGGCAAGTGGGTGATGGTTATAGTCCAGTGAAAACATCGTACCTCAGTATAGCGTGCTTTTTTCTTTTAAAGAAAAAGTACACTTTCTTTGGGTTATTCCTTCTTAATCTTTGTTGTAGTAGGTGAGTGGGAGTATCTTTTCAATTAGAAAAATATTTTGGATCAAATGTAGCTGAAACAAAAAACCGAAATACATGAACTATCTGTAGCTCGAAAAACTGTTTGTCTTCACGTGCATTTGCAGTTGTGATAAAATTTGTCATCGTTCACACAGACCTGTTCTGCAGCATCGAGACTCTGGTCTCGATCATGTCTTTGTTATTCCCACACTTAATCATTTCCTGGTGTGGTATGATTCTTAATGTGCCATATTCCTAATCTGCCCACATGCGTACTTTCCTGGGCTTCAGTATTTTACTGAAACTAAAGGGAAAGAAGAGGATCTGGGTCATCAACCAGCACGTGGCCTGAGTGTAGACTGGGGAGCAGCCCGCACCCGAGCCACAGTGTCGAGCCGCCTTTCAAACCCCCTTCTCGTAAATGTTTGCCTTTGCAGCGTGGGGCCTTATGCAGTCGTGACGTATTACGCTTTACGTGGCCGACAGCACCTAACCTATTAGCTTATTGGTTAGGGTATTTTTATTTATCTTTTACCATTTTTAACTGTTTACCAAAACAGTTATATTCCTTAATGGGAATCTTGATTTTAGAGCTTTTATTTCTTAGTAAAGAGTGGCTTAGCTTATGCGGTTAACTTGTCTCTTCGAGACATTGAGTAATTCATACTTTAAATACAGAGTTGAGTTGACTCTCCTTCTTACTGTATGAGACCCCTGTGCCACCTTCTATCTGGTTATTATTTGTATTCACCATCCATTATTATTTGTGCTAACAAAGCCGCCCTATTTTTTATTTTAGTGACTTCTGCCAGGATCACGTTCCATGTGTTATTCTTCAGTGCTTGCCCAGATAGAAATA
Organism: Sturnira hondurensis; assembly: GCF_014824575.4. Lineage (NCBI taxonomy): Eukaryota > Metazoa > Chordata > Mammalia > Chiroptera > Phyllostomidae > Sturnira > Sturnira hondurensis. The sequence goes on along the minus strand of NW_028082759.1, from coordinate 26,579,437 downwards.
ACTATATGTGTAAATATTGTATAAAGACATAATTATTAGGAGTAATAACATACTCAAGTGGGACACCTCCCCTACTACATAAACAATTAAACTTGCATTAAACCTAAAAAGAAAACAACTGTTTGTCTGGAATGTTGGCTGCAGACTTGACAGTAACTTAAAATTATTTATTTTTCTTTACAAATACAGGTTCTACACCGGGTAGAAAATAAACTTTGCCTTTGCAAATAGTATAATAAGACTAAACTCTCACAATAGTTGCAAGTACACAATTTACCTTAAAACATTAAAAATGTACAAATTTAACAACACATAGTATCTTTACTATATGCAACTTAATACCTAATAAAAATAACTTCCACTCTCGTGGCACCTTCATAAGACTGTTTCGTGAAAGAAGTGGATTGAGAGGCGCTCTGCTGAGAAAGAGCGAAAGTGGGCGGAGCTCTGAGAGGATGCCGCCCACTGCATGGTCTGGTTGCCGCTGCGGTCGTGTCCTCGCTGCTGTGGTTTAAAACGGGGAACGTGGCGCGCGTTCGTGAAGTCTGCCGTGGACTCCGTCCTGGTAACCAGCACTGTGAACCCCACTGAGATGCTCTCTCCCGTGACGGTGCCCCTCACTCGGCAGCTGCCGGAGGCCCTTTTCATTCTCTTGGGTTGCGTGTAGATGGCCAGCATCAGCCTCACAAAGCGAAAGGGTCATCAGTCCGAAAGCCATGACGGGTCCTTGGGTTTGTGGAGGCCCAGGTGCTGAAGGCATCCTGACTAATGATGATTTATTACCAGCTGGGGGTCACCTCTGCTCAACGCCAGAGATGCTCTGCGTAAATGTGGTTTAAAACAAATGGTTGCCTAGTATTCTGTCTGGATGTTTTATATGGTGAAATGTAAATTTTTAATGCATGTACAAGTTGTTTGGAAAATAATTTTTGAAAGCAACTTTAAGGATTCTGGAACTACTGGGAAAGTCAGATGAGCTTTTATAGAAAAGGCTTTGAAAACAATGAGTTGATCCTTAACTGTGTTGTGTTTGTTACAGATTCTATGGGGAGACTGAAGCCAGGCTGCGTCAGATATTTGCCGAAGCCACTCTGCGGTACTGTGTGTTCCCAGATGTCTGAGATTAGTAGTTAGGATGTGTGGTCAGAGCAGAGGTGCCAGCACTTGACGTGAAGCGAGAGGGAATAGTACAGAACCAACAGTGGTGGTGGCACCAGGACAGATTGTAAATCTAGTGACTTTCTGTCTGATGCTTCACTCGTTCTATCTAATGCTGTTCTGAAAGTTTGATAAATGAGTCACTAAATTACTAGGTAGCAAAAGGTACAAACTTCAAGTTATTAAAGCAATAAGTCGTGGGGATGTAATGTACAGGATGGTAACTATAGTTAAATTAACAAAACTGGGTTGCATATTTGAAGCTTGTAAAATTAGTAGATCATGTAAGAGCTCATCACAAGAAAAAGACTGTCGTGACTACACATGGTGATAACTTCACCATAATATCACAAAAATACAGATATTAAACTGTTATGTCGTATTCCTGGAACTAATGTAATGTTACATGGCAGTCATATCTCAATTTTTTAAAATTACATATGGCAAAAGCGTGGAGACAGTGCTGCTTGAATGCCGCGTGGCTCCGCTGGAGCAGAGACGTGTATGGTGCGCTGCATTTTGGGCGCCAGGCGTGGTTGGCACACAGCTCCCTTGTGGACTGCGCTGCCCTTCGTGCTTGAAATTTTAATTGCATTTTGCTTCACAGGGACAGATACTCTGCTCTGTGACAGTTTCTGTTGATTATTCCTCAAATAAGGCTACCATGTCACATTGTAAGGAGCATTAGAGTATGATTTATAACTTGGTCTAATGTAATATTGTAATATGGTCGTGTCTCTCCTATTGTTTGGGTATTTAACTTACCATAATTACTGGTATCTTATCAGAAGAGCTTCAATTTTTGAAGATTTTTTCCCAGTAATAGGATAGTTGAAATAAGGAGTCTGTATTCCTAACACTGATGTTGTAAGCGCCAGAGTGTTCATTATTGTTTAGTGTATTTTTGCTATTGTTTTGTTCCTGGTGGTTGAGGTTCCCCTTATGAGAGAATTCACATCTTTTAATGGGAGCGTTGACCATCTTGAAAGTTCTTTATTTAATATGTAAAAAAAAAAAAAAGAGCCCTGGCTGGTGTAGCTCAGTGGATGAGCGCGGGCCTGCGAACCACAGGATCGCGGTTCGATTCCCAGTCAGGGCACATGCCTGGGTTGCAGGCCAGTTCCCAGCAGGGGACTCATGAGAGGCAACCATACATTGATATTTCTCTCCTTCCCTTCCCCTCTAAAGGTAAATAAATAAAATCTTTAAAAAAAAGAGAGAGAAAAGGTTTCTACTTTCTCTCCCTTGGACTTGAAACCTGCTCCTAGGGACAGCATCTCTAGCCTTGGCTGCGGGGTTAACCCAGGCCCGACGGCTCAGCGGGCACCAGTGGGCCTGCTCTGCCCGGGCGTGGCTCTGACCTCACGGGCAGTAGCCTGTTCTCGGTGCTCTTCGCTGAGGGCAGGTCCGCTGGCTTGTGATTTTGCTGAGTTGGTGATTTAGGCCAGAAGTAATCTGAGGCCTATGAGTTCAACATGCTTTTGCTTTTGTATTAGTATTAACGAAATCCTCCATGTCGTGTTTGATTTATAAAGTTAAAACCATGTAGTTTTAATTCTTTAATGGAAACGCCATGTATCAAATTTAAACATTAAGTGTATATTAGAGAAGTTATTTTTCTTCTTTGTTTTTAGGCACCCATCGATTATTTTTATTGATGAGCTGGACGCACTTTGCCCTAAAAGAGAAGGGACTCAGAATGAAGTGGAGAAGAGAGTCGTGGCTTCCCTCCTGACGCTGATGGATGGCATTGGTTCAGTGAGTACAGCGCAGTGTGGGCGCAGTTAGGGGGGGTCCATTCTCGGTCATTCGTGCATACACACTAGCACAACTGTCAAACGTGCCTTGAAGTTTGGGGTGTTCTAGGATAAGGGGAAATATTGGCCATCAAACTAGAGGAAGAGACCGTAAGATAATTTTCTGGGGCAGATTTCTTTGTAACTGCTAGGGCGGTATAACCTGGCATATTTTCCTACCATATAAAATAATATACAACAATGGGCCCTAGCTGGTGTGGCTCAGTGGATTGAGTGCCGGCCTGAGAACCAAGGGGTCACTGGTTCAGTTCCCAGTCAGGGCACATGCCTGGGTTGTACACCAGGTCCCTAGTAAGAGGCATGGGAGGGGCAGCCGCACACTGAGGTTTCTCTCCCTCTCTTTCTCCTTCCCTTTCCCTCTCTCTGGAAATGAATAAATAAAATCTCAAAGAAAGCAATATACAACAATGGGTTTCTTTTGTAATAAACATGTTACTAACTTATAAACCGGAAGCAAAAGTCAATAAGAAAGATTTAGTGGTTAAATTTGGGGGAATTTGCAGAGAAGTCTCATGAGGAAGTCTTACGCACATGTGGAAATGGACACTCTGGGGACAAGTGAGAGGAAAGGAAAGGAGAGCGCTGGAAAGTGTGTCTGCGTGGCGTTGGGAACGAATCCGCCTTATTGTGGCCTCCCCGACAAGGCGCGCGTGTGCTCTGAGGTTAATGAAGTCTGGGCTCTTCAGAGGGGGACACGCACTCCTGACGGTCCTGACCAGAAGGCGACACTTCCTGTGCACAGTTGTAAATAACTTATCTTTTACAATCATGTTAGAACCTGAGAAATTTTTAAAATTGCATATTAAAAACAGTGGACTATTAGAACTTATTAGTTTGTATAGCCTATTGGTAGAAATTGAACATGTGCAAATGATGTGAAGGTTTCTTATTGAGTCTTTCTCTGTTTTTGAAATCTTCATCCAAGGATATGTTTATTGATTTTAGAGGGAGGAAGGTCGGGGGGAACATTGATGTGAGAGAGAAACGTTGATTGGTTGTCTCCCGTATGCTCCCTGACCAGGGATCGAACTCACATCTTGGGTGTGTGCCCTGACTGGGCATTGAACCTGCAGCCCTTTGGTGTATGGGACGATGTACCCACTGACTGAGCCAGCTGGCCAGGGCGAGCCTCTGTTGTTTGCTGACAGTGCATTATAGTTTTAAGAATAACACAAGAGAAGGGTTGCTCTCTGGGGAAAGCTAGAGGGCCAGCTGGTTCTCAGTCTTGGGTCAGTACCTCGGTGCAGTCTGCAGGTCTTGGGTTCGGCTCTCCAGGGATGGGGCTAGAGAGTTCAGTGCTGGTGTTTTGGAGACGGTGGGGCTCTGGTGACTGACCCACAGTAATAACACTTGCACCTCTGATACGCTAACNTTTAAGAATAACACAAGAGAAGGGTTGCTCTCTGGGGAAAGCTAGAGGGCCAGCTGGTTCTCAGTCTTGGGTCAGTACCTCGGTGCAGTCTGCAGGTCTTGGGTTCGGCTCTCCAGGGATGGGGCTAGAGAGTTCAGTGCTGGTGTTTTGGAGACGGTGGGGCTCTGGTGACTGACCCACAGTATAACACTTGCACCTCTGATACGCTAACCAGGGTGCAGGTTTGTTTGTTTATGATGAGAAGTGGAATTGTTAAGCTGACCAAATACCTTTGTTTATGGATGACTCATTTCACCCAAAAGGCATGTATGTAAGGCAAGAAGCCGTATTATAATGCGGATTATAATCCCACCCAGGGGGCATTCAGGTGAAAGGCTCTGTGCTGGGGCATCTTAATCACTGAGGCACAGGGTCATTCTCTGCCCCTGGGCAGGCCTGCTGGGGACTGGGGTTGCCTTTGGGCTGTGACACTGATATTTTAGTGAAATTTAGTTGGGGGCCTGTACTTGTCTTCCGACTTCATTAAGACTCCTCCGTTTTCTGTTGGCACAGCCCGTGTGGCTGGGGAGGTTGGGCTTTCTCTGAAGCCCGTCTCAGCCGTGCCGGCTCTGTGAGCTCACACCTGGGCCTGCTGAGCAAAACGTGGGTTGTTCTCTTCGGTGGCTGACCGTGGTCCTCGGTCCTTATACTTTGTTCCAAATTTCGTTCTCAGTGGAAGTCCATGCATGGTCAAGGGTGGCTGGCACTCCGGTGTTGGGTATATTGCTGCCGGTGTTTCAGGAATTTAAAAATACATCAAAATAAAACAAAACAGCCCATATGTGAAGAAGATCACTTATTCTAGTGCCTTCTGTTTGAATAACCTGTAGGCCGTAATCTTTGCTTTCAAGTAAGGGAAAATGACAACTTAAGACATTTAAATTAAAATAACTATGTGCCAGTGTGTCATGTGTTAGTGTTCATAGGGATAGTGTGGGTAGGTGCTGGGTGTGGGAGAGACACGCTCACGGGGCGGGGGGTGAGCGTTGGAACACCTCCTGGGAGAGGGAGCGTCCAGGCTGAGCTTTGGGAACTGAGGGGTGGGAGGGAAAGCGCAAGGGCCCAGCAGCCCGGACCCTCGGGGCGCAGGTGCGTGTGTCTCTCTCATATACACATGTACGTAAGTATGTGTACGTATTTTACTTTTAGAAGAACGATTTGTTTTTATTTTGGTAGGAAGGAAGCGAAGGACAGGTGTTAGTCATCGGGGCCACAAATCGCCCGCATGCTTTGGACGCTGCTCTCCGCCGCCCGGGCCGGTTCGACAAAGAGATTGAGATCGGAGTCCCTAACGCTCAGGACCGGCTCGACATCCTTCGGAAACTCCTCCGAAAGGTGCCCCACGCCCTCACGGAAGCCGAGCTGCTGCAGATGGCCAACAGCGCGCACGGCTACGTCGGAGCCGACCTGAAAGCCCTGTGTAACGAGTCAGGTGAGAGCAGTGTGCCGCGTGGTCAGTCCGTGTCCGTGGGCTTCGCAGCCCTGGTCTATCTCATTTCCCAATGAAGACCGCTGATTCTTTCTAATTGTGAAATATATACTTATTGAGGGAAAAATCTAGGTAATTCAGGAGACTATAAACAAGAAAACCCACTCCTAACCCTCCCTCCTCAAACTGCCGCTCTCACAGCACACACCCCTCCCGGCCTCCCCAAGCCTGCGCACAGAGGTGCGGCCGGTGTGTTCACGGGGCGTGGGCGCACGCCCGGAGCTGTGAGGAGGCCCCTGCTCCTCTGGAGTAACATCCGGGCCCCTTCTCGGGTCGGGACAGACGTTCGGAGCAGAGGCTCTCACCTGGAGAATGCAGCAAGGTGATGGCCAGAGTGCTGCTCCTGAGTCTGTATCCGGGACGTCTGGGCTGGTGCCCGCAGGCGTCCGACAGGCTCCCAGCTGCTGCTGCTGCTCTGGGGACCACATTCAAGAGGCCAGGACACAAGACGTTGGTCCTTAAATCTCATTACGCGTCATGTTCACCTGGAAGCTACGTGCCCTCGCCCCGCCCCCAGTACCTAACTGAGGGAGGCGGTGGGGAACTGGAGTCAGGATTTGTGTTTCCCAAGTGACTGTGAGGCAGCCAGTCCCGCACTTGCCTGTGATTGCTTTGACTCTGACCTGGCCGTGGATCTCCCAGTGCAACCCCTGTGCGGGTCTGTTGTGGAGCTCGTTAGAAACCCAGTGCTGGGCCCCTGCTGCGGCTCTGGAGGTCTGGGTGGGGCGCAGGCGCTTCGCGTTTCTGTCAAGGTACAGGTGGTGTCCATGCTGCTGGCTGGGGACTGTGCTCCGAGAGCCGCTGATCTAGGCCAGACAGCGCTACGAGCTTTGAAGCTTCTCTGTGACTGATTGAAATGACTGGGTTAGATCTAGGGAATGCAGTTCTCGGGCTCCCTCCGCTGATTGNCTGGCCGTGGATCTCCTAGTGCAACCCCTGTGCGGGTCTGTTGTGGAGCTCATTAGAAACCCAGTGCTGGGCCCCTGCTGCGGCTCTGGAGGTCTGGGTGGGGCGCAGGCGCTTCGCGTTTCTGTCAAGGTACAGGTGGTGTCCATGCTGCTGGCTGGGGACTGTGCTCCGAGAGCCGCTGATCTAGGCCAGACAGCGCCACGAGCTTTGAAGCTTCTCTGTGACTGATTGAAATGACTGGGTTAGATCTAGGGAATGCAGTTCTCGGGTTCCCTCCGCTGATTGAGAGTTTCTTCCCAGAGTTCTTACGTGACAGCAATGTAACTGCCCCGAACTGTGTCATTTAACTCTCCTGCTCAGTGAGAAAGTGTGTGTCCACCTTTGTCCTGCAGGTATGTACCACGGTTTTGAATAAAACTTGAAAATGACAATTCTGAAAGGTAGAAAAGCCACAATTAAGGAAACAGTTAAGAATTAACACTTAAAAACAGAAATAAGCATATGTACATAAGGTTTCCCTAGAACATCCGCTTGCTTATGGCCCATGGACCTGTGTGTTGCCGGCGCTTTTGCGTATTGCCTGTCGGGTAGTTTTCCTGCTTCCTGGCTGCCTTCTAGTTGGGAAATTGCTCTTGTTAACCAAACGCGGTGCACAGGTCTGAGTGTCACATACAGTGAAGTGATTCTGAGTTTCACAAAACCTACGTGAACTGTGTCGCTGATTGTTTGTAAGATAGAGTCCCGGAGGTCCAAATCCCTGTGGCACGTGGTCTCGGGCAGGCTCGCCACCTCCCCACAGCCTGGCAGAGGGGCGCCGCCCCTCCCAGCGTGCTCACTCTCAGCCCCTCCAGTCTGTCCAGTGTTGCCGAGTGGTTTCCCTAACTCCCACCTTTGTCTCCGTAATGAGTGTGAGAGTTGGAAATCCTGCAGTCATGTTGCTTTCAACACCTGGATCTCTTACTGTATGAGCAGACACAATATTCATAGGGTTGGGCGTGAAACTTATTTTCAAATGTTGTTTCCTTTCTAATTAACTTCTGTGCTGGAGCTAGATTCGATACGTCGTGACCTGTCCAGAAAGCCCGGCGTTTGAGCTCCTCTTCGCAAAGCAGAGAGCAGCTGCGGTTTGCAGCGCTCTGTCTCAGCCGGACAAGCTGTTTACAGGTTCTGCTCTGACACGTCCTGACATCTAGTGACCGTGTTTGCGTTCCTCCTGGGATTAGGCTGCCTTCGTAATGAATTAGTTGCGTAGCCTTTTATTAATTCCCACAAAATTTATAATGTTTTAAATTAACAACCTAGATAAGCACACTACACTTTTTTGGAAAACATGAAATGTTAATTATGTAGCAGAGACATGAATTATATAAACTCAGCTGAATGTTTGAAGATGCTTAGCAACAGTGTTTTCCAAATACAGGGATTTATTATAAACTTGTCCTTCTAAGGCTGCCTGAGCCCTTTCAGGAGCGTGAACTGAGTAGAGCTGATTTTTCCGAGAGGTGGACTCAGACATTCTGTTTCCAGGGAGAGGACGTATTTGCTTCACTACTCTCTGAGCTTATCTGTAGCATTCTTGTTGATTACACATCATTTCATTGTGGTCATACCAAATACTTGGGCATTGATGAGACAGCGTCACCGAACAGGAAGAATGAAATTCACATTTAAACAATGATTTTACCGTTATTACACTCAGGTCGGTGTAGTCAGAAGGCTAAATCTAATGACTATAACATACCTTTTTTTTTTGAGATGGAAAATTTTACCTGTCTTACAGCAGAGTTCTGAGCTATTGATGGCTGTTAGTCCTCCATCCCACCCGTTAATAGCTTATTTTAGTGGGAATTTATGGTGGATCTGCTTTGTACAAAGTACTTAACTCTTACGAAAGGTTCTCTTTTTGACATTTTCCACCGTGTTTGGAATTCTTCCAGTGGTGTTTTCCAGGTTGGAATTAAAGTACCGATTTTGTGAAAATTCAGCATTTTTAGACAAAGTCCAGGGATGTGGTGGGGCCCGGTGGCAGGCTGTGGCGTAGGTTCACACAGTGGCACTGGCCTGTGTCAGCTGGCCGAGAGTCCGGGCAGCTGGGTGACCGCTCGCACCCGGCTTCCTCCCCTGCTGGACAGGGTGCCGCACCCTGTTAACAGTCCTCACGAGGTTTGAAAAGGGCAGTGGGTGTGGCTCGTTCAGGCCCTTGGTGAGTAGGGCCTTTCTTTTTAAAAAGTTTCGTATTTTTATATGTATTTACGCATTTGTAGAAGCTTATTTGAATTTTGGCAGTATTCCTGGTATTTTATGAAGCATTTGTGGTTATTTTAGTACAAGAGACATTGGGGAAATTTGGAGGAATTCTCTGCCTGGCTGGAGTAGTGGTTTTTACTAAGTCTGGATGGGTGAACATCTTGCTCATCAGTAAGAACATGTGGGCTGGGGACGGATGTGGCTTGTTGTGGGGGCCTCCCTGACAGATTTTCCTTCTGAACCAGAGTCACAGCCTCTCCCCCTCCCTGCCTCCCGTGTGACACACTTTGGAAAGCAGTGGCGGCCCCGGGTGGTGTGGCTCCGAGGGTTGGGTGCCCTCCCACAAAGGGAAGGTTGTGGGCCAGGCCCCCCGTCGGGGGTCTGGGGGAGGCAGCCAGTGGGGGTTTCTCTCCCTGTCTTTCTTCCTCCTTTCCCCTCTCTCAAAGTAAATACGTAGAATCTTAGAAACGAAACAAACATTCGGCGATTCAGAGCAGACCTGGCTCCTGTGATCAGCAGAGGTCACACTGGTGACCTTTAAATGGGAATAAAGCCAGCACCCCCGTGCCTCTTTGAGGGCCCCCTCCTTGTCCCTTTTCTGTGCATGCACAGTGGGGTTGGAACTCTCCAGGGATGCACTAAGTGACAGCACCTTGTCCGTACTTCATACTGAGTTGAGGGGGCATACAGACTCCATGTAAACAGAATTTTTCTGATGTTCTGATATTTTGAGGAAAGCACACTTTACAATGGGAGCCTTAGACTTCGTTGTGCTTGCCTGCAGACTTTGTACTTCAGTATATCATTAAGCAATTTCACGCTCCACCCTTAAAATTCAAATCTGAGATTCAGATGCTCATGTTTCCTGTTCCTTCTTCACACAGTTGTCCGCAGGCTAGGTAGTAATTCTGAAACAGCATTGTTATTCCTGGAATCGGTTGAAGTTCATTGTTTTTAATAAAGGAACTTAATTGCACTCTCAAAAAGAACATCATTATTTAGTGAGCGTCGGGTGTAAAATTGTGGGATGCCGTGTGATGCTGTGTGCATGCGGCAGGATGGTGCGTGTTGACTGGGTCCGGAGCAGATGGCATTGAAGAGCATGCGTCCGGAGTCAGGTCCAGGCGCAGCTGAGTCTGGGCAGTGCTGCAGGCTGGAGGGGCGGCTGGGCCCTGGAAGGGAGGGGTGCGGAGGCAGCAGGCTTGCCGGGGGCAGTTTGCCTTCTTTCATTGCCTCTTGTTTTCTATTCTCAACTCTTTAGAGCGTTGGAAAATAAAATAATGAAAACAAAATGACAACTTATTGTTTAATTAGCTACACCTGTTTCTTGTGTCAAAGATTTTTAAGAACAGGGAAGTATTGCTTCTGTTTTTGTTTACATTTTAAAAACTTTAAACATAACAAGGAAAGGACATGTCACAGAGTGCTTGCTCTAAGCTATATTTCTTGACGTACATGTGTCTATTTGCTTCTCTGGTTAATTGTTTACTTCTGCTTTAAAAATAATGTGTGTTTTTAAAAATTTAATTTCTTGGCATAGATTTGAGAGCATCCTCGTGAGGAGTGGCAGCTGGTTTTCCAGTAGTTTCTGCCCAGCATCGCGGGAGTGTAAAGCTGAAAACATAATTTAGAGAAAAGAGATTTAAACTTTCCATTGAATGAATGAGATAATTGGTGGCCAAAGAGGCACCTGGGCTGGAGGCAGGACAGCCCCGGGGCCTCTGTTTTCGCTCTGACACTCATTTAACATCTGGAGGCCTCGACCGACAGCTTGTTCTTCCTTCCTTTCTGACCGTCTGACATACTTTATCTCGTCACGTATCTACAAACGAATGACGAAAGTTGGGCTGAGGTTATTTAAAACATGTATCTTCATGTTTGTAAGAGTGAACTCTTTAAGCACTGGGGGTTTGTCTCGTGCCAGGACCTCGCGGTCTCAGGTGTCAGGTTCTTCTCGTCCCTGGGCCTTAGCCTGCTGTGCTCTCTGCCTGGAACACTCCTCTGCCTCTTTGGCCTTGACTCACAGGTTACTGGTTCAACATCTGTTCATTTTTTCAAGTCTAACTGCTTGACTGTGGAAGCACCTTTTAGTCTCTCCTCGTTTCTGAAATGAATGTACTAGTGATTTCGGCGACAGTGTCTTAAACCGCCACTAATGCCCCACTGCTGTGGACGTCCCTGCTGTGACGTGAGGGGAGACGAGCACCTCCTTGCCTTCCATCCTTTCTGCTCCCCTAACGTGTGCATTGCATGTGTCACTGTCCTCTGTGTAGTTCAGCTTGGGTAGCGCCCCACGGATTTTCCGGTTATGTCTTAACGAACTCCACACAACACGGCCACCTCTCATCTGGACATGTTAAGTTTTGTTGCGTTCCTCACAGCATTGATTTTTGTACTTTACTACTTGTTAATTTTTGAAAACTCAGGACTTCATGTTTTGCCTTTTCTGTCTCCCCGTGGACCCACTGCTCTCCTCCTGTTACCCTCAGAGACCTCAGGTTTTTTCCCCAGCTCTGCATCCTGTGTGCATTGAAAGCACAGAGGTTTTGTTGTTTTGTGAGTAGGTAGTTGTATCATAATACTGTATATCTTTTTAAAAACCATGTATTATTGCCTTCCCTTTCCAGACCCCTTCTTCAGAGGAAAATAATTGGTCTCTTTTATTGTTGATCTTTGTGCTTACACGACATAAATGTGGCTGGAAACTTATTAGGCCCCTCCCCTTGTTTTAGGTTTTAGCCCCGCAGTTCTGGGAAGAGTGAGGTGTCTGATCTAAATTAGACATATTGACGAGTATTGCCGTGTACTACTTGGGATCCGAAGAAGAGGAAGATTCTTCTGGCCTTTTGCTTCCGTTTATGGAAGATTCTTTGCAGGAGTTTCTTCGATTCCTTCCTCCCGCCATGCTGCTGTTCGATACAGCACAGCACCTTGTTACTGAAGTTTTACTTACTTAGTTTTCTGGGCTGCTGCACCATTTAGTATTTCACCCTTTTAAAAGAAATTCTCCGAACAGATTATGTTGATGAACCTTTATGGTCTTTTTTGCAGATGTTGTTTTATAGGTTTGATTTCACGCTTGTAAATTACCTACCTTTTCATATTTTGTGGTCTTTTCCCGGCCAAACTAAGCACATGGGGGTTTGCCTCCGTCCCCCCACATTCATCCACCTTCCTCTCCACCCCCCTGGCCGCCCCCCACCCCGACACACAAGCATGGCACGTTCGACATGCTCTGACACACGTGAGGTTTGGGCTTGTTTCTAGTGGTGATGGTTCAGTCTGTACTCGGCGGGTGGAAGGTGAATCCTGCGTTACTTTTCCCTTTGCAGGTCTCAGTGCCTTGCGGAGAGTCCTGAAGAGACAGCCTGGCCTCCCCGACAGCGAGGCGGCTGCGCTGGTGAGGGTCACGCTGAGTGATTTCCTGCAGGCGATGAATGAAGTCAGGCCCAGCGCCATGAGGGAGGTCGCCGTGGATGTTCCAAATGTGAGTCCTTTGCACCCCCTTGTAGGCCGCGCTGCGTTAAACTCTGAAAGACACGGGAGCTCCAGGGGAACTACTTTCCTAGGCTAAAATTTAAAAAAGAGTTTCAGTTAAAGTACTAATAACATGCCTTTGCCTCTGGACTTCTTATTAATATATGCAAACTAGAGCTACAAGTTTGGTAAGGTATTGGCCAAACATCTTGTAGGAAATACTCAGTTGGCAATTTGGAAATGCGGTTTTAGAATTCAAGAGAGAGCCAGGCTTCAGCGCTATGTACTATTAAAGCATGGCTGGGACCTCTGGGGCTGGGACTTGTGGGGCTGGGGGGTGGGGGTGCTGGGGAGATGCCTTTTCTGTGGGGATCCCCTGTTAATGTCCCCCATGTCCCAAGTGGGCCTGTTTTCAGGGGGGAAATGGCCTTATAATTGTCTCTGAATACATTAGTATTTCAAGAGAAGGAACGGTCTTTAATACACTACTACGTATTATGAAGTGTCAGAACAGCTGTTATGGAAGTTTGTTTGGTCACAGACCACGTGGAGCAGAGACTGTCCATTTTGCAGTGTGGTAGGTGGCAAAAAACAACCACACATTCTTCCCATCACCGTGTGTTTGCCCTTTGCACCTCACCTTTGTAGGTCCCACCGTAAAATAGAAGGAGTCAAGTTCTCGACCCTGGTATCTGTGCTTGGCTGTGGACCTCGAGAGTGTGCTTGGGAACGCTGGGGGCTTACCTTCCCACGGCTCTCAGTCCCTGCATCGGTCACTTGGGTCACTCAGTCACAGAGGAAGGATGTGCTGGTTCCTGGGGACGAGAGACCATGTAGGGTAGAGGTGAGCCCTCTCAGCTGAGCCCCTCCCAAGTCCAGCCCTCAGGCTGGGCCAGCGGTTGGACGGCCCACCAGACTAGCGTGCCCATTGGAGTTGGCCGGGGGTCGATGCCATAAGAGCCAGCCAGGACGCCCCCAGAGTTGTCTGAAGTAATAAATGTCTTTTGTTTGGAGCCACTAAATGTTGGGGCAGTTAGCAGAAGCTAAGTGATACAGACACTGGTTAACTTCTTACATAATAGAGCACAGTTGTTTCGTAAATTGAGGCTGGGAAGTGGTACCCTAGAGGCAGGAGCATCCCCAAGGACTCACTGCTAGTTTAGGCCAGTTAATGTAGTTTTGAGGTGGTTTTGAAACATTTTCAAGTTCACTGCTGAGCTTACAGCTCACCTTTGGGGTTTTTAGAAGCTCTGTTGCAGAACATGCTAATTTAGTAAGAACGATTTGACAAATGGGGTTATGAAATAATGAATGATTGATGTTGGGTTAGTAGAAACTTCTCATTTCTTTGGAATTTATGGTCTAAAGTTTGGGCACATTGGTATGAATACTTTATTTGCAGTATTTATCTGTATTTTATTGGCTACTTTTGCATAGTATAATGGGTCAGATAGATGCCATAACATGCCACATGTTTCAGATGATAGGGTCATAAATCAACGACACCATCCAGAAACACCTTACTGTTTTAAAACTGGAGGAACTGGGAAAACAGGCAGTGAGGTTTGACACGTGAAGTCGCTGCCAGTGGAGAGTGCGTCTCCACAGTGGTTGTCAGCTCCTGGGCCCGCTGAGCTGATTTATTCATCCCAGGAACTGGCCCCGTAACTGCAGTTTTAATTGCGCTAATGAAAGGGTTTTTCCTATATTTTCTTTTGATACAGTATTTACAGTGCATGGACTTGTGCCATTTTCCACTTGGCACTTTGTGGTCTGGCCTCGGGCCACGGTGTCCCGTGATGTGCTCACGGCCCGAGCCGGCACGGCGGGCCCGGGGCCAGGGGGTGGCGGGGCTGCTTTCTGTGCTCGCCTCGGGCTGTAAAAGGGCTCCCGAGAAGTCAACGTTTCTGTAATTGGGTTCCTGAACTTCACCCTCTGATTCCTGGCTACTGCATCTGCAAAAACATCTCCAAATTATTTCTGCAGAAAGTTTAGTGCTTATTTTGCTATAGAAAACGTGTTTGAAGTAGCTCGTTAATTGTGAGCATTTTAAAATAGTAAATTGAGCATTCAGTATCTTTTGAGAAAAGATTTTAGTGTGTGAAATTAAAACCTTGAAATCACACTAGCCTAGCTATATTTAAGTTTGAAAGAAATGTCTTAAGATGGGAATGTTGCCAGTTATAATATAATACATTATTAATTTCAGGAGACTGTAAGTGTTAGGCACTTACTTAAATTAATGTTTCCTTTTTTTGGACGCTCTGAAATGGTGATTATACCACTTGGTGTATTAAAAGTCAAATGTATTTTACAATTAATTGGTGATTAAAGTCAAACGTATTTCTTTACCACAGGAATTCTTAGAAGCCCTGAAAAGTCTGATATATAGTGAAAGTTCTGTGTGTCACCCAGAGGTAGTGGCTGTTAATATTTTCTTTCAGTAGATTTTTAAGATTTGTCTGTGTGCATATAGATATCTTAATGTAGTTAATCTTTGGGTATAGTTTTATATTCTGCTTTTTCCACTTAAAATTATGTGGTAGACGTTTTAGTTTAAAATTTATTAGCTGACATCTTTTTAATGACTGAATAACAGACTTATGTATATGAGCTGTAGTTGTTTTATCCTTCTATTCTCAAATATTTAGGTGTTTTACTTTCTTAAACAGTTATAAGCTTGTTTTTGTCCAATCTTTGCATTTATGAGACATAGAAGTCGAACTTCTATGGGCTAGGTTGAACATCTAGTTTTGTTTCCAGAAAGTTATTCTGACTTATAACCATGTGATAAAAATTTTCAGTGACAAAGAGCTTAAGCAAATCTTTTTTTTTTAAAGATTTTATTTATTTATTTTTAGAGGGGAAGGAGAGAGGGAGAGAGAAATGTCAATGTATGGTTGCTTCTCATGGGTCCCCTGCTGGGAACTGGCCTGCAACCCAGGCATGTGCCCTGACTGGGAATCAAATCGCGATCGCGTGGTTCGCAGGCCTGTGCTCAATCCACTGAGCTACACCAGCCAGGGCCTAAGCAAATCTTACTTTATTTTCACTTTAGTTCTTTTCTTTTTTACTTTCTACTAGAGTTTGTTTTCTTGACCGAAGAGGTACTCTTTCATTGTGAGGAATAATACTGAATGATATTTAGATGCATAGAGATTTTAAAAAGAAAATGAAAAATAACTATAATATGCTTTCTCTTTTCTATAAAAATGTTAAATTTTTAGAGAAAGGGTGTAGCTAGATGAGTTTTTAATAGATTTTAAGTTGTATGAGAGCAGTTTCTTTTTATTTCTATCCTTACTACTTAGCATATGACTAGTACATAAGAGATGGCCAGTCACCATTTGTTGAATGAATGTGTGATATAATTTTTCATGAAAAAACATATTAGATGGTTCATTTCAGATACATCTGAAAAAGTTTGTCATCTTTCTTCTACACCAAGGTACAATGTAGTTAGTCTATTTCCCACATGTAACATTCTTCAGATTTTCCATATTTTATAAAGCAGCTGATTTCTAGAGTGAATATTAGTCCTTATTATTTGTTCAGTGAATATAGCATTTCTGTAATTAAAATGCTTATAATAGTGCTAAGCTGTCTATTCTGGAAGGATATAGAATAGTCCTTTATATTTTTCCCAGAAACATGTTTTCTTAATGTATTAAAAATTCTTAGTAAGGTAAAGAAAAAATATGCTTTTAATATTTGTATTTGTATATTACCTTTGCAATAGGTCATTGCATACACGCCCCAGCCATTGTCACTGGTAAATAACATTCTTAACCAAATATGTACAAATTAATCCCTATCAAGTTTAATTCATTTATACATCTTAACCACCGCTCCCCGCCCCAGGCTTTGCCTATTTCATTTTATGTAGTTTTAGGTTGTCCCTTATTATTTAGAAATAATCCATCTTTATACTGTGATACTGATTTTGGATTACAGTTTTCCGAATTTGGACATTCGGTTCAGAATAAGCTAAAAGCCAATACAAAGATGGGGCTCTATTTTTATGTGAACCCGCTTTTGTAAAGTGGACTGCGACCAGAATCTCAGGACTAACTGTGTGGCCCCAAACCCACTTACAAACGTGGGCCCAGGTCCAACCTCCAGGTAGTGGGCGGTCTCCCCGAGTGAACACCGAGTGCTCATTTAATTAACGAGCATGTCGTTAGTTAAATGAGCACTGTCCACTCCCTTTTTAGGCAGTAGCAAACTTCTTAATTGTATAAATAACCAAAAGCCTGTCTGTTTCACTATTTACATATTCAAAATTTACTGATGTATTTTCATTTGGCACCTTTTCAGATGAGAGCAGATCAGCAGAATGTGACCAGCCAGCTGAATTTCACAGGATGAGCTCGTTAGCATTACTTTTCTGTGCAGAGATTTGAATTAAGTAGTTTAATTGACCATAATTACAGTTCATTCTTCATGTACCCCCAGGATAATTAGATGGAATTTATTTGAGTTTCTATATTTTAAAAACAGCACTGTGTTCTCTATTTTCCTTGTTTTTACAGTTTTGGAGGGTTGAGGGTTTCTGTGATGCCTTCCTAAGTAACAGATTGCTGTTTTTGGAATGGTGCAACCGGTGGAAACTCTATTAACTCCGTATTGGTTCTTGGCAGGGCTCTGCACTGGGTCCCTTTTGATTCGGGCTCTTGTTGTCTAGACAGAGGAGCGTCTTCTATCACTCCCAAGGCCCCAGGCTTCCTTGCCAGCCTCTCTTGTGCGTTTTTATAGTTTTCAGTAATAACAATTGAACAGGAAAGCACATTCGGGAAAGTAGATTACTTTTAACCAGGAAATGCTCTGTGCCAAAATCAAGATTGTAGTTTTAGCTTTATTACATATTTTAGAAGTTTAACTCTTTCGTTCCACTTTTCTTTTTATAACTTCTCAGGCCTCTGTAGGGGCAGAAAGGAGGAGGTAACAGAAGTTAGTAGAAGAATCACTGATTTCCATTGTCAGCTGTGATCCTGGATACCTTTGGTGAAATCAAACTCTTTCTTTTAGATTGTAAATGGCAAACTTGGTTGGCAGTTTCTTATGGGTGTCTTCTGTTGAATTTAGGAAAAGTGCTGCACTGGTGTGTGTGGTCAGTACTCAGTAGAACTTGCTGAGCGTTTGCTGAAACACGATTGTCCCCAGGAGCAGAGGAGAGCCGGGGCAGGGTCTGTGTGGTTCTCTTGCACCGCGCTGCCTCACTCCCCCTCTCCAGGCGGGACCTGGGCTCGCCTCCTAGTCCTTCTGCCCCAGTGCTTCTCTCTCTGAGCGAGCGACGAGCGACGTTTCCAAAAGCTCCGAAGGCCGGCTGCACTAGCTGGTGATCACAGAGTGGAGGCGGAGCCTCTGGGCGGGCGGTCCTGCCCGCGCCGCTGTCCCGCTCTGGTCTCGCAGAGCGCAGCTCCCGGTGAGCCGCCCCATATTCTGCACCCCTTGTTCTCTCCTCACCCGACCTCTCTGGCACCACGGGTCTGGTGGTGTGGTCCCCGATACACACACACACAATGCACACGTCTGCCTTGAGGTCTTTGGTCTTGTTCTCACCTCTGTGTTCCCACTGCTTAAAAGCAGTAACAACTATTAATACATACACATTTGTTAAATGATTGAATGAACATTTTGTCAAGCGTTTGGGTTTTGTTATTTTTTTCAGAAATAGTCATTTTACCTTTCCGTACAAATGTTTTTTGGTAACAGCTTTATTAAGATACAGTTCACACATCAGCTCGCCCACTCAGAGGGTTGATTGGGTGGTCTTGTCCCCTCAGAGCTGTGCCGGGGCGTTGTCCTCATTTCTCATCGAAGAAACTCTGCCTTTAACAGTGCCTTCCCAACCTGCCCCTCCTCCCTCCAGCCCTGGGCAGCCGTTCGTCTGTTTCTGTCTCTCTACAGATGTGCCTATTCTAGACATTGAATCGAATATGTGGTTCTTTGTGACTGGCTTCTTTTACTAACTATAAAGTTTGTACTCTTCATCCACGTTGTATCATATACCAGTACTTCATTCCTTTTTCGGACAAATTATATTTTGTTGTATGGATATAGCACATTTGATTCATCTGTTCATTAGTCGATAGACATTTGGATTGCTTCTACTTTTCGGGTCATGAACAGAGCTGCTACACACATTTGGACATTTGTGCACACCTGTTCCGGGGGCGGCGTGTGTCCAGTCTCAGAGCAGCTGGGACATTGGTGACTCTGTTCAGTCTCTGGAGAGAGTGGCCGCACCCCTTCACATTCCCACCAGCAGTGCACGGAGAGTCCCTGTGTGTCCACAGCCTCGCCAACACTAGTTGCCATCTTTCTTTTTTATGGTGGCCACCCTACTGGGTGCAATATGTATCTCACTGTGGCTGTGTTTGCATTTTTAGTGGCTTTTCATTTGCTCATTTGGCCATTTTTCGTGCATCTTCTTTGGGGAAATGTCTATTCAGATTATTTGCCCCATTGTAGTCAGGCTATTTGTCTTTTTATCACTGAGCTGTAAGAATTGGTAACATATTTTAGATAGAAGTTCTTTTTTAGGTCTGTGGCACCTGACAATAGAAATCTCTGATTTATAGTCATTTTCTCCCATTCAGTGAACTGTGACCTTTGAAAAAATCATATTCTTGATAGTGTCCTTTGAAACACAAACATTTTGATTTTGATGAAGTCCAATGTATATATAGTTTTCTTGTTGTACGTAATTTTGGTATCACATTTGAAAAACCATGGCCAAATCCAAGGGCACGATGGTTTTCCCTTTAATTGCTTTGAGAGTTTATAGTTGTGGCTTTCACATTTAGTCTTTGAATCAAACCTTCCTTGGGCACTATCACATCACTGAATCCACACTTCATCTGGGTTCCATTAGTTTTCCCCTGACGTCCTTTGTCCCTTTCAGGATCCCGCGTCGGCCGTCACAGTGCATGTAGTCACCTGCCTCCTTAGAGCTCCCTGGGCTGCGCCCGGGATTCCACTCTCCCGTTTTTAACGGCCTTGGCCCTTTGCTGGTCAGCCAGTCAGGTCTTTGCAGGATGCCCTGCAGTTTGAGTCTGGTTGTTTTTATTGTGATTAGGCAAGGATTTCAGTGTTTGGGGAGGAAGGCCACGGAGGTGAAGGCCATTCTCCCACAGCTTCAGAGGGTGTGGTGTTAATTTGGAACTTTAGTTATCTGACTTAGAAGTCCTGCTGGCCCTCATGAGCACTCAAACAGAGTTTCAGCCGAGGTGCTGCCCGCCTGCATGTTTGTTCTCAGGGGCCCTTCGTGCCGTGTTTAACTAACCTGCAGCCTTCCTGTACTGTGCCGTCAAGGCTTCTGGTGGCACTTTAGATTCACCTGAAGGTGGTGGGGAAAGGCCGCCAGGAAGCAGAGCAGTAACCAGTCAGGGGAGGGCGGGGAAGCCAGAGCGGCCCTCTTACCAGATTAGAGTCAGGAGTTCAGCTTGGCCGGCTCCCCCAGTAGGATTGCTGTCACTCTCGTGTGCGTCTCTTCCTCCCCAGTGGGCTAAACAGTGAGGGGGTGCAGCCCCCTCCATGCTCTTTAATTGCCTCGCTCCTGCTCAGCTTCCAGGCCACTGCTTAAATGCCAGGTTGTCTAGAGCACTGTCCTTGACCCTCTGGGGCCCTCCGAGGCCTCTTCTGTGCTCTTTTAATGTCCTGTATTCTTTCGAGTTTTTAATTTGAGTAATTATTGGTGTATCACGTAATGTCTGCCTCTTCATCCAGAATGCAAGCTGCACGGTGTAGAGAGTATGTCGGTCTCTTGCATCCTTCGCCCTTCACTCTGTGGACTCTCCCTGTGTGCCCAGAGCCCAGCTAAGCATCCAAAACGTAACAGCCTTTTGCAGTAAGATGAACATATCTGAGGGAGGGAGGGAAATCAGTAAGTGAGTAAGCAAATGCATATTTGATCAATATCAATAATCTCTTCCAACTCCGCCTCTGGGGGTCTGATCCCTTGTTGACACCTGTAATACACCAAGCCCGTGCTTATCAGAAATTACGAAAGGCAAAAGTTAGACAGTTTTTATCCTAGGGTGGGTAATTTTGCTCAACAACCTACCACACAGGCTTGCATAGTTCTCCAAGACGGGTTTCACCTTTATCATTGTATTTGGTGTACGCTTACAACAAATCTCTAATTTCTCTAGACGGCCTCCTCCTTCAGGCCTGACTCTCAGGCTGGCCCCCCCCCACTATGTTCATACCCCTGCCTGTTCCACGGAGCACGTTTAGCACCCAGGGACCAGTTTAATTATGAGAAAAAATCTTTCGTCCTTTTTCTAAATATTGGCCATTCTTAAGGCTGTGCCCCAAGGCCTGTTTTCTGACATCTCCTTTTCCCTTTGTCCTTATGCCTCTCTGCCGTCCAGCCAAATGTCAGTGCGGTCCTCTTCCCCCAGTGCTCTGGCCCCTGCCAGCGCTGGTACTCGCCCCACCTGGGGGCTTCCTTTCAGGTCTGTATCTCAGGACACGGAGGTGGAGCTGCTCAGGAATCTGCTTGCATGCGTTGGCTCAGCTTTCCGACACAGAGGAGGGCCTCTTCTCTTCCCTCCAACTTAACAAAAACTTGGAGCATCGCTTCGGCAGTCTTGGCAGGAGAGGGGTTTCCTTTCCGTATCTGCAAACAGTTATTGTCAGCCAAGCATCAGAGGCGATCAGAGGAAAGTGCTTGAATTTGCAGCCCAGTTATCGGAACGGATCTGGGCTCCAAAATGTCACGCAAGCTGTGTACCCCACCCTTGCACACTTTCACGTGTTGGCGACACTTCACTACGTGTGACTACACGTGCTGCTATGTTCCTAACTCTGTCTCCTAGTTTTCTCCTGCCACCTCTTGCCAGGCTGCGTCCCTGCCATTTCTACCCTCTGTTGCTTTATATTTAAGGGAGCAGAGGAGTATGCGTCTGCCCATTGATTTATCCTTTACCAGACATCAAGCTGCCGTAGAGCACGAGGCACTCTGTTGGGGAGGTCCTGGTGACGGACACTTTTATAACAGAGCCCTTCATTTGGCCATCATCCATGCCTATCGCAAACTCCCAAAGAAGAAGAATCAGAACTAAGTTCATTTAAACTGTTTTACTATTAAATAATTTTTTCTAGGCCTTTTTGTGGTGTATTCCAGTTTGGAGGCATTTGGTCCTGTGTTACGTGTGGTTGATTTAACATTCGCTTAGCGCTTGGGAGTGGGGGCGGCCGGTGGGAGTCCCTGTGTCCGCTCTCTTCCCGTGTTCTTTCTTCATCTCCTCTGTCCGCACTCCTGTACCTCTTCCCAGGCCCGCTCACTGTGCCGTAGTAAGAATGGCAGGAGTTACTAGGCGGCTTCCTCAAATAATCAGAGCATTTTCTGCTGATCACAGTTAAATTATTTATGATATTTGGTAAATTAGAAAAATACACAATATTTTAATGAAATGTGAAGAATCTTTTTAGGTAAAACCTTGTATCACTTCTATGATGTGAGTCTATTTTTTAAATTAATGGCTAGTTTCCATTTTTTATATGAGATTTTTTCCAATACTTATCTGTCAAAAGTTGTTTTTTAAAAGCTCCTTTTGGAAGTGGTTACCCATTTTTAAGTTGGACTAAGGTATAAGTGTTTGTAAGGGGAGCTCACTCAGGTAGTGCCGTGTTAGGTAGAAAAGGTTTGACCTCATGCACCACCAGCTCGCCGAGGACAGGGCAGAGTGAACTTCCTCAGGTGTGCTGGGGCTGTAGAAATGGTTTAGCGGTGGAGTGAGGGTCAGTGTGATAACCAAACCCACCATGGCATATTTGTGTTGAAGTTGATTGTGTTTTCCGTGTTTCGGGGGATGTGTTAATTTTTTTACTTGAATAATTTCTGCATCTTAATGTTTTTCTGTACGAACTAGGACCTCCTGGAGCATCTGTCTCCCGTAGTTTCTATGGCGTTTCATTGAGCCGAGTGTGGTTTACCAGAGAGCAAGGTCACCCAGGTTAGTGGCAGTTTGCAATTAGTGTCAAAGCTGTGGTGTGCAGTTTTGCATTCTTTCTCACCTACTTTTTTTAGCTCCCTGTGCTCTCTTACCTGTGAAGTTGTTAGATATTTTGCACCTGAACTTGCTTATGCACAGCGGAAGTGAAACAGGCAGAGGGGAGAGCTGAGTCCAGAGAGAAAAGACAGGACAAACACCACAGGACGCTGGGCCCCTGCCACCCTGCGTGTGGGGCACTGCTCTGGGGTTTCCCTTGCCTCACGACCCACCCCTTTCTTGACTTTTCAGAGTCCACATGTCCTTGGGGTTTGTATTTTGAGTGAGATTTTTGTTTTTAATCAGTGGAGGTGGGGGAAGAGTGGGACTGTAGATGGTTTATGACCCTGTAGGAGAACTGGAACTTGGACTTGTTTTTTAAAAAGTCTCCATAGAATGCGTTTTGAAAGCACAGGGGAAGATATTGGCATTTCACAATGTAAAGCTAAAGGCTCTCACTTATTTTCACTTAGATCGGAGAATCCGTTTTGAACATGGCTGCTTCCTAGTGTGGCTTTTCCTCCGTTAAAGCAGCATCTGGGAATCTGTCGTGTTTCTTTCGGATCTTGGAGGTTGAGTTGTCTGAACTCCTTTCCTTCTGCATTACGTAGCTTCTGTAGTAGTTCGGTATGTTTATGATTTCAAAGCAAAATAACTAGCGTAAGGCCCAGCAGAGAACTTGGAGCAGGCACCAACCCACTCACAGCTGCCTGGCAGTTCGGAGTCCTTAATGCTGGGACTCGTTAGCCTGAGAGGACAAAACGAACAGTATTTTTAAAAATGTTTTCTATAAAAATAACACTTCCAAAAGAATTTTTGTCCCCAGCAGTGTACGTGCATAGTTCTCTGAGACTTGCTTCACCTTCATCATTGTATTCGGTATATGCTTAGGACGAACCTTGGCCCCTAGCAAGCAGGGGACGCACACCTAGCAAGCAGGTGTGCGGAGACAATGGTGGCCCTTCTGGAGCTGCTGGACCCTGCCTCACAGTGACTCCCGCCTCTGCAGTCCAGTGCCGTGGGTTCCATTTGGTCCCTTGGATGTGGTTCGTACAGGGTTTTTCTGTTTTCCTTTCCTAGCCTGATCAACTGTGGGTGTGTGGTTTGGGTTTTTTGGTGTGTATTGTTAGGTTTTTGTTCACAGAGTAGTGGGAAATGTTTAGCGGGTGGGGGTCGGGGGGGTGGGGACCTCTCCCTTGGGAAATTTGTCCTCTGCTCTGTGCCTGTTTGCCAGCTGTTCCTTCTCTCTGACTTTACTACTAAGTCAGGGAGTTACAAAGCCATCTGTGAGCAGCTGTTCACTGTTTTCATTAGGGCAAAATAAGAAAGAAAGAACCTGACTATCACCAGTGATTTGGGTTAGAATGTAGGGATAATGCGGCAGTTATGACAGAGTGTTGTAACTTGAGCAGAAAGGGAGGGTTATAGAAATTTTAAAGAATGTAGAGGAGCGTAAGAGAGTATTTGCTGAAAGATGAGAGAAGGACTGAAGGTGGGACGGCGACTGACTAGGTTTTGAATTCTTGCCCTAGTTCTGGGGATTTGTGATTTCATGCTGGTGCGTTCTCTCCCAGACTGACTTTCCCGTGGCATCCTGGGCTTGGGGACTCTTCTGTGCAGCTGTGAGCTCCTTAAGCTGATTTATATTCATTTCAAGTTTGTGTCTTAGCTATAGGCTATTTATTAGCACTCTGGTGCTGAATGAAAGTTTAAAACGTATTTGCCTTTAGTTTAAGAAATGCAATGATCAGACAAAATGCAAAAGAACAGAAGAAAGCTGGTAATTATATATTGCTTGTGAAGCACAAGTGTGAGGGTTTTATCTTTTATCTTTTATCTTTTATCACTAGTCCTTCAGAATATATCTTTATTATTGTGTTTCAGACCTTTAAGTAAAATAAAATAATACCTTGTGTTTATTAAATAAAGTACTGTGTGCCTGGCAACGTGTAGCTGACTTAGTAGATAGCGTACTATTTAATTCTTACAGTAATCCTGGGAATTGTACATATATAAAATTGAGAATACATTATGATTTCAGTGAAGAAGCACAGAGACACATGCACATGCACGTCATTTTGAAAGGCTAAAAAGTTCTACACCAAAATGTTAATAATGCTGACTTTTAGGTGTGCGGGAAAGATAATTCTTATATTGTCCTTTATAATTTTTTTTTTAGATTTTATTTATTTATCTTTAGAGGGGAAGGGAAGGAGAGAGGGAGAGAAATATCAATGTATGGTTGCCTCTCGTGCATCCTCTGCTGGGAACTGGCCTGCAACCCAGGCATGTTCCCTGACTGGGAATTGAACCACGATCCTTTGGTTTGTAGGCTCATGCTCAATCCACTGAGCCAGCCAGGGCTCCATTATAATTTTTTATAGGCTTTGCTTATTATATATCAGTTATCTTTATGATTATATGAGGTGGGGATTGCTACTGTTTCCGTGTTATACAGCCTTGTCATGTCTTACATATATGCAACAATTTCCGGGTCTCCGTCCTCACCATCTCACGTATTTGGGGACTGTGAGAGTGTTTTATATACTTTCAGTAGTTTTTGTAGTAATTTGTGTGAAGACATATTTTATGTCTTTAGACAAAAACTGTGTCTTTCAGGATACTGTTCGTGTCCCTCTCTAGATGACAAAATTTTGAGAGTATGATCTCACTCATCCTTGTACCTTTATAGTCCCTAAGACAAGTCCAGCATGTAGAGGATAATTGGAAGTGAATTGATAAATAAGTGAATTCCTTAATTTCTAGACATGTTTCTTTTTTTCTTTTAAGGCATCTCTCAGTTACACCGTTGCCCAGAGCCTGAGTCCTGGCTGCTGCCCTTGATTCCATGTTCTTTTTCTCCAAATCTGACTCATTCTTGTTAAAGTGGATGAAGTGGTTGGGATAGCAAATTGGCATTGTGCATCAAGGGACCAAAGAATAAGAATGTCCACTCCTTTTAATCCAGTGATCTTCCTAAAATAAACCCCCGGAAAGCAATTTAGAAAAAAATTAACTGAGCTCAGGATTAGGGTTGGGAGTACAGCATTCTCCTGATTCTGTAGACAGAAGAAGAACGGCCGGAAGACCACGCAGGTTCAGCTGGGAAGGTCACCTTTTCCTGATATTAATGAAGAAACAAACAGCGCCCCCCCCATTTTTGCATTCGTAGGTTGTTTTCTGACTTCTCTTCCTCTTCATTTCCTCTTGTCTGTTACTTGTGGGCGGTGCCCAGTACCCTCAGCTCCCCACTCATGGCCCATAGTTCCATGGTTCTGGTAGGTTCTGTTGTTTGTGTGGAGCGATCTCGGTTCTGTTTGTGGTGCTTACCTTTCACCTACTCAGGTTTCATCTTTGAATATGCTGTCCTTCATTTTAATTAGAAAATCTAGTGTGTTTATTTTCCCTCCTGAAGATTCTTTTTTTCTGTGGTCCACATTCTGTCAATTCCTCTTTATACCTTTACCTGTAAACTCTCCGTCTTTCTTGCTCCGCCCCCGGAACCCTGCACTGTAGACCTGCAGTGTCTCCATCGTCTGCACGTGCTCCCCTCGTTCAGGCTCAGTTCTTGTTTTCAAGGAGGTTTGTGATCAGTTCACAGTTGGTCTCCCCGCACCCTCTCTCCTCTGAATTTTGGCAGTCTTCCTGATGCGCAGGTCAGATCACATCGCTTTCCAGAATAGCCCTTCCGGGAGTTCTCACGGGAGTAGAGAGATTCTGGACTCCTTCATCTAGTCTTCAGAGTCCTCTACTTCTGTGTGGCCTCAACCATGGTTCTAATTTTACTTCTTTCCCCCATTTGCGTTTCTGTTATCCTTGTCGCACTTCCTTCTGAGTCTTTCCTCATACCTTGGCCTCTCCCTGACCATGTGCCTATTTTCACATTTCCAGATCTTGTCCATGCTGCAAGTATTGGATTTCTGATTCGCGCTCTGGCTGGAAGGAACCTCTCTTCCTGGGAAGCCCCCAAAGGCCTTTTCTGTCTCTTCCTTACTGTGCTTCGTTAGGATCCTTCCCCTTGGACTGCGGTCATTTCTGTGTGTGTTACCTGTAGTTGTTAAGTTCTTTAAAGCCTGTGCTCCAATTTCTTAATCATCCACCATGTAGCTCTTAATGCATCTTGATTAAGTAAATAGTATGTAAAGAGCCATCTTGTTTGGGGAGTATTTCGTAGTTGAGAGAAGGAACACAATTTTGAGGGTATTTCATTAATATGCCAAAGACAGAAAACACCGTGTGTTTCATTAGAACCTACAGAAATATATTGCAGGTATTTGCTAAAAACGAAACATACAAAGTTATATATATAGACGAGACCCTGGGTCACTGATTCAAACCGTTTCGGACAGGTAGGACCTAGTATTTACAGCCGCCCAGGAGGGAAGGTGGACTCCACAGTGTGTTCACTCACTGGAACAGCCGTTTCTGTAAGACTTGCAAGCAGAAGTATTTTGTTTGTCTTTAGCATTTCTCTAATATGCAGATTACATTTCATGAGCTCCTAATTAATCTTGATATTGTTGGAATTTCTTTTTAGGATCTTCCTGATTTTTAAGTGATTCTGTTCCCTTTCTTGCATTTCTTTCTTTAATTTTTTTTAAGTTCTCTGTCCTGGCAGACTTACGTTTAGGAAACGTTCTGTTTTGCAGGTATCCTGGTCAGATATAGGAGGACTGGAAACCATCAAACTGAAACTGAAACAGGCTGTGGAATGGCCCTTGAAGCACCCGGAGTCTTTCACCCGAATGGGTGTTCAGCCACCTAAGGGAGTTCTTCTGTACGGGCCCCCCGGATGCTCCAAAACGATGATCGCCAAGGCGTTGGCCAATGAAAGTGGACTGAATTTCCTGGCCATAAAGGTGTGCTGTAAATTTTTAAATTGCTGCTCTCTTTTCCTGGCCCCCAGCATCCACCCTGTGATTCCGTCCCTTCAGAAAACATGAGGAGGTGACTTAGGAGTAGCTGATTTTCATCTGAGGTTGACAGTAGTGCAATAATATAGGGAGGTGAGGGACGATTGAGTTAGTGTGAGCCGCCAGCGCGTCAAGGCCTCATTTAGTTTCTTGATTCCCAGTGTTTCTTACACTCTGTGTAATAGGAACTAGTCTTTTAGTTTTTACATTTTTAAGTTGTATTGCTCACTTTTAAATTGTATAATTGATCCACGAGAAAACCTGGGTCAGGCAGACCCAAGTGGAAAGACAGGTGTGAAACACCCAACCGGCACGCATGCGCTGTCTCGGCTGAGATGCACACTGTCCAGCGGAGCCCAGGAAACTGCGACAGCCGAGCGTGGTGCTAGGGTTTTCCGGACGGGATCCTGGGAAAGAGTAGCTGAGGAAGTGGGAGTGAACTGAGGAGCTGAGTTACTAATAATGCGTCAGTATTGGTTTATTAATTGTAACAAGTATAGTCTACTAATAGATGATATTAATAATGGGAACACTGGGTGTGCGGTGAGAAATGGGGAGGGGCATACAAGAATTCTTTGCTGTCTGCTCAATTCCTCTGTAAGTCTTAAACTTCCTCCCCACCTGCCAACAAAGTCAACTAATTAAGTCAGCGTTTTGAAGGCAGCGTCACAGATCCAAGCATGTCACAGACGTTCAGTGACAGAAGGTACAACAGAAGGTACAGACCCACTCAGTGGCCGGCCCTGCACTGGCCAAGTGGGGTGTGGGGAGGGGACCACGTGGAAGATGTGGATTCCTCAGGGGGGACTTTGGAGGGGACCTTTCTTGTCCTTCATCCCATTTGTGGTGACAGCGGAAAGTCACTGACAGCAGGCTGGCTGCGGAGTTGGGGCTCGGCCGTCCTGGGCTCTCCTGTAGGAGCCCGCCTCCGTGGGAGCCTGCAAGGGGGCGTGTCGGTTCTGGTTTGGGCGTGTCGGTCTGTCTAAACAGACCCAGGCCCCAGCACTCTAAAGAATGCTTTCTTTCAGAGTTTCGGTTATTTTTTCTTTCACCTGGAGCACAGCTCTAGTTTAGGCTCAACCAGGAGCTGTGTTCACTTTTGTGCCTTTCGTGGGCCTTAACTCTTTCTTCTCCTTCTGTAGGTTTGGAGCCTGAGACCTTTTGAGTTTCTATTTCATTTCCTTTAGGGCTTTTGGTTTTTAACTTTAAAAATTCCCTAAACTTCCCCCAATGGTGGTGTCCGATGTGTCCCATACACTCAAATGGTCAGTTATCAGCGTTGTTACTGAGTAAAGACATACCCTTCGTTTTATCACGGAATGGCTGTTAGGGAGGAGGAACCCATTGCTCTTAAGCCAGAAAGAGCAGCTGACGCGCCATTGTCAGGGCCCCACGCTCTGTGGGGGTGAGATGGGACTCACTGAAATTTGGTGTTCTTTGCACACTGTGTGAATGGATGTGTGAGGACATCCCATGCCAAAACTGTGTGTTAATGAATTTCTTTTGAAGCGGGCTTGTATCAGTTGACTAAAGCTATGTGAAAAAGATGTATTGATTTGAAAATATTCTATAACATCCGGCTAAATGCAAAAAATGACAATAATAGGACCTATAATAACAAAACCTTTAGCAACTGGAAGGTAAGAAGACCTAGAGAGATTTAGAAAGAGAAGGATGCTTTTAGACTTCTAAGGAATTTACTAACAGAAGAAAATTTTATTATTGGGTTGGCTTAATTTTTTTATTCATAGATTCCAGCCGAGGGATGATCCTCTTTTCAGTTTCTTTTTAATGGAATTTGATTAGAGTTGAAATAAGTATTACAGTGTTATGTCTATAACACTTCAAAAATACTTGTCAGTGTTTTGAATTGCACCAGTAACTCCAGATCATACCTTAAGCACCGTCTGTGTGCCAGGCACTGTCTGGGACGAGCGAAGGTGCGGTCGGTTGCCCCTGCAGTCGCCCTCAGTCGGCGAGGGAGCCTGGTGACCAGACACGTGGTACAAGGAAGTGGTGGCATTTGGAATCCCAAGGAGAGAGCAGAAACAGAGGGAGAAGTCCAAGGTGATTAAACCGTCTACTTCAGTGACTGGCAGGTGGAAATACCCGAATGTGGGAGGAGTCGGCCCGTGAGGAGGAGAGGCGGGCGGAAGGTGGGGAGCCCCGACCTGGGTTAGACACGTGGAGTTGGGAACACCTTTAAACAGTGTGGCAGGCGGGCCCTGACGGCCGTGGGGAGTATGGGTGGGTGGCTGCAGAGGTCGGCCCTTTCTAGAGATGGCAGTACAGCCCCTGAGACCTGGTGTCGCAGGTTCTGCGTCGTGAACAGGAAGGGAGACCGGGAGAGATCCTGGGGGTTGTCGTGGGCACGGGGACCCTTCCCCGCCAGCCGGAGTGTGGTCAGCATGGCGTCTTTCTGACACAGGGTTGTTTTTCCCCTGGGACGGAGTGAGTTTGGGGGGAAGCTTGGATTATACTTTTGGGAGGAACAGCTTGAGCTCTCTCTTCCCTTCCCTTCCCTTTCCTGCCAGCCTTTGTTGCTTTGGGGGTTTTTACTTACCCACGGCCTGGTATTTAGTGCCTGTTTCAAACTCTTTGAAGTGCTTTCNACCGGGAGAGATCCTGGGGGTTGTCGTGGGCACGGGGACCCTTCCCCGCCAGCCGGAGTGTGGTCAGCATGGCGTCTTTCTGACACAGGGTTGTTTTTCCCCTGGGACGGAGTGAGTTTGGGGGGAAGCTTGGATTATACTTTTGGGAGGAACAGCTTGAGCTCTCTCTTCCCTTCCCTTCCCTTTCCTGCCAGCCTTTGTTGCTTTGGGGGGTTTTACTTACCCACGGCCTGGTATTCAGTGCCTGTTTCAAACTCTTTGAAGTGCTTTCCCCAAATGGCCTTCTGTATGTGCTGTATGTTCTTCCTATTAATTTTCAAGATCCTTTACTTGCATTACATATATGTAATTCTATCTCATGTGAGTTTGGGTTTTTATGAGCATATTCTGTAACATTTAACCATAGTTAACACTTAGGTTAACTTGCCCTCCCTAGACATTTTAGAACTTATAAAAACTTGATTTGAATTGTAATGGCCAATTGTAATTGGCAGGTGTCAGACACATTTAAAAAACCCTTGGGAAGACCAGGAGAAACCCAGTAGATTAAAGGGGCAAAACTGCGAAAACATGAGGCGTGAGTATTACCCTTAAATTTGTGACTGATATGGTGTCAAATAATGAAACAGTAAAAGATCAGTTTAGTTCGCATTGGATTCCACAGCTGGACAAATATTTCACATGTATTTATGTTCCTGTTGTTTTGTAAACGCGAACACTTGATCTGAGCCATGGAAACAGCCAGTAGTGCTGCCCCAACTAAGCCTGTCTACAGTGCTTCCTTTTGGTATTTTTTCTTGCTCACCCTTTTCAGGGAAGCACCTGGAATCTAGGCAGGTGAGGCAGGGCAGGACCGACACACTGTAGTGTCTGGTAAGTGAGGTTGGGAAAGAAGTAACCTTATCCAGCCTCGTTGGATAGGTTGGATTTGGAAAAATCCACTTCGGGGATTTATGTGTTCCTTACAAAAGAGTGGGGAAACTCGGGAGCAAGTGTGGGGCACACCCCTGCCCCTGTCAGCAGCTGCTACCAAGAGGTAGACTTTGCCCTGCCTCACGACCTGCTCGCACAAACACCCTTCGATTTGAATTGCGGGTACTATGTAAGCTCTTAAGAGGGCATTTCCCCTTTTATTAGGACTTGGCAAAAACAGAGGACATCGCGGTTTTTAGAAAAAGCGGTAGTCTGGGAGCCAGAGCCTGTGTCCTTGCTGTCCTGTGCGCCGACTGACTTCCCCAGGGCCTTGAGCATTCCCGCGCCCCCGGGCCGGGGTCTCCCCAGGCTCTGAGTGAGGCGGGTTGGACCACAGGGCTCCTTTCGCCCGTCCCCTGCTGCTTTCTGTGGCCAGCTCACGCAGTGCTGCTCCTCTTAGGTGCTCCTCTTGTCCTTCGTGCCTGGTTGTGGCTAAACACTCAGGGCATTTTCTCTAATTGTCAGGTGTGATGAACAGTGAAGAGATTCAAGTCACTGTTCTGCTATTTTCTCAGCTGTGTGACTTCGTGCAAATTACTTTCCTTGTTTGTACTTCAGATTTTTTTCTGTAAAGCTATGATCATAAGAACATCCATCTCAGAGGAGTGTGGTAAGTGGTGAAGGGGAATAATAGATATCAAGCCTTTGGCAAGACTTTGTCATATTAGCTGATGCTGCTAGTTGCTGCTTTTTTCTGTGTTTGAGAATTAGGTGTATATTTGATTGCAAATTGGACAAAAACGTATAGCAGCCCATTTTAGGTTCCCTTAAGTTTTGTGTTAGTGTTAGAATAAAATGTAGTACATATTTTTGAAAGTGGATTTAATCTTTTGCAGCTCTGAGTACCACAATACAGTGATTTTTGGCAGTTTGAACTTCAAGCTCAAAATAATCATCCTTCGTGGTGCTAGTACTTGATCTTTTAAGAGAATTCTGGACCCACGTCACATATCACTTTAGTGTCTGGGGCTGCATTTCACAGCCCATCTCCCAGGTGACGTGTGTTGGTGCGGACATGGTTCTGCACATGGTCCCAGGTGCTTTGGGGCCCCTGAAGTGTGTCCTCACTGCTGAGCAACACATCTGGTACTCTGACCCAGACTGTCTTCATGGTGCTCAGTTCTAGTTAGATTTTCAGATGTTTTCTTTCCTTTTTCTGTGTTTTGTTTTTAGGGAAAAAGCACTGTTCCTTTTCCATAGGTTTCTGACAGCCCTCCTCCATGTGGGAGAGGAGTGAGCCTGCACTGGTTGAGTCTGTTCGCCATATTTCCCCATTTTCACTGGGATATCAAGTCTGTCTGCCTGCACACCAGATGCTCGGTGCGTGGTGGTCTTGCTGGTATCACAGGCGGGCTATTGATCGGGTTCTCCGAGATTATCGGTGGTTGTAGTCTGGTGCTCTCAGCAGTGGTGTTCAAGCTGTGTTCTGTTTTAGAACCAGTCTGGAGAACAGTACTGTTCCTCCAGGTTTTCTGACTCCTTGTCTTCAGTTGAGCCAGATGATTAGAAAGCAGAATAAAGCCCTGGCTGGTGTAGCTCAGTGGATTGAGCACAGGCCTGCAAACCAGAGGATCGCGGTTCAATTCCCAGTCAGGGCACATGCCTGGGTTGCAGGCCAGTTCCCTGCAGGCCAACTCCCAGCAGGGGATGCACAAAAAGCAACCATACATTGATGTTTCTCTCCCTCTCTCCTTCCCCTCTAAAGGTAAATAAATAAATAAAATCTTTAAAAAAAAAAAAGAAAGAAAGCAGAATAAATGCATTGAGTGTATTGCCTGTGCAGAGAAACGTCTTCATTGTCTTACTGTTCTGTGTCATGCCCTGGACTCTGATGAGGAGTTGCTATAAGAACAGGGACAGTAATGCAGTTGGGGTGACAGTAATCACAACACAACACGAACACCAGTGATCTCCTTTCTGATTAGAATCAGGCCACACTCGCCTAATCAGTCGCCCTAAACTGAATAAATTCCGCACGAACATTTCTTACTCCTTCCTCCTCACTCCCCCGCCCCAGCCCCCTCCCCAGCACACACCTGTTCTCCCAACCATCTAAAGTTTATTTATCGATGGACCCCAATTCCTGTTTTCTTGCTCAGTGTCTGATTTGTCCACAGTTCCCTCTGGGTAAAAGCGTCGTGTGGATGAACGGCATCGGCTTTGTTCATTTGACTTTATATTTTGTGTTACAGATGGGCAGACCTCGTTCTGCACCGGGGTGCAGGACCATGACAGTGATCCTGCAGGGTGCAACCGTGCAGAAATGATCCTAATGATCAGTGAGGAAAAGCTCAGCTTTTCCATGACCTTAAACAATTTGGCAAAACATTTGGAACTCTGATTCTTGTTTGGAAGTGTACAAGGCATTTCAATGTTACAAGGCGTTTGCCTGTATAACAGCTTTCTTTTGGAAGCTAGTTCTCCTGCTTCCAACCTGTCTCCTTAGTCCAGCCTTTCATTCATAGTTGGACAGTGTAGTTCTCCATTTTATGAGAACACTACAGTTTATATACTCGCCTGTATATTAATTAGTTTTTACTTTCAGGTTTAATTTTTGTTGTAAACAGAGCTTCAGTAATGCATTCTTATACAACTCTTGTACATTGAAGAAGTTCTTGACTTTGGTCAACTTAAACATTACTAGATATTATGAAGTTGTTTTTTAAGTGTCATTTATTTTTTTCCTTAATGTTTTGATTAATTTTCTTAATATTTTGAAGTCCAAGTTTTTCACTCAGGAGTCGTGTCATTTATATTTTTGATGATTTTGTAAAATCTAGGTTGGGGTCAGCTGACTATTATAAGCCCTCACTTAACATGGTCAGTGTATTCTAGAACCTTAAAGGAAATGATGTATATACTGAAACTAATTTTACCATAGGGTTATTTTGTTCTTTTTTCCAGTTTAATTTTTATTGAATTTTGGGGGTAACCTTGGCTAATAAAATTGTGCAGGTTTCAGGCGTACAGCTTGAAAACACATCGTCTGCATGTCGTAGTGTGTGTTCACCACCCAAGTCAAGCCTCCCTCCCGCCCTCCCCCTTGAGTCCCTCCGCTATCCTCTTCTGCTTCCCCCTAACCACCCCGCCCCCGTGTCTCCAGCAGTCAGCACATGGTCATCTGTGTCTGCGAGTCTGTCTCTCTCTGTCCAGTCCCTTTGCCCTTCTTGCCCAGCCCCACCCCCGCCCCCCCACAGTTGTCAGTCTGCTCTGCTCAGGCTGCTTGTCCTGTGTGCCCTTGAAGAGTCGGTGTCCTTCGAGCTTCCTACGATTCACGGGCACATGATGCCATCCGTCTGGGCTGGCCAGAGACCTTTCTGATTCAGAAGGCACAGAGGGGGCCCACTGAGGACTGGCCCGCGGCGTCTTGCTGCAGGAGCGTTCTGGCCTGGACGCAGTTCCTTTTCTGTGTTTCAGCGGTGCCTGCGCGCGCCTCTGTCCCGGCAGCGTCGGTCCTGCTGTGCGGTGGTTTCTTTACGGAAGCTGAGCATCACCTGTCCCAGTGTGTGGCATTAGCTGACATTCTGCCGGCGTTTGCCAGGGTGCCTCAGTCAGGTGTTTTTGATTGATGTAAGTGGTGTGGCCAGTGCTCAGGCCAGGGCCTAGGTACGTCCCCTCAGTGCCTGAGCCATGGCGTGCAGGGATAGAATGCGAACCTTGTTCAGAATAAGGTGTTTGTAGAAAGAGAAACACACACACACACACACACACACACACACACCCCACCTGTTGGATCTGCAGCTGGATTTGGGGAAAGGGCATCATGAGGAGCCAGGCGGTGCTGGGAAGAACAGTGAGCGTGGTGAGAGAACCCTCCCACGGCCGAGGAGGACGTCTGGGCTGTCAGGCGGCCGGTCCACCGGTATCCGAGGGACGTGGTTGTGGGTCTCAGGCAGAGGGGTTCTGTGTTTTTCTAATATCCTAGGACTTCTTGTGATGGGATGACTGTGTAATGTGAGAAAGTAGGTAGGTGTGCCGTGAAAGAGGAAACCTACTGTTTTTCCACACCAGATGTGATATTTTAGGTATTTAAGAACGAAGAAAATGCTAGACTTCAGAATGCTAAATGTTGGAAATGTGCCCCCATGACCCGAGGTAGGCAGTGGACCACTGGGAGACCCGCCACCTCTGGGGGGCCCACCTGCTGGCGTCCAGTCATTGACGCTCAGTGGATTTTGTTACACAGAGTCCGCCCCGTTCATCCTTGGTACCCTTCTAACACGCCTGGACACGGGGCAAGAGGCATTAACTGTCACCCAGGCAAAGTGCTGAGTGGCAGATAGCTAAGGAAGATGCAGATTTTTGAGGGTGACGAGGGTCATCGCCACAACGTGACACCGCCCTGTGACACTGTTGCACAGGAGCGGTCTCCTCTGGCCAGGGCACAGCTGAGAGGAGCAGGTCATGCCCTGGAGAGGCGTGTTCAGGTGGCCAGGTTGGGGAGAGCAGAGAGGAGAGCGGGAGGAGCTCAGGGCAGCCCTGCTGCGGCATCCTGCCACGGACTCCGTGGTTCCCACTCCGTGTCCGGGAGTTCCGCTCAGTCCTAAGTTCCCCACGGTCCTGAGGCTGTTGATCTGGTGGACTTTGACCCTAACAAATGGACCCCTCAGAGCGGGCCGTGGCTCAGCCTGGGAGCTCGGTGTTTCCTCTGCTGGTTTCCAGGTTGAACTGCTCCGTCCTCAGTGTCCTGCGCCGTGCCTGCTGGAGCGGGAGGGCGTGGGCGATGGGCAGACGGATGAACATTTACAGGCACAGCCTTTCCTTTGTGTCGATGTCGTTCTTGGAACTCGCAATAGCTTTAATTTCTGAGGCACAAATGACACCCAGTGAAACTAAGCATGCTGAAGGAACTAATTTAATTAAAAGCAGGTTTTTGCTTGTCCTTCCCCCACCCCCACTTTTGCTCTTTCCTTGAACTGAACACTTGTTTTCTTCTCGTGCAGGGGCCTGAGTTGATGAATAAGTATGTCGGTGAGTCCGAAAGAGCTGTCCGCGAGGTAAGGGGACGTGCCTCCAAGGGGGGCTCTGCCCGCCCAGGAGAGCGCGCTTCTGTCCTCTGTGTGCTTTCTGTTTTCCTTTGGGTTTCAGATTTTGAAAGCCCACATCCCAATTCCAGTAGCATATTTTTTCTTTAGGCAAATATTATTTTATTATTGAAAGCGCAATTTTGATCAATACTTTGTTTTTTTTGTTTTGTTTTTTTTTAAAGATTTTATTTATTTCTTTAGAGGGGAAGGGAAGGAGAGAGGGAGAGAAATATCAATGTATGGTTGCCTCTCATGCGTCCCCTGCTGGGAACTGGCCTGCAACCCAGGCATGTGCCCTGACTGGGAATCGAACCACGATCATCGTGTGGTTCACAGGCCTGCGCTCAGTCCACTGAGCTACACCAGCCAGGGCAATACTTTGTTTTTAAGCCTCATAGTATACCACCCTTTAGTTTTACCACAGATTTTAAAACAAGTACCGGCATTTCACTTTAAAAAAAAGGACGTGTCTGCACTTAGAACACGTGACCTCAGAATATTTAAATGGTTTGAACTCGGTAGTCCTTTAAATCAAACACTCCTAGGATGTGGGGTCCCACCTCACCTTCTGTTATACCTCTTTTACCGCCGCCTGGTGCCTAGGGCGATGCACCCCGCCCCCAGGTTTTAAAGCCGCTGCCTGACCGACAGGCTTCCCCTCGCGCAGAAGTCACGCAGGCCCAATTTGTGTGCAGTCCTGGCGCCCGGCTGGGCCCCTGCAGCCGTCTGCCTGCGAGTCTTGGCTTTGCCGGGCGGTGGGGCACTGTCCGTCTCACACAGGCCCCGCGCCCTCCCTGGAGCGCAGCGTGGACAGGGGCCCACGTGGCCGTGCATGGGCGGGCTGCGTTTGTGACGTGCCTCGGAGTAGAGATGGGGACACTCTCATCTGAGAAAAAAATTAAGTTTCTTTTTGTTTTTTTCTTTAACATGTAGATGATGATAACTGTATAAAATGTTCATTAGTAATGACAACACCATCATTGTTTAAAATGAAAAAGGTGATGTTTCTTACTGTTTTGATAACTGTTCCGTAGTTTCATGCTTGTGACAAGAGGATGGGGGCCTAGGTCACAGGGAGCACGCCTCTGGGCCCTCTGCACCGGTGCTGGCCCATGCGCCTCCCTCGTGGCTCTCTGGCCAGTCTCTGGTGCTGGTAGTCTGGCAGTCTGTCCAGCCTCTGGTCTTCCAGGTCCTGGTCTTTGTCTGTGCGTTTTTGTCCTGGCTTTATGTCAAGTACTCCTCTCCCATACAGTCTTCAGTGAGGTGAACACGGGGTGTGGCTTTTGAGCTTATGGGTAAGTGGGACCCAGGTTCTCAAACTGAATACGTTCTGGAAAACTGTTTGAGAAGCAGTTTGTTCGAAAGCCAAACCTTTGTCACCTGAGGGACGCGTGACCAATCACACAGGTGTCGGCATGAAGGGGTCCTCGGGTGGGGAACCGGGCCTTGAAGATTTGCTAGGCAACCAGACGTTTTTTTCTGTGAGCATCATGATCGAGAACCAAGACAGTCAAGGACTGAGGTTGAACTATTTCATAAGCAAAGCTATGGTTAATTTTACACATTTCTGGCTTTTCTTTTAAACGTGTGTTTATGATCATCATACCTATCCTTTACCGAGCGCTTACTGAGTTTGAGACTTTGTGCTCAATGCTTTGCATCATTTTTCTAGTCAGTTCTGAAACAATCCTTGGAGGCTAGCACCGAGCGCCCTCTGCGCTGGGCAGGCGCGGACCCTGCAAGTCAGAGCAGCCCGGCCGCCGCTGGCGCTCACGCACCCAGAGGTGGAGGCGGGGCTTTAGCCCAGACCTGCTTGCGCAGCCGCATCGCCTCCCTTGGGTCTGTAGCCGGGCCTGGGTAGGTGCCCACTGCTGTCTTGTCTGGTGCGGTGTGCATTTATCGGTCTGATTGTACGTCGTAGATTCCGTTCTAAACCACTTTCGAACTAAAATCAGCAACAGGGCTCCTTGGAGGTCGCTGATCTCTGGCTAACGTGGCGCTCCTTCCCCCAGGTGTTCCGCAGAGCGAGGGCCGTGGCTCCTTCCATTGTTTTCTTCGACGAGCTGGATGCCCTGGCGGTGGAAAGGGGCAGGTAAGCACGGCTGCGGGGCCTGCGGTGGCGCGGAGGCAGAGGCGGTGCGGGGTCAGTGCACTTCCGATGCCCGCTGTGTTCATTCGTCCGTTGGGTCTAAAAGAAAACATTTCGCCATTCATGCAGTTTTTTTTGTGTTGCACCCATTCAGTTATTTCATGTATACGGTTTCATATGCAATTGAAAAAACAACGATATTCATTTGGGGCATTTGAGTTAATTTTTATAGTTTATTACCTATTGAGGGATCCTTAGTACTATTTATCAAAATTTGAGTTTTTATAAATATATGATTAAAATAATAAACAAAGGTCAGTGAAGTGTAATACATGATAGAGTAGAAACCAGTTATAATAAAAGGTGTTATTACACAGATTTTACTATTCTCTGGATTAAATCATATTTCCTAAAATATAATTAGGTACACTAGAATAGAAATTAATATTAATAGTTTTGTTTCTGAATTTCAAGCAGTAAAGAGAATTATTTTTAATAGTTTAAAGTTTTGATCATATAATCAATCATGTGTAGCTCAAAACTGTTTGTGAGTATGACAGTGTTTTCTCTACAAATGTTTAGAGGTCCTTTAAGGAGCATGCACAAGTCTTCATGTGGGAGAATGATAATTTGTACACCTCGTGCATAGTAGCTTCCCAATGTGTACGTTGAGTCTAAAGGTCCACCCCTGGCAGTGGCTGTGCCGGCAGAGGGCGCCACAGGAGCTGCAGGCTAACTTGTGGCAGGAGGCATTGCCACTCCCCCCTCCCTGGGAGCCACGCTGCTCTCCTTCCATCATCGCAGCTCCTGTGAACACCACCAGCCTTTTTATTTGACGAGTTAATGTGCCCGGGCCCTTTCAGTACTTCGGGGTGAGATGGCAGGACTGCAGAAGACTCAAGTTCACCAGAAGACTCAAGTTCACCAAACAGCTGGTGATGGATGCAAGAGAAGAGATGGAAGCCAGAGCAGTTAGCTGGAGCAGTGCGACCTGCCACACTCACTTGACACTGGGGACACGTGTTTGTGGAGCCTGCGAAGGAGCAGGGTGGGATGCAGTGTTAAATATGAGCCAGATGGGAGGTAGAACATGTAGCAGATTCTCATAAAATGCTTTTGAAATAAAGTGGTACGAGAAACCAGACAAGGCACTTGGGGGAAATCTCCCATTTTTGCAGGCAGGGAAGCTCAGGGAATCTGCTAGATGCTAATGATTTGCGTCCTTTAGGTGTCATTTCCCCTGACAGTGTCCATCTGACTCTGGGCTGTGTATGTC
Source organism: Sturnira hondurensis (assembly GCF_014824575.4). Lineage (NCBI taxonomy): Eukaryota > Metazoa > Chordata > Mammalia > Chiroptera > Phyllostomidae > Sturnira > Sturnira hondurensis. The sequence goes on along the minus strand of NW_028082759.1, from coordinate 26,540,039 downwards.
CCTCCTTCAGTGGCTCGATCTGATCAAGAACAAGTGAATTCTGTGCAGTTGCCTCTGTAGAGAAAATTCTGGATCAAAATCATTTGACGTTTCGAAAACAAAGGTGGGATGGGCAAGCAGGTGTAATGCTGATGGTCCAAAGTAGAGGGTCTTGGTTGCACCTGAGTTGCCGTGAGTCTCATTGTTGGTTGGTTCTGGCCACAAGAATCTCCTAGAGTGATGCTGCTTTCGGGGGTTCCCTCATTTTGGGGTGAGCTGGCGTTGCCTAGAAAGTGGTCGTTCTATCTGATTAGGCTGCTATTATCTGAAAACAAAAGCACATAAAACCTCCACATATATGTTGTGTGTTTTTTTCTTCAGCTGTTTAAATTAAACAGTTTCTAGGAACTATAAAAACAGCTGGTGATGGATCCAAAAGTATAAAATTTTAAAGATATTAAACCAATTTCATGCCCTGTTAAAGAAATGGAAAACATAGACAAATAAAAAATTCCATAAACTAGGAGACATTTCTGCATAACATTGGGCTATAGAATAGTCATTACTTTCCTTTGTTCAAACAATAACATTTAGATAAAGTCCCTATGGCCAGCCCAGACATGACAGTGGGTAAGACTGTTTCTTCTTATAAAGGTTATAATTTCCAAACTTAAGATGCCTAATAAATTGAGCAGAGAATTATGATATATATATACTAGTCTTTATTATTCTGTGCATATTACACCAATTAATTTTGACTATTTCAAGTTACTCATTAGCCATGAAAATGGAGAGCTGTGGGCAGTGCATTGTGAGTGGAGTGGAGACATGTGTTGCTTAGCTTTAGACATGTTTGTGCTTTCAGACTTATTTTTTCACACTTATGAAAGGGTCTAATGACAACCACTGTTTTCTCCTCTGTTTCCTGCCCATTTACATTTCTTTGGGACTTGGGCGAGCCTTAAAATGAATAAGGCTTACTTTCACTCCTCTGTATCTGTGTGCTCGTTGAAATTACGGGGTTCTGAATAGATTTTTTTGTCTTATTTCATATTGGGATTTGGAGGAAATGCAAGATTCCTTTTGCAAAGTGCTTCAGTGACATCGTAACATTTGGGAAAACTGGAAATGCTGTTAAAGCAGCACAGCGCTTTGGAAAACAGATGCTGGGGGAGGAGGTGAGGCGCTGAAGTAGGGATGGGGTTTTCGTTGTACAGCCTGCTAATATTAGATAACACTCGTTTAGTGCTTATTAGGCCCTAGAAGCTTTTAAGTGCTTTACAGGTAAAGAAAAAAGTCACAAAAAGACCCCTGCATGAATGCAAAATAAGACATTATACAATTGACTACTGCCTTTGGTATTTTGCCTGCACTCCCCTCCGCACCCCCAGCTACCTTAACTTTCTGCCTTCTTGACAGTTTATAGTGGAGACCAAAGGACAAGGTGGGCAGTAATTCATCAGGCAGCCTTGTCTGGTTAGCAGCCCTGTCCCCAGAGGTGGACAGGTATGGGGGAGGGGCTCTCTTGGACTGGCCTCCTGTGACTGAGGAAATGGCCACTGGCTAAGCTGGAGACTCCTGGAGCAAACCTTCCTTTGTCTCAGGTCTTGAATCGAGTTCGTCAGCTGACGCTGGTTCCTGGTCCACCGAGACCTCAAGCAGAACTAGCAGATATCTATATGGGAATCTCCAAACTGAGAGTCAGAGAGCTGGAGGGGACCATCTTGTTTACTTACTTAACTTCCGAGTAATCCCTTTGTTGCTCTTTGAGGTGTGGCCATTTGTTGTATTATGTTCAGATTGTCACAACAGCCTGGGAGGTGTAGGTAGGCCCTATTCCCACCTCCATTTCCTGGGTGAGGCAGGTGAGGCATATAGTTGTGCAAACACCTTCCTCTCTCCGGTCTCCCTAGCGACAAAGCTGGGTTGGAATTCAGGAACTTACACCCTGGAGCTGCCCCTCTCCGCTGCTTTTTGACTTGATGACCATACCGTAGATTCCAGAGTTCCAGGTCTAAGTAATCAACTATCTTACCTCTCAAGCTTGTGTTTATTGTGCATTTTCTCAGTGACTTTCATAGTAATGACCCTGTCTGTGTAACTGGGCTGTTGTTAGACTCCTTTCAAGTAAATGTTTGTTGAATGCTTATTCTGCAGCAAGCTTGGTGTTAGGGATAAAACAGTGAACAGAACCTGAGGCAATTCTCTCAACTTCTGTAAGCCACAATTTCTTCATTTGCAAAACAGAGTCAGAAGGAATAAATTCTAGGTTGTCGGAACTAAATACATGTCAGGGGGTGTGCAGCCTTTTGGTGTCTCTGGGCCACACTGTATGAAGAGTTGTCTTGGGCCACACATTAAATACCTTGCAACACGTAATAAAAAAAATACCTCATACTCTTTTAAGTAAATTTACGATTTTGTGCTGGGCCGCATTCACAGCCATCCTGGCCATGGGTTGGGTACCCCTGAAAATGCTTCACGCAGTACCTGGCGTTTCGTGACCACTTAAAAAACTTCAGCATTTCTATAATTTCTGCATGGATATTTTTATAATAATAATAATTTTCATACAGGTATATAGTGCAAGGGATAAAAATACGTCGGGCCCAACAGAGTTTATATTTTAGAGGAGGAAATGGAAGTGTTTTGGAAATCAAGGAACGTATTCTACAGGTGACCGGCACGGTGAGGTTTCGTCAACCTAAGATGCCGTCATCAGTTGTGAGGTCGGTGATGCAGCATTAGCGAAGGGAAGTTCAGCTTCGAACTGTGAAATGGTGCTGAGAAACCAATTGCAAGAGACAGTCTGATTTCAAAAATTTAAATGTAAGGAAAGTGTTCTATAAATAGAAGTAAGACAGTGTTGTTACTTGGGCAAAAGAGAGGATGATTTCTGTTTTATAAAACTAGTGCAATTACACACAAAACTGTTCAGGATGTTGTTTTAGGACTAGAATGTAAAAAAGATGAGCGTATGGAAAATGAAGAAGACTCGGTGCTCAGTTGGAAGCCGACTGACTGGCTGTCTCCCAGGAGGTGCTGGGAGGTCTGCGATACTGAGGACCGGTGGTGGGCACAGCCGTTTCTGCGCCCAACGCACCTGTACTTGGAGGGGCCGTAACGGCAGGCGGTTTGGAGCTCTCATTGCGGGAGAGGGTTCCGGGCTCAGCAGCACTCTGAGAAGAGCTCTGAGTTTTACCATGAAGGTCAGGAAATGGGGCGGCCTTTTCGTAGTGTGTTTGGAGCTCAGGTAGCGTTGTGAATTCATGGCACTAAGCACTGTAGAAGTGTCTGTAGGCATCATTTCTCGGAATGACACTTTCAAGGAAGGTTTTAAGTTGTTTAAATGTGGTTTTTATGGTGGTTTTTACAATTTCATAAAATTTTGTAGCTGGAAAGATTCTTACAAGTCATCTAGTGCAAGGTTTTATTCTTCAGAAGAAACAGAAGCCCCTAGAATTGAGAGAAGAGGCACGTGAACTCCTTCGAGGTCAGCAGGACAAGGACTCGAGTTTCTGGTGCAGTGCTCTGCAAACGGCCTCTTACACTGTCAGATCTGGGTGTGGTTTTCTGGGTAAAAATTATCTAATTATGTAAAGAATAATTCTACGTATTACAGGCTTGAACGAAAACCACTTATTAGAAATCCTAGCCACTATTCTTTTGCATGTCTGTGTTTCAAGTCTCTGAATCAGGGCCTGTTCTCTGGCACGCATAGTTTTCACGTTGGTAGACTTCCGTGTTAAACAGGTGCTGGAGAAAACAGCCAAAGAAACGGAAAGTGTCTGGCGGACTTTTCCGTGAGACTATCATTCTGATAGTCTCACGCGTGTACAGCAGAGCTCCGTGAGTGCCTTGTTTGTGTTTCGTCGGGGCTGAGTCCTGCAGCCGCACGGATGGAGGGTCCGACTGCTGGGACGCAGGGCCCCGATGCGGCATTGGACGGGGCACCGGGAATCTTTTCTTTGTTGACATGGGGCAGGTAGTTTCTCTTCTTGTTCCTGTCTTGCCTTTAAAATGAAAATTTGCTTGCATTTTACATGAATACCGAGAATTGTTGTAGGCAAGGCTTGTGCTCAGAGTGGAATTTCTGTGGCTGGCCCCCCTTTGGTCTTTTATAGGTCTCTTCAAAGCCTGAGTAATGACTGCAAGGGTGTGGGGGATGGATTTTAAGAAATGAATTCAGGTGCCTACCATTTGGAGCTCTTTATGACATTTTAATATGTAGACTAGAAAAACATCGAAAATTTTAAATCGGGTAAATGAGATGTTGGTCTATAATTTGGAAATCTGATGATAGGGAATTTTATTTCCCGAAAAGGAAATAAATGATCATTTTTGTGAAATATTGAGTATTGAAAAATAAAAAAATCGGTGTACGAATCACCATCGTGGCAGTGAGATTTCTTCAGCAGGCCAGAGCGTGCATATTTCTGACTTGGAGGGCCACGCAGCCCCTCCTCCAACTGTTCATCTCCACCACGGTGACACAGAAGAGGCCCCAGTGAGCAGGCGATCACATGAAAACAGTCGGCTGGCTGGACTTGGGCTGTGGCTGTGGCTTCTGACTTGTTCTGAGACATAGAGTCCCTTTGGCCTGTGGTATTACCACATGACTTTTGAATATAAATAATTTGAAAAAGTGGCTTGACTTCTTAAGAGAAAAGAAGAAGTCATGTTTTGGGAAAGGATAGCTGCCATATTTTCTACAGCTGAACTTTTCCCCCTCATCTTCATGTTGACTGTCTCTAGCAGATAATAAAGTTTTACAAAGTCATTTCATTATGTTAGTGATTACACATTTGTTTTCAGACTTTTTCTGGGAGTTGGTTTCCTGGGACGTCAGGTTTATGGGTTTTGTTTCCTGCTGCAGCTTTGAAATTCTGCTGAGAATATTTCTCAGCCCATAAAACGTTTTCACTGTGCTGTTCTCCGGCCAGCCCCCAGTGACCATGGAGAGGACGGGCAGGGCAGTGTCGGGTGATGGGAATCCCAGGAACTCCCTTCACCTCCTCTCCCCGTTACTGACAGCCACCGTTCCTCCGACAGCAGATGGCAGATTGGACAAGTACGAGTTCACCTCTTTTGGTTTAGAAGTGCTCAATTGGGGATGTCAGTGCATATAAGTTTCTGAATATGCACATTTTATTAAAAGTAATGAGTTAAATTACTAGGTGCTGCATACCACTATCACAGAGCACAGACTTCTCCAGCTGGAAGGATGTGTGTGTGTGTGCGTGTGTGTGTGTGTGTGTGTGTGTGTGATCTAATTTAACTTCCTTACTCATACTCGCCCTGAAGAGAGCCCTCACCAGAGCCCAGCCATGCGGAACCCTCACCTTGACCTTTCAGTCCCTGAGACTATGAGAAGGTGAATTTCTGTGGCTTCAGTTCCTAGTCTGTGGTATTTTGTCCTGGCCGCCTGAGCAAACTAATACATTGCCCTTCCAGAGTACTGGTGATAGTGTTCTGTGCGTTATCCGTTCAGTTTTCTTCACTCACCGCCCGTTCCTGGGCGGTCTGTCCTACTTGCATCTCTCCAGGTCTCGTCCTATCTTGGTGGCAAAGAATTCAGGAGACGTATTTCTGCCATAGACCTCGTTTATGTGCACATCTCCGGGTGTCCCACGGGCACTTCAGATCCAGCGTGTCGACAGTTCACGTTCTCTTCTTGTGACTCCATGGAGACTTGGGTTTACCAGCCCTACTGACTGTGTCTCCTTCAAGTTTCTCGCACCTGCCCACTTCGTTCTAAGTAGCATGCCTTTCTTCTGCGCTCCTTCATGTTTGCCGTGTGCACATGGCATGTCGCTGTCGGGGAGGCAATGAACCTGGCTGATGATGAGGAAGGGGAATGGTTTGAATATCATGGGTTTTGGGATATGATAATTCAACCAGTAATGGATTCTGAAGGGGGCCCTTTATATTTAGAAGCAGACGTGATTTTCCTTGTTATGTAATATACAGTATTTTAAGAAGAATGGTGTTTTCGGGGGTAGGTGAACATAGTCGTTGAACCGTGTTTTTAAACGGCAGCTCGTCCGGTGCTGGGAACGTGGCCGACCGGGTTCTGGCTCAGCTCCTCACGGAGATGGACGGTGTCGAGCAGCTGAAGGACGTGACAGTTCTGGCCGCTACCAACCGCCCGGATCGGATAGACAAGGTAGGAGAGGGGCTGCGGGGGCACTGGAAGGCCAAGAGTGGGGCCATTTCGTTACATTTTTTCAATGTCAAATTATTTCCTAATCAGTTTTTTATTTCGAGGATGCCGAAAGGTTTTAAACTAAAGCAAATGAAGAGGAAAGAGAAAAGCTTTTATGGTGGTTTTTTTTTTTTTGCTTATGGTTTTGGTGTTAATGAAACTCTTTTGCAACCTTGAATTTTCCCTCCCCCATGGTCACACCAAACTTAAAAAGTATATTTCTCTAGAGTTAGTGAAGTTCTGTGATTCTTTTTTTTAAAGATTTTATTTATTTATTTTTAGAGAGGGGGGAAGGAGGGGAGAGAAACATCACTGTGTGGTTGCCTCTCACACGCCCCCTACTGGGGTCCTGGCCCACAGCCCAGGCAGGTGCCTGACCAAACCTGCGACCCTGTGGTTCTCAGGCTGGCACTCAGTCCACTGAGCCACACCAGCCGGGGCTGATTGTTTTTTTTTATTGTGTCTTCTGACTCTTTTTTTAGGAGTTTTCAACATTCCCGTTTACATTAAGATAAATTTCTGGCTATTTAGTACTAGACTCAAGTTATTATTAACAACTTTCCAGAAGTCCTGGCCCAGCAGTTGATTTCAGAGCAATTAGAATAAAAATGACAATGAATTTTTCTTCTCTAATAATTTACTTAGGCTGCAGCATTAAATAAGCCTTATAGGTGCAAAAGCAACCCTTTTTTAAGTTTTTGCTACATCCCCCATCCCAGTCATAGCTTAGTAAAAGAACCAACTAAATTTTAAGTGTCTAATTTATACTGAATGCATACCTTTTTAAACAGAGATTTAAATTGAGAGTAATGATTTGCTCCCAGAGCCTGAGCCAGTTGCTCCTCTTTTGTTAACATTATATGACCTCAGGAGCCCCTCCCCCCGTGCACACACACACAGAGTTCCAGTCTTCGGAGCGGGAGGTAAAGAGTGATCCTTTTGAAAACATCAGAGGGACTTCTATGTGCAAAGAGAGCGTTGCTCTCGTCCACTGCAGTATTTTGCTCTGTGACAAAGACCCTTCAGTCGCCCTTTTTTCCGACGCAGCGTTCTATAAGAAGCGACATGAGCCCTGAGCGTCTGTGGGGTCTGGGTCAGCACCCAGGCTTCTGTGACGCCTGCGCAACAGGCGGGGCTGAGTGTGACCAAGGGTCGTAGGAGGCAGGGGAGAGCCCGTAAAAATGACCTAGTCCCACCTTTTAATTCACAAATAAAGGGGCTCCAAAAATCATCTTTTTCCTGTTAAGATTACGTTGATTTTTATGACATTTGTCACCGGGTCACTCCGTGGCCAATGAGTTCTAAAACTTCTCAGGTTTCCTGCACTGCATGTCTGATCTAACAGCGCCCTTCTTTGGTTTGGTTTCTTAATATTGTTTGTCTTTAGAGTTTGATCCATTTCTTGAAGTAGGACGTTGAGCTCACAGTAAACTTCTCTGGGTCCTTCTGAATCCAGCTGTATGACTTAGCGTGGTTAGTGCTCATGTTCGTTCTCCTGCTGCTTGACAAAGACCTCAGATGCACAGCAGCCACTTACTACTGCCCCTGTGGTCGGTCCGGATCTGGGCACGGCCTGACGGGGCTGTCTGCTCAGGGACTCGCCAGAGGCTGAAACCATTATTGGCAGGAGCTGGTGTCCCTCTTCAGAGGGCACCTGGGTGTGGCGGAGCTCACTTCCTGTGATCACAGGCCTAGGGGCTGTGGTTCCTCACCCGCCTGGGTGGGGGCACTGGGTGGGGGCGCTGCTCTCCACTCCTGGGGACCACGCACGCGTTCCCCTCCCTCTTCGCAGACAACAGTGGAGGAAAGCCACTGTGTTTTATCCCTCTCACGGTGTCTGCCTCCATTGCCCGGAAAAGCCACCTCCTTAATTTAAATGTGACAAGCACACTTAAGATGTTGAAAGTGTTTACTAATTAGATACGAAGATTATTTTCACGACATCACAGGGAATCTAACGTTAATGAACTACTCAAGTTCTTGAAAAATTATATTTGATTTGTAATAGATAAAAATAAAATTACCAGCAGCAAAACATAAAATTGGTAAATGGGAAAAGGTATCTGTAGGAATGGTTTCAGCCTTGGCTGGTGCGGCTCGGTTGGTTGGTTAAGTACCATCCTGCGAACTGGAAGGTCGCCGGTTGGGTCCCTGGATGGGGCACCTGCAGGAGGCAACCAATCGATGTCTCTCCCTCACATCAGCGTTTCTCTTCCTCCCCTCTTCCTGTCTCTCTAAAATTAAAAAAAGGAGGTGGGCGAATGGTTTCAAGGTCATCAAATGAGATGCTGTTTTCAAGTACAACTTTGAATGCATGGAAACGTGGCCTGAATGTTCTGTACCTGCCCTGCACGTGTTGAAAATAAGTATTTTATTTTATTTTTTAAAAAGGCTTTATTTAGTTTCAGAGAAAGGGGAAGGGAGGGAGGAAGAGGGGGAGAGAGACATCAGTGTGAGAGAGAAACATCGATCTGTTGGTGCCTCCTGCACCCCCAACTGGACACCTGGCCCGCAACACAGACACGCGNAACTGGAAGGTCGCCGGTTGGGTCCCTGGATGGGGCACCTGCAGGAGGCAACCAATCCATGTCTCTCCCTCACATCAGCGTTTCTCTTCCTCCCCTCTTCCTGTCTCTCTAAAATTAAAAAAAGGAGGTGGGCGAATGGTTTCAAGGTCATCAAATGAGATGCTGTTTTCAAGTACAACTTTGAATGCATGGAAACGTGGCCTAAATGTTCTGTACCTGCCCTGCACGTGTCGAAAATAAGTATTTTATTTTATTTTTTTAAAAAGGCTTTATTTAGTTTCAGAGAAAGGGGAAGGGAGGGAGGAAGAGGGGGAGAGAGACATCAGTGTGAGAGAGAAACATCGATCTGTTGGTGCCTCCTGCGCCCCCAACTGGACACCTGGCCCGCAACCCAGACACGCGTCCCCTGACCAGGAGTTGAATGGGTGCTCTCTTGGTCCTCAGGCCAACACGCGTTCCACTGAGCCATACCAGCCAGGGCCAAAATATTTAAATAACCAGAAGTTTTTAAAAAATATTTTAATGTTTTCTCTTTCAGGTAGAATTTCATATTCATACGGAATATGCCTTTTTAGACTGTACTTTTTTTACTACTCAGATGATATGTGGTGTATTGAAAGTCTGTTGCCTTTCTAGATTTTTTCTCCAAAACTATTATAGAGTAGTGTTTGTGTGTTAGTACTATAAAAAAGATTCAGCACATGTGCGATTAGAACATGGTGTCCAAAATGTGCCCTGAATGTGCTGGTAGAAACAAAACAGTCTTAGGAGGCAGATTTTTAAAACCAGAAAACAATTTCCTGTTACGGAATGCACAGACACAGTTTTCACCACCTGTCTTCTCTGGAGGAGACCGTGAGGAAGAGAACAGGCGACAGAAGGATTAAAGCACATGTCACGGGCTGACATGGAAAGACAGAGGTTTTGCTCTTAGCCCGAAACTGGGAAGGGAGAGGGGGGAGGAGCAGTCTGGTGTCAGAGAAATTAGACATTGAGTTTAACTTGGGCTACATTTAACTAAGGGTCTGGCCTTGTGAATCAGCTAGCAGAAGTTACGTCCTGCTGCCCGCTCACCTGTAACCTCCGTGTCATAGTGACCTTGCGTTAGTGTGTTCGTTCCGGGAGAACTAACTCTTGGACTGTTGGGGGAGTGAAGTTCGCACATCATGCGGCCCACGTGTTGTGCATAGTTAGTGTCTCTTTTGGACAGCGTTTCAGTTTCGTGTCGTGTGGGGAGACTAAACCTGTTTGCAGCTTCAGTCTGTGCGGGTTGTGGTGACTCAGCAGAGGCAGTGAGACGCCGCTCAGGAGTCACGCTGTCCTGCTTCCTGTTGGGTCGTATTTACGCATCAGCCCCATTAGCTGTGCTGTAGTGCACTAGGCCGAGGAGAGTGGCCGTTGGGGTCTCTGGTGGCTTCTGGTGGCATCTCAGAGCCTCCACAGACCTCTTCCCCTCACCCCTCCTCCAGCTTAGAGACGAGCGAAGCGGAGTTGCAGCCAAGAGTGTGCATTTTGCTGAGAGTGACAGGAAGTGCAGGACAGACGTAGAGTGACGAGACTGTGATGTCGAGCAGACATAGTGTCTTTAGACTGGGGGTGGGCGGGGCTTCCTCCCACGGCAACAGGGGATGTTGGAACGGCAAACAGCTGCATTCTTGTTGGTGCTCAGATAAGGGGCAAAGGCACGGACTCTGGGAGTCATGCCGTTCTCCGTCTGGCCCGTGCTTGTGTGGCCCTTGGGGAGAGAGTGCTCGGTCCGTGCCCTCTCGTGCGTGTATGTTGAACGTGGAGGAACAACGGTCATGTCTACTCTTCTAGGTGTTACACAGTCTCACAGCAGTTTAGTTCTATGAATACTTTTGAATTTAGGCCCTTCGATTACTTTTAGTAATGATGGCTAGTACGTAACAGGCTCTCAATGATTATTATTGAGAGTATTAGCTGTAATCTATAAGTATCTAGTTTTCACATGCTAGCAGATTTTTGAATGTTCTCTGAGCTGTCTGTGGGAGGGATTGGGGGAAGAGCCGAGGAAGATTTCGGGAGTTCCGTGGAGGTCCAGAATAGCTCAGGTTCGGAGTTAGCTGCTGACTTGGTGTGTGTGTGTGTCGTGGAAGCAGTAAACTTTCCTTTCGGCTTTTCCGGAAGAAGAAACGTGCTTGATGAGTCAAATATGATGCAATTTTTTGTTTCTTAAATATCACAAGTTAGAAGTTGGTTTTATGGGTATCTTTGTTACATGGGACATTTAATTACCATATTTAGAAATGTCAGCAAGTGAGAAGCTAAATATATGTAGCTTCCAATCTTCAAATGAATTGTGTTCCAAAAAACACCTTCAGGAAGAAGGTTACGAGCACCTTTGGACAGCATCTCTCTTTACCCTTCCTGTGGGAGGCAGCAGGTCCTGTTGTCAGCAGAGTCAGAAGAGCAGGCTGTCCAACCTAACCGGTGTGAAAGGTCTGCGTAAAGCTCAGTTTATTTCCTGTGAGTGTTCGAGGAGAGGACACTTGCTGGTCTTTGGCGGTTTTTATCATAACGACACGAAAGTCCTTGGGGGTTAGAGGGTGAGCTGCAGCCAGGTCAGACCTGGGAGGCTGCCCCCAGGGTCATCTTCCAGTTTCAGCTTTACTGTCATTTCACAGCAGCCTTGAGGGGCTCAGCTTTGGGGCTGGGGGCTGGACCAAGGAGAGAAGTGGGCCAGAGGCCCTGCCTTATCCCACTGTGGGGCAGGTGAAGACCGTCTATCCCAGGGGCCAGCCCGACCCGCCACCGGTTTGGATGCCCCACGATCTAAGGGTGGGTTTATACACTGAGACAGTTGGGACAAGGTTCAGAAAAGAGTACTGTTTTGTGACACACGACAAGGACAAGGAATTCTCACCTGTGTCCACGCCTGCAGCCCTATTGGCCACACTCATCCGCGGGGCTCTGGCGGCTACACATGCAGAGGGGCCTGGCAGGGAGGCCTGGGCTCCGAGGCCTCGGTCCCCGCCGTTGGGGGTTTATGGAGAAGGTGCACCGACCATCGGTCCGTCTACCTTCAAAGCTCTTCGAAGTTCAGTCAAGTCTCCAATGTATGTTGTTCATACGTGAGCACACAGGTTTTCTAAATACTGTTGAAACACATTTATTGCATGAGTTTTCTTAAGATAAATCATGTGAGTTGACAGTGTAACTCTCAGCCGAAAGTACACCCACAGTAGTAGGAAGACAGCATAAATTTGTTGTTCTTTCAGGTGTGTTTCACTCTTCTTAAAAGTTCTTTTAATATTTAATGTTTGAAAATACTAAATAATTATCTTTCCAACTGAATGAATGACTCACCAAGATCTATAAATCTAGAAATGCAGTTTTTATGACAGTATGTAAATAATGTAAATATTCATGGCACTTGAACCTTAAAATTACAATGGTTTTTATTTTTTTGTAATTGTATGTTCAGCTCCCCTTTTAGTATTTGTCGTCATTGGGATTTTCAGGCTTCGATATTTGAATTTTGAGAAGTTAAAAACCTATGGTTTAAATATATGTGTTTGGTAAGTAGTATTTGGTGGTTCAGCGTGCAAATAGTGAATTCAGTCTGCTATTAAAAGAACAATGACAAAGTATAAGACATCGCCCTTGATAACCAAGACCTGAAGCTACGTTTCTTAAGACCGGAGAGAACTTGGAGGGCTAGATAGTCTAGTTACTTTTCCGATGCCCTGACCCCATCAGCCAGCTCCTCGCCAACACTCACAGGTGGGGAACCTATGGCCTCATGGAACAGACCGCTTCATCCATCTCTCAGAGTCTTGGGGAGTTCTTTATTCTCCTGAAGCAGTAGCTTGTTCATCTCCCTAAAGCTCCTCCCCAACAGTCCGATTTTATTCCAAGATGCTACAAAGACCAGTTTTTAGTCCCCTTTTTACATGGTTCTTCCTTGTTTTTGAAAACTGTGCGTTACGTGTCTTGTCTTTACATCCTGTGTCGCCAACCAGTATTTTCTTCTTTAGGCCTGGTGTCTTGGTCTACTTCCTGTGGTGTCTTGGTCTACTTCCTGTGGTCCTCTTACCCCATCTTCAGCATTCTTGCTCTTTTTTGTTTCCCTAAGCCGTTGTCCATTTTTTCCGCTCCCTCTGAGACTGTGAACGCACCACAGGAGGTCGTGGGCCTGTTCAGAGCTCAGTGAGGCCCTTCCTGCCTTGGCCTGAAGGCTGCGCCGCTGCAGATGCGTTCCCGGCTGCGGTTGTTTGTCCGCCAGCCGCTTCACACTGTCCGGAGACTGCCACGAAGTGCTCTTGAATTCAAGGTTGTCAGGAACCAGTCTGAAAAATCAAGGTCTTCCCTCGGTTTTCTGCCAAGTACTGCCTTCCCTGCCTTGGACTTGGGTGTCGGTTTCATTGAAGTCTCAGAAGTTGAGCCACGCCCGATTGGATCCTGAGGTCTTCCTTCAAGTTCAGCACCTCCTAGCCTGTCCTCCTTTTCCTACGTTTCCCGGAGATTCCTTTTCCTGTGGTTCGGTGGCTTTCCCGGAGCACCCACAGCAGCAGCCGCGAGAGCCTCGGGACGCAGGGACAGAAGTCTCAGTCAGTTCATTTCGCTGGGGTCCACAGGGCTTTCCAACTCGTCAGGTGGGGCGTCCTGTGCCTGCCTTGCCGTGTGTCTCTTCTGTGCGCTGACAACAGAGCCATCGCGCGTCTTACAAGCCAAAGAGAATTTGTGCAGCTTCCCGACTTTTGGAAAACAGCTGAATGTGTACAGCCAGGTCCCCGGATCTGGGTGAGCTTTGTGGTACATTTAATTAGAACAGAGAGAGGGGACGTGTTTGAAGAGTTACCGTTCAGATCGTTTATTGAGGAAGAACAGTTGAAAGTAGAACTACATAGTTTACCTTCGGAAGACGTATTTGGGTAAAAAAAGGCTTTCTGTTTTCTCTGATGGAAGCAGACATGACATTAAATTTAATGAAATTGGTAAGCTTCTTAACTCTAAGGCTTTATATACTGTTAAAATGCAGAGTTCAACATTAATCTGGTTTAAACCTTATAACTATTTAAAACATCTTATTTTCTTTTAGCTTTAATGCAGGACTGAAAGATGTCATTATTATCCTCCTCATTTACCTCCACGTTTTTACTTATAGTTACAGCTTCCTGAACTTGCGGTATTAGAAGTATTGTGTTGTATGAAGAGTTGTGTGATTTTCACCCTTGAACATTGTGTTTATTGTGTTTATTGTGTTTGGGGCAAAACCGTTCCTGGACCTTCGTGTTCAGCTGAGGTTTTGGAGTACGTGTCACATTGGAGAGGGACTTTTGCATCATACGAGTGTCATGCTCTGGAAAACAAGTCTGTAGGATAGTGAGAGTGGCACTTGGAACAGGTGACAAAGATGGTAGGGACTGTAGTGTTACATGCAGAGTGTGATGGAAAGACCTGAAACTGACAGTGAGCAAGAGGCAGCAGAAGAAATGAGACAGATTGGTGCGGGGTCTCGGTCCGGTTCTGGCTCTGTTCCCACACTGTGTTTTCTTTGAAGTTATTCAGCCTCTCTGGGCCTGTTTCTGTGCCTGTCAGAAGTGCACTAGGTGACACGTCACTCGGGTCTACGGCCTCTTTTTGTGTGGCCCAGAGACAGACAAACTGTAAGTGCTGTATACCAGGGCAGTGTTTACCGAACATTTCTGGTGCTTTGTTTTTTGAACTTCTTCAGGTACCACCTTTTCAAACTTCCTTGTTAATGAAAAGTTCTTTTCTTCAAACAGGTTATAAAGCAAGCAAATGTTATCCAGGTGTGAAAAAATTACCTTTCTTTTAAACCACCGGATTGTCGAAAGGGGTGGGAGGGGGTGGTAAATCAGCCTTAAGGTTGCTGCTGTGTAAAACTCCTTGGGTGACAGCTGTAGAACTCTTACATTTTTACCGAATATTTATTACTCTTTGAAAAAGGAAAACTTGTTGCGCTGCATATTTTTTTCTTTCACAGATGTGTCATCAGCCTGGAATATTTTGGTCTATATGCTATTTTTTAAAACTTCAATGAATGTAAAAATAATTTTGAATTAGAAAAAAATGTCTAGCTATATGATTATTTGAAAAAGCTTCTTATCCTACTTTGTTAAAACCTCTGTGCTCCTGTGTTTGGGAACCAGTGTTTAGTATAGCCGAGAACCAAATCTGAGCTCATGAACGTTTTAAAGTCACTAATAGAAGGGCTAGTTTGATCATTTTGAAAGTACATGGAGAGTATTTATGCCTAGCATTTTATGCACAGCGTGTGTGTGGAAGGGGTGTGTTTAAAGCATTGTCACCATAAAGCGTGAACTGCCCCCAAACCTTGTGGGCAGCCCGGTGCCCGAATCTGCCCCTGAGCAGGTCAGGTCTCCCCGCCTCTGCCATCTGGGTCCCACTGACCCTGCACTCGGTGTTGCAGTTACTCTCTGTGGACACAAGATGGAGACACGCACCCGAATCGTGGCCTGAGTGCCACTGGCTGCTTCCAGAGGCCGCCCTCCTCCAAACCGAGGGTGCAGCTTCAGGGAGCCAGGGAGCCAGCTTTGCCTTTCCTCATGGTAGGTTTTTTCAAGTTTAGTAGTCCTCACTTAAAACAAAATAGGGAAAAGGGAAAAAAACAGGAGAGGAGAAAAGAAGGGGGGAGAAGTGAGTTTGTGTGTGTTATTGTTGTGACTATGTTTTGTTTTCTTGGAGTGAGTTAGAATGGAAAAGGTACGCATTAGCAAGTAGATGATAACTGTACATTTATACCTCCGGGGAAGTTGAACAGAAGACTTAAGGTGATTAGATAGATACAGAGGGAACTGAGCAGAGGCTGGGAAACCATGTTCTTTGCCTTTTTTTGTAAATAAAGTTTTATTGGAACACAGTCACACCTACTGCTGCTTAGACTGTTGGGCCGTTAAGATGAAAATATTCACTGTCTGGCCTTTAAGAAAAAGTTTGTGGGCCCCTGAACTAAATTTTCGGGCCACTATTCAGATAAACTGTTTGTTCAGTGGCTTGGATTGAGTCATTCAGCACATATTTATTGCATACCTGTTGTGTGCCAGGCACTGTCATGGGTGGCAGGCAAAGCCAAACATTTCCAACAAAAATGTTTGACATTTTCTATAACCAGTGTACCACAGCTTGCAAAACACTCATGGGAGGTGTAGGAGCGAGGAAACACTCCCGGGGCAGCCGTCGTCCGAGTGAGGCAGTGACCCTGCTGCTCCTCCTGGGCAGCGCCCGCCGGGTGCCTGTGTGAGGAGACCTCGCCTCCCTGCCGCTCTCGGGTGCCCCGCTCCCCGGGGTGCCACCCAGGGCTGTTCTGTGGTCACAGCGTCCGTTGCCGTCCACCCCTGTGTTCCAGTGTAAGCCCGGAGGCCCGGGTTTCTGTTTTGTCTCCTGCTGTGTCCGGGACTGGAGCACAGAACTAGCGGCGAGTGGGAGAGGGGCGTGCCTTCCAGCTTCTTCTGCCTCGCTGCCTCACTGCCCCTGGAAAGCCTCAGCTGCTCCAGGTCAGCTGCGATTCGCTGATTCGAAACGAGAATGATTTGTGGGGCTCAATTGGGTATCTCTTTGTTGCATGCGTTCTTCACCGAGAATACTACTGTTTCCTGTATGTTTGCTTCCTCGCTTTATCACCAGTTATAGCTGCACTACTGTTCACACAGACTTCTCTTGAGGGTGGTGTTTAGTAAAAGCCAGTTTGAGTCGTTGAGTTGTATGTTTATTGAACAGAAAATGCACACAGCAGTAGTGCAGGTATAACTGGTGATGACTGTTCCAGTGGCCTTGAAGTAATACGATTGTGTGCTTAATCACCGTTAAAGGAATTGAGAATAATTCCTCATAAAACTTCCCTTCCTTCGGTTACATTCATGCGTGTGTCTTGGTGATAGCTGATTGCCCTGCCTCCCTCCATAGTTTGCAAAGCCAGCGAGGAGGACAGCAGCCTGCAGCCACGTTTCCGCGAGTCGGTACTTCACATTCTCGTTTGAGACCTAGCCCTGTGGTCCTTCAGACCGCGGGGAAGCCGAATGTTGTCGGAAGCAGCAAGGGTTTTCTTTGTGGAAAACAAAGAAGTGAGAATAGAGTCTAGAAAAATATGAGTATATGGAATATTCCAGGAAGATCTACATCTGTGATTCTGAATAAATGATTGTTATGTGCTCGTGTGTGTTTCATTGCAGGAATTTTTCTTAGGTGTGATATTTAAAGTAAAAAATAAAATAATAAAGCTGAATACATGCGGGGAATCGGAAAAATCCAGAAACGTTACACCGAGCTAAAAGAATGGTTGCCACTCACAGCTGAGCAGGCACGATCGTCTGTAATTCCGACAGCGGCCCTGCCAGGTGGCATTTCTGTTCCGAGGGGAGAGAAACTGCTGCTCAGACAGGGTGTCTGGCTCGTGGGGTCCACGAGCTCCTGAGCACTGAAGGCCGTCCTGTGTCCCCTGAAGGGAGGGCAGGGCCTCTCTGACCACCTTCCTCCTCCTCTTCCTCCTCCCACACCGTCAGGATGTGTCACCAAGGGAACGTGCTCCATTCTCAGTTTCAGAATTGTATGTTTTATAACAGTTCCACCATGCAGTTTTAAAACTTCAAATTTTCTTAGAGTGCTGTGCTTCTACACAACGCCTTGAGTGTGTTGTGCCTGGGGAAGAGGTGTGTGGAGGGATAGTACCTCCCGGTCAGTCTTTGAAGGGGAGGCCACTGCCTCTGCAGCTGCAGCTGACGGTCCTTCCTGGTCCTTTCTCATCCTCATAGTTCTTAGGCCCCGTGCAGCCACACGGGCACCAGCGCGATGTGTCAAGCGTGTTTAAAACACTCAGTGCTTCGGAAGCTTTGAAATGAAAGTATTGTGCATGAAGGCCTCGCCCAAAGGCTGTCTTTATTAAATGTGAAATGAGTCTAAAGGGACTGGGTTGTTAGGGAGCTTTTTATCACTGCAATTCAGTTTCTTCTTATCCCTAACTGGATCAGCATGCCCTGTTATCCAGGAAATTGGGATTGCTTCATTCTGCATCCCTTCACATACATTTCACTTCCAGCTTTTCTAAATTCAGATGTTTGTTTGTCCAAGAATGAACACTCTGCCCCATTTAATGAGTTTCCCTTTTTCAGAGCAGTGAGAAATAACGGATTGTCTCTACCGCGATCCCAGGGTTTGTGACCTCTGCGTCCCTGCACCCCAGTTAGGAGAGAGTTCGATGCTACCTGGTGAGCACAGACACCTACACTGTGGGTAGCCCGCAGATTCCACATTTGGCAGTACCGTGAAAAGGACTGAGTAAGCTTTTGGTTTGATGAAAGACCGAGAAACCACCGAGTAGTGAAGGAGCCGGCATTCCTAAAAAAGTATATTTAAGACACGTGCCAGCATATGAAAAGGATAGTCTTAAAAAATCAGGAGATTAAATATGAGCATTCTCTTTGATTCTGTAACTTTCAGAGGACTCCCTGTGGCTGCCTCCTGTTCCTGCCTCTCATTCTTTGCAAGTTTAGCTTCTCCCTTTTGTAGTAGATCATAAAGCCAGGAAAGGGCAAAAGGTCAGTCATAACAACGGAGTGAAGATATTTCTCCATACTTAACCATTATATACAGGACAGTTCTTGTTTATAATTGTAAAAGTATTACTGTAATAGGGGGATCTTCCAAATACTGTCTGTTAATACCGAAGAGGACTGTTAGTTAGTTTCTGTCGGACGACCAGCAGATGAGTTCAGAGCTCTGGACTCCACCGTCGCTAGAACCTCCCATTGGACGGAAGGTCCTTCTCCCTGGTTGAAGAAAACGTGAAGTTGAAAGATAGGTTAGTACTGGTATTTAGTTATTTTCTGTAATTGTCAAAAAGAAATTAGGGAGTCCTAAGAAAGGAAATCAACAAACACCAAAACAGGTTGGTGGGCTACACTGTTCATATTCGTCTTGGTTCTCTGTGTTCCTCAGGTAATTGTGATTAAAATACAGGTGGGGTGCAGGCCTCCTGTGGGGGGCGAGTCCCTTGGGTGCTCTCCCATCAGACGTAATGCTGCCCAAGATCACCCTTGCTTCTAGGAAGTGAGCTTTTGGGGTTCACCTTTGTTTATGTGTTGTTTGTATCTTGTGAAACCTAAGTACTTCTGTTATGCAAATTTCAGTTTCTCTTCCCTCAGAGGGAATAATGATAGGGAATCCTTTTTCCTGATTGGTTGTCTAAAAGCACAAAATGTAGAGGATAGAACCTTTCAACACAGAATAGTGAACGAAAAAATATTTCTTTTTTTGATTCCCAAACATTAACGTTTTTCCTTGCTTCCAGTGTTATAAAGCTTCTTCTAAAAGTACCCCCACAACACAAAAATTGTTCAGGTTTTTCCCTGTGTGCTCCTTGGTATTGTCATTTTGCAACATGAATTTGCCCTTTACTTTTGGTGAAGCTGGTGTCTGTATAGGACCTTTAGATCCTCAGTCCTCGGAGCTGGAGGACAATTTGAATGCTAGATTTTAACAGGCTAGTGCACGGGTGCCCTTTGGAAGCCAAATTTGTTTGTAACTAATTACTCTACTGCAACTTAGTTACTAGGGGCTGGTGGAACATCATTCACATATTTGTGTTTCCTGTTTTACATATGTACAAATGTTTGATCCCTGTCCTTGACCTTTTTTCTCTGTCTTTTGGACTTCAAGGAATTGTGTTTCTGTACAAATACTTCTCTCTCTGAGGGTGCGTTATTTTCATTGGTTTTAAGTAACTTACTCTGTGTAAGTTACTTAAAATATATACATTTAAGAAGATGGTCCTTCCCAGAACCTCGCTGGGAGGGTCATTCTGATGGGTGGAGGGGTTGCTTGCTGTACTGTTGGCCATTTTCCTAGACAAGTCCACGTGGATAGGCTGCTGATAGGACAGGAGAAAAGCAACAAACACAAATCCAGTGCCTGGCCCGGAACTGCATGGTATTGTCCCTGCCGTCGGCCAGCCGTCGGCCAGAGTCTCTGCTGTCTCACCCACACGGTCTCCCGGGATCAAGCCTTCCCCCGCGTTTATAGTATAGTGCAGCACGAACTCAGTGTGGAGGTGTCGGGCTGCAAACGGGTGTTAACAGCTCACAGAATCCTCACCAGCGCAGCTTTTGGGGAGCGTGGTTGTGCTGAAGAGTCAGGCAGGAGTGTCAATAATTAGATCCCTCATCCCCTGGCCTTCGTTTTCAGTTTCCGTGTGTGTATCCTCACAACCACCCATCTTGGGCCTGATGTGGAAGGTTAATGTTTTTTCATCTTGGTCAAAGTTGAACAGAAAACACACGGGCAGTATACAGCAGTGAGTACAGTTTGAGCACTTTCTGAGGACATTTCTGTTTTCAAAAAGGTTATTAGAATTTTGACTCTGAATGCAAGTTTAGGATAGGATTATGGAAACAAACAAGAAAAGCCTCAAAGACTGTAAACCAGACAAACTGTCAGGCCACCTTCTGCATCAAGCAGTG
This sequence comes from Sturnira hondurensis, assembly GCF_014824575.4. Taxonomy (NCBI): domain Eukaryota; kingdom Metazoa; phylum Chordata; class Mammalia; order Chiroptera; family Phyllostomidae; genus Sturnira; species Sturnira hondurensis. Next base: position 26,519,868 of record NW_028082759.1, on the reverse strand, counting down.
AGGGTCTGAGCTATGCAGGATGCTGGTGGCTCTTTTCCTAAAGATTTCTAGTAGTGGAGAAGCTTCTGGAGCAGTGGTTCTCAGCCTGACGGTCCCTCTACCCCACAGCATGTGCCGTGACGTCCGGAGACCTTGCTGGCTGTGCTGACGCTGGCCCTCCCTCGCTTGTCCTGCGAGGGACAGGGCAGCCCCCCCGACTAAGGGTCGAGGCTGCCCTGTCTTGATGGGACATTTTCCAAATGAATTGCCACACTAAAGTTTACAGTGTTTCATGGGGAAATGTTTTGTTTGAATTGCTAATAAGAGAGAAAAACAGCTTTAGACCTTGATTTGGGGACTTGTGGAGATGGTAAACACACATTCTCTGGAAAATGCTCACGGAGACAATGCGGTAATCTCAGAGGGCTGGAAAACAATCCTATGTCATTATGGAAGGACGTGAGGAATTTCTTATTACATTTTTAACCTTCACAATCTATTTATTTTTTAACTTATTTAATGTCTAACATATCTATAAAGTCAGGTGTTTTTTAAACTTGTCACGTAGGTAGCTATTGGCTAATTTCTGTTTGGTGATTTGCATTGGCGCTAAGCTGTTCTCAGAATTGAAAGAACCGTCTGGCCTTTAACTGGCAGCTGCGCCCCCTGTTCCTTTCCCAGATGGAGCCGCCGCATCTCTGGCATTGCCCGCTTTGTCCCAGCAGTTTGCAGTAGAAGGAAGTGTACGTGACCACATACGGGTAAACACATGTGAACACCCCGGTGACTTGGGTGGGCAAGGCAGAGACGGACAAAGCATGTTTACATTGCCTTCCGGAGATCCAGGTTTTCGAGTCCTGGCCCAGGATCCAGGTCACAGCCGTAATGACCATGGAGACTTGTGGGAGTAGTAAATGGGGCAGAACACGGGGCCTCGGAGGGACTTCATGATACTCCATCCACCGAGCTAAACCAGAAACAGACACTGGAGATGAAATGTAAGCGATCTTCCTAATCCCACTATATTAAAAAATATTGCCATTGGTCTTATTTTTTAAACAGTGGTGGTGTTATCGCCATTCTACTCATACCCCATTAATTAATTGAGTGCACGCTATGAAAAAGTCATGTTTTCTGTAAAACGAGAACAGGTGGAAAGAACGCAGCCCGGAGCCACAAATCGTAGCTGCTTTACCTTTGTTTACGTGTTTAAGAGCGAGTTTTCTCTTTGGTGGAGACAGACAGGAGATCTGCATTCTGTCACTACCAAGAGTATTTTTAGGGGTTTGGTTTGGTTTGGTTTTTAACAAAACCAAAGGGGCCAGCCAGAGCTTTGAAGTTAGTATACAGAAAAATTCAGATAAGGAATTCGCTCTCAGCTAGAGGTAAAAAATGCGAAGTTTGGTCTTCTCTTAGAGGTTATAATGTATAAAGATAACAAAGCAAAATAATACCTTTCATGTCATCCTATATTCTGTAATTCTTTAGTGATTGTTTTTTGTTTTTAAAGACTAAATGGGTGATATTTTAAATAGGTAATGTACATATTACATGATTCAAATATCGAAACTGTGGAAAGATACACATGTTGATACCTTGCTCCCACCCCTGCATCCCCACGCCGATTTTTCTCACTTTGTTTCTATTAGTCTCCTTCTTCTGCCCGTGTTGTTTCCAGTACCAGCAAATCACGTGTGTTTACTTACTGCCTCCAACCCCCGTCCCCTCCCGCCACGAACACTTAGCTCGTGGTAGGGACTCGGCACACCACCCACCACTTCACTTGTACACTTAGCTCCTGTCTTGGAGACAGTTCCTTTGCCACGCGTGGGCATTGTCCTCGTTCTTCTGTGGGCTGAACGGGGGCAGAGAGCTACACACAGATCGCCCCGTATCGACGGCCACTTAGGCTGGTGTCGGTCTGTGGCCACGTTGACTCCAACGTGTTGCTTGCTACCTGTGCAGGTTTGTTGTACAGAAGGGTGGCTGTGTCGGTGGAACGGCCTGTGTGGTCTGGGTGTCGGCTGCCCGACTTCCGCCCGCAGCGGCTCTGCCGGTGTGCTCTTCCGGCGGTACTTCCAGCTGTGCCAGGATGTCCAGGTCGGCGCCAGTGGTTGGTGTAACAAGTCCGTTAAGTAAAGACTTGTTAAAGTGTTTTCCATAAAGTGTAATGATTTTATTTTTACATTGCAGTCTTTCAAAATGCGTAATTGGCTATTTGTTCTAGGGCAAATCTTTCCTCTGGGACTAGCCATCCGATTGGAGCTTTATGATGTCTCTTATCTAAACCTCAGCACATTGGCGTCTGTGTCTGGCTTTTTCAGGGAGAGGGTGTCGAGCACGCTCAATGCCCCTATTTTTTTTTTTTTACACAGGTATCTGCTTACATCAAACTAACTTTACTTATTCACATTTATTGAATTTTCTTGAGCATTTGCCTTGGTTTTCTCAGAAATAGTATTGTACTTTTAACAGTTGTATTTTATTGGTTCATATAATATTATTTATATTGCATTACTTTTATTTTTAAACAACTGTTAACTAGAATTTTTGATTCAGGACTTTTTCATTGTTCACTGATGTGCCACTGTACTTATGAGGGTGTCTGGCCATATTAAGTGCTCAGTAAATACGAGTGCACGGAGGAGAGGGAGGAAAGAAAAGCGGTGGCTTGGGGCACGTCCTCGGTCTGTACCCAGAGCAGGAGAGGAAAGGTCAGGCGAGGAGGAAGCAGGGGCAGAGCGGAGGGAAGTCTTACCCAGGCACACAGCCTGCTTGGGCCGGCACGGTCCTGTCCCGGAAGTGAAGACTTCTGTGACTAAATTGGGAGAGCAGTGGCCTGAGGGCAGCCTCAGTTTACCTTCTAACTCATCACTCAGCTCCAGTGCCAGACTGGGCCGGACGTGTGTGTGTCATGCCCTTGCCCAGCCAGCCGCTTAACTCTCTTTGAAGAAAGATACTGCAATTAGTTGAGTGTTTTCTGCACTTCATTTGCTACCATTCAACATCACAAATTTGCCATGTCCATGTACCTACCACCTTCCTGCTATTTACTTTGTCAGATTCAAGATATTTTCTCCTGTAACCTTTGCCCAAATTGACTGTTTCAACTGAGTCGGATTCCATAGGCCTTTTTGTGTTCCTGTGGAGGATAATGAACTTTTTTCTAAGTTTTTTTTCTTTTTAATTGATTTTAGGGAGAGAGAGGTTGATGTGTTGTTTCACTTACTGGTGCACTCACTGGTCGATTGTTTCACGTGCCCTGACCAGGAATCGAACTGGCAACCTTGGTGTGTCTGGACGACATTCTAACCAACTGAGCTACACGTCAGGGCCATCCTGCTCAGTCTCTGACTAGTCACTGTGTTCGAGGTTACTTGTTTACGAAACTTCGAAGGGGACAGACCCGACTTTTGTTTTAGACCGGCTTTGTCACTCCAGGACGCCATCGTCCTGTGTCTTGCTGCTGGCCTCGCGTCCTTGTGCTCCCCCCGCGGCCTGCCCTCTGGGGGTCGCTCTGTTGTCTGTTGCGTCACTCATTTCACACGTCACTCTCTGCGTCCAGTCTGTAAACTTAAGTGTCCAGGGTAATATTTCAGTAATTTGGTAAACACTTCCTCGGGGTATATTGATGGAACAGCTCGACTTGCTCTGAGATACAGGTGTGTTTTAACTGTGCTCTTGTAGACATAATACTGCTACTTTTAATGTCTAATGCAGGGAAATACCAGAGGAAAGATTTTGACTTCTTTACAGAGGACTCTCTCTTTGCATTTGTGTTAATCTCCTTAATTACTTGGAGAACAAAGCTATTATCTTGGCCATGCCATCTGTTTTGATCACACAGTTGTCAGCCCGTGTATTCAGTTGTGGCCTGTGCTTTGAAATGCCCTCTACTCTTCATCCAGGTGTGGCCGATAGCAGTGTACTGAGTCAGCCAAAAAGTCTGTATAGTCTTTCCATAAAATGAACGACATTTTTCTTTTTCACCAATAACTTTATTGATGTGGATATTTTGAGTATGTTGGCTGTCTCCCACATGGTAGAACGTTGATTGTTTTCCATTAATGTCTCGATTTGATCGCCATCAACTTCAGCTGGTTTGCCCGACTGTGGAGCATCGTCCAGTGAGAAATCTCCAGCGCGAAACTTCGCAAACCACTGTTGACGTGTTGGATCAGTCACGGCACCTGCTCCACACACGGCACAAATCTTTTCTGCATTTCAGTTGCGTTTTTACCCTTCTTGAAATGATAAAGCTAATATGCCAAAAATGTTGGGTACTTTCTTTCATCTTCAGTATTGAAATGGCTATGTCAAAATTCACTGATAGTGATTTTTTTTTAAATGCACACTGATCTGACAGCTGTCACAACACAAAATTGTTTCGAATGAAGTTAAAGACAACCAAGCGTTACTAGAGCCATCATACAGGAAAAAAAGAGAACTTTTTGGCCAACCCAATAAATACATCAGAACCTGCTTTGCATTCCTTGCTTACAATTGTTACTCCACTGTTTCACCATGAATATTTTACTTCCTGAAAATCGACTGCTTTATTTTATTGTTAAATTGTTTTGCAGAGGAACTCATGTTTGCTTCTCCAAGGGAAGTGGCCTCAGAAAAATCCATTTTACCAAAAGATGTTTAAAATACCTAAAATATAACTTGTGTAAAACGTGTTAATTTATATGAAGACTAGAGGATAATATTCAAAGAAGAAAACAGTGGTTAATTCTGTCTTTTTCTAAAATTATATTTAATAACTTATGTAACCCTTTTCAATTTAAGAAGAGAAAGACGGTATCAGGTCTCTTCCTGTTTAACGTGAGAGAAGACGTGGTCTGGTCCGCTGGGCAGACGTCCGACCGCTGCGGCACTGGTCTTGCTGTGCAGGCACTAGTCCCTGGGGAGCGCACATTCTCCTAGGAGACGGCTGTTGGCGCTGGCCTCCCCCATCGGTTTACTGTGTACCTGGAATACCCAGTCCGGGGGGAGTCAGGCCTCGGCACAGCCGGCCTGCTCTCCAGTGAGCACGATGCATCCCTGTCGAGTCTCTGAGCACCTGATGTGTCTTTCATTATTTTGTGAATGTGAGTTTTGAGAGGAAGCTTCATTTTTTAACATTCGTTGTTAAAAACATAATACAGTGATACAAGATAATGAACTTGGGCCAGAAGCATTGCAAATGATTTGCTCTATAAGCAAATCAATTCATTGAAATCTAACTTTAAAGTATTACAGTTCTTTTAACAGAAATTCCTTTGCAAAGAAAATGCAGCATAAAATTCGGAATTTACCATGGTTTTGTCGGGTGATTCCGAAACAAGCTACTGTTTGATTTAGGGTACACATGACTATTTCATGAGGTCTTCCCGTGACCACACTTACCCAGGGCGTGTCGGTATGGCCTGCCCTGCAGCTCCACACTCAGTTCCAGACGTCCTCATGTAAAATGTGTTTGGAAAGACTGTACTTATATGTGTAGGAAGCGGTGTGGGCAATGAGTCTGCTTTGCGCTGTGTTGTGAAATAGCACGCAGATTTCTCTAGACAGACAGAGACAGATGGGAGGCCTCGGCTGAGCAAAGCTCTCCCTGGGGACTAGACACCTCCACTGGAACCTGGACTCCTGGGTAGGAAAGTGGTATCAAACATTGTCCAAGTGTTTTGTGAATATTATCTATCATTCTTCTTTAAGAAATGAGCTTAGAAGCTGATTTTTAGAGATAATTGAGACCATTTGTTGGGAACTTCCTTGTGTATCCCCGTCTTTAACTGAACACAGCCCTGCCTTATTATTTGCGTGCTCCTCCTTCCCCCCTCTGAGACAGACATGGTCCTCTAAAGTGAATTCACTTCTTTTTGTTTCTGTAGCTCATCTCAATTCTGAAACTTTCCAGCTCTCTAGTGACTCCTGACTGTACTAGTTTATTAAACGTGGTGAACTTGGGAAGGTCGCCAGTGACTATCCAATGAACCCCAGTGGCTTCTTAGGGTTCTTGTTTGTCTTGGAGTCACAGATCTGGCCCTGCTGAATACCCGTGCCTTCTGGAAACTCTGCACCCCTGTGGTTCCAGTGCCCACACAGCTTCCCCGTCTGCTATCTCCTTGTTTATGTCCGTGAAATTTCACAGTCAGTGCGGCATGAGAACCGCACCAAAATCTGGATCCAGTGAGGCACCCAGCTTTGTTTCTAACCCAGAATGTATCTGTTTCATTTTTCTCTCCCGTTTCCATTGCTTCCCTTATGGCCGAGCTCTTTCCCTGGATTACGATAGTTGTCCCCTTAACCGGCTTCTCTGCCTCCAGACTCTTCTTCCTCCAGTTCATCCTCCTTCCCTTTCCCAGGGTTCCTTCTAAAGGAGTGTTTTCATTCAGGGTAGCATTCAGCTGACAAGCCCCCCGTGTTCCCTGCTGTTTGCCTCCAGTCCTGCTCTCCATACTGGCTTTTGTAGTTTAAAAACTTGGGCCCCGGCCTCTCAGCAGTATTTTCTGTTTTCGCTGAACATCTATCTGTTGTTTATCCTGGCATTTAAGTTCGGGGTCACATGTTCGTCACCCACTGTGCCACTGTTTCCTCCAGGTGTGAGCCTGTGTCGTCTTCCTCCTGTTCGTCTAACACCATCCTTACTCCCTTCTCAGCTGTCTCAGTCTTCACAACCCTTTGCATTAAGTTGGGTTTTTGAACTAAGTTGGCCTAACGATCTTTTTTCTCTAGCTTGCTTCTCTTCAGTACCACTTAGTTTAGTTCTCTTTTCCCAGTATATTTTATTCATTATGCGATTACAGCTGTCCCAGTTTTTTGCCACTTGCCGCCCCTGTGCCGGGTCCCCTTCTTTCCTCCAGCAGTACCTCTCCCTTAGTTCGTGTCCGTGGTTTAGGTACGTTCTTTGGCTTCTCCACCTCCTACGCTATTCCTAACATCCCCCTCACTAGTTTGTGCCCACCAGTTAGGCTTCTTAACCCTGCACGTTTCCCTGCTCTCTCCCACTTACCCCTCCCAGCTGATGGCCCGAGTGTGATCTCCAGGTCTACGAGTCTGTTCCTGTTCCCGTTGTTTGCTTAGTTGTTGTTGTTTTTAGATTCAGTTGTTGATAGTTGTGAATTTGTTGCCTTTTTAATGTTCATAGGTTTGATCTCCTCTTAAATAAATCCCTTTAGCATTTCAGGTAATAATGGCTCAGTGATGATGAACTCCTTTATCTTCACCTGTCTACGAGGCATTTTATCTGCCCGCCCATTCTCGATGACAGCTGTGCTGGATAGAGTAATCTAGGCTGTAGGTCCTTGCTTTTCATCACTTTAACTATTGCTTGCTAGTACCTTCTTGCCTTCAAAGTTTCTTTTAGAAATCCACTGACAGTCTTATGGGAACTCCTGTGCAGGTAACTGTCTGCTTTTCCCTTGCTGCTTTTAAGATTCTATCTTCCACTTTAACGTTTGGCATTTTAATTATGTGTCTTGGTATGGTCCTGTTTGGGGACACGTTTGGGACTCTCCGTGCTTCCTGGACTTGTATGTATGTCTATTCCTTTGTCAAATTAGGGGAGTTTTCTTTCATTTTTTCAAATAAGTCTTCAGTTTCTTGCTCTTCCCTCTTCTCTTTCTGGCATCCCCAGTGATTCAGATGTTGGCGTGTTTGGAGATTCCTCAGAGGTTCCTCAGCCTATCCTCATTTTTTTGAGTTCTTGTTTCTTCTTTTCATTCTGGTTGAATGTTTATCTCTTCTTTATGTTCCCAGTCATTGGTTTGAATTCCTTCCCTTCTCTGTTGGTTTATTTCACTTAGTATGCCTTCATTTCTTCCTTTACTTTTTTGCCACACTCAGGGAGTTCTCTGAGCATCCTGATCACCAGTGTTCTGAAAACTGCATCTGACAGGTTGGCTGTCTCTGTTTTGCTTAGTTCTTTTCCTGGGGTTTGGTTCTGTTCTTTCATTGTGGCCATTTTTCTCTGTCTCCTCAATTTGGCAGCCTCCCTGTGTTTGTTTCTGTGTATTAGGTAGAGCTGCTTTGACTGCCCGTCTTAGTAACATGGCCTGTGTAGAAAAGGCACCTGTAAATTGTGTGGGACGGAGGCTTAGGTGATTGCCAGGGCGGGGCAACCCTCTTTACCACTTTGTGGCTTTTGGGGGGGGGTGCTCTGAGGAAGGACAGGGCTGCTGCCTGGCTTGGGTGGTTCTCCCAGTGCTCACCCCTTCTCCAGTCACTTCACCCCCTTCCTGGCTGCATCTGGGGCCCTTCCGGCTGCTGCGCTGGTGGTGAATCTTGGAGCGGGTGGGTTTGCGTATTTTTAAGACCCTCTGGCCCTTGGAGCGGTGAAAAAACAGCAGTTTCTTCCACTGCCCAAGCCCCCACTATTTTTTACATCAGAGGTAGTGGGGTTCTGTGCTCCTGGTGCTGGGACCCTGGGCTGTGCGATCTGGCCTGGGGTGGGATCGCTCACTCCCAAGGTCTCCCCCTCCGTTCTGCCTCTGCCGCCACCGCCTCCTGTCCACGCCACACTGTCGCTCTGCCTGTCTGTGCAACTCTACCCCCTGCCCGGCTGGATGAGAGTGCCTTCTTCAAATCCCTGGTGCTTGGACTTTCGTTCAACTGAATTTTCTGACCGTTCTGGGTGTTACTAATTTTGAGATCTGGTTGTAATTCTGTGGTCATAGGAGGAAGCAAAGTGTATCTGCCTACGCCTCCACCTTTACCAGGAGACCGTAATTCTTGATTTTCTCTACTGGTTTATTCTTTCTAGACTTTTCCTGATACCTTGTGAGTATTCTGAGAGATGAAATATTTTTGATAAGCATCGGGTAATAAGTACTCCACAAATATTTGCTCTTTGAATGGAAACAAGACACAGGAATTATTTAAATCTCCTTAGTTTTCACTAAGAAATTGAAGTCAATTTCTGAGTAAAAAATGGTTTTTAAAAGATAACATTGCGCCCTGGTTGGTGTGGTTCAGTTGGTTGGGCATCATTCTACAAACAGAAAGGTTGCGGGTTCAGTTCCTAGTTGGGACACAAGCCTGGGTTGTGGGTTCGGTCCCCGGCTGGGGTATGTGCCGTAGGCAGCCTGTCAGTGTTTCTCTCTCGCACTGATGTTTCTCTCCCTCTCTTTTTCCCTCCCTCCTCCCCCTCTGGAATCAATAAAAGAAAAATGTTGAAATAAATTTTTTTTAAAAAAATCACTCTTTTACCAAGTCAACCTGTATAGTTTTAGAGATTTCACACCAGCAGGGGGCAGTCAAACCCAAGTTCATTCTCTCTTGCGGAAAATTAAAATTTGTCTCTGTAAGAGTTATTCTTGGGATACCAACTATACTTTATAATCTGTTTATAAATTTTAAAACTCTTCAGTAGGTAGGTTTGTCAAATTGTTTTGATCTTTTAATTAATGGAAAGTAAATAAGATTTTTAAATGAAAAATGTGTTTTAGAATATGAAATGCTTTATTTGGTGTTTTGGATGGATGGTCACGTTACGGAGAAACTTGTGTTTCCTGCCCTGGAGTCTGTATTTCAATGACATTAACTTCTTATTAGGGTTGTTTTTTTATTCGGTAAAATACTAACTTTCATAAAATATTTTTATTTGCCCCTGTAAACTTGAAAAAATCCGTTTTTATTAGAGGCAGTAGCATGACAGTGAAACACAGTTTGGCAAAGCCTTCGAGTGCTGTGGCGTCTGTTGTTCCGAATCTTCCCTCCGGCCGCCGCAGACAGCAGTGCTGCGCGTGCTCACCCACGTGCTCCTTCCCCTCTGCTCTCAGTGAGGGAGGAGCCCGGTGTATACCAAACAGTGTTCAGCCTTCACTGGTGGTGTTCCTGTGTTTCCTGTTTTGTGTTCACAGTAAGAGGATCCTGAAAAAGTGCCTTTGCATAGATGCTTCACTGACACCGCAGGCGAGTAGAGTCTTGCCTGCCGGCAGCCAGGGAAGAGCAGCATCCTGGAACACCGTGAGAGAAGGGGGTCTCCTTGTGCCCACAGAGGGTGCCCTAAAGCTTTAAGAATGTGATTTTGAAACAACCATCTCTGTTTGCTTTTCCTTCTGTTTATTAACTGCGTCTGCATCTCGATCGGAAATGCAGCTAGACAGAAAAAAACGCGCTGTGTCTGAGAGGGAAGCATCTTCCTGGTAGTGCGCTGGAAATTGCTGGTAGACACATCAGAGGTTAACGTAGAAACGGAGTTAGTAAATACTTATTACTTTGTTCTTAAAGCTTAATACCTTTTTTGATACTTGAATCAGACTTTGATTCAAGATGCAGGCTTTCCAACATTTCCTGTAAAGAAATACTGTGGAGATTGTTTTTAGAACACAGATTATATTTTTTAAAAGCTAGATTGGAAGTTTTTATGTTATTTTATTATCAATTGTATAACTTTAATCTTATACTTAAATATGATAACTAAGAATTCAATTAAAATTGTACTGAATTCCCTTTTCCATGACAGAAAAAAATAGTTATGATTAAACTCTTAAGTGATTGCCCAGACAGGTATCATAGGCTAGACCTGTGTCTAATTTTTTGCCAGTGGCTCTCTTTCTTCCTTCTCATTATCCCATCGTCATCATGGAAATAACCCAGTCACGTCCATTGAGTCTCTCCCTCAGTCCCTGCTCTAGAACCCAGTCAACCCGAATCACCTGTAAGAATTTGCATGTACAAGGTTAAAATGCCTGTTGGTCACTTTCAAACTGGAGAAAAGTGTCACATACTTTCTATGATCAGATAATTCTTAATGTATGTGTGTTATGCCATTTGTTTAAATATTTGCTTAAAAACATATTGACATTCCTCTTCCAATACGCCCTTTCTCATAAATCTGCTGTGATAGATTCTGAAATACTAAGGCTCTTGCATCTTCGGGAAAGAGTCTTTTAAAGGGAGTGATTTTGACAATGGAACCACCAGCTGCCACAATGAGTCCTGGCGTCAGAAGCTCAGATACCGTCTGACTTGCTGCTGTGCCATCACTTAGGCCACGGGATCTCAGAAGAAAACAAAACAAAAGACCTCACTCCCCTATCATTCGGGCTGTCGTTCGGGTGGACAGGGAGGAGGAGATGAGGGCTCGCTCCCTCACCTGAAGGACGCATCCCGTAAGTTACGTGCATCACTTACATACCGTACTTACGATCCATCTTAGCTACCTGACCGTATTTAGCTGCAGAGGAATCTGCAAAATAAATATGTTTTCTGTTTTGATTGGCTGGGTGTGCTGCTTGCATCGAGGGGTTTGTTACCGCAGGGAAAGGAAGAAGTAGCAGCCTGAGCTCCCTGTGTTGGCTCCAGTCAGTGCCCTTGTCCACTCCTTCCTCGTAGAGTCTCTCTTACCTCACTGCTCTGCCTGACCCAGTCGTCTCCTGGCTTGTGTCCTGTTTCTGTCCCCTCTTGGTTCCTTTAGACACTTCCTCTCTCCTGCCTAGCGGTCAAGTGCCTCCGCCATCAAGGCTGGATGCTGGGGCCCCTTTTCCCTTCTCTCCGCGGGCAGCCTCATTCACATCCATGGCTTCGGGCACCACATAGCAGTGCTGGGCGCAGCTCACACTTTTGCTCTGCTGTCTTCAATGAGCCGCCTGCTTAGACCTCGCAGAGGCACTTGTAATTCATCATATCTAGTATTTTAATCATTAAATGCTCTTAATTTTTAAGGTAAGTACAATTATCATCCTTGATTCCATGGATGAAAAACAGATATAGGGTAAGAAACATGACCAATACAGTATTTGTTTTTTGTGACTGGCCTTTTCACTTAGTATAATGTCCTCAAGGCTCATTCATATTGTAATATGTGTCCTAATTTCCTGCCTTTTTAAGGCAGAGCAGTATTCTGTTGTATGTATGTAACACATTTTGCTTATCTGTTTATCTGTCAATGAACACTTGGGTTGCTTTCACCTCTTGCTTATTATGAATAGTGCTTTTTATTTATTTTTATTGATTTTATTTATTTTTAAGCAGAAGGGAAGGGAGGGAGAAAGAGAGGGAGAGAAACATCAGTGTGTGGTTGCCTCTCATGCGCCCCCTACCGGGGACCTGGCCTGCAACCCAGGCCTGTGCCCTGACTGGGAATCCAACTGGTGACCCTTTGGTTCACAGGCCACCCTTCAGTCCACTGAGCCACACCAGCCAGGGCTGCTTTCAGTTATTTTGAATATATACCCAGAAGTGGAATTGCTGGATCATATGGTAATTCTATTTTTAGGTTTTTGGGGATCTACAATACTGTTTCCCACAGCACCTGCACATTTGACGTATTTTATATTCCTCCCTCCAATAGTCCACAAAGGTTCCAGTTTCTCCACATCCCTGCGAACTCTTGCTACTTTGTTTTTTGTTTTATAGCAGCCCTCCTAATAGCTGTGAAGTGATACCTCATTCAGTTTTGATTTACATAGTCCTGATGATTAGTGGTGCCGAACCTTTTTTGTAAGCTTGTTGGTCCCCTGTCATCTCTCGAGAGATGTTCAAGTCCTTTGCCAATTTTTTAATCTGATTTTTTTCATTGAGTATAGGAGTTCTTTATATATTCTGGATACTAGCCTCTCATCAGATACGATTTGCAAACAGTTTCTCCCATTGTGTAGGTTGCCTTTTTGTTGATTTTGTCCTTTTAATTTTTATGTAGTTCAACTGCTCTATTTTTACATTGTTGACCGTGTCTCGGTGTCATTCCAAGAAGTCCTCGGTAAATCCAGTGATGTATGAGCCTTCCCTTGTGCTGTCCTCTGAGCATTCTGTAGTTCGGGGCCTTATGTTTGGGTCTTGGATACATTTTGAGTTAATTTTTATATGTGGCCTGAAGTACGTCTCCAACTTTATTCTTTGTTGTGATATCTAGTTTACCAGTACCATTTGTTGAGAGACTCCTGTGTTGTTTTTATAAAGGTTTTACAGTTGTACATTTAAGTTTCTAAGTCATTTGTGGTGTAAGTTGTCTGTGATGTGAGTGACCGTGGAGGTCCATTCTTGCGTGTGGATACAAAGTTGTTCAACGTTTGTCGAACAGACTGTCCTTCCCCATTGGATTGCCCGGGCGCCTCTGGCAAACCTGGTCATACTTGCGTGGGGGTCCAGCAACTTCTCTCTGGCCTCTCACCAGACCACGTTGTCTTGATGGGAGCTTGTTAGTAGGACCTAGCATCAGGGAATGTGTGTCCTCCAGCTTTGTCACTGATGTTGTTTGTTATCACAATTTGTTTTAGCTGTTTAGTCCCTTTCTGTATGAGAAATAGCCTTGAGTTGTTAACATCTCTGAGAATTTTTGTTAGATTTTAACTGGAATTATTTTTAATCTATAGAACAATTGGGGGAGAGTCTGTAACTGCAGCCACATTGACTGTCCACGGTCATGAACGTCGTCTGTCCATTTACATGGATACTCTTCTGTCCGCGCGCATCGCACTCGGCAGCCCAGAGAACTGCACATGTGTTGTTAAGTTACACCAAAGCAGTTCTTTGAGGTATAGATACGATAGTGTTTAATTTGGGCCCCCCGCTGTTTAGTGTTGGTATCTAGACAATGATTGATCTTTTTGTGCGTTGATTACCGCTGCTGTACTCGCTGTTGGTGCCGGGAGGCATTTTGTAAACGTCCTGGGGTCTCTGCACCCAGCCCTGCCGTCCGTGACTGTGAACGGTTTAGTTCCTCCTTTCCACTTGGTGTGCTCTTTTTCTGTTTCTTGACTTGCTGCCCTGATGAGAGTTCCAGTTCCATGTTGAAGAGAAGTGGCCAGAGTGGACAGTCATGTCTCTTCCTAATCTGAATGAGAGAGCAGGTAGTATTTCACCATTAACTGTTACGGTGGCTTAGGTGTTGTCGTAGGTGCCTTTGAACAGATGGAGAAAGTCCCCTTCTGTTCCCACTTTGATTAGGGATATTAATCAGGAACGGACTTCGAATTTTGTCAAATGCTTTTCCTCCATCTCTCAATACAATCCTGGGGTTTTCTTTTCTAGACTGTTACAGTTTGGGGTTGCATGGATTTGTAAGTGTTAAGCCAGTGTTACGTGCCCAGGAATAACACTACTGAGTCGTGCTGTATTCTTTTTGTACATGACTGCAGTCGGTATGTCAGTGTGTCGTTGAGAAGTTTTCTATCAGTATTCATGATGGGTGTTTGGGTCTAATTGCCTTTTCTGGGCTGGTTTTATAGCAGTAATACTTTCAGAAATGAGATGAGAAGTATTCTCTTAGACGAGATTGTTTAGAATTAATATTATTTCTTCCTTAAATATTTGGTAGAGTTCTCCATTGATATCGTCTGAATCTGGAATTTTCTTTGTTATAGTTTGTTTTCGCTTTGCTATGAATTCAGTACTTTTAATAGCTAATAGACTACTGTGGTTATATATTTTCTCCTAATAAAAGTTTTGTAAGCTAGTTTTCTTTCGAGGAATTTGGTTCATTTCATCCATGTTGTCAAATGTATACCCGTAGACTTGTTCATTTTCTTCTGTCCCTGAGTGTCTTGGGGAGTCTGAGTGAAACGCTTTTCTTACTGATACTAGCAATTCATGGTTTCTCTCTTTCACTGTGAGTCTTTGGAGAGGTTTGTCCATTTTATTGTTATTTTCAAAGACCCAGGTTGTGGTTGCATTAATTTTTCTTTATAGCTTTCTAAAAGTAATTTAATCGATTTCTGTTCTTATGTTTCTCTTTCTGTGGCATATGTTTATTGATCTTACAGAGGTGGGAGAGAGAGAAACAGACATGAATGTGCGAGGGAGACTTCAATCAGTTGCCTCCTGCGTGTGCCCCAAGTGGGCATTGAACCCACAGCCTTTTGGTGCTGAGGTTGGCACTCCACTGAGCTAATAGCTGCCTTTCTCTTTCAGATTTAATTATATTAATAGTCCTTTTCAAGGAGGGAAAGAAACAGATTTTTTTAAGTATTAAGACAAAAACTTGATGTCTACGAAATACTATTTTCAGAGATACAGAGCTAAAAGATGTAAAGTCCTCTAAGTTTGGCGACTTTTTGTTTTCCTTCTCTTTCTTCTCTAGCAGTCACTGTCTCATTCCTGAAGAGTCAGTGCTCAGGGCCATTCAAACGAGAGTCACCAACCCAGCAGTGCGTCTGGGGTGTGACCAGATTTCTCGTGACCAGTGTGCTGTGGTTGTTGTCCAGCATTGGGCACAGTGACCTGCTGTTTTCCTTTCTGGAATCAGATGAGTTTTAAAGAGTCACAAAAAGCAGCACTAACATTGGAAGGTTAAAACCCGATGCATTTGACAAAATTGTGGTTTGGAAAAGCTGGAAGTAAAAGTATGAATTCTGGTTTTACAAATACGGTAATGAAGAATATACTTCGTTGGTAACTTCATCTTCCTATTAAGATACTCAGTCCATTTTAAAGTGTCAGACAATTAAAGTAACACCTGAGTTAATGTACTCGATTTAAAGCCACTGCGAAGGAGTGACCCATCCTTAAAGGCGAACTTTTATCTTCCACTTAAGGCAGAACTTATGTTGTATGTTACGTTCTGCAAAAATTGACACATCATTACACCACTATGTATTGCCAATCTGAGAACACTTTATTTTGTGAATGATTTTCACCAATTTTCTGAATTATGTAGCGCATATGTTCAATTAGATTTTGTAAGCTTATTATTTAACAGGAACTTTCTCCTGTTTTCAAATGAGATCTATTGCTTTTCAGCCATGTTGGAGGAGTAGGGTTCTAGGGTAGAATAAGGAGTTTAAAACACTGTGCCCACAGAGAGGTAACGAGGTACCCAGTGGGGATGGGGCCGCAGTTGGAAAACCCACATTCTCTCTTTTCCAGACACACAAAGCGTAAAACAAGATAACGCGCCCTGTTCACTGCCGTCAAGACATGCCGGATCTGACTGTGGAAACGCGAGCCCGCTGGGCCAGCCCGTGCTGAGCACCCTGTGGAGTGCCGCGGTGGTCCCGGGAGGGCGGTTCGGGTGCTCAGAGAGCCCCGGGGGCAGGCGAGTGGTCAGTAGACAGGCCCTCGCCAGGTGCCCGGGTTCCCCCTTCTGGCGGGCACCTCACAGCTTCCGAAGGCCGACATTTGGCGTCTGTTTCCGGAAAAGAAACTGCCCTGGCGGCCCTTTCTTCCCTTCTCTCCGTTACACAGCACAGACTTGTTTACAGAACACCTCGCATTTGGGTGGGTAAATGCTGGGTAGGAAGCTAAGCTGTTAATACAGGCAGATGACTAAGTGAGGAAATCCGCCTGTTGTCAACCACTCTTAGTATTTTAAAAATAGAATCTGCTTTCGGTTTCAGTGGTTGGGAATGTGAGACGTGCATAGTGTAATGGGTTTTTGTACTTAAAATTCTGGTTTTTCTCTCTTACCTACAATCCAACATCATAATAGAAAATACTGCAAATAGTCTTATAAATGATTGATATAGGATGATGGTTTGGGCTTATTTATTGAATCAGAGCTTCACACCTGTTCTGTCTCATAACAACTTCCTCAAAGGATGAGTTAAAAAAAAAAATGTTCCCAGTCAGGGCACATGCCTGGGTTGCAGGCCAGTTCCCAGCAGGGGCCAATTCCCAGCAGGGCATGCACCGGAAGCAATCATACATTGATATTTCTCTCCTCTCCTTCCCTTCCCTTCTAAAGATAAATAAAAAATTAAAAACAAAAAAAGCTGTTCTTGGCAATGCCAAAGGCATTATAAATCTCTTAAATTGAAAAATGCTGAATTAAATTTCATTCTTTCAAAAATCTATTTAAAAAGTAACTTTTTGGATACTTAATAGTTTCTGAAGTAGATTGCTGATTATCACATTGCTTTATATATGCTTCCTTTGTTATAAGCTTAGATAAGATATTAAACTTGATATTATGGCAATATGAAAAATAATCCTAGCATTAGATGGAACAGTCCTTTGAAAACAGTCCTGAAATTTTACACTTTAGTACAGCAAAGTAAACGCATGTAGGATAAACGAGATTTCCCTAGTGTGATGGGACATGGAAGCTGGAGCTCACATTGAATGCGACGTTGCCACGAGCCTGTTGAGAAAATGCTCGTGTCACTTCAGACAGCGTTGATGACAGCAGCAGACTGCACGGAGTGCGATTCTGGTGGCGGCCCTGGCCAGTCACACCTGCTGTGGAGCGTACAATTTTGGGATCTCGTGGTCTGTGAATGATTTCAGATGCAGCAGGTCCAGACCGAGCATGTTATATTCTGGAGAATAGAAGAGTAAATGTAGATGCAGTTATCGTGGTCATGTATTTCAAAGTTCTTCTGTAGAAGAGACAGATTTTTAAAAGGTTCTGGGCAAATGAAATAGTTTTCCAGTGAGCTCGAGTTAGTTGTTCACCTGGTGGACTTGCGGCTTGGGCATCGGGGACCACCCTGTTACTCCCGGAGTGTTAAAGAGGGGTTGACTGCGCTGACTACCTGCTGCATTGAGCAGCGGGTTAGGAAAGATCGTTCCTGATCTGTTTTCAGTTCTGAACCGAGGTAGCAGGCGTAAAAGGATTTCATGGTTCAGCCACTTAGCAAAATATGTAAATTTGGGATTTGAATTTTGAGGGTAATCATTGAAAACTCTCTTTGACCCTATGAACTTTCAGTGTTTTTGCTCTTTTACATTTTTCTTGTTTTCAGAAACAGTCCAAACTATCAAAGAGAAAAACAGAACATACAATTTTGGCCCAGGTCATGTAAGTGCAGCCCAAAGTTAGAGGTAGGGATCACAGTGAGTGCTGCAGGTCCTGTGTGTCACCTGGGGGCGGGCCCTCTCACCCCGACTTGGATGGGCCGGACATTCCGCCCTCCATAGCACTGTCTAACCACTGCTACTTTGTTTGTAGCAAACGTGGGTCCCTCCTGAAATGAGGGGGAGTGTAGTGGAGATCATTTCTTGGCGGTGTTGTGCTTTGAACTTCAGGCCGATTATTTGAATGGGTAGCCTCATCCAGTCATCTAAGACTTCAAGACATTTTTCCCTTCTCTTTAATGTTATAATATTTGGGAAGGCCGGCAGTGAATATAGGTTGTATGTTTATGCAGAATTCTGCTAAAGAGGTTAGCTGTTTAGCATTACATATCTCTATTACTCTAAAGTTTTAAATTTCTTTCAGATGCGAAGTAGCACTGAGTAACACACAGGAAACCCCCGTTACTTAGTCCCTCGTTGTGGAGTGTGAGAGAGAATGACTTGTACGTGCACGCCGCTGTGTGTGCGTGCGTGTGTCCTTGGTAGTCCCAGCGCATGGGTGGTGATCCCGAGTTCTCCGCGGTCTCTGCTAAAGTGGTTCGTGGCAGTCTCTCAGTCCCGGCGAGCCTTTGTCCTGTAGTGAAGACCTACGTATCTGTGCTGACGACTTCGTCAGTACTACTGAGAAATGCATGGTGACTGCACTCTGTGGTGGAAATAAACTGAGGGTTATGGGTTTTGAGAATTATAATTAAGTTTACAGTTCTTATATATGTTATACTGAAAATTAGAGATAGTAAGAGTTAAATCTAGCAATCATAAAAACTAAATTATGTAAGTAGTAAGATTTTGAGGATTATTACTGAATCTTCTGGGTTTGGGTTTTTTTTGTTGTTGTTGTTGGCAGGGGGAGTATTGTATCTCAGCCAATCCAGAAATAGTGGCTACTATAGATTTGATTAATACATAGGTTTGTATAAAAAATCTTACTACTCTTTAATATGAGTTTCATCTGTCCGAGGTGGGAAAGTGCATTGTGTGCATATGTACCTCTGAGGAGTGTCCTGTCTGCGCCCCCAGAGAGACCAGTTTTACTCTCTCACCAGCGAGTTCAGGCCCGTTGTCTGACTTTGCCAAGACACCAAGAAGCCCTTTCTCCTAGTGGAGAGACAGGGGCCCAGAGAGTGTCAGGCAGTTTGCTGGTAGGCGAGTAGTGAGCCCGTGGAGGAGCCCAGGAATAAGCGAGGCCAGTGGGGGGACAGTTTTTCTGGTTGCTTCGGAGGCACGGATAGCATTTTGTTTTTACTGTGTTGCAACTTTGTAGGCAGGACGGAAATGTGGGGGAGAGTGCAGCCTCACAGACCTTAGCTGTCCGTGTGCCTGTTGGTTTCATTTACTTTTAAATATTCTAACAGTTATATTCTGTCTTGCTCAGCAAAGTTCAATTAATTTAAGGATAAGCTGTGTACATTATCTAATTCGGTTTATTTACATGCTTTGAGTAGTATAGTAATGCTAATTATGCTCTCCCTGGCTTTTGTTCTGTTATTATCTGAAGCCAGATTATAGTTTTATATACTCTGTCCTGCACTGGGTGCCAGGTGCAAGGGAAGCCAGTAAATAACTTAATGTCTAAGAGAGATCCCAGCTTTAGCTGAGAGAGGAAGATGCCTGGTAAGTGGCCTGTTGTAAACCACACTGTAATTATGAAGCTCTGTAATTATGAAGGGTATTTTCTCCTTTCTCTTACCTGTCTTAAAGTGTTAGATATGATTAGAAGCAGGAGTGTTCCAGTAAGAAGAAAAAATACTTGTTTTTACAGTCAGTGTTTGAAACAAAGGAACAACCTCACCGGGAGGCAGAGTCTTCATACAGAACCTGTCCTGTCAGATTGTTCAGACTGAGAGGGACTTGAACCCTGTGTCTTGGCAATTGATGAAGTTGCTTTTACTAGTTGATGAGTGCTTCTAACTGTTCTCCTGTTTTTCGCCAACCGTATTAAGAAGTCCGACAGTTTGGTCTTGCATCTGTAGCTGGGCCCGTGGAAAAGCGAGACATGCTTAGAGAGCGCGTTGAGAGGAGGGATGTTCCCAGCCTCGGATGACCTGTTTCCTCCTCCTCCTCCCGGTCCCTCGTGGGACGCTCCGTCTAGAGTGTCTGCTGACCGTCTAGTGTAGGTGGCTCTAAATCGAGGTTTGTCTTGTTTGCGTGTCCCTGAATTGCAAGCTCCGGGAAGGTGGGAATTCACCCCCTTACTCGTGGTACCCCTAGTGCGTGTGCCACCTAAACCCGAGCTCCCCTGCTGCCGTCCTGTGAGCGTGCGGGGTGGGCGCCAGACCCCTCTGCTTTGCTCCGGGGTTACACCCCAGCCGGTGTGCGGGTCTGAGGTGGGTGCTGCCGCTAGGGACGCATGCGAGGGGCTGCTGGGACAGCTTTCTCATCATCACGCCACGCTGTTCACGGCCTGGAGTGGGCCTCTCCTGAGCGTGGGTCTGTGGTTCTAGGCCCTTTTCTAAAAGCGGCCCTGAGCCACTTTTCCTCCTTTTTAGCTGGAAGTTTCAAGATTCAGAACATTTTATGGAAAACTTGATCTTGTTTTGTCGTCACAGATTTGTATACAGTTGCATTCTTCAGTTATCCTCGCTGACACTTAAATGCTGTTGAACAGCCTTGAAGAAGTTTAATCTCTCTAAAGCAGGAGGCTGCCCCGCCCGGATGCAGGGCACGCACAGCAACGGTAGTTTTGGGAAATCCACTCCCAGGTTTTCCTTGTCCAAAACCGACCTGCCTGAGAACCCACTGTGACGGACCGGAGAGGTCCCCGTCCCACAGCCCTCTCTAAAGGCCACCCAGGCCGCAGACAGGAGGACAGAGGGCAGCGCAGGGAGCAGGTCTGAGAGGGCGGCCGCCTCGGCAGCGCGCTGTTGTCAGTGGGGTCCGGGGGTCCGGAGCTCGTCATAATAGCCGTTTCCCGGGTTTGCGCTCATGTTCTCAGGAGCCACAGGGAAGAAGGTGTTCAGTTGTCATTTGCTTGTCATCTCAAATGTAACTCAAATTTCAAAGAGTTGAGGGATGTTGTGCCAAAATTTCTTCTAATCTCACCTACTTATTTATGTGAAGAAGGTCTGTCTGTACTTCGTTCTATCAAAAAATGAAGTCTAACTGAAGAAGAGTCAAATCCTGACAATTAATAACAGCCCCCCCGCCATGTTAACAAGAATGCATTGTGGAGAAGACTAATCAGATAATTTCATCTGTCTCCTTAAGAAATGAATTTCCAAATGTTAACTTTTTATGCCTAGTGTTTTCCCTAAATCTCTAATAGATATATAATCATACATAAGTAATTATAATGCTCATCCAAACCAGAAGAAATTCAATCCTTAGAACCTTACTTTAGTATGATTTTAAAAATGTGTAATGTATGTACAGATTTTTTATTTCTGAGAATTATTACAAAATGATGGGTGAAGTGGACACGTTCTCTTGGGGTGGTGGGATAGAAACCCAAATTTAAGCAGAAGAGAAGGCAGTGTACAGTTTCTCAGAGCCAGTTTTACACGGGTGGTAGTATCAGATCGTGGTCGTTTTAACTCTCCTGAGTGCTCCGGAAAGAGTTGATATAGGGTCTTATTTTAAAATCTGCATGTTTACAGTACTCTGGAAATCACACCCTTTACAACTGTTTAGACATGAACACCTGTGAGAAGGCACCGGTCTCGGTCTTCTTTCCAGGCCCACAGACAGTTCCTGTTTATCACTGCTGAGAGCTGTGCGCGCCGGCGGACGGGGGCCCGGACTCTGCGTTTTCGGGGAACGGGAGGGAGGGGAAGGCGGGAGAGAGAGATGCTTTTAAATTTGAGCAGCGAGGCTCTCCCAGGGAGTGTTGAAGAGTGGGCCGTTATAGATGGTTTTTGGAAGGAGGTCCGCCAGAAAGGTGGAAGGACCCGGATGCAGGACGGGCAGTCGATCCAGGAGTCGGCCCCCTGCCAGCCTGCGGGAGCTGCCTTACTGCCTTTTAAGGGGTGCCGTCAGCTCTGTGTCTTGAGTCCTTCAGCCTCTGCCAACACGAATGAGTCTCATTTCCGTAGTAGCCAGGGTTGGGTTGGCTGGTCCTCTGACACCACCACAGCCTATTCTGAACCCCTGTGTGTTTTGCCATCTGCTTTGGCAAACATTCGTGACCTGATAGGATAGGAGTCAATAGAACACACACACACACTCTGAACCACTGTTTTCTCTGCTTTGCCCGAGTTATAACTGAGAGGTCACTTCCGCTTAGTACCTGGAGGAGTTACGTGCTTAGACGTGGGGAAGGGGTGGACAGGGTGCCTGGAGCTAGCAGGCCAGAGCTCACCCTGGACAGGACGGGCCTCTGCTGCAGACTGGCCAAACCCCGGGCAAAGGAGCTGGAACCCTCGACTCAGAGAGTGTCCTGAGTCAGTGAAGAGGAAAAGAACATAGGAGGGGGGTGTGAAAGAGAAGTTGTAGGAGAAAATATAGGCCTGAGGAGCAGGAAATAAACCGAGAAACTTGAGATAGTTCTTTGACATTGGTTATAATAGCTAACATTTACTGAACACTTATGAAGTGTCAGGCACTGTCTTAAATATTATACATAGGTTTAATTATTTAATTGTCACAATAGTAACTAAATACGTGTTACCATTGAAAAGATGTCCCCAATTTTTCTTTTATTATTCAAATTTTTTAGCTCTTCCCTTATCTAAGTGGCATTTGACCCCTGTCCTAGCTTCCTCTTTTATATTTTTTTAAAATTTTATGTATTGATTTCAGAGAAAGAGGGGGAAACATCGATTTGTTTTTCCACTTACTTATGCATTCATTAGTTGATTCTTGTATGTGCCCTGACTGTAGATTGAACCCACAACTTTGGCGTTTTGGGACGATGTTCTAACTAGCCAGGTCCTAGCTTCCTTTTTTAAAAAAATTTATCTAATTATTTTTCAGGTACAGTTTTCTGACTATTACTCGCATCCCATCCCACCCTAGCTTCCTCTTTTAAATGGAGGCCCGGGGCCCAGAATGTCAGCGAGGCGGAGCCATCTGTCTGGTGTACCCAGGGCCCTCTCCTGGAGCGCCCGGGAGCGCCTCCCCGAGGCCACTCTGCCCTACGGGCTCCTAGTGGTGTGGCAGCGCGCTCCTGAAGGAGCGGTTCGAGCCCTGCAGGCCGGAAACCGCCGCTCCCTGAAGGCCCTCCGCTTAGTCCCGCCGCATCACTTCACTTAGTTCTTCTGCCTGGTTTTGGTCAGAGCACCTCACAAGGCTGGTGTTGGTGGGAGGGGAATAGAATTGACCCCTCAACCAGGGGAACTGGAGAGTTTTTGCAGCCATCTGTAATCCACAGCAGAGGATATGACAGCTTCCTCTACAGTTACTGTTTTTAGACTGTTTGAGAGCTAACCATCGAGTTTACTTGGAATAACATAGGCTATTTCAAAAAGCCCTTGCCTGTGACAGTTTTCTTAATGCCTGTCTGACAGTTGGATAAGATTTTGGTCCTGGAAGGATGGAAAGCAGGGCAACTGAGTGTGATTCTGCAGTTTCACTTATGCATGACTCTCTAGTCAGTCTTGGCATTCCAGGAGGCTACTCTAAGGAGTATGAGGTCAAGAAGAGGTGGGGGTTACTATACCCCAGTCCTCCCGGACACAGAAGTTTCTGCTCTGTGGAGAGACAGAGATGGGGAGGGACGATGTCACTCATAAAACCATTTAGTGTGTGTGCATGTAGCTGTAGTTTTCTCTGTCTGTCTGCATTTCGTTCTATCATGTGGGTAAAGGTCAAAAAGGTGGACACGGCCACAGAGAAAACAAACGTGCGTCTCGTGCACATTCCTCCCCATTCCCAAATTCCTGCTCCCCAGAATAACCCACCTTCTACTCACTAGGTACCCCCACCATTTACCTTCAAAATGCCATGTTTATACTCATTTCTTTTTTTAAAGAACCAAAGGAAAGTTACAGATCTGAGAAATACAGAGTCTGAACTGAAGCCTTCATGGGTGGGTTTAGCAGCAGACAGATGCTGCAGAAGAAGGATCAGTAAACACATCACTTGTTGGCAAAGGAACCCCTTCAAACAGAAGCACAGAAAAAGAAAAAAAAGGGCAAAACACAAAGCCACACAGAACACAGAACAACACACAGAACAGAGCCTCAGTGACCTGTGGGACGTCATTAGGTGATCTGACATAGATGAAACTGAACTCCTGGGGATGGACTGCGAAGAGGATCAGAGAAAATATATTTGAAAAAATAGTGGCCAAAATATGTTCAGATTTGCCAGAAATATCACCCCACAGATCAAAGCAGCCCCACGGATAAGCAGGCGCAGAGACCGTCTAGCCCAGTAAGCACGAGAAAAGCGCTCAGACTTCTGTGGGGAGCCGCCACACAGTAGGCGTCACCATACCTGGAATTTCGCTTGTCCAGGGGAGAGACGAAATACTGAAAAGATGTTTTATTCATCTCTGCTGCAGTTATGCCTCAGTAAATTAATAGCTTAGGAAGCCCCAGGGTTATCAGAATGAAGTTGCTGAACCAGTGATGGAAAGAAAATCTTAAGAGCAAATATTAGAAAAACACACCCATGTTAAATACAGGAACGCAGGTAGGAGTTGTCAGAAACAGTGCAAGCCAGGAGACCATGGAATGATATCTTTAAAATGCAGAAAGGAAAAAAAGCTGCCAATACAGAAAGATCAAAACCTATTCAACCTAAATAGTGGAATACGTTCTTGTTGAAAGAGAACTTTCCATCCATAGTCACAGAAACAGCTCCTGGAAAGGACCGGTGGGGGGGGGGGTGCTGATTAGTCTGTGGCAGTGGCACTGGGGGTAGAGAGGGGGTTAGAGGGACTGCCCTGCAAACACACCCCTCCCCAGAGTTTCCAGGTGCACCTGGAAGCCTTCCTCACCCCCCGCGCCCCTCCCCTTTCCCAGCACCGCCAGGCTGGTGAGCCCCCGTGGACACCGAGACTGAGCAGGGTCATCTCGGGTGTGTTGAGGCAGAGAGTGGGCTGAACCAATCAGCAGGCCAGACCCTCACCTGACATACCTGATCATTCAAGCTTGGAGAAGATAAACTGATTTGTCCAAATCATTTTTGCCAGAAAAAATAATAACCTGGCATCTCAGAGTGGGTTGTTTGCTATTTCTTTTGGACATTTAAGTTTGGGAATCCTCTTGGAATTCATCTGTGGCAATGGATTTGCAATGAAAGGTGAATTGGGAATTTCTGAGCCAGGGTTGTGTTGCTGAATGTGTGCGAGTCGGGGGGAGGGGAGAGGAGACTAAGGTTTTTGTAGTAATGTGCTTGCATGCAAACTCGCACTGTGAGGACTGGGGCTTCCTCAGCTCTTAATTTACTGGGGCATAGGAATAGTGGAGATGAACGAAGCATCTTTTCAGTATTTCGTCTTTCTCCTTGACAAGCAAAGTTCCGGGTGTGGCGGCTCCCGAGAGGAGTTCAAGGCGAGAGGTACAGAGCACACGGGCAGCACATAAACACGCTCCTCGCTGCATCACGTCGGCGGGGGAAGCCCAGAAGGAGCATTAGAGCACACTAACCTCTCCCAGAGAGGGCGTTACTTGCCACAACCTGTCTGCAGCAAGCAGAGGAAGGAAGTCAGCAAGAAAGGGAAGGGGAGCCAGGTCCGAGTGCCAGGACGTCTCCTGGCTCGCACCAGGGAGAGAGAGCGGGGTTCTGCAACTCCGCACGAGGTTCGGATCCAGCTGCCACAGTGACAGTAGTGCCCTAGGTTTCAGAATCTACGTATTTTCCTACCAGTAGAGATGGTCTTTGTCCACATATAGATACCGAACACCAGAGAGGGTAAGTGTTGAAAGGGACTTACATCACCTCTAGCCCTTATTCTCAGGTGTGGAAACACGGATCAGAGAACAGGATTTGACTCCTAGGGCCCAGTGTTCTGTCCGTTACACTCTGCCGTGAAGAATGATTCTAACCACATCACTTTCAGACTCAGGTGAATCACAGCCCCGCCGAAGTGTGTGTCTTTGTTATTTGCTTATAACTAGTGAGTGTTTCTGAGAAACTAATTCTGAAGGATCTACAGATAATACACAGTATTATGTAGTTTTCTTTTGTAAAAGTTTTCACAAGTTTTTTAATGTGATACTCGGACCCATTTGGGAACTATCAAATGTTGCTCTTAAAAGTCTCATTTCTCACTCAATTGCAGTTTTGTTAAAATAGTCATGATTCTGTGGGGGAGGATTTTGGGTACATACAATAATGCTGGGTAAATAGAAGGCAGCTGGGAAAGAGGAGACCAAACAGGAGATGGATGGTCCCCATAAAAGAAGCTGCAGGCTGAGTCTCCAGGGGCGGAACAGGGCCCTGAGGACAGGACAGGGTGGACATCGAGCGTCCACGGGGGTCACCCAGAGTCAGAGCTGGCTCTACTGCCTGTAACACGCAGGAGCCGAGTCAGTTGGAAGTCATGCACAGAAGTGGACAGTCCAGGCACCACTGATGGTGAGGCACACCACTACCTTGCAGGTGACTAAGATGGAAAATCAGCCTGTTAGGCTGTGCTGTGCACTGATAACAGGACATGTGCTGACTTCTGTGGCATTAGAGGACGATGAAATGTCCTTAGAACCCTGGACATAGTGGGAGTGGTTGGTGGGGAAGAGGGCCTTTCTGAAGGGGAGGGGGGAGAATGGAGGGTGGTGAGCCTGGGTGGCAGAGGAGGCGAACCAGCTGCAGCAGACCCTGGGGGCAGTGGGGTCACCACCTGAGCCGCTGGGCGGAGAGGGAGAACTGTGCCCACCACGCAGCGCCTGGGCCCCGGGCTGAACCCCGTTGTGAACCCCGTTGTGAACGAGGGAATGGATCAGAAATCGAGGCTTAACACTTAAATGGGAGCAACTCTCAAGGTCTTTGAGACTCCCCTGGGGTTTCGAAGACAAAGGGCAGAATGCTAGCATAGAGCATTTGACCCTTACTCTTCCATGCACAGTGAGTCTCTGAAAGGGAGCAGAGTGAAGTTCAAGGTTGTTAAGAAGGGAGTGAGTAATTCTAATCTATGCTCTTGTTGCTGTTGGAGAAACAATAGCAGTGTGGAGACTGGCCTCCCTCCCTCCCTCCATCCCTCCCTCCCTTCCTATTTACCAAGTTGTGCTGCTTCTTGGAGAAAAGTCAAGTCCTGTACATGGAAGTAGAGAAGCTGCCCACCTCACCTGTACACAGAGCTGAAACACAACACTCAGATCCTTTAAAAAGGTGACTCACTTTGGGTGGAGTACAGACTTGCCCATACTCACCGGGTTGACTGCAGGCAAAGAGTAAAGGCACGCCTCTTCCTGAAAACAGACAACACGAACCCTGTGGCCAGGTTCTTGCATTATCGCTTTTACATCAGCTCATCCCTACCTGCTCCTCACCTAATCCTGCTGATGTTAACACTGCCTTTTCCGAGCTCCAGGCTTCCCTCGGGAGCTCACTGGGCTGCCCCCTCGTCGAGTTTCTTCTTCCTACAGCGTTCTCTGAAGACCGCCACCGTAATCACTACGGACAGGGATCAGCCTTTCTGTTAGTTTGCTGGCTAAATTCCTGCTCATTCTTTAAGAATCACGTCTCCTTACTTACTGCCCCGGGAGAGATTTGGGCTGCTGCTTTGCATGAAGCAGGTTGTGGTTTGGTTTGTTTTGAATTTCGGTTCTCTCTTGGTATTGTCTGCTCCTTGAAGGGAGAACCATCTCTTCGTATTCATATTACCAAAACTTAGCATGGTGCCTGAGACGTACCAGATGGTCACTGAAAACTTGTTGAATCGATTGATTAAGTGATGCAGATTTGCATCATATGCGAGCAGTGAAGTTTGTACTTGCAGGCACAATATTGGCTTAGTAGGTGTGTTCTCTGACCTCAGAAGTAGAGTCAGTGGGAGGGACTGGTGAGAAACATGAGCATTACCTTCAAGGGCATGAAAGAAAAGTCTGCCACGTGGACATGGGACCTAGAGACAGATTCGGTTACCTTCGTGTATCAGAACCACGCATGAGGTACAGATGAGCACCTTTCTCTTTCACGTAAGAAGCTGGTTGTCGATTGTAGCAGCCCTTCCGTCAGAAAGATCGTAAAACGTGTGGGTGTATGAGAAGTGGATGTTGACGATGGCAGGTGTTTTGAGAAGAACAAATGGCCAGTGTGTTGGGTTCATTTTGTGAGCATCCTCAGTGTCGGGGGTAGAGGAAGAGGGATCACTGGGCTCGCCAAGGTCCTAGAGCGCGTGCCCACACTGTCGCGTGTCCGCACTGTCGGCTTGTGTTACTGAACGAGTATGCAGAATGTGTGCGAGTTTACTCGAGTTCTCCGACACACCAAGTATGCAGCAATGTGGGTTTAGCTCCCCGAGTGTAAATAGCAAAATCTCTTTCTTGAAATGCACACCCAGCAGAGTTGTGCTGGAAGGTGAAGAGCAGTGGGTGCCACCAGGCACACTCGGACCTGAGGCTGGCTCGCCCACGTACTAGCTCTTGAACTCCGCACATTATTAGTACTTGGCCCCTCTGGGCCATGTTTAATCGTCTGTAAGCAGGAATATAGTTTACTCTCTTCCAGGGTTATTACACAGATAATGTTTTATTCGGGACATAGAAAAGAGCCTAGAACGTACTTGATAGGAAAACGCAGTGGTTTTTTAGCGTTTCATCTGAAAGGTTTTGAATAAATGCACTGAACAGACATGAAGTGGGCCAGCAGAAGGGGCATGGGCTTATGGGTCAGGCAGGCTCCATCGCTTTCCACTTCGTCCACAGTGACTCTGGACCGGCGTGAACTCAGGTTCTTTATCTGTCAGCCCCGTGGGTTCAGGGCACTCAGTGAGGTCACGCTTAGGCTTTCTGTGTGGAGCGGAGTCCAGTGTGGGTGAAAACCTCCGCGTCGGCTTCCCTTTGTTTCCCAGTGTATGAACAGGCGGTCCGCCACTCATGACCGTTAGCACCTGTCTTACAAATGTAAATGGACTGGAAGTCCCGGCCTGCTCCTCCACCCCAGGGGAGGGCGGCTGTTCCTGTGCCCGGTGCCAGCGCCCGGGTGACTCACCTAATGGACTGCCCCTCTTATGCAACCGCTGAAGGGAAGCGTCCAAGTGTTAACAGATGGAGTGAGGACAGAGACGGCTTGTTTTATCCAGAGGCTGAGTGTCAGTTCCCAGTGTAACTCCTCCTGTCCGGGCCGTGTCTGACACTTCAGTTCTGGTCAGGCTTGTCCCTTCTTACTGGGCGAATTCACTTGGTTCTTCTGGCAAATGTGCTGCATTGTCCTCCCTGTTTAGAAAACCACCCCTTTGGGCCCCTAAAGGACTCTGAACCACACTCCAGGTCACTCCTCTGTGGCCTCTAGAGACCCATCCTCTAGCCCACCTTGAGCTCGCTCAGCCCCAGTGCTGACGCTTACTTTTTGTTTTGAATTCTTCTCCGATTAGTCCATGCATCAAATTTATTTTCCCCAGGCCCTTGAAGGGTATTTCTATCATGTCCCCCATTGTGCCTTGCAAAATATGTGTTGTGGTTACGTACAGTTACTGTGTGGTTAAGGTTTATTACACTGTGCCCTGGCTGGTGTGGCTCAGTGGATTGAGCGTTGGCCTGTGAACCAAAGGGTCACCAGTCCGATTCCCAGTCAGGACACATGCCTGGTCCTCAGTGGGGGCAACCACACATTGATGTTTTTCTCCCTCTTGCCCTCCTTTCCTCCTCTCTAAAAATAAATGAAGAAAATTTAAAAAAAGAAAAGAATAAAAAAGGTCTTTTCAAAAAAAAGATTTATTAAGTTGCCTGAAGATTTTGAATATTTGTTGGTCTCTATGCCAACACTTCTTTAATTCATTCAACTAATAGGCCTTTGAGAACTTTCTGAACATTTCTGATTTATTTTATAATTAGTAACACTTGAAGGTGTCATGACTAAAAATCCTTAATACAAAAAGTTGACTTTGGTGTGCTTCCTAGTTCATTTTTCCTTCTTCTAGGTATGATACTGAAGCAAATGAAAAATGGCACTTTTACCTATTCAATGATTTTGGAATTCCAAATACATTTTTAATGGCAATACGAATGTGAAGTGTGAGGTTCTTTTGCTATCTCTCAAAAGTATTCAAATTCTCCTTCTCGTTCAGGACGGAGCTGGTTACAGTCCTACTGAGCTACGTGCATTTGCTGTGAGCTCCTGGGTGGCTGAGGGGCTCGTTCGGGTACATGGAGTTAATTGTCAGGTAGCTCTGGATTTTCAAATCACGTTCACAACACACCGACAGAATTTCCTCGTCTCGTCAAGGAGCAGACAGTTGGGCTGCCTTTTTTGGTTCCTTGAACTTCAAACCTCATCAGCCTGGGGATTGTGACTGTGACTGTGGCTCAGGTCGCTGCCCTTCTTCGTCAGCCTTGCCCAGCCCCGCTTGCCCCTGGTCTACCCAGCAGGAGTTTCAAACCTCGGTGTGCAAATGCTGTCTGTCTGCCTCTGAGCACTTGTTACGGGAGGGGTGTCCGGTGTGGTACAGGCTCTGGGCTGAACTTGGGGTCGGGGTTCAGCCCTGCCACTCAGTTACTCGGTGTCCTTGGACAGGTTACCCTTCCCTCTGTGGGGGACAATGAGACTCCTTGTAAACTTGACCGGGTTAAATGAGTTAATATTGGGAAGTACTTAGAACAGTACATTGAGTGTAGTATAATAGGAACTTATTATTATTAACATAATAGGTATTAGTAGCTTTCTTTCTGTCCTTCTTGGTCAGATTTTTCTGTTTATAGGTTTAAATCTGGAGCTGTGTTTCTTAAATTTAAGTATGGCATGGCCACATTTTAAAGATAATTCCCTCAGGCTTCTAAGCATATGCCTACAAATTGCAGCTAAAGAAACTTCATTAATTAAATGCTGTCACTTTCCATGATAGCTTGGTACCAATACAATCAGAAATGCAACACACATTTAGATGCCGAAATCAGGTTAGTGATAGCCTAGCATCAGGTGTTCATTTTATTGTTCTAGCATTTTAATTTTTTGAGATCATCATCAAAATGAAGGCACACATTTAAACTTATCAAATATTGTGAGAGTATTTCAGCAAACCGTGGTATGAGAACCATTGCATCAGAGGCAAAAATAATGCGTCTTGGGCCGGGGCACTCGCCCTGCTGTCCCTTGGGGCCAGGCCAAATCGCTGCGGAGCCTTCTGGCCTGGCTGCCGGCAGGCGCCAGCTGAGGCCGAACTGGTGCCGTGAGGAGCGAACCCGGATCGTCCGCAGGGTGCCCGACTGAGTGCGGCCTTAGTCCTGCTTCTGCCGCGTCACAGGGCACGGCAACAGCTTCTCCTTGCTGCACGCACAGCGGACGAAGGCTGACGGGGCAGCTCGTACCCCCTGGAGTGACCCCTCTCCCATCCTCGCGTGGTCCTCGCCCTCACATCGGGGCCTAGAAATGGGGGCTCGTTGATAAGTTCGCACTCTGAGATTCACACGCCGTACGATCTCAGTCAGTGACTGTCAAATGGAGAGGAGAATTTATATTTTATACCAACCTGTTTGCCTATATTTTAAGTTATTAATCCTTAAAAATAAGCACCAAATCCAGGGAGTGCTAGTGACTTGTTCAAGGTCATTTTAATCCCAGACAAGGAGGGCCTGCCCTTGAGCCATGTTCCCACTGTAAAACCATCCCTTCTTCTCAAATAAGCAGATCAAATAGGTCTCGAAAGGAGCTGCCAGCATACTTTACTTTCTGGCTAGTGCCCGGTGACTGGAACAGAGAAAGGAGAAACTGCTCCAGTTGGGAGTGATCGGGAAAAGCACGTGAGGACACAACTTGGACCGGACTGTGAACTCTGGGCAGGCTGCTCCCAGACAGACGTTCCAGCTTCAGACAGAGTGAAGACCAAGGGGGTTCGGGGAGATGCGCATCAGTGGGTGTTCGGAGACAAGAGGAGACGGTCTGGGTGTCATGGAGTCTCGGTGCCTAGCATGGTGCCTAGCACGCACTTAGGTGCTTTCCCGTGTTTCAGTGCTGCTTCCAAGTGTTGGTTGAATCGAAAGCATTCTGGGACATGAGAGACGGAGTTGAGATGGTGTCGTCTTGCGGTGCAGGAGGCGGCAGAGGCAAGAGGCTTCCCCATGAGGTGTTAGCCTGGCGTGGGGGGTGCAGTGGGTGGGAATGG
Organism: Sturnira hondurensis; assembly: GCF_014824575.4. NCBI lineage: Eukaryota > Metazoa > Chordata > Mammalia > Chiroptera > Phyllostomidae > Sturnira > Sturnira hondurensis. The sequence goes on along the minus strand of NW_028082759.1, from coordinate 26,488,025 downwards.
TGAGGAAGAGAGGGCATGGGCACAACTTAGCTCCTCCTCTGATTTGGAAGGATGGGTCTAAAACACGAGGAATGGTGAGGTCATGAGCAAGGCCGATGAAGGAGTCAACGCCAGAAGCCCTCAGCCCACTTTGAAGGATGGAGACTTCCTGAAGCTTCAGGAGAGAGGGAAGGATTTGTGTGAGCCCGTGAGGCCAGGGTGAGTGGGCTCATGAAAGGAGAACACGTGGCAGGAAGGACCAGCCTGGAACTTGAGAAGTACGTTTGGATTATGTTTATTCCACAAGTTTTTTTTCTGCTTTTCTTCTTGTCGGAAATCTGAGGTTCAGTGGAGAGCGAACAGTTCTGCCTTAGCATTTACCATTGCAGATCCAACATGCAGCCATCTCGGGCTCCGTACTTTGCTCAGTCCTGGGACCTGGCTGCGAGTGTGTCCCTCGGCCTCTGTGCAGGGTTGGGACAGTGGGTAGGCACACATTAAAACTGGTCTCCCCAAACAGTTTCAAGAATGCTTAGAAAAGCTTCGGGCCACACAGAGCTGGAAGCAGGATTAGGTGGGGAAAGCAGATGGCTTCTCTTTCGCACGCCAGACAGTTGCAGTATTTTTAGGAGGCAGCCCAGTCCTTCCCATCACCTAATTGGCATGTGCAAGGACTGATTGCTTGTGCACTTTGACTGCTGTCCTTGGCACGGGTAACCCTAAACAAAGCTGCAGGCACTAATTACCTCCTTTTCCTAATCTCAATTTCCATGTGCTTTTGAACTAGTAAGTCTTCTAGCATTCTCAGAGGGCCTCCCCATCATTGGAGAGACATTCACTTCCCCTACAGTCAGAGAACTAGATTGTGAAGTAAAGCTTTTTGGCGGAGGTTTTGATGTTGGTAATTTTATAGCAGCACACCAAAAAATCAGTGTGCCTTTATTTATTTGTTTTTATACATCCAAATCAGCATTGCCTGCATATAAGAGGAGACAATTAAAAAGGTTTACTCTAAGATGAGATGTGTGTGCTTTTGATAGAAAACATGGGGGTGAAGGGGGTTTATTTTGGTTTTTGATTGTCAGATCCCATCTATAACTGATAAGTAATGTATCTCTTTTTGATGTGCTGTTACCTGATTTTTTGTAGTAATGCTGAGAAGGTAAAGAGAATAAAAATTAACTTTGCATTTGTGTCAGCTGAAAGAAGGTGATTGGCTGAATTATTGAGCAGCACAATTGGAAAATGACATGGCAGTTTCTTTCTTTTTGTTTAGAGGGCCAGGAAGCACTTGGGACTGATGAGGTCGCATTGAGTCAGATTTATTAGCTTGAAGCATAGAACTATTTTCTTCAGAGTCTTGACCAAGATAATATAGTCTCATAGAACAATAAAAGTAACTTAGCTTAGGGTTTTTCTTCTCTTTTCAAAATTCACATTTCTTAATATTTTCTCCTATTACTAAAATTGTGTGACTTGGGTAAGTCACTGTGCTTCAGTTTTCTTATCCTTAACATGGGGTTATTAATCTACCTGTTGAACAGGGCCATTGTGAGGACTGAATGAGATCACGTCTGTGCAAAGATTGGAAGGACAGGACAGTGTCTGGTGCTTACCCAGTGGACACTAGCTCTTGCTTTCAGTTAAACCTGGGGCTTCAGCCTTGTGCGTGGTTGCCCTTAAAGTGCCTAGAACAACCCGGCGCACCGCTCCACCTGTTGTTATGGTTATTTCCAGCGTTATCACTGGGTTTTGGTTTTGTTTTCAGGACAAATTTTTTAACAGAGCAAAAAAGTAAATTGTTTTACTTCACTGCTAAGTGGAGAAATAAAAATGGGTGAGGTAATACCACTAGACGGGAGGGAAGAGAAAGAAGGCAAACCGGTGGGAGGCGGGCGAGAGAAGAGCCAGTACCACAGAAGCAGACGGCGCAGCGTATACAGGTCAGTGAGGCAGGAGAGGACAGGTAGGACAGAAAGTTCCAGAAAGGTCTTCCTTCTAAAACCCATTCATGTGTTCACACACACGCAGGGTGAAATCCTGGCCTGGGGCTGTCGTGCCCACCGTTTCACAGCGTCTGTTACCCTGCGCTTGGTCAGTTTTCCCTCCCCCTCCAGGCTGCAGGCAACGTGTATCTTGCTCATCATTGGGATCGTAGAAGGCACTCAGTAAATATTTAAATTTCAAAAGTAGGGCTTTGCATTACCAACTTGCATTTTTCCGTGGGTTTTTTCCCTAGTATTTTTCATAAATAGGTCTTGAATATGAAATACAGATGTGTGTGTGTGTGTGTGTGTATGTGTATACACATGTATGTATAATGCCTTGACTGTGTGGAGCGTATTTGCCGTTACTGCAGGTAATGTTTTTGTTTCTAAATGCACATATATGTTTTTAATTTGGAAGTCTCCGTGCCTATTTAAATTAGATAGCTGTGCTATTTAACATAGCAGGGCTCTCCAGCTCTCCGGGAAACACAGCCTTGCCCACCGCTCTCTCGGCCTGTGTTCCTCCTCCGTCCTCCCCTCCTCTCAGGGTCTGCCGGTGTTCGGTGCGTGAGGCCGCACACTCGACGCTGCCGCCAGCGCGTGCTGCCGCGCACTCTTGGTGCTGCTTGAACATTTGGTTTAGGAAGTGGGGTAATTAGTGTATAAACATCGTGTAGCAGAACTGCTCTAATTAGTGCCTTTTGGCCTGGGTTCACCGATAAACAAAGTAAGAGGCACGTCAGCGTTTGTCCTCACAGTTTATAAAAACCCTATTGTGGCCTGTGGGTTTAGCACATGGAAGATGCATTAAATAGTGCTGTAGTAGTGGAAACCGAGAGAGTGGCCTCCGCACAGTAAATTAGCTGCCTGACTTTGAAGGCTTTCATTAGCCTTAATTATTGAGAAATCCTACACGTAGCCATCAAAGTGTATCCCTAATGACCGTTCACGTCTCTGGGGGGACGCTGCCTCTTTAATTTGCATCTAAGCCAGTTTCTCTCTACTCCTGTAACGTGCTCGCAGGAGATGGGCGCTGATGTGGACCATCCAGATGAAACAGTAAGACCAGGTTCCCAGGCAAACCTTTCCACCCCCTTACGGGCCATCAGCACATTTTCTTAGGTTCAGATTTTCTTTGTTTCTGAAGCCCCTTACTCCTGCAAGGCACTGCTTCCTGTTTTCAAGCATAAATGCTCAGAACATTGTTTCCATCACTATGAGCGTGGCCCGCGTCAGGCCCCGCTGCTCATGCCGCTGCCCGAGTCGGGACAGGTCATTGTTCCCAGAGGCCAGGAGCGGAGCTTTCTGCCGGACAGACCATTTTTGAGGTCTGCTCTGAGCTGAAAACTGGGGCTGGGAATGAGATCTAGGTACCAGTTCTTAAGAATCGTGTGAACTCAAGAGTGTTAATTGGCAAAAACCTATTTGTGATTAATTACCTTATATGAAACTGCTGGGCTGAAAACGGAGGGTAAATATGTAAAAAAGAAGTAGAAAATGTAATGCACCAATAATTGTCAAAGAAATGGAAATGATAATCCAGTCTCCCCCTAAATTCTACACAAACAGTGAATAAACAGGCACACTTCCCCAAGCTGAATAGGGTTTTCAAGGTACCCTGCCAGATTCCTGGGGGCCGGGGTGGGGGGGGGTGTAGCTGCTATCTCATGCAGACTCCCATCCTGAACCAAGGCTTCCCCAGCCTCCCCATGCAAAACGTAAAAAGGAAGGCTGGTGGGGGGTGGAGGGCGGTGCTGCCTGGCTGGTTTTGCACGAGTTTGCAACTTTAATTCCAAAAGAGTAGTGTAAGAAAACAAACTTACAGGCCCATGTCACTGACAGTGACAGGTGCAGGAATTTTAAATGAAACACTAGCTGACTAAATCCAGCAGGAGGCTTTTAAAAAATACAGACTCAGAGATCCAGAGAACAAACTGACGCCATCAGAGGCAGGAGGGGGAGGCTGAGTGAGAGCGTGACCAGACAAGCAAAGAAAAAAGGACTACCGGAAACAGACAACGGTGGGGGCGGGGGGGGCGGCAGATAGAGGCGGCAAGTGGATAAATGGTGATGGAGGGGATTGGGGGTGGTAGGTACATGATACCACGTGCAAGTGATGTGTGTTTGGATTGTACACCCAAAACCTGTATAATTTTATTAGCCAGTGCCACCCCAATGAATTCAACAAAAAATAAATGAAAATAAATTTAAAAATAAAAAATATAGCATTTATCTCTGAAAGTTAAGAATCATTTAACATCTTAAAAAGTCAGTGAAATCTGTATTAATATTAAAAACATATACATGATAAACACATAAAATGATACACTTGTCTAAAAGAATGCTTAAAAAGTACCTCATAAAACTTAACTCCAATTTATGGCTAAAAGTGTAGAATAAACTATAGATAGAAGGAAACCTCAAACTCGGTAAAGGCTACGTTTCAGACCCACAGCAAACATCAAAACTAAGATGTAAACAAGCTTTAGGCAAAGCAAGACAAACACACCTGTTAATACTGATACTCTTACTGTAGGTGTGGCTAATCCGAAAGAGAAAAAAATGAAGTAAAATAAAGATGGACAGAGAGGGAAGGGGGGAAAGAGAAAAACACAACGGACCCAACAGTATTTATTTAGAGATTATATGATGTCTACATGTGCAAACTACTAGGACTAGCAAAAGCAACTTGTGTACTTTGAAATATCAGTAGTTTTGTTTTCCCACATTTGCAGTAACTACTAAACCAGAAATTACAAAATTATAATGCATTTAGGCATTAACCCCCAGATACGTGACTTTATAGGACAGGCTGTAAAACGTTACTGGGGGACAGTAATGAATGAAGACTTGAGTCACTAGAGTGGGAGGAAACACACATGCTCGCTCATCGGCGGTGAGGTGCAGAACAACGCAGAGATGTCCGTTCTCCCCACATAAAGATCCAGCTACAGTTACAATAACATTTTTTTTGAGGAATGCAGATAAGATCCGCCAATAGCTATATCTGTGTTGAAGTGTACTCAGGAGAGCGTTGAATTTCTGGACCAGATTGTAACCTGTGTTTGCATAAGCAGCACGGAGCGGGCACCAGTGAAACCGAGGTGGGTGCCCGGGGCAGACCCACCGTGGGCCAGGGGGCGCGTTGCTCTCGGAAAGGCTGGTTCTCTGGATGAAAACAGCATCGCTGAGCCCTGCCTCGCATCATGCACTGTGTGAGCGCCAACGAGAGCAGAGGCCTAAAACGACAGGTGAAACTATGGAGGTAGTAGAAGGAGATGTCAGAGAATATCTTTGCAGCCTCGATATATAGAAGAACTTGAACCATCCCCCAAAGCGCAAACTATTAGTGATAAACTGATAGCTTTACTGCAGCAAAACTAAGGGTTTCTGTTGAGCGAATTATAGGAGAAACAAAGTTATTGACTCAGTGACAAAGGGAAGAAGATAGCTACAACTCTGGAACTGCAAAGAGATGAATCTGTGGACTGTATGAAAGTGCTTGCAAATTCAAGAATAAGGAGGAAAAATAGTATATGTAAAAGCAAAGATTATTACCAGGCAGGTTGTGGAAGGAAATTCCTAAATGGCCAGTGGTATCAGGAGAGATGTTCAACATTGGAAGCAGAGAAATGCAGATTAAAATAACAATAACGCACCACCTCACACCTATCTATTTAGGAAGAAACTTCAGAAAAATCAGTTGATATATCAAAATGTAGGTGAAGATAGGGGTCTTGGGGACACTTAGGCACTGCTGGTGGGAACCCAGGCTGAGGTGGCCAGCTCAGAAAGCAGTCACACAGCCCAGAGCAACGCGTGTGTGTGACTTGTTCCCCAGGAGGCCCGTTTCTGTGTGCACATTCCAGTGAAACAGCTCGAGTCTGGAGCAGGCTCTGTGTTCCAGGACGTTTATTGCAGAATTGTTTCAGGTAGTGTTGAGTTGGGGACAGCTTAAGTGTCTGTCACTACGGGATTGGTTACATAAAACGTGATAGATACACTCTCTGGAACACTTTGTAAGTGTCAGAAGCAATAAATAAAGGTCCTGGCAGCGCCCTCCAGCCAAAGACACCCCCACCCCTGCAGTGGGACACGCCGGCGTTATTCATTGTTGCTGGGAGGGGGAGAAGTGTGGGGCACCTCAGTGAGCGGACGCCTGCAGGACTTAGATCTGAGCTCGTCAGCTCCCAGATGGCCTGAGAGCCAGCTTACGGGGACCTTTGCCCTGGCGTCCATACTGGCAGGAAGCCGAGGTCCTCCCATGGTATCCGGAAGGAGGGCGAGTAGCCGGTATGTGGCTGTTCTTGTGGCTTGGACAATGCCCCTGTTCTGTCTGTTCAAGCATGGTGATCATGCGATGGTCCTTCTCTGTCAAGACCCTCCATCGTCACACAATGGCCTTGACCGATGGGGGTGTCTGTTAAACGCTGTGTGTGGCAGGATGCTGAGGCGTGTCAGAGGGGGGAAGAAGGCCTTGCTGTTTGTCGCCAGCAGCCCCGCCTGCGCTGTGCTCTTTCCCAGCCCTGTGGCTGCACAAAGAACTGAAAACCAGACCCAGGTTGTTGAGGAAGAGGCAGGGTCTGTGGCATGGAACTATGTATGTGAATCAGACACAGAAGTCAATAGCAGCGTGTATTCTCAGTCAAGGGTGAACACAGACCCAAGGCCCTGGGGCGAATGCAGAGTTTTCATCATCAGTGAAGACGGAGGGAAGCAGACGGTGGCACAGACTGGGGCCAAAGGCAACACTTTGAGGGGAGCCGCGCGGGGACCCCTGTGCTCCTGTGCCAGAGGCTGAAGGTCACGATAGCTGGGTTCTTGGCTGTGGTCCAGAACCGGCTGTGGTCCAGAACCGGCGTGTACGTCAGCTGGGAGGGAAGGAGTGGGCGCCGGGGCCCAGTGTCTCCCTGCACTTAGGGCCCCTGCCTGTGCAGGTGGGGCAGGAGGACCGCCTCCTTCTAGCTTTCCCCGAATCGCTTTCATTTCCCCCAGCAGGAATGAGCTACTGTAACGATAGCGTGTTGCTGCTTGTTGAAATAAAACATGCCCACCAGTGTAAAATGAGAGCATTAATATTTCATGTGGGAACTTGATTTAGCTTTAAACATTCTCAAAAGCTTTGGAAATGTTTTAAAAATGCACCTCACATTAGCTTCCGAGAAAGTTTATTACATCTTCGGTAAAAGGGTTCTTCATTAGCCTCCAAGTGGGTGTCTGTAGTCATGTTACAGCGCCATCACCTACGGTCTAACTGTGGAAGGAAGCTGGTGCTCTTAAGGAGCAAAGAGACTTCCTGCCCCACTCCTGGTCTCTTACGGGGCTTCTCGAAAACCCAGTGCCCTAGTGTCTTGAGAGAACTCGCTCCCAGTTCTGTATGAGGCATTCGTAGGCAGTGGTAAGAGCATAGTCTTTGATTTTTAGGAAGGAGAAGAACTTGATTTTGACTTCAGCCCCTTTCTGCACTGCTCTCAAGTGACCCCACAGGTGTCTGTGCCTGGGGTCCTGGTGCGTGGCCTCCCCTTCCCCCACTCTCACCCCGGTGGGGCCGTGGCTTCCGAGGCGTGCTGTCTGGGTCAGCCAAGGCCTGGGGGGCTCTCCCTGCCTCCCCGTCCTGTCTCGCTGTCAGTTCTTACTCTTCGTGGGCTGTGTTCTGGTGTTAGTTTTGAAACATTCTTTCTCTTAATTTATGTCATTTAGTTGTCAGACAAGACAGTGTACGAGTATCATAGGGTAGATCTTACGTCGCCAAATCCCGTTCGGTCATCTTTGTAGTTACTTGGACGTTCATTAACATTATAGGAGGAAATAGAGAACTTTTTCTGTAAGCATTCAAAACCCTGAAATTAGTTTGTAAGGACACTTGCTCTTTATTATACTACCTCTATGAATCCATGGTGGGTCCCCAGGTTTCTTCCATACTTACCAGTAAATACAGCGAATTTTGACTTAGGAAACAAACATGCCTCTGTTCGCATTCCTGAACAATCCCCAGTTGGCGACCCAGTCTGGAAGCTCTCATTAGACGTGACGTGTGAAACCCATGCTGCGTGGGCCGCTGTTTTCCTGACGGGAGCCCCAGTGTTTCTGTGGAGCTTGTTCATTCCCGTGCCTGGGTTCATCTCCCCAAATTTCTGTGTGTTCCTTCTCTAAAAACATTTAGCAAGTTCCACATTTGTTTTATGTAGCTAGGATTAAGAAGGAACCGTGTTCTCAAAATTGGGCTGCATATAAATCGTCCAAATAAATCATCCAAATTCACATTTTCCCGAGAAACGGCACTGAGAACAGTCTCTGCCTGTCTCTTTTAAACCCACAATGTGGTTGCCGCATGCAGTGAAGACCCTGAAATCATGAAGCACAGGAAGAAGTCGGCACGAACGAGTGCCTTTCGAGGAACTCGTTCAAGCCGTGTCGCTGACCAGACCAGGACCTCGGCAGCTCCTGCTACCGGTACCAGGGGCCTGGGGGCAGCCGGTGGGGAGTGGACAGGTTGTTGCTTCCCCGCCTAAATAGCTGATGTGGTTTTTCTCCGAGTCTTCACATTGTTACCTGACACACACTGGAAGCAGGATTTCACTGGGACCTCCGTATCGGGAGTGGAACTCGGCACAGTTTTCCGTCTGTGCGCCCACACGCCGCAAATGCCACCCTCCTGCAGCTGCCGTGCGGGTGCGTGTTTGCAGCGCTGGACGGCCTGTGGAAGCCGTTCCCTGGGAACGGTGTTCTTCCCGGGGAAGTCTGTCGGAGCGGGCGGGCGGGCGGTGGTCTGAGCATGTGATACCAGGGGAAGGGAGAACTTGTGAGGAAGTCCATGGTGCAGCCATTGACTTCGCTGTTTCGCAAGGACATTTGGAACTACAGTGGTTTTGAAAAAAATTTCCTCAGCCACTGGTGGTAGGAGACAGATTTCATGTTTATAGAGGTTCCCAGGTGGGGCAGGCCTTTGGCTTTGAACGTGACAGTGGCCGGCACCGCAGTGGGAGGTCATCTGGTGTCACTGCTGACATCTAAGAGCCAGTGTGTCTAGTGGGCGTGGGCTGGAGTTTGACTTGTGTTTTGAGGAGCAGATTCCCTAGGCTTTCATACAAGAATCCTCTGTTCTGGTTCTTAGCTTTTACACATTGTAGACGAGTAGTAAACCCCATGATTCTACGGTCTGGAGAAGTTGCTGAGAATACAAGTGTTTCAAACCTGAAATCCATTTACCTTAAAACTCTTCTGTGTTTTGAAGGAGAAAAGAATATTGTGCCTATTTCTCCCTTTATAAAGAAGTTTAACTCTGTTTTAAGATTGTGCTGTTACCCGATATACCGGGGCTGGGGTGGTGGTGGGGGGGGGTGTTCTTTTTGTTCTTATGTCTCAGTGTCCCCGCGGGGTCAGCAAACCTTTTCTGTCGAGGCCCAGACCCCGAATTTGAGGCTCTGCCACCCTCTTCCCCCGCTTTTTCCTCCTCGTTCCCTCTGGTTTTTACAACTTTCCTAAAACTCGTAGTAGCTGTTCTGAATTTGAGTGGCCTGCAACACAGACCGGGCCCGCTGGTGCTGTTGCGTGAGCCCTTGGCTCCAGGCCCAGCTCTGCCCAAGTGCACTTGGGGCTTGGGCCGCTTGGTGTCGTTGGCCTTGGCCCTTTTGTGACGATTACCCGAGAGCCTGACAGCGTGAGGATCTGTGAAACATGGTGCATTTGCTTTTGTTTTGTCACTCGGGGCATCGGTTTAGTGACTGCAGAAAAATGATTTGCTTGGGCTTCAACTAAGTTCTATGAATGCCAAGGGGAGTGTCACCCAGGGCCGAGCCCCCTGTCACTGTCACTGCGCTGTGTCAGAAGGGCTGAATTTGAGTCCTCCTTTGGCCGCCCGTTAGACTCCGTGGTCACAAGCAGCCACCAAACCACTGTTTCAATTTCCTCCTCTTCAAATTGAGGAAATGGCACCAGCTCTGCCTGCCTCTTAAAACTGTTTATTTTCTCATTGAAATGTAGATACTGCAAATCCTTTGTAAACTATAAAACAAAATCATTATGAATCATTCCTTTAAACTACATGCTTTTATAACTGTGAATTTTCCTTTATAAATTTTATTATAGGAAAATAATGATTTTTATTTAAAACCACTAGCTTAAATAACAACCAACAAGGCCAATAATACTTCTTAGTGTAACATCTGGAAAAACGGTAGCTATTCAGTGGCCCCGTTGCCCAGGGGAGCTTTTTCCAGCTAGAACCTAGACCTGGATTTGGGTGACACCATTCTCTTCCGAAGGTGTCAGTCACTCTCTAGAGTGACTGGTGCAGACAGTCTGGTGCTTAATGTGGTGCCTTGCGCCTGGCAGCCTCTCAGACATGTGCCGATGTCTCCAGGATCTTAGTTCGACGTGCCTGGCGCTCCGTGTACCGTTGAGAATGTCAGGCAAGCCATCTTTTCTTAAACAAGGTTTTACAACTGGTGTGCTTTAGTTTTCCAGATGAAAACATGTTCCTCTTTCATTGTTATCAAGTTGTAAAACGTCATTTTAGTGCCACAACAAGCCCTTACTCTTAAAAACTTACTTAGAAGGGACGTGTTGTATTGGCCTCTCCACGAATTATCAGAACTCTTCTTCGGGTGGGTTTCAAAGGGACCGCTGTTAGGTGAAGTCCGAACATCAATGTTCATGGAACGCATCGTAATGTCACATGGGTTATTGGATGTTTTTGGAAGGCAGATAAAATTACAAGAGTATATTATTCAGAATGCTAATAAACACTCCAAGTCACAAATTCATTAGTGTGTAATACCAACATTCCCAGAGTTTTAATAACTAATGACACAATAGGCTAGGACTTCCACTGTAAGTGTTGTTTTGGAGACAGATAATTCATGCATTTCTGGTTTGGTTTGCAACTGATAATAGTCTTATTGGTACTGATAATATATTGATTCATCTTAAATGGATGTTGTGACCTACAGAATAATTAATGTAAAGGGTGATTTCAACACAGGCAGTAGAAAAGTTGAATAAAAATTATTTAGGATGAAAGTTTTATTTTTACTTCGGCCAGATCCTGGCTTTCCCGATAATGGGGCAGTTTGACATTACTGTTTCCTGCCTGTAAGACGGCCTTTGGAGTTTAGGGAGTGGCTGCAGCCTGTCCCGGAAGCAGCTGGTGGCCATGTGGAAGCCGGGTGCCTTCTTCTCTTCAAAGATAGCGAGTTCTTCTGGCTTGTGAGCTTTGGTTTCCTCAAACCTAGTAACCTTGTAAAAGATACGTCATTTTAAATCGGAACTTAAGTTGGAGTGTGTGAGGGAATAGAAAAACTGAACGTGTATGTTGTTGGGGGTGTGGGGTTGTTCCTAAGAAGTCACCTTAAGGGTAAGGAAATCGCCAAGTGCTCTTCCTTGGCCTTTCAAAGGATGGGCCGCAGGTGGGGAGGCGGGCCAGGGACTGCGCTCCTGGCCTGTGTGGTCTTCGCGTGCAGGAGCGCGGCCGCTGCGCTGCAGACATGACCCGTGGGTCCCGGCCCTTCCCTGCGCACGGCTATTCGAGGCGGGAAAGGGGAGAGGGGCAGTGCCTGGGAGTGAAGGGAGAGGCTGGGGAGGAGCCACGCTGGTTAGTTCCCGGACACCTACTGTGCTGTCCTTGCGTTGTAAATGAGGTAGACAGCCAGTCCCAGCATTGGAGACTCCACGGGACCACCAACCACCGCAGGGAGCAGTCGGGGCGGTGGCCGGCCCTGTTGGTGACTGAGTGTTTGTGGTGCCCCGGGACCCTGCCCCACGGCCACTGTTCTGTGAGCGCCCGCTGCTCCCAGGCTCCGCTCCTGGTGAGGCGCCCGCAGTCCTTTCGGGGTGGCGGGAACCCCACTACACAGAAGGAGCCTGCAGAGCCTCCACTGGCCAGTGTGTTTCCTACTCCGAACTCTGCTTTTGACCAGGACTGTGCCGAGGTTTTCACTTAGAAATACGTCATTTTCTCTTTGTAAATAGAATATGTATGGAGACAGTACAGTCTTGAATTTATTTATTAAAATATTAACACATTTTTAATATTTCAGTTTGAAGGTTTAAAGTTCTGGCATCAATATTGTATTTATTATAAATCATATATAATAATGGTATCAGTTTTTTCTGAGCTAATGTGACTCTTTATGCCCTAAGGGGGAAAAAGGCTGAACTCTAGCTTCTGCATTTTAAGAAAAAGAAGAAATGAATTTACTTTGATTCTTAATCTTTCACTTTTATCTCCTATTATTAAATAAATAGAGTGCAGTGTTACATAGTTCATATGAATTTAATACTCTGTGTATTTTGAGGCCTTTCGTGTCCAGCATAAACGCACTTTACAAAGTTTGCTCCACAACAACTTTCAACAACGGCGGAGTCAGTGACCGGAGCGTCCGGTCATTCTCGGGTCACAGACTCAGGTTCCATCTGCGTGTGTATTTTAGGTGATTGTCCGTCGATTAGCATATCATGTGTACTTCGTCCCCCCGTAGGCTAGGAGACTTACTGAAAAATAAGTTGTGGAGAATCTGGGAACAAAGTTAAGACAAAGCAAGTGAGTGGCCCAGGTCTAAGCTAGGCTGAAGTTGGATTTGTAGCATTAAATCCTATTAACAATACAGTTGTTTTTATTGGACACTAAACTACGTCAATAAATACAACAGTTTTTACTGGTGTCAGGCATTGTGCCAGGCTTAGGAGCGGGTTCTCTACTGTAGGGAAACTGAGGCAGGCGTAGTTGTTCATCAGGCTTTGATGTGCACATTGAAGGTTTGTGGCGAGTGCTTCAAGCAGGTCTGTTGGCGCTGTGTCCCGGCAGACTCAGGTGAGGGTTAGCATCAGCATCGTTTAGCAGTCGTGTTTTTTAGTTAAGCTGTGTGCATTTTCAGACACAGTGCTATCGCACGGTTAGCGGACTGGGTCATAGTGGAAAGGTAACTCACGTGCCCACCGGGAAGCCAGGGAGTCCGAGGGACTCGCTTCAACCCCGTGACTCATTTGTCACAACACGTGCTCCACTGATTGCAGGGCCTGGAGCCGATCCCTCAGTAGCTCCGGCGCCTGCAGCCTTTTGTAGGCAGCAAAATGTAAGCATGTGAGAAATGGTAACATGTCTCTGTGGTTCTTCAAACCAGTTCAAAGTATAAGAAGGGACGTCCTAAGAGATACCGGATGGTTTTACAGATCAGTGTGAACCAAAAGCAGAACCAGTGTTTTGACTCCTCACGGTCGAGTGGTGGGACCGCTGACAAATCCATTCTCCACGCCACGCAGCAGGAGTACCGTGCTGCCTGACTCCGTAAAACCAAACTGGGGACCCCTGTGAGGCCGAAGGGCATCTGAGACGAGTACTCTTTCCTCTGAAGCATGGGGGTTTTGCCCCCCCGAGGACATCTGATAGTATGTAGAGGCATTTTAGTTGTAACAACCGGAGAGAGAGTCCTGGCGCCTACTGGATAGGGGCCGGGGATACTGCTGACCGTCCCGCAGTGCGCAGGACAGGCCCTCACAGAAAGAAGGGCCGGCCCCCGGTGCTGTGTTGCTGGGACTGAGGAACCCTGTTCTGTGGCGTCCCCATTCTTCTGTATCCCCCTGTCCTTTGTAGGAAAGTTTGTTCAGCCGTGATTGTGTGTTTCCTTTTTGTCATCCTTTCTCATCTGCTCAGTTACAAGCTTACCACGGGTGGGACCTGGGGTGGCCTCCAAGGTCCAGCACCTTGTCCTCTTCCCACCAGAACCTCAGGTGTCTGTTCTTAAACTTGTTTTTTCCAGCCCAGCTGTCCCCAGAAATCGCCACTAACCTCCACCTTACACCGGTCCCATTCAGGTCGATCTGTTAAACACGGGCAGAAGCTTTTTTCACTTGGCACGTGAATGTCCGGAGGAAGTGCCCAGGGTGGCTACGCCTGGACGAGCTTCCTGCCCCTGTTTCTCTGCAGGCCCCGCTGCGGCTGCCTTCCCGGCCGCCACTGCTTTGCTGCCTGGGTCGGCCTGCCAGTTCCATCCCAGTGCGTGTGCATCTTACCCACTTGCTCAGGTCACCGGCAGGTGGGAGACACACTGTCCCCGGGTGGTAGTCCTGGGGTATCACCACCGCTACGGCTCTTCTCTGCCTCCCACGTGCGGGGTGGGGGAAGGGCCCTTCCTGGCCCTGCCGCCTGCGCCCGCTGTGCGGTGGTTTAGACGGCGGGTATGGCTTGGCTTCGGTAAGAGCACTCTGGCATCAGACAGCATCCAAATTACTCCCGGAACAATCTGTGTCACATTTTGGTTCATCGGTTTTCCATCTCAGTGCTGATGATCAGGGCACAAAGTAAAGCGGTGTGCTCTCTGTAGCCAGCCTCACCTGATGTCACGGTCATGGCCAGATTTCACAGAGATGAATGGAGGACTTGGAAGTATCACTCTTCTCGTTAGATTTCCATCTTTCCTGTGTTTGTTTCATAGAGCCAGCAGAACGAGAAGGGGTCCGAAGGCACCTGTCTCTCCTCCCCTTCTGCGCTGGTGAGGGGACCGCCTCTCTGAGGCTGCTGCGCGGGGCTGATCATGCTGGTCTTCCCAGGGTTAGAAGAACAGTCGTCTGGGCCTGCGGGAAGTCAGGCGCTGCGGTGGGCGGGTCGCGGCTGGAAGAATCCTGACTCTGTCCTGTCCCAGAGTATTGGGGGCATCTTTGCTCGTGTGGGTGTGGTGAAGAGTAAAGATATTTTTTCTAAAAAACTGCTTCCATGCAGAGTTTGCAGNCCCGAGGACATCTGATAGTATGTAGAGGCATTTTAGTTGTAACAACTGGAGAGAGAGTCCTGGCGCCTGCTGGATAGGGGCTGGGGATACTGCTGACTGTCCCGCAGTGCGCAGGACAGGCCCTCACAGAAAGAAGGGCCGGCCCCCGGTGCTGGTGTTGCTGGGACTGAGGAACCCTGTTCTGTGGCGTCCCCATTCTTCTGTATCCCCCTGTCCTTTGTAGGAAAGTTTGTTCAGCCGTGATTGTGTGTTTCCTTTTTGTCATCCTTTCTCATCTGCTCAGTTACAAGCTTACCACAGGTGGAACCTGGGGTGGCCTCCAAGGTCCAGCACCTTGTCCTCTTCCCACCAGAACCTCAGGTGTCTGTTCTTAAACTTGTTTTTTCCAGCCCAGCTGTCCCCAGAAATCGCCACTAACCTCCACCTTACACCGGTCCCATTCAGGTCGATCTGTTAAACACGGGCAGAAGCTTTTTTCACTTGGCACGTGAATGTCCGGAGGAAGTGCCCAGGGTGGCTACGCCCGGACGAGCTTCCTGCCCCTGTTTCTCTGCAGGCCCCGCCGAGGCTGCCTTCCCGGCCGCCACTGCTTTGCTGCCTGGGTCGGCCTGCCAGTTCCATCCCAGTGCGTACGCATCTTACCCACTTGCTCAGGTCACCGGCAGGTGGGAGACACACTGTCCCCGGGTGGTAGTTCTGGGATATCACCACCGCTACGGCTCTTCTCTGCCTCCCACGTGCGGGGTGGGGGAAGGGCCCTTCCTGGCCCTGCCGCCTGCGCCCGCTGTGCGGTGGTTTAGACGGTGGGTATGGCTCGGCTTCGGTAAGAGCACTGTGGCATCAGACAGCATCCAAATTACTCCCGGAACAATCTGTGTCACATTTTGGTTCATCGGTTTTCCATCTCAGTGCTGATGATCAGGGCACAAAGTAAAGCGGTGTGCTCTCTGTAGCCAGCCTCACCTGATGTCACGGTCATGGCCAGATTTCACAGAGATGAATGGAGGACTTGGAAGTATCACTCTTCTCGTTAGATTTCCATCTTTCCTGTGTTTGTTTCATAGAGCCAGCAGAACGAGAAGGGGTCCGAAGGCACCTGTCTCTCCTCCCCTTCTGCGCTGGTGAGGGGACCGCCTCTCTGAGGCTGCTGCGCGGGGCTGATCATGCTGGTCTTCCCAGGGTTAGAAGAACAGTCGTCTGGGCCTGCGGGAAGTCAGGCGCTGCGGTGGGCGGGTCGCGGCTGGAAGAATCCTGACTCTGTCCTGTCCCAGAGTATTGGGGGCATCTTTGCTCGTGTGGGTGTGGTGAAGAGTAAAGATATTTTTTCTAAAAAACTGCTTCCATGCAGAGTTTGCAGAAATGTTACTTTTTACCCGTTATCCTAGTAAACGCCTCATCTGGGCAGCACTCCTGGGGGACTGCCAGCTTCCACCGGGTGTAGGAGCCGTCACGGGCAGTTCGTCGGGACCGCTCAGAGCAGGAGCAGGGGCGCCGATTGTTGTTTGGATCCCCGTCCTCGAGGTAACAGTGAGATTGGTATTTGATGTGTGCGAGCTATTTCATACACAGAAGAAATAAAACCCTGCCTGTAGATGTATATTGTGACACCCCCCAAACAAGGCACTTTAACTGTATTGCCTGCCGTTTTTGTTGCTGTTTTCTGCAAGTGTCCCTCTCCCATGACTCTGGGTCTTCCTGGGTCCCGACTGCTGGTCCCTTGTTGGTCACGTGTGCCTCAGATGTCTGCTCCCGGTCCTGCTGCTGATGTTTACACCAGACGTGGGCTTCCGTCGTGGCAGAGTTTTTCACTGTAATCAACCCTACCAGGCTTAGAGAGCAGGGAAGGGAGAAGGAGTCAGGGAAGGGAAGGGAGCGGTAGTAGGGCCGAAGTAGTTTTAGGGCTGTAGGAACGGAACTCCTCCTTGGCAGTCCAGGAGTTGCAATTACTTTCAACCCTTTGAAGGCAACCGGGAGGCTGATGTGGCCCCCGGTGAAAATGAATTAGACACCCCCGCCCTAGAAGATTCAGAATGGCATTCTCAAGGGTCCCTGTTTTCTGAACACTCCCTGACGTTACAGGAGTTGTGTATACGTATGAGTATGAGACACTGACCTACAGTGCGATGCGCAGAGAATGCAGAGTGAAGAGGGTCATTACTGATTATTTCTAGTAGGCACCGAGGTGCTGGGTGTCATAACAGTAAACACAAGCTTCACTTTGAAGTCGTGCAGGTGAGAGAAAGGCGTAATGCTCATCTACCAGCTGATGAGCGAGCGCTTTAAAGCGCTCGGCGATACCGAGCCCCCGGCAAAGCTCTTTGCTGGGGTACGGTTGCCGGGAAAGTTCTCCAGGTCCGAGTGAGAGCAAAGAAACTGACCCCAGCTTCTAATATGCAGTGTACCTCTGTTTCTAAAAATGTGGAAAAGGGCATAAAATACAGAATTGTACTTCATCAACACTTCAATCAGAGCTGACATCTTTAAAATACACCTCGAAAATTAGAAGTACAGAAATGTCCTCACTTACCAGAATAAGAAGACAAACAACAACACATGTATACTCTGTCTCAATTGGTCCTGAAAAGAGACCACACACAGACTTATACTTTTAAGCCAAGAGGGCTTTAAAATGTTACACGAGGAAAAGAGACTTAAGGGCCACAGAACCACTGTCCCCGCGGACCGGGAGGGAGCGGGTACAGGAAGGAACAAGCGTTCTCCCGTCAGCCTCTCAGGCCCCTTCTGCTGCGTCCGAGGGTGAGGACAGTGAGTCATTTTCTGCACTTCACTGAGTCATACAGCTTCACCAAACACGACTTGAAATGGCGTATAAAGTGTCTTGTCGTGTGGACTACTAGTCTTAGAGGGACAAACTAATCATCAAATTTCTTTTTATGAGGCAACTTACAGACAGTCTCCATGCCAATACGTACCTCGTAGCCTGCTTCATTTCCTGCTTCACCTTGTTATGTAAGTGGTTCTTGGAGTTTTAAAGGGTTTATGCAATTCAGTGTTTGTTTGTGGGTGGCGTAGGGACTCGAGGGTAGAAGAGTGTCAGAGGGATCGGCAGCGCTCCTGACCCCCGAAATGGCGGGTTTAGCGGAGAGGGCCGAGTTCCCATGGAAAGGCTCGAGGAAAGGTCGTTGGAACCTCGACGGTGCCTTTATAGTAGTTTTTCTAGGGATACTTCGCGTTACATTAACACTGCGATATTTTAAAAAATATTCTTCCTCTATAAGGAAAAGCAAATCTCTCTTAACGAGTTATGTGAAATCTAAGGGATTTGAAAAATTCAAAAAGGTATAAAGGAAATACATCGTTATTCTGGTTACATTCAATTAAGTTTATTTGTCTGGGTTTTTCGAATAATGTTTCAATTTTTGAGTTGTAATTCAAAATTGAAGGTCAGTGCATGACCTTGAACGTGAGATTTCCCAGTTCAGTGGTGATGACAAAGCCGCCCAGTTCCGTCCCTCAGCTCTTGGGCAAGATGGTGCTTGTTAGCAGCAGTGGAAGTGGCCGTGAAGGTAATGACCCCTTGTGATTACAGTGGTGGTCCTCTCTTACCTGCCATCTCTACACCGATTCTCCTGCAGGACACCCCTGAATTATTGGTTCTGCATGGCACATGTGGGAAGGAGGCATACTCGATCACGTAACTTGAAAGTGTCATTTATCCAGTCCCCTCCTAGCCTCTAAGAGGACATTGAGCTAATGGTAGCTTAGCGATCGACCTCGAATGGTGACCGGAGCAGTGAAACCAGCTGACGGGAGAAGAGAAGCACGACCGCTTTACACACATCTGCCATCACGGGCGCCGGGCCAGTCCGTCCAGTAAGAAGTGGATGAGCAGGCGCGTCACACCGTTGGCTCTGTGTCGGGAGGGTGGGGCCCCGAACCTTCCCTCTTCTCACAGCTGTTTCCTGTCCTGAGAATCCAGTCGAATCTCGTTGAAGCGAATGCATAACCTACACACCAGAATTCATCACGAGTACAAAGCTCCGTGAGGCCAGGGCTCGGAATTCCCAATTCTGTGGCTTTCCCTAATACTGAAAGAAACCGTTTAAAATCTCCATTTAAGAAATGTCAGATTCAATTAACAGCCCTTTTGGGTGGAAGAATCTCAGTGGCAGACGTGTCCACATGCTCTGCGTGTAGAGAGAGGGATTAGGAGGTAATGTATGTGCAGACACAGTTCTGGTTTGAAAATCTAGACTGTGCAAGACATACAAAATTCAAATTTAACAATGGATCGTACTAAGAATCTTAATCCTCCTCTGGGAAGAGCATAGGCCAAACCAAGTCCAGACAACAGGTTTCTGTGGGTGGCGGTCCGCCAGGTGCTAGGACACGCTCCCCCTTGTTCTGCCGTCTCCGTGGCCCTCAGCCGCCACAGGCAGAGAGCGCACCCCTGCAGTAACTCTGTCAGGACCGCAGTGACACCAGTCTGACCTGGAAGGAAACTGGCACGCCCCACCCCGGAAATACTGGCAGTCTGTGCCCCGACACCTACTTCTACCCGCTCGCAGGCCGTGTCCACTTGGAATACCCAGCCCCTCTTTCCCAGAGATGCTGGCTGGGCTTTTTCAATACTAAGCAACTTAACATAGTGTTCCTGAACATTTTGCACAAAAAGAGAAAGCACATAATTTTTCTCCACATTAGACTCCTTATTTATGAACTTGAAAATTTCATACAGTGCGTGCATAACAGGATCTTGGTTACTTGCTGTGTGCTAGGCAGGTATAACCAGGCATGGAGATGGGATGAGAGAATCAAGTGAAATTACAGAAACATACTTCTGAGATTTTCCAAGTTCACTACCAATTCATAGCATTAGAAAGAATGTCATTGTAATTTCCATTCCCAACACTAACGTCTAGTGTTAGTATGATTCTTGTCATGGTGTCTTGATTTCTATATTTGCAGGGGTAATTTTTCTGGAATTGCAAAGCTCTCTCTTAAGCATAAAACGGTAAATAAAATGAGTTGAAAAGATTATTGGTAATAGTAGGCAAGAATGCCATCCTTCAGCTTCAGCGAAGGTCGTCTTCCCAAAATCAGCAGTGACACTGGCTCTGCGTGCCCCCCTCCTGGTCTCCATGAGAACTATGGGCGCAGAACACCAGCTGTCTCCTCTGCAGTCCTTAGTCCTTTGAAGCAGTCGTCAGAAACCTTTGGGTTCACACACTTGGTACTGGCCATTCCTACATTTGTTACAAGTAGCCGGATACATTCCAAGTACATATTACAACCCACCACTCCAGGCAATACAGGAACTTAGGGTGGCGCTGCCTCTTACTGTAGACGTTGTGAGCTCCGATAATATGAATGACCACTAGTGTTTATTATAACTTGTATTTTCCCTACTTGTCCCTAATAGTCATTTCTGTTCTTAAATTCCTCCCTGGGCTAAGTGAATAAGGGTATTTGCATGTAGCAGGTGTTGTGAAGACTAGAGTTAAAAAGGCAAAAACATTAGATTCCCATTTGGCTCACTGGTTTCACTCCAGTGTCCTTTTTATAAGCATACGTACATTCCTCTCATGGATGTGAGGAAGGAGTCGGGTGTGAATTTAGATAAAATTGAAAGTGTTAACTCTATCAGGTAAGTTTTTGAAGGCTGAACTGAAAATGCTATTTAAATATCACAAAACAAGAGGAGGGCTGGGGTCTTGACGCATTCGACAGAACTGCACATTAACAGATAACAGAAACCGAGTGGAAGGCATTCAGCTCAGGGCCACGCAGGGCCTCCTCCCCACACTGTTGCCGGGATGGTTCGCGCTGTGGTGTGTGTGCGTGGGCACACCTGTCTCACTGGACTGCTTCTGTCTCCCTTGGGTCTCTCGAGTCCTAGTCAGACCCTGCTGGGCCCACAGCCCCGTTAGAAGGGCTCCTGCCCCCTTCTTCTTAGAATTGTATCTGAGGTTGGTGTGTGTTAGCATTGACTTGTGCTTTTCAATGTATTGTGTGTGACTTGCTGTGAACTAGAGTAAGAGAGGGGTGGGGGGAGACGGGCCAGGGACTGTGTTGGTGTTGGTGGGTTCGCATCTGGGACATGAGTGAGCTGCAGTCCTGGGCCTTCTCGTGGCAGTGTGATGTGGTATCGAGGGAGGGCCATGTGGCATCAGGGCTGCAGATTCAAGGCACCGATAGTGGTGGCACTGAGTGGCGGGAGAAGGGAAGGTCAGGTGTTGGGGCCGTGTGACAGGGATCCTGATCTTTGCAGACACGGAATATACCAGTGTTAGTGTGTGCATGGTGCAAAGGGACTTCTGTATAAACTGAAATCGTGGGGCTCATCTGACGCACAGAGGCAGGAAGGTGTTCAGAATCGTTGGTGGAATCATTATTTTGAATTTGTGGAAGGAATTATGGCAGTAATCAATAAAAATAGAGCTCTAAATAGATAACGACACATTAATTTTTACACGTTGAAAATCTTAGTTTGAGGTAAGTGCTGTCATGTGATAAGCACTAGTTACAATAAATGATAGAAGCTTTTTCATTCCCAGATTTCTAATGTTAATCTGCTGTCTGTCCTGTAAGCCCAAAGTTGCAGACAGACCCACTGACCCTTATGATTCAGGGTCCAAGAGTGTCTGCCTGGACGTAGTCCTGTTTTGTGTGGAACACTTACCCAAACCAGACTTTGGTGTTAACCTGGAATGGATTTTTTGAGGATATTGTAGCACACATGCATTTACTGTTGCCCTAGAGCAATGAAAACCACGCTCTCATTCCTCTGCAGGCCACGGAACTGCTGTTGTTAGCTCCGTGTGCTTGTATTTCTGTTGGTATTTGCATGTAGAGCAAGAGCTTAGTCCCTGGTTACCTGATTGCAGAGGACGAGATGTGTCGCAGGCTACATGCTCCAATTATTTCTGAGAGGGGCTTCGGTTCCCAGGGCTTCATGCGCGCACAGCCCTGGGCAAAATGAGACAGGACACCAGCCCGGGTGACCCTGTTCCTAAAGGAAAGCCCTCACTGCGTGGTGCATGTTTTCCACCATGGTGTTTCATCTGTGCCCGGGTCCCAGAGGAGTCCCATTTATGTCCTCTGTCCTCTGCTCTTCTCAGCCTCCCCTCAGAAGCCCAGGGGACTGCTGTGTTCCGGGCAGCCCTTTGTGCCCCTCCTGCTGGCATCCTGATGGCAGAGCCGAGGGGCCTTGAGGGCACAGGTCTGTGTGGCCTGGCCTGACTTGGAAGCGTAGACGTGTTTGCATGAGGGTGCTCAGCTGGGGCTGCCACCGTGTGGCTGTCCAGTGGCCCTCGCTGCGGCCTTGCTCACCGTTTGGAGTGGTTCCTTTCGTTGTCTGAACATGGCTGCCCCAAAGACAGAAGGCCTGTTACTTCATCAGAGAGGGAAGAGCGTGTCCAGGCATGTCGCGTGTAGGTAGTACAGCGACTGCTCTTGTGCCCTGGAGCTGGGGCAGCTTTTTAACCTCTGCGAGACGAGGTAGCTGCCACAAGGTGCCAGTCACTTTCTCAAAGTCACCGAGTCACTGGTTTTGGGTTTTGACGTGATGACAAGGGCCTGACATCCTCACTTGAGTTTCTCGCACCAGGACGTCAAGTTCTTCTCTTTTTTGCAGCGGATGCTCTGCCTGCAAAGTCGGACTCTAGACAGGCGCAGTTCGGAGAAGCAGGTGCCCTGAGAGGCAGGTGCATCTCCCAGGGTGAGATTTAAAGATTCTTAGTGACAGAACAGTGAGTAGTTTTAATAAAGTGAGCCAAAAACAGTAAAATGGAAGGCATACTTGAGATTCAATATTCATCGCCCATTTGCTTTACCAAATCAGGAAATACTAGTGTAGCTGTAGTGTGAATGTCCTTGTATTTTGAGAGAGCGATGTTAAATGTTTTGTAAGCCAGTTCACCACTCAGGTTACCTAAGACGCACTGATTTCTATGAATAATTCTAAACTTACTCAAAAATTGGAAAATATGGAGATAGGAGTCTTTTCAGCTCTATGGACTGGCTAATCGCAGCAGTCTGCACTGGCCAGATTCCATTCCAAGCCCACGATCAGAAAGGGAGCTTTTTCAGAAACGCGGTGTGGACTCTAGTCGTCAGTTACAGGAGGGGGCTATGTGGTTGAGAACCGAGCGCCCTGCATGTACTTGAAGCTTATGTTTGCTCATCTTTATCAAATACTTTTCCGTGCTCTGCAAGTGTGTTTTATAGCGCAAACGTACTTTGCTGAGCAAAAACTGATGTTTCTGTCTTTACTTCACAGATTCTTCTAACCTCAAAAACTGGGTAGAGCTAATTCTGAGCACAGATTATTAAAAAAAAAATGAGTGAGAATGAATATACAGGGGTGGGCAAAGGTAGGTTTACACAATACAAATAATACAAAACTCAGGTCTGTGTTTCGCAGCCGCACAACTGCCTGCCTTCCTTAGCCCACCCCGTCTACAGTGTTGATCACAACAGCATGCGGAGTAGGCTGTGCATAGTTCTGCCTGCTGCACACGGTATTTGTATTTAGTTCCGTTTTTTACAAACTGCCAGACTGTCACGGCATGGCTCCCCCTTCTACATGTCCACCAGGAATGTGGGAGACATCCGGCTTCTTTTTTTCTTGGTCAGAATCAGGTGTTTTGTGGAGGGTGTGGCGATATCTCTTTGTAGTTTAAATTTATATTTCTCTGATGGTTAATGCTGATGAGCTTTTTAACCTGGTTATTTGTCATCCATAGCACCACTTTGGGGAGATGTTCATTGGTGTCTTTTGCCCATTCTGTACTTGGATTATGTGTTGTTTTGCTGTTGTGTTTTGGGACCCTTCTTTGCTGGATATGTGGTTTACAGATATTTCTTTCTGTGTAGCTTGTCTGTATCGTCTTAACAGGCTCTTTGGCTGCTGGGAAACTTTGTAAAATCCAATCTCTCACCTTATCTGAATGATGTCCCATGCGGCAGTCATGGCTGTTGCAGGACTTAAAAGAAAACATGAGACAGGGATTGTTACGCTTCAGGTGACGCTGCGTGTGGGTTTGGATGAGGTTAGACTTGGGCCAGTGATGTGTTCAGACTGACCCTTGCCACTTCGGAAGAGCTGGTTTAAAAATTTCCAGGGCTAGTTTTCCTGTGGTCAGTAGCTCTGATGGAGGCGGACACAGCACAGGGATTCACCATCACTACACTGCTGAGTCGTCGGGGTCTTCCTCCTGGGCCGGGTGCCTGGTGTTGATCAGCACGCTGCCGGGGGCGCGCAGCGAAGGGTTGCGAGATGATGAGTTTATTTTCTCTCTGAGAAAATGAACCAACACCTTTGAGCCTTGTCATTAATAACTGTCTCGAGGGCATTCCTGTTCTTCGTGGGGTTATAATATTTGCTTTGTATTTTTGCTGTTTTATTTTTAGTATGTTTCATCAGTTTTTTTATGCATGATTACAATTTTTCAGAATATCTGGCAGTAATAAATAATATAGCTTACTGGTGTGGATTAGATGGTAAATTTTGGAATCAGAGTTTTGGTTCACCTCTTCTAAGTAGCTGATTGACCCAGGACAGTGGTGTGTT
This sequence comes from Sturnira hondurensis, assembly GCF_014824575.4. NCBI lineage: Eukaryota > Metazoa > Chordata > Mammalia > Chiroptera > Phyllostomidae > Sturnira > Sturnira hondurensis. Next base: position 26,463,798 of record NW_028082759.1, on the reverse strand, counting down.
GTATGTAGAGTCGTTACAGTAATAATGCTTACTTCCCTGGGGTTGGGTGAGCTAAGGGTTGTGAAGGATTTAGCAGATAACGACTTGGTAAGTGTTAGCTGTTGCATTGTTGTCATCAGTCCTCGTGCTCTGTCATCGGCATGGGGCAAACTGGGCACCTTTCGCAGTCACAGTGACTTCGACTCAAGGACAGTCAGTACGTTACGTACGTAGCAGTACCAAGAACATAGCTTGTTAGTGCAGTTAGTGCAGATGGAGTGTGAGTCAGCGGCGTCCTCATGGGGAGAATTCATCCTGTAGGAGTGGCACTGGACACAGAAACGCACGACAGTGCAGCTGTATGTAAACGAAGAGGATGGATACAGTCACTGACGCTCTGTCTGCTAAATACCTACTGCAGCTGTTGAGCACGAACTCTGTTTCCGACAGGAGACCCAGTAAGACGGATCCATCGGTTCATGCTGGAGGCCGTTTCATCCTAACAGCGCTAACCCGCGTGAGGGCTGGTTTGTGTTTTCGCCCTGTCCCCAGCCCTGCGGTGCTCTCCCGGAGCACCAGGGCAAGAGCTTGTCGGAGCTATTTTTAGAACTTTCCATGGCGGGCTCGGGGAGGGCCGGGGAGGCATATTCTGTGGCAGGGGCCAGTTTTATCAGCAAGACAGGGCCGGAAGGTGCTCGGAAGGCAGAACTGAGGACGGTAGGGAGACATCAGTAGAGACCCTCTGTCCCTGGACCACCAGCCCATCCGGTCCGGCAGGTCACCAAGATCCCCATCTCGCAGATTTCACGGCACACATGGGCTGGGAAGAGCCTTTTAATTCCTGTGGTTCGGCTTTAGCTGCGAGTCAGCGATAGTGTATATTTTTTTCTCTTCTACTTACACTCTTTTACAGTGTAAGTTTTTTTTAATCCTCACCTGAGGACATTTTTCATTGCTTTGAGAGAGACACAGACAGACAGACAGACAGACAGACATCAGTGTGAGAGAGAAACATCAATTGGTTGCCTTCTTTTGTGTGCCCTGACAGGGAATTGAACCTGCAGCCTTTCAGTCTAGGGGGTGAGGCTTCCACCAGCTGACCCGCACCAGCCGGGGCTACACTGTTTACAGTGAGTGTTAAGAAACCTTCAGTCTATTAATAATTGTCTTCACCCAGACTAATAATCTGTTTCTGGGTTCGAATGAGTAATGGAAGGAGGTTCCTTCCATTACTAAAGTCCTGCTGCCGTAGCTCCTGCAAAAGCGTCTTGCCCACCCGCTCCCTCGATTGTCTCGTGGCTCGATGGTTCCTTTAAGATGCTGTGAGTAAAGACTCCTATATTTGTGACCAGCAGATTAAAACCAAGCAAGAAAGGATGATCCCGTTTTGCCGTTCTTTTCGATGGACAGGCCTGGATATATGCATCTAAGAACAGAAACCGTCTGGGAGAAACGGTTTCTGTGCAGGGAGATCGGTGGACTGAAGAGGCAGTGTGCGCTTCCCACGACACGTCTCTGTACTGTTTGTTGTTGCTCTTCTCTTACCCTGAGCTTAAACAGGTGAGGACAAAGGGACAGCTTTTCTCCCTCCTGTGTTTATTCTGGCCTCATCCCTGGTCCCCTGGCTTCTGTTACGGCAGCCATAGTCCCCAGTGTCTGACCCTTGACGGCCCGGGGATGTCCGGGTGCTTCTCTTTCCTTGTTCTCATCGACAGCCTCCCGGCGTATTTCCGCGTCAGCTGGGCACCCAGTCCTTCCGATCACGCTCCCTGTGCGTCGTTCCCCCTTTTTTGTCTTAGAGGTTGCAGTTACAGCACTTGTTTTGTTCTTCACCTTGGAGAGTTGATTGCGATATTCTGAGTTTGTCTAATTTCATCTCTTTCTGTGATGTTTCTCAGAGGCTAAATTCTAGGCCCTTCTCCTTTTATTTCTTCTATTACCTTCTCTGTGAGATGGAGATTTCCTAAGTTAATCTTAGATCACAAGGCTTATTCAACCCCTAATAAAATAACCCAGTTTTTATGTAAAACAATGTACGTTACAGTGGTCTGGAAATGTGTTCCCCAAAATGTTAGTGGTGCTATCACCTCGGTGGTACCTGCTTTCTGCCTGTTACTGGACAGGAACCTGCCTGGAGCTGGTGTGCCTTAGGTGGGCCTGTAGTGTGTGGGCTCTTGGCTTCGGGTAGGAAAGAGTTCACAACACGAGTCTAGGAGATTGGGAGAGTGCATTTCGTAAAGCCCGGGGCAGTGAGACCAAGGAAGGACTTGGGGAGGAAGAAGCCGCAGAGGAGAGCCCAGGCTGGGCTGCTGTGAGCTCACCAGGAAGTCGGAGAAAGGGCGGCCTCGCAGCAGGATCCGGGGCGGCTGCTGCGGGACGGGCTGCTCCCTGGTCACGGAACTCCTGGGGACCCCGAGAGCTAAGGAGAGGGCAAACGGGTCTTCAGGGAAGGGGCACGGCACACCCTGGAGCGAGCCTGCACCCAGCCTTGGTGGGGGGGGGGGGTCTTTATCTCCTTTCTTCAGGTGAGAATCTGCAGGGGTGGAGGGGTGTTCGGCAAAACGTTCTCAGCGTTCCAGGTGCATTTTTAATGTGCTGATGCATCAGTGAGTGTGTGGTGGCCGGGTTGGGTTATTCTTTGGTCCAATTTACTCTTTTAGTTTTTATCGTGAGTCTGTCTGACTTTAGTGGGGTTTTGTTACTTGTTCCCCCAACTTCATCTGTCCTTGGGTTTCGCTGACACAGGTGGCACTAACTGGCGCCCTGTTCTCATTTCTCCGACTGGGGTGGCGATGTAGCTCTGCGCTCTCTGGGTAGGGGCAGGTAGAAATGACCGCGCTCGCTCTCAAGAGTCCTGGTGAGGGGAGAAAGGCCTGCAACTCCCCTGCGGGCTGTGAGTTGTTCAGACTGTTGGCCTTGCTTAATTTTCCTATTTCCCCTTCCACTCACCCAGTTTTCCCAGCTTCTGTCGCATAATGAATGTTCATTGGTGTTGTTTTGAAGTTGTTTACAATAATATGAGTCCTTTTTGTTCAGAGAAAGCAGTGCATTTACTTTTATTTTAAAAATAAACGGAATGTGCATCACCTTGTTGTGCATTAACAGTATGTCTTGTGACCTTCCTGGCACGTAAAAGGTGGTTAACTGTAAACTGCCAGCGCAGCTGTGTCCTCCCCCCCCCCCACCCACCCACTTGGAGTCCCAGGCCCTCCCTGCTGCTCAGCAGCAGGAGAGCGAGCTGCACCAGCGACTTGCTGTGGGGGTAGGGGGCAGGAGGCCTGGAGACAGCTGAGCTGTGGGTGGAGCCTGTGGGGAGCGCCCAGGGAGGCGGAGGGGTGCTGGCGGTCTTGGGGACTGGTGGCCGTGTTAAGATTGTCAGGCTGTACTCCTTCCCTGGAACCCATGTTTTGGGCATCCTCCTGGTGGATTTCAGGAGAGGGAGACCATCCCTTTCCATTGATTATTTGGACTTGACAGTTCATTTTTAGGTCCATGTAGAGAAGTTTTCTCAGTTGAAAAAACGTGGAAAAACTTCAGACTGAAACTGAAGCAAATGTCCCACTGTGTAGAGGATGCTGTGAGTGACCGTGTGTCATGCCATCCCACCCACACCAGAGCCTTCACTGTGACACATGCACACTTTTCCCGGCGATTTTTAGAAATGGTCGCTTTTTTTGAGGAGTACTGTGTAATCAGCTCTGTGGGGTTTACAAGTAAGTCCGACGGGTCACCCTGGGTCGCAGCACGTGACTCTTCAGCACCTACCTTCTTCCCTCCGCGCACACCCCAGTCGGCTAATCCCGGGCGGTGAACCCATCAGACGCGTGCACCTGCAGGAAGTGGGGCGGCCGTCGCCGCTGAGGTCGGCTGCACGCAGGTCCGAGGGCACCAGCCCACTGCCTCTGCCCGGCATCAGGGCGCCCGAAGTCCTGTGTGTCAGAAGGGCACGGCGCACGTACTTGAGGAAGTTTGACTCAAGGTTTTCCCTTTGAAAACGCAGGAATTGCAGGAGAGAAGGACCAGAACAGTGTCCCGGGGACTTCGGTTAAGGTTTTCTTCGGCTTCTTCCCCGGAGGGATGTCCGTTTCACTCAGCGGCTTGGTCGTCACACACAGTAGTGGACCTTACGGCCAGTGCGAAGCCGGAGAAATGAATTCGCTCCCCATTTGTACCGGATTGGATGCAGCTGCGATAAACGCAGGCCACTAATGCATACCAGAGAAAAGAAATCTGCTGCTTCATTGAGCTGAATTGCAGCCCATCTCTCTACACAGTTTGAGAGGTTTTTGTTACAGTTGTTTGTTTAGAAAAGTTAGTTGTACTGATTCTGCCATCACGAACAAAATGGTCAAATCTCTCCAAAAGTCTGACCGTGGATTGAAATTGTCCATGTGGCGTCTCTGTCCTCTGAGCTCCTGCAGGCCAGGGCGCTGTTGTTTGTCATTGGTAAGACCACCTCCAGGCCAGTGAGTGAGTGGTTCGCTGGTAAAGGAGTTAACTTAGCCTTTTACTGCCTAGTGATTCACTGAACAGTAGTCTCACACGCGCACACGCACACGCGGCCTACTTTCTACAGTCTGCTGCTTCTGACGTTAAAAGCTTGGAAATGGGGGTGTTTTTTGCTACAGCAATTTGCAAAGTTTTAGCATTAGGTACGAAACCACTCTAAATTGAGTGGGAATTGAAAGGTACGGTAATATTGGGACCTTTTCTTGCATTTCAGTGTCTGTTCAGAGAAAGGCAATGGTCAGCTGTGACCATTGCTTGCATCCAAACATCAAAATGAGACACTCAAACACACTGAACCCATGACAGAAACGAATGAATCACCGTCACCTGTACTGACACTGAGTACAGGTGCCAGGTCAGTGAGAAACGTGGAACAAATTACACCTTTTCTTTTTATGCTTCCTTTTACTTATATGTGGTGTGTGTACTAAAACGTACATACACATGACACACACGTCTCTAACACACCTAACACATAGACTGTGGCCTTTTTCCTAAAGTGAACGGAAAGCTGTGATAAGAAGACGTTTGCTACTATTTCTGACCCGTTAACTGAAACGAGCTGAGAACCTCAAATCTGCGCTGTGCAGTCTAGGACCACAGTTTGGGGCCTGGTGTCATGGGAGCAGTACAGTCCCCTTGCACTCTTCTCCTAGGAAGTAGGAGTCCGCCTAGTGGCCTCGTTGACGGGGCTCCTTTGCTTTCTCGAACGACTGAGGCCGCTGACCGAACGCTGAACCAGGGTTAACACTGTGTTCAGCACAGAACTGCATGGCGACTCAAACTTGTACCGGGAGCCACCTCTGTTGGTCAGACTCCAGAGCCCGGTGGTTTTTAGCAGTGACCCTTTGGTTGCTGATAATGGTTAATTGGCTTTCTTAATGAATTCAGTCATTTTTAATGTAACAAATTGATTATATTAGAGATCTGGTGGGCCTGAATCTGTGTTTCAGAAATGATGTTGGATAGAAACCGAGCTTCCGTGGAGACTCACCACGTGGCAGCATGAGAAGATGGACCCCACTGTCTGTGAAGCTACAATCTCTGCCTGGCAGGGTGCCGTCTCCTGTGAAGGAGGTGGAGGAGACCGGTTAATGAGTTTCATAGACTTCCCACTAGTTACCTGCTGCCCTGAGGATTTAGCATGTCCTGGGCAGCCGTCCTGCCTGTCTCATCTGGTTGCCACTGGCCACGTGTGGCTGCTGTGCACTTGAAATGGCGCTTGTCCCAATAAAAATGTGCTTGAAGTATAACATATACTCTAGATTTCAAAAGCTTTATGAAAAAAGTAAAACTTTTTAAAAATAATTTTTACATTGGTATTTAAATAACACTTTGGATTATTATATAAAATAAATTATTAAAAGTAATTTTATCTTTTAAAAAATCTTTTAAAATGTAGCTACTAGGAAATTAAAAATTATATATGGCTCACACTGTATTTCTCTCATACCACTGTGATCTATGGTTTTCTCTTTTTCATTGCCAGAATTTGTATAGGTGATGGTGTGCGATATCACAGGTGCAATCAGATTGGAGATCTCGTATGTTTAGGAACTGAGGGTCCTGGGTTAGGGGTGGGCTCCAGCTTTTACTTCTGTTTTTTCTGAACTCAGTTGTGTCATGATTTTGTAGGAAATGCAGTATTACCACCTGAGCCAATTGAGTGACGGATTTTTCTTCACTTCTATCAATCTGGCAAACAAGTTAGAACACGATGTCAGGAGTGGCTCCTTCTACCATGTAGCACTTTCTTATGTGTCTGCTGTGTTAAATTTCACACTCTCCTGCAAAGCTCTGGGATGGGTTTAGCGTATGTCTCCCTTACTGGGAAGGGGCCGTTTCTGGCACCAGGAGTCCTTGCCCACTGCCGCTCTGCATGCAGGTGCCGTTATGTTACAATGTTGTTGGCGTGACAGCCGTGCGTGGTTCCGGTCTCGAGAATCCCCGTCACGGTCCCGTGAAGGGTCTTTCCTCGGGAACTCGGCGGGCGCTGCTGCTGCAGGGCTGCGGGTCCAAGGTGGACAGACAAGGCTCCCAAATGTGAGAGGCACTCACTTCTTCTGGCCTTTTTACTTGCTCTGCTCACACTGTTTTTTGTTGTTTTTCACATGTAGATTGTTGAGGAGCAGGATTTGTAGGAAAGGATAATTTTCCATAAGTTTTTCCAGGTAATTCTTTCAGCACAGGGCCGTGGGGGGGTGGGGGGGGCAGTGCGGCAGGACCGTGTCGGATCAGTGTGTGAGCAGAGGAGACTCGGGCCCGGGGACTGCTAGGCGTCAAGATGAAGGCCAGGGGAACTGCACTGTTGCTTCTGGTTTTGTCGTACTTCTCCAGATTATGCTTCTAGAGGTCTTGAACTCTCTAGTCCAGCCTGAACTAATCCAAGTCTGATGGTGACTGGCCCACAGGATTGCGAGAGGCGGGCTGACAGTCCTGCCCCCCTGCCCCCCGATGGTGGGCGAAGGCCTGGGGTCCTTGCATGGGCTTGGACTTGCAGTCTGGGATTCTGGGCCAACGTTCTCCCAGTGAACTAACTCACACCCCCGTGAACACGTGACGGACAGCCCGTGTGCTCTGTTCGGGGAGCTCTCGGAACCGTGTGGCAGTCCTGGGCATGCACAGCAGCCGCGTCTTCCTTCTGACCCTTTCCTTCAGAGCTCCTTTCCGTTTCTTGAAATTACTTCAAATAATTTGTCCATTGCTTTATGGTGTCTTAGCACCTCCAAGCTCCCCCTGGAAAAAACCTAAACATTTCATTGAAGCTCCTTGAAGATATTTAAACTGATGTCCCACAGGTTTCTTCTGAGTCTCAGTTTTTCTGGATGAGAACATTTCATTCATTGCATCTGCTTACTTCCCACTCTCCTAGACAGCCGATGCCTCTGCTGTGACTCTTCAGAACTCTAGTACTGCCTCCTGGGTCCTCATCCTCCTTGGTGTCTTTTTAATAGAGAACCACGTCAGCAGAAGTAAAGGCAGTCAGTAGAAATAGACTGGAACTCACAAGGATGCTGGAAGTGGCAGGCTTTAAAACAGCTGCTATACAGGTGCCGAAGGAGTTACAGAAAAGCATAGTTCCGAGGAGATAGATGGAAGCTATGAAGAAAATCAGATGGAAACGGTAGAACTGAAATATACAGCATCCGAAGTAAAATCTCACTGGCTGGATTTGTTGATGGATTAGGTAGATGTAGCAATGAAAGTCTCCAGGCTAAAGCACAGAAAGAAGAAAGTGGGGGAGGGTCGGGCAGGAGGCCGGAGCCTCTGTGACCCGCGGGACCTTCCAAGTAATCAGAGCACTTTTGGAGGGACGAGCCATTGGGGCAGAAAACCATTTCCTCGAGTTGTGGTCAGAAAAATCTCCAAATAGGATGAAAAATATGTACCTTAAATTAACCCAAAGCAGGATATACATAAAGAAAATTGCATAAGGCACACCATGGTTAAATTGTATAAAAGTAGTGATGAAAGAGAACAGTCTTAAAAGTAGATGGAGAAAAAAGAGATTCTGCGCACAGCTGACAAGATGGTCATCCTGACCACTCACCGAAACCATGGCACGCAGAGCGCTGGGGAACGGCGCAGTGCCAGACCGCGAGTGTGCAAAGCCCAGTCGTTCGGAGTGGTGACGGCTGCCGTTTGTTTAGCACGCGCTGTGTCCTGGGACTGGTGCCGACAGTTTTAGTGTGTGTCATCGCACTTAGTCCTTAGGACGGTCCTCAGAGGTGGTAGAATGACCATATCTTAGAGAGGGAAAATGGGGGCTCAGAGAAGCCATAGGAACTGGATGCTGAACGTCTCCCACCTCACAAATGGAAAACTAAGGATTTGCAAGACAATTGCAAGGATATGATTGACATAAAGCTACTTTTCCCCCCTATAAGCCATACAAAATAGAACATTTATATAATGGCCTTGATTTACTAGGTAAATTAATTGGAAGCTATTTGTTGTGGTTTGTGTCTTTGAAAACTGCTGGCAGTCAGTCAACAGGATTTACTGAGCACCGAAGGTGTCTGGCTGGACACCGACTGTGGGTGAGTGAATGATGCGAATACGGCCCCCATTCTCACAAAGCTTGTAATCTAGCGAAGAAGGAAATGTTGTCATTCTAGCTGCCTCTTGGAGGTGTTCAAAGATTAAACGAAATAGTGTATATATCACAAGATCCAGCACAATTGTGTATAACACTTCTATTAAATAATGTTAAGTATTTAAAAATATTTAGAGGGACTCAGTGCTGTGTATAAACGCCAGGTGCTGGGGAGCACACAGGAGGGGCAGTACCTCACTTGGTCTGGCAGGTTAGGGAAGGCTCCCGAGTTGCTGAGTTTTCAGGTGACCGTGCAGAATGTTAGACTGTTAACAGAGAGAGTGGAGTGCAGGAGATCGTTCTGCTGAGGGGCACAGTGCTTGGAAAGCCAGGTTGGAGAGCACACAGTGTGCTCTTTATTCTGAAGACAGTGGGAAACGATGGGAGGTATCACAGATGTGGGTGGACAGCGCCCACAGTCACCGTTTGCATCAAACAGTCATTTCACTGCTCCAGCATTATATAGGAACAGTCTTTTTGGGGGGCTGACGAGGGGACACGCAGATAACCGTGGGAGAGGGGGTCGGACAGTGGGGGTAGAACGAAGTGGATGGGGATGGTTGATCTGGAATCCACAGTCTGGCAGTGTTGAAAGTGGGAAATGAGAGAGAAGATGCGCAGTTCCCGGGTTTCTAGGTTGGTGAAGAGCCATTTACTGAGAATGGGAAGTCCTGGAAGCATCACAGGTGTGGAGGAGAAAACAGTGAATGAGGCCGGATATGTTGACTTGGGTGCGCTTGTGTGGTGGCCAAATAGAGACGTCCAGCAGGAAGTGAGGGACTCCGGTCTGAGTCCGTGGGGAGCCGTGGGCCTGGTGTGTGGTTTGGGGGACTCATTTACTTGTGGATGACAGTCTGGGTCAAAGGAATGGATGGGAAGGGAAGACGCAGAAGGAGAAAATGTTAAACGTATGCTCTGAAGAACTCGAACCTTTACATTTAGGTAGAGTCAGGGGAGGAACAGCAAGCAAGGGTGGCTGAATAGGAGGGTCCAGAGAAAAACAAGAGGTGTCACGTAGAGGTTCAGATTGTTTTAAGAGCAAAAGCAGCTTCTTGAATCCTGCCGAAAGTTTAGGCAAGATACAGGCAGAACAAGTTTTGCGTGTGTATGTTTTTTAACTTAACAGTCCAGAGGTCGGTGATTATGTTAACAAGTCATTTTGATGGAGTGATAGAGACAGGTTGAGTCAGCTGAGGTGAGTGACAAACCTGGAGACCAGTAGAGTTTACACAGCTCTGGTTGTGTGAGGGGGAGAAAGAGGGGGGCCGGAGCTGAGGCAGGATGAGGTGGGGGGCGAGACTGGTAGCAGGCAGAGGGAGCCGAGCTTGTTCACACGGTGCTGGCAGAGCCCCAGAGCCCGGAAAATTGAGTTTCCTGTTCTGGAGGGCGGGGCAGCCGGAGTTCCACGGGGCTGCCCCTACAACAGGAGGGCGTTTGGTCCGATGCAGAGTTAGGTAAAAGGTGAACACCACAGTCAAGGTTAATGTCAGTTCTCACTGTCTTCACCCTGAAATCAGGGAAACCAGGCCAGCACTCTGCTATTCCTCTAGGAAGTCCTCCTTGTTACAAAACAGAAAAGGCAAATGAAGATACTTAACTGACCTCGAGGAGCAGTACTGAGTAATACAAAACAAAATTCTTTCATTTTTCTAAAAAATCATTAAAGCAGAATTGCCTGTTTGAGAACTTTTGTATGAAGAGTCCTGTTAATTTTAATGCCTGAAGCCGTATTATCCCCACGGCCCACATGAAAGATTTGTTCAAATGCTTTGTTGGAGAATGTGGTGGACTTGCACTTGAAACTTTCAGGCTCGTCTTTAAAGATGTGTAGCGTTTGGCTAGAGGGCCAGTCTTGTCTTTGGTGTTCACACAGAGACCCCGGCCGTGCCCACCGGCAGAGCACGTGGGAGGTGATCCCACCGCCCGTCAGGGCTGTTCTGGGGACAGTGGTTTGCTTCCTTCCTCTTCTCAAACCTTCACCAAAAAAAGTAGAGAAAAACAAATCCTCTCTCTTTCCATATTGATAGTTAAGGTGGAATAAGTGTGGTTATAAAATCGTCAATTGACACAGCACCGACTTGCCAAGCTAAATATTTGGGTTGGAAATCATATGTGCCCAACGGCTTAAAAACAGGAAGGGTCTCTCTCTCTCTCTCTCTGTGAATGGTAGGTTAGCTCCCTGTCGCTGGAAAGGAAGGTCTCTGCATTTCTTCCTACATTTTTGAGCAGTAAAACGAGGTCTGCAGTTTCATACGTATATGGGGGCCAAATACGCACGCAGACAAACACATATGCAGAGTGGGTTTGCAGTGTGAATGCAGTGCACACACATGGCAGTGAATGTAAATGTATATTAAAATGCTGTCAGAGCTCTTGAGCGTAGCGCGCTCTCACTAGCCAGCCTGGGCACATTCACCCTGCGAGGCGCGCAGAGCCTGGCAACTGTTGGGACCGGCCTGGGCTTGGCACCCGCCGATCCACGGCCAGGGGGGTGCGGGTCTCCACTCCATCAAGTGGAGTCCTTCTCTTGTCCCTGGTGTTTCTTTACTGTTTCCTGTCTTAACCAGGGGAAATTTTTTAAAAAGATTCTTAAATTCAACACCTGTAATTTCATACTCTATCAGTGTTCAAATCTACTCTAATTAGCGTAGAAATACGTACTCAGACCAAAGTATTAAAGCAGACGCTTTGAAGAATCAGGTTCCTTGGCCGCCATTCCTTTAGAAGGATCGACAAGGGGGCGTGCGAGTGAGCGGAGGGTCTTCCTCCAGAGGAGAGAAGCGGCGCTGAGCCTCCACCTTTTACTCCAGTAAAAACGTGCCAACGTGTCATGATTCCTGGAGAAGGTGGTTGCAGAAACTGGGGAGAGAGGTAGATCTTTTGCAACAGCTCTGATTTATTTCAGAGAAACTTGGAACTTATTCTAGGCATCTCTCTCTCCTTCTAAAGTCACCTGATTAATAGGTGTCATTCATGATACCTCTTATGTCTCTTTTGAAATGTTCATTTTTACTCCATCTTCTTTGTTATATAATTGTTCATCTTTACTGTCTGACTTTCCCACCAGACAGTGGGCTACCTGTACCAGCAGGTTTATGTTGTGTCATTCCACACTGGGAAGTCAGCAGGCCTCGGGTAAGGCATTCAACAGCGTTGACTCAGTCAGGTCAAGCCAACACAGTCCGGTCTGGAATATCATCGCAGTGGTGTTATTCTGCTTCTCCCTGCCTCTGCTCACGTCACTGATAAAGCAGGCGTTCGGATGGGAAATGCTGTAACTTCCTATTTTCTAACCATTAATGAAGGGCATCTCAAGGGGAAAAGTCAAGTTCAAGCAAGGCACTTCAGGCCTGTCTAGTTTGGGTGCAATTCCCCGACCCTGACTCCAGCTGCCTCTCGTCCTGTGGCTCCCAGGCCCTTGAACACCCAGCTGACCGAACTCGCCCACCTCCCTCTGCCCCCGTACCTCGCATGTCCTTCTCTCTGCTCAGAACGACAGACCATCTCCTTGGCTGTCAGCCAGGCTCCACCTTAGTTCGGGTTTTCTCTTTTATACAATCTTCTGTGACTGTTCCAGGTACAGAACTTGTAATTTGGCGTACAGGTTAAAAGGGAGGGCAGAAGAATCAGCCCAATGGGTTAAAATTTAACTGGGTTAAATTCTAGCTCCACCATTCATTAGCTGTGTGTCTGGACAAATCATTTCAATCTCCAGGCCCTTTAAAACGCTTAACTGCCCTGGTATCCACTCAGAGGGTGAGTGTCTGAACCGAATGCCAGTGCCTGGCACCCGGTGGGTCTGCTTCACTTTAGATGAATGCCATCATCACTGTCACTGCCCTTGTGTGTGTACCTCAGGACCTGACAGCCCCTTGCGTCCGGAGTGTGAGAGCTGTCTTTGGGCCCGGCACCTGGCATGTGGCAGATGCGAGCACTCTCTGACTGAGTGAAAGAACGGCTGTTCCAACACTGTGAGGTTGGGATGTTACAGATTCTTGACGTTGTATTTCGGAGTCTGTGTTTAAAGAGGCTCCTACGTAACAACCCTCCACTTGCCGCTTCCTCTCCTGCTTCTTTCCACAGCCTCTGAGCTGCTCGGTTTGCAGCCCTGGAATGTTTTCAGTCTGTGGGTTTTTTCCTTTTGTTTTTTTAATCAGAAGTTGTTTGTGCCAAGTCCTTCCTTGGTTTCGGTATTTGCTTCTACCACGTCTTTCTGGACACTTCATCTTAAAGAGGGCACCTACAGAAATGCTCTGTTTTTCACTCTTTGTAAGTGAGCGTCTGTTAAATCTTCAAGAAATGCCATTGAAGACGTCCCACCAGTTTGCACTCTCCACTGTTTCGACGGAGAGTCATCGGTTACTCCAGCCACTGTGCCCAACCCGGTCTGGTACCTTCTGGGCTTCCACCGCCCTTGGTCTCCAGCAGCTGCACTGTTATGTGTTTAGGTGTGGTTTTCTTTGTGTCCATTTTGCTGGAGGGTCACTGAGCCTTTTAATTCCGCAAGTTTAATGTTTGTTCACCAGTTTGGGGACATTTTGGCTCTTCTCAGTTGTTTTTTCCTGCCACATCTTCTCTTTCCTTTTCTTCTGTGACACTGATTACATGTACGTTAGACCTTTGATACTGTCCCACAAGAGTGACCTTTTAGTGTAAATCTGACCTTTTTACCATCCTACTTAAGACCTTCCAGGAGCTTCGCATTACAAGTGGAACGCACTCCAGCTGGCTCCTTCGGGTGACCGCACCCATTGCCTCCTCTCCGAGGCTTTCTATCACCCCCTCTACACACGCACAGTTTAGACCCTGGTCTCTTGTAATGGCCTAATGGAGACGTGCTTCACGTACCGTAGAGCTCCCCCGTGTAAAACACGCAGTTCCGTGGTTTTCAGCATGTTCACAGACACGTGTAACTGTCACCCCCGCCGATCTTGCCTGCGTCTGCTCGCACTGCCTCCCAGTGCCGGCCGCAGCGTCTGGCGTGCAGCGCCTGGCGTGCAGCGCCTGCGCAGTACCCCCACAGCGGTGTCTGGTAGCCTCAGGTGGTCTAAGCATGGGCCCTCAGGGAGGCCCGAGGGGGGGGTATGTGGCCGCATGCAGTTCTGGAGTCGTGTATAAGAGCTGCGCTTTCCGAGGGCGCTCTGGAGCCGTGTGCCCCGTGTTTTCAGAGTTGCTGCCGGAAGTTGCAGAGAAGACCCCCTTTCGATGCGGTGAATGCAAGTCCTGTTTGCATTCCCCTGAAAGACACTGGTCCTCCGTTCCTGACCCGGCAGTTGCTGAGGAGCGGACGGCCTCTCAGAAATACTGCTTTTCTATTTTCAGAAGTCCCCTGAGCATTGCTCATTGATTTGAATCTTTAAAATAGACTGTAGAGTCTCCAGTGGGTGTTTTACTCACTAATTTTCAGCGGTGGTTGTTCACGGGATTCTGGACGTCCCTTCCTTTGGGCGCCGTCCGTGCAAACGTCGTTCTGAGCCTGGTTAACCCGCATTGCCCGCCTCCTTTCCAGGCGTTGATGCGGCCTGGAAGAATCGATAGAGTCATCTATGTGCCTTTACCAGATGCGGCCACGAGGAGGGAAATCTTTAACCTGCAGTTTCACTCCATGCCAGTCGGTCAGGATGTTGATCTGAATGAGCTCGTCCTCCAGACGGACACCTACTCAGGAGCAGAGGTAAGAAAGGTCTGAAAAGACGGTGGGGGGAGGAGAGTGGTGGCTTGGGGTGCCAGCTGTTTCAAGGAATTGTATGTCACACAGTCTTAAGACAGGAAGGGCACCGAGTGACAGGTGGTCACTCAGTGAAACTGCATTTTACCTGACCTCCGTTACGTCTCAGTTCTTTATACCTGGCTCCTGCCAGTGCTCAAACGTAGTCTTCAGAGAGGCAGCGTGAGCTAGGGGCGAGCACGCTGGGCTGGAAACGGGGGTCCTCTCAGGGGCCTCTTGACACAGCAGCTTCTGGCCACACCCACCCCCTGAACTTGGATCCCTCGCCCCATCAGATGGAAGCGATGTGCCACCACCTCGGTCATTTTCTCTCTGAGATCGTGAAAGTGAAGATAGGGTTTGGGGCATAATGAGAGCGCTGCGGAGTTCAAAAGACTTGCCAAAAAGAGTATGTTATTACCCTTTATCTTTTTGGAAAATTATCTCAGTCTACTTGTGGATTAACCAAAAAAAATTCTCTTACAAAAACCGCAAAGGGGACAGTCTGCCCTCAACTCAGAATATGTTCAATAATAGCAGCAGGAACTCCGAAAATCTGAAAGTTTTAGATAGGACAGTTAAACATTTTCTTTTGTCATTACCAACTGTTTACTTGCACTACTTTTATTTACAGAATTCCATTAAAATAATTGGAATCTTTTATTTTAGCATCTTTCTACAAGCATTTCTTAAGAAAAGGACAAACTCAACACCAAAATCTCTCTGAATACCACTGATACAGATTTGTACTGGGAAGCTGCTATTTTTTAGGCAAAATATCATAGATTCTTTTCGTTCTGAGTTATCTAGCAGACTGGGACTGCGCGTTCTGTTTTGCTCGCTGCTGGTTTTATTGGTCTCTGTGAACCCAGAGATGAACACAGTGCTGATTGTGAATGGTACCCAGGGAGTTCGAAGGTCAGTTTACCCGTGGAATTGAACTTCGTCTGCCACACGGTCGTAGCTAATAGCAGTTGCCAGTTAGAGTCCAAATATCCTCATCGTTCTGCCTCAGGTACAAACTGTGTGGATTGGATCTCCCCACTTAGGGTTTTCCGTTGCCGTGGGCAGAGGGAAAGCCACGCAGGAAGTATCTTGAGAAGCAGATGAAGTGCATTTTTAAGTCCTGTCAGACAGTCGTTCTGGTGGGCGTCTCCTTGGGAGGACCATCCATTACGCTGAAGTGGACACGGCGCTGCTGCAGACGGGCTGCTGCCGCGTTTTAGGGGCTCGCTTTTGGATGTGAGACCAAGGCCTGGCGTCGCGGGCGTGATCCGTCAGGTTGGCAAGGAGAAGACGCCGTAAATCTTCCACTCGACCTGAGTGAGGAGGAAGAGCAGTTAGCAAGGTGTGACTGTGCCTTTCTCACTTGGGAGGAATTAACGGCGGTAACAGGGAGGAGCAAACCAGAAGTCAAAGCCAGGGAGGCTCTGTGTGGCCGAAAGGAAAAGACTCCGGTGGTGCCTGGGTCTTACGTGGTACGTGCCTTATTTACTCTAAAATACGCACACATTCGTTTCTAATTAATGTTTATGTCAGATCTTCTAAAAATAGTCCCAGGAAAAGTAGCAGAAAATTCTGTTCATCCTCAGATTACATGTTTTGTGTCCCATAGTGCTTGGGTAGGGGAAGGGTATCCCACTGTGGCCCTAATTATAATCAGTACATTATTACAACTTCATAGAAGCTTTATCCCAGAGCTGTAGCTTACTGCTTCTGGGGTTTTCAACTTGGCCAAGACAGGTTTGCGTCATATTTTGAGGGATCTTTTTTTGTGGGAAGGTGCCCTAATGTTTGAGAACTATTATCATTTTTAAAGTCTTACAATTAATAAATAGGAAATGTAAGACAGATAAAATGTAGCTTCAGATAAAATATAAGATCTCATCTTTTCCCCCCTCTCCATCACAACGGAAATGGTGCTGTGGTGTTGAGAGCTAAAGTTAGTCTTGACCTTTGTTTTAGTGGTGAAACAAATCCAAAGCCAGAACCTCGGTCACCTGCCCTTGCACACTCAGTGAGTTACCACGGATGTAACCAGTTTACTTCCTCCTCAGGCTAAGGCCGCGCCCTTCAGCAGGGAACCCGCCACACGCACATGTTTAACAAACACTTGCTAAACTGGAAAGAGAATGGAGGGTTTTCAAAACCGCATTTAGGTGAAACAGCCCTTTGTTCTCGTGTGTGGACGGAGGAGCCCTCTCCCTCTGCGGCGGAGCACCCTGCTGCGGGCACAGCCTCTTCTCAGAGTCGGGGAGTGTCTCTCTGGTGGTACCTTTTGGTACAGAAATGAAACCCCAGATCAGTTAATCATCCTCACAGGAGAGTAGATTCATCAAAATTATATGAAGGTAATTTTATGTGATTGTACCCTATTGACTGTATGAAGAGGAATTTGGCCAGGTGAGGCAGAGATGAGGGAGTTGCTGACAGTCTGTGTTTTACAAACATAAAACGTTTATTTTAACTGTATGAGAGTTCTTTGTTTTAATTTTAACTTCAGTGTAGAGGATGATTGGACTGGAGGTAAAGGGGCTGGGAAGGTATTTAAGACAGGATTTCTTTCCACCTTGTGCTTTACTGGGCCCGGTCAGCCTCGTTCTGTAAAAGCTTCCGCAGGCCCAGTGTTCGCAGTAGCTCCTTCCACCCTTCTGAGTGGCTCCGAGGTCTCCCCCTGGAGGGGGGGGTCCTCGGTCCAGAGACCTGCAGCATTTCTGTAAACCTCGGGAGAGCCCTGGGGTGGGGTGGGGTTGGCTGCCAGCTGGGTGGGGGGGCGGGGGGGGCCACTGGGGAGCAGCCCTGGGGGCTGGCAGGCAGCATCTTCCACCCCGCTGTGGCCAGGACCTCATTGTCTCTGGCATCTTGGCTGTAGCTCCCCGTTAATGGAAAAACATGTTGCCATTTAAAAGCAGTTGGGAATTCAGCTCAGGAGGAAATAATAAGTCTTTTTCAGTTGTAGCTATTGTTTGCTTTTGCTTTGATTTTCAAATTATTTGTAGCAGATTCCACTCCATTTTTTCATTTGTCTTTTATCACATTATCCTAGTTACTTTAGGAAAACTGTTATCTTACCCACCGACAGNTCGTGTGTGGACGGAGGAGCCCTCTCCCTCTGCGGCGGAGCACCCTGCTGCGGGCACAGCCTCTTCTCAGAGTCGGGGAGTGTCTCTCTGGTGGTACCTTTTGGTACAGAAATGAAACCCCAGATCAGTTAATCATCCTCACAGGAGAGTAGATTCATCAAAATTATATGAAGGTAATTTTATGTGATTGTACCCTATTGACTGTATGAAGAGGAATTTGGCCAGGTGAGGCAGAGATGAGGGAGTTGCTGACAGTCTGTGTTTTACAAACATAAAACGTTTATTTTAACTGTATGAGAGTTCTTTGTTTTAATTTTAACTTCAGTGTAGAGGATGATTGGACTGGAGGTAAAGGGGCTGGGAAGGTATTTAAGACAGGATTTCTTTCCACCTTGTGCTTTACTGGGCCCGGTCAGCCTCGTTCTGTAAAAGCTTCCGCAGGCCCAGTGTTCGCAGTAGCTCCTTCCACCCTTCTGAGTGGCTCCGAGGTCTCCCCCTGGAGGGGGGGGTCCTCGGTCCAGAGACCTGCAGCATTTCTGTAAACCTCGGGAGAGCCCTGGGGTGGGGTGGGGTTGGCTGCCAGCTGGGTGGGGGGGCGGGGGGGGCCACTGGGGAGCAGCCCTGGGGGCTGGCAGGCAGCATCTTCCACCCCGCTGTGGCCAGGACCTCATTGTCTCTGGCATCTTGGCTGTAGCTCCCCGTTAATGGAAAAACATGTTGCCATTTAAAAGCAGTTGGGAATTCAGCTCAGGAGGAAATAATAAGTCTTTTTCAGTTGTAGCTATTGTTTGCTTTTGCTTTGATTTTCAAATTATTTGTAGCAGATTCCACTCCATTTTTTCATTTGTCTTTTATCACATTATCCTAGTTACTTTAGGAAAACTGTTATCTTACCCACCGACAGGAAGCCAGCAATCACAAATGAGTGCACAGGGAAGCCATCGCTGGGTTCCTGGCCTGTGCGCCTTGAGCTCAGAGCCAGGGAGGCCGGGGAGAGGCGGGGCTTTCTCCCTGGGTAGGATTTGCTGGCCTGGGAGCTGCAGGTTCGTTTGTAGGGGACCCTCCTTTCAGTGGCCATGTCATTGAGTGAGACTGAGAATATAGCCACGCTGGACGCCAACTACACGTTCCATAAATGGCACGGGCAGCCACGGCAGTTCTCGGACGCGGTGCGGTTTCAGGGGCCCTCTTCCAAGCCAGGCAGTAAAGTGGGAAAGAGCGTTTTAACGTTGCAGTCGAGTCAACTTCTAATAGAATTGTAGCTCCTTTCAGGGTAGTTTCAGGCAAGCTACTGACTTCTCTGAAACCTCGTTTTCCTCATTTGTAAAATATCCATGTGACTGAGATGTTCTGAGGTTGAAATAAGAGAAATGTCAAAGCCCTGAGAAGCAATGCCACGGGAGTGCTTTGCGGGCATCTCCGTCTCCGTCGTCACCCAGTCCCATCTCCACTCAGCGTTCTGTTTGCTGCCCAAGTGCAGGGGGTTGTGGGTAATGGTTTGCATTGTCTTGGTAGCCAGATAATTTTCCTGAAAGTAAAGTGATAATTGAGTTTGCCTCTTATCCTTTTCTTCAAAATTAAAAAAAAATCTACTTATGAATCCGCTCTAGAAAGTCTTTTTGAAAGCAGTTTGTTACTTGAATGCACTTCACACTAAGTTTTATAAAGCTTTCCCACCATGTAAAGTTAGTCTACGAGTGTGTATCCCCGTTTTACTGAAACGATGTGTCTCGCCCCGAATTCTGTTCTGTGGTCTGCACCTCCCTGTGGCTCCAGGTCAGATCTGCGTGAACAGTCTTCTCCCAGCGCCTCTGACTCCGGAAGGGCGCTGCCCCCTGGGCGGGAGCTGCTACTGCTAATATAAGGAGAACATTAGCTTTCTGTCTCGCTGATTAGCACTTTTTCTGACATCCGCTCTTTTCTCCCACTTGGTGAAAACAGAGGGAGCGATTATAGCCACTCAGACTACCTGTGCTCTCCAACACAAGTCTAATGAGTTTCTTGTCTTAGGGTCTAAAGTGTTAGAGAAGAATTTTTTTTCCTAAATATTTTATTTATTTTTAGAGTGAGGGGGAGGGAGGGAGAAAGAGAGAGAGAAACATCGATGTGCCAGAGAAATATCAATCTCTTGCCTCTCACACACCCCCAACTGGGGACCTGGCCCACAACCCAGGCATGTGCTCTGACTGGGAATCAAACCAGCGACCCTTTGGTTCTTAGGCCCACGCTCAATCCACTGGGCCACACCAGCCAGGGCAGAATTCGGATTTTAATTGAAGTTCTCTTTAGCAGGCTTTAACAATTGTCGACTCAATGGAAAAGAAATTACCTGCTCAGAGATTCCCAAGGCCAGGGATTTTGTTTTCCCATCTGAGACCTTTGGGGGTTTTTTGCTTTTCGGTATCTATGATTCTGGAGGCATTAGGATAAAAAGTGTTAATAAAGTGGGGACATACAATAGCTCAGTTTTCCCCTAAACTCTTTGTTAGGAAAGTAAGTTTCAAGTTGTTACGTTTAAGTTACAAAATCTTAAAACTTGTAGTTTATAGAGATGTAAACATTTTCTCTCTTCCCAAACTTCAACTCCTACTTAAATTGGCAGTACACGAACCTTACTTCGGCTTACCCGAGGGCTGTCTCAGCTAAGATGTTTACAGTGAAGCAAGTCATCCTCCAGAACACCCTGTGCCGCGTACCTGTAGTTAGTGCTGACTCCTTGCCAGGTGCTCAAAGCTGCCGTCAGATGACAGGGAGCGTTAGTCAGAAAGGAAGTGGGTGTTGGATGAGAGGCTGCCTGGCTGGCGACACACTCCGTGCAGCATTTCGTAGCCAAGTACTGCAGCCTTATCGGGAAGCGGTCTAGCGAGGCAGCACGTTAGTCAAGACCTACCTGATAATCTCGTCCCCAAGCCTGGTCCCCAGGCTGAATCTGTATCTGCAAAGGACTGCTCGGGCGGGAGTGCTGCTGCTGTGGGCGTTTCAACCATCCACCTGCTTCCTCCTCGCCAGACCCTCAGGCCTTCCGTTGACTCACACTGCTCTCCGGCATTTTTGCACAAACATTTAATCTTGCTTCTCCATCTTCAAAAGAGTGACAGAATGTGGGGGTTCTACCAACTTGAGAGGAGCTTATGATTATACAAATGATATGCCACATGTGCTATTGATTTTGTCATGCAGATTCTGGTGGAGTTTTTAAAAATCTGGTCATATACCCAAAGAGATAGACAGCTAATTTCTTAGGATAGCAGTATCTGTGTACAAAAAGCGTACCGCCGACATACGTGGGAGCTGTCTCCTTTCAGAGCATTTGTGCTAGGTGAAACTGCGTTAGTTAAGCAAACGGGTTCTGGAATGAGGAAGATCCAAGCCCAGGTGCCGAGTTCGCTCTCTGGTGACCACTCCCCTGGTATGGACGGGTGAGAGCGGCCCTACCTCACAGGGCTGGCGTCCACGTCCGGGGACATACTCCGCAGCCAGTGCCCAATAAATTGTTTCTGTAATACTTCTATAACCAACAAGTCCAATGTAATTATCTCTAATATCACAAAACTTCCCATCTTTCCATATTTTGTTGCCTTCAATTTTATGGATGCTAAGAATGAGCATTTGATGTGTGTGGCATGCTTTCCGTTTAGTGTCCTTTAAATTCAAACCATATTTCAGAGATACGTGCAGCATTTTTTTCAGCTAGTTCATATTTATAAACATCTGTAAGACCTATTTTTATTTTTCCTTGTTAAAGATTTATTCTATTTTTTACTTTTAAGTGTATAAAGTTGCCCCCTTTTTTACAAACTGTCTACATACTATCCCTATACCAACATATTTGTTAACATAATTTCTAGTTCCTTGTGTACAACTTACTTCTTTTTTTCTTAACCTAAATTTTGTTAATTAAAAAGAAAAAAGTGGCGAACCTAGCAACTTTGTGAAAGTTGAGGGCTCTGTTTACGGAATGATTGTTTAGGAGGTGAGTGTTCCTAAGGCCCATACACCTTCATTCGGGCCAGGGTCAAAGCCAAGGGAGTGCTCAGGGCAGGCTCAGACATCGAACGCCGAGGACACAGCGCTGCATGTTCGTCGTGAGTGTCTCACTGTGACGTCCCTAAGTGGCAGTACTTCTCAGTTCTGGCAGGAGGTCACCGGACTCTAAAATGCTGGTTCGGAATCGCGGTGAGGGTGTTTCTAAACGCGACCTCCACTAGGTTTTGATCATTGGAAATAGGTTCAAACCTTAACTTGGCTGTAAGGAAAAGTAGAAAAGTAAGATTTGCATGGCTCCTTACTTGTTTTGTTTGTTTTTAACCTCCAAATATTGTTTCTTGTGTTCTTTAATAATGGCTAGCTCCCTTTTTCTCATTAAAATCTGGAAAATGAGTTTGGTTTTTATATTTGTAGGAGAGTTTTCCCATTCATTTAGAGCAAGAACCTGGTATAATGCACATGCTGCTTTTATCATGGAAGTTCCAAATCATAAGTTATTTTCTCTTTTTCTTCAAAAAAATTTTCTTAATTGCTTAACCTGGTTTTGGCATTTGGACAAGGCATTCTTTGAATAGTAGCAAAAGTAGCTCCTTGGCGTATTTTTATTCACTTCAAAAGCAGTGGGTTTATATTTAAAAGCAAGAATTGAGTTTAGTTTGCCCAGCATTAACTTCTTGCAAGAATCCTTAAAAGTGTAAAAGGTCGACACTCCTAGAAACAGTATCCCAGGAGATCCCCTCACTGAGGAGCGACTTTCAAGGCCAAAACCGATCCTTAGACGGACCTGTAAGGAAAGTGGGGCCTTCCCAACTAGGCGAGAAAATAGTAGTTGGCATGGCCTCAAGATGTTCTTCAGTTCTTTTCTGTTACCTTCTGGTTGTCCACCTGTGGAAACAGTTAAAATATCCATCTGTTATTTTTCTTCACTTTGTTTTAATTAAATGACAATCCTTTTGTTCTGAAGACTTGAGGGCCCTGATGAAATCCTGCCGGCCAGGACACAGGGGACCATGTGAATATTGCCCTTGACCTTGGCTGTGCTTGGTCACTTGGCCTGATGTGGTAGCCTTGCCTTCCAGCCTTATTCTGTGTAGCTTTTCATGCAAGGGGCGGGGCTTGAAGGATGTGCTGACCCCTGTGGGTTAAGCCTTCCTCTAGCTCTCTTTTGGTTTCTGGCTCACTCACTGTTTACAACAAAGTCCCCCAGGTACTGGACGCCCCCTGTTTGCCGGATGGGCTGTGGTACACACACCGCTGAATGAAGTTTAAGCTTTGTGTTTGCCATTTGTAACGCATACTGGAAAAGTCACCCTGGCCCGATAGCTAAAACTCAACCTTGGGATGTATTCTTAATACGTGACTGGTTTTTTTTTAAATGCCCCCCAAATGATGTTGGTCATTTTGGTTTTCTGGTTAGAACATGAATAAGATTTGCCTGTACTAGTTTTTAACAGTTAAAAACAATCAGTATTCCACACACTAAGAATCACGACATCAACAACGACACGCTGTGGTGCACAGTGGCGTTCCCTGAGGTGCCGGCAAGGATGGTCTTTTCTGTCAACTCGGAAATGCCTCCGCCACTCGGCAAAGGTGGCCCAGAATGTCACCATTCAGCCCTGAAGCGCAGGTCACACCAGCAGTTTGGCAGTCAGGTGACGCTGCTGCGTTTCTGTCTGCTGGGAAATGTTTTGTTTTCCATTTGCAAATGGCTATTGACAGATAACCCATTTTCTGTGTAGACATCACAAAAACACCACTGTGAGCTCAGGAGACCTTTCCTCACTGAATTCACATGAAGTCCATCTTTAGGATTTTGCTGTTTGCAAAACGGAGTTATGCACAACTATGTCTTGAGCCTATAAACTTCCCCTCTTCGCTCCTTCCTGCCGCCTGCTGTTCACACCGTCACTCCCCCCCAGTCTCCAGTACTGGGTGCCCCGTGGCCGTGGCATTAGTTTGGAGTTGCTTCGCCTACAGCCACCGCACCTCTGGGCCCCGACGCCAGCTTCAGTTCTCCAGGAAGCGTTCCAGGGAGCCGGAACTTCAGGAATTAGAGACAAGTTACAGCCGGAGAGGGAACGTATGCACCTTTAGAAGCTTATGGGGCACGTGAAATAGAAGCCTCTTGGAGCACGCACGTGACTTCCCGAATTGGGTAGCAAATGATTGTCACTGGGGAGAAAAGGGTAGAGAAGTCTGTAGCCACCAGAGTCTCCGTTGGTCTTTATTACACATTCAGTAATCAGAACCATACTAATAATAGTAATGTTCACCACAATTTTGTTGAGCACTTACTATGTGCTAGACATAAGTGCTTTACATAATTATTTAATTTAATACAACCCTGAGGTACAAAATTAATATGCTTGTTTTACAGAGAAGAAGCATGAGCCTTCTTTCAAGATCTCACAGTTAACAGCCCCCAGATTTAACCCCGAGTACGTCTCCAAAGCCTCCGCCCATGCGTCCCGATTCCCCTGCTATCCAGTACTTCACTGGGGCAGTAGCAGGGGGGGGCTTTCTGGGGAGAAGGCAGTGGAAGAGCTCCTTCAGACCTTGAGGAAAATGGTTTTTGACCTAGCCTATGTGCCAAACCAAACTTAGGAGCGTGTGGATCGAATAAAGGTGTGCTGGTATTCTAGAAGGGGCTCAACACGTGCTCTTGTTCACAGAGTGAGTCCTTCTGGAACTAGGGTGCCATGGAAAGAGTAGCGATGGCAAGTGTGAGGGGAGGGCCCCTGTCCACTCGGAGCAGGATGGGGAGCAGGTCGGCCCCGGGGGCAGGGCAGGCAGAGGGGAGGGCCTCCCCCGGCTGGGATGGCGGGTCAGCAGAGGGCTTGCGTGACTGTTCTGCGCCAACCGTGCCCTATGGGCAGGCTGCCATCCAGGCCTGCTGGTGCTCCCAGAACAGAAGGGAGGGGGCAGAGAAGCACATGAGGAGAGTGACAGTGACGTCCTAATCTTACAAGATGTAAACCATGGCTGCTAGAAAGAGAAGCAGGAGATAAAGCGTTGTTTAATGTTGCCAAGGTTTAAAAAGGGGAGGCATAAATATGCTAAGTATACGTGTGTCCTAATAAGATGCAGTGAAGAGTGTCTGCAGGTGATGGGTCAAGATTCAAAGATAGGCAGCCTCCAAAATAATGGGCAACTTAAGAAGCTAGAACCAGAGTCTGGGGAGTGGGGTGGGTGTGAGGAGGAGCGGGCAAGTGGAGTCGCTTTTTTTTTTTTTTGTAACTTATTCTGACCTGCTGGATCATCGAGTCCCGTGTTCACTATCAGAGAGAATTTGTCCACATAGTGCGGGAGCTGTGGCTCGATGTGGTCTTCACGGGTTTTCTCAGTTGTTTTACTGCCCGCCCTTCTGCAGCAATCCGAGAACATCTCCATTTTCTAGAACTAACGCCTTTGTAGTGCAGCGGGAAGGCCCCGAAATCTCAGTGAGTTCAGCCGTGGGCGAAGACTAAGTGCCTGGCCTGCAGCCTGCAGCCGGTGAGCCGTTTGCTGAGGGCAGGGCAGGGCAGGCGCCGTTCCCGGGAGCTGACCGCACTGTCCCGCCTGCAGCCCTGCCCGGGAAGGGGTGGCTGTGTGGGCCCCTTCTCCCCTGACCGCAGTGGAGACAGACACTCTGAGTCCCGGGCGCACTGTGCACACAGAGACTTCGCTCACTTCCTCTTCCCTTGGGGAGAGTGTAGATCTCTGATGCTAACAAGTTTGGATCGGTTCTGGTTTGGGCAAGGTTCAGGTGAATTATATAAAAGAGTACATAATTTTTTAAGCCCTGTCATGTCCTGTTACCCAATTCTCTGGTACAAGTGCTTTGGGCACTGATTTAACCTGGAAAGGTCCCTGTGTTTGCAGAGGCGCCTGGTAACGCCAGGACGCCGTTCTTACGGCAGAGCCTGGGGCGGGACCCTAGTGAAGAACCACTGCATGGTCTCACCAGAGGGCTGGCAGCACTGTGATCATGGACATTTGGTCCAAGTCAAGTTTACTGAGGGTCGCGGCTGTCAGTGAGAGGAAGCATCTCGGTCGGTTGCTGGGTCGGAAGCGGCCCCTACACTGTGCAATTGAGCTCCTTCGCTGCGCTTTCCTGCGCGGTGCAGATGTATCAGCCTTTGCATCCAAGTGTTCTGGAAATACTGTGCATTTTAATTAGGTTATGTTTATTTTTTTTCCCCATACTTTTTCCTCAGACCCTTTTATGGTGGTTGTTTTTTTTCCCACCTCCAGTTCCCACTGTTCTCACCTCATTGGGTGGTCCAGTGTCATGTCAGCAGCCACAGACAGACCCACTGTGCAGTGTCCCGTCTCTCCCCGTGAGTCTGGCCTTCCCAGTCCGGCGAGTGGCTTCTGGGGCTGCAGAAACCAGGGCTGAGCCCCTGCGGTGGTGCGGGTGCATTTGTCAGCAGTGTTCGAAGAAAGTCCTGGTCACCTCCTCTGCTCAGGCGTGGTTCTTTTAAACCACCTCACCTGCGACTGTCTCTTCGTCACGTTAGTCTCTGCGGGGCCGGAGGAGGGAAGCGGGATCTCGTAGCGGTCCTGCCCGTGGTCTGAGCTGGTCGGCTCCTTTGGCCTGTGCCCGAACTTCTGTTTTTGAAACTGTAGACCCATAAACCATACAGTAAATGCACAGTGTGGTACGGGTGGTGTTTCTTGGGTAGGTACCTTCCAGAACTTAGTTATGTTTCCACATTGGGGTGAGTCATCTGCTGAAGGTCTGAGAAGAAATTTTAAATCCTAATCTGTGTTTCTTAGAGAGAAAATGGCACCTTGCACCTGTAGACACAAATAGACCCCGGGATTTAGGACCATGGTAAAGAAATCTGAAATTTATTAATTTTCCCCTTATAGTGAGTTCACATTATCTCTGGTTTATTTAAAGCTTCACCTGCAAGAAATGCATATACAATACACATGCACCGTGGAAGTCCAGCAGGGAGCAGAGTGCGGCCTCTGGCCTTGGGTGCACCTGGGTGTGAGCCTGGCTCTGCCGTTCATGGGCCCTCCGGCCTTGGGCATCTTCCCGTGCCATGGTTAAGGCAATAGCACTTCCTGGGGTGGCTGTGAAGTGTACGTCCTTACCTGAATATTGTGGCTCTGATACTAGCAAACACGTGACAGGGAAGTAGTTTTGAAGATGTGCGAGTCACATGCTTGTGTAACACTGGATGCAGGGGAGAAGGCAGCGTTTGGGGTGTAAAGCCTGGGGGGAACCCCTAATCCAGAGGCTGGTAGATTCTGGACTGCAGGCGGCTGGTGCGGACGGTAGCAGGTTGTGTGAGCGGGAGGGGTGCAGGCCGGGCTCAGGCACATGCCGGGAAGGGTTTGGGGCCACGGCCAGTCACGTCGCCTCTGTTAGGGGCCTCAGTGTCTTTGTAGTTATTTTGAGGTTGTTTGAGTTGCTAGTTAGGAGTCTATTTTGACATGTTCTGACTTTAAAGCAGAAGACAGTAAAATGAAAGAGGAGTACAGACACCGTGGAAGCAACCGAGATGTCCTGCAGGGGTGAAAGGGTAAGTAAATGCCACTGGATCCGACTGAGAGAAACGCAGACAAGCCAGGAAAAGACCTGGGGAGCCTTCAGTGCGTGTCAGCAAGTGGCCGATCTGAAAAGGCTGCATGCTGTTTGACTCCAACATTCTGGAGAGGGCGGAGGTATGGGAGCAGTAAAAAGGTCGGGGGCCGGGGGAGGGAGGCAGGGGTGGACAGCAGACGCAGAGCATTCAGGGCAGGGAGACGGCTCTGCATGCCACTCTGACGGTGGACACGTGTCGTCACACATTTGTCCAAGCCCTGCAGACCACCCAGTGCCTGTCGAGAGCCCCGATGTGAACTAGAGACTCCGGGTGAGAGTGCCACACCAGCTCAGGTCCCTGCACTGTCACAAGGGTCCCACTCTGGTGGGGGTATTGATGGGGGAGGGGAGGGTGCTATGCGTGTGTAGGGACAGGGGCGTCTCCACTGGACAGTCCATTCCGCTGTGAATCTGACACTGCTCCAAAGAGTGAGTCTGCTAAGACATGTGCACCCCGGGATGGGAGGGAGTGACGGAGGGAGGGAACGGGAGGCTGTCACCCGCCTGCCCTCACCGCCACCACCTGTTCACCCGAGGCCCTCCCACATGGCACTCATCCTCCAACCTCCGTCAGTTCCGTGCGGACAGTGAGTTCCTGGAAACAGTGCCGTCAAACAAACCGCCACAAAACAACATTGTTGAAGGAATTCCATTTCCCGATACACACACTGTCGTAGTTGACGATTGCGTCCTGACCAGAACTTGCCATCCAGTGGAAAAGTGTACACCGAGTTCGAGAAGACAAGCCTTCGTAGACCCTGCACGTTGATTGGGGTCCCGTGCCACAGCTGGGGAGACGAGTCATGTGTTAACACCCGTCCTCCTGACCCTGCTCGGCCCCTCGCTGCCCTCAGGGTACAGCCTGTCTGGAGCGGTGGGGCCGTGCAGCTGCCCCTGTGGCCAGACAACACGGACACTGGGGCGGGCTTCTCCGAGGGCTGGAGCGTTGCAGGCGGTGGGTGTCGTTGGCTCAGCTGACTGAGTAGAGGGAAAAGGTGGGGGAGAGGGAGGGGACGGGGAGGGAGTGTTGGCTCCGAGGCCAAACACTGGGTGTGTGACTCTGGGTGTATGGAGACGACCTTGCCTCTTGTGAAGTATGAGCATGGTTGCGGAGCCCGTTCCCGTCCCCTGCGTTTCTGCAGGTCTGGGTCAGGTGCTGCACGCCGTGTGTGTGTGTGTGTGTGTGTGTGTGTGTGTGTGTCCCTCCCCGGGGTCTGTAAACCACAGGTTCCCGTAGCACTGCCTCTGCAGTCACCAGCTCTGGCTTCCGTAGAGGCGACAGTGGAAATGTCTGTGAGATTCCAGACTCGCATTATGGTGCCAAGGATGCTTGTAAGACAGCACATTCTGCTAAGGAGGGCGCTATTTTTAAGCTATTCTTGACCCCAGACCAACGCTGCACGTTACTGGTTTGTAGCCTTGCCTGGGATTTCCTGCAGCGTCAGCCTTGTCTCCAGGCCGGGGCAGCACCCGCTGGGGAGAAAGGCAGAGACGCTTGTCTTTTTTTACAGGGTCAGAGAATCTGCCAATGCTCCAGAATAGGTGCCTTCTCCTACGGCTACCATCCTTTTTTCAGCTACTGAAAACCACCGCAGTCTCTGTACCAAGCGCAGATCTCCTGTGGCTGCCCTTGCGACAGGACAGGTGCGAGAAGCACTAGGAGCAACGTCCCCACACGGCCATCCCCACGGCTGCCGGGCCCTCCGAGCGGCGTGTGTGCTGGCCCCTGGTGGGAATAGTTCCCGTCTGCCACGCTGCGCGCACTCCTTATTCCTGTGTGTTCTCTCCTCCTCTCCCGCCCTCCCTCCTCCTCTCTTCCCTCTCTCCTGCCCTTCTCCCCTCTCTTCACACTTAAGTCTTTTTGAATTTGGCAATGAGGGTGACAGGGCCATCACGTAGGGGCCTGCCATCGGTGGGGAGGCCTCCGGCGGCCCTGGACTTGCAGCTCTGCCCTCCCCTTTCGCTCTCCCTTCCCTCCCCTGCCCGCCGCTCCTCAGCCCGCTCCGGTTTTAAGGTGCAGGTTTGAGCGCGACACTTTATTTCACTTCCATAAACTGGTCCTCATTAGTATGTGGCCCCATTTTTAACCTATTTGCAGACACCCCCGATTACCCCAAATCACTCTCACATGGAGCCACGCCTTGGCCCGTGCTGCCCAGCAGACACTTCCTCCTCGGCTTGAAAGGACAGGACGGCACTCAGTTGCCTGGGCTCAGGCCCAGTGTTTTATTTATACATTGTTTAATTTCCTCCTGAAAATTGGAAGCAGGACTTTTAGGAATGGAAGTCGGTATTCTTCATTTGCTTAAGAACACTTTTAGGTCTCGTAGAATCGTGTGTCGTAGATGTCAGCGTGATGGGGCTGACCTGAGGTAGAGCGAATACAACGTGAGCGCAGAGGGAAGGCCCCTGACAGTGCGGAGGGTCGGGCGGCTTTGAGTGATGCGTGTTGCGGGGTCTCTCTGTGCTAGTGTTTGTCCGGCGCCCTGGTCGGGGCTGCACTGGGGGCGCCTGTGCTACCTGTGACTGTCGTGTTACAGCTGGAACTGCTGGGGGCTGGCGAGGGAGAGCCTGGTGGAGTCTGACCGAGGGTGTCTGGCCACCGCTGTGCCTCCCTCCGCAGCGGAGTTCAGACGCGAGCCAGGGTGCGGGTGCCAGAGTAGTTGGAAACCGCTGCGGCAGCGAACTCAGGGAGTTCCAAGTTAGCCCTGGAAACAGCCCTGACTTGGGTTACACCTTCTTTGAGTAGTGTGCTCTTCTTTACACCTTTCCCAGATCGCTGCTACTCTCAGGTCACAAGCTGTCCCCTTTTTACCGCCAAAGTTCCTACAAGGCCGGCGTGCCTGCTGCCCCCCTCCTCAGGCCCGATTCACCGCCCCATCCCCTCCGTGCCCTTTCCTCCCCACCTGCAGCCGGTAACCTCTGCTGGCCTCCCTGCCCCACCTGCAGGAACTTGGCCTCCTCCCTGAAACCCCCTCCGCGTTCCACGGGTCTGTCTCGGTTTTCCGTGCAGTGTCAGACCTCACTGGCGCAGAATCCTCCCCCAACAGGAGCGGAGCAGAGGTGTTCTCTTCCCTGCACGCTCGCCCTTCCCTTCTCCCCCTTCTCCCCCTTCGCCCCCTTCGCCCCCTCCTCCCCCTTCTCCGGGCCTGAGACCCCAGCTTTCTGGAACACCTCTCCCCCGCCAACCTCGCTCCCCAGTCTGCAGAGGCTGCTGCTGAGCCCCTGGACACAGCCCCCTGTGCCACTTCTGTGCTTTGCTCTGCAGTATTCCTTCCCACTGGCTGCCTGTGCTCCCAGGGGCACAGGCAGGGCTGGCGGGCAGCACGGAGGCCTTCAGCCACACAGCCGTGGGCTTACTGCTGGACCCACCCCTCCTGACCTCTCTGTGAGTTGAGGGGCAGACGGACCTAGACTCTTCCGTGGGACTTTCTTCATCTGTAGATTGCCAGGGGGTGGGTGTCGGACTGTTGGGTGGCTTGCAGTTGTAGCCACCTGAGTACTGGAGGGGGAGGATCACTTGGCAGTGGCGCCTGTCACTGTTGTCGGTCACTGTTGTCACCTTCCATCCCAGCATGATAGGCTTCTGGTAGGTCAGGCACGAACGACACTGCCCTAAGTCGGCGCTGATGTGGTTGTCATCTTCCCCCTTCCGAGCTCCGCATCTTCAAGTCCCTGCTCCCCAAGAGCATAGGACAGTGGCCCACACTGCAGTCTCCCCAGCAAGTTGGTCGAGGAGAGCAGCCCTCCCCCCTCTAGAGCGAACTCTGGCTTCAGCTCCTTAGAGTTCCAGTGCGTCTGTTACAGCCGTGTCTTCGTTTTCCACCCCCGAGTTAGCATGACGGAGAGTCCTCGTTGTGTTCTGTCACGCTGAAGCTTACAACCAGGCCTTAGCCCTGGCTGGTGTAGCTCAGTGGATTGAGTGCGGGCCTGTGAACCACACGATCACAGTTCAGGCGCCTTCCTCCATAGCCTTTTACTGGGTTGTCACACACAGGAATACAGGGCAGCAAGGATCAAACAGTAGATAACATTTCAAAGAAATCTGAGGGCTTCAGAGTCTGAGTTCAGTGTCTGTCAGGAAGAGTTGCAGAAACTTTGGGAGACATACTCATTTCCTCTCGGACTCTTATCATATGAATGAAAGCACTCTTATCAGAGCAGATTTCACAGGTTTATCAGCAAGTCTTTGTGATGCCAGATTTTTCCCTAGGACTCGCTCTAGCAAGGCAAGGAGCTGCACCCCTCCCCAACAGGTATTCGGGCTTAAGGGGATTAGAGCCAGGAAGCGCTTCTCCTAGAGAACATGGGGACTCGGGCTTTGACCGGGGGCGTGGGGGGCAGCACCAGCCCAGATCCAGCAAGGAAGGAAGAAATGTCTTTTTTTTTCAGACAGTGGAAAGGANTTGCCCCTCCCCCCCCCGCCCCCGCTGTGAGGGGTCTTACCTGTCATTGACTTCCTACCAAGCTTTGGGGGCAGGGAGAGGAACTGAGGCAGCGTTTGCTACCAGAGACGAGCCTTGTCCCCTGCGGCTCACATTCCAGAGGTCGTCCCTTGCCCTTAGCCACCAGGGGTACAGGATACAATTCCTAAAACCAGGCAGAGCGGTCTACCACAGCAGGGGACTCATGAGAGGCAACCATACATTGATATTTCTCTCCTTCTTTCCTTCCCTTCCTCTCTAAAGATAATTAAAATCTTAAAAAAAAAAAACAGGCCTTAAATGATTGCATTTTCATTCCTCACAGGCTTCAGGACCTATATAGTTAGGTTTAAATGGTTGGAAGTGACTCTTCCTTTTGAAAAAAATCGGCTTGTGCCCCGGCCAGTGTGGCTCACGTGCTTGGGCACCATCCCACCCCCAGTCGGGCGCGTGCAGAGGCGTCCAGCGGGTATTCCTCTCTCGCCTGCGTGTTGGTGTTTCTCTCCCTCTCTGTCTCCCTCCTTTCTCTTCTCTCCAAAAATACATGAAATCTTTTTTTTTTTTAAGAAAAATCTACTTGGTATTAAATACATAAATACATAAAACATTTAAAATAAGATTAATACATAATTAAAGTTCTTATATTAAAGTATATGTCTTATTTTACATTTTATACTTTATTTTCCCCCGAGTACATTCTTACTAATTTTAGGGAGGGGGGAGGAAGGGGTAGAGAGAGAGAGAGAAACGTCAGTGCAAGAGAGACATCTGTTGGCTGCCTCTCATGTGTGCCCCAACCGGGGACCTATTGTACGTGACCTGTCCAGGGACCTAACCTGCATCCTAGGCGTGTGCCCCAACTGGGAATCGAACCCACAACCTTTGGTTTACAAGATGACATTCCAGCAAAGTGAGCCACACTAGCCAGGGCTGATCTTACACTTTCTATTGTATGAAATCAAAGCTGCTGCAAAGTTTTTTTTGGCTTAAGGAGCTAGTAATTTTTCTTCTTACATAATGTTTCTAACAAAATCCTTACTTTCTATCTCTGAACAAATTTCTAGAAAGCAGATTTTCCGCGTCTCAGAAGTGTCCCACCTTCACCACACTTTATGCTGGTCACGGGTGTCCTGTTGCTGACGTGTCATTGGGGGGACCAGGGATATGGATGACGTTCTGCTGGTGGTTTTGCAGGAGGAGGTAGGGAAGAGCTGTGCTCTCACCGGCCTGTGCCTCCGTGACGGGAGCGTCACCGCTGGCGGACGTAACCGGTGGGCCGGGCCAGCCGGGCAGTCTCGAGGGGCCGTGGGAGCAGGGGAGGCCTCCCTCGCTCCCTCTGGCTCTTGTGCCAGCCCCCCGTGCTGCTGCAGTGGTGGGGCTCAGGCCCCTCTCGCGGGGGACACTCTTCTAGGAGGGTGCCGGCTCAAGTCATCAGCTCCCTCGCTCATCAGGGTTAATTGTCCTGGGCTTAGGGGTCTTTCCTCTCCTAGGCTCAGGTTGGCACCTAGTCAGTGGGTCTCACACGTCTTCACATCCAACCCACGGGCCACCAGGGCTTCATCTCACGTGTGTCCCCAGGGTGCAGCCAAGAACCAGGCACAGCTGGCTGCCGAGGACCCCCCTCTGCCCCACCTCCCCACTTGTTGGCCCCTCTGAGTAGGGCTGTCCTTCTGAGTTGTCACAGGACTCCAGGTGAGTCAGTCTGGAGAACAGGGGCCACGGTCAGACTCAGGGTCATGTGTCAGCAGGGGCAGGGCCCAGACGACAGAGCAGGGTGTGTTGCCGAGAATGAGTGAGTGAGGCTGGCAGTTTTCAGGTCATGACGGCTTTGGGCTCTGGGAGCCTGGGTTGGAAATGCGTGTTTCAAACATGCGCGTGTAGCAGGGGCATTTGAAGACGGGAGAGTGGGTTCATTCTTTGTGAGGTCGTAGGTAAAGGCTGGAAACCAGGCGCCGAGAGTGCCGTGTCTCCTTTAGGGCTGTCTGTGGTGCGTGAGCGTGTCGTCTTCGGAGAATTGGAGCCGCACTCCCGTGTACGTGAAAAGTCGATGCGGGAGAAGCACGCTGGCTTGAATTGCTAGGGTCCAAAAGGGATCCTGACTGTCCCTTTCCTGTCCCACCCTCCCTTCCCCCGCCCGTGACACCGCCCCGGCAGCAGCTTAGGCCCTGCACCTGAGCTGGCCTTGGTCCCACCCGCAGCCTGTCGCTCAGCCTGTTGCTCGGCCGTTTCTGCACCTGCGCAGAGTGTCGGCAGCAGGCAACCCAGAGGCGGGGGCGGTGGGGTCCACTCTGGTAGCCAGGCTTCAGCGGAAAGCCAGGCCACGTGGTGGCCTGGAGCCTCTCAGAGGCTCAGAGAGGCTGAGCCAGGACCTGACCTGTCAGGCTGGAGGTCTGGAAAGGCTGTTCCGAGATGAGCAACTTGAAAAATAGAGGAGGGCAAGCAAAGGAGCCAGGAAACTGGGTTTTCAACACTCACCTCTCCTGAAAGTTTGGACGAGGGATGACTGGGAAGGTTTGATGCTGTAGTCGTTTGTCCTGCTTGGCTGCCGTTGAACTTTGAGTGACGTCTAAATAGACCCTAAAAGGGAACGAGAGACTGAAGACCACTCAGACGCCCATTGCTTCGGATCTGGTCGGGGAAGCTGTGCGGCTGTCTGAGAACTGAGAAGCAGCTCTCTGGGGCCTGTTCAGTGATCAGTTGTCTCGTGCAGAGGCAGCTGAGTGAAGTGTGCGTAGTGTGCTTGCATTTACCTAAACAGGTAGCAAGAGGGTGTGGAAAGCCACCCAGCCAAAACAAACAAGCAAATAAGTAAGTAAGTCCCGGCCAGTAGATGAAGAAGGACTCACAGAAACGGGAACAGTGCTTTGCAACCCGCGGTGAAGGAAAAGGACTCGGGCAGATACACGCGACTGCCTTACCGTGAAAAAGAGCGACAGCCGGGCGTAGCACGCGTTTCCACATCGCTCGTCCCAAGAAATCCAGCCTGGACCTGCTCGGGCTCCAGACCCTCCTGTTTGCTGACAGGAGGCGCAGGCAGCGGGTGTGTTAAATCGCACCACAGGGATGCTGTCGGGAAGGAGGGAGCGTGGGAAACTGCATAGGACGTGTCTCCTCAGCATGAACTAAAGGCAGAGAGGGAGAGCTGCCCTTCAGATACGAGACATGTTCACTAAGTGTAATCTGTAGTTCTTATTTTGATCCCGATTTGACCAAACTGTCTGTGGAATGCAGTTATGTGGTGGAATTGGCAAAGTTTTAAGACTGACAAAATACTGATAACATTAAGGAGTTACTGCTATTTTTATGTGCAATAATGATGTGTTATGCCTTTTTATAAAAGCACTCCTTCAGAGCT
Organism: Sturnira hondurensis; assembly: GCF_014824575.4. Lineage (NCBI taxonomy): Eukaryota > Metazoa > Chordata > Mammalia > Chiroptera > Phyllostomidae > Sturnira > Sturnira hondurensis. The sequence continues at coordinate 26,429,077 of NW_028082759.1, read as the reverse complement.
ACACACTGAAGTATTTGTGGTTTAGCACAGATTCTGACTCCCTGCACTCAGCGTGGTGTCAGGGCGAGGAGCGGAGCGCGGATGGGCCCGCGCTGGCTCGGGGCACACGTCAAAGCTGGGCAGCAGGTGGCTGAGCGTTCGTGGCGCATCGTCCTCTCCGTTGCCCTTTCTCTTCGGTGTAAACAGGACGAGGGAAGGTGCACACTCTGCCCCCAGTGCTCCCTAAGGACTTCAGTCTCGTCTCTGTCCTCTCTCTGTCCTCCGGAGCAGGAGTCAGGTGCTCTCACCGAGGGTGGTGGCGCTGTCCTGGGAGACACTTCAGCCCTCTCCAGCCACTCAGACTGGGAGGAAGGGGCTTGAGCTCCACGCACTGGGGACAGTCCGCCGCCATCTGCCCCTCCCTCCATCTTGCCAGTACGCGTTTCCAGTTACGTGCACAATTCTAATACAATTTAGAAACCGTCCAAATAAAATTCTCACAAACTTCCAAATTAAACAGCTCCAGACTCGAGCTTTGTAGTCTATTAGCTGCTTAGGACCCCTCCCCCACACATAAACATTGAGTTGTTGTTTTCTTTTCTGATGTTCATTGAGACTGCTCTGGTTGCCAAGAAAGAAAATAGATTTGACGCGAAGATACATCACACTTTGACCGGGGCCCGTGCTGAAGCCACCATCCAGAGCGAACAGCTCTAGTCGTTCCCTGCGGCATCATAGTCAGTTGGCAGAACTTGACCGGTGGCCCTTGGAACCTTCCAGCCTTCAAGTCAGATGGCACCTGTGGCCTGGAAGCTACTTGTATAGCCCAAGGTAGTGGCAGCTGGGGACTGCAGCCCTGCCACGGCCGGCTGCGTGTGTGCTGGAACTGTGGCCGGGGCAGCGGCGTGTGAGCACCCAGGATCCCGTGCACAGAGGAGGGCGAAGGGCCCTTTCCGGGCCCTCTCTCGTCCCCGCAGCCATCCAATGTGCGCCTGCCTTGAGTGGCTCCACATGCAGCCTCCCAAGGCTCTCCACCGCCCCCAAAAGTGACAGCGTTGTCCTGTCACTCCAGGGTGCCCCCCCCCCCACATACACACACGCACAGTTGATTCGGGGCAGAGGAAATGACCTCATGGCCTTTCTCCAGCCACAGAGACAACACCAGGCCAATCAGAGACTCGCCACAGGGGCTTGGTTACTGGAACTGAGAACAATCAGGCCCTGCCGAGGGCCAGCCCTGACAGGTACAAAGCCTAGATGTTGCCTGGCCACGGTTTGTGCCACACGGGAAAGCCGCTCTGGTGAGAGGCCAAAGCGGAGGAAGCCGAGGCGAAGGTGCCCCGGCCCCGGGATGGGGTCTGCTGTGCCGCACCAGTCCTTCCTCTGAGCAGGCGGCCCCGGGACACGCAGGTGCCCACCGTGCCCAGAGGCTCTGGGCACGCAGCTCAAGAGCCCTGTGGACAGGGCGGCCTGGCATGCTCGCCCCCGTGGTCTGGGAGCACGTGGCCTCTGAGTCTTTTCAGGGCTTGGGTTTGCTCTAAAAGATAAATCTGAAGCATTCATTAGAAGATTGATATAAAAATTTAGTAATTCTGAGGTTAACCCAAAACTTAGCATAATCTTCTGTGGGAACATTCGTGTACGTGTGGGTGGGTTTTTAATTCCAGAGATGTTACCAAAAGAGCAGTCAGCAGAAAAAGGTTTGAAAATACTTTGTTTCAGCATGTAAAATCTCATTTTATTACCAGATTCTTTTGTTAAAGGCACAGCTATGCCGGGTTGCTGCCGGAGTGATGGGATCTCAACAGCCCAGTTAATTGTTAAAGGGTCCGTAAGTGGTGGGCTTCGGAACTGCTGACGGAGCGTGTGCTCGGCACAGTGCCAAGGCTCACGCCATGCCCGCGAGCTCACACTGCATCTGCAAGTGTGCGCGCGCATGTGTGCACACGTGCACACATCAGCATAGTTTCGTTTCCCAAAGAGAACAGAGTTGGTGGGGGAGAGAGCGGGGTGGACCTGGAAAGTAATTCAGAACCCCTCCTGGCTCATGTTCTTCCGTGTGACTGTAAGCTGTGTACAGAAGACGCCCTGAACGTGCCATGTGAAAGGTGTATGGCTCATGTCCAGCGAGACGCCAGTGCCCGCCCCAGGGTGCGGCCGTGTGGAGCTGCATGACTGGGGCCCCGGATGAGGCAGCACAGCCCGGCCCAGGCGCTCGCTGCGGCTGTCTCCGCCTTCCAACGTCCCGGAGTGCTTCTGCGTGTGTTCATTGGGACGGAGAACACAAAGACGAAGACTCCAAAGCAGCCCATTGTAGAATCCCCTGTGTCCAGGTGACTGAAAAAAATTGTTCCATGAGAAATATCTCCTGGTCTCTCCCCCATGGTGCTTTTCTTTATGGTTAGAAATCTGAGGATCACCAGGTTTAAAATGATGATGTGAAATGTGTGGGTATAATCCTGATATTGACTAAATACATGCACTCAATTTTCCTGTCCTTAGACTGTTGAAAGCTAGATGGATAATCTGTGCTTTAAAAACCCACTGTTAGCTCTTTAACTACACCAACCGCTGTGTCGCTGATGCCAAGCCAATCGCACCTTTAGGAGTAATGCTTTTGAAAGCGCGGTGTCTTCCCTCCCCACAGGCGCTTCCCCCGCCCCTCGCCCCGCAGCCCTTTCCGGGTCTGGCCGCTCACAGGGCCTGTCTCGCCGCCGTCAGTGCAGTCTTCACGGACGTGCTTAATCTGTTGCTGGGAGGCTTTCACGCTCTTTGCACTGCCGAGCCTGATGCCACCCTCACTCCGTCACTGCAGTCCTACAGGGGACCTTGGGCGGCGGTGAAGAAAGCGTCTCCATTCCGTAGTCCTCGAGTGAGGGCGGACGTGGTGGTCAGAAGAGAAGAACACGTGTGTGTCTTGGTTGAAGCCCCCGTCAACCAGGTCGTCTTGGCTCTCCACTTGACCTGGCGTAAGAGTAACTGTAGTGAGAATGACTGACCCGGCGGTGCTTGGCTTTCACAAGTGTTTGTGATTTCCTTTAGGTTGTGTCACCCTTTTTATTGTTAAGAGGCAAGAGCTGTACCTCACTATTGGCTTTCAAATTAGTAAAATTAAGAGATTTCTCTTTGTTTTTTCCTTTTCAATGGACATGCAGGAAATAAAGCTCTGAGTGGGTCTCACTCCTTAGAAGACGTCAGGCCATGTGAGTTTGCAGATAAAGAAGAAAATCCCTCAGTTTCTGAGTGCGTAGCGTGTGATGTTATTTCCAAACATCAAAACTGACAAGCTGACACACACTCAAAAGTTAAAAACTCACTTGTGTGTTAACCGAAATAACTGATTTAGTTCCTAAGTAAATTTTAGGAACTTGGCTTTTGCCTTCTTTAACTAGTGTGCTGAACTTTGCAGTCTGTGTCTCCTTGCCCTCGGTTATTCACATGGAATCTTCTCTGTAAATGGAACGGGATATAGGTCTTAGGTCCCTCTTCGTGGTGGTGAAGACCTCAGGAGCATGTGTTACAGGCAGGGGCAGCTCTTACGTTTTTCTAGGTTACAAGAGGAAGGTCTAAGAAAGCAAACCCTCCCTGCCTTGGCCGCGATCCACCCTACTGTGCGGCCCTGCCCGGGGCGAGTTCTGGCCCAGGTGCACTGCGGCCTGAGTCACCTGGAAAGGGCAGAACAGGTGTGATTTTAGAGCACCCACAGAACGTGAGACATGATTACTGTGATGCAGTGCTTCTTAACCCTGCGGGGGTTTGGGTTCCTGTTTAGAATGTGATGAAAGCCTTGAACCCTCTCTAGAAAAACACATACACAAACAAGCATTTGCAGAGGGTTCAGTATATTTGTAGGTCCACCTAGATGGTCACAGACCCTGGGTTGAGAATCTTTGTTATATGTCCGATAAGCACACAAAACCAATGACGTGCTACCTGAAATAGCACAGTTTGTGTGACAAATAAGACAATGTTTCTCTATTTGGATGTAGAACGAAAGAACACAACGTGAGTTTCTAAACCGGCGGCTCCCAGGCACCGGGAATACTGTCCGCCAGAAGGAACAGAGCCCCGCCCCCCCCCCGCCCCCCGAATGTGGGAAACGAAGAAGAAACGGGAACGTGGCCTGGGTGCTCTAGGGTGTCTGACTTGGTGGTGCTGTCCCCTGATCTAAATTCAGTTTTGTTTAGTCTTGTGCCAGGGAGAGAAGAGCTTGCTCTCTCTCAGGACAGCACTGCTGTCCCCGAGCACGGCACCCACGGGAGAGTTAGGGCACGTCACTGCACTGCCTCCTCACTCCGTCGTGTGCTGGGAGCTCCCTGTTCCTCGGGGACCTGCCCTCAGGTTCCCCTTAGCTGGCTGCAGGCGGTCAAGTTGTGCTCCCGCTGGAACGAGCCCTGGGTGTGAAGACGGCGTGGAGTGCAGTTAAGTCCTAGTCTGTTGCTTGTCTGCAAGTTGCTAAGAGAGTGGATATAAAAAGTTCTCATCGCAAGAAAAAACCGTGACTGAGCAGTGATGGAGGTTGTGCTGTGGTTATTTCACAACAGACAGGGTGGGCCGCGGTTGGTTCTCGGTGTAACTAGTAAATAGCCTCCCTCTGCCGCATCCTTTGTGCCTCCCACGCCCCCCTCCTCCCCCTTCAGCCCCCTCTGAGCAGGTCTCGGGGGGCGAAGGGAACGAGCGCCTCATCTCCCAGGTCACCTTTTGGGAGCAGTGGACACCGCTGGGTCCAGGCTCCTAATCCTCCCTCCCCTCAGGGAGGCTGGGGAGTGAAAGGACAGGTGGCCACGCAGCGTCCCTGCCTCCGGCTGCAGCCCAGTTAGGTCCTACGGGGCACAGGCGGTCCAGAGGACCCTTGGAACAAAAGCGCCATCTTGAAAATACCTGAGACTTTTTCGAGCACTGCAGCCCATTTCTTCTGGCGGATTCTTTCCAGCTACTTAGTACACTTGAAATACAGAGAGGCCAAGAAGCACGTCTAGGCCTCACTCGAGGTGCGTTCTTCCCGTCAAACGGCAGGGTGGGTGCGGAGGGCAGGCTGCCTCTGCATGGACCCTGCCCCCCAGCGCAGACCAGACCAGCTGGCCGTGCTCTCCTCCACCCCGTGCCCCCTGCCCGGCTGTGCCCCGGCCTGCATGTGTGGGCTGTCCTGGGCCTCCACTCCCCAGCCCCAGGCTGAGCTTGTTTCCCGGGACCTGGGACCACTGGGCCACCCTGGAGCACTGGTGAGAGCGGCGAGCCTCTGGCTGCCCACACTCTGCTGAAGGCTCCTTTCCAGTGCCTGCAGGGCGAGCAGGTGGGGGAGCCCGGAGGCTCCTCGGAGCTTCTGGGAGGGTACAGTTCATCTGGGAGCGATTGGGGAACTCTCAGTGGTGACAGGCGTGCAGGACTGCAGTGTCCCCGTGGGAGCCAGCGGCCCCCAGGTCCCCCCACGCACCACTCCCCAGGGCTGTGCTGCTGTTGTGCCCATCCTGTTCAGTCGGGAGCAGAGGAGGGAAGCACGGCCCAGGCCTCGTCTGGAAGTGGAGATGACTGCTCACAGGGACTTTGGTGCCCTAAAAAGAAGGCGGTGGCCTGCACCGAGAAGTGCACGGGCAGGTTACTGGGCACTGACTGACCCCCGAAACACTGCGCGCACCTGAGGCCTTTCTGCCTGTGGACTCATTTTCATTGTCAGTGAACAGCCTTTGCCTGGACTCCTGTTCTTTATGATGTTGTATTTTAAAAATGGTGCTGCCTGCTTGGAGAGTGCATTGGTTTTCAGGTTTGTGGTGCGCCTGCGTCTGGGTTGCTCAGCTGGCCCACAGGGTCCAGCTCCCCTGGTCTCTGGGCCAGGGAGGAGCCCAAGGCTGGGATGAGAGGGCTCGTTTTTTTTCACAGTGAAGTAAGACATTGTTCCTGTTCTTTGCGGCATTCGGAAGTCAGCACAGTTGCTTCTTTTGCCCTTTTGCATTGAAGAGGGAAGTAATTCGATTTCCCAAGGTTCAGTGGTCAAGAGCCATCTTCTCCTGGGAAGCTGCCCCACCCCAGCCACTGCCCACGCTGGTGCTCGTCCGCCTTCCCAGTGCAAAACAGCGCCCTGGGCCCCCCGGCCGCTTCGCTCCTGCTTTTGAACACAGTCACTCTTTCCTTCAGTGGCTTCGTTTTCAGGGTTTCTGAAGCATTTTCATGAAAAGCCCTTTTCTGCCTCTCAGGGACTCACCCCACTATGTCTAAATGCACTATGTCTCAAAGAGGCCTACGTCTTCTATAGAGAGGGTTTCCCTCCGTTTGTGGAACTTTCCGGGCCCCTGATAGTCTGCTGTCACCGCTCGACAAGTGGAGAGAGAGTTGCTGTCACACTAGCACCAAAGGAGAGGGTGTCACAGCCGCAGACGCAGCAGCGTCTGAGTCCAGCTCAGGCCACTGCCCATCTTTTGTCTCTTCCCCGAACAGGTAGTGTTCGCACCTTTGAAACAAGGCACTTATATTTTTTAAAGTTTAGGTATCGCCGTTTTGGTCAAAACTGAAAAACAACACAAACAGAAGGCAGCTTTTCAGAGTAGCCACAGCCCCTCGGCACAAGCGCCCTAACTGGCAGGCGCTGGTGACTCCTCAAAGGGTCCGGTCGGCAGTGGGGACGAGGACACGGCGGTGAAGGGCCTGGGCACCGCTTCCAGAGCCCTGTTTGCCGGGGAAGTCACGTGCCCAGGTGCCGGGAGCTTTTCTCTGTGCACAGGGTGGTGTCACACCCCAGCCTGCGGTTCGGATCCGCTGGTTCACCTGCCTCTGTTCACCTGGCGCTCATTAGGGGAGCCCAGAACCAGCAGTCACACTGTCATGGTTTGACTGAGCCCCTCGATCTGCGCGTGGCTTCTGAGAGCTCCCTGAGCATGCTCCTAAGTCCCCCAAAGGCCACCGAGTGGCTTGGCAGCCACGGGCCCCTGCAGAAGCAGAGGACCCTTCCAGTAAGTGAGCAAACAGGGACTGAGTGCCGAGTGGCCAGACGGGCATGTGGCCCGTCCATCGCCCAGAGGACGGGCGCAGCCAGGTTGGGCACTTATTTCCTCACTGCCCGTGGCTCACGGTCTCCCCTTTTATCCCGCCAACGCCTTTCAGCCCAGTCCCCTGTCTCCAGACCGATGCTGCCACCGCTGCCGGCCTGCTTCCACTGTCTGCAGCCCAGGGAGCTGCAAAACGCACTTCGGGGTGGCAGGCTTGGCCCTGCCTCCCTGCCTATTCCTCCCACCCCATCCCCACTCCCTGCCATCCTTTCAGCTCCCCTGGCTGAGCAAACAGAAGTCACTGCTCTGCCCTGACGCAGCTCTCCAGAGTGAACGGAGACAGCTCAGTGTGCTACTCCAAGGTTTAGGGACGCATTAAAGAGACGCACATGAAGAAATGCCCGCACGGGTCGGGGAGACAGCAAAGGCTGAAAGGAACGTGGCGACTCTGTGCTGTGACCAGGTGTGCCGATGAGCCAGCCTGCCCTGTGCTGAGCGGCCTTGTGGCCTTGCGTGTCCGCGCCACCCTCACAGCTGGGAGCTGGTGCCCTGGCTGGTGTGCCGTGTCGCTCCTGGTGCGGAGTGCTTAGTGCATTGTTTTGGGGTGAAGCAGGAAGGCCCGTGGACGTGGGTGCAGCGATGCATTTGGAGTTGGAGGGGTTGCCCGGTGAGTATTCGAGACACGCCGTTCCCAAACCCGGCGTTGACGGCCTTCTCCCTCCGCAGGTCATCGCCGTCTGCAGAGAGGCCGCCCTGCTGGCGCTGGAAGAAGACATGAAAGCCGAGTGCATTAGGAGAAGACATTTCACTCGGGCCCTGAGCACTGTGACGCCCCGAATCCCCGAGTCCCTGAGGCGCTTCTACGAAGACTATCAGCAGAAGAGCGGGCTTCACACGCTCTGAAGTCATGAGTGTTCATGAGGCCGGAAATGCTTCCTAGAGAAAACTGGTTTTGTTTTGAAGTTTTTTGTGAACAGTGTTAAATCTTTAAGAAGCAAAATGTCAAGTATGTTAATGAAGGGCCTGCAGCTCTTGTAGACATTGTAAATTCTGTGGGAACGATGAAAATGCCCGTGAAAATCTCTGGACAGGAGTTTAGTCCGTTTTATCTGGAAACGTGAGCTCAGTTTTAAAATGCACACTTCCAGCCTTTTCATTTGGGGCCTGGTTCCTTCATCTCGTGAAGGGCTTTCCTTAGTCCATTGCAGCGCCTCCCCGAATGCCCGCCCTGTGGGCATCAGTTTGTACTGGCACACGGATGAGGCGTGGGGGGGAACGTGTGGTGGAAGGCATTTCCACGTCTTTATTTTCGAAGGCCAGTGGGGCGGCCGAATGCACCGGCCCAGCTTGTGTGGCCTGGTTCCCAAACATGTGTTGGTTCTCATTACAGTTCATACCTGCCTGTTTACTGTAGCCATGTTAACCTTTCCTTATGGTGAAGAGAAAAAAGAATTGAGTCATTCCTTACAATGTAATGTCCTTTGAAAAAATTTAAATGCTGTAAGTTTAAACCATATGAAGTATTCATGTTTTAACTTGTACACATTTTCAGGTCACCAATAAAGTTTTCAGTTAAAGAGTAAACCAAATTGTACTCAATCTTATGGCTCATGTTGCCTTCTAAATACGTGTCTTTACACTCCCGGCTATTTTATCCTTGGAATCTGTCGACATTTTGATGCTCCCTGAATATCCTTGAGAAGTTGTCGGACGATGATTCGCTGGCTTCCTGGCGGTGGGAAGACTGTACACTCAAACCTGGTCTCCATGGATCGTCAAAATTCCCAGAAAGACGAGTCGGGCGAGCAATGCCGGGAGACCGCACCAGTGGGGCCGTGCGGCTTCGTGGTGGCAGGTCCTCTGCAGTCGCGTCTGAACGGCTTCACCTGCAGCCACCAGACAGGCTGGCGAGGCCTTTCTCCCCGGCTCCAGCGGTGTACTAGGATACTAGAGTCGCCCGAGGGACCAAGTGTATTACCGCTGTTTAGAGCTGTGCTGTCAAATATAAAGGACACTAGTCACATGTGACTATTTAAGTTTAAATTTTAATTAACCAAAATTTCATAATATTAAAAAATTCAGTTCCGCCCTAACCAGTATGGCTCAGTGGGTTGGGTGTCGTCCTGCAAAGTGAAAGGTCACGGTTTGGTTCCCAGTCAGGGCACGTGCCTGGGTTATGGGCCAGGTTCCTAACAACTGGGGGCGTGTGACAGGCAACTGACAGATGCTTCTCTCTCTGTCTCTCTCCCTGCCCCTCACTCTGACAGTAAGTAAATAAGATCTTTTTAAAAAGTTCAGTTGGTGCGCATGTCAGCCACACTTTAGGCACTCGATAGCCACACGTGACAGGTGCTGGCCGTGCCGGACGGCAGTGTGGACCGTTTCCGTCACTTCGGCAGCTCCGCAGGGCCTGCTGGTCTGGAAAACAAGGCTCACGTGCCGAAGTAGAGCCTCAAAGTTACGTCTGTGTTCCCCTTTCCCCTTTACTTATTAGAGTAGCTTAACTTCCTTCTTAGGCAAGAGAGGAGCACAAGAAAATAATAAAACATTTTCCCAAAGGCCTAAACATGGAAATTAAAGAAGCTCCATTGCCAATAAATAAAAGCCACAGCAGTAGGCTGGACCTGACGCTGAGGCACTCAGGTCATGGCGGAGTGGGGGGGCTGGGTGACAGTCTCAGCAAGGCCACTCAGACCCTTCAGCCACATGACATAGGGAGGCCTGACAGCCTCACACATCATGCCCACCATGAAAGACCTTCAGTGGGACAGCAGACTCGGAAAGAAGTCCTCCCCTGGCTGGGGGGTCTCACCCAGCCTCTCTTGACTTGCTCTGTGCACAGGAAAGCACAGATCCGAGCTGGAAACATCCCTGGGGTGACTTGCAGCTGCGCTCATTGGAGGTCTACGTCCTCAGCCCGGTCACCAAAGATTTCAACAGCTGAGCCCCTGCCTCGGGGTCCCCAAGGAGCTAGAGCAGCGGAGCCCCCCCCTCTGCTGTGGGAACATCGACGGTGCTGCGGCTTCAGGAAGTAAGTAGCGTGTTGGAGAGACCCTGTAACTCAGCAGCTCTGAGTGACCTCGGTGTGGGTCTCGGGGCAGTCGTACTCAATGAGGAAATGAGAAAGGATGTTGTCGCACCGTTGCTCACAAGGGGTACGGAACCGGAGACCAGCTAAGTCTCCATCAGTAAGCGTGGGTCTCTGTACTCATGCAGTGCCCTACTCAGTGCAGTGAGAAATAGACCTACCTGCACGTGAAACGGATGGATCTCAAAAATAAAGACGTCTCGGAAGAATACTTGCAATATTCATTTCACGTCGAAGGCATGCAAAACAATGTTGTTTATGGGGGCGAGTAGTGAATGACCACGCGAATGGAGACGAAAAGCACCAGGCGCTGGGGTGGAACTCCCCCGGGGGAGAGAACATACCCCACCTTAAACAGGGTGACGGGGATGCAAGTGCTGATTGCAGTGCAGTCCACGCTTCTTGTATGCCTACGTGTTTCCTGACTCTTCTTAGCAGGGGAGCCCTACCCTGACATGTGACGGATCAAGGGTGATCCGCGCCCGTGGCCACGACTGCACTCTAGCCAGCATCCCCACCCTGTCATGGGGCCCCGCCCCACGAGCCCCCGCTGCAGTGCCCAGTGGGCGCAGCCCCAGAGTCAGGACTGCGGGTGTGGCGGAATAAAACCAAAAAGGCAAACAAGAGGTCAGGCTTCTAGGACCCCGGAAACACATTGGGAGGGGTTTCTTGGTGAAAGTGTTTAGCTGACACATGTCCTCCAGAGGGAGGGAGGAAGGAATTTGAAGTTGAGAATTAAAAATATATATATTTCAGAGCACTGCACCTCCAGCCTGTTACAAACCAGTGATTTTGTGGACCTCTAGACAGTTAAGTGTCACCAATGAAAAGGCAATGATAGTCCTTTATTTGAGCTCTGTGGCCTTGGACAGGATTAGCAATGAAAATCTGAGTCACAGGAAGGGCAGGGCCACGTCACTAATAGCAGTTTGCCCAGTGTCATCTCCCCGGGGGTCTCCCAATCCCAGGGTCTCGTGCTTGTGGACTTGAAACGGCGTGCGATCCTGTTCCGGGGGGTTTGTTTCTGCGTGGGGAAGGTAACCAGCGAGGAGAGGAAGTGCTGTTTCGGAATCCGTTTGGTCAGAAGCTTGTCTTCAACCAACGTTTCAGCTTCTTTCCAGGGTTTGGGAGGTGTTTATAGTGACTGTGTGTGTGTGCATGTGTGCACACCGAGAGACTTTTCATTTGAGTGGGGAAGTTAATGTTTCCTTCCAACAACAAAACTTAGAAGAATGGGTTCTAACTTTTACTTCTTCGTGAGTGGGGAACCGTATTTGTAAGCTTAAATCTGACTGCCCTAACTTAGCTTGAAAAATGTTCAGTTCTGTGGTACTCCTGATGTGTAAAACAGGTTTTAAAAATACTATATACGTTTTCCGTTTTGGAAACATAATTACTGGATTTATGGGAAACCGAACTTGGGTCTATGTTGCATTTATCTTAATCAGGAGAAAGCTGGGGAAAAGCTGCTGTAAAGACAGAATACAGTGACCGCTCTTTGCTGGCCTGGTACCAGATTCCTGAATGGGAGGCCGTCCGGGGTCCTGGCTCATTTTGCCGCGTTTCCCTGGTCTGTAGAGACACACACACCGAAGCACCCTCAGGGACTTTATAGGGATGGAACGAAGAGGGGTTTCCAGATATGGGACTTCCAAACCTCAGACTCACTTGCATCCGTTCTTTCGGTTTTCAGGACAGCCATGTGCACGGATGGGCTTTTTACCTGACGCCTCTGTCAGACACCCTGTCAGGTACAGCCTGTACCTTTGGGGGCTTGCTTGAGGGAGCAGGATTCAGTTCAGCGAATTTCAGCAGAAGGAGATGTGTTAGAGGTTCGAGATGGTGCACAGAGTCACGGGGAAGTGGTGGGTTCCCCCTTCACACTTCATGGCAAACACTTCTGGAAAGATGGTTAAAGTGTCTTACGCATCACACACACCGCAAAACCCAGGGACGTGGGAAGAAAGAAAAACCGAGTTCGTCTACAATGAGTTAGGGACCAGATGCTAAATGGTGCAGAGGCTACCTGTCAGGTCCAATGCATCTGGACCAACTTACTTGAATCCAGGAAGTTCAGCACATAGTCTGCCCAGAGCCCCTGCTGTGTGGCAGGAAATGCCTTATTGGTTCCAAGACACCATCAACGGGAAGGCTGTTAATTTTTTAAAAAACACCTTTTCGGGGGGTGGGGGCGGTTGGAGATAAAGCAATGCGATTTGAATATTATTATCATTACATCCTGTTTTCAGAAACAGTAAAATATGGGAAACATATGTACTAAAAATCAGTGAAATTCAGTTCAGTGAGACAGGTACAGACCACAGCAATTAAAATGCTATTTGCAGTCAACGCAAACACGGGGATGAAAACTCTGACAGGTGGATGGAGAGGGGGAAGGGCGTGGAGTGTAGACCGACACGCCCCAGGTGGGAATGGCGGGGGTGCTGTGCCAGGAGCCCCGGGGAGAAGTGGGAGGGGCAGAAACAGAGTCCCGGGCCCCAAAATTGAGCTGGGGCGCGCGAGGAGGGAGGAAAGCAAAGAAAATTCTTCGCCGTGCAGCGGTGATCATCACAGCCTGCTTCATTCCAATAGCAAACTATGAGAACAATTCAAATACTTCTCAACAGGGGTATTAAAATAAATGTGCTACATCCAGGCAGCAGAACACTATACTGCTATAAAAAATAATAGGCTCTTTACAAACTGGTGTGGAAATGATCTTCAACAGCGGAGACCCAAGTGACTTAGACGCACGCTGAAATGCCGCGCACAGAGAACACCCGGTGCTTCCTGCAGCCCCGTGTGTCTGTCTGCTTATCAATAGGCTGCACGCGCTCGGACACAGTGTGTTTGCAAAAGCCGAGCGGATGCAGAACGTGCTCTGCAGCCCCCACGTAATGATACTAAAGAAACGTAGAAGCAGCCACAAAAGGCAGCTACTTTGTTCAAAATTCATTTTGGAAATTATTCTTCCATGAAAGAGTCAAAATAGTAAAATGTGTGGAAAATACTAATGAAAACATCAAAACCCGTGAGATGCAATTAACACTGTGCAAGGAGAATGATTTCTAGACCTAAACACTGCTATTAATTGCTGAAGATTAACCCAATTAAGCATTGTTCTTAAAAAATTCTTGTAAAGAACTCCCAAATTAACTTCAGGAAAATATAAAAGAGTGAGCTGGAATTAATGGTGACAATAATAATGATGACAACAGGTGGTCCGATGGCTCTTTGGAGAGTGAAGCCCACAACAAATTAGTCTTGTCTGTGGGAAACAGAATCATCACACACACACACGCACACGAATGACCATATCCTGGTCCCCAGAAACTGAAGGTAATGCTACACCTTACGTGGCGAAAGGGACTTCGCTGATGTGACTAAGGATCTTAAGATGAGTGTGCTGGGATTTTTTTTTTAAGATTTTATTGATTTATTTTTAGAGAGGGGACGAGAGAGAGAAACATCAATGTGTGGTTGCCTCTCACTCACGCCCAACTGGGGACCCGGCCTGCAACCCAGGCCTGTGCCCTGACTAGGAATCGAACCAGTGACCCTCTGGTTTGCCGGCTGGCGCTCAGTCCACTGAGCCACACCAGCCGGGACGTGGGTTTTCTTGATGTAATCCTAAGGGTGCTGAGGCGCAGGCGGGAGGCCGGAGAATCAGTCAGAGGAGGAGCGGTGAGGTGTTGCGCTGCTGGCCTGGAGGATGGAGGAAGGAGCTCCCGGGAAGGTGGCCACCCTCAGAGGTGGAAGAGACAGGAAGGGGATTATGTCCTAGTGTCTGCAGGACACATCATGACATTTGTGCCNCCTGTGCCCTGACTAGGAATCGAACCAGTGACCCTCTGGTTTGCCGGCTGGCGCTCAGTCCACTGAGCCACACCAGCCGGGACGTGGGTTTTCTTGATGTAATCCTAAGGGTGCTGAGGCGCAGGCGGGAGGCCGGAGAATCAGTCAGAGGAGGAGCGGTGAGGTGTTGCGCTGCTGGCCCGGAGGATGGAGGAAGGAGCTCCCGGGAAGGTGGCCACCCTCAGAGGTGGAAGAGACAGGAAGGGGATTATGTCCCAGTGTCTGCAGGACACATCATGACATTTGTGCCCATTTATTATAGGAAAATACTTTGTTTCCTCAATTTCCTGGATAATGTCAGTTGTTTAAACATTGGCTTCACAATGTACAGGGCCAGAATCTTTCCTGGAGGTTCTCATGACATAATAAAAAATAAATAAACTCAACACTGTTTAGATCTGGAAGTATGGAATATGACCTGGTTCCACCATAATTATATAACTCGTGGCAGGGAGAGTGTGGCTGTGGGAGCTGATTACTGGTTGTAAAGGCCCTTTTGGCTTGGAGGGCAGGTGTCCCCCGAGTGCTGAGCACCACCGTGAGGGGGTCATGTGGGGACTAAAAATGAAGCAGGACTTCCTGCAAGGGAGGCCAGGAAGGAAACGCCTCACGGAAAAAGGCTGTACTGTCCTGTGATACAAACGCTTAGGCACTTGTAATGGAACAGCGAGCCTGGGGCTCCGTTTAAGGAAAGGATCACGTTTTCTCGGAATCGTCAAGGTGCTGGGCAACAAAACGGAACAACCACTTTACCCAAAAGAAGGTTCTCGTCATCCAAGAAGAGATTAGGAGGATGCTTGGCTCCTTCCAACACATGTTTGCTTGCCTGGGGGGGGGCTGTTAAAGATTGGAAGAGAGGAGACCACTCTAAATTAAGACAGTGATCAGTGATTGCTGCCGATAAACCTGCTGGTGACGATTTAAGCTCGGTAGAAACCAAGCTACATTTTTCACTGGCTTCTCTCTCATACAGGCACTCGCCGCCCTGGCCTGGAACTAGCAGCAGTGAACTTCCTCACCTGTGTGTCCTCGGCAGAGCTGGGGACAAAAACCCTGTCTCCTCTTCCTAACCTCCTCTTTCTGGCCCTCTCTCCTGATTTTGTGGCATAGCCTCTGGGGTCTGAAGCAGATCGGCAAACACATAAACCCTTGAACATCCTGGAGTACTTTGCCAGCATCGGTGGGACTGACCGGCCGGCCCAGCCAATTCCCCATTTCACGTACCCCAGCCGCCTCATGAGCCACTGCCCCCAGTTCACGGCGCCAAGTTCATCTTGGTGTCCTGTTTGCACCGGTTAGACTTTCTCCAGTCTCCCCTCCCCAGCCTCTCCCAGCCTCTCGGTGTTCTGCCTTTGCCAATGTCCTGTCCGTAACCTGCAGAAAAGCCCCAGAACCGCCGACACTGGCCCGGAAAGATCCCCTCTGGAGGCTTTGGGGCGGCTTCATCTGCAGGGCCCTTCAGCTCCGGGGGTGGGGACAGAAGTCATGGCCAAAACGGGTCCTGTAGAGCCACCGGTCCTTGTTCCCCCAAATTTTCCCTGGAACAGGGAGGAAAATTGGGCCAGTTCCCGAGGCCCACACTGGGACATTTTCAGAGCCTCAGGGGTTGGGTTTTGCATGTGTGCAGAGGGTGGACCAGAGTATGGTCTCTGGTCTGAGAATCAGGAGGCATCTAAGCACCACTGGGCTCAGTGACTTGCCCAAGGACCACAAGCGAAGGGGGGCAGCAGGTTGGTGGTTTCCAAGCTGTGTGTCTTTGCCCCCCAGGCCATCCTGTTCCTAAGGAAAGGAACCCTGAAGGGAAGGACTATTTTGAGTTATTTACTCAGAGCCATGGGTAAACTCTGACTCACGTTAACATTTCCCCTTACTCACCCTTTGAAATCTGAGCAACATGAGCCACCGGGCCCTTCTCTCCTGGTTGGGACGGAAGTGCTGCCTCCCGGCTGCTGGGGACACGTCTCTGAGCATCACAGTGACCAAAGATATGACGCAACATGAGGACGGAGGTCCCTGCAGGTGCGAACCCAGGAGGCTCCGCCACCCTGTGATGCAGGGACTCGGCCGGGCCTTTTGGCTGGACCGGGAGCAGCGCCTGGCGGGTGGCAGATGAGGACATGAGTGCGCTTCCAGTTTGCAGGCGGACCACGGGGACATTTTATTTCAAAATAGCAAGAATGTACTAAGCACAGCAATGTGGACTGAGAGGACTGAGTCCTGGCAACGTGATCGTGGGTAGAAAAGAAAGCCCCGAAGATTACGCACCACACAGTACCCTTTGAAGCTACTGGACTTGCTTTCAGTGGGCACTTCAGGAGCACAGTGAGGTGGTACCGAAATGAGGGGAAGTGCCACCGAAGTGGCAGGGAAGTGAGGAGTCGTGGATTCAGGCTGTCGGTGGGGAGGACAGGGGTGACGTGGTGGGGGAACTGTGTCAGACGTGAGTCACTTCCCGGTCCTGTTTTTGTTTGGGGAGATGGCTTCACAGATGTAAGCTCCTCGTTCAAAATAAGTAAATAATGAAATTCAAGCTGGACATTCCCAGCCCAAGGATGACAATGGGTCATGAATCGAGGATCTTCATGAATCCAAGTGGCTTCCACCGTGGGGACTGCTCATCTCCCATTCTGGAGGTTGAGAGACCCTAGTCACTGTGCTGTCAGGGCTGGTTCCTTCCGAGGGCCGAGGGACCCCAGTGTCCCCGGGTCTCTCTGGGCCTGTAGGTGCCTTCCTGCCCCTGTGCCCCTGCCTCTGTGCCATTGCTGTGCCAGACTCCTTGTTTCATAAGGCCCTGGCCACACTCGTGCCTGAATGTGAACTTATTCACCTCTGTGATGACCTTTTCTCCAAAGGAGGTCATATCCTGAGGTCCTGAAGGTGAGGACACAATTCACACCATAGCAACGAGGTGTGAATAGCCACGGCCCTGGGAAGGGAGGAAGACAATGGTTTTAATCACACCCTCACAAGGCAGCTTTCAATGTGTTCTTCATTGTGTGGCCGACCTGGCTTCGCCCGCGGTGGACAGGAGAGAGAGTGGGCAGATTGTTGGAATGTCTCAAAGGGGTTCCAACAGTCCGGGGGGGGGGGAGGACTTCGTCCTCTGAGAGTCTTTAACCGATCACAAATATCAATTGCAAATCTTTAAGCCAACTTAGATCCCTCCTGTTCCTTACAGCAACCACTGAGTCCTCAGTGTCCTCTCTGTCGTGCGATGGATCTCATCGTTTCATGTCAGCTTCTCTCTTCCTGGAATCCATCTTATAAGGGAGTTTTAGGGCAACATTGTACTAGCAAAAAAAAAAAAAATGCTAGCAACACGCTAAGGTGTGTCAGGAAATAAATGGTCGGGTAAAGTGCATGCCCACGCTGCGCGTGCCTTTAAACCTACACAGTGTAGCCAGTACGAACTAACGCCCTGACGGCGGAGGCTGTGGCTTCGCCCTCCACGAGCTCGGTTGCTTGTCCGTGAGCAGTTGAGGACAGGAGGACCTGTGGTACCTGAGGGGGAGTCCCCTGTGCAAGACACAACGAGTGACCGGGCAGAGCTGGGCTTCGAACAAGGAGATGTGTGAGTGGGAAGCAGTCTTGAAAAATATGGATCAAAGTGTGGACAGCAGTGATCGCTGTCCAGAGTGGTGGGGTTATAGGCGATGTTTCTTTCCTTTTTCAAAAGACAAGAAGTGTGGGAGACCCAGGTCTCGGCAGCCCGTGCTTGGCCTGCCCACCGGACCCCGGTCTCTGGCTGTCCTGGACGCCCTGCACAGCCTGGGTGAGGGCTGGCACCACCTCCCGTGCCACCTCAGCCCCCAGGAACGTCTGTCCCTTCAGGCTGGACTTAGCTGGCCACCTCCCAGTGACCCAGACTCTTCCTTCTCTAGGGCTCCACTCGACCAGCTCTGCTACTAGAAGCCCCCTCTCTTTCCTGCCGCTCACCCTCCCACATGTCTGCCACCTTGTGTCCCTGCGGAGTTCACAGCCTTGTCCTCCAGGCCCCTGAGCCCTCAGGGCCGCACCGCCTGCCCTCTCGGTGAAACTCCCCGGCTCTGCCGACCTGCAGCGTCCTCCCCTCCCCGTGACCATCTGGGCCATCTCCCCTGTTCACGCTGTCTCTTCCCCCAGTTCTCGCCTTGGGACTGCCTTTTCCAGCGACCTCCTTGGTGGAGGGCAGCCCCCGAAGGCAAAGGTGTCCTCCTTTTTGTTTTTAGAAGCCGCACCTCTCAGTCCCAGGCTGTGTCTCTCTCCACATGGTGTCCGACGGGCACATACTGAATGATGCCGAGGAGTCCAGGCTGCTGTGGCCAACCCTGGCCAGGCAGCGCGGTCGGTTGGCAGTCAGCGGTACACTGGACGGCTGCGGGTTCGACTCTAGTCGGGGCGCGTAGGTATGGGAGGCAGTCGGTCAATGTCTCTCTCTCAAATCAATAAAGATACCCTCGGATGAGGATTTTTTGAAAGAAGATCACTATGTTTAAAATAGTATCTCTGTGGTCACTGTCCGTGAAGAAGATACAAGTTTACACGAGGTGAGACGTGAAGCAGAGGAACTGCCCCAGAGGACACCTGACCCGAAGATGCGGGTTCGTGACGGGTGCGTCTGTGGCTGTGACCCTCCACGCCCCGGGGCTCGTCTCACCGTGGTCCCCACCTCAGCGTTCCCAGAAGGAGCCGCGGGTCAGTTAGGGGGTCTGATCAGCTTATCATCTTGACACCCAGATCTCTGCTTGGGACCAGGTCTCGTCCTCTTTGCATGAAGCAGACGGAACGGCATCGCTGATTAAACCACTGGCGTTGGTGGTTGATCTCCACAGTCAGCCTTTCTCCACTCCTGGCGGGGGGCTGGGGAGGACTGAAAGTTCTGGATCTCAAATTACGAGTTTGGTCCCCCCTCACCCACTAGCCCCCCCCCTGGAGCTACCTAGGGGCCCCCCAGCAATCACCTCATTAGCATAAACTCCGGTGCTGGGGATGGGGGTGGGGGAGGGGGATTTATAAGTCACATAACCAGAGATGCTCCACTCACCACCACCCCACCCCCACCCCTGTCTTGGGGAGTCAGAGGGTTTAGGAGCCAAGCACCAGGAGCCAGGGATGAGGAGCAACTGAACATTCCTTACTACCCCCCAGCACCATGGCCTGAATCAGACGCTTGGCCTCCACCTGGTGTGGCTGTGAGGGACGGAAGGAAACCCTGTGTGTCAGTGTGACCCCCTCCCCTGAGCGCTCCTTGCCCGCACGCCTCCCTCCCGGTGCCCCCGGCCTGCACCCTGCTGCCCTTTACACACATCCTGTGGACGTGTGAACGATCCAGAGAAGTTTCTGTAGCGGCCGACACCTGTTCTCACTCGCAGGGACTATTTACGTGCGCAATCTGACCCCGGTTTCTGTTTTTGTTTTTGGTTTCGGTCTGCTTTCTGAATTCCCCTGTCCCATACTCGACTCCCGGCCGACGAGGCCATGCCTGTCTTCGTCTGAACTGTCCGAAGCCTGTTTCCCAGGCCCAGGCCTCCCGCCCGCCCAGCCTGATTGATGGGCTCCTTCCTCTGACTCCCCCGGATGGCCGCAGTCCCTGTTCCTCCGGGTTCCTGGAATTCACACAATAGCCATCGGTCCTTTTCCGTCAGAGTGACAGTGACGTCAGGAACACAGCCCTTGTTGTTCCCTCTGCTGGCAGGTGCAGGTGGGGCAGGGGCGGCTCTCGGGAGTCTGTCCGGCCCCCACGCTGCACACCACGCACACCCATTCCATGCAGTCCAGAAAGGGAGGCTTTCTGCCCAGAAGTTACTCCTGGGTGCGGGGCGGGAGGGGGGGTGTCTTCCTGTGAATAGCGTCTGTGAACCCGGNCATACTCGACTCCCGGCCGACGAGGCCGTGCCTGTCTTCGTCTGAACTGTCCGAAGCCTGTTTCCCAGGCCCAGGCCTCCCGCCCGCCCAGCCTGATTGATGGGCTCCTTCCTCTGACTCCCCCGGATGGCCGCAGTCCCTGTTCCTCCGGGTTCCTGGAATTCACACAATAGCCATCGGTCCTTTTCCGTCAGAGTGACAGTGACGTCAGGAACACAGCCCTTGTTGTTCCCTCTGCCGGCAGGTGCAGGTGGGGCAGGGGCGGCTCTCGGGAGTCTGTCCGGCCCCCATGCTGCACACCACGCACACCCATTCCATGCAGTCCAGAAAGGGAGGCTTTCTGCCCAGAAGTTACTCCTGGGTGCGGGGCGGGAGGGGGGCGTGTCTTCCTGTGAATGGCGTCTGTGAACCCGGGACACGTTGCATCTCCTGTGGATTCGGTGATCACTGAGGGCAAGAGGCACCTCTCGAATCTTTTGAGGGCCCCGGCCCCCCTCCTCAGCACCCAGCAGTGTGTGGTGGTAGGGAACTAAGTGTGTCCAGAAGCCTGCCCATCCCGCCTGTGGTGCCTGCGGGCCTGCTGCCCCCAGGGTGTCTGGGGGACTTCACAGGACAGAACGGAGTGGCCTCGCTCAGGGGGCACCCAGGCCTAGTGGGGGGAGCTGGGGATGAGGAACCCCACCTCCAAAGCCGTGGTCTGACCTGCTGGTCCAGTCAGTGCAGGGCCCACCACGCCATGCTGACCGAAAGTTCCCGAAGGATTGTGGCTGAGTCCTGGCATCCAACACCCTGGGGTCCCCGCATGGACACACCCTCTCCACAGTCACCAAGGGGTCTCCCCCGAGGAAGCCGCATGTCCATCCGGGGCAAACACGCCGAAGTCCTCCGTAGACCTGGAGGCCCGTAAAAACCAGGTGTGGGGAAGGTCAGTGGGAAGGAACGTATTCTGTCCCTTTGAGGTGGACAGCTCACGGCTCCGAGTCCCTGAGGGCACAGGGACACGCACCCTTGCCCCTCCCAGCGGGCCTACCCCCTGGGCTCGGTCAGGCTGTTTCCCTTTTCTGGCTGAAATCAGGCCACAGCAGTCTCCTCTGTTGTCATTTGGGTTTCTTTGAACTCCTCTCCTTTCTGTGCTCGCCCTGCTCTGGGTGGGGCTGGAGAAGACCCTTCAGGAACGCCGCACGGTGTCCCACACGCAGGGCTGTGATGTCACTGGGACGCCAGGTGGTGTAGTTTCGGGGTTTTTTTCCAGAACTGTGATTTATTTACAGTGTTTTTATTTGGGTCAGTGGGAAAGGACTGGCAATTAGTTGCCTTGGCAAAGGTTCAGTTATGCCTGAAAAAGGAACACAGACTTGACTTGTTGCATAATCGCAGGTAAACCACCTCCGGGCCGGGCTCCAAGCCCCACGTGTGGGTCTGGGCCGCGCGTGTCCCGACACAGCCTGGGCGGCAGTGCTGTCTCCACAGCGGGGACTGGGAGGTCTCTGCCACGGAGCCGGTTTAATGGTGGAGCTCGCTTGTCAGGGGACCATGGAGGGGAAGGGCTGACGGGCAGAAGCCCACGGTTGGTGCTTCACTGGGGCTGGGGCCAGACCACCCTGCCCGGGGCAGTCAATGCATTTTTCTTCAGAAGCGACTTGTGTCTGTGGGAGAGATTTAATTTCTTGTGTGCAGAGCGCTTTGTTTAAGTGAGACATGCACACAGAAGAGTGCGCAGATCTGAATGTACAACTGGGTGAATCGTCACTAAGAGAGTAGAACCCAAGACCACACCTCTGGGCAAAGAGCGTGGGCCCAGAAGTGCTCCTGTGTGTGGCCCCCCCACCCCCACCCCATGGCTTCCCCCGCAGGGGCCACTGACACCCCATGGACAAGGCTTCGCTTTACTTTTCTGAGTCTAAGTCAGACTTCTGGGTTCCTCATCACTGCCTAGGACTCTAAACAGCCAGGTCTGTAAACCAGAGATCGGGGGTTAGGAAGCCTGGGGCCCATCTGTCAGGGCATCACAAGTCAGGTATAATTTGTGCAGGGTCAGGACCACCGCTGGGACATGCTGGGGACAGAGCATCCTTGTTTGCAAGGCCTCCCCCCTAAGTACACAATTTGACAAAAAATGCCCTGCAGGGTGCCCACTGCCGTGCGAGGATGTGATGCATCCCCAAGGTTTATTGTGGCAGCCAGAGCAGAGGGGCTTCCGTGGGCACTTCCTGTCCAGCCGGTGCCCGGGAGGCTCCGTGCGCTCGTCCCCGGCACCCACTCTGCGTCGTCGGGGCCAGGAAACACTCTTCCTGTCCCTTGTTGTCACACACCCGTTCCGGGACAACGCCACACCTCCCGTACCAGAAAGGGGTGACGCTGCTCCTACTCACAGGTCACTGTGCTTCCCTGGACCGCGCAGTGCCTGCTGCCTCTCCCCAAGCCCTCTGCCTGAGTCCCGGGGACGTGTGTTTTAAAAATATTCTGCAAACTGCCAAGGGCTACCCAAATGTGTGTTCATGGTTTCTTTTTAAATAAGGATGTGTGTTTTTAAATGTTGGCATGTACCAACTGTCCGTCTGAGTTCTTTCAACTCATGTTCTTAAAAAGTCCTAACTTGGAATTTGCACCGAGGGCAGGATCTGAAATCAGTGTCCCAGGTCTGGGGAGGAAGCCGTGCCCCCTCTCTTGATCACATCCCCTTTACTCTTCTCACTCACATCCCCCACTTTGAGCTCCTGGTTCTGGCCTGCCCCAGGCACTCACCTGTGTGCTATGTTTGCCTTGAATTAGAATAAACACCCTGGTCTTCCTATTTTTCTGCCCCCAAATGCACTATCAAATCTGTCAGTCTTGACAGATTTGACACGCCCCCTCATAACCTGGGCAACCAAAAGGAAGGCCCCCTTCGCCCACACGCGTACGCTGCCGGCCTGCGCCCTGTGGCACATTTTTTCCTATTCAATATTTTTTATTAATCCCAGCCAACATCTCTTGTTTCTTGTTCCTCACACGTGCCTCCTCCAGAAGAAAGCCTAATTATTAAAAAATGCTATTTGCTTACCAACTAACATATTCTGTGGTTCCTGCCTGTCAAAAGACCTCCAAGCAGGACAGATTATTTTCTCCATTTGGCAAATCTGAGATCTGGGAGGGGGAAGCGCGTTTGAATGACAAAGTCCGGCGCCTTCCATTTAGCTCAGAGGACAGCGATCGGCAAAGCGAGGGGTCCCCAGGGCCAGTGCAAGACCAGGCACCAGGGACAGAGGCGCAGAATCAGGTCATTGGCCTCATATGGGGCCTAATGTTCATATTCATGACTTGCCACTCACCACCCTCCATGTCTTCATGTCCTGAGGTTGAGTTTATTCTTGCAAAGTGATGGAAACCGAAATAGGGGTCTGGACCCATCTGTGGCCGAGCAGGCCCCAAAGTGCACGTCGAGGATGAGCTGCAGGCAAAAATCTGTCACCTTTCTTTTTACTCAAGATTTTAAAAAAAGATTTTATGTATTTATTTTTAGAGAGAGAGAAGGGAAGGAGAAAGAGAGGGAGAGAAGCATCAATGTGTGGTTGCCTCTTGCATACCCCCAACTGGGGACCTGACCCGCAATCAAGGCATGTGCCCTGACCGGGAATCAAACTGCTGACCCTTTTGTTCACAGGCCTGTGCCCAATCTACTGAGCTACACCAACCACTATCCCTGAACTGATATCTTATATTCGCCCACAAAGAAAACCTCAGTGCTTCCCCCAAGTTAAAGTAGTGTGGACAAAATTCTCTGATCACGAATGAAAGCAACCCAGACAACTACAATAAAAGCCCCTACTACCTAGGAATGAAAAGCAGAAAGTGAACCCACAAAATCCACAACTCTTGGCTCAAAGAGGAAATGCAAACTGAAGTAGAGAAAATATAAAGGAAATATAAGGCATGGAAACCTACATGTCAGGATATACAGGATGTGGCCAAGGCAGTTTTGGAGGGAAATTTCATAGCCTTTCCTGCATATATCAATAAGCAAAAAGGGAAAACAAATTAAGCATCTTAAGAACAACATAATATGCTGAGAAATTCAAAAGAAAGGAGTATAAAAATAAAAGCAGACATTAACAAGTTGGAAAAGAGAAAAACAGTAGCAAACATAAATACATTCAAAATAGGTCTTTGGAAAATACAATAAAATAGACAAGTGGAGAACTGAACAACTAGTTCATAGGAAAGGAAATTCACCCAGTGTTTGAGGCTCCGCCTTCCTGATATCAGAGAAATGGCAAACACAACCACACCTAGGTACCATTTTTTTGCTTATCTGATTGGCCACCAGGCAAACACTTGATAACACACTGTGCCTGGAGGCCCAGGGGAAAGAAACTCTCTTCAACAGTTCTAACGGGTGTGAAAAATTGTGCCATCTTTACGGATGGGAATTTGGAAACAGCTCACAGAACAACAACTCCATAAACCCCGCCAATCCACTTCCAAGGGTTGGTCCCGCGGATATGTTCCTGCAAGGATAAACAAGTTTATTCCTTGAGGTGTTGTTTATCATAGAAAAGACTAGAAAAATCCTCAGTACCCATGGTTTAGTGAGCTGTGATCCTCTGTGCAATAGTGTGCTGTGCAGCTGCAAACCAGAGGGACTTATTTATCCGCCGGGATGAAAAGATCTCCAAGACATAATGTTAAGTGAGAAGGGCAAGGTAAAGAATGGTGTGTAGAATATGTTATCGTTTATATTTAAAATGATGGACTAAATGGAAAAAATATGTATTCGTAATTCCTTGGGTGAGCAGTAAAAAGAGCTTCTCAAAGGGGGACTCCAGAATGTGGTAGCTGCGGATCCTCATTCGGGAGGGTCAGGGACCAGGTAGGCGGAGAACGTGCACATTTTCACACTTGTATGCTTTGGCCCATGTGAAAATATCGTCTAGTCAAAAAACGTTAAATAACTCCTAAACACATGTCGTTGTTCCTGTATAAAAGGACAACCAATGTCTGTGTGTTGATCCCCTGTCCCGTGCTGTTGAATGCGTTTACTGGTTCCAGGACTAGATTGGCAGGTGGTCATGTCATCTCAAATAGGGACAGTCTGGGTTTTTTTCCTCTCCAGTCTGTGTGGCTTCTGTCCCTTTTTCTTGCCTTTCTGCAGTGGCTAGAAGTGCGAGCTGCGAGAGGGAACGGATTTGCTTCCCTCCCGATCTGGGACAAAGAGCATCAGCTCTCAGCCCTGGGTGTGATGTTGACTGTAGGTTTTGGGGGGCTCCTCTTCACCGAATTGGGTGAGTCATTCTGATTCCCAACAGGCTGGGAGTCGGTGGGGTTTTCAAATCTTAACATTGGTGCTGGTTTTTATCAAGTGCTTTTTCTGCATCAACTGATACGATGATATAATTTTTCACCATTAACCTGGAGTGTATTGATTTTCCAGTGTTACAACAGTCTTGCAAGTCTCAATGGGATAAGTCCCACTTGGTCAGGGTATAGAATTCATTTTATACATTGCTTGATTGAATTCACCAATCTTTTATAAAGATGTCTACATCTGAGCTTATAAGAGATTTTGGTTTGTAGTTTTCTTTTTTGTACTATTTTTGGTTTTGGTATGAGAGTAATTCTAGCCTCATAAAATAAGTTAGAAAATGTTCTCTCCTTTTCTTCTGGAAGAGGTCATATAAAATTAGGGTTAATTCTTCTTTAAATGGTTTCTAGAATTCTTAGGTGGTGATATTATGGAAATTTCTTTTTCTTAAACTTTTTCATTATAAAATTCAGTTTCTTTGAAGGTATAAAGTAGTTCAGATTATCTATTCATCTTGGTTGAATTTGATTTGTTTCACTTTTTGAAAAATTGACCTTTCTTCTCAATTGTTTAATTTATACGCATAAAGTTGTTCACAGTAATCTCTTATTTTGCTTTTAATGACTGCAGGATCTATAATGATATCTTTAATTTCTAGTATTGGTGATTTATGTCTCTTCTTTTCATCTTCATTTTTTGAGTACCCCTTGTAATTCAAACTCTATCATCTGTAAAACAGAATGATTATATTACTTTTCAATTTAGTGGCTTGAAACACCACAAATTACCTTCGCATTCTGGAGTCCAGAAGTCCAAAAGGGATGTCACACCACTAAAATCAAGGGGTCAGCAGGGCTGTGCTTTTCTGTGGACTTAGGGGGATGAAAGGGCTGTTTTCGCACCCTTTCCAGCTTCCAGGGGCTTCCCACATTCTGTGGCTCGTGGCTCTTCCTGTGGCCGTAGCCAGCAGTGGCTGGTTGAGTCTTTCCCACAACGCATCCCTCTGACCTCCTGGGCCACTTGTGGCTTCCAGGTGTAAGGACACCTGTGCTCATGCTGGGCTCACCCCGATGTCCGGAATAACCTCCCCGTGTTTCCCACACTCACCAGCTGATCGACACCCTCACTCTGTCTGCGGCGACCCTAACTACCCTTGCCACCTGCCCATGTAGTCACAGGTTCCAGAGGGTGAGGACATGGACAGGCTGGGGGACATCAATCTTCCTTCCGCAGTAGAGTATGTAAGAGTGTGTGGACATTTGCAGCGCACTGGTTTAATGTTTACTGAGCGCCGACTGTGCAACGGGTGGCCCTACCCTGGGCTGAGCCCTCTCCCCGGCTACCCAGCACTTGGCTCCCACTGCCATGAGCTTCTGGTTCTCGGCAGGCAATGTCACCGCACTCCAGGCCCTCCCAGTCCCCCGCCGCCCAGCTTTCCCAGACTTGCCGGCTGGGCTTGGAACACCTCTGTCTGCCCCTGACAGCCACCCCCTGGCCACTTCTTCCACCCAGTCAGCACAGCCTGTCTCTCCCTCCCTCTTGTCCTCCATCCCCGGGCCCCACCATCCATGGTGGCCGTGGTGCCCGTGTCCCCATCAGCACACTGGAACCCTGCGAACTGGGCACTGCACTGGCCCTGCAGGTTGAGGTGGGAGCACAGCTGCTGTCCCCTTAGCCGTTGTCCCCTGCCCCAGGCTCACTTAGCACGGTGCCTGGACATGGCCAGGGCTCCAGTGGTATGAGTGTTTTTTGCCGAACGCATGAACAGCCCCTGACTCCTCAAGGTTTCATTCGACCTTTGTTTTCTTTTCTTGGTTCTCTCCCGTCGGGGGTCTCTCCATGTCGTCAACCAACTGCTCTGAGCACAGGACTCGATCGCCCGGGGAAGGGGTTCTGCCTCCCAAGTCGCCCAGGCCCACCGGCTGGCCGCGCCCTCAGAGTTGTCCGTGTGTGTTCAAGCTGGCCCCGTTCCCAGTGCCACTGGTTCTTTCCATCCACATGCACGCCACTCAAAACCTGGCTGAGTGCCTTTTCTGCCGCCTCTTAGCTCCGAACTTTCCTGTGCTGTTCTGTCTCTCACGGGTGTCGACGGAAGGAAAAGTGAAACAAAGAGGCAAGATGAATACGGATTTTGCAGATGAGGTGTTGGGGAGAGAAGAACAAGGAAAACATGTATAAACTAGAAAGGGATGAAGACGTTTCCAAATAAAAAGAAGGGAAAGAATAGAACTTAGCTCTTGGAAATGGTATGTTTTCATGAACAGTTTTCATTCTGGCTCTGGATTTTTCACTTGAAATCTAAAGATTATGTCTCCACATTTCTAGACCGACCGAGTGTCCCGTTTTGTTTTGTTTTGTTTTAATCTTTTTCTGAAATGATCGTATCTAAATAGTGTAAAGTAACATCACTATGAAGTATGAAACAGAAACTGATTCTGGAATAGACGTTTTCCGTTATGTACAAGAGAGAATTAGAAATGTATATTCATGAATCCACAGCTAATTTCACCTTCTGGATCCCCGGCCGGGACGGAAGAATCACGGGCACCATGTCTGAAAAGACCTTCGGGTGGTCCTGTCTCTATGGAGGAGTTTCAGTGCCTTGTGTCTCTTCTTCCCGTGACGTCAGAGACAGCAGTTATTCCGCTTGCTCATGTCACTATGGTCACAGGTGTGTTGTTTGATTCTATACCTGCGTGCAGAATAAAACCATACAGAGCTGTGGAACACAGAGGGAGTACGGGGGACAGGTACCTCCTCACATGACCTTGGGCAGAGAGGAGACGAGGTCAGAGAGATCAGCCTTGGACTTCCCTGCATCCGGAAGTCTCCCCGGGCCCCTGAGAGGCGGGGCTTATGTGGCATAGATGTCATGACATGGAGACTACTATCTAGTATTTTCTCCTGTCTTACTCGGGCTAAGCTTTTTTTAATTTTTAAAGTAGTGTTGCTTTCTGTGTAATCAGGAGTGTAAAGAAAGTGTTTGTACTTCAACAAGGAATTTAGGAAATCCCTTTATAACTCAGACCTAGTTAGGGCCCCGACAAGCCCACCGTGCATAGACTTGACCACGTTGCCTCTTGCTCTCCTAATGCGGGGTGAAGAGGCAGACAGGGTTGCAACCTGGTGGGCCCAGGAAGACCCGGAGACGAGACCGACTCCTTCCGTTACCGTGCCCGTCTCCCTACAGAGCCCCAGACATCGCCTTTCGAACATGCAAACCTATGTCAGACTCACATAATGGGAACTGATTTGTGCAAATGATTGCAACGACTTTATAATTAAACATCTTGGGAGTTATATATGTGAAACAGATATCTCTGTATATACCGGGGATTTCATTACATCCTGGATTAAAAGAAACGCTGACCCACGATTGAAAACAGATGGTCAGTCACCTCAGATCCTAATGGTCCTTGGTAAGCAAGTGACACTGGATTCTGTGCCTTCGAGAACATTTTCCTCCACCTCACTGTCTTGCCAAATACTCATTAAGGAAGAACCACAAGGAACTCCCTGTTGGGTATCTCCTGGGCTTCCCGAACGTTAGAAACCAGCAGATTAGCAATACTGGGTTGGAAGGTCGTCTTAGGCAGGTACCCTCTCTATTTGTTCCTTCATCTGGCAGGAAACAGCCGACTCACTAAATCCCCGAGTTAACTTACTGTTCTTCCTACTTGTGAAACTCCCAAATCTGAAATTTAGATTATGGTTTGTCTCATGTCCTACCTTTGTGTTTTTAACTTTATGCAAATGAGCCAGTCATGGAAGAAGGGGATTTCTCAGATATTCTCCCTGTTATCGGTGAGACAGTGAGACCCCCCCACAGAAAAAAGACACCAAAATGTGTTTGAATGGAGAAATAGAGAATCAATTCTCAGAGATCTGATTGGTGCAGAACACAGAAGGAATTCGACTCCCCCGCTCAGCCAGCAGGTGAGGTCTCTTCATCTAAGGAGAGGCTTTTGTTCAACTCACCCAGGGACGGAGCCTTGGGGCTACACGGCCGGGGGCGGGGGCGCCTGGCCACAGTGAGCACAAGCTACATACGCCTCACAGTCTACAAGGACAGACGGATCTTACACAAATCACTTGAAGAAAATGCATGACTCATTACAGTTGTGCAAAATTGTGCAAAGAAGTGTAGCATCCTGCAACTGAGGGAGAAAATGTGCTGAGGTTGGAAAAACCTGGGCATATTCAAGGAACTACAAGAACCCCAGTGCGGCAGCAGCACCGAGGACCCAGACGCAGGGGCCAGATCACGGGGATCCAAGACCATGTCACAAGTTGGGGTGCAAGCCTGGGGACCGTGGGAAGCAACCGATGAGTTTTTATGTTTAAAAATGAGAGGTCAGTGTTTTAGGAAGCCCACACTGTTAGTGCCGAGGCTGACCATCTGAGAGTCACACTTCACAGGGCTGAGGCCGCCGTAGACGGTTAGCCTCTGCTGGGTCTGGGCAAAGTGCGCTGCAAACCTCTGGGAAGGACTCCCGTTCCAGGTGCCTGGAGAACGTTTGTTTGCCTTTCGTGGGAAGAGGCCAAAATATCCCACGACCAGGACCCTGGAAGAAGCTGATTCCAGCCCTCGTGGATGGCCTTGAGGGGTTCAGGACCACAGTAGAGCACGTTAACTGCAGAAGTGGCGAGAAACGCAGGAGACCAGAGTTAGAAGTGGAGCCTGAAGTTGTGTCTGGACCCCTACAGTCTCGTGACCAAACGTGAACGGATGAGGAGTTGCTTCCTGTGGACAAGCCAAGTGGGCGGTTACGGAGATGGACTCTATTCCTGGCAAAGATGCTCTGCAGGCTGTTGAATGACAACAAGCCTTTGCCTGTGACAAAAACGTTGGTAGAGCAGTGGCGGGGTTTGACTCCAATTTTGAAAGAAGTTCTGTGGGTAAAACGCTACCAAATCGCACTGCCAGCTGCAGAGAAATCATCTTTGAAAGGAAGAACCCAGCCTGCAGCAACCGCCCAGCTCGGTCGGCAGTGCTCGTCTCCAGGCGAGGCCCTCCACCAGCAAAAAGCTCACCACTCACTGGGGGCTCAGATGAGGGGTAGCATTCGTCAGCAATAGAGTGTTTTAAAATTAAGGTGTGTGCACTGTAACTGTAGACGTAATGCTGTTGCTCACTCCGTAGACGGCAGCATAGTGTAAACGTAATTTTTACAGACATTGGGGAGCAAAAACTTCATGGGACCTGCTTTATTGTGACTGTCCCTTTATTGCAATGGTCTGGACCAAACCCTGCTGTATCTTTGAGGCGAGCCTGAAACATCCATCAAGCCCACACCAGCTTCGTTGACCTTCCGTGGTGCCGCCGTTACGGAAGGAGCGGTCCCAGCCCCTGCCCTGCTGATAAACACCAACGCCTGGGTGACGGTGCTCAGGACGGTTCCTGTCACCGTCTGTGACCCAAGTGGGGGCCAATCATCAGTGTTTGCACAAGCCCTACAAGAATACACCAGTGTGTCAGATGGCAAACCGTCACTGCGGGCTGGGCCACTCACAAACGAAACCCCTATCCTGGGATCAAGTTCCCTGGATAGTGTAAAAACAACCTCATTACTTTCATTAATTTAGAGCCTGTAATAATTCAGACCCGGTAGATGTGACTCTTTACTCAGTAGAAGGTCACAGTTCAAAGTAGAAGGCGGGACTCAGAATGACTTTGTTAAAAAATTTGGGCACAGTGGGTTGCTGTGAATCTAATTTCACTCCTTTTGGATCTTCAGGTTTCAAAAGTAGTGTACAAGGTGTAAGCCTACGTTTATTTTTTAATGGTTTATTTTTATTCTATTGGCATTTATACCCCTTGTACCCCCTTCCACCTCCACCCACCCCTCCCCCATGCACCCTGCAGTCACCACACTGCCATCCATGCCCACGAGTCCTTTTTCTTTTGTGCTCCATCCCAGCTCTCGCCAACACCTCCATCCCGTTTATTTTTAACTGTAACTTACTGTTGAGACTTATGACCAGGTAAGACCCCCTTCTCCATCTTCCTGAATTTCCTTGCCCTCTCCTTCCCCCCTCACGCCCTTCCCCCGAGGACCCGAGGCCCCAGGGAGCGGGGTGCCCGCAGACTCCCATATAGCCTGGGGGAAGGAAAACTCGGGCGGCCAGAGGCCAATCCAGTGTCAGGGAGTTTCTGTATCAAATTAAAGATGGAGCTTGACCAAGATACGAGTGCACGTTAAAAAGTAAAACCACACACTCGTTGGAAGTACATCTCCCAACATACGCCTTTTCCTCATTTTTAGTACACATCTCACTGGGTGTAGACGATTTAATTCAACACGGATTTCTTGGAGGCAGGAGGCGTCCATGGCCGGACAGGCAACGGCTGGGCGCTGGGTGACTTTGCGGCGGTAAGAACGCGGGCAGTTGGACCTTCCGCCCCTGGGTGACGTCTTCCTACAGACACCACTGGGGCCGTGGTCCAAGGGAAGGGGCTTCCACGGTGTTCCTTTTAGGCAGGAAAAAAAGCAGGTTTCTCATGCATTTTAGCGCCACACAGGAAAAAAAGCGTAATGATCATCTGTGTATGTATCAGGCTCTCTCGGTTACTCCGAGACCGGGCAAGCAGATTCATTAATCACCCGAGGGAAGAGATCACCCAGGAACTGCGTCCCACCCTCAGGTGCATGGCACTCACTTCTGATTTCGGTTCGGTACCCCCACCCAGGAGCTCCGCCCACCCCACCCGGTCGGCAGTGCAGTCCTGATGTTCACGCTCAATCCGCGGGTCCCTGTGCGCCCACGTGTCCATGTGTGCACGCGAGGGGCGGTGTTACTAAGGGGCAGAACGCCTTTCTTTTCCCTTCCAGGTGCCTCTTGGCAGAAACCTCTGGTTTCTTCCTGTGTTAGGAATCTCCAAAGTGGCACTGAATTCACAGGTAGGTTTGCAGTCGACATGGCACTCAAAGCACTAGCGGCGTGTACCCGATGCGCCCTGGGTGGGAATCCACCTCACAAGCAGGGTGCCTGCGAAACTCCCCAGTGGCGGGGCCGAGGGGGAGGAGGGAGAGTGCAGGGGGAGGCAGAGGCTCGAAGCCCCTGGCGCCTGGCCTGGGTGCGAGCCACCCGCTGTTCCCAGAGGCGTCCTTTCTCCGGCACCCGCGGCCTAGCGGGCAGGGTCTGGGAAGGGGGCGCCCAGCCAGGTAGTGAATGGACACGGTCTCCTGTCCCAGACAGCAAACGTGCCCTTCGCCGGTTCCGTTTCCAGATGCATACAAGACCCCTCCCCCACTTTTCTGCGGATTTGATTTCTGCCCCGAGGAGTGGAGTGGCCCTCGTAATGACCACCCGGCATTATCTTCAAATTCTGGATGCTTTTTGAGGACTGGAAAAGACGTAAAAACACTGTGCCACCTGAGTTACAATGTCCGGGAAAGATAATAAAGTAGAGCACCGCCTTTTAACCAGCACACAAGTGCTGATGCGCCTGAAAGGTGTTTCCCCACTCCAAGTAGCTCCAAAAGGTACAGGTGCACCTCCACCTGCCGTTGGGGTTGTGTCTTGATAAACCCATAGAAAATGGACAATATCCTACGTCGAAAATGCATTTCCCACACCTCACCCAGGGAACATTGTAGCTCAGCCCAGCCCACCTCTCGCGCGCTCAGAGCACGCACATCGGCCTACAGTGGGGTGAACCCTAACCCGCCACGGCCACGCCCCCACCCGCAAGGCCGAGGCTCCAGCGCCTTTCCCAGGCTTTGATTGAGGTTGCAGACGACTTACTTCCAACAATAGGTGGCGCTTCACGGGTTTTGTTTGAGCTGACGCGCGGGCTGAAGTAACCTCTGCCTCCAACCGTAAAAAAACGAAAACAGCACGTTCAGACTCACCCAGTCCTTCGGTGTCTGCTTCCGTATCTGCTGTCTTCAGTAGCACCATTAGCATTCTGGGAGATGGCGAGAGGAAGAGCAGCTAGGGACTTCTGGAAAATACTATAGAGGAATCATCTGCTTTTTAAAATTTTTCTACTTATTTTCAACCTGAAAATTGTTATTCAATTACTTTTTAAAAAATATGTATTTGCTTTTTTAAAACTTTTAATGATGACAGGATTTACAAATTTATAGATGTGATTGTTAATGTTTTCAATGACCATTATGTCAACTAGAAGTAAAATGTAAACGATTAAAAATCCCTGATAACATTGAAGTGAGCTCATTGAGCTCCATGACCTGAAATTATTAGCAGATAGTTGCTCCATCACACACACCGTTCAATTATGTATTTAGACCTAAGAGTTCAGTCTGAGAAAAACAATAGTAAATCTGAATTAACTCAAAACAATTATAAGACAAATAAATTTATTATTTGAGGATGAAGCACCCAGAAAGGGGGGCACTCAAAACATTTAGCATACGGTGTTTGAGGCAGCGATAACTTACAAGAATTTATGCAGAGCCGTAAAGCTTAAAAAGTACCCTCTAGGTCCTGAGTCCCAGTGCAGTACGGTTTGGGAACGCAAAACGGCGTTACCACTTCAGCGTATTGATGAGAAAGCAAGCTAGGAGGCATGAAGTAAGGGTGACCACGCTAGACAGTGATAAAGCTGGGACATGACCATCGTATCAACTGACCCTGTATGTGGCAATCTTTCCCTGATGCCATGACATCTTCATACCTGTAATACCGGACGTGTGGACGTGGCGAGACAATATGGTATATCAGGTAAAGTTGTAGATCATGACACAGAGGAAGGGTGTAGTCAGAAGTCAGAGTTCAATCCATGCATCCTATCAATTATTACAGCCCACGTGAAATGTTTTTTATAAGTTGAATTATTTAAAATGCTCTAAGAGAATTACAAATCAAAGAAAATGCGATTGACTCTCTCTTTTAAAGTAAAATTTAAAAAACTTCTTGTAAATTTTTTGTCTTCTTTCTTCAAGCCATTTCATTAAATAAACATTCTACTTTTATTTCCCCTAGAAAGGAGAAACTATAGCCTTTGGTTATTTCAATAGAAATTAAAGATTAAAGTGGTCAAAGCTTTTAAGTCCTTTTTGTTTGAATGAAAACGTGGTTTGGTTTTGTTACTGTTCTAACTCAGGGTGCAGTTACAGGTTTAATCAAGTGAGGTTCTCACGTGTGTGTCCCTGAGGATGAAGATGGCCGGAGATGGGAATCGAAATGATGAGGGATCGGTGTAACTTTTGCTGACCAGAATCGAAGACGATAGCAGGTGTTCATTATAAGGGCCATGCTCCTCCTTGTTTCAGAAACCGAGTCAGCAGAACGGAGGCAGGAACCCTGTTTTCCTTGGAAAATGAAGAACAAGCGAGGGCTCCGAAGCCAGCATTCCCTGTCACGGACGGCGGGGGGGGGGGGGGGGATGGTGCTTACTCCTCAACCGGCTGCAGGACTCCTGAAGACCGCTTCGTGCGGGGCAAAGGCGAGTCCCTGTGCAATCTCAACGTGTGCATTTAATTAGGAAGACCCTTGCCGTGTAGTGGGGATGCAGTTTGTCTGAACTTGTCACTTGGGTTCTCTGTGAAGGAACACACCACTTAGGCACAAATTCAGGGCCCTTCCCTGGGCACGTCTTTCTCTTCTTCTGACTTGTACGAAAATAGCGTTGCTGGTGACCAGGGACACAGATGGCGTGGGGTGGGGTGAGAGGCTGACGGGGCTCGCTCGGCTCTGGCTGGATCCACCCACTTCCAGAATCTGGATCCAGTACGGAACAGTAGTGTTTCAGACAGGGCAGGATGGGAGTCTCGCTCATGGAAATGAAGGGAATGTTTATGGAAAATTTACAGAATATGTTGGGCTATTTCTGTCAACTACAAAGATTGTTTACAAAAGGAAACTGAAAATAAAACGGCCTGTGCTTGCCAGCTTTTCTGGGAAGTAATCTAGTGACTCCTGCCCTAGAAGGAGAGGCTTAGTTCCTGTTCCTGGCTCCTCATTGATTTATTAGACAC
The DNA here is from genome assembly GCF_014824575.4 of Sturnira hondurensis. Taxonomy (NCBI): domain Eukaryota; kingdom Metazoa; phylum Chordata; class Mammalia; order Chiroptera; family Phyllostomidae; genus Sturnira; species Sturnira hondurensis. Next base: position 26,394,103 of record NW_028082759.1, on the reverse strand, counting down.
TGATAGGCTAACTCACCAGCTTCTGCAATTTTTTTTCTTGTTTGCTTCTCAAGATAAAAGATTGTATTTATTCTCACGGCCCTACAGACACATTACGAGAATTAATAAGGTATTATTTTTCAAGCATTTTGAATACATTATAAGTCTGCTATTTTGGCAAATAAAGTAGATAAATGAATGTGTTAAGCCTCTCCGTACTCCACCTTTTAAAAAAATCACTAGCAGTTACTGGTTTTATTTTGCTTTATTCCTTTTTTTTTTCCCCAAAAATCAAATCAGCAGAAAAGGTGGCTGATCTTGTTTTCACATGAAAAGGAAGAATAAGTCAGGACTCCCTCTCCACCTTGTAGACCTATCTTAAAACAAGTAAATATCCTTGGGAAAACCTTACAATAGTTTCCAGTTTATTATGTTGCTTTTCCTTCTCAGGAAAAATTTATATTCCAGCTATTCATTTGTAGCCTGCATTGTAATTAAACTTACTAAACAGAGAACAATGTCTATTTTAAGCTAAAAATTTAGAGTTTCTATGAAGTCTTATACTTGTAGGAAATCCAAAGGAAAGACGAGGCTCTTTTTTTTATCTTTAGAGAGGAAGAGAAGGAGAAAAGGAGAGAAATATCAATGTATGGTTGCCTCTGCTGTGTCCCCTGCCGGGAACGGGTCTGCAACCCAGGCATGTGCCCTGACTGGGAATCAAACTACGATCCTTTGGTTCGCAGGCCTGTGCTCAATCCACTGAGCTACACCAGCCAGGAGGAAAGACAGGTTTTACTAAATGTCTTCTAGATCAGGGTGGCAGGGCCATCCCTGTATTTATTTGTGATCTAGCACAGAAAGAAAATTGTGCCCAGGTATTTTAGGTCTAAGTGCTGTAAAGGGTCACTGGCCATCTCTGTGTAGCATGATATTCAGTTTCTAAATAGAATGCGACCCATGTTGCAGACAGTGTTGCAGAGAAAATGCCATGGAGTTTATGTTATCATAATTTAACAATGCCTAATCTCATGAAAGTTGTAATGTAAGACATCTGTGGTTGGTTGAAGTTTACGTGTAATCGAAATCTTTCTAATGTGTTTCTGCAGGATGCAGGCGAGGCTTGGTGCTCCCTCTCCTGGTGCCATCGCCCTGGCCAGCAGACCTCGCGTCCCGAAGCCTTGCTGGTAGCTGGGGAAACTGTGAAGAACCCAGTGAGCTGTCCTGAGATGGTGTTCTTCTTCTAATGCGACTGTTCCAGATGAGTTCACAGTGGTCGAGAGCCCTATCCATCCTCATGTCAAGTTCATTATATCCCCAAATATAACGAGATCTATGAGAAAAAAACAGAAAACCCATGCAATAAAGTTGACTTCATCCTTCTAAACAGCCTGTTTCACTACAGTTTTTTAAAAGCAAGACTGAGTATGTCACTTCTTGGCTTAATTCTTGGTCTGTGTGGTTTCCTAGTGTTGATTTCTGGTTGCCGATGCTCTTCGAAGCGCCCTGGGTTCCTCAGAGGGGGTTTCAGACACCCTCAGGGCTCGGACCTCTGTGAGCCTAGCATAGGAAACAGATGCTGTTTCCACAGAATTTCTTACTATGTGAAGGCGTTTTAAACATTACTCTGAACTGGAAGTTTCAATACTCAAATTTATATAGGATTTAATTCTGGAGTTTTATTTTCTTGGCTTTGTTTTCCTAACGGTGTTAAGCTACTTCTTATATGTAGCACCTGGAAAAAATATTACCATAAAGCGCATGTATAGTTATCCTCATTGCATCATTAAGTACACAATTTCTATAATAAATATCTAAAACCCAGTAGTTTCAATGGAAACAAAAAAGTTTCCTACTGATTCAAATGATTTTTTTCAGTGACAAGTCATGTATCAGTAAACACTATGAAACTTCTTGGTACGTTATTTCCATTTTAATTGGTTGCCAGTTAGCTGATTAAAAAAACAAACAAACAAATGGGTTAGGCTTGTTTTGGCAAAAGTATATATATACACATACACACATTTATTCCACAATTGAAGGAATTTGGGATTTTAAAAACGGGACTGATTTGGGGGAAACTGTATCACAAGCCAAGGTGAAGTACATAGGATGACATCGACAGCAGGACACCTCCCCGCTGTGACACGCTGCTCCGCACACCTGCAGGAAGAAGTCCTCCTTCCGAACCCCCAGCTCTCACCCACTCCGAACGTCCCTTTCGGTGGGACCTGTAACAGGGTGTCATCCTCTTATTATGTCAACAATCATTTTCTCTCTAGCTGATCAGAAGCGGCGGCTTCACAGAGCACGTTCTAAAACTTCCTTTTAGCCTTCAAAATGATTTTCTAACTCGGCTTCGAAGGTGGGGTTCACCTCCTTTTAGGAGAGCGACGCGCGCGCGTGGCCGACCACGTCTGGAGGGTTTCTTCCATGGCACGCTGCCCGCGCAGGGTGTCCGGAGGCGTCCTTTCGGAGGATGTTTACGACACGGGTCTGCAGGACAGCGTTTCCAAGCTGGTGCGCGCCCAGCGAAAGAGGAAACGACCGCTGGGGAAATCCCGTTCCAGGTTTTCGGGCAGCCCGCGTGATTGACACATGATATCACGGGAGGCGGGTCCTGGAGTGGAGGTGGAGGTGCAGGCCGGTTGCTGAAATTGTGCGGAGCCGGAGGGGGACTGCTCTGTAAGGCGAGCGGTGGTTTGCAGAGCGATAGCAGACGGAGCTCCCTGCCCCGGATAAGGAGCAGCCGCAGCCGCTGTAAATGTGCCCGGAAAGCAATTTCCAACCTTTGCAGTAGGTAAGAGCCATTTCCTTCCTTTCCTTCCGTAGACGTTTTAGGAAAGATTAGGTGAGAAATGTCGGCTTTTGCAAGGAACGGAGTGTTTCTTTGAACTCGTTTTAGATCTGGTTGCTGCAATTCCAATTACCAGTAGCCTTCGCACTGCTAAAACCAGTGCTCTTGAAGCAAAATGCTACCATTGGTTGGGGGGGGGGCACCCCCGCAGGGGCCCTTTGATTACTTTCCCACTCTGCGAGCAGTAACGAGTTTAAAGTCCGAAACGGCCGGCTGAGCGACAATTTGGGCGGTTTGCGCGGAAGAGGGGCTGGCGCTCTGCGTGCGGACCCGGGGCGTGTTTGCTCAGGCCTTGTTGGCGAAGCGATAGTTTAAAACCTGAATTTCCCGTCTCTGTGTATTGATTTCCAATGCGCAGAGGCGTTGCTTGAACGCCATTTGAACTCCCAGGCATTCCAAAGGGGCAAAAGCACTTCGGCAAAAACGTGCAAGACTGCATGTTACTTTGGTTCGCTGCTGACACGCCGACTGCGCCCGCCTGTCAATCACAGCCAGCACCCACAGCCTGCACATGGCAGCGGGAGGCGGGCGGCCCGCCCCGCGTCCCCGCTCCTGGAGAGAGGGAAGTTAATGTGTTTTTATCTCCAATCCTCTGTGGCAGGCACCTCCGCCGAGGCACAGGAGGATCGGAGGACTGGGGGAGAGCGCTGGCCCGGGAGGCTGACCTGCCAGGACCCGAGCGCCCGGGACGCGGCGCCCACTTGCACCGAGTGAGGATCCGGACAACGCGCGGACCTGTACGGGGCCGGACTACGCCCCGCCTCTTCCCCCAAGAGCCCCCCAACCTCGCTCCCTTCACCGCCCCCCTAAAAGAGCGGGTAAAAAGGGCCCACCCACACCCCCGGGGAGCAGCGGCCTCGGCTTCGCGGGCGTTCGCTCCTGGGCCCTGCTGCAGACGTCGGTGCCAGACTCGACCCGGGCACGGGAGGGTCGAACGTCCGGGACGCGGATCTGCGCCCGTCACCACCGTTGCCTTTCGCGGGAAAAGCGATTGGCACTGAGAAGCCTGCGGTCCGCGCGCGGCGCGCACTGTCCTCCCCGCCGCTCCCCAGTCGGAGCCCCCGAAGGACTGCGTTCTGGTTCTCGGACGGGCTGCGGGAGAAGAGCCCAGAAGTGGACGCTTCTGAGCCGCGCGGCCAAGGGGAGCTGTGAGCTGTCTGCGCCGGAGCCGTGAGCTCCGCGGCCGGAAGGGGGCCGCGGGGAGCGCTGCAGCCCGGCGGCGACGCGGGCCATGCCCCCTCGCCTGCCCCGCCGCGATTGATGCGGCGCCCGCCCGCCGCCCGCACCGAGACCTGGGCCCCCAGCCACCGCCGCGGCCTAGGTGAGTGTGGAGCGGGCGGGTGGCAGGTGCGGGCACAGGCGGAGGACAACGACGCAGGGTCTCGGTCCCCAGTTTCGTGGAGAGGCAAGGCCGTGGCCCGGATGTCCTTTTGGGGGACACTTCCATTCGAAGGTGGATTCAAGGAGACTTTTGGGCCAATCCCCGAAGGGCCAGGAGTTTCTTGACTTGTGCCGGCATCAGGCTTTCTGTGGCGGAGTCGGGGTGCGACTGGACACCGGACAGGGCCGTGAGCGCGCGGGGCAGAGGGCGGTGCGCGTTCGTGTGCGCGCGTGCTTGGGCGCGTAAGTGTGGGTGTGTGCGCGCCCGGGAAGGCATACCCCAGAATTCACAGCAACCTTAGTGCAGGACCAGCCTGCGTCCCCGAGCCCCAAGTCCTGCCCGTGTTGCCCGTGCGGAGCGGTGGGGGGGGCATGGTCCCTTTAAAGGGCAGCCCGCCCTCCGAGTCATGGACATCTCCGCCTCCGCCCCCAGCCTGCTGGAGCGGGGGAGAGGACTTGTTTTCATTCATAACTTTTTCCTTTTCCTTCCTCTCCGTCAACTATTTATTCAGCGCTCTGGGCTCGGAGCGCAGAGGGCGCGCTCCCCCGCAGGCCCCGCGCTGTGGCTGCGCAGCGGTGCGGCCCCAGCCCCGCGCCTTCGGCCCGGGCCCTAGGAGGCCTCTGCACGCCCAGGTGCAAACGGGCGCTGCGGACCGTCCGTGCGGCAGGCCAGCTCGGAATCTGTGGGCCACCTCGGTGGGGACGAAAACAGGTTTTGGAGAATCCACGGCGATCCTTAGGATGTGAGGGGCTTGTTCGAGAAGGTATCGATTTGGATCGTGTTTTCTCGGGGCGAACCGTTGTCCAGAGCATGTGAGCGTGTTGAGGGGTGGCTCTGGGACTGTCCCTGCTGCCCAAGGGACTTTGCCTCCGACCAGAAGTGGCTCACTTTCTTTTCATCTGCTGATCGACCTCCCCAGGCGGCAGGGACTTAGTGACCAGGGTCAGTGACAACGCTGCTTACAGCCGCGCCTGGGGTTTTCTCTCCGCTCTTTGAACCCCCCTGCAGCGCGTTTCCTGCCGAGAGGACTCTGCCTTAGTGTTTCCCACACTCTGCCGTGGGAGCCGGGCCCCTCGGGACTGCAGGGCGGGACCCCGCAGGCCGGGACCGAGTCCGAGTTGGTTCCTGGCACAGAGGAGGAAGACTCAAGCAGATCCTTGGGAGATCCGAGTTAGGGAGAATGAGGAAAGGGACTCCCCGGAGCTGGACTCGAAGACAGCCTGGGGACCCCTCCACTCTCGTTGTTAGCCGATGTGGGCTTTTCTATGCTTTTATTCCTTAAGCTGGTGGTTTCCGGCTCAAGGCGGCGGCACAGAATGGGCATTTTTCTTTTCGTGCTTGAGGGGGGTCGCATCTGTAGACTTTGGGAGGAATTTGTGTGAAAAATATTCTAGTTTACAACTGACTGAAAACGGAAACGTTTTTATGTTTGGTAGTTTGATTTTCGAAGAATGCAGTATAAGTGAGCAACAGTTTACTATTGCTAAGGAAATACAGTTGCTCGTTTTTATCAGGATTTTTTAAACAATGTGCTTATTTTATTACAAGAAGCACATTGATTCAGAGTCGGCAGTGTTTTTGAAAATCAGGCTCTCTCATATAAAATACAGTTCTTTAAATCAGAGGAAATACAGATAATTAAAATGGCCAGGATTGCCCCCTTAACTGCTTTGAAGGCCTGACACTTACCAGTGCATGATGAGTTATCTTGTTGCGTGAGTGAGCCTTTACTTAAACTTTTAAAAGTTCTTTCATTATTTCAAACCTGAATACTCGTTAACGTGAACAGAACCGTACATGGGTTTGTGTGTGCGTGCCCTTTCGTGGCCATAAACACCGAGAACTTCTGCCTTCGTCTGTGTTCACTTTGCGTCTTGTACATTAATAACGGGCTGGTTGGAAAATCCTGGTTGCTTCTGAAGATGACGTCTGATCTCGAGAGTCCATTTTACTTTGCCATCTCTTTTTTAATGGATGAAGTATGCCCCGCCTGACCTCCTCACCGTTAATCGGACGCTGGAAACAGCAAACAAATGGCACAAAAATCAGCAACACCCAAACTGGCTTTCCGTGGACGATTCCCTCTGTGGGGACACCGGTGAAGGGGCCCTGAGCTTTCTAGTCCAGTGCTGGTGCTGGGGGTCCCCTCCATGGGCAAACTCCATTTTAATTGTTTGTTCGATTCGCCACCAGGAAGGGGTTACTCCTCCTTCATTCCGTTTTGTAAAAGTTGAGTAACCTGATTTTCATGGTGCGGGCAGGGGGGAGCTCTTGCTCACAGCTCACATTCTTCTCCCATGATGCGGTCCTCGGCCTCTCTGGGGCTGGACCCTGGCCAGGACCCCAGCATCACTGTCATCCGCTGATGAAGGTGATCATTACCAGGTGCTTCAGGCGATTTGTGACTGGACAGGGTTTGTCTGCCCCCTCCCCCCAGTACTTCCTGTCATTTATTTTCTCTCTCTGTTTTTTTCATGTTTGATTTCCTTGTAGGATTTCAGATGCATGCCAGGTCTCCACTGACATCCAGCACCCGAGACCACCACACATGGATCCCCCAAACCAGCATGGCAGTGGCGGTTCCTTGGTCGTGACCCAGCAGCCTGCCCTGGCCAGCCGGCAGCGGCTGGACTACGACAGAGAGCTTCCGCCTGCTGCTATTTTGTCCTTGGACCAGATCAAGGCCATCAGAGGCAGCAACGAATACACTGAGGGGCCCTCGGTGGTGAAGAGACCCGCCCCGCGAGTGGCTCCCAGACCCGAAAAGCAGGAGAGGACTCACGAAATCATACCGATCAGTGTGAACAACCACTACGAGCAGAGGCCCACAGGCCCCCCGGGACACGCGGGGCTCGTCCATCCCGCCCGGGGCCCCGTCCTGAGCAGGTCCACCAGCACTGGGAGCGCCGCCAGCTCTGGGAGCAGCGGCAGCGCATCGTCGGAGCAGGGGCTGCTGGGAAGGTCGCCCCCGGCCAGACCTGTGCCTGCCCATCGCTCGGAGAGGGCAGTCCGGGCCCAGCCCAAGCAGCTGCTGGTGGACGACTTGAAGGGCTCCTTGAAAGAAGACCTGACCCAGCACAAGTTCATTTGCGAGCAGTGTGGGAAGTGCAAGTGCGGGGAGTGCACGGCCCCCAGGGCCCTGCCGTCCTGCCTGGCCTGCGACCGCCAGTGCCTCTGCTCGGCCGAGAGCATGGTGGAGTACGGCACCTGCATGTGCCTGGTCAAGGGCGTCTTCTACCACTGCTCCAACGACGACGAGGGCGACTCCTACTCGGACAGCCCCTGCTCCTGCTCCCAGTCCCACTGCTGCCCGCGCTACCTGTGCATGGGAGCCATGTCCCTGCTCCTGCCCTGCCTGCTCTGCTACCCGCCCGCCAAGGCCTGCCTGAAGCTGTGCCGGGGCTGCTACGACTGGGCCCGCCGCCCGGGCTGCCGGTGTAAGAACTCCAACGCCGTCTACTGTAAGCTGGACAGCGGCCCCTCCCGGCCGCGGGGGAAGCCCTCCTGATGGGGTGGCGGGCGGCACCTCCTGAACCCCCCCCCTGACTTGCAAGGTGTGGCTGTTGAAAAAGATGCTGTTAGATACTGGCTTTCCTTCCTTCGCGGCGGTGCCCTCTCCTGCCGTCTCCACCCCTGTTCCCAAGGCCTCGTGGACGCCGCCCTCCATGAACAGCCCGTGAGAGTGGACAGGGAGACCGCCCGGCTCCCGCTCAGGACAAGAGCCTCTGCCGCGCACTGGAGAGCGCGTCGGGAGTCACTGCTGGGTTTCATGAAGCCTTTCCCTTCTGCAGGCAACGTCCCCAAGTCGTCCCCAGGGACGTCTCCACACACACCCAGGCCACGGCGATTCAGAGCTTTTTTTCACGGGGTTGTCCTGGGGGCAGGGGAATTGGCTTTTGAAGAAGTCACCATTTGATTGCTGAAATAAGCTATGTATTAAGTCTTTCCAAGTAGGTCTGTCTTCATAGTGTTGGACCCGCAAGTAGCCTAGGGCATATTTTTGTTGTAACACACAGATTCCCCCTTCACCACTGCCTTCTTGCCCCTCAGAGTTCTCGACTCTCAGTTTTGACATTATCTTATTCGAGAGATGCCAGGTATTATAATTATTATTGTTATTTTTTGTATGTAATGCTAGATCCACTCTACAATGTAAATCTTCACATTGGAGATATATTGTATCTTGCTGATCCTTATTCTAGCTTTTATATTTGTGAAGGACTCAGCTACCTTCCTTCCACACCCCATACTTTTCACCAAATTTCTTCTGTTGTTGAGGGGGCCCTTGGGTTCCTGAAGTTCCTATTTATAGCTGATCAGTCCACAGGTGTCGGAGAAGTGTGCCGTCTAAAGAGATCTTGGCCCCTTAATGGTCCCTTTGGGCCCTTGGTTAGTTAACAGCTGAGGATGTCTAATTTTTCTGTGTTTTCATGGCCTTAACCACAAATTGTGGTGCTTTTTGTATATTTTATGTATAAATCACAAAGTTGAATTCTGACTATTTTTAAGACAAAAGTCTGTTAAACTTTTTTATTGTAAAGAATATTTATTATGCGAATCTCTATTATTTTATGGTATTTATTTCAAAAGACTGTTGAAATGTACTCATGTCTGAATATAACAAAATATCAATACATAACGGAAAATAAAGTGATACGAAGAAAGTACATATGTTAACTATAATGCAGAAATATATGAATTAATGAAACTGTCTCTTGATTTCTTCATTTACTGGCCAGTACTGTTTGGTGATTTTGGTTACTTGCTATGGTTCTTTCTTCAAGCACGGCCATATAATTTTTTTTTACCCTTACCATACCCAATCTAGACACAGGTGAGCTCAAATTTTAAACTAGCTGTTTCCTGGAAAATGCAGTGAACAAATTAGTCATCCAAATTGATTCAACAAACTCCTAAGCGAGTCTCCATAAAGTGAAAATGTTTTGCACTCCGTATAAACAGTCACTTCCACTTTGGCTGTTTGGTAAGCAAGAGGCTCTGTGTGTGTCACAGTTTCTTGGAAGGGGACAGATCTAGAAGTTGGTAAAAATACGTATCTTCACTCACTTGGGTTGATCCAAAATTAGTCTTCACCAGCAAAACTTAAAAGCGCACTGAGTTCTGCAGCATGCTAGGAGTTCCCGGCATGGTCGCTTTAGTGAGACATTCTAGAAGTCACAGTACGCCAAGGGGGTAGTTCACGTCATCAGAGAGTTTTTTAAAAGTATTCCCGCTTTAAAACCCTGGTTGTTTTAAGAACGCCCTGACCTTTCCGTGTCCTCTGGTGAGTCTTGAACACAGCCCACTCAGGTGATCTGTCGTCATGTCCTGTGGGGTAAGGAATCTGAAGACCTGAAACTTCATGTAGAAAAAGTGAGTATTTTTATTTTTTTTAGTCTGCTGAAACTGATATACAGCTGGTATTTTGGGGGCCCCATAACATCCTGTCCACGGGAATCCTCAGAATTGCTTCACCAACAACCTGGCCTACGTGACGTGCCAGACCCATCGATGATCTGCATGTGAGAACATGCTGACAGAATTTGAACCCAGGATTCAGTCTCTCAGAACTCTCATCCAGCCGTCGTGTGTTGATTGGTATCTCTTGGGTGATTTGGTGCCTAGTTATAGAAGTGTCGTTCTTCATAAATAGGCCTCGGTTTTGTTTGAATCAGACAAAATCCGAGTGACAGAAGCTTGCTTTCATGCTTCCCCTTCCAGCCCCCAAGCCTCTTAGTTAGCATTGTGGCATTTGATCAAATTGTTTTCTTTCATCTCTGGGTGGATATTCGTGTTCTAGAGGCTACTTCATCATCTGGTCTTTCAAAATGTCAACTGACTTCCTCTCGTACTTAAGTTATGCGATGTTATCACTGGTCCCTTAATACTGAGTATTTCATTGAGGTTTGGCTCCTTAGTGAATGACATGTTTAAGGTACACACTCCCCCCAAAGTACTGTGTTATTTTTTTCTGTTATTATTCGGACCCTTGGTGTGATTTGGAGCTGGGGTAAGCACTGTCTGTAGTTCTGACAACCAGACTGAAGCTGTAGTTCTTGTTGAGAGAAATGTATAACTTCCATGGGCATACAGTACGTTGGGGAGTTGTAACTTCAGGCTGTGTGTGCGGAATGCAGTCGGGTAACAGGATGGCCCTGGGGTCTGCCGCAGTGTCTGGCCCGCCCTTGGACGCAGCGGGAGGTCAGAGGTACAGATTAAGACAGGTTTGGCAGGTGGCAAAACCACTTGGATTCAAAACTTCCTCCTTCGTGATGGTTTATGCCCAGAAGGAAAAATATTAGGGTGCATCCTCTTAAGTGCTTTAAAATATGAGGCTCGGAAAGGTATTCCCAAAGCTGAAATTCCCACAGTACCACTGGCCATGGATTTGACCTGCCAAATGAAAAGTCACGTGCCAGGGAGATGAGCCAACCTCCTTTCTATTCCACATTCGTTTTCTTCCTCAACTGCTGCAGCTTCACAGAATGAACCTTTTTCTTAGTTTCTTTCCAGCATATTTTTCTGACTGCCGATGTTTTTTCAAGAGAATTTAATTGTGACTCAAACCGATACCGATCGCTGTCATTGGCTAGTTTCCTGTTAACAGTGTGTGTGAAATGCAACCTAGCACAACGAGGAAGTGGGATCGGCCAGGTAATGCTCCTTGTTTGTGAAGGCTGAAGGTGAATCCCAAACTGTAGCCTGTTGCAGTTAGTCTGTGGTTTTCAAAACCCAAACCATAGAGCATTCCAGTTGCAGCTAGGAAAGATAGAAGTTAAAACGCAGGGGTCTTCAAAGTGAAAGGAAGGAAGTTAGAAATGAATTGTGTTTCTACCCTGAAACTGGTGTCAGAACCAGCTCAGAGGGCACATTCCTAGAAGATTTACTTTTTGAAATTGTCTCCTTTTCCTAAATCATTAAAAAAAAAATAAATTGTTACATTTCATGGAGGTTTTTATCTGTAGCTCTTCAGCAAAAAAACAAAAAACAACCCCTTATTGAAACATGGACATACACACAGTGCTCATCTGAAACTCCACGCCATGCAGACTTTGTTATCCAAGAGAGTTTGGAACCCTAGAATATCTTGAAAAGATGTTCAAAACAGTTGAGAGCTGTTTTTTCCGTTATTCCACTGTTCGGATATAACCAAGATAGCGACATACTTAATTTACAAGTTACTGATTCTTCTCTTACTCTCTCAGACGGCTACCAAGCCGTGTTGCTGCCCGACTCTAGGAGCAGGAGGTTCGACAGCTAGACCTGCACTCAGAGCCCGCCTCGCCTGCGGCTCCTCCGCTTTGTCGGACGTTTCCAAAGTGTCAGCTCCCAGGACTCTCCCGGGGTGGGGGGAGCTTCTTGTTCTTGTACTGTAGTCTGTACTCTTGGGGGACTTCATCTGGCCATCTCGAGCAGCTTTCTTAGCGTTGTGTCTTCATGATGAGGGTGTGGAGACCAAGGCCCAGCTGGAGCAGGGGACCTGCGGGCGACAGGGGCCCAGAGCTGGGCTCACGGGCCGGCGGGCGGGCCAGCATTTCCTTGGGTCGGGCGCCGGGTGCTGCGCTGCACATTGGCCTCCAGCCCTGCGTCCTCTTTCCCGGGCGGGCGCTCTCCCTTCACAGCGAGTGTGTGTGCTCCTGAGTCAGGGAACGAGGGCTTCTCTGCATGTGCCCTTGGCTCTCAGCGACAAGTAGCAAGTGACTGTGTTGCCACGGTTATTTTTCATGTGTGCATGTCAAGGTTAGCAGCTCCATTGGGAAACGGCACATGTGCCTCCTCTGGCCAGGTGTCCATGAGCACGTGGAAGGATTCAGTTTGTGGAAGGGAGGGTAACTGGGCATCCAGATTTAAGAACTCGGGTGATGGTCCCTCTGACCATTATTCCGGGGGCAGTGCGGTCACAGTCTCTGGAGATCGGATCCAAACGGTCTCTTTTGTCCAATTCAAAAGACCCATGTTTTCTGCCAGACAGTCTAGTAGATGGGGCACCGATTCTAACTGCTGGGATGGTCGGGGAATCTAGACCTGGGCAGCTTGGGTGGATATGCCAGAAGCCTCCATCGTTTAGCCATACTCCAAGAGTTGCTTTTGATAAGATGCTCATGGAACATACTGTTAGTGCTAGAAGGAAACCTACAGCCATTCAATTAGTCTTCGGCTGAGAGATGGGAAAGCCAGGCCCACAGAGGTCACTCACCCAAAGTCAGGGTCTCGGTGCCAAAAATAAAACAAACTTCCTGGAAACCTATGTGCTGCCTGTGGACACGTGGTAAGTGGTTGGAAGGAAGGAGGTTGTTGAGGATGGCTTGAAGTCGCGGGTGAATATACATTATCAAATTGAACAAATGTGTGAAAGTACCATGGACTCGTGGTCGTCCGGGGCAGAGTACTGAGTGCCATGGAGGGGCTCAGAGGAAAGGAGCCAAATGAGTTCGATGTAGGGCAGTAAGCGAGGTGGGCCTCTTTGGGAAACGTGAGTTCCGGTTTGGTTAGCAGCGGTCCCCGACTCCAGCTGTGTGTGAAAACCACCAGGTAGTAAAACACAACCACAAACTGTGCTGGGGCCGACACCCCACCAGGCCAGCCAGTCAGAACCTCCGGGCTGGGGTGTTGCTTTGTCCTACAAGTCCCCCAGGTGGAATAGATTAGAGGTATGTGGAGGGGAATTGTGAGGGATTAAAATAGCAGATTTAGAGAAAGAAAGCCAGAGATGTTAAGGATTGGAACTGGCTTGGAGGTCGGTGGGAATGGGAAGAAGAGGCCAGTGTGGCCAAGCGTCCCTTCTCTAGGGCTTGGTAGGTATTTGCATGTGGGCTTGTGATGGAGGAAAGAACTAACAGCGGAACTGAGCTCGGGACCTGGCTGAATGGGCACATAGTGTGTTTGTTAGAAGAAGTGGGTGGAGTTCGTTTAGGAGTCAGGTGGGACGGGAAAAGTTCGTTCTCTCAGGATAAACCCTTCAGGTGCTGGTGAGTCTCCAGCTGGTCCTTGAGGAAGAAGTCCTGAGTTTAAAGGAGGTGGCCGGTGGCCTGTCATCCCCATGGGGGTGACACGGGAAAGGACAGGATTGAAGCAGCCCGTGGACTGCACCTGGAGGTGACCATACCCACCCGCAGGGAGCAGAGACAGGAGGGGTACAGGGCCAGGAGGTGAGGGGTGGTCTCAGGAGCACAGGCCCCAGGAGACGGGTGCATTTGAGATCGGAGGGAAATTTCCAGATGGAAGCTAGTCATCAAATATCAAATGCTGTGGAGACTCCCAACTCGACCTGGTGGGTGGTGGTTAGGGGAAATCATGGTAATAAAAGCCAGGTTGCATGAGATGAGGAAACACGGGAGTACCTGAAGATAACAGCTTAGACTCTTCTAGAAATTTGGGGTAGGAAGGTAAGTAGAGGCAGGTGCAGAGGGTTTTTTAGAGTAACCGAAACCTGAGCCTCTTCGTGGAAAGAGAGCGAAGGCAACAGAGCAGGAGAGGCAACGGCTGAAGGGGCGCAGCTGCCCGAGTGGGAGGAGAGGACAGAAGAGGGGCCAGGGGGTCTTTTCCCCCAGGTGGGAAAGCTCTTCTCCCAGAGCGAAGGATGAAGGGAGAGGAGGAGGAGGAGAAAGACAATGGAGTCTGAAGCCAAGAGGAAGAAACTGCACCCTGATTTGGGTGAGTAGAGGATGCCCTTCAGTCAATAGTTAAGACTCGTCGGGGACCGACTTGGGTCTTGAGAACCGGGGTCTGGGGTGGCTTCTTAGGGTGCTGCTGATGCACCGTCAACACCCACAAAGGGAATTTTTTTGTGGGCTACTAATCGGCTTTCAGATTTTATCTAGATGTTCCTTCCTCACAGCAGCTGGTGAGAGGGGCAGAGAGCAAGGGGCCTGTGAGACGCGGTGGCTTTGAAAGAGGTCAGGAACTTTAGGGTGATTGTCTAGGGTGATTGTCGGCTGCGTATTTGCTGAAGGGCCTGGCCCGAAGCATTGGATGAAGGTTCCAATGTGGCTGAAGCGTGGATTCACAGAGAACCAGGGAAGGGGACAGGGATACGGACAACTGAGGACTGGGGATGTTCCAGGTCAAGATCGGAGAAGGTGGCTGTGTTCGAATGCCAAGGAAATCTGGCGTTTCTCCGTGCTGATGGGGAGCCAAGGTGCAGAGATTTTTGGGGGGAAGGACAAAGAGGAGGAGAAAAGAGCCCCACGTGTTAGAAGCGTTGTTAATTTCAGTATTAAGATACCAGAGGTACAGATGGAGAGGAAAACAGGCGCTGCTGTGTATGTTTGGAGAGGACGTTCTCAGACCCTTTAACTTGTTTTTAAGCTAATGGATTATAAATCAAGTACTCAAGACCTGATAAAAATACAAGATTTCTTAATAACGAATGAACTTGCGGAGTAGAATTGATTTCCAGTGGGGTGTGCTCTATTTATAGCGTGAGTGGTGTATTAACAAAAGCTGTTATTGAATCAAAAAAATATCTTCATGAAAATTGACTGACCAGCCAATTCGCTCAAAACAGTACATGGAGCCCAAAGGCCCGCTCCCCACTTTCTGCTGCGGCTTCCATGCCCCTCACTTAGCCCGGGAGCTGGGTCCCAGGCTTGGTCCTGCCGGCCTCCTTGCAAGCTGGGACTTCGGTGCCTGTATCCTCCTAGGTCACCCAGAATACGCCCTCTCCTCCAAGTGCAGTGAGGCCTGTCTTGGCAGAGAAAGCTGCTGGTGTCGGAGTTATTTACAGAGTATGTGAAGGTCTGCTTGGTTTCTCTGTGGTTTCTAAGCCTGCTCTTGGAATTACCGCTACTTTCCTTTTTGTGTCTGCTTTGGGCCGTTTTTAGCTTTTCCCCTTTAGTACCAGAAACACAACTCGATTTGAGAAGATAAAATAAAGATGAAACTAAGACTCATCAGTTTAATTTCTTGCCATCTGACGCCTAGAACAGGGCTTGTTACCATAGAGTAGGAACTCCATAAATAATTCGTTGCTAATTGCCTTGCGAGATTTATTGCTAAAAGTTTCACTGTTAAGGAAAGGTGCTGAGATTAGTGACCACATTGAATTTCGGTTTTTGCAGGGTTTTGGACACTGTTTCTAAGGCCAACAAGATTGGCAGTTTTGAGGGACAATTAGAAGTGCTTGGCTCTGTCCGCAGTTTAATCGTTCATTCAACAGTGTCTTTGGTGCCGAAGATCCTGGTCTGTGACAAGTCCCTCACGAGGGTTGAGCCACCTGATTGGCACCATTGTAGCCGTGGGCAACTGGGGGGCTGGGAGCAGCAGCCGCGTCTGCCTGTGCCCGTGGGGCTGGTTTCATGGTGGACGCCCGAGAGATGAGCGGTCATCTGTCAGGTAGACAAGTACAGAGGCGTGATCGTGGCATGATGGGAAAATCGCAAGTGTGTGAGCACGTCTGGACCAGGTGCCCGTGGGAAGGGTGGAGCCAGTCCTGGAAATGGGCCCGCGTGTCAAGTTGAGCTCTATGCTGCCGGCTGCAGGGAGTCCCGGGCAGGACAGATTGTACGCAGAAGACAGACGTGAGCAGATGAGAGTTTCAGAAGGCCCTTCCGGCAGCACTGTGGAGGGTGCAAGGGGGGGTGTGGGAGGGAGGAAGGGGACCAGCCAGGGGATGGCCAAGTGACAGACGGGGGCACTGGAAGGAGCGACTGGGGTGTGACCAGATGGGTTGAGGAAGATGAACGAGGAGGAGGCCGGTGACTCCATGCTGGATGAAGGCCTGGGGCAGAGAGCAACTGCAAGAACAAAGTGTATAGCGACCAGAATTCTCCACACCGAAGGTTCCAGGATTCGGCAGACCTCGGAATCCTTTTTCCCTTGGACGGCATCTCTCCCAGGACAGTTAACGAGCAATGCAGCAAACGAAGGACGGGAGCAGGAAGGCAGAGAAAACCAGGCTCCAACAACTGAACCAACCAAATCGTTAATTCTTCCGTCCACTCAAGCTCCGCAGGGACNATGGGTTGAGGAAGATGAACGAGGAGGAGGCCGGTGACTCCATGCTGGATGAAGGCCTGGGGCAGAGAGCAACTGCAAGAACAAAGTGTATAGCGACCAGAATTCTCCACACCGAAGGTTCCAGGATTCGGCAGACCTCGGAATCCTTTTTCCCTTGGACGGCATCTCTCCCAGGACAGTTAACGAGCAATGCAGCAAATGAAGGACGGGAGCAGGAAGGCAGAGAAAACCAGGCTCCAACAACTGAACCAACCAAATCGTTAATTCTTCCGTCCACTCGAGCTCCGCAGGGACTGCTGCATGTCACTCAGAAAAGCCAGTTACGTATCTAGACTTTGTTGTGGGAAACACTAACTTCCAGACGTAGAAAACTCAGCAAACCAACCACTTTCTCCTGATAGTGTAAAAACATGCCCCGCCCCCACGACCTTGCACTGGTCGGGCCCACCCCTGCCCCAGGCATTCAGTGTCAATCACGGAAAAGCCCAACACCTGGGTTCGAGATGTGGGCGTGTCCTGGTCGTCCTTCTCCCTGTATTTTCCTGTTTGTCGAAGTTGGCAGTAGCCGTGATGCTGGACCAAAGAAGGAGGGTGACTGGGAATCAGAATTCTGGAGGAGTTGGCCACCACTGAAACCTGGGGGGGGGACCGTTACGGTGACTTGTTCCTCAGTGTATAGAAAGTTGACTGCCTGTAGGGTGGGAGGGAGGTGAAGTGCCTGGCTCAAGGAAAAAGTCGAAGGGAGCCGGCGGGGAGTGAGAAAACGCTAGGAAAACTGCCTGGGACAGGCCTGTCCTCTCTCCGCCCTGTGGATCCTGTCTGTACTCGTGGCCTCGGAGCCGAAGGTCCAGTTCCCACGCAGCGTGGCGCTGGGCTGGCGCAGTGGGAGACACCTTCTTGCAGAAGCTGTAGGAAAGAAAGGATCAACCACTCCAGGCTTGGAGCTGGTTGGTTTTTTTCCTTGTATTTTGAAACGCCTGTGAGTGATCATCTTGGAGTGTACAATTTCTACCTTCCACAGGTGGTATGCGGCACAGGCAGAGACTTGCGCAAGCCCTTTTGAGAGGCGATCGTTATAAAGCAGAATAACCTGAATTTGAAGGAAGCTGTCACTGCTTAATTTCAGAAGTTTAGTTTTAAAAAACAGTTAAGTGTGAAAGTCCATGATGCCTTGTGTCCTACATAAATCATGGGATTTCCCCCTCCCCCTACCTTGGGTCACTGAACGAGGTACCATGTCCCTTGATTTCTTAAGTAAAAATTTTAACTGGGGAGGGGGGGTCTCTTCATCCTTAGGGAAAACATGCGTCATATGGATTGTAAAATATGGCAAATTTTGGAAAGAAGGAAAGCAAGCAGTACTCCTGCAGAGGAAAAAAAGAGGTCTGCTTGAACTTGCCTTTCTTAAAAAAAAAAACAAAACCCAACATTCTTTCCTGAAGCTTTTTTTTTCAAAAGTATTTGCCCTCGAGCATTTTTTTCTACTTACCCATGCTTATCTTTCAAAACAAACATTTATTCCTTTCTACTCCAGAGTGTGAGGAAGTTCCTCTGAGGTTATGCCCTACAAGGCAGCCAGGCGGTAACTGTCACCTCCTTCCTAGGGCACAACAAGTGACTAAGTCGACCGCAGGGCCGCGCAGCCCAGCGTGGTGACTTCACATTGGGGCCGGGGCGGCGTTACCTGTGGGACAGTTTCTCAAGGGGAAAAAACACAGGGCTGTATTTCTGTGTGCAAATAAAACGTCGGGTCCTCTCGACCCAATGGAAAATGTGCGTCTGCTGGTGGCTGCCGCGTTGGAATACGATGATTTACACTTGGAAACATTTGTGTCATTTATCATATGATGTTCCTGGCCTACAGCATGACTGCATAGCAAATAACCATATTAAAAATTAATCTTTTCCAGTTCATCAGAGTGTGTGTCTTCTTGGAGCCCCGAGGGTACCCCGTCCTGCTGGCCCAGCTCTCCCTCGCCATGGTTGCCCTTGGCGCGGTGAAGTCCGGGGCGCACTCACTCCACCGCATGGGCTGTGCCCTGCGCCTCGCCCCGCACTCTCACCCCGCACTCCGGCTTCTCCGCGGGATAAATCTAGCCTGTGGCACTGGTTCACCCCATGTCCCTGAAACCCACCTCTGGGACCTCAGGGACATCCTTGGCCCTTGTCACTCTCTCCTTATGTAGCTGGGTTTACATCCTCCTCCTTTGACTGAATCGTGTCGAAATACCCCCTCCCAGAAATTCCTTGGTAACAGGGTTCTGTCCGCTGCTCACAGCTTCTAATGTTTACTTTTTAATGTCGAAGAGGCAAAACTTGACCGCTGCCCTCGACCATCCCCAGCGGGGCCTGAGAATTAAATCGCCCTCCGATGGATGACCAGGAGGAAAACAGGGAGGGAGGTAGGCGCCCAGAGAGCCTTCGCAGGGAACCGAGGACCCAAAGAAGCAGCTGGGCCGCGCTGTCCCCAGACTGGGCGGAGCCAAGGGAGCCGGCTGCAGGGGGGGGGGGAAGGGCTGCACCGCGTGCATGGGGGGTCGCTGCCACGGGGTCTCCGTGTGCGGGGGAGGGGGGGGCTCTCGCTGGGCCTGAGCTCCTGTCCCTGCAGAGCACAATGTCCATCCTTCTTGGTGCAGGGAGCGTGTTTCTCTCAGGAGAGTTTCATGGCCCCCTCGCAGTAATAAAGGGTCTCAGAGCGCCTTTCTTGCATCTACTGTGGTTTGGTACTGTTAGCTGAGAATAATCTTTAAGCCCAAATGGCATATTTTGTGGTCAGGTTTTTCTGCCATTCTTCAAAGTTTGTGCCCTGTCTCTCCTTCTATATTGTGACTCTTTGAGATGTGTGTCGATGTGCCCGTGCTCCCCAGGGCCCTTGCCCGCGGTGGGCACTCAGTAGATGTCCATTGACCTTCCCTGCATTTTACACTTGAGTCATATAAACCCATATTTGGATTTTGTTCTTCTGACCAGAGGAACATTTACATAAAATATATATTCTGCTATGATCTGTAATCTCCTTTAAGCAATTTTAGTCTTGCACGTACTGGTAAATAAAGTTCTAAAAAAAATTATGTGATCGTTCGCTGCAGAGAATTTTGGTACTATAATTACGGATGGTGTTAAAGTTTCCAGAAAAGACTAGTTTGGGGAATTGGGGCAGTAACATCTTGGCACTGGAGGAGACAGACCCTGGAGGCCATCAGATCCTTGTACCTGCAGCCCAGTGCACAAAGGCAGCCTCTGAGAACTGTCTCAAGTGGGCCCGACATGCACATGCTGAGAATGACTGGCTCCTTCATTTCATGAATTTATTCTCGGTTATTCATAGTGCAAATCACCGGGTCTTTTTTTTTTTTAAAGATTTTATTTATTTATTTATCTTTAGAGGGGAAGGAGAGAGGGAGAGAAACATCAATGTATGGTTGCCTTTTGTGCATCCCCTGCTGGGAGTTAGCCTGCAAGGAACCGGCCTGCAACCCAGGCACGTGCCCTGACCGGGAATCGAACCGTGACTGTCTGGTTCGCAGGCCCGTGCTCAATCCACTGAGCTACGCCAGCCAGGGCATCACCTGGTCTTTTTTATAAATACTCAGAAGCAGTCTCAAGAGTGACTCTTACTGAGTTGACTCGGGAGTCTTGGCGATGTTGGAGCCCTCTCAGCGTCTTAGGTGCTAATGCACTTTCTCCCGACACCAGACTGGTGTTTACCCCTCTGGCTGCACTGGGCAGAGGCCTGACGCTCAGCAGAATGTCTGTCTTTATTTTGTTTCTTTTTTCAGTGTACAATGGCCATTAATGCTTTTTAATGTTCTTTAGAAACACATACAATGATAAGTAATTTGTTATCACTCATATCAAAACACCCTTGTCAGTGAATGAAGTAATATCTCAAACTGTATATCGCACATAACATTTTTGTAAGTGCCTAGGTTTATAAAACTTTGGTTTTATTTCAACAAACTTGTGAGTTAAAGGGGGTGGAGGATTAGCCTAGTTTTAGAAATAAGGAAGTTTGATGGAGGGGAGAAATACAATTTTCCCATTTACTGATGGAGTTAGGACCAGGCCCTGACTCCCGTCACCGGTCACTTCATGCCACTGTCATTTCTCTGGTTGCTGTATAAGTGACAAAGCCACACCTGCCCATGACCCTGGGGTTCTGCCTGTGACTTTTGAGGTGATGAAGCTCCCAGTTGAAACAAGCCCTTTTTTCATACTTGAACTTCACAAAGAGCTTCATTTTAAACTGTGTTGTTTTGTCTAAAAGGTAATCGGTCGATTTCTTAATTGCATCCCATTCCAATGGTGCAGAACTGTGATTTTCAGCCTTTTTCATGTCATGGCGCACTTCAACTAATTACTAAAATTCTACGGCAAGCCAAAAAATGTATCTTTTGCTGATTTGATTTAAAAAATAGGTATAATTCTGATTCATTCACACCAGACAGCTATTGTGTTGGCTGTTGTTATTTCATTTAATTTATTTTTTGTTAGTTCAAGGAAAAGAGGTCAGTGCCCCTGAGGAAATAGTCAGGGATTGCCTGTTACAGAAATCCTTGCAGCCTGCTGGTTGAAATTGCTTGAGGGGGCTGCATTTACAGGGAATGGTGTAGCCCAAACACACCAAAACACACGTCAGTTGCTTTGAAGTTGGATTACTTCAGTTCATCATAACTCAGCTATCTGTCCCCAACACTTGGCCTCTTAGTATGTTGTCCCCTCCCACTCCACCCCTGCTCAAATTATTAGGTGGAAAGTGTTCTGAGGGTAAAGCCTGCTTTGGGGGGAAATTGGAAGGATGAGGTAAAACTTTAAATGATGCCTGGCGCTCCCTAAGCAGGAAACTGGAGCCAGGCCCCATGGCTCTCTAATTAAAACTTGTGTTCCTGCAGGTTTCTTCCGCGGCCCGGCTGAACAGACCTGCCTTGGATTTCTGCGGAGAGTTTTTCAGCAGGAATGCGGGCTTTGTTTCTCTGAATGGCTGAGTGCAGATTAGTGGGATGCCAGTTTCCTGTGGCCTTTCAGGCTGCAATTTGAGCCTGTTTGCTCCTGGCCCTGGCACAATTGAAAACAATGGGGGACTTCTTTCAGGTTTCACTCCGGGGCTCTCAGAAACCGGGGAAGTGGCTAAAGCCCTACTTTACAGGTAATTAACAATAGATAATGTTTGCTCTGCATTTTTTAGAGCCGATAAAAGGTAGAAGAACATATTCAGCTCCTGATTTAGACACTACCCTGTGGTTTCATGGGTCTGATAGCTGTCTGGGCACCACACGGTGGCCTTAGTGTCTGGGTCACCCATGGGGTGGGGCACACATGGGAAATCACGCCATAATTAATAAACAACATAAGGATAAACTCTTTTACATTCTCACAACTGCAAACCGACTTTTGCCTCACCCTGTGTATGACTGAGTATAAAACTCAGAAAGTAGAAGAAAAAGGAAAACTTATTAAAACATGGACCACTAACCAAGAAAGCTTAGAGGTGGCTGGAACTGCTGTCCCCTGAAGCCACCCACGCCTTTTGGCTCAGTGTGTGTTGTTACGCCTATATCTGTTTTATGAGGGGAACGGTTTCCATACCTTGATACGTATTCAAGGCATTTTTTTCCCTGTTCTGTCGATTCAGCTCTGGAATCCACCAGCCTGTTAAAGTCATGCCGGCATAAGAGGTTTTTATTCACTGCGGCATTTCACTCTTGGCCACAGATACTCTGCTGAGAGTGTCTGGTGTGTTGGAGAGTGGGTCTGGCCCTCACGTCACGTGTTTGGTGTGACAGAAGCTCTTCAACACCGCACGCTGAACACATGTCTGTAGACCGCCCTTCTCCCGGAAACATACGGTGGCAGCTCGGGGGGTGGGGGGAGGGTAGGTTTACAGTTGTATGTGGAACAGAGTCTATTCCTGTCTTGTTACTCATTAACGATTGTTATTTCCCATACGGACAACTGTGGACCTACTCTTGCCCCACCCTGCGTTGTGTCCACTTTGAGGCCAGTGGGTTGGTGGCCGTGTGGATGGCCTCACTGATGATTATCTGGTCTTCAGCAGTTATGAGCTAGTTCTTCGCCCCACATACTGGCTGAAGCAGTAAGAAGGAGAGATGGCAGCGATCTGTCCCCAAGAGCAACATGACGACCTCTTTCCCAGTCCTGTTTCCAGGACAGGTGGGCGTTTCTCTTTGGGAAATAGTCCTCACTGTCAGCCCCCACCCTTCACACCCACTAGCGTGAGGTGGCCTCGGAGCTCTTGATGAAAATCTGAAGGCTGGGTCCCGTCTGAGATCCCCAGCAACTTATTTTTAGAGTGAACATAACTCTAAACCAAACGTCGGTAGCTTTTTGTTTCAAGCCCCTTCCAACTCGTGGCATGAAAATGTCACCTTACTCATTTGCCCTTAAGAGCAGTTGCTCCGATGGAGAACATATGTGTCATGTGAAACCAGACACATTGAACGTGGGCTCAGACCCCTGCCTGGGGAGCTGGACTTTACGCACAGAGATGTGCACAGGGGATGTGGCCCTTCAGCAGGGAAGCCGTGCGCCCGGACTGGCCGCTGGGCCTCGCACAAGCTCCTCACCCCACGGAGAGCCCGGCGGGCAGACCTGGCCCCGGAAACTGGGAAGCCATTGACTCTTCTCTTCTGCTGATAGATGCGGCTTGTGTTCATTGTGACACTGTTTCTGAAAATGCAGGAAAAGCACAAGGGAGACAGTGAAAGTCCCACGTGACAGGGGGTCTTCAGCAATTATTTGATGCCCTCTTTACCCATCTCCTAGTTTCTTCACCTTCAAAACGCAGGTTTAGAAGTAGAAACACTCCTCGCCATTTCTCATCGCGTTAGTATTTTCCATAATGCACTGGATCTTTTAGAATAGAGACATTGGTTCCGAAAGGCGGCCGAGATCCAGAGTGACCTGTCAGAAAACAGCTACTCTGAAAAGACCCAGAATATACACTTTATCTCATTTCCTTCCCTTTTTTCTATCTTCTTCTTGAGAAGAGTTGATAAGAGGGGAAACACAGGTCGGTTCTTTCAGCTTTCTGGACTTACCCAATTAGGCACCTTTATGGGAAGAAACGAAAGACACATGACAAGAAAAAGAGAACTGAGGACACGGAATACCATGAGGGTGAAAAGGCTCAGTAGCAAAAATGTACAACTTTTACCCAGAAGAAACTAACATGATTCAACATTGCCAACACTTACAGCAAAATACTAGAAAGGACACTTGCAAACATCCCTGCTGCTTTGTTGTGCGAAGTAGTTTCCTGCTTTCCCCTCCCCCTCCGCAGTTCCCCACACTAGCAGTGCTAATGATTTCCCCTCCGAAACTTCGTCTCTGAACACGAATGCTCGTCATTTTCCCCATGGTGACCGGCTTGGAATTATGTAGCCAACTTTATCATCGCCATCATTAAAATCAGTGCATGTTTCATTCCGGTTGTGGAGGAAGTGATTGCTTAAAGCATGCAATCACTTGATTGAAAATATGACTTATTGTTCAGACAGTGCAACACGTACGTGACAAAGGACCTTCCTCTGTGCCCCTCATGCCCACGCAAGGATGCTAACATGCTCGACCTTTTCTGACGGAAGCACTTTTGTGCTAAACCAACCCGAGGCCCTTAGGAAGAAGTGACGACCAATTAAAAATTTTTTTTAAATTATTGATGTCAGAGAGAGAGAGGAAGGGGAAAGAGTAAGAGAGAGATTGACTTGTTGTTCCACTTATTTATGCATCATTGGTTGGTCTTCGCATGTGCCCTGACCAGGCAACCGGGTCCAATGCCTCAACCTGCTGAGCTCCTGCCAGGGCACGAAGCAATGGCTGATTGTGATCTTACTCAGGTAACCTTTTACAATGACTCCTAGATAGGTCAGTGTTCTGCCAAAAATTAAGGTGTTTGAAAGCAGCAATGAGCTCACTTAATTTCTCTGTTTTGAACAGAGGGCTTTTGATGGTTTACCAGACACCACCTCACAGTTTCCTGTTCCGTGTGTGTGAAGCAGGGCTGCAGAAAGCCATTTGCCCTAAGTTTTAAAACTCTAGGATGAAAAGCCCCTGACCAGAAGCTTCGGAAGCACAGTAGCTTTCTTAAGTCGTAAAAGAGAATTACAACCATAGCACCAATGAACCAAACAAACACACAACCTCTCTCCCACCGCACCTCCCCCCAAAAAAAAAGTAGTAAAAGCTAAAACAGGAGATTGAGTGGTGGAAATGATTCTTTAAGCCTTTCACTCTTAGGGGCTCTCATATTTTTAAAAATTGTCCTTCTTCCGAATCACAGCTAACCCAGCATTCCGCGCTGACAAAAGAGGTTGGTGTTCTCCGTTGAGAGAGAGCTGGGAGGTAGGGTCAAGCTTTCGGGCTCAGGGACCAGCTGCAGCTGGGAGTTCGTGCTGAGGGCCGGCCGCCGCAGGACGGAGGTCAGAAAGAGCAGTGCATCTCTCCCACGCTCCTTCGCCTTCTCTATTATTCCTGCACATCTGACTTATTATTTTATTACTTTTCCATACTGACTTACTGCACATACTGACTTATTATTTTATTACTCTTCCAAAAAGCAACAAAACAGCCCATGGCTCTACAGGAAACAAGAGAAATGATAGAGTATGCTCATTTTTAAGGGACTATAATAATTTTAAATAATGGAGCAATTTTGCAAAACATATTTTGTAGACCCGACCCCTGCACACCCATAAGGAGGAATTAGGAGGCACTGCATTCACCTGAAGAAGCGAACTGAAATACTGCGCCTTTGGAGACACAGTTTCCTGAGTCGGGGCTGAGGGCGCAAACACGGGCCAGGAGAGAGTCAGATCCATCCTGAGGGCAGACGGGGAGCAGGGAGGTCAGTGCTTGATCTTCCCAGCCTGACAATGACCATGAAAGGGCTGAGTCTGGCTCATGACTCAAATTCGCCCCGTACGTGACTGCATCATCCTTATCTGGGTTGCTCACCCTCGCTTCATTCGCCTCCAACACCAGCTCTGGGAAAGTATCTAAGACCAGGATGCTAAGGGTTGCCAGTCAGTGACTGGCGACACCGAGTTTCTTCCAGAGCCGCACACCCCTCCACAGGGAACCTTGGGGAAACGACGGTGAGGTGGTGAGCTTCCGGAGAGCACCGCCTTCCGAGGTCGCGGTGGAGCGCCCACACCGGGACCACCTGCATAATCCAAGGTCAGCGCATATTTGTTTCTGGTGTCTTTGACCTTTTCTTTTGGTCAAGCTCCCTTTCTAGAAATGACATTTTGTTTCTCAAACCCAAAAGACTCAGCTTTCCCTTATGCATTAATCTCATCGGTGAGTGGCCTTGGAGTCACATGTGCAGACTCAGGAAGGACATCTGTCCTTTCTCCCTTGGTGTCCTGCTGCTATCTACCTCCCCATCTACCTGTCTAGCTGTCCCCTGTTTCTCTCTCTCTTTCTCTGTATCTGTCTACCTACCTACCTATCATCTACCTACCTATCTACCTATCACCTACTTTTTAACTACTTATCTACCTACCAATCATCTACTTACCTATCTACCTATCATCTACCTGCCTACTTATACCTGCCTGTCACTTGTCTATCTCCTCACCTATCACCTACCTATCCCTCTACTTACCTACCTACTACCTCTCACCTGTTTGTCTACCTATCATTTATCTCTCTATCTCTCTATCATCTACTCATGTTTTTACTTGCAAAATTCTCGTTGCTCACCGGAGACGTTTGAGCGTATTTGTACTGTAGTAAACCACCTTGCATCTTGCTAATCTCGAGTGGTGTGAACAACATAACAGAAGCCCTTCACACTCCTATCAGAAGCTAGTTATCCATAAGCTAGGCAGGTGGGGGGAAGGGAAGAGGAACTTACCTCCACCCCAACAATAAAGTCTCGGACCTTGATTGATGGCTGAGATGTTTTGCAGTTTATAGCAAAACATTTTTTAGGATGTCTTAAGTCCCTTGGCCGTCTGGCATTGACTGGGCTTTGTTTGATCTAACAGGCTTGTCGGTGCCTCACTAGGTGGATTCCAGCAGAGGTGACGTGACCGGGAAGCAACGATGTGCTTGTCTTGCCTTCCCGAGTGAGGCTGAAGTCCTGGGCCCTGCCAACGCCAGGCCTCTTTCCCCAGACTCATTGTGAGGCGTGAAGTGGCGTGACGCAATGGGAGTGAATGTCTTGACAAGTGTCCCTTTTGTTGTTCTCAAGAGGGTTATGTCCCGGTTTGCTCCCTCACAAACTCTCTGCAGCTGACACAGCCAGAGAGAGTGAACTCCTTGGCGGAGGTGCAGGTTTCGTTTGCTGGTGCACCCCCTGGGGTGGCGGGCGCGGAACACGTAGGAGCTGCGTTCTCTTTGCCTCGGGTTCATGTTCATCTTGACATTGGATCACTTAGTCCTTCTGTTCATCACGTGAGCTAGCAGACTTGCACAGGCCCACCAGGCTTGCTGAAGGAAAAAGCAGGGAAGGCCACTCTCTGGATTTCTCTGGTGCCCCTGGTCTTGCCTTCCCAGTTCTTCCTTGGCGCAGTCAGGGATTTGAGCGTTTGCGGCAGAAAATATTCAGCCATGTGCTGTTTGGTGGTGGATAAGGGGCGGTAATGTCACTTGTTCTGAAGACTGAGACTGTTGGGAACAAGAAAAATAGTCTCAGCCCCAAGGAGCCTGCGTCCCTAGCAAACATCCTATAAGTTGATTGCCATCTGTTTAGTTTCAAAATTTTCCTTTCAGTTGAGTCAGACCCCACCCTGTTCTCACGCGCAGGCTCTGTAAGCCAATAGCTAACCGCCACATCTGCTTCTGTGTAACGCTTGCTTGCCTGCCTCTATATAAGGAC
Organism: Sturnira hondurensis; assembly: GCF_014824575.4. NCBI lineage: Eukaryota > Metazoa > Chordata > Mammalia > Chiroptera > Phyllostomidae > Sturnira > Sturnira hondurensis. Next base: position 26,367,088 of record NW_028082759.1, on the reverse strand, counting down.
TTAGCTGTAAGTGCTGGGCACGACTCTCGTTTGCAGCCCCTGCGGTCACTGTGTCTCTGGACACTTTGAGAGTTCGCCCCTGCGCAGGTTAAACTTGGCCAATAAAGTGACATGTTTGAAATCCTGAAAGTCTCTGACATTTGTTCTCGTGGTTGGTGGATGCAAAAAGACCAGTGACAAGAACGTGCCCAGGCTCCAGGCTCCCCCTGGGCCCCTTTTCCTCAGACTCACTGTCGCCACCATGACCATCAGTACTCAGGCGGCAGCGGAACCGAAGTGGCCTTGAAGGGAAACTGTGGAACTCACTGAGCATCTCTCGGGGTCCCTGTAGTGACTGGGCGGAATTTCTCTGTGTCAGCAGCTGCTTTCTCAGTCGCCTTAATGACCTATTTTAGACTCAAGAGTTTCTTAATCTGGTGACACATCTTCAGAAAATCCAGTTGAGAAATTCAATAGCCAGGGCCAAGCATATTTGCTTCACTAATACTCTGGTTTCTTCTGTTGATATATATCCAAACCTCGCAGCTGAAAATGCGCTGTGTTCTTCCCATCATTGATTTTCATAAAATTGGTTTCGATAACTTGGCGAGACTTTGGCAGTGTCTTGGGGTCAGTCCCACCCAAGGTTTGCTGCTTCCGGACTCAACCGCCAACACACCTGGCTTCCCGGCAGAGGTCGGCTTCCAACTTTTCTAAATACTCTTGTGAACCGAAGATAAAATCTTCGAACAATAATTCTTTGGACCAAAAACAAGCCATTTTTTCCCTTCAAAATACACACTTAAAGTTTTATTTTATTCACCATCATGAATTATCTGAATTTTCAACACTCAGCAGTTAGAAGCAGAGTGAAGGATGATGGGGAAGGGGGTTTTCTGAAGCAGAAAAATGAGGACAGTGACCGAAGGTGCCCTCAGGGCCTCGGGGTGAAGGGTTTGAGCAGTTCAAAGCACAAAATTATTCCTGAGGGTATTGATATATTACAACAGAGCACAATATTTTATTTTCATAATAAGTGATCTTGAATTTACAAAAAATGTTTTATATTGTGTCAAAAAGCGACTATCACGTATGTTAGATGAAATTCAAAATAAAATGACTAATGCTTGGGAGAGTAAATCTTAGTTATGTGGAAAATTATCTAGCAGGTAGTAACTCATCTCAGACAGTGTTAATAAATGAGCAACTAAATTAATCAATTAGTTCAACACAAAAAAATTCATATTGCTTAGATAACATGATTATTCCTCTGCTCAGCTTTCTAGAGTGGCTTCCGTTTATCTTGAATATGAAATCTAGTGTGCCATTTCCTGAGTGGGTTGTAATAGTTGCTCAATAAGAGGGCTATTTGGTTGACACCTACTCTCCCCACAGCTCTCTCTCTCCATCCTCTCTCCTCAAATTGTGTTTTAATAGGGGCTTTCTCACTTTCCTAACCTAGCTAAGTGATTGGTTCAGGGGATGGGCATGTGACCAAGGATGGTCCAATCAAAGTCTTTCCCTGATATTTTTTCCAAATAGGAGCAAAGGAAGAGGTCTTTTTCATTCAGTTGTGAAAGTGTAAGAATGTGTGCCTAGAATCCCATTACTCAGAGTCCCCGGCAGTCAGAGAAACTTCCAGACGGATGACAGGTCACACTAAAAGAACCTGATAGCACTGGATAGCAGCACCTTAGTTTGTTTGTTCCACAGGCCAGCCTCCAACCTACCACCTAGTAGTTCGCTGCAATAAGCCAGTGACTTCACCGAGCAACTTCATCTGTGGTTCCTAGTTAATTCACATCTAAGTGTTAGGCACTTTCCCTTTTTTTCTTGCATTTATAAAACTGGATTGTGGGTCATTGCCCCTATTCCACAGTTAAGCATTGGGGTCTCAAAGAGAAAGTGCCTTGTCTGTGGTCTCATGGTTATTAAGCAGCAAAGCTGGTTGTTAAAGCCAGGTTCACTGACTTTGAAGCTCATCTTTTAAAATTTCTTTTAAATTGATTGATATTTAGAGAGAGAGGAAGGGAGAAAGAGAAAGAGAGAAACTTTGATGTGTTGTTCCATTTATTGGTGCATCCATTGGTTGCTTCCTGTATGGGCCCTGACCAGAGACTGAACCTGCAACCTTGGCGTATCAGGGTACCTGACCAGGGCTGAAGCTCATGCTTTTATTAAAAATTTTTATCTTGGCATATTTTTATTGTGATAAACTATACATAACATAACTTATCATTTTAATGATCTTTAAAGTCTACGATCCAATGGCATTAAATATGTTCACATTGCTGTGTAATCATCCCCACTACCCACCTGAAGAACATTTTCATCACCGTAAACTGAAACTCTACTCCCGTTAACCAATAACTTCTCATTATACTCTTTCCCAGCCTCTAGTAACCGTTATTCTACTGTCTGTCTCTGTGAGTTTGATACTTTAGGCACTTCATATAAGTGAAATCATACAGGATCTGTCTTATTATTTCACTTAGCATAATGTCTTCAAAGTGCATCTACGTGGTAATGAGTGGCAGAAATTCCTTCCTTTTAAACGGAATAATATTCCATCATACGCGTGCACCAGACAGCGGCTGCGCATGTTTGGGGTGTTTTCTACCTTTTGCTGATTGTGGATAACGCGGCAATGAACCACGTGGATGGACAATGTTCTGTTTGAGTCCCTGCTTTCGTTTTTTTTTTGAGTTCATACCCAAGAGTAGAATAGCTGGATCATCTGGTAATTCTGTATTTAATTTTTTGAGGATCCAGCAAGTGCCTGCTCTATTTTACATTCTCAACAGTAGTACAAAGTGATCCGATTTCTCATCCTCACCGACACTGGTTACTCTGAGGACTTGTTTCTCTTTTCACAACATCCACATTAACTGGGCGGTGGTGTGGTTTCCATTTGTCCTCGAAGCTGCCGACTGTTAAACCTCAGCCCTCCTGTCTTGCAGCTGTGCCCCCATCCCCAGCTGCCCTATCTGTTTTCTCTTCAGACAGAGTGTCACATCCCACTGACCACACTTGGGCTTTGTCATTCTGTTGTTAATCTTCCTCAGCTAGAAAAAAACCAATGTCTTCTTCTTTACTCTGCCAAAGCCTGTGTCCCTCGGTCTTCAAAATTCTGTTTGGAATTCATCTCGCCATCGAAGCATCTCCTCCGGGATGCTGACCTCACCCCGAGCGCGTTTCATTCTAGGATTGCTTAGCATTAGGAATAGTTAGTATTGGGCTTGTCTGTGTGTTCATTTACATGTTTTCCAAGTGGGTTTATGCCGCTCACTTTGAGTTCAGAAACTCTTGACGAAGTGGGTGCTGGGTACCTCTCTGTGGCAATACATGGCACCTACTGTCCAGTGGCCAACGCACAGTGGACATCTGATAAAGCTGTTGGTCACCATTATTATCATCATAACGTATTTACACCTAAGATGGCATTTACACTTTCCTGTGGTATTCTTCTTAAGAAGAAATCTTACTAATGAATCTTTGTGTGACAATCTTTTCTAATGTTACTTCATCATTTTTCTTTTGTAATATTTTCCATGCTTCTGAGGACGTCAGAAAAAGATGTTGTCTCTCTTTCTGTTCTCTGCTCACATGGAAGGTGCCTCACGGGGGGGCGGGGGACGAAGGTCTAGGCGTCCCAGGAGAGGCGGACACTTGGCTGCCCTGCTCCCTTCCAGCAGTCTGGCTGCTGTGGTCGGCAGACATTTCTCCCAAATATCAATCGCTGGGCACAACCATTTTTTAAAGGTGTTCACATTTAGACACATGAATTCCATACTATGGTCGACCTGGAATTCTCAGATCAGCTGGTCTGTGAGCCACGTGGCACCCCTCCAACCCCCCCCCCCAAAATAACCAAAACAAAAAAACACCTGACAATGATCAGGCCTCCTATGCTGTGAGTTTTGAACGACCGCTGTTAGGGTCTCCTGTTTGCAGACATGCAGCCAGAAGTGGTCTCTCCACCTGGTCACTTTATATTCCAGCTGGTAATTAATTACTCAGTGGTAAATAAGTAAATAAATACATAAATGCCAGATGAGGGGATGGAGCGCACAGTCTACTTGGTATGGACTTTTGGGGGACGTAGGGTTTCCCATCTGCAATGCTATCTATCTCTGCTCGTACCCAGGCAGTCAGGCTGAATGTAAGCGGCCCCTCCCTTTTCCAAAGCCCCTCTGAGGCACTTCAGTGGGGCTGGAGGGGGCAGACTGGGCAGGGAGGAGACGGAGGTGGCCGCGAAGCAGGCACCAGACAAGAGGGTGATACAACTGTGTCATTACAATGGGACCTCACGGTCTTTAAAAAATTAAGTGTGTCTGTGTGTTGTCACTTAAGGTTAACTTCAAATAACAATTGCATATCAGTAGCCAGATCATCTGCTTAGTTATCAAGAGAGTTTCTCTATTGACCTGATGGGTTGAAAAGCAATACATCCTCTACATTTGCTCAGACTTCTATTTGGAAAAATATTTCTCTTCTCTTCTCTCCTTCCTTTCTCCCTCTCTCCCCCTCGGACTTTTCTAGGCCTGGGAAAGCAGGCTTATAGCATTATGAAGTTTGCCTCTCCCAGCCCAAAGTCCCTGGCTCCCGTGGAAGGGGCTTTCTCTCTTGCTCTCAGCACAGCCTGGAGCCAGGTGGTTCCCGTCTGCTGCCTGGAGGCCCTGCCCCCTCCCCCAGAGGAGCCCCTTTGCCCTCTTCCTCCCCAGCCCCTCCCCACTTTCTACCCCCCACCCCTGGGCCTCTCTGTTTTGTCGCTAGAAATAATCTTTTATTGCCCAGTTGTTCGGAAGTGACCTTTTGCCCTTGAGCAGATAGCGCCAGGCTCCCCCTCCTTGCCGCCCCCCACCCCCATTGCTCTGGGGCTGCAGTTGCTGTTTTGTGTGGGCTGATCGGGTGTCAGGGAGAACAATGCCAGGCTTTGCAGCTCCGGCCTCCAAAGAGGTTGGGGGTGGGGCGTGTAGGGGGGTTAGTTCTCCAATATGAAGCTGACCGGTGGATCCCGGTTGCAAATATCTTTTCTTCAGTAAACTGATAAACAAATGGAAAATTTGAACATATTTAACTCACTTCTGTTCAACAACCATGTATTTCACAGAAATAGGAGATTATTTCAGGATTTCACTGTATGGTATTTAACTGTGTAAATATACTCTTGAATTAACTTGAGAATATAGTCTTACATTAAAATATTAATCAAATGTACTATTATATTTCTCAGAGGCCAATTTTCCAGCAGGTTTCAATTATTCTAAATAACAAGTGTAATAACCCCTATAACTGAGATGTTCTTAATCATGAAAAGCAAACTCATTTTTTATTTTAAAATTAGGGAAAATATCCACAGCTATTGGCCTCCTGGATTAAATGCAGGAATTTTTGATTTTGTATTTTTCCTAGGAGTTAATTTCTTCTGTTTCAAATTCTCAGGAATATTCACCAGAATTAGTAGAGTCAGAATTTTTTGTTTTAAAAGTCTTAGTTTCCACTTAGAGGTTGATATTCTGCTCTACAGGCACAGAAAAATTCTGTGGCTGTTTTTTGACACTTATTAACATATTATTAACATAAAAATGTTGACACTTTCTAGCCCTTGACCAGAGGGGAACAAACGTCTTCTCCCCAACTCCCACCTACCTACCGTGCCATGACCCGCACGTCCCTACACCCTGGAGCAGAGGGTTCCTACTGCCAGTGGCCCGGCAGTGTCTTAGCCCCCCGCCTCAGCCCTGGTGGCGAATGGTGCTGCTGCTTCTGCTCACTTCAGTCGGTCCGCTCTGTTCCTTGTCTCAGAGCTGGGCTGTGCTGAGTGAAGGACCCCTGAGAGGTTGTCGTGACTGTTAGTCACACAGGCAGACGAGGCCTGCTGCACGGCGTGGAAACACGTACATCAGCCTTCACCACAAAGGAAGCTGGAGATGGAAAGTGCAGCGTGAGTAAGTCTTCCCTGTTCCATTTTACAGATGAAGGAGCAGGAACTGGTAGTCATGCAAATGAATGTTCTAGAAGGACACAGAGCAGCCGTCAGGTTCTTCTGATTGTGCTCATAAATGTGCGTGTGTACGCATGTCACAAACATGTGTTGCGCGCTGCCTTTTTCATTCCTTAGTTGTGCTTTACCAGTCAGATGCATTGCTCTCAAAAAACCAACATGAAACGTGCAACGTTTCCAGTGAATAATTTTGAGAAGATGGTGATGTGTGTGTGTGTATGGATCTCCGTGTTTTTAAAAGAGCGATGGACCCTGTCGATCCGTTTTATTAGCAGACAGGATAGAGGCACAGTTGGCCAGATAACTTGCCATTTGGAGGGGTTCCTGGCTGAGCCTGGAAAACCGGGGCATGACCAAGGGGAGGTGGATGTTGCGGCATCACGGAGCGAGGCGAGAGCACGCCATTCCCGTGTTCGTGGGCTTCTTTTGGTTTCAGGCTCCCGTGGTTCAGCAGGGCAGCGCTCTCCATCTTCAGAAGGCTGGCCGTAGTTTGAGTGGTAGTGTTTGGTCTTTAAAAGGGTCCAGGAAATGGCACCGAGCTCTCCTTCCACATTTTCCCCCCAGAGAAGGGTGCCCACAGCCCTGGTGCCGTTTTGAGAATCGGTCAGATGGCTGAGAAGGCAGGGAGAACACTGGACACCTCCTTTGGGGCCCTGGGTGGGCGGCCGAGGAAGTGCTGAATCTGTTTCCCAGGGTCGCTCACAGCAGCACCCCGACAGGGTCACGGTGGGGCTCCTCGCATTCTGCTCTCACCGGACTCCCCTCTGAAGTGAGGCTACTTCCCTTTTCGGCTCCTGGGACTGCTGGGGGAACGCACAGTTCCATCCACTCTTCACGAGGGGAAGTTGGCTTCGATATAAACTTGGAAAAGGGCACAGAGACTGGGGTTCAGGAGATCAAGATTCTTCTGTTGATTGTCTTTCAAAAAGACAGAAACCTTTCCCCTAACCGGCACCATGATCCAATTAGTGCGGGAGACGCAGGTGATGCTCCTGAAGCCGCAGCCATGGCCTCCGCGACAGTGGACAAAAGCAAACAGAATGCAGAGTGGTCACAGTGGTCAAGCCAACCAATAGCTATCAGTGTCTCAGCAGCAGTACAGTGGCGTGCAGTGCTATGGAAATTCAAATATATGTGGAAGCTGTTAATCATATTCTCTTATCGCCACGCCCAGAAAGCCGATTTTCTGCACACAACGTCTGTTTTCTGTGTAAGGAATGACATATCTGTGTAGAGATACAATTATACGTTCACTGAAAAAAGTAATGTACTAGCAAGTTATCGATGAGGTTAACCGTAAGGAGGGCCCAGAGCTTTGGTAATAAAGGCCACAGAGCAGATTTGCTGATTACTCTGTATACAGTCATAGGAAGTCATAAAAGTAAGCTGATAATCTTCCTTTGAATTAGGAAGAAAATTAAAACCCATTCCTAGAAATTGGTTGAGAGTAAAAGAATGAATTAAAAATAAAGTCATGATAAATGGGTGCTTCAGGCATGCCACTGGAGATTCGTTTTGTCATGCAATAAACAAGGCGTTTGCTGAATTATTATAACTTCCAGCCTTTCCCAATATTCAGTTCCTCCAAGGCCCTTGTACGACTGGAACTGCACTCTGTTTGCTGAGCCACGTGGGTCTTGGAAGTTCAGGAAGTCCTTCTGCAGGAGTGGTTCTAGATGTCCCTCTTGGTCTCCACCCCTGGCCACCATCTTCGGGCCACCAGGAGCTCCACCTCAACCTCCACAGGGGCCTTCGTTCAGTGCTGTCCTTTCTGTCACCTATCCACGCCAACGACGTCCAAGTCCCCGGTCCTGTCCTCCTCCCTCTTCCCCTCGGGCCCTCCTTTGTGGCACTCAGGACTAGGGTCCCTCCCCATCTTCCTCCAGGTGGCTCTGTGCTGGCCTTTCCTGTCTTGCTCTTCCAGGCGCTTCCTCACGCTGCAGGAGAGAACTGCTCCGATGTCCGGTGATGGAAGCAAAGCATCTTCCAGCTTCCATCTCCCGCAAGAACCTGTTCTTACCACCGTAATTGTTTGCTGCGTGACTTGGCAAATGGTGTTAAGCAACTCGCTGGGCAGAGGTGGAAAAGGGAAACCCGGCCCGAAGTTCTAGGCTCCCAGGTGAACTAGGCCCAGAAGACGGCAGAGGACTTCCTGGGTGATAAATACGGCCCGGGGACGGCGAGGGAGGGAGCTGTGGCTCCTGTCACCCAGCAGGGAGGACTGGGGGTGGGACGCAGGGTGACACATTTCCTTTGGTCAAGCCCAGCGGCGCCGCTGGCTTCGAAAATCCCCCCACACCTCAGTTTCTTCTTTGTCAAAGGTTCTCTCCCCAAACTTTTGTGGGCAGCATGAAATCAAATCCGGAAAACGCCACAAAGTGCTCAGCACTATGAATAGAAGGTAACTGTGCCGTAAGGGTCACGTGGGGATTTGTGGTTGCTACAGTCGCAGCAAGAACACTCATGCCGTGGTTGTAGTTAAGTGTTTGTTTGCTTGTTCGCTTGTTTATTGCCTTCCTCCCCCGCTAATCTGCATTGTTGCGGGGACCACATTTGCTTTAGTACCCACTGTGACCCTCTTATGTGGACAGCTTCTGGCTCTGGGAGGCACTGGACAGATATTCATGGGACACACAGGTGGATTATGATTATTGGCACAGTGCCGTCCGGAAGGTCATCAGCAAGTCCAGGCTTCACGGGAGCTTGTGAACACTGACGTTTGTGGAATTTCTCCAAGTTTGTTTTGGAGATGGTTTGACCAGCCTGGGCTGTCTAGCGCCCCGAGTTTCATGAAATCAGAAGCTGACTCGTTGGGGAGTCTAGGGAGGAACGCAGAGCAGGACTTGACCGTCCACAACCTGCCAGGGAGTGGGGAGGTGGAGGGATGCTGAAGGGACTCCCGAGGCCGGGCAGTCTGGGCGCACTTACTGTACATTAGACGGGATGCTGTGCTCCTGAACACATCACGGCCCGAGGTCACCACCCAGAGGCGGGGTGTTATGTGAACAGCCAGCAGCCTGCCCCGCAACTGGGCAGCGATGGGTGCTCACAAGACACCCCTAAGCTGGCAAGGAAATTAAATTTTGTTTATGTTTCTTAACCTGGCAAGGAGGTTTGTAGGTCATTTTAGATTTAGGAAGTTTTCTCTCAAAAATGGTCAGAGTCAACAGAATGAAAATGCCTAATTTTTGGTAGTGTTGGATAAAGCAGGTGTTATTTTATCCATAAAACCAATGTTCTTTTCTATAGCCAGAGCCAGATCAATCACATCCTAAAATCAGGAAGTTGCAGCAAGCTGGTCCAGCTGGTCAGCAACCAAGTCCGTCCGAATTATCGAGGCCCTGGTGTTACCACGCATTCTCTGCTGGTGGTAACCGACTTATGCCGTGATAGTGAGTCAGGCATTCAAGGTGTTAAATACGCTTTGGGGGTGCTGGGTAGCTAGATTTACACGGTCATGGGGAGAATAGAGGGTTATTTTTGTTCTTTCATTCAGCATTCTTAAGTGGCAAATTTTAAGAGCTTAAAGCTGATATTAAATTCCATGGATGGAAAACAATACCGACTGACCGTCCACCGCAAACCAGGTGTCTGCACAGAGGAGCTCGCACACCCCTGTCCGGGGCCAAGACTCTCCAAGGGAGAAAAACCGTCTGAATCTGTCAACCTTAAACTCTAGTGACGTCTGGAGAAGAGCGTGACGGCCATTCCTATTACTAAGAGTGGACAAAGGATACTTTTAAAAGATTCAAAATCTTCAGCCTGAAATACATCACATGACTCGTTAGACACATTAGAGAAGTAACATTTGTCTTTAGGAAAATAGTTCAATTTTATATGTTGGTGGGTTTTTCCCGATGATGTTGAATTATAAATACTTTTATTTAAAACAAAGGAAGGAAAATCCCCCAAGTTCATAATTAGTAAATTTTCCTGAATTAAACATAACTTAGGTGGAAAAAAATTCAGATGAAAGTGATTGCAGACATGACATTTTTATCAAAACAACTTCTACTGCCCATGTACTCTGGAAACTTAATTTTCATTTTTCTTTCTTTTATTTCTTTGTGGTGAATTCTAAGGGAAACTTCTGGAGATCTTTAAAAGTAAGCAATTTTGAGTATTTCCTTGGGTTAGGGTTTTGTTGTGCTGGGTTACTGGGATCCATTTGCTCAACCAAGATCAAAATAAAACCGTCTCAAGGGAACCAACTGTGTCCGATGAACTGGTAACTTGGTAAACTGAGAGATGCCTCGCTGTGCCAGGGAGCAGGCCACACCCTCAGCTCACACCCAGGCAGAGCCTGAGGGTGGGCCGGGGGCACCGCCTAGCGGGCTGTCATCGGCGGCAGCTAGAAACAGGCGAGATGGAAAGACTTGCTTGGCGGGAGGTCCCTGTCCGTGATTTGTCTATCTGGGGATCTAAACAAGGCACCTGTGTCCCGCTGACTCTTGTCCTGCTCCATGTTCTCTGACCCCTCACCTCTCTTCCGATCACCGTAAGATGGAGAATTTAGCACGATTTATAACATACTTAGGTCTGTGTTGCAGTGTTTTCCAGCCCCCAGTCAGGTGGCGTGGAAAAGGTGACCCAGCAGAGAGGTGAGGCCAAGGCAGGGTGGTGAACACGACCTTCTTTGGGGTTCTCCGGGGCGAGGACCCATTTCTGAGCAAACTGAGAGGAAAGATGGACAGAAAGGGAAATGGCTTTGTTAACAATGGAAACGAAGCGAGCACGGTGACTTGAGAAAGTGGCAGAAAAACAGAATGACTCGTTCTTCAAAGGCACCTGAATGGAAATGAGGGACAGCCGACTTACTCACAAAGAGAAGGGGAAAGTTGAATGAACCGGACTGGAGCAGGACTGCAGGGGTGCACAGCTCTGAGGAGGAGGAGGAGGAGGAGGAGCTGCTGAGCCACCCCAGTTACATGTCAAGTGCTGTGTGGTGCCCTGGGGACGGGTGTTAGTCACATGAGACAAAGGATGGCACGTCTTCCAGGCTCTGAAGGTCTGCCAAGGCCTGTTAGCGCTGTGCTGGGCTCCCTTGCCAGAGGCAGGATGAAAACCTACGAGAATTGCGCTTTTGCTGTGACAAATGGGCCTCGTGGAGGGGGAGCAGGCCTCAGGGGAAGTTACAGGAAGGCTCGCAGGGTCGCTCTCTCGAGTCATGGCTTCTAACACAAGAGGTCATGGGCACACCGAGTGCCCCTAATGCCTGTGTTCCCGGGGCGACATCGGCATGGGGTTCAATAAGCCTAACTCCAATCAAGGAAGATTTAGCTGCTCTGTTTTCTTCCTCAGCAAAATAATGTAGGCACTCTGAGAGGTCTTCTATACTTTTACTTCTTTTTAAAAAGATTTTATTTATATATTTTTAGAGAGGGGAAGGGAGGGAGAAAGAGAAAGAAACACCAATGGATGGTTGTCTCTCACATGGTCCCTTACTGGGGACCTGGCCCGCAACCCAGGCCTGTGCCCTGACTGGGAATCGAACCCATGACCCTTTGGTTCCCAGGCTCAACCCACTGAGCCACACCAGCCTGGGCTGACTTCTTTTTTAACTTTGACAAGCTCAAGCCCTTTCCAGAACTTCACAGCCCATATTTGAGGCCACTGTGCCTCTATCATGCACCAAAATTAAAGGTAGGGAATCCAGATGGAAAGCACAGGCTTAGAATTGGACCAGTGTAGGTTCGAGGCCAGTCTCTGCCACTTACAGGGGACAATATCCACTCCCAGCACCGCCCAAAGACCTGGGCACCCAGACCATATCTCGGCCCGCTGGCCCTCCCCGCTCCAGGGACTCTGCTCTACCTTCCTTTGACCTCACCTTCTCCATATGCCTGGGATTCTGTGGGTCCAGGTGGGGAGGACATGGCCACCCTCTCAGAGCCAGTGCCTGCCTGTAGTCTGGGTACCCTGGGCCCCAGAATTCTGGAGCCACACAGCAGGGCCCACTTCAGTCTGGGGCTCTTCCTCGGGTCTGTCTGCACAAGGTAGACAGTGGCGCCACGTTGCTTCTGTCTAGGGACGGGGTAGCAGAGGGAGGTGTCTGCAGTGTCTGTCCTCACACATGTATGACATTCCTGTGGCATGAGATGGGGCGGGGGACCGGGGAGAAAGGCCCTCGGTTTGTATGTCGGCCCCGACCTGGAGAGGTTAAAAGCGAGCCTTGTCCAGTAAAGCTATTGGGATATATAAATGGGGTAATATCTGTGAAATGCTTAAAATAGATACTTATATTTGTTTATTCGCGTACGACTATGCATGATAAAAGCTCCGAAGGAATGGTTGCTTATAGAGGTTACTATTTTAAGTTTTGCATTTTTCAAATTTTACATAATCAACATGTATCACTTTGTAACTGGAAAAATAATTGAACATTCTATTGCGAAGTTAAAAACATTTTCTTTCCTTGCCACGTGATCTCGAAGTTGGGAACGATCTGATCTTCTTTTTCTGGTCTCTCACCTTATCTCCCAAGACACATTTTACATTTTCTCATGAAGTCCTATAGCTCTTCAGTAAGAGAAATAAATGACATTCTCAGAATCAGGAATTTTGGCTTTAAGTGACTTTATGAAACATGACCCTCAACAGTTCCCAATTCACATTCCGGTTTACGATTGTGTCACCAGCTGAACCCTTAACGGGCCCCAGCAGAAATAGTCACATAAGCACTTAGGTGAGATTGTTTTGGCAAACACCCAAAGGTAGAATTAGATAATTCTATCAGGATGTTTTTAACGGCAACTCACACAAACTCTCTTGGCTGGTCAATCCCAGCCATTGTAGCAACGAAGCTTCCAAAATGCAGCTTAATCTGCCATCCGCTTCTCCCCGACTTCACCATGTCCGTTGCAGTGAGCGCCCGCAGATTCTGGACTTCATGTGTGCCTCAAACACAGTCTCAACTGCACCTGCGACCTTGGAGCTGGTCTGTAGTAAAAAATATTTTCCCTGTGACAGCCTCTTGGATTTCGTTAAGGATAAAGGCACAGTTTAGATGATCGCACTTGAGCTGGGAGATGGGAATGCAGTGAGTTGCGCTCCAGGCCGGGTCCTTCCCGGCTTCGTGGGGCAGCTTCGGCTCGAAGAAGCTCTTGCAGGTTGAGACCAGGGACCAAAGCTCTCCCTGGTCCCCCGGAGCTAACTTAGGTATTTATGAACATCCTTGAAGGTTTATATATATTTACATATATATAATTTCAGGTAACTTAATGGAATAATAATTTCCCCATGGGATGGTGGCTTTTAAAAAAATCCTTACTCAAGATTATTATGTTTATTGATTTGAAAGAGAGGGGGAAAAAGAGAGAGAGAGAGAGAGAGAGAGAAAGAGAAACATTGATGTGAAATACTGATCAGTTACCTCCCGTGGGCACCTGGCCAGTGACAAACTGGCAATCTAGACATGTGCCCTGACCAGGAATCAAACCTGTGCCCCTTTGGTGCACAGGATACCACTCAACCCACCGAGCCACCGGGCCAGGGCCAGGGGATGAGTGGCTTCCCGCACCTCTGATTCTGCTGTCAGTGGAACTGTTTGTTCACCAGGTGATCTTGTCCCAGTTAGACACTGGCTGCTCTATGTGACACTGACTAATGAAAGCCTACCTGTCACATCGTCTTGATGTGAAACACTGTCAAGCCTGAGATCATCGGACAACCCTGGAGCTTGGACGTGCTGACAAGCAGCCTCATGTCCCGCCCTGGCAGATCGGGACAGTTCTTCACGGAAGGTTCTGTTTCTCTGTGGTGGAATGGACTTGCATGTTTTTCAGAGTCAAGTGTTCAAGGAGCTTAACAAAGGATTTGTGTATAGATGAACTTCCCTTTCTGTGTATCTGATAGGTTTAAATTCGAATCTGTATAGCAGGTACATCTGTCCTGGGCCCCTTTGGTGTGACTGCATGCATGGAGGCCTCTTATTCCTGTCAGAATTGTTAGTATTGAGAAAAAGGCCTGCGTAGCCCTGGCTGGGTGGTTCAGCTGGTTAGAGCGTTGTTCTAATATGCTAAGGTGGTGGTTCGATCCCTGGTCAGGGCACATACGAGAAGCAACCAATGAATGCATCAATAAGTGGAACCAATCTCTCTCTCCCTCCCTCCCTCAAATCAGTTTTAAAGATAGAGAGGGAGAGAATAAGCCTTTGTTGGTCTCATAGACTTCGGGGACAGGATTAACGAGTGTGCCTATCTCAGCTGCTCCGGTTGAGATGGACATTTGCAGAGCTGAAAGGGCCGTGAGCTTGTCTCAGGATCACGCAGTGAGGTCAGTGGGCAGCTCACGTCTGTCTGGGCAGCCACTGGAGACCTGCGGTGGGTGCTGGTGGGGTTAAAGCAGCCCGAGACAGAATTCCTCCATCCAGTGCCTCCAAACTTTACTTTAGTATGAGATTCTTCGGTCAGTTATTGTTGAAAATAAAACAGAAAATTGAGAAAAAAGGTTGTCATTATTCAATCAGTTATGCAGGACACAGAGGGATAATTGCAGGTAGAAATGAGGTTTATACAATTATGGACTAAATTTTAAAAACCAGGTTTGAATACAGCCTCATCAAAATGTCCTAACCCCCCACCAACCCCGTTCTTACTTATCCCCTCATGAGAAAGTGAAGACTGATCCTTTAAAATAACAAATAAGTCAAAGAGAAGTTATTTCTCAAAGGAACCTGTTGACTCCTGTTTGTTGTTATCATGGGACCCTATTTCCAGCGATTGGCTTTTTTTTGAGTTAGGAACCTGTTTGTTGCCATTTACTATTTTTCTGTAAAGCCCATCTGAAACTGCATGTGTGTGTGTCTGGGTGTGTGAAAAATGGCTCTTGGATCAGCTCTATTTGCATTGGTATTTCCAGTGGAAATGTCAAGTGTGACCTTTGTCTTGTTTGGGTGTCTAATCCTGTTTTAAAGCCCTGTCACGCCCCTGCTGAGGGTCAGTGCCCTCGTGAATAGAGCTTCTGCACCTGCTCCCCTTCTCCTCCTCTTCCCCTCTCCCCGGAGCTGGAGGATGTTCCGGACGGCCAACAAAACAATGCTGTGCTTCAGTGACTGCTGTGTCAGAAAATTACTCCAGACTTGGGAATTTCGTCGAGTGAGTTTCGAAACCATGAGAAAATAAACACAAAAATAAGCAAACCTGAAAAAGGAAAAGAAAAAAAAAACCCTGCGAGAACATTGCATTTCACTGCTACAAATATCAGGGCTAGCACACCCTTGAACTTTCCCAAGAGGCTCCAAGGAGAGATCGGCTCTCACAAATGCAGGATGCAAAAATCAGTCATTGACATTTCACCTATAGGGGAAAAATTATTAATATGAAAGCGCTGTGGGAAATATAAACAAGGAAGTCGGAGTTACCATAGCGACGGCATTTGGTTCGCCCGTTTCCCAAAGCAGAGTTTTGAATAGTTACACTTCGTGGGCTGACTTAGGCAGCCAATGAATGTCGATGACCTGAACAGTCAAAGGATTGTATCATCTAAAGACAATGTTCTGTAAAAATCAGCTCTGTCTGCCAGTGCTGGGGCTGGGCCGTAATTTCCCATCCCAGGCATTGTTAGGGCCTTAACAAAGAATGTCTTGCTGGAGTCTCACCAATTTAACTGTGTAGGTCGTCATTTTACCATCTTTGCGTTAGAGCCACCCAGGAGGGGGAAGCAGGATCCACACTGAAATCTGCTAAAACTGTAAAGTTCATTATCAACAGTGATACCTGAAAACACGTCCACCGGAAAACACCCAAGTGAACAACCTTTCTGGCCATTTTAATGTTCTTACTATTTTTTCTGAAACTGTGCTAATTTCCATATTTTCTTGTAGAAAGAAGCCTTTACTGATACTCCCCAAGCTAGTAATAGAAACACATTCTGTCTTTCATTTCGCACCAGGCTCCAAAGTCCAGTTAGGATGCAGCTTTCCGGTAAATGTACCCACGGGGCCTGAGGTCTGACCCCTGTCCTGGCTGGCTCACAGGTTTTCTGGCCGGCAAGCGCCCACCCCCACCCCATCTAGGCTGCTTTCCACCACAGGGATCATCTTGCCAAAAGGCCCTGTGGCACTCTTCCCCAAAGGTCTCCAACGCCGAGAGTGGACCGTACAGATGGAACCACCTCAAGGAGTAACCAAACTCGTCGGAAGGTGAGTGGTGGAGGAGAGTGCCAGGGTTCAGGAGAGTGCCAGGAAGTGACCCTCGCCCTGGGAGCGAGCAGCGCTGGGTGCAGGCACCGAAGACACAGGCAGACTTAGGAGAGAGCAGGCAAGGAAGTGACCGAAGGCCCGAGGTACTTCGGGGCCCGGTGAGTGCAGCAGTTTGCTCGTCAAGGAGGACTGCGGGAGCTGACTCGGAACAAAGCAGGTGAGGCTTTGCTTGGGCTGGCCCTGATGGTCAGCTTAGAAATGTTTGTCCTGTGGGTTTGGGGAAGCCCTGACAGATGTTTGGGCAGGATGGGGGTATTACAGTCTGGAAAGACTCATTGGAAATATATAGGGTAGATCAGGTGGAGTGGAATAGCTGGGGCAGAGGGGCTGCTTCGGAGGCAGGTGCTGAGGTCAAGGTGCGTGCGAAGACCTTGATTACAGAGAGGCCGTGAGCAACGTGGAGACAGATAGGAGAGGCACTGGGGAGGCCGTGTGTGATGGAGCAGACGAGCAGTGACTCTGAGGCCTCGGGTCCGATGACCAGCAGAAGCAGGGCAGCCAGGAGAAGCCGGGGTCTTGTGTCCACTTGCAGTGAACTTTCAGATGCGAAGTTCAAAATGATTGCGATTCATCCTGTTGAAAGTAGGTGGCTTGGGTTGCAGGATGAGAGCTCCAGGGAGAGTCCTGGCTAGAAATGCAGGTTTAGGAATCTTGTTAATTGAGGGCAATTTAAAGCCTTGGAGATGAGTAAGGTCCTTCAACAAGGACCAGATTTGGGAAAGGACTCATACTTCTGAGATGAGAAAGGGAAGGAGAAAGCAAGGAGCAAAGAGGACAGGCAGGGAGGGCCCAGGTGAGCATTGTCCGGGGAAGGAAAAGAGGGAGACTGTGGGAGGAAGGAGCAGCAGGCAAGAACAGACACATACAATCTGCAAAGACAACGGCTTTTAAAAGACAAGGCCCAGCAGCCATGTCACTCATGATTTAGGAGACAATGTACTGTGTGAGGGTGGAGATGGCGGTTGTAAATGCCCCTGAACTTTGGCAGTCAGTGGAAAGAATGGGGGCGGACAGGGCGCCCAGCTCATGTGAAGGCCATTAGATGGGACAGGCCCGCCACTGTCTGAGGTCAGAGACTCAAAAGCCAGGAAGAGCAAAGGACTGGAGGTGTCAGGGAAAGCTGCTCAGGGTTAACAAAGCAGGTAAGTATGAGCATGATTCCTATTATACTGATGAGGAAACTGAGGCCGTACAAAGTGCTCAAGGACACAGAGCAAATGAACGGCAAATTTAGAGTTGAAAAACTCGGTGGTCGGCTCCCAAGTCCACATTCCTAACTGCTTTGCCATTCTCCGGATTCTGAGCACTTCTGTTCTGTGGTAGTACAAGCAGACTCTTCGTGACTGATGGCAGATATGAGTAACCTTTAACGGGTCTGAACCGTGTCCTTCCTGGGCGGTTGGGTAAACTCCCTCTTACCCAGCACCCACTTTCTCAATTGTGTGCAGAAGGAAATCCTCTTTCTTACTCATCTGTATCTCAGTGGGACTCCGGCAAAAACTTTCAAACCCGCAAAAAAGAACACCTCCTGTGACAAAGGGTGTTTTCCTGTGTCTTCCCACGTGGCGCAGCAGGGCTGGGTCTCAGCTGTCAGCCTCCTCCTCTCTCTCAGCTTTGACCAGTTTCTGCCCTTTAGAGATGGTATTCGAGAACTCTTTCAGAGAGGAGTTTATTCTGATGACCCTTGCAAAGCAATTTCCATTTGTTTGTTTTTCTAGCTTTATGGAGGGATAGTGGAGGTGTGACATCGTGTGAGTTTAAGGTGTACGATGAGGGTTTGCTACACACGTGTATTGTGAAATGACTCCCAGGGTGAGGTAAGTTAACACGTCCGTCTCCAAAAGTACAAAAGTACATTGTGTGTGTGTGTATGTGTGTGTGTGTGTGCGCGAGCATGTGGTTTGGACATTTAAGCTTTGCTCTCTTAGCAACTTTTAAGTGTATAATACAGTATTATTAATACAGATGCCATGCTGACTATTAGGTCCCCAAGACTTACTCATGTCATAGTTGGAAGTTAGAACCCTTTGACCCAAGAGTAATCCCGTGTCAAAAGAATCGTGAAGGACGCCATGTTTGTCTAGGATTCCAGATGGGGCAGTCACATGTTTGGACTCTCCGTGGAGCTGTGTGCGTCTGTCTCACGCTTGTTTTCTTCCAACAATAGGTGGAGACCGAGGAATGCATCTTTTGGCTGCGCCCAGTCCTAAATGTGTTGTTTAGAGGAGTTTAGATCCCATTAATGTTCAGTTTGCGTTTTGTCTCTGTGGTCTGTCAAAGTTTATCTTTATAGGCTGGACTGTAGGAAGCCTAACAGTCATAAACATTCTTGTTAAAAATAATTCTCTAGAACTTTTTGAAGCTATAGTCAATTCTTATCAAATACTCTTGAATAGCTCATCTAGTGTTTGAAATTTTGTTCATTCTAATTTAAGGAAACTGTGACTGGAGTTGCTCACATGCGTACAGAATGAGCAGTACATGTAACAAGCGTATTTCCAGTTGGAACTCGCTTCCTTGAGTTACCAAAGCAGAGCGGTCTGCCCAGCGTGAGTAACTGTTCGGTCCACGTTATCTACTACAGAATTTATAGTACACATAAAATTAAATTCTCTTGTCCAGATCACAGCCCAGCACAGAAGTAGCTTTTATCTTCAAGACCTTTTAAAACGTCTCGTTTGTTTTGTGTTGCTAAGAGTGTCCCCTTCTTAGAAGAATAGTGTAAGACAGATGCTCCTAGCAGTAAACATACCCACACCCAATGCGCCCACACGTGCCAGCCCGTTGCTGTGCTTTGGTGGGCCCGTGAGCATAACTCGCACTCTGCATCATTTACACATGTATGCATCATTTCCATTTGCCCACGTACCTATAATTCTGAAGTATGGTCAATAAGGAACATCTGCAGGCTCAAGTTTTGTATGAACATTGTCAAGTTTAACATGGATATAAATTTTTTCTCTAAAATGTCTAAAAACACAAAATATTTGACCAATAGTGCCTAGTAGGAGATAAAAGAGATGGACAAAATGTGAGTGGCCCGGCAAGCAGGCTTCCTCCATACCGACTTTCTGAATTTCATACTAGGGTGATTTTAAACATATGTGGTCATAAGCTTATCAGATTTCCAAAAACGAGCCTTCCACAAAAATCACACTGGGCCCCTCAGCTGTGTTTTCTTCCATTATTTATTGACAAATTGAAAACAAATGTTCTTTAAAAAATACGGGGAACTAGAAGCAGCTGTCAGGATGCCCCGATCTCTAGAAATCTCTCTGATGCAGGCGCGTAGGAAACGTGACTCAGGTGTAGGGGGCGGAGCCCGTGTCCTCTACGATCACGCCGTGTTTACTGGTGTCAGTTCAGAGATGCAAGTGTGCACGTCTGTGGGAACACAAACTGAGCAGTTTGTTTAATTTAATGAAGGTTCCGAGTACATAAGCAAAGGATTGGGGGCAAAATGCAGGTATTTTCAGTTTGGATGTGCTCATTGTGAATGTATTTTAAAAAGAAGGCATTCTGGGGGAAACCCTTTGGAAGTGACTTGGTGAATATTATGGAGATGGTTCTGGAAGTTTTCCTTCTCCAGCTACTGAAGGTTAGTTACTGAGCTGCCTAGGGGCATGGACTGCGGGATCATGAAGCCAGGCGACCGACAAAAAGCCCAGAAAACGCGTGCGTACAGTATCAGAGGGCTGACTAGTTCCAAACAAAAATTTCCTTTATGTAATAGACACATTTTGCCTAATTTAGAAAAAAAGACATATTCAATTAATAGGCTTATTTTTAAAGTTGAACATCTGGTCTAAGATGCCATGAAAAAAATTTTGTTTAACTTAGCAAGTATCATCCTTTTGGGACGTGATTCTTTGAGAAGAGCGTAACATCGCGGAGAGAGAATCCTGCCAGGGATGGGTGCTCGGAGTTTAATCATGAGGGACATTCCACCAACAAAAAGAGAGAGGACGAACTCTTCAGAAATGTCGATGTCATAAATGACAAAAAAACCAAAAAGAGTCTAAGGGGATTTTCAAAATTAAAGAACTCCAGGGAGACGCAACGACGAAATGCAACACCTGGCCTTAGACTGGGTTCAGTTCTGAAGGGAAAAGTGTTATAAAAAACATCGTTGGGGCCAGTGGCAAACGCGGAGGACAGACGGTAATAGATAGCAGCGTTGCGTGGATGTAAAATCCACTGAGGCCGATGGCCGCGCTGTGGTCCTGTACGAGAGCACCGCGTCCACAGTGAGTGCACACCGAGGCCCCTGGGGTGGGGCCGGGCTGGGGGCTGCGGTGCGAGCCGCTGAGCCTCCCCATGATGAAGACACGGGGGCCAATGTCACCGGCAGGAAGGTCTGGGTGAAGGTGCTGTGGGTGTGCTTTGTGAGGTTGCAGCTTCTCAGTTTGCATTTATTTCCAAGTGAAAGTGGACGATTGGAATGAAAAGCTGCCTCGCTGGAGAAGGCAGTCGGCGCCGCAGTGGGAGTCCCGGGCCGAAGGCCACTCGGTGTTATCGCAGGTGAGTTGTGTGGATCCCCGACGGAGGGAAAGAATCCGATTGGCATGTGGAATTAGACTTTGTTTTTTAATTCCATGGCAACCGGCATAAAAAACTAAGCATGGTCCATTGACTCCGTCTTGCGTCCACTCTGGTTGTGCCTTAATTTTCAAAGGGTCTTTCTTGGCGGTCTCACTCAGCGGGTCCCCCAGCGGGTCCCCCAGCCCTGAAGGGTCTCGTGGCCCCCAGATGTCTCTCTGAGAGGGGTGTGTAGGTTCCTGCTCTGCGGTCATATGTTGTTTGCGATTGTATTAGACAGTGTTTGATGGAACATATTTCATGAGAGTAAATTTTAAGTATTTTTAATTACATTGAATTTGCCACCTGCAAATCCCAAAGTCCTTTACAAACTCTCTCTTCCTAGGAAGTGTGGTGGACAGTTGTCCCCATACCGGGCCCGAGGACGTGTAGGGCCTCTCCGTCCAGCTTCTGGGTTTTATCTTTGTTTGGCCAACAGCTCTGTGCTCATCTCCTTACCACTGTTTCCTTATCGTTTTTTGTGTGTGGTAAAATCAGTCTAAAGATTTAAATACAGTGAATAAATTGTTATGTACCCTATGAATCCAGTGTGTAATTAATGAGGAAAGGGCTGTGGAATGGGAAAGCTGGTTGGCTTGGTCCATGTGATTCCATTTTTTTTTCCGTGACTGGACAGACAGACCATAATGCTGAGGTCTCTTCTGAAACTGGCTCCAGGTGGGGTGGTGGACAGATGGGCAGTGTTGGCGT
This sequence comes from Sturnira hondurensis, assembly GCF_014824575.4. Lineage (NCBI taxonomy): Eukaryota > Metazoa > Chordata > Mammalia > Chiroptera > Phyllostomidae > Sturnira > Sturnira hondurensis. Next base: position 26,345,612 of record NW_028082759.1, on the reverse strand, counting down.
CGCCCGGGGCCTTCTCAGAAGCGTGGACTCTCCGGCCCAGGCCCGCCGGTTCGGACAGGACTTTGCAGTGTAACAAGAGCCCTGGGGGTTAAAAGGGTTGGGGGACACTGATAAAGCCTAGCACTCTGACACAGGTGTCCCTGAAGAATCTCGGGGACGCGGGCACCGGGCCTGCTGTCGCCTGCTGTCACTGCAGGTTAGGACTCTGAGAAGAATCATAGTCATGGCCGTGGTGGCTCCTTCACAGAACCTCTCTCCCGATCCTTCTCTTCCTAAGGCTTTCTGATCCTTTTCGTTCTTTTTTGTCCTTACGAATTATTTTTATTGCTTATTCTAATCTCCATGGCATGTTTACTTAGACACAGTTATCTTGAACGGTTTTCCTTGCCTGCCCAGAACGTGGCCCCGTGTGATTTCTTTCCCACAGTGGTCAGAGCACATGTGTGGTAAGATGTAAACCCTCGGAAATTCATCGAAGTATGTACATCGTGACCCAGCCCATGGTTTGTCTGGGTGAAACACTCTGTGTGCCTGGAAAACACCTGTGTCTTTAGCAGTGGTTGCGGGTGGTGTTCCGTGGCGTGTAATTAGGGTAATCTGATTGGTTGTGTTGTTTAGGTAATTTATATTCACCGTGACTTTGTCATACTTGTTCTGCGGAGTATGCCGGTCTCCAAGGACAGCCACGTTCTCAGTTCCTGGGGGCCTGGGCTCCAACATTCTAAGTTTGGGGGACACGGCCCAGCCCCTGAGAGCTTTCGCAGGCAACACTGCCGTCATTCTTGTGCAGTTCTCCTCGTGCACGTAAGTGATTTCCCCGGGAAACCCGCCGAAGTGTGGAGTTGCCAAGTCCTGAACAGAGTGCTGGGGAATGACGAAGACGATGTGATAGGCAGGGTGAAAGTCTGAGAAATAGCAGTAAGGGCAAGATGCATTTTGCAAGTGATGATAACTTTATATTATATAAAAAGATAATTTTGGCATCTTTTTGAGATAGCTATTATCTTTATTCCCATTTTACTGATAAGGAAACTGAGACTTATGGAGATTAAGTGTAATTTTTCTAAGGATCCAGAGGACCCAGAGTTCTGTCTGAAGTCTATTTGATTCCATAGCCTGCACTTCTATACATGGCAGCAGCCTCTGTCATAGCTTCATGTGGAGAACACACATGTATACACATGCACACAGACACACGTGCACACATACACATGCGGACACAAGCACAACACACCCAATACACAAATGCACAATGCAAACACATAGAAACACACGTGTCTGTGTGTACATACAGTCACACACAGTGCCATACACACGCCATGTCATACACACACAGGCACACACTGCACACCCGTTCCCACATGCACGACCAGACACACAGGCAGACACACATCCTCCCCACCTCCAGGAAGTGTGGCCTGAGCGCGGTTGGCTGCTGGTTCAAAAGCCCATTCATCAGGCCGTGCTGGCTGTGGCTGGAGCACGAATGAATGACAGCAGTGTGTGAGAACAGCCCCGGAGAAGAAAGAGCACAAGGCCCCGGAAAAACAGCTCCCAGAGAGGCACATCTGTGTCGACTTACAAACACAGAGGCGTGTGGAAGCGCCGCGGCCACGGAGCCCCTGCTCTGGGAGCAGAGGCACGGCGTCCTGTGAGGCCACGAGGCGGGGGGTGCAAGTCCCTGCGAACAATGGCCACAGATGCCAGCCAGGCAGGGGGCATGGGGGGCGGGGACACATGGTGTGTCTCCCGCCAGCTGGGGGACGAGTCCAGGAAGGAAGGGGAGGGCCAGCTCCAGCGCTGTGAGTGCGACATGCCTGGCCCGCGCAGGTGCCCGGAGCAGCGCCTGGCACACAGGGGGCCCGCCCAGGCGGCTGGTGCCCAGCCTCAGTGCACTCTTCACGATGGCCCTCCAACCAGCTGAGCCACACTGCAGAGGGCTCTTTTTTCACTTTTAAAGGAACTTATTGGTGTGACATTGGTTAATAAAATTATATAGATTTTTCTTCTGTTTTGCTCTCACTCTTTCCATCTCTTCACCCCAGCTGGAATGCCTTCCCTGGAAAAGTCCTGAAGGAGCACAGACCTCAAGGTGGGAATGCTCCGGCTGCAGAAACCGTCTTTCCATCCGGTGGGAGCTACTCCCACGCTTCAGCTTAGCACAGCACTGCACACGTTTCCTGGTGCGCCGGGAGCCAGGAGGCCTGATGGGCAGAGTGTGGTGCAGGCTCAGCCCCCATTCCCGGTCCCGGCTGGTGTGGTCCGGGCGGGACCTGGGACCAGGCCCTTGGAGGCCCCCTCTGACCAGGCCTGACCTGCTGGCGGGAACTCAGGAGGCACAGGGCAGTGAGGTCCCCCTACTATGTGTGCGAGTGCTGGGGCGGGGGCGGGGGCTGGGAGTGCAGAAACCTCTCCCACCTGCTCTTTGCCAGAGGCCTCTGACAGACCAAGCAGCTTGTGAAAGGCATTCCTGGAAGAGGGACACATTTGTTCAACTTATGTAACTTCTCTGTGTCACCAGACTGGAGCAGCCTTCCCACTCGGGTCCTGTTGAACGGGGTCCAAGTGAAACCTCTTTCCCTGCACACTCAGAAACCCCACCGCCTGTGTCAGCTCCGCCCAGGGGGCGCAGTGGGCTGTCGGCCTGGCAGCCCCTCCGGCCCTCCCTCCAGGACGACGTTCCTCGTGCCCCGTGTGCGTCCGTCCAGTCGTCCGAAAGAGCGGCACCGGTGTGTGGTGGAACGATTTCTGCACATGCTCTTGAGTCGGGGGTGGGGGTGGGGTGCGTGGGAGAGCCACATACGAAGCTGGAAGTGCAAGGCCGGCTCCTGGAATGTGGGGGGCGTCAGGACGCATGTGTCACTGGGGACGCTGCCCCTGCCCAGGGAGAGGGAGCCTGCGCACGCGCAGTGCTCAGAGAGGTGCAGGGCCTCGGCCCGGGCCCCCAGCAAGCGAGGGGCCTGCAGGCTCCTTCCCCTGCGGGGCCATTGCTGCTCAGTCAGGGCCAGCTTCATGGCTGCGGTTGTTCCTGGGCGCGGTGCTCCACGCACCTGGGTGCTCCCCACTGCTCTAAGGGTTGGCACTAATTGTGACGGAAGAGGACTCGGAGATTCATGTCACCCAGACAGGCTTCTTCCTGGGAAGCGGGTCCTTTGACGCACCTCTGAGGCTCTTTAAGTGACCTCACTCTCAGGAACCCCCCACCCCCACCCCCGCCCCCGCCCCATGCACCCCCGCCCCATGCGTCGTGGGTTTCCCTGCACGTGAGACCCCTTCCCCTTCCTATGTTACCTGTGGGGCTGGGCCCTACTTCAAGATGATGATGATGGAAGAGAGGGAACGCAGTGTGGGGACCTGGCTGTGACAGGGATGCTCGGGAGGGCTCCCCACGGTGTGCATGGAACAGCAAACCTGGCAGCACCACGTGGCCTGGGACAGAGGGGAGGAAGACAGGGGCTGTCTGGGGTCAGGATGGGGCTCCCAGAGGGAAGAGGCCAAAGTGAACCCAGGAAAGTCTGGCCGATGGGGTGCATGGATCTGCAGTAGGGCGCCCTGGCGTTTCCACAGGGGGCTCTGGAGCCTGTCGCAGAAACTGACGGAGGGGAGGGCGCTCAGCCGTGCGCCGGGGCATCTTGTTGCTCGTCCTGCGACACCCTTGGCTTTATCTGCGAGCGCGCTTAGCGGTTTTGGCAGACACCGGGACCAGCTTGCCTTGGGAAGTGCCAGAAGTGGAAAATTTGAGTAAAAACCTTCAGGGAAATAACAATAAAATGTCCCTAAGAGTTAGAATTAATGACTTGAATATGTGTGGCTTATATTTTCAAGCTGAAAGTTAAGTTTCAAAGGGTAGCTCTCTTACAACATTCAGGAAGCTGCCTGTTTAAAAAACCACCATTATTTCTGAAACTTTCTCTTTCAAATGATACTGTTTTTTTTAATGTAACTCCAAAGTAAGAAATGTGAAATGTCAGACAGGTTCTTACATGTTTTATTCCCTTTTCCACCTAGAAATGGGAATAAAAACATACGCTGCTAAGAGGCATGGATTCATATGAAGTTATTGGTGATGCCCCATAAAAGTACCATCATGAAATTAAAATGTGTTATTACTCAGATGTATAGGATGTTTGCTCTACAAGCAGAACCAGAACCAGAACCATTGACTGGAAATCAATTGCCTTTTGTGAAAATATAAAGTCTTTTCTCTGTGTGCACTGATTCCTTTTTATGCAAAAGTTAATCTGAGATCACTGAGATGGAATGTTCCAGACATGGATACCAGGAACAGAGAAGCCAGTCTTTATGTTCGAGATTTAAAGAGTTTAATTCAGAGTTAGGAACTTGTATGACTTTTGGAAGAGCTGGGGGGTGAGGGAGGAGGGGGTGACCAGTGCAGAGGTCATAAAGCTGCCCCCGGAGGTCAGAGGGGCTGCCCCAAAGTTAGCAGAGGTGACAGGGAGCCCACAGTTCCAAACTCTTGGCGTAGCTTGTACACCCTTGTCTGCAACCTGGTGTCCCCCTGCAACCTCTGAGATGCTTTCCCCGCCTGTCTCCCTCTGCTGGGCCAAGGGCAAGGCCTCCGAGACTTGCCCGGGCATTTGTGTGGAAATGCCCCACCTTCCACATCTGCCCCAAGTCTTGCTCTGAAGCCCAGGCCTCGGGCAGTCCCCAGCTTAGAGGCAGGTATCCACGAAGCCTACTTCTCTACACTCTTGCAGAAAAATCAAATTTGACGTAATCACAGAACAACCATGGACCCTGGCATACATTCGTTTGTTTCTTCCTTCCTTCATTCAACAAAACATGCTTTGAACAGGCAGGCCTCATGCCGTGTGCTGGGACACAGATCGTGTAGAGGTAGATGAACACTTGCTTAGTGTAGTCAGGGAGACCCACACAGAACGGTGACGGGCCCTGAGGATGGCGGACACGGGCGGACACAGGCGTACAGGGGTGGGGCTGCAGTGTGAATGGCACCTCTGGGCAGCACGGTCACCCGGCACTGGTATTCGACAGTTCTGGCCACGTGTCTGCCCACCTCGGTGAGGTCTGAAGCTCCTGGAGGACAAGAGGAGCCTCTGTATAATTTTATTCCTTATATGTCTTACACAGGAGAGTAGACACCAAGTAAATATCAGATGGATGACATGTGGGCCTCAGTTCAGCACTCCGTACCGAGTCAGGTGGGTCCAGGTGCATCGGATGGACGAAATGTTTGAGTTTGGCCCGTGATTCTCACTCAGAGGTGGGCAAGGCTACGTGGTAGCGACTGGTCATATGTTCCTCCGTTCTTAGATCCCAATACCTGGAATCTAAGCCTTGACCCTCTGCTTCTCAGAGTTCTGATTATAGGGTGGATCCCCCACCCCGCCCCCATCTAAGTGCCTGAAGGGGGCAGGGTTAAAAGTAACAGAAGCTATCAAAAGGTAAGCATGCCAGTTAATGTATCAGACTAGTATTCCATTACACCTGGCATCTGCCCCAGAGGGTTTTCGCCGAGCAGCAGGCTGCTTTGCCCTAAAGATGCAAGTGAAAACTTAAAGCTCTCACTAGTTTAGGAGAATAATCGAGGTTAAACACCTACATCGAATGCAGTATGGGCATGTGGGAAGCATGGTGGTTTACCTCCCAGGAGCATGACCCAATGGATGACGCTTACAGGTAGAATAAACATAGGTCAGTTCATGATTACTTAGCGGGGAGAACGTTGAAAGCCCAAAACCTCTAAGAAGCAGATCGCATAGTGGATTATACCAACCATTTCTTCTTCCCTGATGCTCACAAATGCAAACGAGATCCAGTGTCTTGCTCTTCTTTTGCGTCCTACCACAACCGGGGTCATCAGAAGCAGAAATACACCAAGAGTGCAGTTTCTCATCTTTTCTGGCTCTCTCTCCATAGAAACATGTCCCACATCATGTCCTCTCTCTGTGTTTGATGCTCCGTAGTAAGAAACAGCCTAGGTCCCAGGACAGTTTAGGAAGCCTGGGCTGTGGATTGTGCCGCTGTCTGTAAACACCCGGTCAGGTGTGGCGAGTAAGAAGGCAACCGATTCGGGGGACCTTCTGTAGCTAACGTGTCCCTCCGGCCCGCCCCCCACACCACCACCAGCACATTCTGTCCCCGCCTGGGCTGCGTCCCCTGATGAACAGATGGATCCCAGCCACGGCCTGAAGATGGAAAGTCTGTTTGGGGACGAGCGGTTTCTTACTCCTAGGCAGCCGCCTCCCGCTTCCGTCCTCCTCCAGTCTGCTGGAAACTCGGGGTCCCTCGCTGTACCTGTGAAGGGGTGTTCTTCTTTCCCCCCTTTCCGTCTCTGTGGCTGTAAATTCTCTCTCCAGTGGTGATGTATGGCGAGTCTTTGAGGGGGGCAGGGTCTGTCACTGTGATACACAGAGAAAGGTGAGCCCCTAGGGCCCTCTCCCCCAGAGAGCCCCGAGGGCCCCCACCCCAGCAGGGCAGTGTCCCCTGGCGCGGTGAGCCCTTGTTTTCTTTTATTTCCGACTGTGAAAGAGAAAGGGAACTTATTCCCCCTCCCACATCCTTCTCCCCTCTGCAGACCAAAGTGCATTTAATCACTTCTCAGTGTCAAGTTCAGATGTGCTGATAATTATCCCCAAAAGGATCAGCTGGGACACAGGAGCAGGGGCCCGAGAGTAGGCCAGCGTGTCCCAGGGCTGCGTGCCTCTGTCAACCATGTTGAACCATTCAGTCTGTTCGTTGGCTTGACTTAATCTGTCTCTACTAGGCATACGATGAGAAGAAGACAGGCGACATTTCTGGGGAATTTTAACACCCCCGAATTATGGATTGCTATGTTGGTTTTATTTCCTGTGACAACCAATTAACCGAAATATTTACTGGATGCCACTCCAGGCAAAGCACAGTGCCACACGCTCTCGTGAAACCGACTGCACGCCCTCAGTGGCGGAGCTCACGCAGGTGCCCGGGAGACCGTTCGTCTGTGACGCCTGAGAAGACCTGCCCTCCTCCCGTGTCTGCAGTTTTGTGTCCGGCGCATCGTGAGCAGTTTGGGGGGCTGTCGTACGGGGTGGAGAAGTAATCTTCCTTTGAGCAGATCAAACATGAGAAGCTGGGTATCAAAGTAGAATGCCGGTGAACAGACATGGAACCGGCACCAAGTTTCGAGTGGAAAGCTTCAAAAGTGGCAAAGTGGAAGAGCTGTCCCTGAGAAGGCCTCAGGGCTGCCTGGCAGGTGCCCCCAGAGATGGCACTTCCTTCGTGAACCCGTGACAAGCTGAACATGCAGGATCAGACGGTTGGCTTTCTCACCGTGCTGGAAACGGTCCTTCTACAGGAGCTGGCTCGTGGGTCAGGCTCCCGGAGACTGATGGGTTACCGCAGCGTCAGTTTGCTAATTCAGATGAAGAGACCACAGGCTCAGAGACTGGCCGCGCAGATGCGGAGTCCAGTGCGTTCGTTAGCACGTGTTCTTCTTAGAGGCACACGCGCGCTGGTCGTGTGGCACAAATAACCACCAGTGAGTCGAAGGCACTCTTTTGTTACTTTGTAACCAGATGACGTTTCTTGTTCTTTGACTCCAAAAATGTTTCTTGTGGATCTTTTCTCTTCCACATGAATTTTAGGATCAGCTCGACAAATTAAAAACATGTATATTGAGGAAAAGAGGGAAAGAAAAGAAAACTATTGTGTTTTTTATTTGAATTGCATGGAATTTAGAAATTCATCTAGGGAAAATGAATGCATTCCTGATACTGGGCATTTCTATGAACATTTTATACTCATAAAATCTTATGTTTACTTTATACATAGATCTGAATATATTTTAAAAACCAGCTCTATTTCAGGTTCTTTCCTGAAGGTTTAAAAATTTCTCATGTAGGTCTTGCTCGTCTTTTTTGATATTTATTACAAAGTCTTTTAAGTCTAGTGATTTAAAAAGTTATGTCTTCACTATTTACTATTGGTTTCTAGAAATAAAATAGATTTTTGTACATTGCACCAAAGTAACTTTGCGAACGTGTTAGTTCTAACAGTATATTCTGTAGCAGTTGGACAGAGCGTGTGTTCTCTTGAACATATACTTTTCTGAGTTGACACTCATCATTCACAAACCAGGACAATTTCTTTCCTTTTTTGTCATGGAAGGGACCTAGTCACGTGGTCCCTCACGTTTCCAGCCCTTTTCAGTTAAGGCAGTGTGACTCGTGTCTATGTTTTCAAATTTGGTTTCGTAGGTTTCTGTTTAGACCAGAAAATCTCCACCATGTCTGTGATGTCCCGTTTTCATGTCTTCCTGATACGAACAGTGAAGGCTTCCCTGCCTATAGCCCCTTCCCATGACGAGGTGCTGTTTGCTTCCAAAGAAGTCGCCTTCCGACCGTGTCCTGGCCCTCGGCTCCCTTCCCCCACCAATCATGCACAGCAACAGCGAAGCTCTGTGTTTCCTTGAGTGAATGGGACTCTGGCCTCCCAGAGGGGACTCACAAGACTGACTGTACCAGGTGTGTTCTGCGGGAGAGTCTGGAGGACATCACGTTCCCCAGAGCGGTTGGCTGTGCCCGGCCCGGGGGCATGAGTGTCGCTGAGAAGCTGGTGTGTCTCCTCTTCTGGGGAGGCTCAGTGACAGGAGACGGCCTTGCAGAGCTGGACAGTCTCAGAGTGGTGAGGACCCCAGAGACCGAGTGGTGGTGGAGAGCAAACCGAGAGCAGGGCGGCCACGTCGGGGTGGCCTTCACCCACAGAGCAGGGTGGCTGCGAACGCCACAAGGCCTCCCCAGGGCAACTCGGCTGGGTTCGTTTCACTTAACAGGATGCTTCCAAAGTTCATCCATGTGGTAGCAAGTATCAGAATTTTCTTTTTTCATGGCTGAATAATATTCCATTATCTTTATGCACCCATTTTATTTATTGATTCATATGTTGGTGGACACTCGGGTTGTTTTCACTGTTTGGCTGTTGCTAACACTGCCACCCACAGTGGTGTACGAGCACCTGTCTGAACACTTATTTTCAGTCCTGCTGGGTTTACACCTGGGAGTAGAATTGCTCGGCCGTGTGGGGATTCTGGGCTTGACTCTCTGAGGAACTAAGTGGTTCCTGCAGCGGCTGCGCTGGGTCCTTAAAGACGTAGCTTTCGGTGAGAGCTTCTCGTGCTTCTGGTCACTGCAGGGCAGTGATTAGACAGCTTGGCCCACGGTGCCCCGTCCTGAGGTCGGGTCCTCGGTGCCTTCAAATCCAACCAAGTCAGACCACCAGTCTCAGACTTCTGTTCCCCTCAGTCTGCAAAGCCACACCCGTCACCAGGTGCTTTATCCATCGGAATGCACTCTCATCAGGTTCAGCAGACGCTAGGCAGTCTAGGGCTCTTCAGGAGGGTCAGAGACCCAGGCTTGCGTGTTTGCTACGCAGCTGGGAACAGGGTGGCCTCGAGACATACGTGAGCCCGACATAGGAATGTTCTGAAGAGAACTCTTCTGTCATTTGGAACCTGTAACTGTAGAAACTGGACTCTAGAAACAGAACTCGGACGTCGTTTCTTTCCAGGAGACCTGAGCTCCCTCTGCATGTCCACCGCCCACATTGCTCACTTCCATCTTTGAGTTCTGAGTGGGTCTGTCTGCTTGGCAGAAGCTAGATCTCATAGGACCCCCAAGCTGCAAGGGAGTCTGGGAAATGTGGCTTTCTGCTTCTAGGCCTCTGTAGCACAGGAAGTCATGCCACAAGGAGGTGGTATAAATGCCGAGGCGCTCAACTTATAGGTATGGTTCACGCTTGTTAGAGGACCACTGGGCCTCCATCCGTTTTCTCCCTTTGATGAAACTCAGCAGACGTCACAGGCTACATAGATGGGAGTCGAGGAGCCTGAAGCCACTGTGCGCCCTTTCTTCAAGACTGGGGACTTTGGAGCAAGAGTGGAGCTATGTCAAGGTGCCAGCATCAAAATATAAAAAAGAAAGCAGATGTGTCCCACGTTACAGGGAGGAAGGAAAAGAAGTCAATGGTCCCCACCCCCCCCAATCTTCTAAGGTCTGAGGATGGCACAGCCAAGAATAACAAAGAACAGGAACTAGAAAAATGAACTGCAGTTTCTCTCCATTTTCATTCATATCTAAATCCTCTGTTCTTAGGTTTTTAAATAAAAACAGCAACAGGAACTTCGCTGAGGGCTAAAACTGGAAACAATTCGAGTGGTTATACTTACTGAAAACAAGATTTAACTTTTCAGGCTCTAATAAACACAATTAAAAGTAATATAATGATAATCATGAATGAGTGACAACTGTGGGGGGTGGTGATAACATCCTACATCAGATAGTAATTAATTTGGGGTCAAGTTCACATCCGCTCCATCTACAAAGTTAGAATTGTAACATCAGGACACAAAAATGAAAAGGAACTTAGAAGCCAGTCCAATTGATTCATGTTCTATCATCTATTTCTGGGAACAGAGAACAAATTCCCCCTTTGGTTATCCAATGAGAAATGCATTTGGTTTCCTGTACGTTTTTCTTAGTGAAGTTTAATTGTGATTCAGTGACTACCATTTTCTAACTTCTTACTGCTTGTGCCACAGGTGGCAAACACAAGGTCCGTGGGCCCTCCACCTGGTTTATTCAGCCTGGCACCTTGTGTCCGCCCCACGCCAGCACCATGCTCTCACTTGACTGTTAAGGAGCAGTTACAGTTACACAGCCCTAACACCACAGCCGGCCCTCTGAAGGCAATCACGAGGCTGATGTGGCCCCCGGAGAAAATGAGCTTGACACCCCTGGCCTATGTAGTCTCTTATTTATTAACACAGTGACACATTTATTAAACTGAATGGGCGTGAAAAGATTTCAAAAAACCAGTTTCTATGTGTCATATGTCTTCTACTTACAGTCAAACTTAAACATGTAAAGAGGATTAGCGCCTTGGGTAGTGTCCAACCCTCCCACTAAACCCCCATGTAGTACTCTGCGTTAGACGATGGAGGAGTTTTCAAATCCTGAAGAAAGCAAAAATCCACTCCTGTATTTTATTCTAGTGTATTGAATACTGAAGATGAAGGAGCGGGGGAAGTGGAATGGTCACTTATAAGGCTGATTTACACCGACTTAGCTGTTACTGAAAGAAGCATGAAGTGCGCTCATAGCGACACCCAAAATAAATTCAGTGGTGAGAGGATCAGCTCCTGGCAGAGTTGCCTCTTCCCACTGTGGCAGCACACCAGTCAAGATGCCTTCGGATTGAAAATGACAGGAAATCTTTAAACTGGCTTATTCACAGGAGGAATTTATTGGCTCACGGGACTGAGGAGGGGGACTGACTCAGAGGTGGGTGAACCCAGGCGTGGACACGCTACATTAACAACCTCGTGGCCTGAGTCTCTTGCCTTTGGCCAGCTCTTCTCCATGGATGATGCTCATGGTCAAGCACAGCTTCATGTCCATATGCTGCCATTTCATCAATTCCATTAGAAAATAAGAGTCCCTCTTTTCTAAAACTTTCAGCGAAAGACTTTCATGAGCTCAACGCGGTTCACATGCCTGTTCCTGGAACTCTTCACGTTGGCCTGAGATGTCCAACAGGCTGGTGCGCCAGTAGGAGCAGGAGACAGGAAGGGCAGCATACGACCTTGAAAGGCCAGGGCCTCCGGCTGGTGGCCTGCGGCCCTGGCAGCCCGCTGCACAACACTGCTGCTCTGCTGCTGGGCGTGGGCTTCGTGTGCCTGGTGGGAGGGCTGTGCTCTCCTCATTTAGGCGGAAGCATCCTAGGGACCAGCCAGGCCCTGGAGCCATGGATGTGAACCAGCTGCGCTGCGAGTGGGGGAGGGTGGCCCTCTGGCCGAAAATCAGGTAGTATTTGTGCACTAAGGTAAAACGGAGCCTGGACAAGGAGCTCAGCCAGCTGTCCGCTCCAGCAGTGTCCCAGGGCTGAGCTGTCAGTGCAATTCTGAATGTCTTGTCTTGTAGAGCCAATGCAACTCAATGTAAGCCAATTCAACTCAGCTCAATGCAACGCAACAATTACTGGTCCCTTATTACTCACCCAGCAGTGTGCGTGCGTGCGTGCGTGTGTGTTTGTGTGTTGGTACAGGTAGATAAGGAGGCATTATGAAATCGTCATGGTAAAATCAAAGATGGTACAGTGTAAATATTTCTTCAGTTGCTTTTTAGCAAAAACAATCTGTGTTTAAGTGAATTACACATCTATTGTATGTTCAGATATGATTATACTCTGTTAAACTTACAAAATTAAGGAACTTTAAAATAAATATTTACTTCATCATATTTTTTACAGTCATAGCAATTCTTATTCCTAACAGTCTGGAATAGCAGCCAAATACCCATCCTGTAGAAAAGCATCTTAGGTTTTCAGGTGGCCTTTAAATACCATTGACTTTTATCCTGAAATTATTGCTGGTAACTCACAGTTTGCTTAAAAATTGAATTGGCCTCTCATTTCTGTCAAGAAAATAATACCCTTATTCCTCCATTTAGTATAGGAGTTCCAAGAGTGCATGCGTTGACTTTAAACTTTAGGGAAAGCGGAAAACAAACAGCCCGTTGCTGTTGTTTATACAAAGTCAGACAAGGGGCCAGTGGAGCAGCCCCCAACCCCAGTGGGTTGGTTTCCACTTAAGCACGTACCGCACCTCAGCCAGGCCTTCCTGCTAAGCTCAAACTCTCCAGCACCTGAAAAATTTTGTTTGGTTCTTTCTGGATAAAAGGAAGAGAACAAGATTTAAGTGAGTAAATACTTAAGGTTAAGTGAGTAAATACTTAAGGGGTAAAAAAACTAACCTCCATGGTGGAACGTTGAAATTTTTCTGTTTGTTTGTTTTAAGCTCAGAAGCGGAGCAAATGTTTCTGCTCCTTGGCCAGGAATGGGAAACCCGCTTGGAAAGCCGGAGACACCTCGGTAGGTCTGCGACACCTCGGTAGGTCTGCGGGCAAGAGTGAGGGTAACGACCACGGGACGGGGGTGGTGATTTGCAGAAATGAACGCCAGGACCGAGCTGGTGGGCCAGGCGGGCCGGGGACTCTGAGGACTGGCAGGCTGGCCGCACCGTGGGGCGCGGCCAGGGCACCAGGAGTAGGCGCCCGGGTCAGGCCGCCCTATTTGCATTTCAATGAGCCTCGCTGGTTGACTCTGTGCCCAGCGCTTCCGCAGCTCCCCCAGAGTCTGCCTTTGTTGGTTTTCGCTCCGGTCAAGTCCACTTCTGGCCGCCGGGGAGCGGCGCGCATTGAGCGCGTGCAGCCAGGCGGAACAGCGGCAGGAAGGAAGGAAGGAGGAAGGGGCTCCCGCGGCCATTGTTTGGGACGAGCGACTGTTTAATCTGTAAGGTGAACTTCAATCCCTCGCAAATCCTCTCAGTGCGGCGCGGGGGCACCCAGACAGGGACAGATGGTGCAGAACCCCTTTTGTTTCAAAATATGGAAATGCGCCTCTCCATTGACTTAAGGTAGTCCGCTCTTTCAACTGTTGCTCATGCCCCCTGTCGCATTGTCCCGGAGAGACCCCGAGATGCCGGTGGATCTGGTAGCCCTGCCCGTGCACCTCCGCAGTTGTTTTAAATGTGATTGCTGGAGGTGAGTCTGCTGTTTGGTGAGCCATCGTTGCCGCGGGGAATCCATCTGGGCTTGGAGAGCAGTCGGGGAGTTGGTGTACGTCCCACAGGAGCTCCTCTTCAGAGGCCCCTGACTTCCTTTTCCACATTAAACATCAAGTTCAGAGGTCTCCGGTGCTTCTGGTGCAAAAGGAAAGCGCCCATCCTCAGGGTCCCATGATGCTTTGGTGCGAAGGACCCCCACCCCATCCCATTCTTATAGAAGGCAGCTCCCGCCCAGGCCGCACCCGTGTCCCTCCAGCCACAGCTGTGGTTTACAGAATGCCCCACAGCAGGATGGGGGGTGTCCACGTGTGCTTGTGGTACCCGAGCCCTTGAACGAGCTTCTCAAGATGCATTTTTCTGCTTATCCCGGCTGTCTCTGCTTTCCGTGGGGCTGAGGGCATCTGGGAATGCCAGGACACAGCCCAACTCAGTCTGAAACAAGGTCAACAACCGCCCGTATACATGACCTATTTTTCTTGCCCCAGCTTTTGTACAAACCTCGGCAGTCAGGGTCCTGCTGGCCTCTTCCAGTCTCAAAGGAAAAATCTGATTGGACAACCATCTGATAACAATCAGACAATTTTCCATTTTCAGCGCAGATGACACAGGAAGCAGATTATTGTCTTGTGGTTTTGAATCTATTTAGAAAATAGATTGTTGAAGTATTTTAATCTTGAGGCATTTAGACCTTGGGCATGTTAATACATTTGTATAAATAGACAGAGATGTCTGTGGGGTCTCTAATTCCAACGCAAACATTTGACGACATTACATGCTCACAGTTCGTTTCTAGTTTTCTCAAAAGGCACCTTCTCTTACCTGCCTCATGGCCACAGATGCCTTGCCTTCATGGTGTCCTGGTACACTCTAAGAACATACACGACACATGTGACACCAGGGCTGGTCGACCGATGGCTACCTAGGCTACCACCGAGAGGCTTTCTAAGTGGCCAAGAGCGAGGATCTCCTGTTTCTTATCCAAGGACATCCTTCCATCGCAGCCCCAAGTCCATGAACTGACCCTTAACCGTAAATTCCTGCCTCCTTTCCATCCAGTCAGTCAGCCATTGCAGACGGAAGGGAGCCGGAATCAGGTGTCAGCCAGCAGGGGTAGCTTACAATGTATTTTCTTTTTCATTTACTTGCTTATTTATTTATGCTTTTTAAAAAGAGAAATATAAGCTACTTTCAAGTGATTGTTATGCATTATGCATTAGAATTCAATGCATAATGTGGGGGTGGAAAGGGCAGTGTTTTTACACGCTGAAGTACTGTCCAGTGAACAAATGAGTTTAGAAATTCAACAGTGAAAGCCAGCTTTGCTTGGAGTTTTTAAAATTTTACAGGGTTTCCTTCCAAATGGTGAAAAATGGAATACAGTTTATTATTATTTTTCTTCCTCTCCTATGGGCAGGTGTGAGCTTGAGTAATTTCAGTTTCTTGGCTTTCTTTTGATTTTATATAATGAGGCTTTTGTTGGAATTCATTCCAGGGATGGTCTCTCTCGCTCTCTGATTCTGATTAAACTGTGAAACCCCATACACTCACCGAGAGTTGTCACTTTGCTCTGGTTGGTGAGTGAGTTTCGGTGAGAGGCCGGGAGCCGCAGACCCCCTGCAGTGCTTGGATGCGGTTGAAAGGAAACTAGCCCTTCCAGCAGAGAGTTGGGGTTTTAGTGGGACCAACGCCTCATGTTCACTCATGGTGAGTAACTGGGGCAAATTCTCCAGCTCAGGGCGTTAGGTTGGCGGCACGCACTTTCTGTTGAGTGAAGTCTCACAATATTCCTCAGGCCAGTGTGCTGTGTGGGACCGACCCGGGTCTCTCTTAGAGGTCAGAGAACAAGATTGCATTTCCGCAGGGACGGCCACTTCAGCACCGACCCGTGGGTGGGAGAGGGTTTGGCCGGCCGGGACTCGGATTCAGAGGCTTTAGCCACAGAGTCAGTTCCCAGAAGACCCTTGTTTCTGGATTGAAAGTGTAGGAATTAAACTGTTATTGTTAGTTTCCCCATTGCTCAGGTTTGTCCAAAATGTGAAGAATCATGGTGACCTTCCCTAGCAGAAAGAGGACTGTTTGGAGGGGTGCACCCAAACTGGCCTTAGGGTTGGGCTTCTTTTAGAGACGTTCTCTAGGTCAGAAACTGGTTTCCCCAAAGGCAGGACGGATTCCTGGTTGCCGATGGTAAAGAGTCCGGTTGTCTCTCATCTGACCTCTGTCCTCCTGGGAGGGCCCCGCCCCTGGCTCTCGCCCTCTCTCTCGGGCCTATTCTTCATCTTCTTCTCAGGCTCTGCCCCTTTGCTAGCCCCTTAATTTGTGCCTTTTTAGGGGTTCTATCTTTGGTCCTTGTCTCTTTTGTGTATTCCCCCTTGGTGAGGTTTCTCAGAGATCTTTCTTGAATACACTATGTACCCTCTTACCTCATGGCTTTCGCATATACAGTTTTCTCTGCTTAGAATGTTCTTTTTCCAAACATAGGGACACCTGGCTTTTTTCCTCTTCACTGCGGTACTCAAACATCGCTTTTCAAATGAATCCTTCCCTGGCTGTCCACAGAAGATAAATAGTCAGGGTGAGGACCAGGGCGAGACAATGAAGATGGCCCAGGCATAAAACTGAAGGGAGCAAGTTCAAGGTCAGCAGGAGAGAGTGCATGCCTCTGTACCTTTGGTACCTGACCACCTCACTTACGACACTTGTGCTGGCCCTGCACCTGTGCTCAGTCCTTCTTGTTTTTCTCCACAGATATTGTCATAACTAACACGCGTAACTGACAGTTGTGTGTCTCCCCGCCTCGCCCCACTCACACCATTAGAATGGGGAGCCCCTGTCTGGTTTGGGTTTTGCTGTAGGCCCAGAGCCCAGGTCAGAGTTCGGGATATAGTGGGTATTCATTCTCTATTTTTATATATATGTACATAATGTATAAATGACTACTACTCATAATCTTGATGCCTCTCAAGTGCACAAAAAAACAGGTTTGTAAATGAACTTGGTTTCTTGGATGTTCCACAACGTTTCAAACTCAGTGTGTCTAAAATTGCGTTCATCGCCTTACACTCGCACCCCCACCTCCCACTTGAATTCTCCTTTCTGACGAATGGGACCCCGATGGGCTCAGATCCCAATGTGAAGGTGCGCTAGCTCAGGCCATGTCCCTCCCTGACCCTGCTTTCATGCTGCTGTCACCCTCTGGGGCGACCCCCTGGTGGACAGCGTGTCCTTTGCTGCTCCAGACTTCAGCCCCATCCCTGGGAAGTGGGCACTCTGAGCCACAGGTCAGGTCATGCGCTTCCTCCTCTTGGAAGTCTTCCCTGGGCGCCCCGTAGATCTGAAGGCACAAGTGGAAGTGCATGGACTAGAAAGACACTCTGCAGTCTGTCTGTCTGCAGTCTGTCTGCTGACTCCCTGGGCTCCGTGTGTCCGGCTGCACCTCCTCTCTCTTCCACTTCTCACATTGCCGCCCCCAACCCCCCACACTTTGTGCTCCAGCGACACCCTGGGAGTGATCTGTCCTCTGAAACGCTGCCCTCCCATCACCTGGCAACAGTACACCTACCCTTCAACCTCAGTGGAGTGGGCAGCGGGAACTCCCCTCTGCCTGTCGGAAACAGCACTTTGACCCATTCAACCTGCGTTTCCTTCATGTGTGACCTAAACAGCCTTGAATAATATATATTTTAGTGAGGAAAAAGATACATTTTGAGTCTAGTTTGAACATTTATTTTTTGGGACCTTCTAAATAACTATGAATTTCATGCACTCCATTCAGGCATTTTCCGTGATTAATTCTCTCTTGTTTAACGTAAGGTGCCGAACTGATTATGAAGGCCAGGTTGTGTCCTGGGGGGCTTAGTGTCCACGGCATCCTCAGCCTTTCCTAGGTTTGTATCATGGGATGAAAATCACAGTTCTTTTGCTTTTGCCTTGCTTCATTTAAACCCTCAGTGTCTTCCCATCCCTTCCCCCAGGAATAGAGTCTAAACTTTCTAATTTGAGCGAAGGGGTCGAGGAGCCCTTGGGGCAGAGATTTCGTTCCATCGCCATGAAGTTGGGAACAGGGCGATGGTTTGGTTCACTGATTTCTTTTTCCTTCTAGTTCTCGAGCCCCTGATCCCTATCTCCTGGGGGAGCAGTTAATAATTTTTTCTCATATCCTCTGACTTTCACTTAGTCAGTGCTCAGGTGATCCGATTTAAGGCGTGTGCTAAGTTTGTCCAAGCCACTGACAGTGAGCCCCAAGCTACAGTTCATTCCAGGTACAGTTACTGATGGTGTACGAAGGAGCCAAAATGGGGTTGTATGTAATCATGAAATTGTTTTAATTTTTAAACTTGGTTACAGTTTTCAAGATATGATGTAGAACCATAGCTATGGAAGTCCACGCCCATCTCAACTTCCACGTGGCCCATTTTTAAGCTCCTGCAACAACTGCGTTTTCAGCCATCATTAATGAAAAACAAAGCAACGAATGGAAAACCCAGCATCCCCACTGGGACCACCATTTACCTACTTTTCCTCCACTTCTCTGTCAGGAGAAAACAGCTTTCTGGGCAGAAACGTGAAGGGTGCAGGCCAGTTTTCAACACAGAAGCACTGACAAAGCGGAGACCACGTGTGGGCGCCCTGGGTCCCACGGTCCGCCCAGCACAGGTGCAGACTCGGTGGGGACAAAACACAGCGGCCCGTGTTCGGAGCGGCCATGGCTTCAGAGGGCTCTGGGCTCGTTTCGGGGGCGCTGATCCTGCTGGACTTCTGAAGGTTGTTTTTGTTTGTTTGTTTGTTTTGGGGACTCTCCTTTAGGAAATGCCTTCAGACTCTCTAACCCCAAATATTTCTTAAATCTGCCCCTTTCCTCCCTCCCTACAGTCCCAGTGTAGGTGCTTACCGTCTGCTAATCTTGGCTGTGGGTTTTATGCCCAGTTTTCGTGCTCCTTCAGATGGTTCTTCACGCTGCTGCCTTTTCTCTCTGGCCCTGTCTCTCAGCAAGCCTTTCAAGGCTCTCTGCGATCTGATCTGGTCTCTTTTTATCCCCCCTCCCTCCATGCCATTTCCACGCAGTTACAAAAGCCTGGACTGACCCTCCATCCTCACTGGCCCGGGATGGTCCAGGTTTACACCTGGGGTCCTCTCTGGTTGAACATTCTTAGCACTTTCAAGAGTGTCCCAGTTTGGATGATAAATTAATTATAGGGTCGCTCCTGTGTATTTTTTAACAGCTTTATTAAGACTTAATTACATACCATGAAGTTCACTTGTTGAGAAGTGTGCGATGCAGTGGTCTTAAGTCTAAGCATCGCCGTCATGGAAACGTAGAACGCCTTCCTCCCTCCCTCGAATGTGCCCACCAGCTGTGTCTTCTCCCCTCCCCCTCCCCTCACCGTCCGCATCCCGGCCTCAGGCCACCTAGTCTACTTTTCTCCCTGCAGATTCGCTTATTCGGATTATTTAAAATAAACCTATTTACTAAATCTGTGAGGTTAGAAAGATTGTTATTAATCAGTTTCAAAATAATGCCAACACAGATGAAAAAAAGAAATGCTAGTCCATAGGTGGTTTTGCGTGTGTATCTGGCCTCCTTTACTTAGCATGATGTTTCCGGTGTAGCACGTGCCACGTGCCGGCGCTTCAGCCCTTCCTGTGACTGAATACCTTTCCCTCGTGCGGTACACCCCAGGTTATCTGTCCATTCGTCGGCTGAGGGACGTTTGGATTATTTTCACTTTTTGGCTAGTATAAATAAAGCTACTGTGAACATTAGTGTGTAAGTCTTTGTGTGGTTGTATGTTTAATTTCTCTGGAGTGCGGTATAGACCTGTGCGTGGCATTATGTGGTGATACGGTCGTAAGGCTGTGGGTCACATTTTGAGGAATTGCAAAACCCTTTTCCAGAGGAACCACACTGTTCTACATTCCCACGGGGAACGTATGAGGGTTCCGACTTCGCCACAGCCTCACCAGCACTCGTTATTGTCTCTCTGATTACAGCCATCTTATCCGTGAAGTAGAACGTCACCAGGGTTTGACTGCATTCCCCTTCTAATTAATGATGTTGAGCATCTTTTCACGTGTTCATTAGCCGTTCATGGTCTTCTCTAGAGAAATGTCTATTTAAATCCTTTGCCTATTTTTAAATTGGGTAATTTGTCTTTTGAGTATTGAGTTGTAAGAATTCTTTCTATAGTCTGAGTAGAAGTCCCTGATCAGGGACGTTATTTGCAAATATTTTCTCCCTGCTTATGGTTTGCCTTTTCACTTTCTTGATGGCTCTCGTCCGAAACGACTGACGACGGGGGTCAGCTCCGTGTGCTGTCACCATGAAACACCTGCGCTCATTTCGCGTGCCCAAATTCGTATTTACTAAAATAAACAATCGCTCACTTATGTAACAAAAGTTTAATTCTTGTAATTGTTAGCGTTCATGGGAGGCTTAACATAATCAAGAGCTACATTCCATTGAATAGCATGAACCTGTATCCACACTTAATATCAAATGCTCACCATTACCCACAAATGGGAGCAATATTGGAAAAGTGTCAGATTATTTAGGATCCTATCGTGAGGTTAATTTACAAAAGTGAGACTACCCAGGTTGATGAAAATCATGTGTGGTAAGTTAAAGCCGGGTGATTATTGCAGATCTTGCCATTTACTGCAGTGCCGTGTGCTTAGCAAACCCTAATCCCAGAGTAAGTTCTCACAGAACAACAGGTTCGCTTTGAACAGAAAAGTGAAGCTGAACAAGAGTTCAGACATTCCCTCTCCATTTAAATCATAATTTCCCCTTGTTTAGTCCTGTCAAGCAGGCTTGTGCACACAGTAGGCGTCTGCACACATGCTGGGAAAGGCATACTCTGCACTTCAGGGTAATTTGTGAGCCTCTTACTCACCAACGGCCCAGTGCTATTGCACATCACCCGAACTTGTCCGTGAGAGCCCGTGACGAGCGGTTTGTTGGTATCTGCATGAAGGTGCCCGCGTAGGAACAGGGACTAGATGAGGGAGTCCCGGGTGTTGCGATGCCACAGAGCACCTGGGGCACATCTGTATTTGGACCCGGCTCAGCTGGGTGACTCTGGTGTGCACCAGTACTTGTGAAAAACTAAGTTAGGTGACCTGGAAGATCTTTTTCAACTCTAAGGCTGTATCAGCTTAAGGGACAGGGACATGTGTGTCTTGGAATGTCTCAAGCTATCAAAGTTCAAAGGAAAGTCTTACTTACTTGAAAGTCTCATAGAGAGAAAACCAACTTTGTACTCATTCTTCTTTGTTTCTGGTTTTCTCCCCACTGGCTTCCTGTCACCTTCCGTCACACAGCCCCTATTTGTCCTGTTTACATGTGACTCCTATGTGTTACACAGAGTTCAAGGGCCTATGAGATAAGACTTGCACAACAGTTCAGTGTTTTAGGCTCAGCTCACTCAGCTCCTGTGTCAGCTTCCCTCTCCCTGCCCCCCGCCCCCCCCCCAAAAGGGGCTGGGGCGGATCCCCTGACAGGTTTCTGTGAAACAAAGAGAAAGTGCTTCCTCCTTTTGGAAGTACTGGGCCCCTGTTACTCAGTCCTGTTTTCAACCACAGCACACAGCAGGGCGTTCGCATCCACACCCTCAACAGGTGAGGGGCCCACCTGAGCGACCCCAGACGGCCCTTCCAAAGCCCGTGCAGTGAGCTGTGGCCCCTGTCTTTGCTCCTTCCCAGACGACTAGAGCCTGTTTCCTGTTTGAGTGGAAGTTAAACCTCTCAGACAGGACAGTCTCCCTCCAGGAGGGAGGGTCAAGTGCTGCTTCCGGAAACACCCTTCCTTCTAACTTGACCTGCCATGGCCCAGGCCACAAGGAGATGACCCCAGTGAGCTCACGATGCATGGGGGATGAGATTGTTTTGTGAACCCTGGAGAAGAGATATTCCACTGCATTGTGTTGAATGTGTCTTTGCCACAGGAGTGAGAGCCCCAGGGCCTGGTTAGTACGAAACAACTTTGCTGATGTTGTCCCATTCTCAGCGTCCAGGAGTTTATGTGGATTTATGGGTCTCGATGGAGAAACAGTGGATGCTGAGTAGGCTGTGGCTCTGCCGTCAAATCGCTCACCGCCCGTAAACGGTCAGTTCCCCAGTGGAACCAGAGCGTTCCGTCTGCTTCCTTCCCCACCTCCCTCACAGCTTACCCATCACCTTTCTCTGAAGGCAGGAGGGGTCCCCGATGATGGAACTCTTGAAGCAGACAGGCAAGTTCACAGAGAACAAAACACTGTGTGTGTGTGTGTGTGTGCGTGTGTGCGCGCACGCGCTTGTAATTCTGAGGATGGGGAGAAGCAAGGCTGCTGTTGGTTTGCTAAGACAGGATAATGTTAGCTAAGTTTATTACCTTCAGTCTGGACTGATTGAACTTACGAGAGCATGGGTTATAGAAAGGAAATAAGTCTTGCCTGTGGCTGCTTAGCTAATGAATAGCAAAAACAGGATGATTTCACACTGGGGAAAGAGGAATATATGTAACAAGGACGCCATACTACGTGCAAATCTGAAGTCTCTACCGGTCAGCCCATGTAGCTGAAATGTTACACTATTTTTAATGGACTCGAATTGTAGGGCCTGAAGTCTTAGAATGAAGGTGCTGGTATATGAAATGAAATTTCATGAATTTAAGCCAAGGAAGAATAACTGGAATGGAATAGGAAAGCCTATTTTAAAGTATTTTTTAAAAACATTTTATATAAATAGAAAAACCTGGCTTTGAAAAAACAAAACAAAACATGCTTTGTTAAAGAGAAAAACCACAGGCCCCAAATGGTGTTACCTGTGCTAAAGCTCGTGACACCCAACCCAGACTTAATACCTGACTTACCTGCAGTCCCCCCTTTACAGGAAACGTAATCTAATCAACAGCCTGAAATTTTCTGCCAATGAGGTAATCTGTCACACGGGCTCTGCTCCCACACCCCCCACAGAAAGGAGAGGCAAACTGTACAGTAAACCCTCACCTTTCCCTTCCCCCTCCGACCCCCAAAGGAAATGTCCTGGTCAAAAGAGAATCTCTTCTTGTTACTAGCCCCCTGACCACTCTCTTCCCATAAAAAACGGTGCACCCCTCTGAGCAGAGCGCCCTCTACTTGCAGGACCAGATGCTACCCAATTCCTGGATTGCTTAGCAAGGCCAATTCGATCTTCATATGTGCTTGGCTGAGTTTTGTTTTTTGACAGCTTCAATTATTCTTAAGCAGACATGAACACAAACAACTCGGACTGACTTCTGGGACTTTCTACCCCAACTTCCTGCTCTACACCTGGTTTTGGCTCGCTGCCCCGTGAGCGTCCTTCCTGCAGCCGGGCGGCCGGACTCGAGAATGGGGGCTGCTGACCCACACTGCGAGGTTAAAGCCCCTTCCAGGCGACCTGAGTTGTTTCACCCAATTTCTGTGGGTGGGGGCACAAAGGCAAGCTCCGCCTGCTGCTGAACTGAGGGGGTTAGACGTGACTGGAGTGATAGGGAATGAAGAGCGAGTTAAATTTTAGTGTATATTTTAGTGTAAATTTTAGTTAAATTTTTGGTGTATAAGCATACGTAGGTATGATACAATGTACAAAATGTAGAAAATAAAACATTTCCCTTATAATTCCACCACCTAGAGTCACTGTCGCCATTCTGGGTAGCAGCCAGTCTGAGAATAACTGTCCCAGTTTGCCCAGGACTGAGGGGAGGTGCCTGACTGGAGTGCGGACACGGGAGAGCCCTGGGCACTGTGGGGTGAGGGCCGCCCCACAGCAGCCTCCAAAATGAGGCGAACGTACTCTTACGTTAGCCTCACCTCGGGCGTCCTTGGGTAGCGCCCAGAAATGGGAGAGAGAACAAATGGTGTTTTAATGAGCAACTAAGTTTTGGGGCGGTTTTCTTCTGTCCGCCTGCCTGCCTGCCTGCCTGCCTATTTATCCATCCACCTACCTACCTACCTAATTACCTATCTGTAGGAAATTGCACACAGCACTCTATAACTGGGTTTTTTAAATAACAGTATGTTATGGACATATTTTCATGTTCTAAAGTAGCCCCCTTCAACGTCAGTTTTAGGGGCTGCATGGAATTCCGTTGGAGGGTGACCGCATCTGTTTAACCCCCCCCATCATCGGACAGTTATATGGCTTCCCTTTCAAACAATGCCACCCCAAATGTCCTCACAGCTAAATCTTGGCATACAAACCCCACGACTGCTTCTGTGGGGTGAATTCTTAGAAGTGCTGTGGCTGAGTCCGAAGACGTTACTTTGAAGGTTTTTGATGAACACTCCCAAACTGCCCATCTTACGTGTTGTGCCAATTCACCGACCCACTGGCCTTCCACGCTGGGCTTGCAGCAACACAACTAGCTCCCAGGCCCTGTCAGCTTGGCAGGTGAGGGAGACTTTCCTCTGTCCTGCACCTCGGTGAGGTCCCTCTGGTGGGCCGGAAACTGTGCCACGAGAACAGGGTTCGTGTGGCAGCTCCTGGTGTTTGCATGAGTCATCACTTCAGCCCTCGACGTCAGCAAATTTTTATTGAACGCCCACTGTGGGTTGCCGGTGGTGACCGCGGGCCTCAGTGTGACAGAGTCTAAAGGAAGGACAGAGACACAGTTCCTTGTCTTTGCTTCGGGGGCATTTTTAGCAACTTCCTTCTTTCTCTTTCCTCGCTACAGCTGTGTAGAATCAAGTGATGGCCAAAATAGCTTGTCATTAAAAAAATGAAACATTTTGCCTTGTGAAATATAAGGTACTTTCATAAAAGAGCATAATACATATGTATTAACACATGGCTTGAAAATTGAATTATGTAACCAGCATCCAACTCCAGCAACAGAACCCCACCAGCACCGGAAATCCACTCCGAAGCCCCATCCCCTCTTGTCCTCAGGGCACTGAACTGTCCCGACACAGAAGGGTCATCGCCGTGGGGACATGACTCTGTGGGACTCTTCCTCTCTGTTCTCTCTTGTTCTACCGTTGTTCAGTTTTGTGAAACTTTCTATGAACAAAAATATAAGGAATTATTTTTCCGATTTGTTGCTTTTGCTCATCATTATATAACATTTATTCATTTTGCTGTGGGTGTTGGATAGCATTCCACAGTATAAATACACTGCACATTTCAGTCTATTCTCCGTTCATGGATTTGGGTGGTTACCAGTCTTTGGCCTTTACCTAGTCTGTGATTCATGATTTAACACGGGGTAGATGCTTTGAGCCAATAGACTCCAGGGCAGATACGTACAGAAACCTAACCTTTGAACAGTATTAGTTTCTTCGGGATGAATCTCTCTCCCCCAGAGCTTTCAGCCATGATGCTGTGATTTGCTTACTCTATAGTTTCGTTTGTGAATCCCAGTATGTGGAATCTTCTTTGGTTAGAGCTATTTCCTGAGAGTGCTTTTTTCCTCCCTGTAGGGGTCGTGAACATAGGAGCCACCTCACCCAGGAAGCGCTCATTACAGACGCCCCCGCCGCTCTGCCTGAGCCTTGACCCCTGGTGCAGGGGCGTCTTGGAGAAACACCTGGGATTCCTGGCAATCGGTGGGTTCAGAAGTGGGTTGGAGTTACAGGAATTGACCTGGGAAGAGAACAAGTTCCACCAAATTAGAGATTTGTGTAGATTGGAAAATGTCCTATTTAAAAATATATATATTTAAAAATTTTCAATCATAGTCAACATGCAATATTACATTAGTTTCCAGGGTACACCATAGTGACTCGACATTTATACACCTTATGAAGTGATCCCTCTGATAAGTCTAGTGCCCGTCTGGCACCAGACGCAGCCAGTGTCTGCAGTTGCCTCTTGGAAGGTTGGGGAGCCATCAGTAGGCGGGAAAAGGGACCGATTTACCTGATTCAACCTGGGCTCAGACCTGTTTCCACCACCTAATGGTTACACAATGGGAAGTGGTTTACTCACTGGAGGATTTTCTTTCTTCTTCAAAACCAGGATGACAAAACCTTCCTTAAAAAAATTAGGGAGTGAATACAGTGGCTAAGATGTATTTATGATTGGAAATACAGCATGTTAATAATATTCAGCTGTTGGCTTTTGAAAGTAACTTTCAGAGCGTAAGGAATTTTCTATATAAAAATGACATAATTGAATTTGGGCTTCAATATTTCTGATTAAACTTGTGAAAATGCCTTTAAACCTGCCATATTGAAAAGAAAATTGCTTTGTACCTTTATATTTTTATCTCTTTAGGTTGACTATTGTAACTTTTCGCCATGTAATTTAATAATTTAGTGGGCAGACCCATCAGAAAATGAGAATGTAAGTTTAAAATTTAATATTGAACATACAAGTAAAATGAAAATTTTATGTATAAAAGATGGCATTATCCATTTTGTTATATCTGTTCCTTTCCCTATCTTAAAAATACACAATTTACATAACAGCCTTAAAACCATAATAGCCATAAGTTAGGGTGGTAATGGGAAAAACAATGTGAAACAGCTCAGATTTAAGTAGTTTACAAAAGCAAGATTTTTCTTTATCCCTTTCGTGAGGTGATTCAGTGTAACTTAACTGTATTTATTTTTTGTCTTAATCCTTCATGACCGAAGAAAGGCCGAGGCCCTATTTATATTTAGAAATCTGTAACAGTTGGAAGGACAGAACCAGTGTCAAAGAGAGGGAGATCGTGCCGTATAGGCGAGACGGTGCGGCACCAGGATTTTGTTCTACACAGCCTACTGTGATGGGGAGTGGGGGCGAGGGACAGGGTGGAACACACGGTTTGGACCGAGGCTGGCTGGTGGGAGGCCGGGTACTGCTGGCTGTGGCAAGCTCACGGTGCTATTATCTCAGCTTCCGTGTAGGTTTCAAATTTTCTATAATAAAAAGCAAGGGGAGAAAGAAGATAAAATGAGGTAATGCCTTAAAGTGTTAATCCTGTCTTAGTACAAACCGACTCAATAAGTGTAACGTCCTCTCCTTCCATTGTATCTCTGAATGACGGATTAGCAGGGAAGGAATGGCCATCTCGGGGGTGTGTGTGTGGGGGGCGAGCTTTATTGGGTGTTGATGGCTGTGGAAGGTTTGGGGCTGCCAGGTGAGCAAGACTGGGTCCATGGGCTTGAGGGGCTCTGGGTTAGCGGGGAGAGGACAGAACACCCCAAGAGCTGCAGCGGGTGGCGTGTGCAGGATGGTGACCCCAGGACCAGGGAGTGCGGTGGGGGGCGGGGGAGGGGAGGATGGTATGTGGCAGTCCAAGCAAGCTTCGCCTGTTTCAGAACTTTCCTTTGGACCAGCCTCCTGTCCAGAAAAGAGGGAGGAGGAGAATCTCTTTGCATTTTTAAAATGTGTTTTTTTTTCTTGAGTCATGTCAAGAATTCATGCTATTGAAGTCTCACCCACTGAGTAACTGGGTGTCCTTGGGCAGCTCACCCACTGAGTAACTGGGGATCTGGGCGCTAACCCCAGCATCTTCCCTGGCACCGCGGCTCTCTCAGTCTCTGTGTGGACCCCACGTGAAAACCGCACAGCTGTCTGGGAGGGGCAGAAGCAGGACACCCGCCGTGGCAGAGGCCCTGTGTGGGCAGCGCATCGGGAGACACACCAAGTCTGAGAACCTGCCAGAGGAAGAAGTGGGCCAGACTGTCAACGCCGGGTCCTTCAGCTCCAGGGAGGACGTGCCCAAATGTCCACACGCTTCTCTGCGGGGGAAACAGCAGACCATGGGAAGGCCGGCGGGCGCCGGTCAGACCCAGCAACCTCTGGTCTTAGGGTCCAGGTTCCTCTTCGAAGTGTGCGTCCAGCCGGGTAGTTCAGTTACGGTCCTGGGTCCAGTCCCGTGTCTTCTGACTCCATTGCCTTTAGTTGGCTGCTCGGGTCCCCCCTGGGGGGGAGGTCAGAGGAGGGAGGCCTTTAAATCATGATACAAATTCCATCATTACCACATGGGACACATTTTTGCAGTTTTGTAACTGTCCCTTCCAAAGAGAGGGATAACTAAGAACATTTTCTAAACTTTATTAGGTCTAGTTTCCAATAGGATTCTGGATTCTTGATGGAAAAATACATCCCATGGGATCTATGTCCAATGAACTTGGCAGGAAGATGGACGTGAATCAGAGTCCGTTCCCGTGAGACTCCCTAAATGCACTTCAGATGGCCTTCCTCGTGTGGGCGTGCCGCTCCGAGTCTCTGCCACCGAGGGTGGGGACAGCAGCATCTGCCTTCCCAGAGGCACAGAGGAAAAACTACGTCTAGAACGCGCAGCACAATGCCCCTCACAGAGACATCTGTTCCTAGGGTGTTAGGAACACGCTCATGTCACCTTTGCCCTTGGTAAGGGTCGGCAGGGCTGGGAAGACCTGAAAGGTGACCAAACGAGCTGGAAAGCTGGACCAGAGGCGTGCAGCCGGGCGGTCACGCTGCGATTTTGCTGGCCTTCTGTGTGGTGCGATCGTGGCCTGAGTGGGCTCCCTCTCACCTGCAGTCTCCCCACGCATGCGTCTGGGTTTTCTGTTTCCTCTTTAGCCCCCCTTTCACTGCCACTGTATGTGCCACTCTGGCCCCGGAGGGACATTCGATGACGCCCGTGGTCGAGGGGTGCCCACGTGCATCGTGCTCATGGATGCTCATGGATGCCTGAACTTGGCCTGTGTCAGGGCCGCATCCCCGCAGCCCAGAGCCACGTGCTGACTCCGAGAAGCGGCTCCGAGACGCCTGAAATGTGCTTCCGTGGACTGTACTCGTGTGTTCAGTGAGCCCAGATGCCTGAAGGACACTCTCGTGACTGTGTGATGATGACATCTATAGCTTGCGGCACCCGAGTTTTACAGCTGGACTTTCACCACTGTGCCTCTGGTTCTAAAAGAATGGCAGACTGTAAAGGAATGGATAATACATAGTTTGCACTTGGAAGGCTATTTACAGCCTCTGTCGCGTATCCTTCTTTCTTTTTTTCAAAAGACAGCCCTTTCCCAATGGAATAATCATTCACGGGGCCCAGGGAGCGGTGAGGTCAGAGGTCCCGGGTGGTAACTGGCCTCCCTGTGTGACGGACACCACAGTGAGACACACCGACGAGCCGTGACCTTGCTGGGCAGCCTGCAGGGTATCAGGTGGTGCCGCCTGTCTGAGTGCCGTCGCTGAGTCCCGATTCGGGGGATGGGGGCTGATGGCCGGTCACCCCCAACCGCCCTCTGCAGCAACATCAGCGTGGAGCGCACAGAGGCGGTTGTGCCCTTCCCCGGGCTGCGCAGCACCTTGTCAGCCGCTGTCCTGAGTCCTGCGGTGACGGCGCGCGGGGCCCTTGGAGGTGGCGGCAAAACCCTGACTCTCAATTACAGCTCCTGTTGGGGAGAAAGGAGGGTGACTGGGGCACGGAACCCTCTAGATCCACCTCCTGAACCACGCGCCAGCTTCAGTTCCTGAACGAAGGGGTTAAATGGCACCAGAACAGCAGCCCACGGGGTTCTTCTGTGGGTGAAGTCTAATAAAAAAAAAAGGCAGACTTTTCATAGGACATTATTTTAGAAACGCCTTCCAAAGATTTCAGAGCCCTTTTCATGAGAAAAAAAAATCCCATAAAGAAACATTTTAAGCTCTTGGTGCTTTCCCCCAGGAATGTGGTAACCCAGTCTGGTGACGGGAGCAAAGCCCCGGACTTGCAGCGGTGAAATGTTGAAGGAGGTATAAAACACACTTCAGGCTTTTTGAAATACTCATGAAAGAGAAGGAAAAAACTTGAATAAACATTTTTCATATTTTATAGGTGTTACTATGGAGAAAAATAATTAGAAAGTTACCGAGTGACTTCATTTAGATCGTTTCTTTTGTGCGCTGCTCCGCTGGCCAAAGAGCCTTCGACTGCATTGGCAGAAAGTGCTGATTATTTACCGTCTTTATAAATGCCAGCTTTTCTAGTCCCGATGCTTGAGAAAGAGAAGGGATGGGCGTGTCTCCGTGTTGCGGGAAGCTTATTTAGAAATAGAGGGGCCATAGTAAAACTCAAAGTGAATGGGTGGGTGACGAGGCTTCAGTTCATACACAGGCCTAAAGAAAGACTGGACCGAAGTCTTGTTTTTTTAGGATAATCCTTCTTGTTATAAAAGCAAAAATGACAAGATACGGAAAATGATCAGAAAAATTACCTGTCTCAACACCCAGAGAAAAAACTACCGTGAAAATGCTATTGCTGTTCAGAACATAATTAGTTGATACTGTGAATAGTGTGTGGTACCGAGTTTTTTTCACTTACTATGTCAGGTCATCTCTGCGGGCCATTCATTATTTTAACATAACTTTGAGCCTATGAATACAAGTTCACTTAACCCATCCCATTGGATGTGCAGGTGTCCTGGTCAGAGTTCATTCAGTTGCAGTGACAGAAACTGTTCTCAAAGAAAGGTACCCAGAAAGGGGAGCTTGGTGGCTTTGACCTAGGGACGGGAAGGAAGAGGTCAGGTTGATTTCAGAGTCACCGGGACTTGGGCCTGGGAGCATCAGGGCTGCCTTTCATTTACTTCTCTGTCTTAGGTCGTGGCTTCTTTTGTTGTCATGACACATGCTCTGTCACTTCAGATGGCTTCTTGAATGGAGGTGGCCACGGGCAGCTCCAGAGCTGCAGGGCAGGGCTCAGCGGAAAGAGAGGAAGCCCCCCTCGTACCTTCGGTTTGGGGACTGTCTGGAAGAGAGAGGCTCAGAGAGACTCACCTTGTGTGGGTGCTCATGGCTGGACCAGCTGCTTGAGTGAGGCGGGGGTTGCCCTTTGCCCAGGCCTGGGTCTGGGTGGTGGGCCTCCCTGCGGTCAACAGGACAGCCAAGGGCAGGGGGTGGATGCACCCACCCAAATGGGGGGAAGCTTGGTTTTTTCCTTGTATGGAGTGGGGGTGGCTGGTCCCAGAAGACTGGAAAATGCAGTGTGGTGCAGGTAAATATGTTTATGCAAGCCAACATTTATGTTTAGAGCTAAATTCTGAGCAAAAGTTTAAAAATAGAGGTCAGGTTGGTTTCTCCAGATATCTGTTGCATTTTTTTCTAAACAACTTCAGAGGATTAAAACAAAGTATGTAAGTGATAGCACACTATAAAAACTGAAGAATTATAGCTCCTTTGCTATCCAATTCCTAAACCCTCTTAAAAACTGAGTGTTCTAGTTTCTCAGCACTTGGCTGTATCTGCCTTTCCTTTTTAAAGTAAATTGGTTTCGATTTCAGCAACCCCTGTTTCCTGAATTAAGAACTTCCTGCATTAAGAGGTTCATTATCTGAATCACAACTCACTATAACGATTTCACATACAAGGCGGCCTGGAGTCTGAGCTAGACCCTCCCTTGTTCCCTGCAAAGGATCTACATCACGTGTTGAGGAGACATATTGCACAGAAGTGGTCTCTTCTCCATTGTATTAGGTGAAATGACTTTTAAGAGCAGGCAAAAACCTCCGAGGAAACTGGGTGAGTTTCCTCTAGACAAGAAGTCTAGAAGAGCGAACCTTAGAAGAAACTCTGGGCGATGACACATGCTTCCCTGCCCCTCCTTGTCACCTCTCGCCGCTGGACGGCCACAGTGACCACAGCCCAAACCTCGCTCTGGCCACTCTTTAAGCCAGTGCCACAAAAGAACTGTCTCGTTTATTTAATTGTGCTGAGTCTTATTTGAACTTTTAAGTATCTTGAACATACCGCTTCATTGTTCGTTTAGATTACCGGGCATGTTTATGGAGGGAGGAAAAACATGATTCGTATCTGATTCTGTGCAATACCATCAAGTGCTGTGTACAAATATACCCACCAGTGAGTTCACTAAGTGTTAAATAATTGGATAGTGAGTGTTCTAAGTGTTTTGTAGCATGCAGGGACCCTCGATGCATTCTTATGTAGATGTTGACGCATGTTTTAGGGATATTTGGAGAAATTGGCTGGGATTCTCAGACACACACAGGAACAACTTATTTTTTCTCATTAAAAAGAATGGATTTATAGTTCCCATCATCCAAACATTAGCTAATGCATTTTGGGGACAAGATTACACTTACTATGCAACATATTTTTCAGGATGAGAGAATGAGACATTTCAGTATAAACCCATTTAATTTGGATATTATTTTGATGAAACCACAGCAAATGCCTCATAAGTGAAATACAGGGCAGTGTGATTATTCTTTCTTGGAGGCAGGTTATGGAGGGAAGGTGGATGGGGAACAGAGTTCGGAGGAGACTTGGAGCTTGACAGAACATGCTGACCCCAGAGAAGGCCAAAGGAAGCGACTGAGAAAGGGCAGCTCAAGAGGACAGACCTGGAGCTGTGTGCCCAGAAAATGAAACCGGCAAGTGGAACCGAGCGGAATCAGGGAAGGCGCCGAGCTGGGATTTGGGTGGCTGGCTGGGAGATGGTTCCGATCGCAACCAGGGGTGGACTTGGAATTGAAGTACAAAGAGTTTTCCTTCGGTCTCCCCTGACCCCAACCTCCACTCCAGGGCCAGGAGAGCTACCAGCCCTTGGGAAGTGGATTTGCCTGAAGATGAACTAGAAATAAGAATTATATGGGGTCATTAACATCCTGATCTGTGTCCATCTAGGTCAAGGTCAACGAGCCCAGACAACAGAGAATTGCTCATCTTGGGCTGATACCACCTCAGTGTTCAGAGTCTCCTCCCAGCAGGGGTGTCCAGCCTTTTGGCATCTCTGGGCCACACTGGGAGGAGAAGAGTTATCTTGGGCCACACAGTAAATGCACAAGCAATAACGAAAACAAACAAATCTCATAATGTTTTAAGTAAATTTATGATTTTCTGTTGGGCTGCATTCATAACCATCCTGGACAGCATGAGGCTCTCAGGCTGTAGGTTGGACACCCTGTAAGCAGGGACCACAGATGCTATATGTTAGAGGACACAGAGCAGGGGCAAGCCATCTATAGGCATGAGACTACTTTAGGAGCATGGTCTTGTAGGAGAAACCCCAGTCCTTGAGGTGACACTGTCACAGAATTACCCATATGTGGCCATTCAGAGGATCAGAGCTTCTTCACAGAGGCTTCAAGGACGTGGTGACCTTTAACAGAAGACAACCAGCTATTCTTCCAGCAAAGTGGGTTTCTGCAGGAGCCACGAAGCATTGCAACTCGAGCTGTGTGGCCTCCTGGTGAACCACAAGCCAGTCCAGAAAAACGAAGGAGAGCAATGCTCTTCACTGGCCTTGGAAACGCTGTTGTAGATGAAGAGTCCATTGGAAGCAGCTGAAACTTGGAAGGGTAATGGCTTCTCATTCGGGCATTATAACATTAGCCCATTAAGCCCCGTAGCTAATCAATATAGGACTATTTTTATTTTTAAAGAAATCAGAAGGCCAAAGAGAGGGGAAGCAGAGGGAACACAGCGAAGGGCACGTGGAAAAGGCACCTGCCAGGGCTGCTGGGCGGCATTGGCTGACTTTGGATCAGGACCTCCACGCAAAGTGACCCAGAGGAGGGGACACACTTGGCCCATCTGGGGGGTTTGTGTATGGTGAGCTTTTTTAGGGCTCCCACGGTAGATGATTTTATTTGCCCATGGAGGAGGACGCTGAAAGGACAGCAAATAGCCTTAAATTAAATAATGGTAGAAAGTTATTTGGTGTTGGCATGACATTCAGCCTTTTTAAATATTAAAAATGGAATGATAAAACAATGCACTTAGAATGAGTATACTTAGTTTTCTTTTTTTAAATGGGTAGATGAGTTTCTCTTAAGGAAATGTGAAGTCCCAGGTGCAAAGAAGGATCCCCCCTTGTTTTTCCTCTTTCCCTCTAAACCCCAGACCACCCCTAACACAGCTTAAGAGCAGCGGTTCCCACTGGGCTGCAGATCAGAACCCCACGAAGAGGTTAGGTACCCCAGGTCCCTATCTCAGCTCTACGGGGTCCTCATCCAGGGCTGGGGCCCCGGGAATCTGTATTCTTCAAAGCTGTCCAGGTGATACCCTGGCCGATGTGGGAACCACTGCCATAAAACAGGAGTTTACAGCTCCCGGTCTCATCTCAGCCGATCACTGAATTCGCTCCGGGGCGGTGTCAGGTAATAGGGCCCCTGCCGTGGGCTGTTTCCTGTTGATTAGCGACCAGCTGGGAGAAGCTGTCTCCAGGACCTCTGAGTTCACACCGCCCGTAATTACCCCGCTCAGCAGACGCCTGCAGTTCAATCTGGGAACCTTTTCCTCCACAAGCACTCTCAGGTTGGCTTAATTGCATTCCTTTTCTAATTCAGCTCTGAACTGCCACAGTTGCTCCAAAACCGAGGCTCTCAGGGTAGGTCTCAGCAGGAACAAACCAAAGTGAGAGGCGGGGGAAGCCGGAGCCCTTGGCGGGGTTTTGCTGCAAGGGCTTCTCTGTGTAGCAGCTGTTTGTACTAGGTAAGGTGAAGGAGGCTGCACCCAGTATTCACAGATTACACCCCGCTGCTCAGGAATTTTCAGGGAGCTCCTCTCCCGCAGGCTCCTCCGTGCCAGCCAGGCTCCCCTGGACAGACGGACCGAGGCGTTTACTCCGAATCCCGCACAGCTCCGTTCCCAGCGGGCAGGTGGGGCGGGGCCGGGCCTTCCCCCCACCCCTCCCCAGGGAGGTGAGGAGGCCGCTCAGGCCTCAGCTCCTGTTACCGAGCAACACAGTTCCATTTGCCAATTGCCACCATTTCCTTCTCGTAGTGTTACAGGCCTTATTATTAACATCGAGTTCAGAGAAATTGCTGTCATTATGTGAAGTAACTTCCTTCGGAGGTTATTCATTAACCTTAGGTATTTTACTGTGTAATTATAATTGCCAGGTGCCGCAGGCTTGGAAAACCTTTGAACTCCTCTAGGTATTAGGGGATGGCAGAAAGGAAATCTGATTTTTCTTCCTTTTCCAGTTAAGTTTTAATCTGGAAGGCGCCCCACTTCCCCTCTAGAGGCGCCTGCCTTCCTCAAGGGTAAACTGTTCCGACCCCCTCTTCCAGATTGCTGAGTGTGATTTCCCCAAGCACTGTAGACCAGACTGAAGCTGTCCGTCCTTTGTCTCAAGGGGAAATTGGGGGGACGGACACTCGGAAGACACGCAGGGTTGGCGGGCCCACTTCGGCGGGCCTGAGACTCTGCGACCGCCTCGCACAGTACCTGGGATTGAACATTGCGCACGACCTTGTTCTGACCCGGGGGAAGATTTCATCCCGGTGCTTGATCGATGGCTCCTGAAAAAGTTTTTCAGGGCCTGGCTTTGCAGGAGCCAGGTGCGTGCTGCATAATGCGCCCTTTATACAGGCATCCTCGGTGGCCACCGCTGATACAACCCACGACCGCATGGTTGCCAGCGACTTCGGTCCCCACCCAGTACCACTGCAGGTATGCATTTCACATATAGTTTCAGGCCCCCTCCCCTAAAAAAAGACAGTCCCCCTTCTCTTTGTTTCAAGACAAACAAAAGTAACTGGCGCATTTCTTCCACCTGCGCCTGCAGCTCGGTTGCCCTTAAAAAAGAAACCTGTTTCCCTCCTCCCAGGTTTCTGGTTTCTCCACCCCGTCTCCCCACCGCTCCCCACTCCCGTACCCAGGCCTTCCGGCCTCCGCCCAGCCTGGGAGAAGGTGCCCGACATTCCAGGTAACCTGACTCTGCAGCCGGCAGGGGTGGTGGCTGCCGCCGGGAGGCCACGTGATCGCCCCTGCCCGCCCGGAAATACACACCTTGTACGAAAATAGGGGACAGGTGAGCCCAGACAACCCTGCGGATTTGAATTTAAAAACGCGTTTGCTAACAGGGCGCTTGCTTCTGCATCAGACAGCTTCCGATTGGACCCTTAGAAACGAGTGGGCGCGCGGGCCCTGGGCGTGTGGGGCGCGGGCTGAGCTGCTGCACGCAGGTCCGCGCAGCGGGAGGAAAGGGGGGGGCGCGGGGGGGGGCTCCGAGGCCGAGCGCAAGCCTGAATCCAGCCCCAGGGGGCCGCGCTGCCTCGTCATTCCCGGGCCCTGCCGGCCCTCCCTTGTCCCAGACAGCGCTCTCCTTTGATCTGTAAAATGGGAGAACGTAGGGGACACTTTGATATTCTTTAAAAGGCACGGGGATTTGCTGCTTCCTCTCCAAATAAAGGGCTTGCGAGGAGCTTCTCTGAGCACCGGACGGAACGTGCTGCCACATGCAATCCAGTGAGCGGGGCCTCCCCTCCCAGCGCCAGACAGCCCATCCCGGGGCTCGGGGAGCCTCTGCTGTGCAGCCACGTGCGGAGGGAGGGCGTGGCCGCTGCCTTCAAGCTGTTGACGTGGTTTTGCTGGGGCGATGGGAGACCAGAGTGTCAACCACAGGACAATATCTGGCGTTTATTGAGTGCTTCCCTTGTGCTAGGTTCCGTGGGGCACCCGTATTGCTTATTAGTACTCACCAGGGAGGTGGTACAGGATCATCTCCATTTTACGGATGTGTTCACGAGATCCTCAGCCCCTGGTCGCACCGTGCGCAGCAGTCGGTCTGTGCGCAGGGCCTGGCGGACTGCGCGGGATCCAGCTGCCTTGCCGCCCACCTCTGTGCGCAGTCCGATGAAGGCAGCCGGGCAGCTGCCTTGGCCACGGCCTCCCAGCTCTGGCTGCCTGCGGGACTCTTCTCCTTGCCCTCTCCCTGGGTTGGGGGGGTGGGGGGAGGTGGGGGATTTTCTGCCGCGACCCCGAGGACAGTGTGGTTCCCCGGTCCTTTGGGACCCTAAGTACTGTTTGTCCCCCTTCTCCTGTCTTTCTGCAGCCAGCATTCACTGCCAGTTAACTTCCCCTTAGGCAACACCGACGGTGCCCAGCCATCTGTCCTCCCTTCGCATCCAGGTAGAGAGGGGGCCTGATGGGGCAGTTAGGTAGAGGTGCAAGGCCGGGTCCGCCTGCCTCAGTGGGTAAGGAACTCGCTTAAGTTCCTTCCTCTGATGTTCAGTGGCCCTTTCCTCTGCTTTGCAAGAAGCTGTGACCCTGCTTACACACAGGCAGGTGCAGTCACGGTTTCGCCAGCACCCCGGAGGCAGCTCTGACGGCATGGTGTCTTCAACTCAGTTGGCCGCCCGTGGTGACAGAAGGACTGAACAGGATGCGGTTTCAGGGAAGCCACGGTCTTGATAGTTGGATAGTTTCTAATAGCCTGAGACACCAGCCAATAGGATCTTTCGAGTGTCACGGGGGACACACCCTTTGACCTGGGATGCTGTGCCCCCCCCATCTCTGGCCACTGGGCTAATTCCAGCACTCCCTTGGGCATGGGGCTGAGTGGGAGACATTCTGGCGTTTGGAACATT
Organism: Sturnira hondurensis; assembly: GCF_014824575.4. Classification (NCBI taxonomy): domain Eukaryota; kingdom Metazoa; phylum Chordata; class Mammalia; order Chiroptera; family Phyllostomidae; genus Sturnira; species Sturnira hondurensis. The sequence continues at coordinate 26,308,802 of NW_028082759.1, read as the reverse complement.
CCAGACTGAGAGGGGTTAACCCTGGGCCCACTGCTCCTTTTTGTGTTGTATCCTTGGTTGACTGGGATCGAAAAGGCCTGACGATCCTTGGTTCAGTGTAATTCTGTCTTTTAAGCAGAAATATAGGGATCTGAAAACTTGCTGCACTTAATTTTGCTTTGATTGAGCATCTCTGTGTGTGTCACTTAGTGGTAGAGATAATGGAAAGAACAGGGTGGGTGTGGGGAAACCCAGCTGCACCTGTCCCAGTCAGCTGTGGGCCCACGGAGCATACTGATTCCCGCCCATGTGGGCCTCTGTTTCTTCACATTTTTTATCTTCACCCAGTGGTGTGTTTATTGATGAGGGAGAGAGACAGACAGGAACATAAACAGCAATTTGAGAGAGAAACATCTATCAGTTGCCTCCCGTACATGCCTTGACCTGGGATTGAACCTGCAACCTTTTGGTGTATGGGACGATGCTCCAACCAACTGAGCCACCTGGCCAGGAAGATTTCCTCACCTTTAAGAATGATTTTAAAAAAGTTAGACCAGGCCAGTGATTTTCCAGTCAAAGCCGCTCTGCTTTGGGCTCAGACATGAGGGAGGTGCGTGTACAATATTTAAGAAATGGAAAGGGAAGCTGATAACTGCTCCAGAGATGTGCCGAGTCTCCAGCACTAATGTGGACGGTTCTCTTAAAGGCATTTGGTGACGGTCAGCCTTCTGGGATCACAGCTGTTCAGTTTGGCTAAGTGCTACCCTGCAGGAGGGACCGGAGTGGGAGGCGAGGCTGGAAATGAAGCGGCATTCCAGATTGGGGATCGCCGTGGGTGCCGAGCCAGCGAGTCCGGACGTTGTTTCAGTGGAATTCAGGAGTCAGCCACAATGTTGAAAGCAAGGTTTTGTCCATCGCGGTTTGCATGCAGTTGGAAGAGACCTGCAGAGGAGTGAGTCAGGCACAGAACAGTTACTTCCTTACCTGAAAGCCTCCAGTTGGGGGGCAGTTCACGGCAGGCAGGCAGGCCCGTGCAGCCAGGCTCCGTGCAGCCATCAGGGGTCCAGGCCCCTCCTGGTTTTCTGNAATTCAGGAGTCAGCCACAATGTTGAAAGCAAGGTTTTGTCCATCGCGGTTTGCATGCAGTTGGAAGAGACCTGCAGAGGAGTGAGTCAGGCACAGAACAGTTACTTCCTTACCTGAAAGCCTCCAGTTGGGGGGCAGTTCATGGCAGGCAGGCAGGCAGGCCCGTGCAGCCAGGCTCCGTGCAGCCATCAGGGGTCCAGGCCCCTCCTGGTTTTCTGCTTTTCTGTTCCAGTTGAGCAGGCTGTCATCTCCGCAGTGACCTCATGGCCCGGGATGGCTGCCGGGCTCTGCTCGTCATGCTTGCATGGCCAGCTAGGGGGAGGAAAGCAGAGTGGAAGCAGGGGTGTGCACCCAGGGAGTCAGCCCACCGTCATCAGCCTTTCCAGCAGCCCCCACAGCCCAGTTTTCTACGTCTTACCAGCTGGAACACAGTCTCATGGCCATACCCAGTGTCAGGGGTGGGCGTGAGGGTGCTGGGCAGGGGGCACTTTTCTTCTGGGCAGCAATGTGACTTGCTCCGTCAGGGCTCTGTTCCTGAGAGATGAGGGGAAATGGATACTGGGGAGCAGGAGCCAGTGGTCTCTGCTACAGAAAGTGATCAACCTCTGCCCTGGGTTCCTCTGCCCAGTGGCAGTAGATGGGACTGTTTGGGCTCATCCGGGGGTGGGGGGGAGGAGGGCCCGAGCTGGAGAGACCCCAGGAAGGCGGGTGGGAAAGCAGGGCCAACAGGACCCGCTGGGTTTCACAGGTCGTTGTCCACTGGGGTGAGGGAGAGGAAGGACTCGAAGATCACTCCCAGTTTGGCAGCCGGGTGGAAGGGATGCTGGCGGTGCCAGTGACTGACAAGGGAGTTGGAGGAGGAGAAGGGTCAGGACAGGGGTCACGACTTAGACTGCGGACCTCTGAGTCTGTGGTGCTGGCGGTGCACCGGGACTGGGGCTCGGGGCATTTCCAAGTAAGCCTTACGTTCACCCGACTTAAAAAATCCTATTGTCCAGGATGCCCTAAAGTCTCAGTGGCCCTATTGGGCTTCCTAAGTTGCTACTGAGGGACATTGTGTGACACATGAGGGAGGAAGATGATGGGGTGGCCCCTTCTCTGCAGAACCCGAACTCTGTAGTGGTTCTTTCCCACCACGGGGCTTAAGGATCTGGAGAGTCAAGACAACGATGGTGTTCCAGGCACACACAGCACTACCCCACCCGCCCTGCCATCTCCGCTGTGGGGAGCTGAACTGTGGGCGGAGCACACACTTCTCTGTTCCAGCCTGGGGGCAGTTTTTGGTAGAAGACGTCCCTATCCCCTTCGCTCTGAGCCTCTCTACCTGGCCCCGCTTTATCTTCCCTGTCTCAAACCCACTGTTGGGAGGCAGGCGCAGGCTCTGGGGGCTGTCTCTGTATGCAGGAGGGCTGTAGGTAAAAGGCCATTGGCAGCATCCCTGGTCCAGGAGAATGACTGACAATGACAGTAAGTGTGGCAGTGAGGGCCCAACTAGATGAGGAAGTACTAGATGTACAGACAGCGAGGTGGGTAGGAAGGTGGTCAGGGCATCAGGGATCAAGATGGGGGTCGTGAGCTCAGGGAACAGAATTTAAATCCTCGGAGCATAGAACTTCATGGGGAACGGCCCTTAGCGCACCTTGCCTGGGTAAAAGCACCTCCTTAAAAGAGACAACCCGGGTCAGATAGTTGGGAGTGAGACCTTAAAAACGGCGTGCTCCGTAGAAGACAAAAGAGCAGGCTCCGCCCAGCCTGCGTGTGGTCCAGTGCTCAATGTTGGTCAGCCTTGATGTCGGAACCTAGAGTGGGCACACCCACGGCCTTCGGAACTTGGAAGGCGTTCTTCTCCTGTCTCTGGCTGAAGGTGTTACTGCTGAAGTGGATGATAGCAGTTCTGAGCCCCGGGCCTTCATCTGTGACTCTTCACCCTATCTGGGAGCTTTTAGGGTCTTCTCAACTGGATGCTGCAGTGCTTTGCTCTAAATCTTTTGTTATTCGGTGTGCCACTCGTGTCGTGGGCCTGGGCCTGTGTGCTTCGGAATGGGCCATTCTCTCATGTCAGGTCTCTGGTCATTCCTTCCATGATATATTCCCTGTCCTGCCTTTCTGGAAATTCTACTAGTTACATGTTGGAAGTCCTAGACATCCTTTCTCTCCTAATGTTCATCCTTTTGCCTTTCATTCTGTGGATCTTAGCATTGCCTTCCTGAAAAGGCCATCAAAACCATTGTTTTGTACTGTCATCTGAAGGGTGGTCAGGTCGCCTGGGCGGAGATGGGGAGGGGGAGGGTTTTGGCCCTGGACTTCGGGTGGGAAGCGTCTGCACTGCCCCTCACTTGCAGCCAGTCACCAGGCATGTGGCTCTGGCCTTCCTGTGACGGGTGCACTGTGGTCCTTGGCTCCTTGGGTTTCCAAGTGGAAGCGAGGTCTTCCCCACAACCTCAGCCCCTCCAACTTTCTGTGTCTCTGTGGCTTAGAATGTATGTTCCTGTCCAGGTCAGCAATATAACTCGGAACTCGAAGATGAGGGTGATTACAAGTGAGCAACCTGCTGTTCTGAGCATGCGTGGAGTGGTCCTGTTTGACATAGGTGGTGATGACTTAGTTGTCAGGCTCCAGGCAGCCAACCGCCCTGGTTACTTGATGGAAGCTGCTTTTCTGAAAGAGGCCTGGGGTAGCCTGAGTCCTAGAATACTTTCACTTGACCTTCGTATTGGCATAACACGAATTTAACACCGTGTGCCTGTTGTTGTATTTTTGAATAGGATTTGAGTATTCTGATGGAACACACCACAGCCATCCTCTACGTCCACCCTCTCCTGACCAGAACGCTCCGTGCCCTGCCTTCCCCTGCCCCTTTGGCAAGCTGGCCTGACTTTGGATTCTGCTGTGGCTGCTACAGCATCTTGCTTCCTGCGTTCTCCGGGCTGCCTCTGTCTGCCTCCCTGCCTCGCAGCGGCACCCTTCCCGAGGCTTCTTCCTCCCCTCCTTCCCTGTGTTGGTGTTGGTCAGAGTGTGGGTTGTGGGTATGCAGCCAGATTCGTGTGGGGCCTGACCTGACCCACCGGATCAGAACCGCTGGGGTGGGGTGGGGTCCACCGAGCGGCCGGCCTGCCGCTCCAGCCCTCTTGGGGAGTCCCCCACACTGCGGGTGGAGTTCGTCCCCATGGTCCTCAAGCTCTGAGGGTCCAGGGCCTGACGCTGCTGCTCATCCTTGGCCTTGTCTCTGGGACCCTCAGACCCTGGCAGGTGTTGCTCTCCCGCCCCAGCAGCACCAGGGCCCCTGCCGGCTGCCACCTTGATCTGGAAATCTTCTGTTTCCAACTCTTCACAGGGCCCGGCCTCTGTGCTGGCGGTGGCCACTCACACTGGCCATCTGTCATCCCAGGAGTTGGTGGTTTTCTGCCAGACCACTTGGAGATGCGGTCACAGAACCCGGGAGGGATGCATGTGGTTAGATCCCCTTCGTTGAAGGGAACCACACTGACTGCACAGGGCGCACATGGCTGAGCGAACGTACCTGGTTCTGCAGCCACCAGGGGATCGGTGGCCTCACTGTCCTTTCTCGCATCACTTCTGCCAGAACCCTGGGAGGAGGGTGGAGGGCACCCTGTGGTGAGTTCCCAGCAAGAGTTCAGCTGTAACTTTCGGAGTGGCAAAGCCGTGGGAACTGCCCCCACCCCAGATTATGGTGGGGCCAGCCAGGAGACTCCTCCATGAGATGTCCCCAGTAGCACTTCTGGGGGACTTGTGTGGCATTTGCTGACTGCTGATTACTGCAGATCTGGGTTAGTTGGAGGTCAGGGAGTCAGGGACAGGTGAAGCTGGGAGCTTAGAGGTGGGACAGGCAGCCCTACTGATCTGTGTGAGACCCCTAGAAAGGACACAGAGCTTTGAGAAGCACATGGTGGGGATTTATCAAAGGATGGGAAGAGCAGATCACTGAGCTATGCCCGCCCGGCCTGTAGAACCCTGCAGGTGTCTCTGGGGAGCCCCCCGAGAGAGCAGCCTGGGCACTGCACACCGGAGAGCTGGGTCCTGCTGGCCAGACCTGGCGGGGGCTCGCTGCCCTTCTGGTAGTTGCAAAAGGAAGGCTCCATCTATCACAGAGTGGCCTACAGTGGCCCCTCCGCTCTGTGGCGGGCGCCGTCCCAGGGGATTTGCCGCTTCCCCCACGGGGTCCCCGAGCCTGCTGGGAGGCAGGCCTGTTTCCCCAGCTGTCTAACCTCTCATTTTATCTGTCTCTTGCTGACCTCTTAGTTTTACAATGAGTCAGTTTATTTGCTTGTGCAAATTGAGTTTTCTTAGAGAGAAATAGAACAGAGCTAGGAAGGGGCCGATGTTTTGATGGTTTCCTCTGAAGGACGAGAACCAGCCGTGGGCCGGGGCCCTGCAGGCGCTGCTCATACCAAGACAGTCCCTGTTGGCGGCTTATTTTAATACCACAGAGGGAAGGCGAGTGGGCAGAGAAATACCGCCTCCCTTGTCCGAGGGGGAAGATCTGCTGGGTTTACAAGCTAATTACTTCTGGATTCCTGGGGAGTTCAGAGAGTTTGCTTAGCAACTGGCCTGGCTGGCCCCTCCCCGCGGTGGCCCCCCAGCTTTTTTGCCCTCACCAGCAGGGCTGGTGCAGCGGGGCTCCCACTCAACCAGGACTAAGCGTTTTGGGAAAATGGTGTCTTTTCCTCGACGGGACCCAAGCCTGTAACCCAGTCCAACAAAACGAGGGAGAACCAGCCAACAAAAACCTTTTTAAGAAACAACCCAGGCAGTAGGAAATCATACTGGTCAGGGCTTGTTTTCCTGGCTCGGAGCCTCATTCCAACCTGTCGCAATCAGCTCTGGCGTGTCTATAGGGACACCCTGGTGCAGGGCCCCTCGGAGGAGAGGAATTTTACATCTCTGTTTGACTGGGCTCTTTGCCAGGGGCGAAGTTCAAAGTGCAGTTTCCAGTAATTTGCTGGGCCTTCTCTGCGGGTTTGATAGGGCCAGGACAGAAGCCTGCAAGTCCAAGTAGTATTTCCTGATTCCTGTCATTTCTTAAGAAGAGCAGGAAGGTCGTGGAGGGGTGGGGGCTGAGGACTCGGGCTGGTTCTGAGAGCAGAGGGGGTCTCTCTCACTTGAGTCTTCCCAGCCGCGGGCAGCCTGGCACAGGGCTGGAGGGGCCCGCCACCTCCCCCAGCAAACACCAAGTGCCCGTCCCCGCCGGCCAGGCCCTCCACTGATTTACTGCGAGCTGGCAGTTGTTTGGGGCTATAAAGTTGTCGAGTAATGGCAACATGTTCTTGTTTTCTCATATCTGTAGGATGAAAGTGAACATTTTTATAATCCTTCCCTCCTCGCCACAGTTCAGTTCCCTGGCGTGAAACATGTGGGCTTGGTTAATGGGGAAGAGCTACAAAGAAGAGTTGGGTTTTATACCCGCCCCCACCCCCGCCACCCCCTTCGGAGGACAGGGCCCGCCTTCCTGTCATTTCACCTTCGTGTCTCCCCCCTGTGTCTATCTGCGGCCTTGACGCACCATAACTGAGCGAATCCTCACTAATCAAGGGACGGGGGTGGGGTGGTGGTGGTGGTGGGTGGGGGAGTCTCATTTCAAAGAAGCGTTTGCTGGGCCAGTGTAATTTCTCCGTCAGGTGAAGGCTCCGTGGAAGGCGGCTTTCTTGGTGACAGCTTGCTTTCCCACAAGCAACAGTGTTTCAGAGTGTTGGCTCCGTCCCCGTACCAGCCACTCTTGCCTTGGAAAGGACCCACGGAGCGAGGGAGGCAGTAGGGGCAGAGGACAGAGGGGGAGTGGGGGAGGCAGAGCCGAGCTCTTCGGGACTTTACGGCCCTGGCACCGAGAGCAGTCGGTCACATTTTGGTGGCCCTCCCACTACCTCGAGTGCCCCTCGGTCCAGGAAAGCAAAAGCAGACAGACCCCAGGGACTGGGGAGGGGCCTGGAACCAGCGGTGGGAGTTACTTCCTCCCTCCCCGCAGAGCCTCTGCCCTCCGTCCTGGGTTCTCCGAGATCAGGCTGCTTTTCATCTGCTCCTTCGCCTCAGGAAACGGACTCTCTGAGCTGCTTTCCCAGGAGCCGGGAACCGTGGGTTAGCGGTTTCCCGTTAGAATGTGACTCCACTGTAGTTCAGCAGTTAGGGGCGCGGGGCGGGCGCGGGAGTGGAGAGTTCGCCATGACGGGCATTTTCTGTGTTCATCTAAGAAGGGTGAGCATGAAGCTGTGTTGGCATGAAATGTCATTTCGGTATTTTTACTCGAGGGCTGGTGCTTTGGGGGAGCCGTCGGAACGTGCATCTGTATGATGCCAGAGGGACGGGTTGAAAGTTCCAGGCAAGAGCGGGGACAGGCTGGTTGTATCCACTTGCGTTGCCCAGTGGGTTGGGTGATTCCCCCTCTCTCCCGAACTGCCTATACTTTTTTAACTTCCATGAATGAACTGTTTGTTTTGCAGTGTGGGATAAATAATATTTTGGTAGTCTTCAGTTACAGGGAAAAACAGCAGCTAGTGATCTGTGGCCCACGAAACCAGGCACCTGGCTCGCTGCAGGTCTGCGTCCTCGAGGCAGAGAGGAAGACAGAGACCGACGACCTTGACACACCCCCGCCCCAGGACCCCTCGGCAGGGCGTGACCTTCCCACCGCTTCTCCGACCATCCCACATCTCTGTCCGAGAGAAGACCCGCCTGCGAAAGACCCTGGCTCAAAGATGGATTGACAGCCCGCCTTACTCCCTCCCAGTCCTGCTCACGCTCGGGGGTGGGACGCAGTGAGCTGCACGCTTCCCACGGCCATCACATCAGGCCTCCGGCGTTCATGCGGGGAGACGGCGTGGGCAGTTCACCCGCATGCGTGGCATCCTGCTGGCCCACAGCCTGCACACTGCCTTCTCTGTTGGGACCACCACTTGGAACCCGCATCTGGTGTCAGCGAGGGAGCCCCACGCACAGGGAGCGAACTGCGACTGAGTTGTTCTTCACACGTCCTCAGGCACAGCCGGTGACCCCCGCATGCCCTCACCGGAGGTTTGGCGAGAGCGACAAGTGCGACTCGAAGGAAATGAAAATTCCTCGCCAGAGAATATTTTTGTGCAGTTTTTAATTTTGTATTTTTAACCTCGTGAACTTATTAAGAAGCCTAAAGAGCCACTTAGACTTGTGAAATCTCGACACGATGGAGGACGTTTTAGGCTAAAGTGCAGTGTAAGGATTTGTGAATTTATATCCGAAATAATGGGTAGGAGCCGCAGATTCCGTTTTGCTTTTTTGCTGTGCTAAGGATCTCTTGGAAACACTGTGTAGACTGTCATGAAGTAAAGATGAATATGTATTAACTCCTTTGGGATAAGCACGATCAAAGTGCCACAGCATTTAAAATGAACAGTATTACAATGAATGATGCAAACAATCTGTTTACTAAACTATGTGCAGCTCTGTGGATAAATGGGTATCCCGTGGTTAGGGACATTGAAAAATGAAGACCATTGGGAGGCGGTCTTGCAAAAGCATCACTTACCGCAAGCTGGGTGCCGCGGGTGCTGCGCTGGCCTGGGCAGTGCGCTGCCTCTGCTCTTTGGTCCAGGCCGCTCTGCCCCGAGAGTGCAGGCCACGTCCCAGCAGCTCGTCCTTTCCTCCCACGCCCACCTCTTCTGTTTTCCTCTGGACTCCTTGTCTCCCATTCAGGGACCCCAAAGGCCAACACAGTAACCCAGCAGGGAAGAAGAAGGAAGTAAAACGTAATGAATGTCTCCTCTGTTTCACATACACTATCTCATTTAAACCTCATGGATCCCTCCGGAGTGAGCTACCGGTAACACCCCACGCGGTTTAAATGACATGCTCTAAGTCACCTTATAGGAAGGTAGAGAGATCTACCTTCGGATTTGACCAGCCTTGCCTCTCTTCCCCTCGAGGTCTGATGACATCACCTCATTGACAGTGAGTTCCCCTGCACATTGACAAAAATGCGGTTGAATTAAGGAACATATCTCCTGCGTGAAGTGAGGAACATCCGACGACTCTTTTATACGTGTCTGTGGGTGCGAGGGTTCAGGGGTGGTGCCTGTAGTAAACACACTTGCAGAACAGCTACTCTTTCAATGCACGTCACCTTATTCTTTATTTTCAAAATAATCCCAGACACATCTAGGCCATAATTTTAAATTTATCACTCTGCTATCCTTGTGAAAACTTTCAACTCAATTTTTTCCCCTCTCAAATATGTCTGATACCGCCATCGCCTACCAACTGCGGATTGAAATAGCCAGTCATCATGGTGTCTGAACGAACATCCAAAACACACTGGTTTTCTTCCAGGGTTCCCGTATCTATTATTGCTAAAACATATAACTTTTAAAACTCAAATGGTTTTCCCCAGCCAATTCTCTAATCACAGACATAAATTTCACTCCATTAAGGGAAGGAAACCAGGCAGTATGAGTAAAGTTAGGAATAGGATCACATTTCAAGGGAGGGGAAAAAAATAAGATTAGGCATGGGATTCTTTCCATTGCTCTTGCTTAGGAAACGTGGTTAAAATGAAGCCCGGCTTCTCCGAACACGGAGAGTGCAGCCCCTCGGCGGGAGCGGCTCAGTGGAGGCACAGAGGCTGCGGTCTCGCAGGACAACTGGGCAGAGACGCAGCGGGGTCTCGGGGCCACCCACTCTCCTGGGAACACTGACGGGCCCTCGACCCGGGAGACCAGGAAGACGGGCAATCTCCTTTCTGTATGTCAGGGCGGTTGCCTCGCCCTGTGTTTCCTGAAGCTGTTTAATGGAAATCCAAATAATCTTATGACCGTTGACTTGTAAATTTCCCTGTATGACTACATCTGTGCAGAAGACTAAGCCCGAACACTCAAGTCCTTGGGAGATCATGCGGCCGTGATGGGCGCCGAGGTTGTTTCTGTACCTTGGCTGTGGTTGATAACGCTGCGATGAACACGGGGGCGCACATATCTTTTTGAACTGGTGTTTTTGTTTTCTTCAGATACACCCAGAAGTGGGCCGGTGGGGTCCTGTGGCAGTTCTAATCGCTAAGGTTTTCAGGAATCTCCGCCTGCTGTCCACGGCGGCCCCTCCTGGCCGCATTCCCACCAACGCTGCTCAAACCTTCCCTTCACTCCACGTTCTGTCCGACACCTGCCATTTCTGTGCTTTCAACGACGGCCATTCTGGCAGGGGGTGAGGTAACGTCTCCTGTGGTTCTGATTTGCGCTGATCTGATGAGTGAAGCTGAGCATACTCTCATGTCCATTGGCCTTCTGTATGTCCCTTTGGAGAAGCGTCTGTTCAGGTCCTCTGCTCGTTTTTAAATCGGATTGCTTGCTATTGTGTTGTTGAGTTGTGTGAGTTCTTTCTGTATTTTGGTCGTTAACCCCTTCCTGGCTGTGTAATTTACAGATATCTCCTGTTTACACTGAATGTGTAGAATGAAGTACTAGCAGAAATGTTTTTAAAAGCTGAAATGCATGAGCTGCACTTACACAAAAGAAACTGGTAAACACTCCGTGTGGCTTCTGGAGAGACAGGGGCCTAATGTGAGGGGGGAGTTATTTCTGTGCAATGGCAGGAGAGGGCGGGCCCAGCTGACCTTCTCTGTTGTCGTAGTGATGCTGGCCGGCCCAAAGGCAGCAGGTCAGAGGACAGGGGGCATCTGTGGGGGGTGGGTGCACTGGCAACAGCCCGGCTGGGCAGTGAGCATGCCTTCCTTTCCCTACAGTGCTTGTGTGCCCCGCCTCCCGGGGAAGGAGCCAGACCCTCTGTGGCCCGGGGCTGGCCAGGCAGGGCAGCAGGCCGGCCCGGGAGCCAAGGCCTCAGGCGTTTGCTTCCACTGGCCTGGGTGCCCGCCCGGCCTCAAAGGCACCTGGGCGAAGCACCTTTGATGCCTTTACTTTATGGAAGTCCGTAAACACAGCGTGTGCAGTTCTTACAGGCCCGAACTAGTGTGGAAGCGGAATCACCGGTGAGGTCTTGACGGAGATCTCCTGCAGCCGGGACGGAGCAGACATGCCCGCCCAGGTGGGAGAGCCAGGCGTTGCAGAGTCTGACGGTGTCGACGGTTTGGAACACGCTTTTATTGCCCGCCCCCCCACCCCCGAGTTAAAAGACCTGTTTTTTCCCCATATTATTTCTTACCATTTCAAAATTACCCCCTGAAAGAAGGCTGGGTCTTTCCGCCTTATTGTTTCTCTGAAGCAAAGCTTCCCAAGGCAGGGAGAGGACTGACCCGTGACAGGGACCCTTGGCGGGGAAGAGCCCGGGGACAGCTTCAGGGGAACACCGCTGGGGCCCCCCGAGGAAGGAAGGTGCTGCTTAAAGACACCTCGGCACACCAGAGATGCACTCTGTCAGCATGCACGTGTACGATGGCTATTCATGTCTGCAAAGACGGTGAGCTACTGACCAGGCCACGTGGGTCAACATCTACAAGCTAAACATGTGTTCAGCAGCCATCCGTGGTATTGGGGTATCCAAGTTTTTGTGAATGTGAACTTACGTGAAAGGGCTACTGGGGGCAACGAGGGTGAGGGAACGCACTCTGTTGGAGAAGAGAATTGGACACCCTGACTTCAACCATAGCTGAGAGTTGTGAGGTCCGTCCCTCAAGGCTCTTAGCAAGCAGTCAGAAGCAATTTGTCCCCCAGTGACGCTGTCCCTGGGAGGGTAAGAATTCAATTCTGCAGAGCAGCCTGGTAACTTGAGGGCCGCACCACTGTCCAGACTGGCCCTCTGCCTTCTGGTGGCCCTGAGTTCAGAGCCCTGGGGAAGGAGGGGGGCGTCACCACTCACCAGATTTTTAGATTTGGATGTTTGATTTTATTATTTTATCTAGAGATAATGGGGCAGGGGCGTATGAATCTTACTTATATAATTTTCAAGAAACCGCATATTACTTTTTTAAAGGCCAACTTATGAATTTACTCTGCTACATCTAACTTTTATTTTTTATTTTTTTAAAGATTTTATTTATTTATCTTTAGAGGGAAAGGGAAGGAGAGAGGGGGAGATGTATGGTTGCCTCTTGTGTGTCCCCTGCGGGGAACTGGCATGCAACCCAGGCATGTGCCCTGACTGGGAATCAAACCGCCGTTGTTTAGTTCGCAGACCCGCGCTCAATCCACTGAGCTACACCAGCCAGGGCTACATCTAACTTTAAAAAGCGTTTTTTCATTTACTTTTAGAGAAGGGGGAAAGAGGGATAAAGCAAAGCAAGGGAGGGAAACGTCGACGTGCGGGCCCGCAGGCTGGCGCGCAGTCCACTGAGCCGCACCAGCCAGGGCTGAATGCAGCTCCCTGGTGAATTGGATGTTTGGGTCAGGCAGCCTGTGCACTCCCATTTGAAGATCTGACTTAGACCATAAATATGGTGCGTATTGTTTAATTTTCACTGGGTGGCTTTGCAAATATACTTTCTTCCCACTGTGCTGTTCTCTGGAATTATTTTTCTCCACTAAAAAGAAATATTTGCCAAGTAGGACATCCATTTTATTAGCCCTGAGCGAGGTTGGAGAAGTCCTCTCTCTTTCTTAGCACTAAGTTTCTTTTCTCCCCTCCCCTTTTTATTTAAGGTACTGTTCCTCTGCTTATGTCCTATCATCAAACCATTTCATTCCGACACTTCACATGTTGTGATTCTAAACGTTTCCAGATTTCCCATGTGGCAAATTCCTTGTTGGCACATGTCCTGCCTCGGGGGAGCCGGGGACACGGGGAGAGCCTTGTGCTTTGGGCGGAGACAATGGGGTTCAGGCAGGGGCTACTTCAGACCCCAGTGTGTGCGTGTGTGACCTGGGAGAGCAATTTAACTGCTCTGACCCTCAGTCTCTTTTTCTGTAAAGATCCAAAGCAATACCTAACGCTAAGGTTCCTGGGGACCGAGCGAAGAAGATGGGGAGGCACTTTGGGTGGTGCCTGGTCCCAGCTGCTGAACAAAGGATGACTTCTTGGCCTTCGTCTTTGTAAAGCGTCATGCGTGTTGGCACTCAGCATGCACTGGGCAAGGACTTCATTTCGGGTGGCCTTTTCCTTGAGGATGTCACGCGAGACCCCTTAGTGCTGGTGACAAATGATCTCCACATCACTCTGTCGGTTGGGTTGCTTCTGAGCACCCATCTTGTGAACCCCTGCCTCTTGTTCTCTTATACTTAATAGCTACCATGAGAAGAAAATGAGAGCTATTTTTTTGAGAAGTCGTGGCTGGTATATCGTCGCTGTTGGCAAGCTCTATGGACGTAAACGTTGCAGTAAGCCGTCCTGGACTCCCTTTGCATCCTCAGCAGTTCAGGGGCTCAGGGTGCCTTGGGAATTCCAACATAATGTATGGATTTTGGTCAGCGCCCTCCGAGGATGGCTCTTCCACACGCAGCCTCTGTTCAGGGGTTACTTTTACAGGCTTGTCAAGCTCGGTGCGTGGATTCCAGCGCGCACATACTTTTGAGTGGCTGGAGCCAACGAAAGCTTTTTGACATAAATCTGTCTTGGGTGGTAGGTATATGGCGACTGCTCTTTGAGTAATAGCTGGCTGCAGATCTGGTCTAACTTTACTTTTTCTTGTCTATGGATTGTTTGCCCAAACTTTATAAAAGCGAAGAGGTTTTAATTTTTGAAATGGCCCTCGTAAAGATAAAAAATACAAGATAATGTGAGCTTGCGATTGCTTTCCTTCAGAAGAAACAAAAACAAAACAACTAAGAAGTTCCTTTGTCAAGGGCCTGGAAAACACGACTTTTGGACAGAATCTGGGGAGACCTGTTTTGCATTAAAATACCAAATAAAACAAAAGGATGGATTGTCTTGGCAGTACTTGGGCTGACCTTACGTGATGAGCACCGTGCGTGTCAGACAGCCAGTCACTGTCATAGTTGACAGATTTCGGTCCCCTCTCCTTGTTCAGAAAGGGCTGTCCCGGGGTGAGGTGGTTTTCCAAGATTCTTATGCCAGGAACAGAGCAAACATTTGCTGTCACAGGCTGACATTATCTTTCTAGCCCTACAGATAGTCCACCAGCTGTGGGCCGGCCCAGCACGCTGAATCAGTTCCTGTGACTTTCTGCGCAAGGCAGTGACACACTGACCCAGCGTCATTATCGTTTCTGCCAGTTTGGAAGTTGCCGGAAGGTAGGGTTCGGGTTGGAACAGGAGCTGGGCGCAGAGGGTTCGGCGCGCAGCCGACAGCACAGGCAACAGGAAACGAGGCAGAGTGCGCAGCACCTTTGGCGTAGGGGCTTTCGGAGAAATATGCTGGAATTGGCTTTGGGGGACCTATGTAGAAGGCTCTGAGCACCCAAATTAGGAACTGGCCCTCGATGAACCATTTCTGGCGACACAGGTCAGTTTCGATCTGCTGAAACATGTGCTGGAGAAACTTCGAAGGAGGCCCATGGTCTGGAGGAGAGGTAATGAAGTCTGAATCGTCTGACTCGTCATGCAGTGTGACACATGTCGCTAAGGGATCCTGTTGTCAACCTGGTAGCAGAGCTTGATGGCCTGACATTCAGTCTGAGGTTAAAGGAGGAGTAAATGCCTTGAACAAATAGTTATGCTCATTAGGTCACTGTGAGGAGACGCTGGCCCCACAGACTCGCACAGCAGGGCGAGGGGTCACTGAGAGGTCGCTGGAGTCCGTCCAAACGCAGTGACGCTTCATGCAGCCCTTCGCAGTTTCTGGCATCCCCCTTTCTGCCTCACTCCACCTTTAAGACATTGTGTCAGGCAGCTCCTAGGGTCCTCATCTGGTGGACGCGGAAGCACAGGGAGGACAAGCACGTTGCTCAGAGTTTGTGAAGGTGGCAGAAAGCAGACCCGAATCCATCTTTGCCAGCCATTCTGTTCTCCTGGCCCAGCTGGACTCCAGACCCGCTGACTCACAAACTGACGAACGCGCTCGCTGACGCGGCCTGCCCGTCGCTTTGGTCTGGGAACGCTGCAGGGGCCCTGGACCTCTTTGCTTTCTGCTTCGGTGTCGAAGGGCCATATGAGAGTTGCCCCGTGTGTCACTGGCTCATTGTCCCTGGCACTGAGTGAAGGAGAAAATGCCAGTATGTTTGCACTAAACATAGCCGAGCGGACCCCTGTCACCCTGCCAATGACAGGTCAGAGCTGACGACAACCAGTCTGAGCACAGAGTAAGTGTTCGTTGGTGAGCAGTGTCCCGGGAATGAGGAGGATGCTCAGGAATGCGCCGTGCGCGGAGCACTGACTGGTCCCCAGGAGGCTGGAGGTTCACAGTGCTTTTCCAAGTGCCCTCAGGGGACCTCGGCCCTTGCACTTTTTTGTTTGTAACATTTGATATGTGAAGTAAACTGAATGCGTNACTGAGTGAAGGAGAAAATGCCAGTATGTTTGCACTAAACATAGCCGAGCGGACCCCTGTCACCCTGCCAATGACAGGTCAGAGCTGACGACAACCAGTCTGAGCACAGAGTAAGTGTTCGTTGGTGAGCAGTGTCCCGGGAATGAGGAGGATGCTCAGGAATGCGCCGTGCGCGGAGCACTGACTGGTCCCCAGGAGGCTGGAGGTCCAGGGTGCTTTTCCAAGTGCCCTCAGGGGACCTCGGCCCTTGCACTTTTTTGTTTGTAACATTTGATATGTGAAGTAAACAATGCGTTCCTTGAAACGCTTCTTTCTAGTCTCCCCTATCTTTTCACTCAAAATATCATTCTCATTTTGATCTAAATGACTAAGCTGATGGTAACGTGCACAGATTAATTCCGGACTTTCAAGTGAGCTCACAGATGAGGGTGTGAGGGTTATCGATGAGTCGCCCCTAGAGAACCCCTGGGAAGGACGTGATGTGACCGTGATGGGATCCCGGCTCCTGGCCTGAGCTGGAGCCTGAGCTTCGGGTGGTGAAGGGGCGTCTGGGGAGGGAGGGGCGCGTTTCCATGTCGGGGGGCAGGTTGGCGTTGTGGTCAGAGGGAGGATGGTAGCAGTTTTAAGCCACATCTGTGAATTCATTGAGAGGTGAGGTCTTGTCCCCTGTCCTTGAATCTGGGTGGGCTTACAGCTGCCTTGGGAAATAGAGTGTGGCAGAAATGATGCTGTGCGACTTCCAAGGCTCGGCGACATGAGATGGGGCAGTTTCTGCCTTGTTCACCGTCCCCCCTGCCCCGGAACCCTGAACTGCCCAGCAAGACTCGGCCACTCGGCAGTGTGTGTCCTGGAGAGGCACCCCCTAAGTGTTCTGGTGGACAAGCCCTGCTCAGCTCAGCCTGGCAGCCCTCCCCGCCCAGGTGGCCGCGTGGAGAGGAAGCCGTGCTGAGCCTCCTGACCAGCCCAGAGTCGAGCCAAATAGCCACGAGTGACCTGCATCGGTGACGCATGACACGGGAATCACCCAGGCGAGCTCTGACCCAATTATGGGCCCCACGAGACTGTGACGCATCATGAAACAGTTGCTGTTCTAAGCCACGAGGTTTGCAGGCAGTTTGTCACACAGAAATGGGGCGGTGGGGCAGAATCCCGTGTCGGGAGGGCAAAGGACAGGGAGAACGCCTACCTGCCCTGAGGAGTCAAGTGGTTAGTTGCACGTGTGATGTCCAGATGCAAAGGGAAGCCGTTGTGCGGACCGGCAAACACCTGAAAACCTGTGTGTGTGTGTGTGTGTGTGTGTGTGTAGTGACGTAGGTCCGAAGACTAGTGCCAGAGTGAATCATCACATAGCTTGTCGTGCACTGGCTTGCTGCAACTTCAGGTCCACCTGTGGATGACTTCCGGGAAGTTGTTCTGATCCAAGAAGGACTTTATTTACGAGGGGCCATGTCATGCAGGATGAGGTCATTAAACTTGTTGGCTGCTGAGTGCTTATCAATACGGATGATTGAGGGGGGTCACTGTGATGTAATGGATGTTTCACTCTGAGTGCCGGGGGTCTGGGAGGGCCTACGGAGAGTGCTTTTCTGGGCTAGGCTGCTCTTTGCCGATCCAGATAGTTCTCTGAAGGCCCCGGGACGTTAGCTTTGTCTGTGGCAAGGTGAGCGTCTGCTGGGAGTGGTGCAGACCCTGCAGAGGCTCGGGGAAGGAGGTTGTCCCACTGCCACCCATGCACCTGTGTTCAGCCTGCACTGTCCTCCAGGAACAAGGGCCTCTAGAAACACGCAGCTCTGAGTAGGCTCGGCTGATTCTCTCCTCGCAGAGAGGCCCACCTCGGCCACACCCGAGCTGCATCTCTCCCATCTCCTCTGTGCCTGGGACGCTAATGCAGTTAATCTGTGGTTGACGTGGGTTATGCTATCTCTCTATTGGCTGATTAAGAGACATTGTCCTGCATGCTCTTGGCTTGTGAAGTATCTTAAATGATACTTCCTGCAGTGAACCCGTGTTAAAGAATCTATGGGCAAAGACAGTCTCAGTTTCTGAGCATCCTTTTGCCACAAAGCACCAGTGATTTGTCATTCATATTCCTCGCCATCCAGGGATGATGGTCTGAGTTCTTGCTGCTCATGGCGTGGTTCTCGGCCCAGCAGCACCGGTATGGCCTGGGAGTTTGTTAGAAGAGTGGAACCTCAGACTCTGCCCCAGAGTCCGAGTCAGAATCTGCATTTAACGAGCTCCCAGGAGATTCCAACCCACATTCAGTGGGAGGAACACTGGTCCGAGAATTACCACTCCCTACTGTTACTGCTTCTGTTGCTGTTTTGGCCACTAAAACCCCAAAAGCTCCCACTTTTGTACCACGTGGGAATGTTTTATATGCATGGCCGTGTGGATCTCATTCTCCTGACAGCAGTGTGACACAGACGCTGTCATCTCTGTCATCCGCCGGAGGGATCCAGGGCTTGGAGACTTGGAGGAACTTGCCCAAAGCTGCGCAGCTAGTGAGCGCCAGTGATGGGTTGGAACCCAGGCCTGTTTCCGAACCGTGGCCACAGTCACCCCGAGGGTTCAAGTGTAGTATACCTGGAAGGTGAGCCCAGGAGACACCTGAGGGGTGTGTGGAGGAGAGGCATGGAAAGGCGGAGAAGTAGGGCTGTGTTGCTGAGCCTGTGGCCATTCTGGACAACTGGAACTCAGTCCCTGGGGCACTCTGGGACATGATTTAGAACGTGTCTCTCAGCTCTGTTCCACTCAAGCCATGACAGTGGGCTGCTTCTGGGGACAGCAGTCCCCGGGTATTTCCAGGCAGCTGCACACGGTCACACAGTGAGCTTCGGGGGTGACAGAAAGATCTCAGGCAAAGAGACGTGATTGCTGGGGGTTGGAGGTTTGGCCAGGATTGGCACCGGGGGACAAGGCTGGACACTGACGTGTGCTCTGCCTCTGTTTGCCTGGATATTAGAGAATGATTCCCGCTTAATTTTTATTTGTTGGACCAACTGCTGTTATAGCATCAGAGGAGACATACCCAGAGTCCTTATTCTTAGGCTGCTGGCATGTCTCCAGACCTGCACAGAAAATCTGGATAATGGAGAAGGTCACACGGGATTGTTTCACCCCGATGAGGGAGAAGTCGTTTATCTCGCTGTTCTCCGGCAGCGTTTGTCCACATACCTCCCATCGTTGTGTTCTGTTGTTTAAACTGAATGCCTCACCACCGCTCTCCGTGTGCCCACCACGACACCTGCAGCAGGTCCGACAGCCCTGTGCTGGGGGGGCAGGCGTGGGGGAGGCGGAGAACGTGTCTTTGGGGGCACGAGTGCGGGAGTGGGTACCTTCTCCTGCCCGTGGACACAACCCAGTCTGCTTTTCGGTGGTTGAGGTGCTTCCTCGGCTTTATCTCATTCAGGAAGTGTGTGTTAGGTAACTTCTACGTGCCCCGCTCTGTGGGGGGTATACTGGCAAGGTACACAGATACGGTCTTTGTCCTCCACCACACAAGCGGGTAGGTGAGGCAACCGGTGACAAGTGACCTGGCAAACCGAAGTTGAACACCATTAGAAGGAATGCGACGTGCCGGCCTTGTGCCAGACCAGGGCCGTATATCGATGCGCTCAGGTGTGCAGGCTATATGCCGAAGGTCACTGAGTTTGCTCCTTACTATCTTCCAGTTCTGTACCTCGTAGGCAGAAAACCCACATTGTGTCTCATCATCACGAGACTTATGAACGGAGAGGCTTTTGGACTGCTGGATGCATCGTCCACAAGCACACGTTTGTTGGGGAGGAGTGAGGAGGGCGTGAGCGTGTGTGGTGTGGGCGAACACATTGCTGAGGGTCCCAGATTTCTCTGTAGGTTTGCTGTCTCGTGGAGCTGGGGTTTGAGCCAGGCCCTTGACTTTTACGCAGTGCTACCACTAAGGAAAATGAGGATAGAGTACGTACGAATGGATGCTTTATGCAGGAGTCTGAGGATTGATAAGGAGGTTCTTGGAATGCAGTGACCATCATTATTCTGAGTACCAACGACTGAGTTTAGCTGATTTAAGCAGAAAAGAAATGTCTTAAAAAGATGCTGGATGGCTCCTAGAATTTCCAGAAAGATTCTGGGCTTGGAGACCACGTATCCAGGAGCAACACCCCAAATTGTGCAGTGAAACTGATGAAGACCCTTCTGTGCTGAGCGACCACACGACAGGACCCACCGATGTGGGTCCTGCTACCCGTAGCCCCTGCTTGGCTGCCTCTGGCATGAGGATGCAGCTACCCACAGCCGACGCACGCTACGTGAGCCCTGCTTTTTCCTGGCACAGCGGGAGCCGCCATCCTGAGTCTGCGGCCCAGTGATTTCGGCTGGCACAGCCTACACCATGTGCTGGTCAGGGAGACTCAGGGAGCAAATGCCCCGCACTTTTAGTCTCTGTGGTGGCCAGGGGCATCGGGTGTGGTGAGGCCAGGGCAACTAATTCCACAGCTGCCCTTTCGGTTCCTTGGTTCCCGGTGCTGCGCTCCTGTCCCTCTTCCCGTGAGCAAAACCCGCTCCTGCTTCCGGCTGCAGCTCCCCTCCCTCTCGCTCTGGGAATTCTCTGACTCCTCTAGTCTCGGTTTTATTTCTCTTCTGACCCTCTGCGTTACGTATAGTCAGAGTAAGTTGTGAAAACATGTTTAAAAGTTGAGAGCTGACTTCTTATCGTTAGACCTGAACCTTACTGCGCCATAAACTGTTGTAACTAGAATGACATTTGGTGGCGCTTTCGAGTACTCAGTGGAGAAATAGCTCGTTTGCAATGTGCCTGCGTAGGTGGCTTCCCTTTCTCCCGCCTGACCTGCTCCCCTGTTCTGTCTTTACTTCGCCTCGTAGTCAGCACTTTTGTGTCCTTGCTAATATTTCCTACTGGCAAAAATGGTATCCTTTGTAGCTGTAAAGTCTCATAAGCCTTTTCTGAAAGACTTTTTTTCTTTACGAGATTTCAATTCATTAAAAAAATGTGTATTAACCAGATTGGGGAAATATATTTGCAATTCATTTATATCTGATAAATGACTCATCTCCAGACTATTGAAAGAACTCTTCAAGCTCAATACCAAGAAACACAAACAAAACTCCAAAAGTGAAGAAACTGTTTGGATAGACAGCTCACCCAAGATGTAAGGATGGCAAATAAACATTAAAATATGCTCAATATTGTCAGTCCCTAGGAAAACGCAACTTTAAGCCACAGTGAGATGTTACTACATGTCTATTAAAACGATGAAAATAAAAAGAAACTGACAATATCAAGTGTTGGTGAGGAAGTGGAGAAACGAATTCACGCATAGCTGGTGGGAAGGGAAAGGAAATAGCCACTTGGGCAAACTGTCTATCAGTTTTTTACAAAGTGAAACAGTCCCTTAACCTATGACCCAGCGACCCCATTCCTGGCTATTTACCCAAATGAAGTCAAAAATGTACGTTCGCACAAAAGCCCGAGTGTGAATGTTCGTAGTTGCTGTGGTCACCATTGCCCCAAACTAGAAATGACCGAAATGCCCCTCGGCTGGTGAACGGGTGACCCACCTGCGCTGTATTGGCCAGGGCAGTGCCTCAGCAATGACCCAGGCGTGAGCTGCCACGGTAACAGCAGCGAAGGGTCTCACCTGCTTAAGCTGAGTGAAGAGGCCACATTCGGAAGGCTGCAGACCGTGGCTTCGTGGCTGTGGCTTGCAGAACCCACGTGGAGGAACAGAAAACTGCTTTCCAAGGGCTGGAAGAGAGGGGGCGTCCACCCCCCGGGGCCAGGGAACGCTGGCGGTAGGGCGCTGCTCTGTGCCGTGGCTATGGAGGTGGTGGCTCCATGGCCGTATGCATTTGCCAAAACTCACAGAACCGGACACCCACCAGGGTGATGTGGCCGTGTGTAAAGGATTCCCTGACACGAAAGTGCAAAAACTAAGCTCGTCCTAGGAGATAACTACCAAGCCCTGAGATGACAGAGAGCTGTCAGAGGATCAGGCTGGCCGAGGAAGTCGGTGGAAGGGACACAGCTACATGTAAGACAGGGCAGGCCACCGTGTTTTATAACAGGCTGTCACACAGCGCTAGGGTCGGGGGGTCACAGTAAACTCTAACCACGTCGGTGCGTGCATGCTTGTGTTCCAGGTGGGCAGGTGTGTAAGCAGGGAGGGCCTCACGGAAGCAGTGACACTGATGGATGAAAAGGTTCCCCGTAAGGAAGGCTGGGCCAGGGAGAGGGAGCAGAGATGTCAACATCAGGAACTAACGTGGAGTTACCCCCCAGATACAGGGAGAAGGCGAGTGTGAGCTTTTAATAAAGAAACCAGTTCAAATGAGTTTATCCGAAGGAGAGGAAAAACGAGCATTACTGGAAACGTAAGCTGTGTGTTTTTCTTCGCTGCAGCTGCTAGGCGTCTGGGCTGGGCATCAGAGAGCAGGTTACCTAGCCCGTGGCTGGGAGGGAGGGTACCCCGCCCCAACCCCTCCACCGCCTGGGGGCCCGGAGGTAATAATAGCAGGCAGGCCTGGCAGCCTCTGCGCTGGATAGTCTAGGAGGAGGAAGTCCCTAATTACATTTTTCTGGGCAAACATTAACCAAGATTGAAACCCAGATTGGAAGAAAAATAACAGGCTGGAATCTTCAGACATACTCTGGAGCTGTTCCGTGGATTGAAAACAGGAGTCAGTCCCTCTGCTGACGCTGAAAGTGAAGGGACCATCCTGAGGCTGTGGCCCACAGACCTCGGTAGGGAGCCCGTACCACAGCAGCCCGCAGCCTGCGTTCTGTGACATGCAGAGCATTTCATTGTCCACTGCCTCGTGGGGAGACACTGTTTACATGCAGCACAACCAAGCCAAGGCCACAACATAGGGTCTCTGGTTCACCTCCCTGCGATGACCGAGTCTATTACGCAGGAGTTTCCACAGCTCGCCACTGCACAGTGCACGGCCTCCCCTGGGCCGCATCCCGGAGGGACGTCCCAGGAGCTGTGACTGTCCTCGAAATGATTCGGGTTTGGTGCTGTGGTTCTGTATTTCCCATTTCTGAAACTTCTTAAACTGAACCGTGACGTGCCCAGTCCAAGTTGGGCACACTTAGAGAAACAGTCCAGCTAAACTTGGCCTGACATCAGGGTGGTGCATGTTCATTTTCCTTCTATTTATAGCGGACCACAGCCATTATGCGGGAGGCGTCCAGTCTCTTCTGTGCACTCCAGGGAACAGGAGGGGCGGGGGCGGCACCAGAAAAAGAAGTTTGTTCCAAAGGCAGATGGTGCTGTGTATGGCCAAGGGGGCCTGTGTCTCCAGGGAGCTCCACCGCGAGGAGGGTGGCTCGTCCCACAGCTGGTGACTGCGCAGTTCTTCGGCGGTTGGGGGACCGTTTGTCTGAGTGCTGCTTCGGAGCCCAGAACTGCACTTACATCACGACAAAGAAGTGTCTGTACCAAAACTTCCTCCTAGAGTTTCTTCACCAAGTAACTTACCCACTGACCTACCCAAGAGGTGGAGGTCAGTTCTACACTGTGATGTGGAGCAAAGACTTACTGACTTGAATTTTAGTTCCGTTTCTGTCTGGAGCAAGCCAAGTGGGTTAGGCCTCAATTTCATCTGACAAATTCAGAGGGTTGGATGCAGGTTTTTCCAGTTCAGAATTCTGATAGTTCCCAGTTCTTTGGAAGGAAGAAAGGTAACTTTCATCATTCTTATCGTATGTCAGCTGCAGAGGAAAGAAGAAAATCTATGAACTCCATCAAATCAATTAGTTTTATTTTTTCAGTTCTGGAATATCATGTGGAAAATTGCTGCACTTCAGGGATAAGATTTCCTACGAGACAGCATTACCCTTGACCTGGTCCAGCATTTGACTTTGAAAGTCTAAGCAATACTTCTCGGCTGTTTTGTGCAATTGTAGGTCCACTCTCATTCATGTGACCGACACAGGTCAGTTAGGGCAGCGTGTGACCCTCCTGATCACAGGCTGTATTGTATGTGTATCATATTTCTTTGATTTTACTAGTTCAAGTTTCAAAGTCACAGCCTTAGGTATGCCATAGAGGGATGCTTAATGGCTGTGTCAAGTACCCCATCTAGAAGGGGACTCAAAGTGACTTCCAATCCCAGCTATTTACTTCTAGTGCATTATTAGAAATTTTTAGTGTCTTATTTCCTGGATATTTGCTCTACTGTGGTTCCTAGGGAAGAATCATCTATGGTGGCAAATGTCCCTGCTGTTTTGTAAATAGTCACAGATACAGAGAGGAGGCAAATAAGACAGGGGTCTGGGCCCTGGCAGCCCACACCTCAGCCGCAGCACATCCATCAGGGAAGGACTCAGTTTTGAACTAATAATATACAGTAATGAAGGTCAAGACCACTTTTGACTCTGCAAGTGTATTCCTCAGTTGTACCTAAAAGTTTTGTGTCCATGGGGATTGACTTCTTGTCAACTATTGAGCACCTTTGCTTTTTGTACTGCTTTGCGAAAAGAAGTTCTGAAATTAAAATCAAACTCCCGAGCATTTCTAAACAGTCGAGCCCTCTTTTGGTGCCATCTTTAGGATGTTTTAGAAATTCCAAGATGCCAGGTGATGAGCACGTTCTAAACTACTGTTTCTTTTATGAGGTCTGTCCAGAGTGTATTCAGCCATGTAATATGAAAAACAGAGATATTTATTGAAGAAGATACAAGAAACATTGACCATAGGGTAATGACACCCCAGTCCCCTTCAAAGTAGGCACCTTGGGACTTCACACCATTCTCCCAATCACCACCACCTGCCCCATTGTATTTTCCTGAATCTCAGCGACAGTTGAAATCTGTTCCCCTTCAAAGGTGATTTTAGTTCTAGGTAGAGCCGGAAATGGCAGGGCGCCAAATCAGGGCTGTAGGGAGGCTGAATCACCTGGGTGATTCGATGCTTCACCAAAAAAACTCTGTGCAAGACATAATACACGAGAGGGTATGTTGTGGTGATGAAGCTGCCAATCACCTGTTGTCCATAGCTGCGGCCTTCTGAATCATCTGAATAGCTCACACTGAGGAATGTTCAAGCTTAACACAAAATTTGATGCAGATTTGCTGCTCTACTCATTCAGTCGTCTTGAATGTGACAGCCACACAGTACACATGCTCACTCAAGGGCATCTACCACCCCACTGACTAGTGCAGTGAAGTTGTCCTTGTTCATGCATGCGCATTCCAGTCCACTCTCCTTAGCTGCCAGGTTATATTGATGTTGTACAAATCATTCTCATTATATTAACAGTGATTGGATTTTTTCTAGTTAGACATCATATTTTGTGTGTTTAGATGTGCAGATGTTGTGAAAACAAGGTTATGTTACCTTTTTTCTCTAACATCACAGGATTGACTTAACCCAAGATGAGGTATGACTAATTTTATTAGATCCCTTTTCCCTGTTTCAAGTTTAAACATCTAATTTCCCCTTGGTGATCAGAGATGAAAAAAACTCTGGTTGTTTTAGAAAATTCAGGAGATGTGGATGGGTGGACCTGTCTTCCTATTATAAGTGCTTATTTTTATCTTTGTTTTTGCCCTCTGGTATTCTTTCTAGTAGAGGCCTAAACAGAAGTGTGGTTCATGAATTTGATTATTGCTCAACATTTTAGCTTCTAGCAAGGCACTAATTTCAGGAGCAATAGATCCAGCACCGGGTAAGATTCTAGGGGTGCTGAAAGAAACGATTATACAATGTCATCTTTTCTCTTCGGTGTTTGGAGAACTCACTTCTTTGGCTCAGGACCTTTTAAAAGACGTGCATTTTATATGGCAGAGGGGTAAGATTGACTATTATCTTCTCATCACTGATTGGCTTCTCTCACGGCTGACAGGAGTTAGGGTCTGAAGCCTCCTAAGCCCCAGACAGATACTTTTAAAAAGGAGGGAAGAGTTCTCCTTTGTTTTCTTTTTTCTTCTTTGGTTTGTTTTCTTTTTTTACTGTGTCATTTCTCCCTCTGTGTCCGTAACACCAAAAATGCAAACCTTTTCTAGGGGAGGTAAACTGTGGGAAGGGACACCCATCGGGAACCTGATGGCAGAGAGGGGTTATTTCAAGGCGCTCCTTGTGCAGACCCGGGGCTCGCTCTCCAGCGATGAAAGCCCGCTCTGGTGCTCGAAGAGCCCATCGCCTCCTTTGGGCGCAGGAGAGGGAGGAGGGCACCTTCACGAAGGCAGATTCACGCCCTGCTCTCAGGAAGAAAGGGGGGGCGGGGTTCCTCCCAAGCCTGCTATTTCTTAATTGTCTCCAGTTCAAAATCGTCCTTTTGCCCAGGTGGCAGATTTGGGGGCGGCGTGTGCGGAGCCCCTTGGCTCTCGTCTTCGGTTTCGTTACCTGTAATGCAGGTAAGGTGAGAGTGGAATGAGGAGGTGCCTCTGAAAGTTCTCTGAGAACATTCCGCAAATGTAAGGGTTTAATTTTGTATTTTAGGTTGCGTATTCTTTCCTCAGATTGAAACTTCAATTTCTTACGAATTCACGACGATATTGACCCAGTTGGACAGATGGGATGGAGATGAAAACGCACACACACACACACACACACACACACACACACAACATCCTCATGGATCTTCCCAAACGTCCCCTCCCCGTGTGCCGTCCGTCAGTGTGCGAGGCCAAGCAAGATGAGAACGGAACTCATTGTCTGTGAATACCCTGAGCTCCTTTACTTCCCATCTGAATTTAATTCTAAAAATAGAGACCCAGATGGATTCCTGCCTTCAGGTATAATTACCTCAAAATTGACTGACATGCAGCTCACACATGACACTTCCGAGCTTTAATTAGAGTAAATTGGTGGCATTTATTTGATGGGTAGTTTGGGGCAAGGCTGGAGGCGTGAGGATACACTGAGCTATATCATTTCCTGCTGAGGCCTGGGAGCCAGCCCCTCTGAGACAGTTCTGTATTTAGGATAAAATCCCTTTAGAACTGTAGCCCGTCGGCTGTTACGAAGTAATCGGTCTGGTCAGAGAGAGATGAGGAAAACAGAATGCCACTGACACCAGCGGAAACCAAAAACCCACAGAAGTTTTGCTTAGATGGTCTTAAAGTTTTTTCTTGATTTAAGAATATTAAAAGTCTTTTGCTCATAACATTTTTGACATTGATACTATGAACACCAAAAAGAAATGCAACATTTAAGTTTTAGACCAACTTCTAAAAGTATGTATGAAAACATTCATCTGAGTGTCTCTTGTGGTTGCTTTAATTACTTCCTGTTTGTGGCTATTTCTCCTTCTTTATAATTTTGTGAACTTCCTTTTTTTCCCTCTGAGCTAGGCCAGCTAATGGTCTGCTGTTTCATTACTTATTTCAAGGACTCCGTTCTTAGATTTATTTATCACTAATACTTCTTTTGATATTCTAATGTCATTAATTTTGTATTTGTAATTCATAATATTTTTCTTCCTTTTTATAATCATAATGTGCTTATGAGTTTTGAATTTAATGCTAAGTGTATTAGCTCATTGCATATTTTGAAAGTATGTAGTGTATTTTATTATTATTTTGTAGATACCCTGAAATTTTAGTTTTGATTTTTTTCTTTGATGTACGTGTTCAGTAAAGGCAAATTTCTTAATTTTTTAAAGGTTTTCTTCTCCTTGTCTTTTTTCCCTTGTCTTCTCTTCCTCTTAATTTATAGGTTACTATTACTGGAGGTCTCAGTCGGATATATTCTGTGCTATTTCTTATTTTCTTTTTGTCTTTGTTTATGGTTAGAATTTTATAAATGTCCCATGAATTCTTGTAAAACACGTGCAAGATTTTATCATTAGGATATCAGTTTCTACTTCTCTATAATGTTCATGTTCATTAATTACACAATTGAAATCCAACACTTAAAGTGTAAAGTTTCCTAATATTGTGTGTCAGTCTCTTTTTCTTTGCACTTGCTATGGTCTATACATTGTGAATTTTAATATAAATATTTTGTGCATCAAGACTGGTAGTATCTCATTTTTCTCATAAAGTTTTCTCTTTGCTTGACTTAATACTTTGCTTAAATGTAATCTTGTCTAATGTTAATACCATGACCAAAATTTTGATAGTACTACAAATGAGTGATTATAAATTAGATGAATTAAGCAAACTGTAGCTTCTTTGTATTTTATGTAAGCTAACTTTCTTCCTAAACTTTTTTTCTGCTAGAAAGGAAGAGAACTGGAACTTGCCAATTAGTAGGATCGCAGCCTTCTTTGGGTTATTCTTGCTCTTTTGGGACATGTTTGGGTTTCGGCTGCCCTCCCCCCCTTTGCACCTGCTTGCAATGGCAACTTGGGTTATGAGGTGGTTGTCCATCATAGGATGTAATGGCGGGGCCTGTCACTGTTCTCTGGGTCCTCACTGGTCTCTGTTGCCAGGGTCTGCTGCAGTGGGTCTCGTCCTGCCTGGGCTCCTGGGAGTGCTGACACTGGGCTGAGAGTTATTCGTAGTCTGTGTCCTCTCCTCTTTCCCATGTCAGGTCCTGTTTTCCATCAGCCTGTCCAGCTTTTCTGGTTCCTGCGAGGGCATGTGGGGCCTTCTGGATCTTTTGTGAACTGCACGGGGACCTTGAGGAGCCACCCATCACCCAGGCTCAGGGGCCCAGCACCCCCCACTCTTTCAATCTGTGTTTCCTGTTTTCCATGCTGTATTGGTGTAGCACTGAGCCATGTGAAGGGGTTCCCTAGGGCTTGGAGCCATGTGCAGGCCATGCCTGGGGACCAGAACCCCCAGCTTGAGGTTTCCAGCTCTCTCCACACTTATGAGAGTATTTTTATGGCTTTATCCCTTCTTATGTCCATTTTAGTGGTTCTCCCTTTTTTGGTGTTGCTTTGTGCTTTAAATCAGAGGTAAATCTAAAGCACAGTTTTAAAAAAGGTTGATGTCATCCGTACATCTTTCTCACTAAATAAGTCTACTCCCCCCCGTGACCTGTGCTGCTGACCCACCGGCACATCCTGCCCACTTTTCCTTGAGAGCATGCCCGACTCCATCTCCTATACAAGCTACCTTCCCTTTTGCTCGTTTTGTTTGGGTCTGGGTTATTGCAAGAGCCTCCCAATGTATCTCCCTGATTCTCATCTACATAGCGGCAAGAGTGATTGTTTAAATGTGTGAATGAGATCATGTGAGTTTGGAAATTTCGACAAAGGCAGCTCTTTGCACTTGAGCACAACTCGAATTTTCTCCCCAATCCTACAGGGGCTGCATTCCGTGGCCAGTGCATACCCTGCAGCATCGTGTCCCCCCCTCACTTCCTTTCTGACGGCCCTCTAGCCAACCCCCCGACTTTCTTTCTGAGCTGGAACTAGACACGCTCCTTCCTGCCCATGGCTTTGGGGCTGATTTTCCCTGCCAGTGGGGCGCACGCATGCCCTCCATGACTTCCTCGGGCGGGCTCATTCCAGCCCCTACTTTCCGTGGCCGCATCCTAGAGCAGCTTTCTCAGACCATCCAGCCTGACTAGTCTGCTAATTGCATTTCATCCCATTCCCTTTTTTCACCTTTGTTACGACACATGATACTACCTGGTTCATTTTACTGATGTATTCGTTCATTTTTCTGTTTCACGCTGTGATATGGGAACTGCCCGAGAGTAGGGACGTGTCTGTGAGTTACCACGAATAAAAATAGCAATGAAAATAACAGCAAAATACCATAGCCACTCCTGTGACTCTTCCATCTGGTCCTGTTCTCAGCCCTTCCCATGTATTAGGTCTTTAATCGTCATTGCAATCTCATGCGGTTGCTACTCTTATTACCCTCATTTTATACTGGAAAGAGCTGAGACATAGAGAATTTCAGTGATTTGCCCACGGTTGACTGACAGTTAAGTGGTACAATGTGGATGGGACCCCAGGTGAGGTGGCTTCACACACTACACCGCATGCGCTGGTCCCGGCAGCTGCAGACTCAGGGCGGACACTCCTCTCAGATGCCCAGCAGGTGGGCAGACAGGAAGTGAAGGAAAAGCACAGCACAGCCCACTAAGTGAAATCTGAGGCGTCGAAGGGGGGCTCAGCAAGCATATTGGTGTACCACCTTACTCAAGTTAAAAATCTTTTTCTATTA
Source organism: Sturnira hondurensis (assembly GCF_014824575.4). Lineage (NCBI taxonomy): Eukaryota > Metazoa > Chordata > Mammalia > Chiroptera > Phyllostomidae > Sturnira > Sturnira hondurensis. The sequence continues at coordinate 26,279,353 of NW_028082759.1, read as the reverse complement.
AAATGTAACAGAAAGACCTGAACCATCTTCATTAGCGCGTGTGTTGGGCCATCAGTATTTGTTTAGCGGGTATCTGGCATCATTACTGCAGACAAACGGAGTCAGCGATGTGAAACATTTTCTGATACGAAGCATCCTAAGGAACTGAAGTCTGTGAGACGGGACCCTCTGAAATGAGGTCCTTGATGGTGGCTGGAGAGAGGTCACCGTACAGATGGAAAGTGATGTGAGGGAATGGAGGGAGGTGACCCCAACTATCCCATACAATCTGACCTGTGGCTCTGAAGGCCACTTTGCAATAACGAGACGTACTGAATGTCAGTGGGTTGGGACGATGGGGGGGCCTGCCCAGGTACCCGGTGCAGTTCCAGTGGCCGGAAATGGCAGCTGGACCCCAGCTATGCCAAGTGGCCATGCGTGTCTCCGTGCATTGAGCAGTAAAATGAGATTGACTGTGTGCATCCATTGAGTAATAAGTCAGACTACAATGACCGCCAGTAATGGCCTGTTGTCCTGCAGTGTCAGGAGCTAATCCATGGGCCTTGAAGTTCATATAACCCTCACAGCAAACCTGGTGAGCGGGCATTATCAGTATCCCCAGTTTGCTGGTCAGGAACGAGAGGCTTGGAAAGGTTAAGTGATTTGCCTGATACCACACAGCGACACAGTGAATTTGAACCCAGGCATAGGGTTCTGTAAGTAAAACAGGAAACAATGACCACGACCAAGCGGCTACTATTTGCCTGGCACTGTGCCGGGCACTTGTCTCGTTTACTCTTCATAACCCTACCAAGTGAGGGCTCCGCTTTATAGCAAAGGCTGAGAGGGGATCAGGGAGTCTCCCCCGGGTTATGGGAAGCCAAGCCTGTGCGACTCCAAAGTCTGTACAAACTAGTCACTCACTAAACTCTTTAAACTACCAGGAGGGGTCCTGTGCTGCCTTCCCCCTTCCCCTTCCCCACCTTCTTCCCTACCCTACCTACCCCTCACAGCTCAGGAATGTGCCCAAGTATGTGATGGGGATTGGCCTAAATTGTTTTCCATGAATTGTCTCATTGAATCCCCCAGCAACCCAGCACGGCAGGTATTTCCGTATGAGGCAGCCGAAGTTGAGAGCCCTGATCACTGAAGAGTGTGGGGTGCAATTTCCTCCGAGAAAACAAACGGAGCCTTCGGAAGCCTCGTTGCTTTCTCTGCACCTGGGAGAATGAGTAAGACTCAATTCTTTTTACTTTTGAACAGAAAAAAAGAATCCCCCAAACTGCTTCCCTCAAACCGATGCAACCCCACTTTAAATTTTTATCCTGTTTGTTGGAGGCAGGGGAGTTTGGAGTTATCTTCCTTGCGGTGTTTCTCTTGAACTGTTCTGGTGGCTGATCTGGTTAATTCTGGGGGCTTCCTCCTCCCCTGTCTCTGCGGCTGGTTCTGTTCTGTTCTCAGGACAGCCACCATGAACTTGGGTCTCCTGAAGGAACAAGTGCAGGGGGCAGAGCCGCGGCCTCTGGGAACCTCATTTGCATCCTTCTCGTTCTGAGGCGACCACATCCTGGTTGAGACAATGTGTGGTCTGGTAAACAGAGGGCCTCCCCGGTGTCTGCCTGGAGCACCGCCAGATCTGTGACCGCCTTTGTCCCAAGGTGCTGTTTATTCTGCCCGGGAGCCCGAGGACAGGACAGACCCGCTAAATGGGCCTTTTATTTCCCCCTCTCTCCGGCAGGAATTCCTTGGGCCCACAACAGTTGTTACTATTAGATTAACAGGGGTACATCAGACTTCTCCACAGGGGCTCCCTAAACACTGTGGAAAACCTACACGAGGTTCGAGGTTCGCTTTTCCTTTCTTGCTGTGATTCTTTGGACAGTGGGGGAAGCAGGAAAATTGAAAAACACAGGGTGAGGACAATATGAAGACCAAGGTTTGCCAAGACTTTGTGTTGATAAATATTTATTTCCACATCCGTTATGTGGTCCTTTCCCCTCTTCCTTCTCTCTCTCAAACCGTGAGCTGGGACATGTTATTTAAGAATCTGGGGAACCTTGTTCTGCTTGCTCCATTCTCCCTTTCACTTGGTAAATTAAAAAAAAAAAAGATTTTCAGATGCAGTCTCATTTCTGGCAGGGAAGGCTAAGAAATCTCTCTCTGCCACCCTCTAACTGGTTTTTCTTTTTCACTCCCCTCAAAACAGTTTAACATTTCCTGCTGTGTTAGTTCTTTTCAAACCCAGATGAGCTACATACTTGAAGCTTGATTTTTAACTAAGGGTTTTGTGAGTGCCTGTAATCACTGAGAGAAAAGCACTCTCCCATACCGAAGTTAGAGTTAACGTTTTCAATCAATATTCCACAGACCTTGTCTGAGGACACAGAATGTGAACTGGCCTGTGCCGTGACGCCTGCCGTGAAGTGTTGCCCAGAACCTTCCTGCAGTATTTGTGGAGGGAGACGCTAGGGTAGAGAGGCAGATGACAGACCCGCTTGAAAAAGACACCAGTCGGCACCTTGAGGGATCGTCAGCATTTCTAATAAGGCCTTGGCAGGGATTTCTGGCACCTGGAGAACAATGTTGTGATAGAGAGGGGTTATTTTGAGGTTTAGAAGTGAAGCATTTGTGTGTGGTCAATATTGAGGCCTATCGTGAAAATAAAAATTAAGCCTTTGTAGAGAACCTTGCGAAGATTAGCCAGTGGGGAAGACAGTGACCCTAGCTGCATTGGTTTGCTTGGTTAGGAAAGATCACTCCATGTAAGTATAATTTTTTCCTTTCGTTTTTTAGTATCATACCAGGCCTCAGAATCACGTTCCGTGGCGACTGGGACCTCCCCGAAGGCGGTGAGTGAGCAGGTGTACAAATAACAACAGCCTTGGTGAAGGAAGCTGCGTGGCTTTGGGCAAGTTCCTTAACCTATCTGAATCTCGACTTCCTCGCCCGTCAAGTAGAGGTGCCGTCTCCCCTGCTGCATTTCGTGGAGAACACTGGGTGTTCACAGCGTCTGTAATGTCTGGCACAACACTCAGCCCTCAGCAAATTCTCTGCTCCCTCACTTTCCTTATTCTGCCTCCCTCCCTCACTGTCCCTACTTTGTGCCCGCCATCCTCCGAGGTGCTCGGGAGTGGGCGGCTGCTCTGCTTCTCTGAGCCTCATTTCTAAGGCGAGCAGCGAATGTTCTCAGGCTCCTTCTGGACCTGAAGTTGCCTCGCAGCATGACGTATGGAGAAAGGCGGTGTTTGCGGCCAGCTGTTGGGACTGTTGACCTGCCGAGACAAGGCTCTGAATGCTACGCGGGCAGCTGGGAGATGTGCCGGGACGGTGCCCCCTCTGTCCCGTTTGGTAGCCTCTTCTTGCCGGATTTCACCTCCTCTTGGTGTCTGGGCACCTTCCCACTCCCTTTGGAATCTTTGAGGACTCGGGGCTGGGAGGTGAGCTGTCCGTCGGGGGAGCAGTTGCATGTTCTCCAGCCGCTGTCCAGTTTCTGGTTTCACTTTGGAGGGCTCTTATTGTCGCCGGGCTAAGGACTTCTCTGTCATCCTGGAGTCCTGCAGGCTGCCTGCCTGGGGTTCAGCCACAGCTGGAAAACGAATCAAGCCCATGTCCTTGGTGGGCCCTCTCCCTGAGCCAGGGCTGGGCTGGGCCTTTCATGACATTATTGCATTTATTATAATGCAAATCAAGGACAAAGTGAGCAGCCATTTTCTTCATATCCTTTGGAAAAGTAGATGTGGGAAGACCGTCCGTGATCGTCTTCCTTCTGCCTCTCCAGCTCTCAGCTTTGCCCTGCTTCCCCGTATTCCTGCGACCACAGGGTTGCTCTATCAGTGGAGATCTGGAAGCACCAAGGGCATTTGGGATGCTGTGTTTGGGGGCCTTCCTACCCAGTCCGCCAGCGCCCCCTTCTCCCCCAGAGGGCGTGCATCCCCTGGAGCCGCAGCTCAGGCTGCGGCAGGGGCCTGTGTGTGCTCTGCTCTGGGCTCCCTCCAGGAACCGTTCCCTCTCCATCATCTAGGGCCCTGCTCTAGCCTGGCGTTATTGCCTGGCTCCCTGCCTCTGGGAGATTTTACTGCTCATTAGCATCCCTACCAGAGGGTGGGAGAGGAAAAGTCATAAAAGCTGAAACTCAAACCAGTGCGCTTTGCTACTTGGTTACAGTTCTGGTAAATGATGGGACCAGAGGAGAGGAAATTGAAGTTGTGGGGTTTCCATAGCCACTTTGGACGGTTTCCCGAAAGCATTGCTGGCCAGCGTGTTTGAGGATAGGAAGTGGTTTCTGACCTGGGCCTGGCCACCAGAGCCGGTGGGCAAAATCTACAGGTCATCCCCGTGTTTGAAGAAGCAGTCGCCCGCTGCACACCCATGGTGATTGCTGGAACGCCGTGTGGGGTTTGTACGCCAGCGACGTGGCCGTGTGAGGTAGAGGTGGCGTAAGGGCTACTTGTGGTTGTTGTTATCACAGGGTCTTTGACATTCAGTACATGGGACAAAAGTGTACAGTTCGGGTTTGGCATTCTCTGGCTATTCGTCTGGGTTCTTCTTTTTTTTTTTACTCCTCTTTTATGAGGTAGTTTAAGGCTTAGATTTTCTTTTTACCACAGAACCTAATTTAATTGTGGTGCTTTTAAAATTATTTTTTTTTATACATGTGCCCGGAGCTTTTGGGGTTATTGGTAAACTTTAAAAAATACCACAGGGCATGTAAACATATATCATTTAAGAACTAGTTAGGACTGAGGCTCATGACATCCTTTGGAAAATTCTAACTTGGAAGCAGTTCTAATTAACAAGGTATTTTTCTAGTTTCTTTCTTGCACGCTTTATTAATAATAATGCCGTTGGTCAGATAGAATCTTTTTTCCTCTTCGGGTTTAATTTTTCCCTCTTCCCCTCTTCAATAACCAGTTCTGTTGCCATTAACTTTAATAAAACGTGTGGCAAACTCGTGATCACAAACAGCTAACACGCTCGAGCTAAGAACCCTTGGACTCTGCAAACTGGGGGTTTCGCAGTTGCTGTTTCTGTAATAAAGTCGGGGAAAATAAATTACGGGGTGACCTCATTAAACCACAGTTGATTTATTCAGAGTAATTTTACGATTTTGAGAACATGTTCTTCCCCCGTTAACGAGATTCCTTATTGTTATTTTTTTAAAATAAGGATATTGGATAACTCGCTTGGCTCTTCAGAGCTATTTTGTTTTCCCTGTCATTTGAATTCCAGATGAAGGCAATTTAATTCTTTTAAGTGGTGAAGAGACTAATGTCTGAATGAAACACTGGTGGGATCTCCCACACACTCCCACCCGGGCCGTGGGCCACAGTGAAGGAGAGTGTGGGCGCCGATGCTTTGGCGTCCAGGACAGACGGAGCCTCGCACCTTCCCTCCCGGATGGGGCAGGGTCGAGCGAGGAGAGAGTGTGGTGTTCGAGATGGCGGGGTTTCAGTTCAGCTTTAATGTGCAAGATGCTTATTATTATGGCGTCTTACATGTTGGAATCCCTGGGTTGCATGCATCATAATCGTTGGTTGCCATTTTTTCCACTGTTGGCTTGGGCATTCATTTCAGGAATCTATTTAATTTATCTGGTGTGGGAACTTACGTTAGTGAAACAGCATTTGTTAACCAAATCATTTGCCTTGCTGTCGACTGATAGCACAAAAATGCGTTACGTTTGTAATATTTCTTGGAGCTATTTTATGCCATAGCCCTAGAAATGGAGGCCTTCTCAAGTCTTTAAGAAAGATATATTTGATACAACAGCAATATACAGGGCTAGCACCATCATACCTTCTGAAATTCCTTCCTACAGTGCCGAAGAGTTTTAAAATAAGTTCTTTTTGTAAGGAATAAAAGTAGAGTCTAAACCACATACCAGCATTTATTGATGTTCTCAGGAGAAACAATAAAATGCATGGGAACACAAAATATCGACCACGGCATGTTTGCTCAGTGTTGGTGCACGTGCACCTGTACTTGGCCTTCATTCAGCATGTGAATGAACTTCACCCCTGTTGGATGGGCATGTTTCTCCTCCTGAGGGACCAGCTTCCTCAGGTGCCACTGCCTTGGGAAGAGGTTCTGCTGGCGATCTTGGGGCGGCTGGTCCAGAGTGTGAGCCACGTTTGATGTTCGGTGGCAGCCATTCTTGCCGATGTCTCTCTGTTTGTGTTTCAGGGGTAGGGCGGGGTAGCAGTGACAGAGCCTCGTCATTGAAGAGAGGAATCTGCCTTCCACGCCGAGTGCCATTCGTCTTGAGGGAGCAGATGAAGGAGGCTGTAGAAATTCCAGCCTCTTCCCCAGACCCGCCCCCCCACCCAGGTCAGCAACAGTCGTTTGTTAGGGTAGGGCTTCCAGACAGAGGAGAGGCTTGGCCACCGGCCACGGCTCTTAATTCAGCAGTCCCTAGGTCCCCACGTGGCTAAGGAGCAGCCTACCTGTTGTCTAGAGTTTTTCATTGTTAAAGTACACGCAGTCACACTAAGTTAATAGTGGTCCTGGGAAAAAACATGTTGACAAAAGGCAGCAGAGGTGTTCACGAGTCATTGCATCTAATTCAGCATGTGCACATCCACATGGTGGGGGCTCAAGGAATCTCAAACCACATTGGGCTCGTACTGCTGTCTGGTTTGAGACGCTAATGAAAGAAGTGGGTTTTCACTGGGCACCGGCCGTGAACTTGGCGCCTTGTGGCACCCTCATACACACCAGGGTATTCACTGGCTGGAGGTGGTATTTCTAGCTCTATTTTAAAGGCTTGACCAGATTTCCCAAAGTCACACAAGTAGCGAGTGGCAAGCCAGTCTCTTATGAAAACCTTGCCCTTCTGATTATACCATCACAGTCTATTTTTCAAGAATTTCTAGCTCTTGGCTGCTACTGAAATTGCAAATGTAAGCGAATTCCCCACGGAGGCCATCGTAAAGCGGTACTCTACCTAACACGGGCACCTACATGCCTGTTACCGCCTGCCTGTCCTCCGTCAGCTGGCTAATCCGGTCTGGGGCTCTTCCTTCTCCATGCGGGTCTGGCACAAATAACGCCCCTTTTGTGTTATGGAATCTTTTGTTCCAAAATCATTAGCATGCCATTCTGCAGCATAACACTGTCACACTCAAGCACCTCATATGGCATTTTAGGTGAAAGATTCAAATGACAACTCTACATTATCACACCCCCCATTATTACCCTACCCATGGCACTCATGCAGGCGTTACTTCTGCTGGGCCTTGTGTATATTAGATCTTTTCCTGTCTGTAGGAAAGGCCAACACGCTACCCAGGCCCTTAAAACAGATCACTCGAGTGGTTAACTGGTCCCAGTTGATGGGTCCACACTGAGAGGTGTGACGAAATTAAAACACCAAGCCACCATTTTCATGACGTCACCCGGTGCCTTCCATTTGCCGCAGGTGAATCAGAACGCCTAAGGGTTTGTGTAATCTGCCCCAGACTGCTTCTTCAGGGTCCCCTACCACTGTTGCCATGGGGTCTTCCTGCCTCCCTGTCTGCAGGTGCCTAACGCTCCTTCTCCTCCTTGCCAGGCCCGGTCACTCTGCAGGTAGCTCGCTGCTGCCCTGGTCCTTCTCTGGCAGCTTCCTTCCCTGTGAGCACCAAGGCGAGGTGACCTTTCCCACGAGGCCACCTCTGGTTCTCCAAACCAGCTGTTGGGCCACAGTCAGTCTCTGCAAGGCATCATGAAGACAGACCAGGTCGGAATACACGCCCTTGTCCTGACCGAGTCCCTTTAGTACGTAGTTCACACTATATACAAGACTCAGTTTCCTTAAATGTAAAATGAGTATTAGTGTGTAACTGTCCCCATTTGACTTACTGTGAGCAATATTCTTTTTTCCCCCTATGGCTCAGGTCCTTAAATTATGAAAATAAAGATAACAAGAACAACTAATCTCATGGAATTGGTGTGATACTTAACTGCTCATTGATCAGGGAGAGTTAGGTAATGTTGCAGGAATCGACCCCAAATGTTCATGCCTTAAAACCAGGAAGTTTTAGTTCTTGCTCACACTTCATGTCCGTTTCAAGCTGACCAGAACTGTGCCCACACTGTGCACATTCAAGAACAGCGGGTGGCCAGAGCCCTCACTGGCTGAAACGGTGCGGGTCGCTGCTGTAGCAGGAGGAGGGGAGCTAGCGATGGTGCACCGGTCCCCAGAGCTTCTGCTCAGAAGTGCTGCCCGCCACGCCCCCTCCCAGTTTCTTAGCCAGAGCCAATCCCATAGGACCCGCCCCCCAACTTCCAAGGGGCCGGAGGAGGAACCCACCTGCTGCTCCGACGAATCAGCAGGGAGTGGCACTGATGCTGGTCAGACCCCTGTCACGGGGCCATTGCCCTACGGCCCGTTTCCAGCCCGATCCTGCGTCATAGGCTGCCCGGAGTCCAGGTGAGGAGTGAGGACTGGGCCACCTGCCCCACAGTGATCTGCACGGACCCTCAGGGAATGTCTTACAGATGAAGTGATTAGTGCACCCCTGCTCCAGGTGGCTTCTCTCCCGATGCGAGGGAGTAACTTCGGTTTTGGGCCCGAGGGTTTGCTTTGTACTCAGAGAGGTCCTAGGTAGCATTCAGGTAACCCAGACCAGGGGGCAGGGTGGGGTTCTTGGAAAGACCCCTACCACCTCCTGCTGTCATCTTCCCTGAACGTAAGACATGGAGATGCAACCTGTGGACTTCGTGGCATTCAGAGCACTTCCGCTTAAAAGCTTCAGGGCATGGTCACCCAAGGCCGGGTTTCAGCGGCAACGTCATTCACAGATCAGACGAAGGGAGTACATCGTACCAGAACTTGGGCTTGCTCGGCCTCGGGAGTGAACCTGAAACCAACCTGTCTACCATTACAGGAAGGCCTGGGAGGTCTTTGGTGTCAGGAGCTGAAACTTCCAGCTGAAAATCACCTGCTGGACCGTCCGAAGCCACGTTCTCAGCACCTTGTCTGCTTTTTCCTTCTCAGTCCTGCAAGACATTTCTATTTGTTATAGAAAAGTTAGCAAATAGAGAAGGACAAAAAGAGAAAAACAAACACCATATAAGGGAAAATTACCCCAAAGAAAAACATCTTATTTCTCATCGTGAGTTAATATCTTTTAAACAAACACCATATACTCTTTCACTGCTGTAGTGAAGGTTTCTTAAACACTGATCAATTAGCGTACTCTGTTATAGTTCCTGTCACTATACTGTAAATTTACAGACAGTAAATTTACATCATAAGCTTGGCCTGATGTTTTCAAAGAAATTCCTTTTTATTAAACAAATTTTAAACAATACATAACAACTGTCTTTCTCTGACTTAGAATTACAAACCCCAGATGCAAGCTTGGCTTTCTAGAAGTCACGAAAACAACCTTCGAGTAAACAAAGTGAAGTGGGTCGCGAGTAAGCACCTCCACGAGCCCACGGCTGGATGTGCCGCAGGGCTGAGAGGGGCGTGACGGAGGGTCAGGACGCTCCGAAAGTCATGGCCAGCGGGTGTCTATTGTTGGGCCCCTTGACAGAGCGCCAAGGTTGGAAAAGGAGTCATTCTTGCTGCTACAGAGCCATTCAATCCTTGTTGGAGACACCCACCTCCAGAGAGCTGGCTGGGCAGTGGGCGTCTGCTCCGATCTGACTGTGTGTTCCTGTCTTCCTCTTGGCCACTTGGAGATGAGGATGTCAGTGGCTAAACAGTGCGACCACTTCGGGGGACCGACTTGGTCTGGAAATAGCCCTGCTCTCTCATGGCCTCTTCCCTCCTACTGGCCAACAGGGAGAACTTACTGACTTCGACTCCTCTGCTGGTCTTTGTCAGGGACACGTGGTGGCTGCAGAGGAGGGCACCTAGTCCCACCACGTGGAGATCACAACTTGAGATAACACATCAACATAAAAATGACCTAGTCAATGAGATTAAGTGTGAACTGTGGGACTGGGACAAGGGGACAACTTGTATTTGTTTGATGCACTGTGACTTATGGTTGTTATTGCTATTATCTCTATCGTCCCCATTTCATAGACAAGGAAACTGAGGCAAGCAGAGGTTAAGTGTCTTGTCCCAAATCACAGGAACACGGTGTTCAAGTTTCATTGTACCCTGATACGAAATGCTGAATGATATCTTTCTTTCCTGCAAATCCAAATAATGCTGTTTTCTGCCTCTCCTCCAAGGCCCCTAGTTGTCCCCTCCAACCCTTGATCTCCCTGTAGTCTTCTGAATAAGGTGTGGGGAGGTGAGTATCTGGCCCCTTCGGTTATACCTGCTCCCTTCTCAGCCTCACTCCTCTCTGATTGCTTGAATGGTCTCTGTTTTCTCAGGGGGACCCCGGTTCCCACTCCTTTGTGAAGTCTCCCCAGTCTGCCCTGACAACAGAGGTCTCTGTTACCCCCCAAACTACACTGGTGTCGGCCAGCTGCAGTACTTCTTTGTGCTCATTCCCACGAGTCTAGGGGTGGTTATCTTTGTGTCAGTTTAAGTGCTAACACCCGGTCTAGACTGTACGTTCCTAGAGGGCACACCAGCCTCGCGTGCAGCAAGCTCCCCCGAACGCTGCTGCGGCATCCCCTACTTTATTACGTCCTTTCCCTTCTATATAACCAGACGCAGAGCTGTCTGTGTGTTCCGTAGCCTCTAAAAGGAATGGCCATGTGGTTAACATCATTATTGACGTTAGTCCAGGCAGGAAGTAATCAGAGGGGATGCTAAACTGAGAACCCGAAGCTTGGGGAATATTTATCCTAGCTTAATTTTAGTATTTCTTCAATGACTGAAAAGAATGTATGGATTTGGTGGCATGCGCCAAGCTCCATAATAACTGCCATACACTTTTATTTGGTGCCACGGGCTTCAGCATCAGCCCATGGAAACCACGGGCCAGAGGACCAAGCCAGAGTCGCTGCTCAGTTTTCTGGAAGTCAGGATCCTCCCTGGGGTCGGGCTGCCTTTGACGGACGCTGACTCGGCGTCCATTCCATCAAAGCCCTCTTCAGTCCTTTTGTAGAGTCAAAATATCTGCAACCCCATCCTGCTCATTTCTAAACCCTTAGCCTGTAGTCTGTAACTTTAATAATAAAGGATGTTTTGTGTGTGAACAGCATCCGGTGTTTAAAGAGTCACCTACTCTCTGTCCATCTTCAGGAACGCCTGCATGGGGCACACCGAGATGATTTGACCAACTTCATGGGGGAAAACTGGACTTTTGTCTTACGTGGTCACTTCCAGAGACCAGACTCTCCAGGGTGGGAACAAGCATTGATAAAAACTGAGTGAAAACTTCTAAGCCTCTGTTTTCTTAGGTCAGTGAAGACCGTCTGAGTTAATTGCCAGCAGACCTATGATGAAAGGTGCCTTGAGGGTTTGACCAAGTGGATAAAAGGCTACAGAAGTAGGAGCAGGGACGGAGAAGAGGGGATCTTACTAAAGCCAACCCAGTTGATTTGGGGGGCTGTGTTCCCCCTTCAGCCGGGCCATTTCACAGCACAGTGGAAACCCCGGGGCTCAGGTTTTCCTAGCGCTTTACCCCTTGCTTCCGCAGATTTCCTTCCAGCCCCATCAGAGGGAGGGTGCCTCATGGCGCTTCCCTAACCTTCACATCCACCCCTTACTGAGTGAGGCTTGAGACAGGCCTTTTGGATACAAAGTGCCTCACGCATCTACGGGCTCTGACTCCCCCACTCGCTTGGAAAGAATGGTGGGTGCTGCTTTATGTTAGAGACCTGAGCTCAGTCCCCTTGCGTCCATCCTTGGCTTTACCTCTCAAAGGTCCCAGATCATGTTTGTAAATCCCCAAGGGCCCACTTCCTCCCTAGAAGAGGAAGAACGTGTAGGCGCAGGTCAGGACCTTAAGGAACCTTCTGCCACTCTCCTTGGTGTAGTGGGAGAACGGATTTTCTGGAATGGAAGTGGTGGTCCATCTGCGAGGCAGCGGTAACAACGATGGCAGCAAAATGCAGGGACTCTCATTCCGGAGTACAGCAGGAGAGACGAGATTGCCGTCTGCTCAAACGCCGCCCTTGGATGTCTGTTGTGGGGTGGGTGGGGGGGCATCCCAAAGGTGGTTATTTACTCACTTTTAAAAGGCGACCTTGCACGGGTGTCCCCAATTTACTTTTTTATTTAGAGGTTGTTTAAAAGGTTATTGCCGTTAAACCCGTTGCTTCCTGCGTGATCAGATCCAAAACACACCAGGAGAAAACAAAAGACAATTAATTGCACGGAACTAAAATTCTTTTTCGACCTCCTGGGCATAGAAAGAAAAAAAAACAGAATGAACGTTGTTTACTGATTGCTCTGCTCAACTCCTATCAAAGATTGTGCTTTTATAAATTAAACAAAATTACTAAGGGAATGCTTTTTTTTTTTTTCCTTTGTAAAGAAACGAGGTTGGAAAAGCCCCTGAGAGCAGGGGCAGCCTTGCATGGCCACGGGCGCCTGAGTGGAATTGCTAACCGCTGGGCTGCCTGTATTCACTGGATTGCAAGCCCGAAGCCAGACCTCATTTGACTGAGCCAAAAAATGGTCCTTTTGTTGCTGTTTTTCCCCCTAGTGTCATCTCTCATGGTTGCCTGGGCAACCGGTGTGTATCCTTTCAGCATAGGTTGCTGGGCCCCAGGAAGGAAGTGCTCCAGCGCTGGCCTGCTATTTTTATAGAACCGTTACATAATACAATCTATTAAAGCTTCCTCTTGGCGTTTTATTGCACAAAGGGGAAATTAAGTTTGATGACTCCTGAATGTTGGATGGAGGATGTCAGGTGACTCGGATTGTTTGGCCCAGGCCGCATGGCAACAATAATCCTATAAGCCGCTCAGGGAGAGCCCATTCCCGTCCCCCTGGCCCAGCTCACGGCCTGCGGAGCTGGAGGGAAGGAGCCCTAGCTGCCCCGGGGTGCGGGTTTGGTAGTGGTGTGTCATGCCCCGTCTCTGGAAGGGTGGCAGCCAACAATGTGACACTATTCACGGTTAAGGGCAAAGGGAATTTTAAAGGTGTAGCACATATGGTCTTAACAGGCGGATGATTGCTGGGAGAGAGGGGTGACTGGAAGGCAGAGGACCACGACTCTCTTCCCAGGGCCTCCGCCGAAGCACTGCGGAGCGCTGTGCATGCTGTCGCCTCCGCACACTCCCCTGTGCCCCTGGTTAACTCCGAACTGGTCCTGGGCAGGGGGCCGTAGGGGAGGGAGGCCATGATAGCCGAGTGGCTTTTTAGCGAAGGCCACTAAGGAGCAGGGTCCTTCTGTATTTGCAACACGACTTCAGGGATTCTCCGCTTGGCTCGGGCACCCATAGGCAAGGCTCTGAGTTCCTGTTAGTCCTACCTCTCTTCCTGGTTATGATCGCCCCCTGTCTGAATTGAAGAGGGGGCAGGGGTACAGTGGGGCCAGGGGCTCAGTCCTGGAGCAGCCAGGGGAGCCTGAGGTTGGGGACCCTGGACTGGAGAGGGTCAGAGCTGGCCACTCCCTCCCGCCTCTCCCCAATCTCCCACTGCCATTTCATTTTCACTCATCACTTCAGGGGACCCGCGAACCCCTGGCTCCCAACTCTGTGTCTCCAGCCTGCTTTTCTCCCAGGTGCAGCTGTCTGGTTTCCTAGCTTCCTGCTGGAGGAGGTCTTTTTCTGGGTGGCTTGCTACTCAAGGTCAAGATATCCAATGTGAAACCTAAGTCCTTTGTGTCTCCAACCCGTGACTCTGGCCGCCTCTCTGGTTTCCATGGATAGCTGAACTGACTGAAGACTAAATGGCATCCATCACCTGGTCCAATCTTTCCATTTTATAGGTGAAGAAGATGCGGCCGAAGAGGTTAAGTGGCTTGTTCAAGGTCACCTGGAGAGATAAGAGCAGGTGGAAGACGTCTGCACCTCGGACCCTTACTCTGTCCCACCCAGGTGTCTCCAGGAATTTTGAGCCCTCCTCCCTCACCAATCCTTCTTCCCTGCGCTCTCAGAATCTAGTCTTTCTTTCTCATTTCCATGCTTCCCACATCCCTAGGGGCCTTCTTTGCATCAAAAGTAGACTATTTCAATTTACGACCTGGTTGCTGCCCTCAGCCTCTACCCTTTGATCAATACTGCATTTTGCCTCTGGAATGATCTCACAACGTAATTATGCAAACACTTTTGCTGTTTACAACATACTGAAGTCTGAATCGAACTCTCCATCATGCGACTGCCCAGCCCCAACTGGCCTACCTTCATCATCCCCCACAACTAGGGGCTCTTTGTTTGGCAAAGTTAGTTCTGTTTGCCATTCTTTTTTCATAGATCAGAGATTCATCAATTGTTTTCCTTTTTTAAAAAAATACTATTGCTTCCTACAGGTTGATTTCTTGTGAAATACCCCTAATCCTATTCTCTAGGGCTTCCAGAAAATTGAAGATGCTATGGCGCTGATAGAAGAGTCATGACCATTCGTGCGATCGTTTGTCCCTCACTCAGGACAGTCACTGAGAGCTAACACTGTGCTGGAGCAGTAACCAGTAACAGCGCTGCCGGGCCGGAGCTCCTTAAGTGCAGAAGGCAGATATTACGTAAAAACTGCATAGCCACGAAATACCACGCGATTGCACAAAGAACTAATTTATCACAAATGTTTCAAGGGCTGCAAAACGCTTAAAACACCCAAACAAGAAAAACCAGACAGGGTGGAGGAACGGAGGGAGAGGGTAAGGGAGGAGGAAAGGCCCACCCCAGTGGAGGGAACGGCGGAAAGCGCCTGGAGGAAGCCGGCGTGCAGCGGCTGCACGGGGGAGAGTGGTCGGAACGTGGAGACCTGAGGCGGGGACAGGACGGTGTGTGCACCAGTGGGGGACCCTCCTTCGACAGCAGCCTGTCTCCTTGTAGACAGTGCCGTCTGTAAGTCAACTTTTTCTTGTTTTTAGGGGAACCCTCACATTTGGTAAAATAATTGTGTATCGATAGCAGCATTCACTTTGCTTTGGAGATTGATGATTTAGGGGCGGGGGCTGGGTTTGAGCTCCCCTCACACCACAGCCTTCCGCAGCGACGTGGCGTGCACGACGGTTTCTTATCCTGGAGTTGTGGCCTTGCTTTCCCTGTGGGAAGACCTGGTTTTAAAAGTGTGAACTCAGCCCCAGTAGATAGTAGACTCAGGAAACTTCTAATGGTTCAGCTCGTATTTATTAAAGTAAGAAAATACGGCCCCTTGGATCTGGGGATTCCAGCCATCTTTCATTTTTTTAAATGCAGTTGAGTGATAGAAGAAAGTGAAAGGAATTTGGAAGGTAAGGGTTTAGCACTGGAAGATATAACTTAAAATTCTTCTCCTTAAAAAACAAACAACAAACAACTTTGACCTAAAAGAGTTACGCATTGTAGAAGCGGGAAATAACAGAGCTGCAATAGCATACGGGACTCTCTTCCAGGAACGTAATGGGGGGGACACGGGCAGTTTCCTTCCCGTTTGCCTCAGGCAGCCTTGGGTGGGAGCGGGCAGCGAGGGGCCGGCTTCCCAGAGGCCTCTTTCCAGGCCTCCTGGTTACCAGCATTGGCAAGGAACTCTCTCCTCTTTTCTTTCTTCTTATTTTTAGAGTGTGGACTTCTTTCTTTCTTGGGGTTGAGGATAAGGCAAGGGCCTGTTATTACCAGAGTGTGAGGTGAACCACAGAGACTGGTTTCCCGAGAATCGGCCCTGGCTGCCAACCTGGTGGGCTGGAGTCACCCTGGCCAGGGCCACGGCGGGTGCTTCTTGGGGAGCCTGGCTTCCTCTCCACGTTGTGTGTGCCCAGGGGCGCTGGGTGACCCTCCTCCGCGCCAGCCGTGAACTTCAGAAAGCGGACCTCTCATCCTTACTCTTGTCTGCAAGTAATTCCCCAGGAGGTGAACTGCAAGCCAAGTGCTAAGTCATTTCGGAAGATGAGAAGTCATTACTCTTTTTCTTGTGTTTTATGGTGATCCACCAAGTATTTCTGCGTGGCTTTCACCAAAGGACAGGATTTCCCCTTCTGGTAATGAGAAGAAAAAGTAATCTCCAGTTTTAAAAAGGCCTAGGAATTCCTGAAAGAGAAATTGCTGCAACGCTGGAGGTTTGGGCCAGACCGAGTTACTGGGGAGGGGGGTAGCAGAGGGGGAGGCCACAGGATAATAATCGGTTTCTAGCTGGTGACAGTCTGCTCTGGTACACATTAGGTGTCATCAGTATCTAGTGAGCTGGTACAAGGAAACACCAAAAATGCGGAAGAGGGTTCTTTGTTCTCCGTGGAAGAACAGAGAACTTCATCTTAGGGGCATTTCTTCAGTTTTGAGGGATGTTTTCCCTGGAGCACATGAAACTGAATCCAGGCGTCCATTTCTGTTCAAATGAAAATCCGACGGTCCTTTTTCAATGACCGTGCTGCTCTCCCTAAGTGTGCACCTACCGGGCCTGGGAATTTGAGATTGACTCGTGGCTGGCAGGCCCCTGCCTTCCCCGGTCACGTCTCTGAGGCGCCGTTTCCGTCCTGTGAGGTATTTGAACATCATCCGAGAAGCTGTAGCAAGAGAGCTGTGAACTAATGAAACAGTTAATGTTCTGACTAGCCTAGGAGTGACAAATATATTTCCCTGCCCAGGTATAAACCAGCTCATTTTACATGTAGGTGACTGCACTGTGCTCTGCCTGCTGGTGGCCGGGAGGGTGTTTTTTATTGGGTGTTTGATACTGTGTTTGAAAGCACTGTGGTCATTTGAGTTCCTCATGCTGTAAAGAGCTGGTGCTTCTCAGAAGGGACCTTGTGAAGCTGCATTGCTGCGTTCGTATGGCTGTTTGGGGACAGGGTGCCTGGAGCTGCGACTCGGGCCCTCAGTTCATCTGGGATGGAGTCACTCCCGACGGGGTGGTGAGAACAGCATCAGTTACTTTCTGGCCACCTCATTGTAGGTGGCTTGTTCAGACAAATGAGAAAAGCGAAATTTTTTAGAGCTGTCGCCATACTGTCTGTTGGTGATATTAATAGGCGTCTGAGGTTGATGCCAAAATCCAAGACCAGCAGCGCGCTCTCCAGCTCCCGCTTTCACGAGTCCCTTCCAGCTCCACGGCGATGCCTTAGCCATGTTTTCGGGCACTGGTCAGTCAAGACGATGTAAGAATGATGACTCCCTTTAACTCCATTATTGGGGATAAGTTTAAATCTCAGAAGTTCTGACTTAGAAGGCGCTCTGAGGATCTTGTCTGATGTTTCATTACGCAGATGAGGAAACAGGAAATACCTTGGCTAAAGCCCTCTCAATCTTACAGATGCAGGCCCACTGGGACCCACCTGGTCTCACAGTGACCACTTCCATGTGCTGTCTCACAGAAGCCTGGTGCTCGGCCAGGTGTTTGATATACATTAAGGCTTTGAGAGAGCAGCAAGTTTGAATCCTCAGCTACCACTAACCTCTTTTCTTTAAACATTTTTTTGTTGATTATGCCATTACAGTTGTCCCAATTTCCCCGCCTTTGCCTCCCTCTGCCCTGTACCCCCATTGCCTCCAGCAATCTTCCCCTTTGTTCATGTGCCTGGGTCATGCATATAAGTACTGTGGCTTCTCCATTTCCTACACTATTTTTAACACCCCCCTGTCTGTTTTGTACCTACCATTTATGCTTCTTAATTCCCGGTCCTTTCCCCCCATTCTCCCACTTCCCCCTCCCTCCAAATGATCTCTGTATCTATGATTCTGTTCCTGTTCTGGTTGTTTGCTTAGTTTGTTTGTTGTTGTTGTTGTTTTTTTTAGATTCAGTTGATAGTTGTGAATTTGTTGCCATTTTAATGTTTATAGTTTTGATCTTTTTCTTTTTCTTATATAAGTCCCTTTAACATTTCATGTAATAATGGCTTAATGATGATGAACTCCTTTAATTTTACCTTGTCTGGGAAGCACTTTATCTGCCCTTCCATTCTAAATGATAGCTTTGCTGGATAGAGCAATCTTGGGTGTAGCTTCTTGCCTTTCATGACTTTGAATATTTCTTGCCAGTCTCTTCTTGCCTGCAAGGTTTCTTTTGAGAAATCAGCTGACAGTCTTATGGGAATCCCTTTGTAGGTAACTCTCTGCTTTTCTCTTGCTGCTTTTAAGATTCTCTCTTTATCTTTAAGTTTTGGCATTTTAATAATGGCATGTTTCAGTGTGATCCTCTTTATGTCCAACTTGTTTGGGACTCTCTGTGCTTCCTGGACTTGTATGTCTATTTCCTTACAGAAGTTTTCTTTTATTGTTTGTTTCCAATAAATTTTCGATTTCTTACTCTTCCACTTCTCCTTCTAGTACTCCTAAGATTTGGATGTTTGTGTGTTTGGAGATGTCCCAGAGGTACCTCAACCTATTCTTGTTTTTTAAATTCATTTTTCTTCTTGCTGTTCTGGTTGAGTGCTTATTTCTTCCTTATGTGCCAAATCATTGATTTGAATCCCAGCTTCATCCCCTCCATGGTTGGTGCCCTGTAGATTTTTCTTTATTTCACTTAGTGTAACCTTCATTTTTCCCTGGGCCTTTTTTGTTTTGCTGCCATAATCAGTGAGTTCTTTGAGCATCCTAATCACCAGTGTTTGGAACTCTGCATCTGATAGGTTGGTTATCTCCATTTCATGTAGTTCTTTTTCTGGAGTCTTCTTCTGTTTTTTTTATCAGGTTCATATTTCTTTGTTTCCTCAATTTGGAAGCCTCCATATATTTGTTTCTGTGTATTAGGGAGAGCTGCTTTGATGCCCTGTCTTAGTGACATGGTCTGTTGTAGAAAAGGCACCTGTAAATTGTGTGGGGCAGAGTCTTGGCTAATCCCCAGGGTGGGCAACGCTCTTCACCCTTTGTGGCTCTGTGTGGGGCAGGGCTCAGAGAAGGGATGATGCCATTGCTTGGCTTCTGGAGGTTTGCCTGGCTGGCACCTGCCCTGTGCGTCTGGCAGGCACCCTTCTGGCTGTTGCCCTGGTGCTGAATCTGGAAGGGGTGGGTCTGAGGACATTTTAAGTCTGTGTGGGCTCTTTCAGTGGAGTCTCCTGAAAATCCGGCAGTTCCTCCCACCACCCCAACTGCCACTGGTTTTTACAGCCAGAAGTTACGGGGATTCACTTTCCTGCTGCTGGGACCCTGGGCTTCCTGTGTTCTCAAGGGCGGTCTGCTGCTCTGTTGCTTGCATTTTCTTTTTCTTGCTGTTAAAAATACCTGGGCCTCTTGTCTTCAAGAAAGCAGTGAGTGGTCTCTGCTCCTTTTTATTTATAATGTCATCTCATTAAGAAAAAAAACAACACATCTTTTTGTTCCTCTCATGGAATGTGTGTCTGCACAGCACACCCGTCTCTCCGTACTATTGCCTGCCCGCCATCAGCCCCGAGGACATGTCATCTGACACAGTGTCAGCTTACACCACGGTCATCCACTGTCCGAGCTCAAAGCTCTTCTTCAGATGTTGCCTGCAAATCGTCCAGCATTTCTGGCCTAACGTTAGTGATGGCAGAATTTTTTCTTTATCCTCGCACGACACTGTCTTCTTTCTCTCTCCTGACTGTGAGCATCCCAGGCAATTCTGTTCTTTCCTGCCCCTGGAAGTACAGCCTCGGACATGGCTTCAACTCATCAGCCTCGTCTAGAGGACTCATAAGCCTGCAGATGCAGCTCTCACTGGAACAGACCCAAGTCTGGTGGAATATACCATTGTCAGGAGCCTCTCCACTGGAGCACCTCAAAAGCCTTGGGCTGCACGGGTGAACTGATGAATTCAGGACGTAAAAATGGCCGAATGGCTTCTTACATGACTCAGCCGAGTAGTTACGTCCCCCAGCTGACATTACTGCCTTCTCCAAACCTTCATTTCCCGCACTGGCCTCTCACCACCAGTGACAGCGGGGCAGCGTGGGGGTTAGGTTTGTTGTGCTACAGGCATCTGCAGACGTGGCCTCTTTAAACCTTACCCTCTGCCTTTCCTCCATTCCCCCAAAGTGAGAATGCTCCCAGCTGGTCTCTGGTTTTCTCTCCTTCCTCCGCACGCTGGCCCGAGGCCGCTGTAACCGAGGCCGCTGTAACTGAGGCTGCTGTAACAACGAGCCTTGCAGGCCCCATTTTATAATCTGGCGCCTGCCTGGGCAGAGATTCTTTATTTTTTTTTATCGTCCCTTCTTTGGAGGGTCCTTTTTGTCTCTCGTTTGAAGTTAAAGATGCTCGTGATTGGATACCAGGTTCTTTCTCACTCAGTGTGTCCGCATGTGTCTCCTGCTCTGCCCTGGGTCTGTTATTCTAGTTCACTAGTCCCCGGTTTAATTTTAGTGGGTTTGCTCATGTAATCTGTAAATCGGGACTAGTAACATTAACAGCCTCGTGAGGTTGTGGTTAAAATTAATTTAATATGTAAAAGTCACTTAGTGCCTGGAACATAATAAGTACACAGTGAATGTTAATTGTGCTGAAAAATATCAGTTTTATTATCATGTCGTACAGAATCAAATTGCTTTTGTTGTTTTCTATATTTTTGCAAAAAAAAAAGCCCCCCAAACCACACTCAAAATCCACAGCTTTTAAAGGATTCATATGTAATTCTGGGTCTGTAAAAAGCTTTTGGTTAATTCTGACTTGTCTTGATTCAGTTTCATCCTCCTTAATTATAGGGCTCTTTAATGATGAATTTAAAAAAAAGCTAGAAAAAACTTCCCTTGTCCTCTTTAGGAGGTATTTAATAGCAAGGATTCTAATAAAGGGTTGCTCTGAAGAAAGTCTTTTGGTGGAGGTGATTCTCAATCTTTAGTTGGCTGAAATGGCCCAAGGAATACAGTGAGGGATTTGCACTGCGGCGACGTCTTTGAAGTCTAGTCGCCTGCCTTTAATTTTGCAGTGAGTGCCTAATCTCATTAGATTTCACACACTTTGTGTTTGCACTTGCACAAAAGCTGTCCAAACAAAGCCAAAATGTTGACACCACCGTCCTCTGACGGCATTTAGAGTGAATGTATTAAACACACTTGCACTAGCTTTGCATTAAGCTAAGAAATAAATTGTGAACTTTGAACTCAGCAGGACAAAAAGCCTCCCCCGCCTGGCTGAGCGGTCGTGCTGGGGTGCCGGGGGTTCATTGTGTCTGCTGGGAAGCCACACTTGGAAACGCTGTCCCCATACAGTGGGCGCTGCCCGGCACAGAAGCAAAGCTTGACCGCTGGTCCTCCCATCCTGTTGTGAGGGACCTAAATGGAAGGTAAAGGGAGCTGGTGGGTTTTCTTTGAAGCTCACTGAATAAACTTTGATTAAACCCACTTCAGAGAAGGGCTCCGAATGAAAGACTATCTCCTAGTTAGCATGTGCATTTCAGTTTGTCTTTATTCAGTTTACTCTGCTAATTTACGCATTTAGCAATTTTCTTTCAAACACCATTCAATCCTATCTCTTCATCGAAGGTTGGAAGCTGAAGATTATAAAGAGAGGGCTCACGTGGTCAGACGTCTTTGTCCCTCCTCGTAAAATGCAGAAAGCAGCATGGCTGGGACTGAGAGCTCTGCAAATCTGACAGCTAGAGGGAAGCACCTCAAGGCTTCTAAAGGAAAGGAACTGATTGATACCTCCAATCTGTGCTGATGTTTGTACACCTGCACCTCTGCAACATGGCCATCAGTCAGAAAGTAGGTGCCTGTGACCTTTGATCGAGGAAAACCATCCTCACGAGGTTCATGTATTAAAGTTTGTGCACCCGACTGGCCGAGAGCCTCGCAGCTCCCCCCGTCCAACGTGCTCACTCGTACTTCAAGTGTATCTTGCCTGGGTCTTTGCTCTCGGCTTATATCAATGGGTTTTAACAGACGCACTACTTGAAATATACTAGCTATCGTCAGAATGCCATTGAAAATGTTACCTATTTTCTCATATCTTCCATTTTACCAACATGGTGAAGAAAAATTCTCTGAGGTCTTCATGTCCAGAGCGGTGGTAATTTTTCTGAGCAGCTGGTCTATTTTATTTTCTAAGCATCGTGGGCATGTCAATCGTTGATCACCTTTTCACGTCTGCTAGGACTTGCAGGAAGCTCAGAGCCCCAGTCCCTGTGCCCGCAATTTCGGAGGGCGGCAGGGTATGCGGGCTGTGTGCGTTAGTTACTCTCGGCTTTATTGTTTACCTATTCTTATTTTCCTGCTGTTCAAACTCCCTCAGAAATCATTATCTTCAGAATTGCATAATTTTAAAAAAGCTGTCCCAGACCCCTGTGGAAAAAGATGTGTATTCACACTTTCATACATTCCTGCATGAATTCATTCATAGTTTTATACTAGTGGCATGAATGGGTACCTGGTTTCCAAAGCCTCAGCAAATTAGGAGCCGAAGATTGGAAGGAGAGGGGTGATTACAGGAGAAAGGATGGTAAGAATATCGGCTGAAAGACAGTGCCAATTGATGAGCTGTATCGAGGGCACCAGAAAAATACTGTAGGCGATGGGAGCGGGGATTCAAGAAACACAGCTGCCCAAGATCACGCAGTTAGGGCTGAGCCCCTGCTGGTCTGGCTGATCCACGGACTGGTGACAGGTGTGATTCTGCACGTGCTGTTTATTATAAAGGGTCCTGCGCAGGACGGTAAGCTGGCGTTACAGTCCACACACTTTGTCTGACGAGGTGGTGACCTGCCTACTGCTGGTTCTGAAGCTGCACCTAAAAGCACTGGGTCTCTTTAAAAGACTCAGCTTCAGTTACTGAGAAAGCTAAGGTAGCAAAACAAAGTCGACTTCTCCGTGAGGCTGACTGAAGGCGTCCTTATCAAACCTCCGTATGTAGAACATCTGTGGCACGGCCATGCTTAGCAGTAACGCTTTGCTCTGAACCGATCCCTGTGAAATGCACCCCCAACAGGATGGGCTGCTCTGTCGGGTCCCCTGAACTGACCTGCCGGCTGTGACAACTTAGGCTCATCCAAGGCGGAAATATGAGGGTGAGTGATCACCCACAAAGGGAGGGTTAGTTATCAAGGGCTGAGCACTCTGGATCATAACAAAACAGCGTCCGCCACTTTGGCCCCATAAAGTCAAACTACCTCTTCTCTTCCTAAGGTGCCAGAAGCCCTCAGCCCCCCCGGGCCGGCAGGAGGGGTGCATGTTTCATTGAGAGACAAAGACACTGGGCTCTGGCTTGTGAATGAACAAAGGCAGCAGCGCTGTCACCCGGGATAGCACAGGACAGTGCTTAAGAGGATGGTTCTGCAGCAACATGCCTGGGTGGAAACCTTGGCTCCGGCTAACTCGCTGTGTGGCCTTAGACAAGTTACAGAAGTTCTCTGTGTCTCGGTTTCGCCAGCTTCCACCCCAAGAGCGTAGCATCCCACGCCACACAGCGTTGTCATGAGAGTGACTAAGGAGAGTGCTCGGAACGGTCCTGACTGCGTGAAACGGCAAGTAGTAAGTACCACCATTTATAGTTACCTATTGGTAATGTTAAGTATTACCATTGAAGTTAGAAGAAGAGAGGAACATACAGGACTTTTATATACATTGCCCTTCTCTTCACGTCACACTGCATGTGCGAATGCGCCCACGAGGGTCTGCGTTCCAGTCCGTTGGTGTCCTCTGTGAACACTTAGGAGGCAGCAGAGTGTGGAAGAATAAATTTGCGTCTTGGCTTGGGGTCCATTGAGAATAATTCCATATATCAAACCGTACATCTCACTCTATAAAAAGTCTGTGGCTTTAATGACATTTAAAGAGTAATGTAACCACATGATGAAAATTTGTCTATTCTTTATCTAGTTCAACCACATGAGCACACCCGCCACGGGGGAATGAACGGCACGGTGTGCTTCCATCCAGCCTCTGTCTGCTGCGGAGCACGCTTGTGTGTTACTGCCCGCGGTTCTCCAACTGTTTGCTTCCCCCATACTTAATGGGTGTGGACTTGAACCTGCCCTAAATGTTTCTATAAGCATTGCCTTGTGCGTGTTGACTGCATTCTGCCTCTTCACTGAAATATAAGTAAAATCGTTTGCCGATTTGAACATCAATATGGATTACTTGTAACTCAATATCAACATTTAGCTTGTTATTAGATAAATGGTTCCAGAAATGCTGAGTGGGCAAGTTTCTATTCTGCCTTTTCACTTCATTTTATTTATAATAAATTTTCATATGATTATGAGTTTTAAAAATTGTTTTCATGAAAATATTTCAAGCATACAGACATGCACAGAGAAAAGAGAAAAACACAGTGAAACCTAATACCCCTTGTGGAGATTAAATAATCATCTACAATTTGTCACAGTTGCTTTATCATTCTGTTTTCTTTTTGGGGGGGGGGAACATTCTAAAGCAAATCCTAGACACTGTCACATTTTGCTATCTCACCCCTAAACATTTCAGCTTGGGTCTCTAGAATAAGGAATTTTTCACATAACCACACATCTTTATCACAATTGACAAAAGTAGCATCGAACTTAAATAACATCATATTCAAATTCCCCGCAAAGACTTCGACAGGTCAGCGTAAGTTGGTTTGCTTGCTTCAGGATCCAGCAAAATCCATGCATGATAAAGGTTTATATTGTCTCTTAAATCTTTAAAATCTAAACCTGTGCCGTCCAACCAACGTGGTAGCCACTGGCCACTAGAGCCTTTTAAAATTTAAATGAATTAAAATTAAACAAGAGTAAGAAATTCAGATCGTAAGTCACACTGGCCTCATTTCAGACACTCAGCAGCCCCCCAGGGCTGGCGCTCGAGTCTCAGAGAGCGCAGGTCCAGAAGGCCCCTCGCGGCAGGAGGTTCTCCTGGGCCGCGGGCTCCAGACAGTGGGCCTCTGCCCCACTGCCCACAGGCCGCACTGTGCCACCCAAGGAACTAGGCCAGCTGTCCCTGGTTACGGATCCCTTCTTTATGGGCCGTTTAAGGTGTTCTTCCCAACTTGGTGTATTTCTTGTAATTGGACGTTTTATCTAAAAGCTTAAAGAGTTTCAAGCTCAACAATTTTGTTTTGAGGAGCAGTGTGCAATACCACTTAGTTTGCAGGTGCTATTGTGCACTTCAGAAATTCTGGTCACTTTATTTCATTGAATGTATATTCAACAATATTACACTGAGGTTGTCTCTTATGAGCTCATATTTAATGTGTTCCCATTTTTTTTTAGCTAGACATAGTATTGTCTTGACTCTCTATGAATGGAGAATTTTCTGTGTTTAATTTTATATTTCTTTAGGACAAATGATCAAAAAAGGAAATTCTGTAATAGAGCTAATTATTTATTGATACATATTATTTAATGACTTTCCAAAGGATTGTCCCCAGGACGCTGCCCCAGGAATATACGGGCATTAGTCTCACCACATCTTCACCAGCATTGAGTATTATCATGGAGAAGATCACACTGTTTTCAAATTAATACTACCCCGCAGGCAGAACCCCTTCTTCTACAGCCCTTTTTCATTCCCTGGTGTCTCGGGCAGGTCCTGCCCCGCCCCCCACAACGAGGCACAGTTTTCAGCACCCAGACAGGAAAGGCAGGCTTCGTAGGGCGGCTTTGCCCGGGGCCCTTCCTGCCTAGATCCTCTGCGCTAATAATCCCTTTTCTCTCTTCTTGATGCCTTCTGAGCAGGCTTAGTGGTTAATCTTCTATTTCCAGTTTATGCTCCACTCCTCCCCCTTGCCTGCATTTGAGACGTCCCTCCCTTCAACCATTGAGACTGTGGGCTCTTCATTCTCCCCTTGGGTTCAGAAGGCTTTAATGGCCAATTCTGTCCCCTTGGCAGTGACAATTTTTATTCTCACTGGCTTAGTCCGGCTGTCTGCCCTGGCTTTCTTTGCAAGTGTTTCTGTGTAGCGTTTTCGCCTCTGAGGAAGCCCACTGTGGTGTGACATAATTAAGTGACAATGAATGAGGAGCCAGGGCTTTATGAGCACGTAGTGACTGGTTGGGAGATTTATAAGCAAGAGGTGAAATCGAAGAGAACCAAATGCTCAAGTTTCATATAAATAATTTTTTTTCCAAAACTGATGGGGTTTAAGTTGTTGTTTAACAGATATCTGTAAAGAAGTATGTGAAGACACGCATGTTAGGTCTTGAGATGCAGTTGCGCGTTCACTAACAGAATACCATCTGGGCCGAGTGTTTCCGTTTCTCTTCTCCCCAATTTGCGCGTCTCTAGTGACCTTCTGCCCCGGCGTTTGCTTTCCAGCCCGCTGACCTCTGGCCCTACATTGATTCTTCATCGCTCCCTCTTACATTTGCAGTAAAAAGAAAGTGAGTATGACTGAGGTCACACCCTGGCTCTTTACACAAGCTACACAGGTGGGATGCTAACCAGTGCGAATAGGTATCCTGGGAAAGTTAAAATTGCTGCGAGAAACCTGACTTTGGAATTTCCTGCCTGATGTCTTTAAAGCTACTGTTTTAATTTGATGTGCTCATTTGGCTTTAAATGAAAAGCTAGAGACGAGGTAGAAAAGAACAAATCAACAAACAAACAAATACATACAACTTACAGCTGCATGGAAGTAAGACCACATGATAGCACACGACTCTAGAGGCTGAACTGAGTGTTTGTGAAACCTGACATCGACTGGACCGGGTGGTGGGAGACTCCCAAGGACTGTGCTGCCTGTGTGCAAAGTGAGTCCGGGATTCCTGATTCCTGACCATGTGTCAGAGCTACAAGTCCTGTTTTCCATTTTCTCAGGAGCTCAGGAATATGTAAATGGAAATTTTTACTAAAACATTGATCAGCTGACATGGTACTCTGTACATAGAACTCTCCAAAGAAGATGTCAGCCCTGGGAAATACCCTACCCTTCCCTGAGTAAACGTGAACAGCTCCTGCTCGATTGGCCGGAGTTAGGGGATATCTTGTGCTGTTTCCTTCGAGAGGCACCTTTGGGCGCTGAGTGCGTGGTTGTAGGTGTGCGGGCAGTGAAAACGCCATGCGAAGACGGGCCACTCATCTGTGCTAGTCTAGCATATGCGTCCTTTAAAAATCTTTGATGGTGAGCTTTGAGAGTAATCAACTCAGAAAGGAAACTAGGTTTTTGAGAACTTCTCCTGTTTTTTTTTAGGGTGTGAGAGCCAAGCCCCGGGACTGCTGGGTGAGGGAACTGGGGTGGGACGCTTCTGAACTTGTACTTGTGTTAGTCCTGCGCCCAGGGCTTTTACTGCCCTGAGGCTATTTTCAGAATGGTGCCCCAGCAGGCTCTACCTGCTGTCCCTGCGCAAGGAAAAAGGATCTGTGAAGTAGCAGGAAGCCTGGGTGTGGACACAGATGTGGGTCATTCCTGTGCCAGCTCTGCAGGTGTTTCTTGCTCAAGGATTTGTCCCAAGTCAGTAACTTTCCCAGGAATTTACTGAAAAATCAAAACTCTCCTTTTCTAGTGTATAAGTGGGGACATCACTGAGTCTGGGGCAAGGTCTTGCCTCACACTCAGTTAGGACTGAGCTAGACCCAGAGCGTTTGGGTGCCTCTAGGGGGAATCTCTGTTAACCCGTAAGAGTGTAGAGATGACCTTTCTCACCATGCACATTCTACATAAAGAAGTGGGAACACCATTCGGGGGGTGGGGGCACCTTTCTGGGGGTGTCGAGGATGGGGACACTTCCTTCACTGTGAAGCAGCCTATGTTTTTTCCTCAACGATTGAATCTTGAACGTTTCCTCCTGTGAAAACATGGCCTGCTCAGCAGCATGAGTACCACTGGGCACCAGCACCGCGCCACTGCGAGTGGATTGGGTGGGCGGAGGGCAGTAGGGCCTCGGGGGTCTTCACTGGGGGGACGTGGCTCTTGGGGACGTGGCTCAGGCATGATGAAGTGACGTTTTTGGTCATAGAGATTCAACAGTGCTGTTCATGCGGTTATGCAGGCCAACATCTCACATCTCAAGCCAGTGACATCAGCTGCCCCTGTTCTCTTTACAGATGTTGTATTTTTAGAGCTGTACCCTTCCTGCCTTGAACTGCAAGGTCCATGAGAGCAAACGGACTGCTGTGTCCCCAGAAAAATGGTGTGTGTGCAAAAAGAACTGTCAGATGAAGGCCTAAGCTAATCTCCTATTGTTTAATTTATGAATTGTTTCCTTTTACTATTATAAACTGCTCGTGCGGCCACCTTTGCAGCTGTTTCTTACGGCCCAGCTGTGCTAAGTGTAAATTCCTAGAAATACAATTTCTAGATCAAACTGTTTTTGCACATTGAAAAATGATGGATTTATATCGACAGCTTTCCTCTGAAAGGTTTAGACCGTATTACAAAAGTTTGTACCATGCCAAAAGTTGGTGTGCCATTGTATTAACAGAACACGGAGAGGCTAATGTTCCTGGCTCCTCAGCTGTACTGCGCAGGGGCCTTCAACATCTTGGCCGCTTTGTTAGTTGGAAAAAGAATCTGATGATTTTAATTTGGTTGATATTCTGAATTCAGAGCAAAATGTCCCGGTTGTGGAGGCAGAGTTAGGGTGGACCGGGCTCAAACCACTCACTATAAGACTTAAAGGGGGACTCCATTGTCCTGAACACTTAGCCATAAAATAAAACATCAAACTGTCCCTCCCCCCCGAACAGAGCTTCATCACACCAGCTCGGGAGACTGAGCCAAACGGCCCCGTACCTCTGTGTACCTGTCAGTTTGGGAAAAGCTTCTGTGGCCGTGTCTGACTTTTCCTCTCAATCCCTTGTGCCTTTTTATTTTTTAACCAATAAGTAAAAAAGAGAGCTGTGTTTTGCTGTGAGAAAGCTCCCTATACGAGAGTCTAAATGGTCACCCTTTGGGGAAAGAAACCATCGTTTTAGTAAGAGTTCCAGCTCGTAGTAACATGCCTGTGCAGAGGAAAAAAAATGAGCATGCGAACAGCGTCTGGTGCAATGGCTGTAATGGGATGAACCTGGCCTTGGGGCCAGCTGTGGGCACTTCCCTCCCAGGACACGGGAAGCATAATGACATTCATAAGGGGACAGAGGCATTTCAGGCTGCCCTCCGGTGTCTGGCTCATAAGATTTATGTACTTTTGGCTGATACATGTGTCCGTATAAAGTGACGGACACCCTGCATCCTCTGGGCCCTGTAGCTTTTTGTGGAGCGGCATCTGTCTCTAGCTCGCTGAGCCCTAACACTTTTGCAGCAAAAGGTAACGTACCATCTTCCTCCCTGTGCTTTCCTGCTCCCTGTAAAAAGTGTGACGAGTAGCGGCCTCAGCTAGAAGAGGACTGAGTATACGAGTCCATGTGTGTGTTGGTAAGCTTTAGGTGGAAAAGGCTGAAGGTTTGAAATGAAAAATACAGCACGTCAGTCACATTACATGCAGGATGGGCTTCTGTTATTCAGAGTACTGGAAATAGCTGGTGGTTGTCATCTTGTTTGTCTACAAATGTCCTGGTTTGTCTGCACATTTTCCTGGTTCATATATGACTGAGGAGTGTTTCAGCATTAGACTAACTTGCACCAGTACCTGTCCGTAGGGTGTCAAATTAATAGTTCTTGAAAGAAAGAACAGGTTATGCAGCTCTCATTTACTTACGTTTTTTGGCTGGTAAGTGGGTTTTCATAGACTGCAATGGAAATACTGTGGGTGAGGATTATCTCTTCAAGTTCAGGTGTAAACACCAGAGTTCACTATAATAACTTGGATCATGCACCGTCCGAGGAGCGAGGGTTATTTCCTTGAGACACTTGAGTGGATGGATCAGTTGCCAAGCAACTTGAATTCTTATGGGGCCAGGCTGGGGAACAGAAGGGTGCCAGGTGGTAATACACTGTAGCAAAATGACAAAAACACGTGAAAACATGAGGGTTGTGTCTGCAAACTGTAGTGCATAACTGTTCAGAAATTCAGAATATGTCCCCCCTTAGTAATTCATTTCAACAGCTATCAATCAATGACTGATTATCTTCAATATCTATGAGTCTCTCCATTCATTCTCCCCCCATCCACTCTCCCACCACGGGTGACTGACTTTGGGGTTGGAAGTCCCAAGAAGTAAACTAGAACCACATATCTTTATCGTTCACTACTTTCTCATCCATTCCCGTAATTTCCTCTGTTCCCCCCGACAACCGCCCCTGAAGTCTTACACATTTTGACTCTTCATTCCCTGGTTACATCTTTCTTTTGCTTGGTCCCTCAGGACCAATGTTACAGATGAGACTTTTGCTTCAAGGGTCGCTGGTGCTTAGCTACTCAAGTCAGGTGGGAGTAGGGGTTCTGGAGAAGACGGCCAGAGCGGTTCTCACGTGCCCACACCCCAAGACCTCTCTCCCGAACACCTGTGCGCTGGGGCTCAGCAGGGGTGACTGTCCAAGACACCAGATACTGGGGGAGACAGTCCTGCCTGGCATCAGCCTCATGTATTTGAAGACTTAAGTCAGTAACGGGATTTGTTCGGACACCCTATACAAGTCACCCTTCTCTCACCATAGAAACCAAAACTAAAGAAACACTCCGAGTGCCTTCCCTTTGAGAGATCTGCCAGCCGGGGCGATATCTGAGTTCACCCCTCGGTTTCTGGTTTTCAATGGGCTGTTCCTGACCCATAATCCCCTGTAGCAACCTAGTACCATGTGATGGCAGAAACCCAACTGTTCTGGAAAACGTCAGGAAAAGCGTAGTCTAATCTGGGGATGTGTCTAAAGGAATAAGGAACCATTGTTTATTTAGTGCCTATTGTATATATGCCTGGCACTGTACCAGTCATTTCTTGATAGATTTTAAGACTTAATCTTCAACACTCCTTGTAGGGTATTACCCACATTTACAACTATGACCCTATGGCTTGACGTGGTTGACGTGGTAACTTACACAAAGCCACTCAGCTCCTTTCCCAGTACATTTCATTCTTATGTTTCCTCTTGAGATGCAAGTAAACCAGTAGAACATGTTTAATGGGAGGCCGTAGCTGGGCACCCTTTGGTTGGGAACTCCTCCAAAGGGGCGTGTGGGGGGTGGGGGAAGGGCGTGTTGGTGGCTGTTGGGGAAATGGGCGGACGGGGGGAGTGTTTGGACAACTGGGCCCTGCTCTCACTTCTTTGGTCTTGGCTGTCCACTTCCACGGAGCCCAGCTCTCCCTGCTACCCTCCTGCTATGACAGCTCTTACTCTGCGGGTTAGAGACCGATGTCAGTACTCGGCCGGGTGCTATACGTCTACCCTGGTTATTCAGCTGGGAAATCGCAAAATGACGACCAGATGAGTCCAGAAGCACCGTGGGCCTCCTGTGAGGTGGTCCCGGGACCAGAACTCCATCTGTCAGCTGACCCCCACTCTCCCTCAGTCTAACACAAACCTGCCGGGTGTTCTGGGTCCCCAGTCAGCAGCAGCATCTCAGACCCTCTGTCCAGCAGCCCTTTAGAATCTGAGTATTCCCTGGAATCTGAGACCAAAGTCCGTGAGCCAATGGTCAAGTAAGAACGTGCCCTGAGGAAGACTACAGAGACTAAGAGAAACTGAATAATAATAATTTAAAAAAGGTCAAAGCCAAGGAAAGGTGCAACTTGGGGCAAAGTTCTGGCCTTGGACTAATTTAGCAGACGAGCTTCCGGGGAAAGTTAGAAATACGAGCGAAGGATCCAGATGGAAGGGGAGGGGCCTGGTCTTTCGTATCCTGCATCAGGCCATCACTGGGGCATTAATGTCCCCGGGGGCAGGTCAGTGTCCACTCCTGGGCCCTCCCGGCCCTCCTGAGGAGCCACCGGCAGTCTGCCGAGACTTGCAGGTGTGGCCTGTCAGCGGCGGCATCACAAGGAGATGGGGGGTGATATGCAGATGGGGTTCCTGCGGAGCATCGCTGGGCCTGCTCCCGGGAGTCACACCGGCGAACGGAGGCCGAAGGGCAGTGGCAGCGGGAAAGAGTAAAAAGGAGCTTCCGCGGAGTGTCTCTGAGCACTGCCTGCCTGTGAGTAAGGTCATGGACAAGTACAACCCAGCCCAGGGCCACTAGGGGCCCAGGCTTTTCAGGAATGAAGGTGCGGGTCACCCACCTGGTGAAGGGCCTCGGCCAGGTGAGGTGCTTGCTGGAGGTACAGGGAACCCAGGATGGGGAGCGGAAGAAGGGGCTTCTAAGTACCAGCTATGGCCTTCGTTTCTGTTCTTCTCTGTGTTCTTTTTATGTGATGGAACATGTGTTGCTTCTGTATCACAGAGGTTTTTAAGTTGTGCACCAAGAAGAGTCTACAACTCACAAGGAGTGTGCTTGCTCTTCTTTGGAAGGGTGAGTATGTTTCTGGTCGTCTGCAGGACAGCGTTGTCACATGAGGCGTTGCGAGGACTCGGTTATTGTCTTTATGAGGCGATTCATTTTGGCTGAAGGATGTGTGTATGTGGACTTGTGATGGTGACTTTTCATTGGCTCCAGGCACTCAGATGAAACATTATTTCCGGATGTGTGTGGGAGGGTGTTTCCAGGTGAGATCAGCATTTGAATCAGTGGACAGAGATGCCCTCCCCAGTAAAGGGGGACATTATCCAATTCTTTGAGGGCCTGAGCAGAACAAAAGATGGTGCAGGATTTATCTGTTTAATTCCCATCCCAATGGCTTGAACTGGGACATCTCACCTCGGCACCTCCAGCTGAGGGGGACCATCACCCCACTGGCTGCCTGGGTCTCAGGCCCTCAGCCTAGGACTCAGATGCATGGTGCACGTTCCTGGATCTCCTGTTCCCAGACTGAGTATGGGACTCCCTGTTCTTCCTAGTAAGAATCCTTTCCATAATAACTATGGTTTAAAATAAGTATAATTTTAATAAGTTTATATATCTTACTGGTTCTCTTCTTCTGGAGAACGCTGTTACAGCCTCTCATGTAAAGAATGAGTTTTGACACCTTTAAGTTCCTCCCGCCACTTAAAAAATAAGCACAATGTCGTCAGGCCTCGTTGTGCTTCAGAAGCAGTGTGCGCCGCGCTGGGGGGTGTTGCTCTGATCCATTTTTTGGGTGATGTCGAGGTGTCTGCTCTGAGTGCCAGGATCCTCAGGGAGCTGGCTCCGTGGGAGCAAAGTCAGCTCTTGAGGAAAGAGAGGCGAAGTCGCTGGTGGACGCAGGTAACGCAAACATTGCCACAGTTGCTAACGGACGGTGGGCCTGACGCGCCCGCTTCCCCTGGGGCGGACCAGGATGTCCTGCCGATGCGTTTCTAGCTATTTCCTCACCCAGGCCGGTCACTCCAGAGAGACGTAGCGAGGCCTGTACTGGAGTTGTTACAGTGCCTCCCCCACAGGGTGAGATTTATTTTGTATAAGTTGAAGGTCGGCATCATGGAAATAAAACTTCCTTCTTCGCGTGTCCCGTGTTACGTGGTAAGGCACAGCTTATTGTTTGTTGGAATGTTCATCTCAAGTATTAGGAAATATGCATTTTTCTTGCTATTTAGAATTTGAAATGGAACAAACCCTCCAATTAAAAAAATTAGGCACATATTTGTAAAATCCATCCCACACTTTTGTAACCAAATAAGCCCCAGTACCCGTAGGAACACATGCACACAAAGAAAAGGAAAGGAGAGGAGGGGAGGGGAGGGGAGGAGAGGAGAGGAAGAATGAACTTGGCCTAGAACTTGCTCCATTCCACTCTGACTTGGTGGCTGCCCTGGGCCACTTCGAGAACCTGCACTTGGTGGCTTATTGTATCCAAGGCTCCGATCGCCCTCAGGACCGAGCTCTCCAAAGCCTACGCTGGAAGGCTGGGTTCTGATTTTGGTCAGTGTGTCAGTCACGAAGTGAAGCAAAGTTTGGGCAAACTCCAGAAAACGACTTTAGCACCGAGAGCCACCCTGTGAGGTCCTGGCGACACATGGTTGTTGTCATGGCACGTTCTGAAAAGGACCTTGTTTGTGAGACACGCAACGTTTGTCCTCTCTCTAGGACACGTTTCCCGATGGCTTCACTCAGCCCCGGAGCTGGAGTGGCTGGAGATGCTGAGCTCTGGGCGGGAGTCAGTTAGGTGGGACGGAAAGCTAAGTGGGGCTGCCCCCCCCCCCCCCGTGACCTGGGAAACAAGAAGTGGGCCCAGGGGCGCGCTGGCCGGCGCTGGCCGGCCTGCCCTTTCTGCTCCCAGCTCCCAGGGCCGTTTCATCTCCCCACCCCTGCCCCAGAGGCCCAGGAACGGGCTCTGATTCCTGCTACGTAACAGACCTTTCTGAGTCTGTGCTGGGTACACACTTCCAGTGGGAACTTTTGGGTTTCATATGACTCACCAGGTCCAGCCTCCTTAGTGTTATATGCCCCAACCACAGGATGGGGGGCACCTTCCTGGGGAGGGTGGCTCAGTGCATTGTCCGGGAGCACCACTCACTTGCTTCCTGTCTCTTCTGCTCAGGTGTCAGCTGCTCAGGCGGCGGAGCTCTGCCAGCTTCCAGGTCTCCACTCCACTTTCATGTGAGCGGGTGATGCGAAGTCCCACCTTGACCTGTCAGAACTTGATAGCTCTGTAAACATTGAAATCTTTGTTGCCACAACACCCTGAAAAATAACACGAGATTCTGCCTATCAGTGTACCCAGGCCCTGGGAAAGGGGGCATTTCTAAATGACACTGAAGCTCGTCACAGCGTAATTTCCTGTGACTGTGTCAACACAGCCCCTGAACGCAGCCTGGGTTGTCTTGTCACCTGCCTCTGGTGCTCAGCCTTCTAGGCCACACTTGTGCTAAGGGACTCCCTTTTCATAGGGCAGTTATCCGCTTTGTCTTCTCTTTTCATTACTCATGTAAGCCAAGGGGAATGAAACGCATCTTATTTCGAGAGAGAGGGCCTGCAAATGATTAGCCCTGGTTCCATGCAGTGGGCCTGTGCGTGGCAACCCTGTGGTTTACGGTTAGAACAAGGCTTGCAGCAGCCCAGGGACTGGGACCCACATCCTCCAGTGAAGGTGACAGGGACAGATCCAGTCAAATGACTGTGTTTATGAGCGGGACTCTCTGTAGCCGACTCATTTCGTTGTGTGTTGGTTTTGTTGCACTTTTCTTGGTGGGGGTGTGTTTTGCTGTTCTTTACTATCATAAATACTCTTGCTCTGGAGTTCACCTGAGGATCCAAGTGAGACACGACCATGATTATGGCTTAATCTGGTGCATGCCACCATATTTGACATCTTTCTCCCCTAATACTGTCCCAAACCGGGTTTACCCAGCCTAAATCCTGCATGCAAAATTCAAATGAACAGAACGCTTCATAATGGCTTCCAGTTTTTATTTTAGCTCGACAAAAGTTTTGTTGGTAGATTTTGGCAGTCTTGGAATTATATATACAGCAAAAAGTATTACATGAAAGAGAGAAGCAAACGGCATGATTATATGGTTCCAATTAAAAGGACCCACATTGACCAAATATGAGAGATGCAATCAAGACTAATCCTGAATCTTTTTGTGGACATTCGGTGCTTTGGCACCGAGGTAACTGGGTCCATTTGCGTGGAAAACAAGACCCCAGTCCAAAAAGTCAAAGGAAGTGTAAGCTAAGGACGGAAGAAACGCTGGCGAATTTAGGAACATGCAGTATAGTTATAATAGAGCCAACATATTCAGGACACTTAAATTTAGCCTGCAAGTCAATCCAGATGTTTGTTTATTAATGCTAATAATGTTTCCAGTCTTGTTATAGAAAACCAAGTCCCAGGGGTCCCACTTCTGAGTTTAAAGACGAATGCATGGTCTTTCTTCTTTTTCAGCTCTGTTTCGATTTTAGGGGTTTTCTATGGCCATGGTTTTCCATGTAGAAGTGTTTGCAAATCCCGAGCAGCTCCTGATGCCTGGCGGGAAGTCTGTGTGCGACACTGGTCTCACAGAGCCATCTCCACTCTACTTTCCTCTTCTTGCTTCCGTGACAATAAGGGAAGCAACTGGGCCTAAGGATATAACCTGCTCCTGCCTGTTTCTTGTCTGAAGTTGTAAACCTCTGCCATCCCACCCAAGACTAGAGTTTCAGCTGGCGTGACACAGCGGTCTGCTTGCTTACTGGTTCATTCTGGTAGTAACCGAAGGCAGAACTGTTTTCACTGAAGGTCCAGGGCTGCTCTCCAAACCCTCACAATCTCTGGGTCATTCCCCAGAGGAGACCATGGAGGAGAAGGCACACGTTATGTCCTTTCTTATATTTTTTGACACACCGTATGTGTGTGAAGTTGAGAA
This sequence comes from Sturnira hondurensis, assembly GCF_014824575.4. Classification (NCBI taxonomy): domain Eukaryota; kingdom Metazoa; phylum Chordata; class Mammalia; order Chiroptera; family Phyllostomidae; genus Sturnira; species Sturnira hondurensis. The sequence continues at coordinate 26,243,356 of NW_028082759.1, read as the reverse complement.
CATCTCCCCCTCCTAATTGGAGGGTCCTCTAATTGGACCCTAATTGGGTCCTCTCGACTGGATGCTGTGGAGTAAAGGAGGCCGGGGTGCTCAAGCTAGATGAGCAAAGCCCAGGCCACGGTGTCTGGGGGACTGGTGTCTCCTCCAAGGCTCATCTGCTGCTCAGCATCCCTCAGGGTTACCATGTGGGAATGCGGAGCCAGGCTTGCCAGTTCTTCTGGTTTGTCAGTTGAAGTTCTCAATCCTGATTTTTATGTGAATCCTGCATTGTTTTAAGTGTTGGCGCTGAATTAGACTTGAAGTCAAATATCATGAAGGTGAATCAGAATAAGGCTCTGCGTGTTCGGGGTGGCCAATGTCCAAGCCCCAGGCTACTCCCGAGTCACTATGGGGAGACTTTGTATTTCTCAGCTTCTTAGGCTCTATAACCATCAGGCAGCCTAATTTATTTACACATTTCATGTTTTTGTCCTAGCTAGTATGGCAGTAAGCAAAACACACAAATTTGTACTAGTTCCAGGTTTTACCAAATTGTGACCTGCAGCATCTTAATCTCTTGAAGCTGCTGTTAAACACCTGGGCCTGAAAATCGATTTTACAGGGTGTTTTGGGGTTAAAGAAACCACCACATGTAAACTGTGTAGCCTGGCCCACAGATGCTCCTTGCCTGGGTGTTACCGTTCTGGTCATTACCAGCGGGTGACCCACATTGGAAGACACAGCCTCTATCCGAACGAGTTTCTCTCAGAACAGAAAAGAGGGCCTCTCTGAAGATTGCATAGGCTTTGCAATACAAGGACAGTGACTCAAGAGTCACCTCTGAGAAGGATTTGGGAATAGAAGAGGCTTTGAGAAAGCAGAAACTCCAGCAGCTAGAAACTACGAGAAACATGAATTTTATCTCAGACATTAATATTTGAAGGCTTTCATTGAAATGCAGTATGACACATTCAGAATATGACTTGCTATGAAGATAAAACCAAAGATCGTATCTGGAACTGTGTTGCAAAGGAAAAGGGTGTAGGTTAAATTCTTCCCACTTTCTATGGGATCTTTACCTGCAAACGAATGGGCGAATGGCACGCAGGGTATTATTTTCTTTTGTATCCAGGCAGGTCTGCTGCTGGGGAGATTGGGCGAATGGCACGCAGGGTATTATTTTCTTTTGTATCCAGGCAGGTCTGCTGCTGGGGAGATTTCTTCTCTCTGAGCTTTAAGCCCATGATCTATGCACGAGGGGGCTAGGGGCTCAGCCAATTGGGGTGCCCCAAAATGCAGGGCACATAGATAGTAGATCCCTGATGTTTCCTCCTTATATTTCTTTTCAAAATTAGGTGCAAGTCAAAGCTTCAGTATCCAGAGGAAGCCCCTCCCTCCCTCCCTCCCTCCCTCCCTCCCTTCCTTCCTTTCTCTGGAACAGGTGCGAGTAATAACAGAAAACAACAACAGAACAAAACATTCAGTTTCACAAATAGTTTCATGTTAGCAACAAACAGGGCGGTTCTGTCAGAGTGTTGGCTGTCTCTGGCGTCCTTCATGAGACGTAGCTTCTTGCTTGAGAAGAGCTCTGGGGCTGCGTCACAGGTTATTGGGCATCAATGCACCATGGACGTGCTCACGGTCCTGTTCCTAAACTTGATGGCATGTAGTGACGCCACATCTGAGGCTCAAACACTTTTGCTGCCGTGTAAGAATTGTAACAAACACAGATAATATTGTTACCAACCGTGAGATAGGAACTGTGGAAGGTGCTTAGTGGACATTGCGTGACGTCCTCCTCACCCTCTACCCATGTCTTTATCTCATTTTACAGAGGGGTAAACTGAGTCTCAGGTACAAAGGGCTTCTCTTGGGTCACCTTAGACAGTCAGATGAGGCTAGGATTAAACCAGATTTGCTGCTCTTGGCCTTTCTACCCCATGCCCACACCAGTATTTTAAGGAGTAACTTGCCCCACTTGTGGGGAATGTGCATTACCTAGACGTCTTCGGGGATGCGAGAACTCCCAGCCGTCCAACAGCCACGCCAGCAATAGAACAAGATCCCCCGACGCCCGTCTCAGCCACGACTACTTAGGATCCCTGCTCTTCCTTAGAAAAGAAGGACGTTCCCCCTCTGTTGCATATACAACATAGAAGGAAAAGGGGAAAGGGTTTTTAAGAACCGAGAATGAGAAGGAATAACGAGAGATCGCGTCTGACAAAAACATGAAGAAACTAGCCACCCCCCTTTTCTTTTCTCATAGGCCAGGTCCCCCCACACGAAGAAAGGGCTAGTGAATTTGGCTGCAGAAAAGGTCACAGACTGAAGGTGTCTGACCCCCCGCAGACAAGAAAGGGGCATCCAATAAACGTTGCACCAACAGGTTAGGTCTCTGCTTCCTTTCTCTCTGGAGACCCCTTGCCCCCCAAACTCTTCTCGAGCCTGGTGCAGCCTCTCCACTGTGAGAAGGCTAGTAGGTGATGGGTAAGCAAAGGACCATTCTGCAGGCAGACAGGGATCCTCAGACTTCCCAGGAGGAGAATGAGCGTGACAAAACACATGGTAAAGATCGAGTGTGATGACTTTCTACCCATTCCTTTCCTTTGAGAGAGTGTTAGGCTGTTTGCTCACATGCGTGTCTACAACATCGATTTCCTTGAGAACAACAGGAGAGGGCTCTGCAGAAGCAGGAAGACACGGGCAGACTGCCCTCCATGGAGAAAGGTGGTGTTTGGAAAGCCATGCAGCCACAGACGGCCATGCAAAGTCACAGACAGACGGCCATGCAAAGTCACAGATGGCCATGCAAAGTCACAGATGGCCATGCAAAGTCACAGACGGCCATGCAAAGTCACAGATGGCCATGCAGTCACAGACGGCCATGCAAAGTCACAGACGGCCATGCAAAGTCACAGACAGACGGCCATGCAAAGTCACAGATGGCCATGCAGTCACAGATGGTCATGCAAAGTCACAGATGGCCATGCCAAGTCACAGAAACCAGTCTTATACACCAATCCGCAGAGGTGAAACTCTCCCAGGCTCCTCCCCTGTGCCCTGGCCGCTGATGGCACCACCTCAGGGGACATTTTGGTCACTGGTTCCGAGTTCCCCATGGTGTTCCTGGGCCCGGGTCCGTGGGGGAGGAAGAGGCAGAGCTTCTTCCACAGCTGGTTCTGATAAGCAACAGGTTAAAGAGCAGATGCAGACCCTGTTGGTAACTCACTCCTGGGTGCCAGGGTTTGCGTTTTCTTTATTCCAAATTAATATGCATGCCTACACTGTATTTACATCAGATGTTCTGATCACAATAATGAGGGTACAGCAAGGAGATTCTCAAAAATTATATCAAAATACACTTCCCTTCAAAATGCAGTGATGGGTGAACTAGATGTGCTAACATGGAAATAGAGTATTTTAAGAACAAAAGTAGTTAAGGCCAAAACCAGTTTAGCACAGTCAAATCCCTGATCGGAAGGCAGGAGTAGGGTGGGCTGAAAGCTCACAAATGTGTCAGGTTTTACCCATTTTTCCTCCAAGAGGTTAAGTAAGGATGTTGTCAGCAGAGTTGCAAACGAGGTTGGAGCTTTTAGAAAAAATAAAAATAATAGAGAGAGAAAGACAGACCAGTATGAGCTGATGGGAAGTGGATAGTGAATATCCTGGGGAGTTAAAGCAAGACTTTACTGGAAAGAAGAGCAGAGGTTGGCAGGAAGCAGGGGCGAACCATCAATGTGGGGCCCTCCAGAGCTGCTGCGGCATGTTATCTGAAAAGGACGATTAGGACCTAAAGTTGAGCCAGTAACCTCAAGGTCAAGGCTGAAGAGGACCTAGCAATTCCAGGGGTTGCCCAGCCTGCAGCAAGAAGAGGAAATAGAAAAAATTGCTTGACTAGGGGTGGTGAACACACAATACAGTGTGCAGACGACATGTTGTGGGATTGTGCACCTGAAACCCATATAGTTTTGTTAACCAGTGTCACCCCGATGCATTCAATAAAATGGAAAAAGAAACTGGAAGAAACCAGTGAGGACGGTGACCCTCAAGAATCAGGGCTAGGAGAGTCTCCTATGAGGAGAAATGGTGTAAACACGGGCTTGGAAGAGACTAACGTTCAGGCCTCTGCCAAGCCAAGTCACACGGAATGGGGGCGGCGGACTTCCCTCATCTGGATATAGTTTGCATCCGCCCGGGCCTTTATATTGTGCAAAAATAGTTGTGCACTTTGAAAGGCTGTGCGTGCTGGATCCTAGTAGACGTGGGGCCAGAGTGAAGGAAAAAGGAAACATTCAGAGGCACGGTCTTTGCAAGAGAAAACCACCCCTCTTAGGAAGTTGTCTGGTGGCTGCTGGGTGTTTTGCAAGAGCCTTTTGTGAGAACCTCCCCAAGAGAACTGTCTCTCAGAGCGGTGGCTGCAGACCAGACCAGCAGGTTCCAGGGCTCCGAGGGCAGGAGGGTCGGAAGATAAGTGGGCTTGTTAGTGAGACTTTGAGAGGAGGAAGCTAGGGAGAACTGGCTGGAGATTGTTCCCAGGGGAAGGACGGAAGGCTAAGGGCCGATGGCAGAGAGAACACAGGGAAGGGGGTGGGAGGGAAACAAAAGTCGAGAAGCCCTCTGGAGAAGGAAAACTGACCGTGGAGCTTCAGGCCTGGAAGTGAGTCAAAGGCTCATCAGAGACTCCGGGAAGGGCAGCTCAGGGAGACCGGCCGAGGTGGCCTCAGTGGGAGCTGCTCAGATGCCACTGTGTCCTGATGGGAAATGGGGGCCTGGGACTGAGTGTGCCAAGGTCCCAGCTCACTGCCTCCAGCACCTCAGAGTGACATGTCCACTAGGACCCTGGGAAAGAAGGCGGTGAGTCCAGGCTGGGAGTCTAGAGAGAGGAGGAGCTTTTGGGGGGCATGAACGATGCAGCACCGGAGAGCCCCTTGTGCAGCGGTTTGACTTCCCAAGGCTGTGGCCAGGTCTGGACTGCCCTAACTTGAATCTCCCCGCAAAATGGATTATGTGCACGTTGAGCTCTCTGCTGGTGTTGGGCGGTGGCTGGAATGGAAGAGGGGGGAATACTTGGGAATACCAGGGGCTGGTCAAAGGCCGGTCCCCAAGGGCTGTGATTTCTGGAAGAGAAAACTTCCTCTTCCTGACCCCGAGCCGACTGTGTAAATCAACTCAGACTTAGTGAAGAGGGAGAACCCTGGCAGAGAAGGCTTCTCAGTGGAGGTTTGGCCTTGGCAACTAGACGATTTGAAAGGACTTGGTTTGAGCTAGAAGAAATTGTGTCATCATGGAAGAAAGAGGATGTGTAACCAGCATCTTTTTAGTTTCACGTAAGGATGTGACATGAAATAGTTTTGGAAATTAGTACAGAATACCCCAAAGTAGTAAATCTAAAGGAGGAATTTATATTGAAAGTACCAGTTTCACGAAATGAAGAAAACCTGTTCAGAGCTGTTCATTGCAACCGGAGGGCCACTCTGTCAGAAACAGTCTGTCCCGAACCAGAAGAATTTATGGTGAACTGAGTCAAGAGGACACTGTATCTTGTTCACAAAAGCCGTTCACTATGTATTTGTTGAGTGGATAAACATATGTTGAGTAACAAAACTAATGAATAAACTCAAGGAGTAATTGTATATTCCGTTGGGAAGCCTTTCTCCAAGATGGTTCACTGCCCTTCCATGGGCTCCTGTGCGATCAGGCACACCCCCTCTCTTGTTCTGCTGCGTGCGATGCTCACCTACTAAATGGGAAGCTACTTGAGGGTTGGAACTGGTCCTTAGTCTTTGCGATAACTCCAGCACTGACCACAGTAACTTCTACGCAGCAAATGTTCAATAAATAATGGTATGGGTGAAGGACATTATTTGCAGGAGTGCTAGCGGAGCCCAAACGTTGGATTAGAATTTCACACAGAAGAGTGAAAGAGTCCTCTTGTTTTTAAATAGTTGTGTAAAACCTAGAAAGTCCGTTAAGGGGCAGAGGGATGGGCAAAGCAGCTCCTGGAATTTGAACATAATATTTAATTTGGAAAGTGGGTTATGATAATGTGGGGTGAACAATCCCTTTCTTGGGGATGAAGGCTAAAGAATTGAGGACGAAGACATGATTTTTACCAAAAACGCGATGGGAGGGTAGCCTTCCCACATCACCCCAAACACCCAGACGTTAGATTGTGCAGGGGTTACGTCCTGAGAATACCTCCCAGAGGAAAGCCAGCATCTACCTCCCCCTACTGGTCTCAGTCATCCCAAGGGTGATGTCTGATTTTTTTTCTCCTTTTGACTGAGAAATGTTCTAATTCGGATGAATGTTTTCATTTGTTATTTGGAGAAAAAAAGGTCTTATTCTTAATTTAAAGTTTAAGCACCCTGCAATGGAGATTTGTGTTGCCATGAGCTGTACCAAGATTTGGAGTATAAATTGTCGCATCACAGATGAGGAATAGGTAACTATTGTTGCTAGTTCATCTGCCGTGAACAGATTTATATGACAGAGGATTATAACTCACTGACAACAAAAAATTGGGATGAACTTCCTACTACAGAACATTTCACATGCACAGAAAAGTAGATAAATGTGCTGAGTTTCCATGCTCCCATCATCCAGCCCCCACAAACCGACCTTGTCTCTCTCACTGCGCCCCCAAAGCCCCACACCTGGCTCGTCCTGAAGCGAAGTGCAAGCATGGATTGTGTCACCTGCAAACATTTCAGGATGTGCCCAAAAGGTAAGGATGCTCCCAACATCCCCATCTATCATTCGGCCTAACTGAAATTAGCAATTGTTCCTTAATATTGACAAACATTCAGTGTTCAAATTTTCACAATTCTTTCAAAATTTGTAATTATTTATTTTATAGTTTGTTTGAGACAGGCTTTTAATAAGGGCTTCATTGGTAATCATTGGCTACGTTTCCTAAATTCCACGGAACGTGTGAGATCTGTCTCCTCCTCCGTTAAAGTTGGGCTTTGGTGATCTTTTTGTTCACGAAGTTGCATGGCTTATTCTGAGGAGTCTGGTGGGCCCCCCAGGACTCTGTCCCCGTGTTTCCTGAAGATGGGTCGCTTAATATTATCCAGGTTTGATTTTTTCTGCAGGATGCTGTTGCTTACTTCTGTTCGTCAGCGTCTGGCTGCTGCCGAAGTTCATCGTGTGGACATCTAGAGCGGCACCTCCTGACCGTGACCTCTGTGCCGAGGGCGATGTTCCATCTCCGCGCTGTTCTGTCTCTGTTCTGTGTCCTAATAGGGTTGCCACTGGCCACGTGTGGCTCTTCAAAGTGTGGCTAGTTGTGACTGAGAAACTAAATTTTTAATTTTTAAAATTTTAATTACTTCCTATTTAAACAGCCACGCGTGGCTAGTGTTTGCGACGTTGACTAGGACAGCTCTGGACCCAAGTAATTCATTAAAGACGGCCTAATGCGGATGCTCTTATTCTAGTATTTTTGTTTTATGTATTGATGGGAATGTTTTCGTAAGGAGAAACTTCCTGTTTTCAACTGGGTTGCTATTGTGAGGTTCAATTCACACAGGAAAGGCAGACAAATTGCTTAATGCTTTCCCTGTGTTCATCAGTTGTCAGAGTAATGAGCTGGTCCCCTGGCGTTCTCCAGAGGTGATGCGCAGCGGGCTTTGTTACTGTTGCTGTTATGTAGTCCTACTTGGTGTTTTGGTTTATTGTAATTACTCTTGTTGATGCGCAAATTGGCCCACCCTCGGCCAGAGGAGTGTCTGTTTGGACTACCTCCTTCCTGCTCTTGGCGACCCTCCAAGTCCTGATGAGCTCTCGGCTTTCTAGTGTGTGTTAAGGTGTCCGGAGTCACCCTGTACGTTTCCTGCCTCCTGTTTGAAATTAGCTGTCTTTCTGAGAAACCCTGGTGCTATTCAGTGGCCAATGGTGTTTCCAGAACCAGCAGTCTGGGCTCTAGGGGTGATGATTGTTATTGGGTTGGTCATCACTTCTTGCTTTTACAAAAATAGAGTTAGAAATACAGATTTAAAAAAAAAAACTACAAGGGTGCCTCTGACTTTAAGGCTTTTTTCATGCTGAAAATCTGGTTTCTTTTCAATGACACCAGTGTAACTATCTATTTCCTTTATGCCATAGTACATACACAGAAATTTCAGGATAACAATGAAATTATTGAAAAAGGCCACAGGTTTTCTGGTTTTGTTTTGTGTATTTTTTACCCCCTAGGCTGTACCTCGCTGATGACATGCTATTGCATTTCAGAGTTATTTAAAATCGCTCCTCCCTGTGTGGTTTTGTCACAGACTGGATACACATTTCTATTTGTTTTCTTCCTTATATTTTTAGGGTTTCTTTAAAAAACTGTAGTTTCCTTTCATAACCACGTAAAGTGTTTATGTGTTCCCCGAGTCAAGTCTACAAAACAAGTTACATTCAGAGAAGTCTAGCTTCTTACCTTACCTTCTTAACTCTATCCCTTCTCTCCCTCACCAATGTTTATTTTTATAAAATTATGATTTAATCCTCCACTTATTATTATTAATGAGGATATATGTGTTTATGTTATCCTCTCTTCGATGAATAACAGCCTTCTCCACACACTTGCCTCCAGTTTTTGTTGTACTTAATAACGTACTCTGGAGACCACTGAGCAATGCTATGCCGAGACTGACCACGTTCCTCTCCAAAGCCGCACAGAATCTCAGCACGGGGATGTCCAGTTTATTCAGTGAGCCCGCTGTTGATGGACATTTAGGTTGTGTAATTTGAAATGATAGTTGCAGCCTGAACAAAGGCATCCTCTTTCTTCATAAGTTTGGTTTTCCACCAGGCTCACGTAGGTATTCCTAGAGACGGAAAGTGTGCAGGGCCTAAGACAACTATTGGCCAGGGATTAAGATCAATTTACTGAAGTTGTTGGTGTGTTAGAGCTCAAAGGAATATTCTCATTCATTGCCCCTGTAGGAGATTGGTGCCTCTTTGTCCGCTCTTCATGTGTTCTGGCAGAGAACTCAGTGGGGCAGGAAGGGTAAGAGTGACTGGTTTCCAGAGAAGTGAATGATAGGAGAATTTTTTTAGGATGTGAAATGGTAATGGTATTCAAAGAAAATTTAATTTTACCTTTGCAGGAAATTTGTTAACAATAAAATGCTAGATTATTATCGTTCCATTATCTGGACACACAGTTGGAGTTTGAAGGTAGTGATGGGCGATAGCTATACTTCCTGTACACACTTCTTTCTTCATTTTATGCTTTCCTTATCTACTTTTCAGACATTTTGAAGGTCAAAAGTAAGTGGCAACTACGTAAGCATCAATAAGTCAACGAGTAAAGACATGCTCTGTTTTATTTAGGACATTTTCATGTTTTCTCTTGTACTGGGACAAAATGCGAGATTTCAGTCTAATCTGCTTTAACATCATTTTCATTAATTTCCCCTCAATGCTGTTTTGAGGGGTCTAGTGGTTTCTCACACACACACGTTTGTTCATTAGAAGCAGATACAATGTGGTGGCCATGCTTTCGTGGTACTGATTCCACCACGAGCTGGCTTGGCTTGTCCAGTAGATAACTACCAATTGCAGCTCCTCTCTATTGCACTTGAACTTGTGCACTAGGGGAGTTACACCACATTAGGGAGGAAGAGAGAGCCACCCGTGGGGGCCACGGCACACACAGGGAAACCAGGACAGTGTTCTCGGGAGCTCTAAATCTCGGTCCCACACCTCCACAGGTTCCCAGCCCTCCAGTCTGAACTGCACCCCTCTGTACAGCAGACTGTGCAGTCCTGATCTGCTGCCTTCTGCATGGACCAGGGTCCTGGGGGTCTTCGGGCCCATGCAAGGTGGGGGAAGCGAGCTCTGGACAGAAGCAAAACCAGGGAAACCAGGCATTTCCAAGGAGTCAAGCAAAGGTTGGTCTTTTAAGAAAGACCAATAATTCAACCTAAAACATACTCGAAGCTTTTCTAAGCAGGCTGCCCTTCTCAGCAGGCTTAGGGGTGGGCGGAGACTGAGGAGTCTGCATTTTCTAGCACTCAGTGGTTTGGGGGGGACGGAACGGCCAGACTAAACACAGCGCAGTCCTAGAGAGAAGGCAAGAAAACCAAGAACTGGCTGCTGGACTTGTTGGTCTTTTATTAACACAAGTTTTTTATTTAATACATTGCCACCTTGCCTATAGAGGCGGTGACCCTACTTTGAGCTATTACAGTACTGGGCTGCTTGTGAGACTTGTGTGTTTAAATTTGATGTCTACTAGATATTGAAGCTGCTTGCCAATAGTGTCAATAATTTATTATGCATTGCATATTTTCCTCGTGTTTTGTTTTTAGTTTTTCTTAGCCTCCTGTAGGGAGGGGTTTAAGGTGATATAAGACACTCATCGGAGGCACGCAATTGAAGGGGCTTCAAAAACCTCGCTAATGAAGAGAAATGCTATTTTAATACAATACATTTTAGCAAAGAAAAGATTAGCCCTGGCCGGGTGGCTCAGTTGGTCAGAGTGTCATCCTGTACACCGAAAGGTCAGAAATTCGATCCCCAGTCTGGGCACATGTGGGAAGCAGCCTGCCTCCCTTGCCACACCCTCATTCTGGCCCTGGTTCCAACCAAATTTTATTTTAAAAAATAGACAGCTAGCCCATGAGGCCATTTGTTCATATTTAAAAATATTGCCTTAAACTATATATATATATATATAATCTTGATTATTGCATTTGGGTAGCCCCACCCCCTTATATTTTGTGACCTGGTCTTAGCCCTGTTTTTGAGCTCAACTTGGAGTTGATGAAGTCTGGTTGTATCCCCCTCGCGGGTAGGGCTTACGTGGAGGCCCACGGAGGCTGCAAGGGGAGCCCCAGGTGACACAGACCCGAAGCCACAGGGCTGAGACTCGTCCTGGTTTCGAGTCCCCGGTGCCGCCATTCAATTCCTTGAGGATGAGATCCCTGACTCCTCTTTCTCTTTCCACTCAGTGCCGAGTGGAGCAGCCTCCGGACTTGGTAGCATCCTGCCCTCTGGGTTCCATCCACTCTGTGTGCGACCTAAAGAAGACACTTACTTTTCATTGTTTTAATTTGTGTCTCCATAACACCCAATTCTGGGTCAATTCGATGAAAAGAAATGGAAAGGAGATAAACGAAAATAAAACCTTTCACTGAGACCAAAACCATTTGTATGTTACTCTGTGGATCAAAGAGCTGATTAGGTGTTTCACAATTCTTTTTTAAAATAAAATGGTGTGTGGTGTTGTGTAGATACAGGCGAGGTTTGCTAATGTTCAAGAAAAATTAAGATGTCCAGTAGGAGTTTGTGGAATTAAACACTAATACCCGAATGCTGTCTGCAAAGAACATTATACTTTGGAATTGTAATCACTAGCCCAGGTCATCTGTGTTTTCTCATTTTCTCCAGAGGTGAGAAGATAAAGATTTTTGGCGCATTCCCAGTAAATCAGAAGAAGGTCCTAGAAAGAATGTGTGTGTTGGTAGTGGGCAGGGTGGGGGAGGAGATGGAGTGGAGGAAAGTGCAGTCATATGATTTTTTTGGTTAAAACTGGGAGAGATTGTGGGTTTCACATCAGTCCACTTTCATTATTGTTGTTCCCACCTTCTTTGAGTCACATGGTTTCAGTTTCTTTCCATATGTCTTTGGTGCAAAACTTGATGGTCATGAAGGAGAGCCATTGAAAAATGCTGACAAAAAGTTTGGGGAGCAAGCACCGAGATCTGCAAGCCCTTTACTAGCGGTTATTCTGAGTGTGAGAAATGGCACTGCCCTGCAGTAAACGTGTGCTGGGGGGTTCACATCGCCATAATGCAGCCCCCGAAATGGAGATTTGAGACCACAGTGCTATACGTGTTTGCAGAAAGTGGAACTTGTTGGAATGCTAGAAGGGAGAGATTATATATGTACATTCCTTAAGGTATAAGAGGCATGTTTTATTGTGTAGAAAATAGGATTTGTCTAAAGGAGGAGAGACAGCTATTTCACATATCACTAACTAGGATTTTAAAAGTATGAACTTTAAAACATTTAGGGTATCTTTTGAACCCAGACATAATTTTCCTAGTGACATGAAGTAAAATGAGACAGAAAAGCTATTGGGAGAGGGCATACTGCTTTTTAAAAAACAACTGAAAAGTATATTTTCTTCAGAATCACATTTATAGGGACAGCATCAATGGAATCCTTTGACGTACGTGTCTGCTAATCCTATGAGAGATAGTAAATTCATGATTCAATTGATTGTATGCATTGCATACACTAGCTGATTTAAGGGGTGTGAACTATCATCATTCAGAAGTATTTATGGGGTGACTAAAAGTTTGAGGTGCTGGCTTTACAATGTAGTAAACAGACCTTTTATTTCTAGGAGATTTCGACTACTTTTTTTTTTTAAATGACATCTGAAGAAGGATAAGCAGACAAAAAGTAATCATGCAAGACCCACACAGGACAAAATAGAAACTAGGGTATCATTCATAGTTCATTAATAATCGTCTACTGAGGACATTTCCGAAAAAAGAGGAAAAGAAAGAAAAATGTGTTGACTACCCACTATTGCCAGGTACTGTAAAAATCCCTTTAGCTACCGTCTCTCCGTCGTGGTCGGGTGGAGGGCCTGGGCAGAGGCATCCTGTGGAGACGTGGACACGTGAGGGAGGAGACTGGCTTCCATTTGCTGAGAATGGCCCAAGCAATGGAGAGTTGGTCAACGGGACAGAAGCGGAGTTATAAAAGGTAATTTTGGAAAGCTGGCTGAACTAGGATTATATCGTGGAGGACCCTAGGACAAGCGTAGGCAGGCTTAGTTTTTCACGTAGGAGAGGGAAACGGAGAGCGTTTTGAGCAGAGAGCGAGGCAGGGCTGAGAGCAGAGCAGATGGAGTGTGGGAGGTGGTGGGATGGGCGGTGGGACCAGCGGCGGGCCACCCTGCTGCCCAGTGAGCGCGGAGCTGGCTGGGTTTTGCAGGCGGCTTGCTGCTAGGGCGCTGGGCTGTACAAGCAAGCTTTCCAAGAGTAGTCTCCAAGGTAGCGGCTTATTGATTTAATCACCAGTGCTTCAGAACCACTAATATTTTCTCTGGTTTGCCTTCTAAAGGATCTGATTTTGCAAAATGAATGTTGAATAAATAAGATGTTAAAATCTCTAGAAAATGCTAATGTTTGGGGACAGCTTGTGGTGACGTTGGAGGAAAAGCAAACAAGAGTATTCTTTTTTTCTTCTGATTAAAAACACTTTTTTGAAAGAAACAGGCTTTCCAGGGGTCCTTGAAGCAAGGCAGGGTGAAAACACGTGACAACGTGGCAAGGCCCTCACTCACTCCCTCCATTCCCAGGCCCCACGAGCCCGTCCTGACCCCTTGCGGGCACGTCACCCCTCCGGGCCACTCCCACTGCCCCTCGGAAGGCGTCTCGTAAAACTCTCTTTACTCTGCCTTCCTCTCCCTCTTTTCATGATTGGATTTTGAGAATTCTTTTTATTTTAATCACAGTTTACTGTCAATAGTATTTTGTATTGGTTTCAGGTCCACAGCATAGTGGTCAGACTATCACAGTGGTCCCCTTGGTATTTCCTGTACCCACCTGGCACCAGGTATTGTTATTAAGGACACTGACTGTGTTCCCTGTGCTGTACTTTACATCCCTGTGACTATTTTGTGACTACCAATTTCTACTTTTTATCTTCACCTGAGGATATATTTATTGATTCTTTCAGAGAGAGAGGAAGGGGGAGAGAGAGAGCTTTGCTAACTTTGGATGATTCCTATTATCTCAGGTTTGGGAAGGGCCAGGTGTTTTTTCAGACTAAACAACTTCCCAATCCTTCCTGGGCTGGTCTTGGTCCCTCCCCCAACCAATCCACGTACTAGATCTTCCAAGGCTCTGTATCTCTTATCCAATCCGACCCTTTACTGGGGCTTGACTGACAGGCTTCTATGGTTGCAATCTTGGCTCCTCCTGGCACACCTCAGAGTGCAAGGCCCTTCTCCTTCCTGCTGCCTTGGTAGTCCTGGCTAATGACCCCAGAGATCCTTCCCACCCACCAGGACCCAGGTCCGAATGCAGCGGCCCTGCGAGCCTGTGAATGCTGCAGCTTCCTACTGACCGGGCTGAGGGTCTGACTCAGCTGCCTAGTCTGTGATCCTTCCTGACGTCTGGTCCCTGCTGCTCCCTCCCTTTGTGGATATCTGCGATCCACACGAGCGAGATCATACGGTATCTTTCTTTCTTCTTTTTTTTTAAAGATTTTTTATTTATTTATCTTTAGAGGGGAAGGGAAGGAGAGAGGGAGAGAAATACCAATGTATGGTTGCCTCTGGTGTGTCCCCTGCTGGGAACTGGTCTGCAACCCAGGCATGTGCCCTGACTGGGAATGGAACGGAGATACTTTGGTTTGCAGGCCTGTGCTCAATGTACTGAGCTATACCAGCCAGGGCAAAGCGAGAAAAAGCCTACAGCACCCGGTATTCCCAGGTGGTCTCCCATCCAAGTACTAACCAGGCCTGACCCTGCTTAGCTTCCGAGATCAGACGAGATCGGGCGTGTTCAGGGTGGTATGGCCGTAAACTGTCTTTCTCCGACTTATTTCACACAGCTTAATACCCTCTAAGTCCATTGCATGTGGTCACAAATGGTAACATTTCATTCTTTCTTATGACTGAGTAACATTCCGTTGTGTAAAGGGACCACGACTTTTATCCACCCATCTATTCAGGGGCATTTGGGCTGTTTCCATATCTTTGCTAATGTAAATAATGATGCAGTTAACATAGGGGTGCATATATTCTTTTGAATTAGCGCTTTGGGTTTCTTAGGGTAAATTCCCAGAAGTGCAATTGCTGGGTCACGAGGCAGTTAAACCTCTTGAGGCAATTTGCCCTGTTTTCGCCGCCTCCTGCTTCTGTGTCATCAAACTCAAGGGGCTCAGCACTTGGGATGTTCCTCCAGGAGACATGGTTGTTGCAAGATAATTTTATTTTCCAGCGAGAAAGGAGATGGGATTCACATCCAAAGCTCTGTCTCCCAGGAGCAAGGCTTAGCCGTTGCTTAAAGACACTCTTTGGTGAACCCCATGTTGATCACGGGCTCGGGTTCCAGCCAAACGCGCCCTGTTTCCAGCTGCGTCTGCAAACCGTGGCTGCATGTTAGCACTCACCAGGAAGGGCGTGTTGGCAGAACTGCCCAGACCGGGAGACCCCTGTCCCACCTAAAGGTTCCAGCCACGTTTCTCTGCTTGAATCTCTGGATTGTCTTCATCACCTTCCCTCCAAGTAGGGTCGTCGTCCTCCGCCCTCAGGGATGCTCTGGAGGGAGGAACAGTTCTGGAATGTTGAGAATCCTCAGATTTGCCAAGAATTCTTTCAAAACGTGGCTTGATCTCACGGACGCATCCCTCATCGGGACAGAACACCTAGGTGGGTTTCGAATGCGGAGGCAGCCATGGCACCACACGGGGAGCTGAGTGCTGTTTTCTTGGTGAGTTACACGGAGCAGAAAGAGCGTGGTGATCCGGCCCAGTTTCTTCCGTTCGTGCTTGGAGGGGAAACCTCCAGTGACGTGGAGGGAGACCATTCTATGTTCACGATCTCCTACACGTTATTTTGCTAGGGTGGAAAGAAGAGGTTTAAACTGTTTGTTGCAAAGTATCACAGGGTTATTTTTATAACCAGAGTGGAGATGGGATTCTCAGGTGCCACCTGGTTTTCACACTTTGGCTAAAATAAAATTTAATTGAGTTTTTAAAGGCAGGAATATGTGCTGTTGCTGGGAAATACAGCATCAAGGATTCCTGCAAGCTTCCTCTGGGTTTTTCTTGCAAGCTTTAAATGAGGATTTTCTGCCAATTTTCTGGCAGAAGCGGAGGAGACATACCAGTTTTGCTGGTGGCTTTGATTATGGATTGTCTACATGACATCAGTAAAAATAGCTGGCCCTGGGCCTGACGGGCACTGAACTTGCTTAAGTGCTAATAAAAATCACAAGAGGAGGGAATAAATCTTAAACTTTAAATATTTTTCTTATAATGCATATGGAAAGACTATTTCTCCCTATTTTAGTGTTAAAAGTATAATAACTAGAGACGAGTATGTCCTTTTCAAAGTGCCAATAAAAATGCAAAATGTCATTTTCCAGGGCGATTCGGCCTGAAATCAACCTGTTTTATGGTAATTGTGGGCTCTGGCACCAGAACATAGCCGCGCTTTAGGAAGACTGAATGAGCGACTGGGTCCCACCTCCTCAAATGTGAAACATATGAAATGATCTGTGTCAAGAAAAAGCCAGAGTATCGTCGCCCTCCCCACCCTGAGCTCCGCATACAGCTTCACGCCTGTCCCGCCGGGTCAGGGGCAGGAGGAGGTGCGGAAACACTTCCAGGACAAGAGAAATAGTAGGACAGACCTCCCGGGGGAAGGGAAATTTCTTATAATAAAGGTGGAAACTGTGAGAAAAAGATGCCTGGAGGGGGTGCAAAGTGCCTCTGGTTGGCAAGTTCTGGTGCCTCGTCGGTAAAGGAAAAGTCCCCTGTGTTCCTCAGGCCCGCCGTGGCGTCCGACCTGAGGACCCAGCTCTGCGTCATCTTGGGCCACACGGCACCTCCTTCCCCTTTTCCAGTGTAGCCCGAGCTCCTGCGACACAGGTGTCCTGGCGCAGGGCTGGCCTTGGTTTGGTTTTTGCCTGTAAAATAGGAGAGAAGTCAGAGCATTTCAATCGCATTGTATTCGGTGTCCCCTATTATATATAGTAGACCCCTATGGAGTGGTGGTGAGTGGTCTTAAGTTTTAGCTATTTTTAAATCAGAATGACATATGTTTAAAGAGTCCATTTTCTCCAAATTTTGCTACACAAAAGTGTCAGCGCCCTAAACTCTCCCCACATTTTTCTCTTCCCAGAGGCCATTGTCTTCCGCAGAGTAAGCCGAGTCTTCTTCGCATTTGCACATCTTCAGTCAGCACGTCCCTGAGGCTGCTGCTTAGTATTTCTGTTTTGGGCATTTTTTCTTACTCCACTCTGAGAGTCCGAACCTTCAGCTCTCCCTTCCAAACCCTCACCACACATGTGTGCGTGCATGCACACACACACACACACACACACGGTCCTACACTTTTCTCAGTATGGTTACCTAAACCTTTGCTTAGGGAGTATTGGGAGTTTCTGTCCTTATGATTAGGTAAATGCTGTTTCTAACTGAGCCATGTGGCTTTTTTATGATAACTCTTTCTTTATTGCAGAGCCTTTTATTTTTCCTGGAGTTAACAATTGTCTTGGTTTTCTGATTGTGTATGTGATTGGTTTTCTGCATTCCCACCAACTTTAAGCTCTGGGTGTGTTTCTGTCCCCCCCCCCTCTGTCTGTCCCCAAGTAGAAATATCTGTGGATTCACCTCCTTGGAGAGTCCCTCTGGGCCCCCACTTGCCTTGGAAATCACTCCCCTTCACCCTGAGCATTCTCTCTGATGTTGGCCTCTCATTTCCTGCAAGCCACATCTTCCTCTTTCTTGGTTTACTCTTTTATTTTGGTTAACACAATTCTCAGTACCCCTTTGTAAATGGGTGTGCGGGAGGTACATGTTTTGAGATCTTATACTTTTGAAAATATTTTTATTTTTCTTTCATTCCCTTACAGGGAATTTGTGCAGGTTGGAAATAGTTTTCTTTCATAAATTTGACTCCACTGTTTTATTTTCCTCTTGCATCCTTACCCTGAATCTTTGTCCTTAATATGCTAAATGTTGTGATAATGCGTTTTAATGTGTATCTAACTCTTTCATGTTTTTCTGGGCATCCACTAGAAAAGGCGGGTTGTGTTAAGTGTCAAAATGTAGATTCAAAGTGGTGGCTTAGAGCACAGTGGGGGGACAGGAGACTGTGGTGGTCAGTAACCGAGGCCAGACGAGTGGTCTCCCCACATGGCACGTGTTCAAGAAACAGTGGATGGTCCCCGGAGAAGGCTGGTTTTCCCTCAAGAGAGCAGAGCTCTGTTCAATTTTAGGAGGAAGCTGTATCCACAGTTTTAAGGAATTCTAGTCCATGCAATTATTACATGATAGAGGCATTTCATTTCAAATAGGATTAAAGAAAACTAGATGAATTTCCCCTAAAATCCCCCATATTCTACAGGGATCTCAAAAAATCACAAGGTACTAATTATATCAATCTGGTCCTCAGAAAAACCGGCCAGGCCAGGTTTAGTTCTATAAAGTGCTAATTTTCTAATCGAGAGAAGTAGAATATTGAGTCACTAATTATTGGTCATCAGTTTATTCTTTTACTCTTTCAGTTTGACTGATTAACTCGCGTCGATTGCAAACGTTTGATTTCCATTGTGACACACAGCGGTGCACCTCCGCCTTCCTTTCCTGGGTTCTTCTCCCCGATTAACCCCCCCTCCTCCTTTCTTCCTCCTTTCTCCCCTCTTCTGTCTGCTCAGTCCATTGTCAATCGATCAGTTATTCATGGGGGCATATACTACATGCAATATAGCACTGATTTGTTGTTTTTTTTAATGAGGTGCCTGGATCTTTACCATTTCCGGCAGAATGCTGTATTTTTCATACCATATGGTCTTTGAAATGCTTATAATGCTTCCTTTTGGTAGAAAGGATATATTTATAGATGTCATAAAAGCAAGCATTACTCTTGGCCCACATAATCATAATCACCACCGATACCACCATAGTAACAGTGACCTTTGCGCGGAATAGACCGATTAATTTTATAATCTGTTATACTTGTCTTGTGATCTTCACTATTGTGGCTTCTAGGCATTCATTAAAAAAAGGCAGAGAATAAAAGCTTAGCAGTTTACATGCTGTAAAAATTAAGAGGACATGATTTAGGATTAAAGGAGGTAATGATTTCATGTTGCAGTGGCCGACTTGAGCTCTGCGGTCTGGGGCACGCACTCCGGGGAAACCCTAGCTGTGGCACGGACAGGCGTGGGTAGGAATATGTGGTGGCTGCAATGGCGGATGCCCTCAGCAAAGGCTTTTCAAGTCAGGATGCTGCCTTGCATGACCTTGGAAGGACACAATGGCCCTCCCGAGGCTCTGCAGTTGAAGCGTGGTCTGTCTAGCCAACACTTGACAATTATTCCCCTTGACACGTTATTTCAGGATTATTTAACATTACATGCTTTGCAAAAAGTATGAGCGGGATATAAATTTACGGTCTTCAAGCCAGTAAAATCTATTTATAGTCTTTAGACGGTTTGCATTTAGGTAAATATTCCTTCTGGTAATTTTCCTGAAGATTTATATATGGCCCGTGTGTCTCTGTATCTGTGCTTCCACCGACGAGCTCGGAACAGCAGTAACCGGCTTCCCTCAGGTGGGGAGTGTCCTGTCTGCCACCAGGTTGTTAGATGTTGCCAAGGGGTCCCGCAGGCCTTGACAGAGTCAGTACATTCAAAAAGGTTGAAAATTTGTTCTTTTGGTGTTTGATTTCTTGAATCCTTGATGCAGAGGCACCGCTGATTTCTTTTGTACACCGTATATTCACTAAAAAATAATATTCATTATTTTTTACTTTCCAGCACTACTAACAAATAATGTACAGCATTATTTGTTATTGACCATGTGTTATTTGGCTCAATTCAGAATGAACCTACAGGAACTTTACTGTTTGAAATCTATAACCCAATACTGTGAAAATACCCTGTTAACCTCCAGAATCTTCAAAGGTGTGTAATAAATCAGATTACCTGTAAACATTTTTACATTTCATCCTATAATATGGCTTAAGTCTCTCGCCATTCAAAATTGGATTTTAAAAAGACAGCGATTATAAAATTAGAAGGTTAGGTAGAAAATTGGACTTTTTGTTTGCACAGTGGGAGCTGCACATTGGCCCTAACTATTCATGCTTTGGACCGAGATCTTAAACTTGACATGGTGGAAGGCTTCAGCTCTGTGTGGACTGACTGTCAAACCCTAGAAACACTAGTCAATGGGACCTGCACTCTCAAATCATGAAAAGCATCCTAGATTGGTTTGCAGATTTTTAATCTGTTGTTAATAAACTTGAAAGAACCCAGCCTTGTCTAATAAACACATCAAACTAATGGGTACCAGAGCCGTTCAGAAGAGTGTTTGTTGTTGGTGTTTAGATTTCAGTCAGAATTAATCAGCAGTGGATGGGGCCTGCTGTATTTATTAGCAACTCAAAGCCCTGTGATTTAATGCCAGGTCCCTTTGACTCATTCCAGGGAACGCTGGCAAGGTTGGAGCCCCGATACATGCTTCCATCCTCGGGTCTTACAAAGAAGGGGAAACACAGGGCCTGAAATCAGACCACAGGATTGGCAAGAATTTCCCGAGAGCCATTTTGGATTTAGCCCTGTGGAGCGAGCCTGAGAATAGGAAGCAATTGATTCCGGAACAGTGCAGCCTTTTTTTGTTGTTGTGTTTTTTGCCCGAGGGAGCCTTCAGCTGTGCAGATGGCTGGCTGGCATAATCCAGTCTGCCTTTGTCTTTCATTTTATATGTTAGGCTACCTTTTTCTCACACTCGCCTCTGCTTTTATTTTCTCTAAGCCTCCCAATCTGGGGGGCGAGGAGAGCTTGCAGGGCCCAGTGGGGGGGGGGGATGAGCCTGTCCATGCTTCCTCCCACAGATGTGCGAGTCCCGAGGACGTGGCTGGCCACGCTTTGCCGCGGCTTGTCACAGTCAGCACCAGGGTGTTCTTTGTGCGTGAAGCCTCCAGAGACAGATGTAAAGATTGATCTTGAGAATGCATTTTTCCAAGGCTCCAAAACCATGCCCACTCGAACATCGCCCTGGTGCTAGACAACAATTTTTCTCAAAGCGTTCCCATTTCTCCATTACAACAAAGTACATTTTTTACTGTTGCTGTTCAGGAAATTCCACAGCCCTTCGCCATTCCTTCTGTTTCCCATGTCTTGGGTCTGCCTTTAGAGAGCAAATTATTTATGCAAAGACATTATCTGAAAACTCTTCAGTGAAAACTCGATGGAGTCACTGTTACTCCACGGACCGTCTGCCTGTCTCCCTCGGAAGATAAGATGCGCCAGGGGCCCCTCCTACCACTTCCGGTGGGAAGAGGGCCAGAGCCGGCCTGATAAGCAGTGTCCCAGTTGGAAGTCCCTGCTGTCGCACACGTCCCTTCCCAGCCACACAGTTTTCTCTCTCTTGTTCTAGGTTGTCTTGTCTCTTTTCTTCTTATTTGGATGCAAAGTTTGGAGAACAACTATATGCCAAAAGTTTGTTCAAGTATTTCCATGTTAAATATCAGGACAGATCTCAAAGTGTTCTGAAACAGATCTGTACTTTCTTTTTAAAAAAGGAACCACTGAGACTGCTAATCACACGGCTCTGTTTTCCCTCTGGGGCTCTCCTGCCCAATGGCGTATCTCCTTTCGGCAAACGGAGCACTTTGTGGGAATGCGGTGGCGTTACTTTTTTTCACTGTAGATGCTCCACATGCAGAGAATGACCACCACAGAATTCACTGCTTTGGGACGGCGTGATAGTGAGGCGATGTCCTTGTTTTCTCTCCTTAACAATTGTCTGTTCCATTCATATGGGAGACATGTGCAAATAGTTCCTCCTTCCTTATTGTTAAGCAATGTGTGTGATGCGTTTCAGCTGAGAACTAAAGCAGTGCTGGTTCTTTAAACATTTGTGTGTGATTGGCAAGTGTCCTAATGTGTGTGTGTGTTTATATATGTGTGTGTGTTTTTTACTGTTGTAACCATTCTCTGTAAGTCTGCACTTTCTCTGGGAGGGACATTTGTTCGGGTCCTGCCACGCTTCACTTTCTCATGGCACCTCTCTCAATGGTGCACCTTGATGGCATTGCTCGTGCAGGGGAGCTCGGCTATCAGTGTTCATGTCTAAGATCAAACGCAGATATTTTGACTAAAGGTGGCAGAGGACATGCATGTGTCTCCCCATTTATTCCTTGAAATAATAAAAATGACAATGATAATGAACACTTAAGAAAGGCCATCCTCAGTGAACCCAGGCGGGCACAGGGCGCAGGTGCCAGCAAGATGAAATCAGCCCAAACTGAGATGGCGCAGTCCTCGGGCACAGGCCTGTGGGCTCTGGGGTAAGCCGAGAGCTTTACAAGTCAGGTGCCCTCTCCTGAAAGCGGCACCCCCCAACTTCTCCCCTGGGAATGGCCGTTGCGGGTTTCCGGTCGGCTGCAGGAAGGTCATTGGATTCAGGGTTACACGGGTCAGGGTGTAAACACAGAAGTAGGGCATTTGACCACAGCAGGCTCAGCCCTCCAGGAAGATGTTAGAAGGCAACGGACCTGCAGGGAATCCCGGGCAGCTCTGCGCCACTGTGCAGAAACCAGCTCTTGTCAGCCCGCTGCAGCCAGGTAGTAACGTTTTGAAATTTTGCAGGTCCACTGTTAAACACAGTTATTATTCAAAATTACATTATTAGCTGACCATAAATTGTTAAAAACAAAGGTGATACGTACTCAAAACTTATGACAATAGACATCGTATACTATTATCTATATTCTTGAGGTATTTACATCAGTTGCATCTGATTGGTGAAAATATTATACAAAAGCGCCCCATTGGGCATTTCTTCCCAGCCCTGTGGTCTGAGGTATCACCTGGGTAGCCTGGCATCAGCCACGTGGGGGTACTCATGTAAGAGTTGACCGTTGAATGCATAGACGGAGTGGAACAACAAATTGGTGTTTCTCTCTCCCTGATCCACCGCCTCTCAAATCAATAAATTAAAAAAAACGTGCTTAGATTTGTGGAAGGAGTATTCGATGAAGAAATTGTCGAAAGTCACGACATCAGGATGGGGAGAAACTATTGGCTTTCATTGTGTCCTCCTTTTGTGGATTGTTAAAACCTTTATGGTATTTACATTATTTTCACTAAATGTTCGTCAGGTCCTTAGCAACAAAATAAAATTTGCACGGTCAGTAATTTGCCTAACTCTTGCTCTCAGATTATACATCTGGCCTTGGACTGCAGACACGGCATAGAGTTTACCAAAGTTTTTTCACAAGAGAGCATGTCAAGTACGGTTTTTTTCTTTTATTCTTTATTAGTTGGAATTTCCAGATGGAATCACTACTTAATGTTCCCTAGAAACTTGATGGATCCAGTTTTAGTAGAAAGACCCAACACTCCAAAGGAATAATGGTTATTTCACTTTCATTAGCTATTCCCAACTTCTTTTTAGCTACTTGAAGAGCGTAACTACTCTATTGTACTCTAGTACAGCATCAAGAGGTCTCACTCTCCCCACCCTTTTAATTAGTTAGGATTCTTGACTTTCCTTTCACATTCCAATAACATGAAGTTTCTGAACAAATGCATGTCACCTGGCATGTGCATGTACAGTGTCTGTTAACTTTCTGACATATGCAGGTTGTTGGTTCAGCCTGACGGACAGCAAGTGAAATGCGTCTGGGAATATGGGTAGAGGGCCCAGCTCTCTTGCAGGAGGTCATGGGAACAGGTGCCAGGGGCTCACGATGGAATCTGTGAGGAGATGACCTGGCTCTGCACAAGGAATGCTTTGGACTCTTCTACGGGAAGTTCAGTGCCCGCAATGTCCCAGGTGTCATTCTATGAATTTGGGGGTAAATGGGGTACAAGCAACAGGAATGCTACCATACAGAGAGCAGAAGAGACCAAAAGTTATTGTAAAAGTTTGAGGGTGAGGACGAAGTTTGGTTATCAGTGAAGGATTTGGGAGACACATGTTGCCAAGTGCTCCTAGACCCGATGTGCCTGTTTTGTTGTGTTTTTAAAGAGAGATTTTGACATGTTACACTTGAATGTTGAAATTTCCCCTATCTTGCTCTGTTTACCTCGTTGACACCAAGTCTAGAACTCAGACAAACCCATGTATTATCTGGGGGTGTACTGACCATTGGGGCATTTACCGACGTGGTGGGGAAGAAGGGGGGACCCTCTGTTTGGGTCCGGGGATGCTTCCTCGGCTCTCTCTTCAGCATTCTCCAGCCTGGGCTAATGAGGTGCTAATGGGGTGTGAGTACCAGCTACTGGTCCAAGGCAGCTGGGAGACAGGAGGCTGAACAGTCTTTGAAGTGCGTGCCTGCTCCTTTGAAGTGTGCTTTGGTTGGGAAGATAAGCACTTTTTCTGTCTTTGGTTTGATGTCCTACACTCTCCCGCATGGATTCTAGGCCAACACGTTCGCTCTTTTTAGGTTGGATTTAGGGAAAAAACTGCTTGAGAGGGCTGGTTCCCAGCTTTGGTGGACTCATTTTGACTTGCCTCATATAAGATACCTCTAAATATTTGTAAACCAGTGTAGGAGACGTTTCTTTTGCTCCACCTGCAAGAGACAAATAAAAATATAAAGTAGACCACACGAAGGGAATATAAGCCCAAACACCACCTTCAACTTTTCTTTGACTGCCCATCACTCTCCCTTTCCCTCCTCAATACTCTAATTAAATAAGATCAGAACGGTCTCTTATTGGTCTTTTTATCCCAGTTTCCAGCATAGCCATTGGGAGATCATGAGTACGGACTGTGTTTAGTGAACCTGCGTGGATGAATTGGTTTATCACCTGGACTAAAGTCTTGAAGAAGATGATCTACTACACGATTATTATAACTAGAACTATTCTCAATTTAGCAGAAGCCAGTATAGGAAAATACAATACTTTCTAACTTATAGGAGTTTAGGTCTTGTACATATTTTGTTAGGTTATACCTAAGTAATCTTGGAGGAGTACATGATATTTTGTTTTTAATGTCAGATTCCATTGTTTATTACTAGTATATAAGAAAGTGATTGATGTTAGCATATTAACCCTGTATCCTTCAACCTTACTGTAATTACTTATTCATTCCAAGAGGGTATTTTGTTGTTGTTGATTCTTTCAGACATTCTATGTAAACAATCATGTCATCTGAGCACAAAGAAAGTCTACTTTTGCCTTCCTAATCAGTATACCCTCTACTTCCTCTTACTGCCTTACTGCATCAACTAAGACTTCCAGAAAATGATGAAAGAGATGGCAAGAGTGGATATACTTGTTTCTGAGCGTAGTGGAGAAGCTTCTAGTTCCTCACCATTAAATATGACATTAGCTGTAGGTTTCTTGTAGATGTTCTTTATATCAAGTTGAGGATGTTCCCCTCTATTCGTAGTTTGCTGAGGGTTTTTATCATGTGTTACATTGATTTTTCTCTATGGATTTTCTGTTTTTAATTTCATTGATTTCTCCTCTAATTTTTATCATTTCTGCTTACTTTGAATTTTCTTTTTCTAATTTCCTAAAATGGAAGCTTAGTTTATTGATTTTAGATTTCTTCTTTTCTCAGTTCTCTGCTAGGCATTGTTTTCATTGAGTCACACAAACTTTATTGTATTTTCATTTTCATTTCTTATAAAATATTTGCATATTCTATTGAGTTTTTTTCTTTGACCCACACGTTATTTAGAAGCATGCTGTTTAATTTCCAAGCGTTTTGGGATTTTCCAGCTACTTTTCTGTTGGATTCAATTTGCTAATATTTTGTTGGGTACCTCACAGCTAATAAGACTCAATCAACTTATTTCCTTTTACCTTGAACAGTTCTACCTGTATTATGCTCAACAAATAGGGTTTAAAACTTGATCCATATGGATCTTTATTATATTTCCCAGGGATTTCCGCCAGAGCTATAAACACTTAGATATTGTCAGGCTGACTCTTATTCCAAAAAATGAACGCCAATCTGCATTCTGTTTGTTTGCACCCATGGCCCCTCTTTACTTTATTTCGGTATTTCTGTGCCTTTTGCTTTCTCAGTGAGCTGAATCTCAGAATATCAGTGAGACCTTTCCTTGCCAAGGTCCACACTCCTGCTCTCTTCCTGACCCTCCCAGGCCCTCCGCCTTTTCCCCGTGTGCTGGCACCTCGGCAGCATTTCTGAATGAGGTCCATGTAGGCTTATGTGGGCCTTGTGTTGCCCTCCCCTACACTGGGAATTCCCAGAGGGCAGAGTGGGTGTCTTTTCATGAGTTTTTTCCCCTGCACGTCCTAGTGAGGTGACTCATGTAACGTAGATGCTCAGTAAGTCCTGGGTGGATATGCAATTTAATAATGTCAGTGGCCCATAAAGGCCATCAAGGCCATGTAGATGGACACAGAGTGACCTCAGAAGCAGTTCAGAGTGATTCCTCTTTGAGAGGGTTTGAGGAGGTGCAATGTTACACAGGTCCTCCGAAGACTCAACTTCCCATGGCAGCTACTAGGGTGTCAAGAGGATGTTGTGTGTGGTTGAGCAATTTGAGGGAAGCCGTGGCTGGAAAGGGAAAGGAACCAGCGTGTGGAGGGGCAGTAGGACAAGAGAGGACATCTCCAACGGCCGCTGCCCGCTGGTGCTCCTGGTAGGAGTTGGGGGTGGAGGGCAGTGAAGTCGACCCCTCAGAGAGCAGCCAGTGTTTGCGTGGGGAGCAATTTCTGACCAAAATAGAGAACTTTTTTTTTTTTAAAGTTCAAGCACTTTAAAAGCAACTGTGGGACGTTTTAATCATAGGATGGTTCTTTCTTTTGTGAAAGAAGAAGAAAGACATTTCAATTTTAAATTCAGGGGGTTGAAATGATTGTGTCATCTCAGCTACAGTGGAGCATGTCAATGAGGGGACATGTTTTCATTGTGGAAACTGTGACCTGAAGATGTAACATTTTAAGTTAAAAAAAGCAAGTGATTTCTGTTGTGGGTTTTCTTCCTCCACAGGAACACTTAGAACTTAGCTGCATTTAGAAATGAAAAGTAAAAATATCAAGCATCATATTCCCTGCTATCTCAGAAACAGGGATCTTATTGTGTGCACTGGGTTTCTTAATATGGTTAAGATGCACTGAAAACAGAGCGAAGCTTGTCCCTGAGGAGACGCACTTACCTGCTTACAGGTATCACGAAAAATTTGCTGGCTAGTTCATTTAAATATTTATGTCTTGAATATGGCAGTTAGTAGATGAAAAGAGATACTGAATACTTTGTGAGGTTCTTGATTTCCAGTTCAAGGCCCTATTTATTACAAACGTGTTCTCTACAGCTCATTGTACCTATCAGATGTTTGATAAAGATTTGCTGAATGAATGAATTTTAAGATGCTTGGACTATAACTCTGCATTTATCATTTCATGATGCCGTCAGCTGCCAACAAGTATTACTAATGATAATAAAGGTATTATTTATTAAAAGGATTAACAGAGACACTAGAAGTATAAAAATAATGACTGGCCTTCTTAAAGCCAACATTACTCCATGTTTGAATTAAACTGTAGTTTGGGTAATGGAGCGATATTCAGGACGGCGGCCTTTCCTGGAGAAATCAGACAACAGCCAGATAAACTCTGCCCAGACACGAATAAACATGCAGAACCGCAGGGCTGTAGAGACCATTAGCCCTGAGTAAGTGTTGAATAACCCCCCTGTCAGAGGCATTGGTTGCTCTCTTTACTTAGCTAATTGGAAGAACGTCTGGCGAGAAATGCATGTCGCCGACCAGAGACCTTTTCTGAAGTGATTTCCCACTTCCCTGTCATAACTGGAGGCCGGCTCCTCTCTTCCGCAGCTGGGCCTTACACGCATGTCATTATTAGTTTTTTTAGACAAGGGAATATGTGTAAGCACGTGAAATAAGGTATGCTGTTCATAGTTCCTTTGTAGATGCGCAGAATTGCTTTTTCCCTACAGATTTTTTTTTCAAGCCAAGGTGCTTTGTTTCTGTTGGTGGTGACAGTGGTGAAGCCTCATAGCCAGTGCCTGTGGCCTCGGAATAGGGTGGAAGATGACACAGAATTATCTAATGCAGACGGTCTGCGGACAGTCAAAACTAGTTTCTTCTTCTCCTATTGTGGCGTTCGTGTCCAGGGAAGCCTTTTGGGGTTGCTTCACTAAGTGCGTGCTCCCCCTCCCACCCCTGCGACAAAGCTGTTCCCTTAAACAGAGCCCCCAACTTCTTCCCGCTCAGAGGCCAGGCCCCTCTTCCAGTCCTGCCCTCGATAGGACTTGCTGGCCTCAGTGCAGCAGCTCCACTCTCCTACCGCTCAGGGCCTTGTCCCCTCCACTGTGAAGTGGGGGAAGCTGCACGGGGGCTGACTGAGGGTCACCGAGGCGCAGAGAGGGCCCTCAGTCCCGGAGGAGTCGCCAACGCTGGCCAACCGTGAGAGCTGCGGTGGATGTAGAGCATAGCGTACACAGCAGTAGGTCTGGTTTTTGTGGGCGGTTTGGGGATAGATCTCGTTATAATGCCACCTCCTACAGGATGAATGGAAATCTCTTATTGAAGCACCAAGACAGTACATTACACGGGCTATGCACCTAGTGGACTCTCTTACAAGGAGTGCATTTCCTCTGTTCTCCTAACCCTTCGCCATCTGGCCCTTGCAAATTGTTACACAAACCTCTACACATGCCTGCTTCTTCACTCCTTAGTCTTCCTTCTCTGGTTTCTAGCTATTGATATACGTTTTCCTTGTGTCAGACTTAACATTTTCTAATATTGCTTCTTCAGGATGCTTATTAACTTCTATTCTGTGTTTCCGATCCCCTCTACCCAATCCAATAAGGCTGCAGAGGGGGCAGAGTTAACATTAATTTACAACCAGCTGGCACCTTTGCTTCACCCTGCTCTTTCTGAGGTGGTGAACTCGCGGCTGTCCTGTGTGTTGGTGACAGGAAGGCGCAGTCAGGGGACCAGAGGAGTGGTGTTTCCAGGTGCCTCCAATACCCGCTGGATCACACCCACGCTCCTCGGCGTGGTGCCCGTGTTCTCTGAGGCACAGGCCCTGGTGGCCTCCCCAGCCTTACGGATCCACTTTCAAATCTGTATCCCGGTGATCTGGAAAGGCTTGCCATTGCTGGCACATCCCACCCTGCTTTGAACCTGTCTGCCCTTGCTCACAGGTATCATAATTTGAAAGGCTCATCTGTCCATCTGCCCCTCGCTGACTGCATGCCTCTGGCCCACCTTCAGAGGCCGGCTCGGGGACCGTCTCCTCAGGGAAGCTGCTCGGACAGCCTGTCCCTTCTTCGTAGTGGACTAAGTGCGCGTGTTCCCCTTGGGGGCACACACGTCGGGAACAGCTTTGTCATTAAGTCCTCCCTTACTTTGGCATGATCTCTCTGTGGGTCTGTTTTCTGTGCTGGACCAGAGAGCATCCGTCCCCGTGTCCCCACCCTGCATCAGGGTGCGTGGCGCCGTGTGTGCAAGCCAGAGTTCCCTGTGGAACTCTTCAGCCCACGTGCCCAGGACCCGTGGGAGGGCAGTGGCCCTGGGATGAGGTCATGGTCATCCTTATTTCCTGTCCCAGCGCTCGCCCAACCATGGCCTCGGCATTGGAATTCCTTCCAGACCACTGAACCAGCCAGGGAATCTAACCCTTGCCCACTCTGTGGTCTTATTCCAGAAGTGACTGTATTTTCTGACTTGGAATTCGTATCTTTACATTATTGGTGAACTTTTCCCTTCTGCTGTAATGGA
This sequence comes from Sturnira hondurensis, assembly GCF_014824575.4. Classification (NCBI taxonomy): domain Eukaryota; kingdom Metazoa; phylum Chordata; class Mammalia; order Chiroptera; family Phyllostomidae; genus Sturnira; species Sturnira hondurensis. Next base: position 26,213,943 of record NW_028082759.1, on the reverse strand, counting down.
GCTTGTTTGTGAACAACATGTAGTTCCCATCCAGTCATTCCTTTTACGGAACACTTATTAAGATGACGGGACTTTCTAAACACATGAGACAGTGCCTGTGCAATGCTTGAAACAATACGGGCCAGGGAGCTGATTTGCTCATAGAGGAAACCCGCAGGCACATAATAGAAAGCCTCGCAGTGGGAAAACCAACAAGCAATTACCTGAGCGGCTTCCTGTGGGAAACTCAGCCTCCTGCCACCCAGGGCGAGGACGCCTCAGACTCTGCAGGAGGAGCTGCGTCCTCGGAAGGAAGTTCCCTCATGTGTTTCTCAACAAATGCACGTTTTATTTTCTTGGGTGGAAAACTGGATGTCTTTGTTCAAGTTTATGTTCCTCTTGCTACTTTGCTTCTTTTGTTTTGTTTTTTTAAAATAAACATTAAATATGGAACTTTAAAAGGCATTCTGGAAGATTGAATGGTGGTTGTCACGGGCTGATATGTGGGTAGACAGCTGTGGGTTCAAGGAACATCTGGAAGGTTTGTGATGTGGTAGTTGCCTGCAGGCTCTTTCTCTGGGTTTCAACATTAATCAACGACTTGTAGAGTTTAATTGAGCCAGGATATATTTAAGTTGCAGATGTTTATTGTCATTAGTCTGGTAAAGATCTTATTTGATGAATCTGTTCTTGGTTTTGCTCTGTTTTACAATGCGTCTTACATTGATTTGAAGCCTCTAAGACACCCTAAGAATGAAACTTTGGAATAAATCGTATTTGGAAATATCAGTGAGAATAGTTTCTGCAGCTTCATCACATGAAATAATTGGCATATGGAGCCCCAGTAGATAGAAGGCTGTTATGTGAATTGATAATTCATTTTATCTAGTTGATAAAATAGTTTGTATCATCTGGGGCCTCAGACTCAAAATCTGGCTTTAGTGTTTTCATGTAGGAGAATGATCCATTCATGTTGGAATTTCGTAGGAAATAATTCATTTAAATGAACAATTCACAAGTTTCACCTTCCCTGGAAAGGTGACATAGAAAATTGATGTATTTTCTATCATAATGATGGTAGTTTAAGCCAAATAGTTTAATGAAATTTCAGGTTTAAGGAAAAATGGCTGACCTCCCAAAGTACGTATCTGGTACATGAATTAGAGACACGTTATAAGGCATCGTGTCCTTTCCAGCCTGAAATGACTGTTAGATTTTGACAAAAAGTTTTTATAAGTCTCATTTCCTAAAAAAAATTTTCAAGTAGCTACAGAAAACTATCTTACTAATGTCGAGGTGAAAACACTTTGAGGGATCCATGATTATTAATTATTGTTTCCCATCACCTGGTTTGCTTCTCATACCCTGTTGGTGCTCGATAGAAATAAAGTCAGGCACCGTCCCAAGGACCTTAGAGGCCGAGGAAGGCTCGTCTTCTGCCACGGCTCATAGAGATCAAGAGGCACCGTGGTCCTTAGGGACTTGCGGGCTGGCAGCGACGGGGGTGGTTCAGAAATAGCAACGTCGAGTTTCAAGTTGGAGATAGTGCGGTTGGCATTTCTGTCCCGTTGGTGGGGGATCTGAAAGCAGTTCCGCATTTCCTCAGCAGGAAGTCGGGCTGCTTTGTGATGAAAGCTGATAAAGACAAATCCTAAACAGGGCTTCCTGTTTGTTTAAACCTCCAACCCAAGAGAAAATCGCTTCCAGTCGCCCGGGGCGAGCCTGGTAACACACTGCCTTTGCAGATTGCCAGCAGGCCGCCAGCCTGCCCACGGCATTCCGGTCACCGTGAAGGAGGAGACACCCGAAGGCGCAGTGAGGATCCCAGTGGGTTCTCCCTCAGAAGCGCAAGCTGGATGCCCTTTGAACTTAGCCTCTGCCTCTGGTCCTTCTCTCTTCAGCTCACACGTTCTTCATGAATTCATGGGGATTGATTCCTGGCTGGCTCCGTGGACGGTCTGAAATGGGCTCCTCTGATGCGTGTAGAAGGAGGAGACACAGTTTCTGTCCTTGGAGCTCATTCTTACTAAAGGAAATCAAGTGCGAATAGAGTCGTCCCTTTAAATTCAAAGGCGGGGATTCCGAAAGAATGGTTAGATTATTTTGCTTCTAAGACCAGTACTTGTGCAAAGTGCGGTTCTTAATTCTGTGAGTGATTTCAGGGATATAAACAGCAGAAAAAAGAAGAGACACTGGGGAGGGGAGCAGACACCAGAGAAAGACGCGGGTGCTTGTCCTCGGATCCTGGGACGGGGAGCCGCGTCTGGGCAGGGGTGGCAAATTAGGAAATCGGTCTCAGCTTTGTTTATACAGGAAAAATTTGATTTAAAGACCCGAGCTAACAATCACTTACTATTACATATTAGGACTGGTTTGACTGTTACAAATTTTTTCCTAATATTTTTTATGTTATAAACTTTATGACCAGTATTCATAATTAAAAAAGAAGACGAATGGCAAGATTTGACACCCGGAGTAATTTATTCTTAGAAGATGAAGGATGAAATTATGTTGAAATAGGCATGAATAATTACAACGTCCTTACTATTAATTAACTTAACTAATGCTAATAGCTCACATGCATTGAACTTGCAGCTCCTCACTCCGCCCCCCTCCCGGGAACAACCCTCTGGTACAATGGGTGGGATGCGTTTATGGAAGAAGGAACTGGGACAAAGGTTAAGGCGTTTCTCCGTGATCAGCGTCAGTGTCTGTGCCTTGAACTTCTGCTTGAGTCCTTCCTTCTAAAGAACGTTTTGACTTCCCTGCTTTCCCAGTTTTCCTCTGCTTTCATTTCCTTTTCCTTTTCTCATTCCCATCCACGAATTTTCTCCCTGACTTCCGTTCTTCATAGCACACCACTGGTTTGACAGGTGGGCCCTGATTACTTTGGTTGATGTCATAGTCAAAGTCCAGGGCGTGGGTGACAGCACTTTCGCTGTTGCTGTTCAACGTTGATATGAATATATTGGACACATGCATTTTGTTTGATCAGAAGTTGAAGTAAATACCAGTTGAAACTTGGCGTGATTTTTTTTATAAAGGGGCAGAAGGGATGTGAAGGAATAAGACGTTTGTGGCTTCACCCATTTGTGTGTACGCACAAACACACGTGCATGCGCACACACATACACACACTCTGGTTGTCCTGGGGAACAAATGACAGCGCTTCTGCCCATAAAAGGTGGGCAGCCTGTTTGGTCATGTTACAAAGAGCCAGCTAATGGCCCCCTACACACTAACTGTCGATCAGAACACAGGGTTCCATGTATTTTTTCTGTCTGCCGTGTCCACCGGACCCCACTGTGGCCACAATCTGAGTTCTTAGCCTCCTGAGGTGCACAGGTCTTCTGGCAGGAAGGCCTCTTTGAAAACGGCGCTAATGACAGTCCGGAGTGAGGGCGGGACTGGGCCCTCCTCAGCCAATCAGACCTCAAACCCAGATGCTGTAGAGGGGCCCCCTGTCCCAGGCGATGATCTCTATTTTCAGATGGAGCCGTGGCCAGCGTGGAGGCCAGGCTGCCGTGGGAGAGAATCTTCTGAGTGACAATTTCACTGGGAAATTACACTCGGCATGGCCATACAGGCCATTCAAAAGATGGATTGCCCTAGTCAGACCAAAAAAAAAAAAGAAAGAAAAGAAAATCTCACAGTGTTCTACTTGTCTCCATAGTGCTTCCAAGGCCTTGTTATTCCAGGGATTATGTAACAGTTTGGCATCCGTGAGTTCTCTGACAAGGTCCGGAATCTCAAACTGTAAAATCTCCTGAGCTCAGGATGCAGGAAGGATCCAGTCGGCGGGGCAGGCGTTTGCACATCGCGCTTGACCCTCTCCGGTCAGCCGTTCATGGTGTTGTCCAATGTGGAAACCCGAACCCAGTAAATTCCCTTCTGGCCATTTTGAATGATGTACCTGAAGAGGTTAAAAAACGTGCATGCCTGTGTTTTCATGGAAAACATTGAATGTATTTGTTAGAAAGGATGTAGCAATTTGGGGGTCCAGGGAGGGGTGGGTTGGCATGGGACGGGTTACAGGCCATTGCAGGTACGTTATGAGAATATGGGTAAACACTTACATATTTTTTTATATACTGGGGACCAACATACAATTTGGAAAAAAGAGTCCTGCTGCTAAAATTGTTTAAAAATTCAACACAGTAAATGAATATTTGATACCATGGGAAATATCTACTTTCTTATATAACCTCAAGAGGAAGAGCTGATTATGAAACTAAAGATGGGATTATAAAGATGGAATCAGTTCTGTAACAAGGAAAAGGAAAGCAGAGCAAGACAAGGAAAAACTGAAAAAACAAAAAGGTGGAATGTATTCTCAAGATTTTTTCATGCGAGCTAAAAACTGGAAAAATGCAAATAAGATGTGTGTGCTGATCTACTCGACCAGGCCCTTGAAGGTTGCAGAAGGACAATGTGCTTATTGCTGAAGGCATCAAGAATCTACATTAAAAAAAACCAATGCAACATGTGAGCAGGAGGGGCAGTTGCCTCAGTATTACTGGGCTATCTTATCAGGGCTCTAGGTTTTGGCCCTCTGGGCTGCAGAGCCCAGAGCCCACTGCTCAGAGTTTCTGGGCCTGCGGTCAACTGAGCGCAGGGACTGGCAGCCCCTTGTTCCGTCCGCATTTGCATGGCGTCTGAGAGCCATTCACAGACCATGTGAGGTTGGCCTGGGTCTGTCCGGTGCCCCTGAGGGTGGGAGACGCCCCCTTCAGCAGCACCCCAAGGAGGGGCCCCTCGCCCATCCTTTCTTCAGCCCGAGAAGTCACACCTCACAAGGGGGCAGGCCTTACCATCCTTTCTTATCTTTTACAGAAAAAAAAAAAGAATGGAGGCATTTTGTAATTCTAGTCAAAAAGCCCAGGTCATCTATATTTAAAAAGAAAAGCAAATAATGCAAATGCAATGTAGCATAGGCCATTAAAATGTTTATATTTCCTGGAACTTCAAGAAAATGAATTAGTGTGTAGAAAATAGTTTCCTAATTTGACTGCAGGTTTGAACCTTAATCTCATTTTCCCTGAGATCTTCACATGCAAAACCTAACTTCTATTTCTTTTTAAAGATTTTATTTATTTATTTTTAGAGGGAAAGGGAAGGGGAGAGGGAGAAGGAATATCAATGTACAGTTGCCTCTCATGTGTCCCCTGCTGGGAACTGGCCTGCAACCCAGGCATGTGCCCTGACTGGGAATCGAACCGCGATCCTCTGGTTCGCAGGCCCCTGCTCAATCCACTGAGCTACACCAGCCAGGGCTAACTTCTATTTCTTGATCTTCCAAAGGTGTGATGTTTGAAGACTCAGTTTGCGCAGCATCTGGGTGGCGCAACTGGTGGCCCAGCTGAGCATCATCAACGACAACAATGGTTTTTACACCTCACAGGTCTCCCCTGGATCCTGAGAGATGAGGCTTTGGGTGTCTGGTCTAATAGTCAGAAAGGAAAATAATCTGTCACAATAATAATGATAAGCATGACAATAAATGTAATAACATAATAATAGTACTACTAAAATACTCTAAATTTTGTGTACCTTGTAGACAAAACAAAGGAGGCACTACAGAGGATCATCCGCATTTTCTAAGATGTTTGTATTTTAGAAAATTGACATAAAATTGATGGGAGACAGTCCTGGTAAGTGGGATTTGTGATCTATTGAACAAAACCTACCCTAAATGAATCATTTACACTGACTGACTGATAGCATGAAGGTTGGGGCTGCCAGCTGATAATATATGTTATATATTTTGTGTAACTTTCGTGTGGTTTCACATACATTACTGTGCTCCACGTCTATGGCCTCATTTCATTGACCTATAAACCCTGTGGGACAGGTCAGGTGCAAGTCCCACAACAGGACACAGATGAGTGAAATGAGATCTGGAAATCCGCACTTCAGTCACGCGGAGCCCGGCAACCTGCCATCCATCCAGGGCTTTGGGTACCCAGCTGCCCGCTGCTGAGCGGGCTGCCCCCCTTCCCCAGTGCTCTCGGATTTGGTGGGGATGAACCAGGGTCCGATCCTCATTTCCAGAGTTAAGAGTCCATCCTTTTCTGAGCCCTGTCTTCTTCTGGCGAGGAAACCAAGATCCAGGTGAAGAGGCCATGCTGGCTGCAAGCCATGGGCTCCTGCTCTGCCATGCTTATTGACATCTGGTGGCCCAGAGGAAAACATGTCACTGTAAAACACAGCTGAATTCAGCTACATCTGCCCCAAAAGGAGGGAAGTGCTTCCTGGTGGGGGGCGGAAGCTTTTTGTTTAGAAAGGTTCCTTGTCGTGTCCTTTGGAGGACTAGGCCAGCCCTCCCCTCCGTGTCCCCTGACCGTGACGAGGGGTGGCTGGAAGGTCTGAGCAGCAGGACAGCTGGCAAGGGGTTGCCCGAGACGTGCCAGCCTGTGGGTGCGTCATGTGGGCTGGTGGCAGAGTCCTGCTAGGAGGAGGACACGTCGGGATGAGGATTAATTCAACGTGCTGTGGTGGCCACTCCTCTGTGGGCCTGCGGCCTCAGTGAAATCTGCCAGACTCCCCAGGGCCTTCGGTGAGCCGTGTCCCTGGAGGGTGGGGAGGAACTGGAGAGTGGGCAGTGGCTTACCTCCCAGAAAGGCAGCGTCAGGGGAGTGCAACGCTGGTCCCTGGCCTGCCTTGTGCCTGCACGGTGGGAGCAAATGTGGGGGCGGGGCGGGGGGAGGGGAAGTAGAAGGGACAGAAGTGGAAACGGTATCTGGACTGAGAGAAAAACAATCAGATTCACTTTTATGTCTTCTAAGCCCTTTTATACTTAGTGGAAAAAATGAGAAAGTGAAAAGGCATTGTTTATAATAATCGTTCATCAAGTTTTATCTCTTCCTAGATTTTCTGTTTCCAGAGCACTCTAAAGCCGCCGATCTTTTAAAACTAGACTGTTGGAAGAGAAGGGAGGTTTCTTCCGTGAGAGGGTCTGTTCTTGACACGGGTTTGCCTCAAAGGCCTGAAAGAAAGGCGTGGGTTCTGCCCCGGCAGCAGGGCTCCCACCCCCACGGCGACTCTGGTGGGTTTGCGAGAGGCTGGCAGAGGTTGGCAGGCCCAAGGTTGGGGGTCCCAGAGTTCAGTGTCACTGGAAGCTGGGGACTGTGCTCTGTCTGGTCACTAGCCAGGCACAGGGGACACTGAGAATCCATTGGCGTGGCCCTGGAGAGCGTTCTCACGTCTGGTTTCAGGGACACCGAGGTCCCAGAACCTCCCGGACATTGGGTCATCAGCCCTTTCCTTCCTCCATCCCTCAGGAAGTTGGAAAGAAAACAAAAACAAACAGAAAAAATTTTAAGAAGCACCCAAGTTGCTTATTTCATTTTCCATTTCCTTTTACAACACCGTTTTTTTGACATTCCTGGGAAATGCTGAAGTCACAGATCCAAGGGTGTTGAGATGGGAAGTGTGACCCTGACTCTCATCTCCTCTGGGTCTGAGGAGACTGGGCCATGAATTCTGGTCTGATTCAGCTTTCTCCTTAAAAGGGGGACTGTGAACGGCAGAGCAATGAACTCATGAACTTCTCTGGAAGGCAAAGAACAGCGCTGACTGTGTTACCTTGAGGCTGTAGTGAGAGAGCTTGGTAAGGGGGGCGGCTGGGCCCTGGGAAATAACAACCCCTCGCTGCTCCGAAATAGGGGTCGGGACACGGGCCCCTGCTGTGGGGCCACCTCCTCCTCCCCTCTGCCTGGCCGTGTCCCCAGACACACAACAATTCCCCCAGTGGGTCCAGGGATCAAATGACCAAACTGCTGAAGGATTAAGGGCAATTCTATCCCCTTGGCTTGGACTTTGGAATTCTCATTAAAGTGACCTTGGGGGTGGCGAGAAAGGAATTTGGGCAACAGGAATCAAGTCCCAAGTGTCTCACCTGGGAAACATCGGAAGGTCTCCTCTCAGAGACTTCTTTCTGGGCCTCAAGCCCAGCTGTCACACGGTTTTCCTGAGCATTTCTCCCCTGGGATCAGCCTCCAGAAATGTGAAGAGTGAGGAGTTTTGAGGCAGGCAGGATGAGGGGAGAAAGAAGCGACAATGAGCTACAGGCAGGCCTGCTTTCCCAGGCCCTGCAGCGGGTGGAGACCGACCTCCCCGCTCTTCTGGTGCCTGGGCCCGTCCAAGTGTCCTGATGGCTCTTGTGAGGACAGCCGTCACCATGCAGAGGCTGGAGCTTGTCGTCCGGGTGTGGGCCGACTGGCTGCAGGCCTGAGACCTAGAATGGTGTGAACCGGAACCCGGGGCGGTGGGGGTGGTGCGGAGGGGAGGTAGCAGGCTGGGGAGGAGAGGCAACATGGTGGCTCCCCAGGGCAGTTTGAGAAAAGAGAATGGATTTCTCAGAGTGGCTCCTACGTCCATGGGCTTCCAGGTGGGCTAAGCTGAGGGGCTAAAACCGCAGCAAGACCCTTTCGCAGGGTCACTAACGAACTCCATAGACTAAGGACAGGAAGTGCTAATGGCTAGACCGGCGACGGAGTTAAACAATAGGGTTGGGCAGAAATGCAAGGAAGCTTCGTTGGTCTTTATCTGTGCCCACTGGCTTGATCAGCCCAGGCCACCGTGACAAAATACCTTGGGCTGGAGGCTTGAAAAACAAATTTATTTTTTCACTGTTCTGGAATCCAGAAGTCTTAGATCAAGGTTCCAGTGGATTATATTTTTGATGAGAGCTTTCTCCCTAGTTCATAGCTGGCTGCTTTCTCACTATGTCCTCATTCGGCCTCTCCTTGGTGAGTAGGCACAGAAAGAGAGGTGGGGAGGGGGAGAGAGAGAGAGACAGAGAGAGAGAGAGAGAGAGAGAGAGAGAGAGAAGTCTTCCTCTTCTTATAAGGCTCCTAATTACATCATATCAGGGCCATATCACTATGACCTTATTTAACCCCGATCACCTCCATAAAGGTCCTATTCCAAATACAGTCACATTGGAGGTGAGCACTACATTTTATGTGTGAGTTCTCTCAAATACTTGTCTGATCCTTGATTTTAATATGCGCAGGGGCGACGTGAAGGAGTCTAGTAGAAAGTGTCACCGAGATGCTGAAGGAGTCGAACAGACATTGCAACTGATGCCCCCCAGAGGAGAGACGGGGCTGGTACTTGGAGCCCTGCTCCTTGAGAAGGGCTTGGTAAACACTTTGGGTTTCTCACTTCCTAAAGGGCCATACCGTAGGGGCAAAGACTAAGCTCTTTAAGGAATTCGTCTTAGTACAAAGGGCTAACCTCAGACAGACATGCCCTAATGAAGTCTCCACATTTATGGACGTTCCATAAAAGAAGCCTTCTCAAATTGAAGTTGTTGAACCAGCAATTTAACTGCAAGCTAGAACAAAAATCAATACTCTTCAGAGGAATATAATAGAATCCAGTGTCTTTTGAATGTATCATTCACAATGTATCATATGCTATAAAATTTTATATATCTGAGAACAAACAGGGAAACATAACTTTTAGTCATGGGAGAAGGCAGCTAGTACAAATGGATTGGGGGGACACAAACATGGGAATTAGCAGGTAAGCACTTTGAAGCAGCTCTACGTGCTCAGGGACTTAAAGGAAAAGATGCCCACAATGAGGGAGCAGATGGGGAATCTCAGCAGTGGAATCGAAACTATGAAAAAGAACCGAGCATTGACTCTAAAGTGGAGAAATCCAATAACTGAGCACAAGAATTCAGTGGTTGGACTTAACAGCAGACTGAAGACAGCACAAGGAAGGGTTGGTTCAATGACCTTGGGTACAGATGAATAGAAAATACGTATCTTGAAAAACACATAGGAAAAATGCTGAAAAATAAACAGAGTCTTAGCTACCAATAGGGCAAAGATTCGGCAGGCTTTCTGCTCATTAGAAAAGACCCAAACTCCCCGAGTTTGGGGGGTTTGTGCTGTTCACAACCTGCTGCATGAGCAGTTGCCGCCTGGCCCTCTTCGCATGGGGGTTCGGGCTCAGGGAACTGGCGCGAATGCCGATACTCTGGCCACTATGACGGTCGTGAGTAACGAAGTCCTTCCTGTCTGGCTCAGGAGTGTGGGGTGTTCTGCCAGCATCCATAAACTTGTCATGGGTTACGTTGTTTTGTTGCAAGGGGCTAAAATTTCAGACCCTTTCCAGTCCTTGACAACTCTCTGGCCACAATAAAATTAAAACTGAATGAGTAACAATATAATGATGAAAGTCCCCGTGTATTAAAAAAATTTAAAAAATTTTCTAAATGACTCGTGTTGAAGAAGTCACAAGGTAAATTAGAGAATGTGCTCAACTAATAAAATATGTTAAAATAGTAGGGGACAGTGATACCACATTGTACAGAGAGAAACTGCTTGCTCCCATATTTACAAACAAAAAAAGATTCTTAAAGTCAATGATCCAGATTTCCACTTTAAGCTACAAAAAAACCCCCACCTCATATTAAAGCCAAAGTAATGAGCAGGAAGGAAACAAGAAATGTCGGAGCAGAGAGCAATGAAATATAGAACAGAAGAGCACAGGGGACTTGGCAGATGTGCTGAAGTGAAGGAGTTTGAGATGGGGAGATTGTCTTGGATTATCCGGGTGGATCCTAAATAGCATCCCAGGAGGCATCACTAACTGTGGGGCGGGGGCAGTGGGGGAAGGGGGTCAGACATTGGAGTGATGTGACCAGGAACTGCCCAGGAGACAGCTTGCAGCAGAAGGGGCCCCCAGAAGGAGCCAGCCCCGCCGACACCCTCGTTGTGGTCCTGTGTGACCCATTTCGGGCTATGGCTTTCCGAAGCTAGAGAATAGATTTCTGTTGTCCTAAACGGCTGCATTTGTGGCGATGTGTTCTGGCAGAAGGGAACACACGCAACCCCCCTGGCAAGACTGAAGGAAGCTACGGATTGGGTGGTTTCGGCGGTTTCAGAGCTCTCTTCCGGGCATCCCCTTGTTCCACGGGATGCGATAGGCTTTGCGTTCAGACAGCTCCTGTGTCTTTCTGCTCCCTTCAGTCACGAGCTCCCCAAGGGTGAGGTTTAGTTTTCCTGTGCCATTGGTCACTCACCCAGTCCTGCCGTTCTGTAGCTGGTAACCCCGGGCAATGTATTCTCAACCTTTGCACCTCAGTTTTCTCATCTCTGATATGGAAAAATAGAAGCTTCTAATGCTGTTTTGAGCATTCGGTGAGCAAATGTGTGCAAGGCCTTAGCACAGACCCTGACATGTAGCAAGTGTTATGTAGCCGTGAAGGTGTTTGGTCTCCTTTCTCCTTCTCATGTCGAATGGGAGCATGCGTCGGAATTATGGGTCAACGGATTTGACATGGCTTTTCCGTAATATCACCAATGTTTTGCTCTCTCGGAACAGCCAAGCCCACAAGCAGTTAGAACCACAAGTTATTAGTTAACAGGCTTTCATTATTCATCTGTTACCTGTGCTGCAGAACCAGGAGAGAGCCCAGACTATCTGTAGATAAAGTTAACACCTGTGCATGCAATGGTCCCAGGTGGGGGCATGTGACAATGACTGCCCGGAGGTGGCTGAGTCTCTCGTTTCTGGTAGAATTGATGGGTGGTTCGCCCCATCCTGCCTTAGGGAGAGTGAGCCTCACCCAGAGCAGGGGGCGCACCAGTGCCCAGGCGTACCCCCACAGCTCAACTGTGGGTGAAGTTGGGACTGAAGAGTGTGCATCTGACTGAGAGGTAGACTGACACCCCCAGGGTCTGTCACCCTGGGGGGCCATGAGCAAGCACCTCCACAGTCCCTGAGCCGCCACTAGAGGGCGCAGCATGGACACAACTATGATTACACTCAGGAGAATGACCCGTTCTTGGTTCACCTAAGGCTGGATTGGAAGTTCCTTGAGGAGGCGAGAGAGTGGCTAAAGAACAGGAATGATGGGGGGACCTAGAGAAACAATAGCTATACTAGCTACCATTTACTGAGCGCTGATTAAAAAACAGGTGTGCGTTAAGCGCATTGAATCCTCACAGTCACCAAGCAAAGAGCTGTGTGGTCCTCACAGGACAGACGAGGAAATGGAGCTGAGGCCGCCCAGCCTTCACCTGGAGGAGCTGGTGCTAACTCAGGGCTGTCTGAAACCTAAGAGCTGCTCCCTTGCGTGCTCCAATCTCAACCTGGTAGCTCGGTGCGGAAGGACTCGGCTACGCACGCTGGGCCGTGTTTCGAAAGTCAGACAACGCTGAGATGCATCTGGGCCTCCTTGCCGGGTGATTTGGACCAAAGGTTGCCGTTACAAACTCTCAAGCTGCGTCTGTGGTCACGCAATGGGTTTATGTGGAACCTCGTTTGTCCAGAAAAGGGGTCTTTGCTGGAAGAGAGAAGTTAAAACAAGAACCCAAGAGACTCTGACTCCGATTTTCTTACGGCTGACGTGGATTCTGGAGGCGTGTATTCACAGAGAGTGTGAATGTTAGTGAGTGCGCTCTAAGCTTGGAGCATCGAACTTGGTACCACACACACTTATCCAGAGGTGGTGTCTGGGGTGGGGGTCATAGCGGCTTCCTCTGTGGCCGTGAGCACCTAACTGTCTCACTGTGTTGCATGAGGAAGTCTCTGGAAGGGCAGGGTGGCTGGAACAGGGTATCAGGCAGAGATGAGGATTTCCTTTCTGTCAAGTTTTTATCAAGATACTGGGTTTGCCAAAAAGTTCGTTTGATTTTTTTTCTATACGATGGCTCTAGGAGCACTTAGTTGTTCTGAACTTCGTTTGAAAAAATTTTGCTAGATTCTGCTTTGACAGCTGTCCTACCAGTGTGTATTTAAAAAGACCTATCAAAGTTGGTGAATTTTTATTTAGTCATTTTAATATTGAAGATGGAAGAAAATACAAAACATTTTTGGCATTTATGCTTTGTTATTTCAAGAAAAATAAAAACACAACGGAAACACAAAAGAAAAATTTTCATAGTATGTGGAGAAGTTGCCATGACCGACTGAACGGGTCGAGAGCGGTTTGTGGAGTTTTGCACAGGAGATGTCCTGCTGGACGATGCCCAGGGTCGGACGGGCAAGTCAGGGCTTGGTAGTGATCAGACTGAGACGTTAATTGAGGACAATCAGCGTTCCACCATGTGGGAGAGAGATGATAGCCTCAACACACCAAAATCAGTAAAGTTACTGGTGGACATGAAAAATGTCTTTTACTTTACGGAAAAACCATACGGACTTTTTGGCCGGCCCAGCGCTTTCCTTTTGACTGAAACGCTCGGGCTGGTTGAGACTGTCTGCAGTCACCCTCCGACGGGTGGGGGGGTGGGGCACACCGTGGGCTACACCTGCCTTCATCACATGGGAGGCTCTACAAGGAGGGGAACAAGCACTTTTCGAAGCTAATATGAAGAAAGGGTTTTTTTGTTTATTTTAATCAGACAGCAATGACTAGAAAGACTAGTAACATTCAGAGCTGATAGAAACGGAGAGAAAGGGGCACTCGCGTGTTGAGAGAGTTGTAACAGCTAAACCTTTAGGAGGCTACTTCTTAGGAGCTATTGGAGTTCAACATACTCATTCCCTATGTTCAGTTATGCACTTCGAGGAACTGATGTTGTTTTTCCTTGACTTGTTCTCAATTTCAATGGAAATGCTTCTAATGTTTTACCATTTAAGATATCTTTTGCTGAAGTTTTCTTTTTTAAAAGGAACTCATCATTTTTAAAAGGAAATATATTTTATTCTTAGTTTCTATTATCAATCAAATTTGAATTTTATTGAGTTCTTTTCCAGTATCTATTGTGATGGTTATACTTCTTCCCCTAAACCTATTGAAATAATGAGTTTTATTGATAGAAATTCTAATGAAAAATTACCCCAGCCCTTCTGGGATAAACTAAACTTGATATAACCTTTCTTTTTTTTATTATTAAGTTTCGTTTGCTAATACTTGGTTCATCATTTTGCGTCAACATTCATACATGAAATTAGCCTATAAAATGCCTTCCTTTGTTTTTGAACCAGGAATGTAACATCTCATTAAATGAGTTGAACGCATTTGTTTTTTAATTTTTTTCTGAAAGAATTTATATAATATTGAAATTATCTGTTACTTGAATGTTTTGGTTGAACTTCCTTATAAGATTTTCATTATTTTATTTCTTTTCCTCTGTGGTAAAATTTGACTTAATCTCTTTTCTCCTCAGCGTCTTAGTGCTTTACACGATTGCAGCTTTCTCTTTAGACATGAGGAGTTCTGGTAAAATATCATTTTCTACGAAGTTGTCTATACTATTTTATCCAAATAACAGGCTTTTTCGTAGTATTCTTTTTAATACTGCTTTTTATTCTTGGTGTTTATTTGTGGCTCTCTTTCCTTTCTTTAGTTCTGTCTTTTATCTCGTCAGTTTTACAAAACGATTATATATTTCAGGGCTCCTCCTGACATTTGTGGGGTTCACTGTGAAAGTAAACGAATGGAGGTCCACATAGAGTGTCTACGTATCTAAAAATTGCAAGCCAAACGAATAAAATGCTAATTAAAATATGTGGTAGCCCCCTCCCTTGGCAGATATACCTTCATAACAACCAGGGACGTACCTTTGAACTGAGCATTCTCGGGACCCTGGAAGCCCCCCGCAGGCATCTGGCCGCACAGGAGGTCTGGCGCTGGCCTGTGGTCGTTTCCTTCTCCTTTTCCCCTCTCCACTTCTGTTAAAAAGTGACTGTAAACTAAGGGCCGTAAATAAGGAATGTTTACATTTATGATGTATCTATACTATAGAAATTTATAAGTTTGTCTTTAAAAGATGAGGCACCTCTATAAACATTGACCAGGAAACACGTGAATGATGCATTAAATGAAGAAACCGTGTTGAAAAACCATGTAAAGTATAACCCCATTTTTGTAAACATTGGGTTTGAGCTGTTTGTGGATGCGGTTTCTAGCAGACATCGTATAAAAGGAAGTGAAACTTACGGAGACCTGGCCAAAGACACTGATCTAGTATCTACTGGTGCGCAGGTTCAGCCAAAGTCTGGGTGGTGGTAAGAAGGCTGTCCTGGGGGAGCAGGTGCCAGGGGAAGTGTGGGGGGGGTGCGCCTGGACCAGAGCCATGGGGCTAATCAACACTTAGAGACAGATAAGGGGGGGTCTTGCGGGAAACTTAGAAGGGGCTCCTGGGGGCGTGGAAGAAAAAGTGACGTTGCTGAGACAGAGAGAAGCATCGGAGCCAAGCATGGCCAAGACGTCTACCAAGATGTGAATCAAAAAATCTTCACTGTTTTTGTCACTCCAGATCTTGGCAAGGGCAATTTTATTGTGCGGGCAAAAACCGTTCGATTCTGGGTTGAGGGGTAAGGTAGGGAGAGGAGGTGGTGAGTGTGGCTGGCTTTTGTAGGGGGCAGCTTTGGGAGATGACAGGAACAGTGGATGTTAGTGGGGGATGTGTGTGCTGGGAGTGGGCTGCTCCTTGCAGTGTTTGCAGCTGGACGATGGCTCAAGTAATCCTGGGGAAGGGAGACCCTGAAGCGCTCCCGTTGAGGTACCTCCGGTTCAGGACCTCACCAGTTAGGAGGAGGGACCAGGGAGCGGTTCTGAAGAGCCACTCAGGCGTTTGGTCTTAAAGTAAGACTTCGAAGTTGTTAAGTGGGACAACAATCTCCAAGTACGAGAACTGTGACTGCTCAGAGAAAGCTGACTGTTTAGGCTTTACCTCCCCAAGGAGAAGAGGGGAAAGGACTTGGGCTGCACCATGGGGAATTTAATTCAGAAATCAAGACTTCCTGACACTGTGACTGAACTTTCAAACCGGTGAGAGAAGTTGCTCTGAAGTCTCTTCGTGGGGGTCTCAGGACGCTCCTGTCCATGGCTTTGCAGTAGGACCTTGAGGAGTACACCCCGGCAGCCCCGACCCACCCCCTCGGAGGGGAGCGGCTGGGCGCTGGCTGCTGTAGCTGGGGGACTGCCGGGCCTCCCCACAGCTGGGCGCCTCCCCTGCCAGGAAAAGGAGCAGACCTGACACCCTGCGTAGGTTTGGGAGCCCCTGAGGGCCTTCTCTGAGTCTCAGACCCCGAAGCTGCTCACAGTACCTCCTGTGGGCTTCGAGTTTATACCGCAGTAAACTTGAAAAATCCATGTGGTGTGGGCTGAGTCTAGAATTCGGGAATGAAAGAGAATTTGCACAGAAGCAGAGGCAGAGTGGAAGTCTCAGAGTACTCGTGAGGTTTGGAGGCCCCAGACCCTTTTCATGTCTCTCTCACGTCGACGGAATGGGGGAGCAGCTCATTGCGGGTGGTTTGTGTGGTTTATATCTTATTAGTCATCTCGCAGTGCTGCGGGATTCAGGCCACTCCCATCGCCAGTTATACATGTACTTTTGGTGGGAAAAGAATATAAACCAACCACACTACCTTTATTCAAACTCCCTTTTATGCTGTTAAAACTTTACCTTGTATAGAAAACATTTTATTACTCTTTTAAAAAATGTATTTATTTGAGGGAAAGAGAGAGAGAAACAGAAACACTGATTTGCTACAGTTATCTGTGCATCACTGGTCGATTCCTGTGTGTGCCCTGAGCCAGGATTGAACCCACGCCCTCGGTGTCTGGGGAGGGTGCTCTCTAACCTACTGCACTACCCGGCCAGGCCCCTGATACGCTTTGAAAAGAACGATCCCTTGAATTGCCTTTACAGTGACATTTGTATCACCTTTTAAAGTTTCTGTTGGTATATAGTGATTACATTTATAAAGATCTGTGTGAAAATGTATTGATATAAATATTATTAAAGTCAAAACAGGAAAAAAAGAGAATCTTTCTTACTTAATGTATGTTTTGGTATCATGCCGGTCCCCAAGTTTAAAACTGTGGGTAGCTAGAAAGGATGTTGATTTTACTTCTAACTACACAAATTGTTTTTGAACCAGCAGTAAACAGGATAAGTAGCTCTTTTCCTGACTAGCTGTGCTTGCGTGTTTATCCTCGGGCAAGTTTCTACGCCATCTCCCTTTGTAGACTGATCGTGTGTGTGAGGTCGTTACCGCGGGGCCTCGAGCAGACTGTGGTCACCAGGAGAGAAGCTTTGTCTCTCACATCTTTCGGTGTGGACACCTCAGTGCTGCGCACCTAAAAAGATGGATGCCTTGATCGATTTTCTCGTAGTTTAACTAGGATACACCTAACCGATATACATTTAAATCAACTAATTTCCGGACTAGAAGCTAAATTGATGAAATCAGGGTTTTCTCTAAGAAGTGGACAGTTTCCTTACCTTTACACTCAGTGCAGGGAACTGGGACCAACAACATCGTCTGTGATTGTGTCTTTGTTTTCAGTTTGGGGAAGATTTGCTTAAAGCAGAGCAGATTTCAGAATGACAAAACAAGTTTGCTGGCAAGTCTGCTATCAAGCTTTCTCTCCCTTGAACTTGACTCTGTGCTTTGGCTGCATAAGCCAAACATATGTTCCCATCCAATCTCGTCTCGCTCGGAGTGATTGTCCTTATTTGTCCATAAGTTTCAGAACTGCTCTCTTTTTTTCTACTTACTGTGAGTGTTTAGCTCCATGTATTTCAGGGGCTACAGGCACCCGAGGGAGTTGGGGTTGACTCACGACTTTCCTAGCTGAGAAACAGGCCATGCTATTTTAGTCATTTCTGTTGGTGGCAAGTTGGATGCCAGCTGTTTCAAAGGATCAAGTATCTTACTCCTCTGGAACCCCGTGCTGTGTAGATTTGTTTTCTGACATAGATGGTGGAAAAGTCACTTAGATGCCCATGCACCATAGTTTAAGCAAAATGCTTCCTGTTCACTGCTGATAATTCCAGCAATCTCATGTTTTTCATCTAAAAGTCTTTAGCATACTCTATGAGCACGCTTTGCCTAACAACAAAATGCTTTTGGTTGTTCAAGTTCTATGCACTTACTGAGATGGAAAAACCACCCAGTCTCCCCTCCTGTTGTAGGAAAAACCTGTTGTTTTCTCCCATGTTTCTCGTCCCTGTGGGTTCCCATCATTACTCACACAGGACACCTCGCTTCTGACACTCTGGTCACCAAATGGGAGGAGCCTCTTCCTCCCACCAGCAAGCCACCCTCTGTGACATGGGCTGGGTGCCCTATGGTTCCACCTTTTCTGACCGTGTCTATCTGAGGACCAAGTGTCAGACCCTGCGGATTCAGAGCTTCGTCCCACAAGACCCGCCCCACCCCCATTTCAGATGTCAGTCCTGGGCCCAGTTCATTTGCTAGAGCAGCTCACAGAATTCACCAGCTGATTAAAGGATGTGACAAAGCACACAGAGACCTAGGGCCTAGGGCCTAAAGCACACAGAGACCTACGTCTGGAAGGGTCCCGCAGGCAGAAGCTTCTGTCCCCAGGGTGCTGGAGTGTGTCACCATCCCCCAAAATGGGTGTGTTCCCTGAGCTGGAAGCTCTCTAAACTTCATACCTTGGGGATTTTACGGAGGTTTCATCACCTAGGCCCAATCCATCGTTAGTTCCGGTTTCAGTCCTTCTCCCTTCTCAAGTGCGTGGGGGGTCCAGCTGCAATTCCCAGCTTCTAGGCAGGGCTTGGCCCTTCCGGTGGCCAGCACTGTCTGGGATCCCAACCGGAGTCTCCTCATTGGAACAAAAGATGCTCCTATCACCCAGGAAATCCCAAGGGCGTCAGGAGCCCTGTGCCAGGAACTCGGGTCAGAGACCAAATGTTAGAACATTTATCACTCAGAAAATTACAAGGGTTTGAGACGCTCTGTGCCAGGAACCAATATATGTATTTTCTGTTACCTCACATTTGTTTAATATAACCCATGGATTCAAATGTTTGGCCTGGACAGTGAGCTCTTTTAGGTCAAAAATAATTTCCTAAAAAAATTGTACTATAAGTTAAATTTTTAAAACTATTTCAGAGAATCATACAATTTAAGCAATAAGCCTAATTTTTTGCATGAATTCCTTCTGCATTAGTTGAATAGTTTTCTCAACGCTTCTGTCAGTGATGTGAATCACTGGATTCCCAGTTATTTGATAAATGTGGAGCATAAAGTTTAATATATTTAGGCTTGACAAAAGTCATCCAACGAATGAGTCATGGCAAGAAACGTCCAATACAAATAGGACATTTCCCCTAAATTCTGATTAAGAAAAAAGAAATATGTGTTTAATATTTTTCAATTATTTTAACAGAGAGTCAAAACAACATTCTAATCAAATATCAGAGTTGGACAGTGTCTCGAAGTGACTAGAAACTGGGAGTTTTTAGCCCCACCCACCCTCATACTCTTGAGAAGAGAGAAGGCAGAAAACGAAATAAATGATTGATCATGTCTACATAAGGAAACCTCCAGAAAAATCACAAAAGGATGGGGTTTAAAGATTCCGTCTCCAAGTCTTTAACTTTCAGATGAGAAAGACAGACCTGGAGAGTGGACCTGTTCTGTGCCTATTCATCCACCCGGGACGTCAGCCAGTCACATCCCAGAGAAGCCCCGTGCCAGCCCACTGCGCGCACGCAGAGCCGCCGCCACCCTGGTCCATATGCCAGGCGTTGCCAAGTGCCAGACACTCCGCTCCTGTTTCATTCAATGCTTACAATAATCCAGCGGACCCAACATCGCCATCTCCAGTTCAACAGAGAGAGAGAGAGCGAAAGGAAGGAAGGATGGGAATTAGAGGGCTGAACTTATTTCCTCAACCCAGTCTCCCCGACTTCAAAACCCTGTCTCTTTTCGACTACTCTGCCATTAAATAACGGTGCCACAGGGACCCAGTTGTCAGGTGTGGAAGGTTTAAAGTCATGGGTGACAAGATCAAAGCAGAGCTTTCGGTGGAATGATGCATGGGGGTGTGGTTCTGGAGGGAAGAGACGCCTTTCTTGGTGTCTGGTGGGATGCCTTGGAATGGAGAATGGAGGAGGTCTTGCGCTTTATGAAGGCCTTCTGCACGCGAACGGTCCTGATGGTGTCCTCAGAGTCTCTCTCCTTCTGCCCCTGCCATCAGCTCAGGTTCCGAAGGAGGAGGGGAGAGGCAAGCAGGCGGATAAACAGGCCAGGGAGCTGTGCGCCGATTCATTCCACCAATCGTCGTTGAGGAGACACGTGTGCCAGACAGTACGGCTGGCCTCATTCAACTTACATTCATGTGTGCCTGTGCATGTGTTGTGTGTGTCTGCGTGTGTACCTGTGTGTAGTGTGCACATAAGCAAGGATCTTTATTTGACCAAACATCCTTTTTCACAGGAAGAGCTCCTCACATAAACGAGCACATGTGGGGAATGCTGATTCATATTTAGACATATTTCGTAAAAGTTTCAGCAAGTTTCTGCTCGGTTCAGAGACTCAGAGCTTGCGTCCGGGAGACACTGAAGCCGAACTCAGATCTCATAGTGGATCAAAGGCCTCGTGGCACTAAATGACCATTCGCAAAAATATAATCTCTAAAGACCTGCAAACTCTTCATTTTTGTACATGTCATAACTTTTTTTTTTGCTGGATAATTCATCCTGTAGAAAGCTGAACACTCCAGGGTACAGGAGGAAAAATGTGAAACAGGACTGTTGTTGGGGAGCAAATGGCCAAACAGGGCGAGGAAGAAACCTCTTGTTTTCTTATGCTTGGAAATAAATATGAAGGAAGCTCTTAATCAGTGGAAGCCTGTCTTTTCCTCCTTTTCTTTTTTTTCTTTCCTTCCTTCCTTCCTTCCTTCCTTCCTTCCTTCCTTCCTTCCTTTCTTTCTTTCTTTCATTCTTTCTTCCTTTCTTTCTTTGTAATTTCTTTCTTTCAAAGCTGTGGAGATATTTTAAAAAAACAAAAACAAAAACAAAGTCCATCTGGAAACATTTTGAGCTAAGGCACTGTAAAAAATGTGTTGGATGATATATTGGAAGAAGAGTTGGTTTAAAGTAACACTAAAACTCAAAATGAGACAGTTTATGTCTCTGTTTTATGTCTGGAGGAAAGAAGTCCAAGGCTATTAGCAAGGGTGTGCTCCTCAAAGCCCTCCGGGCTCTAGGTGCCTCCTCATTTGGTGTTTCAGGACATGTGACCTCTCCCTTAAGGTCACCACATGGTCCAAGAAGGCTGCTTCAGCTCCAGCCATCATGTCTCTTTTCAGGTAGCAGGAAGAAGGAGAAGGAGGGAGATAACCTCACCTTCTCTGTTTAAGGCTAGTCACCATAAGTTGTACATATTACTTCTACTGACATCCCTCGGGCGAGAATCTAGACAGTTGGCTACACACAAATGTGAGAGGCCAGGGGAAAAAGAGTCTTTATTCCCAGTAGCCAAATGCCTGTCTAGCTGAGGATTTTGTGACCATAGAAAACCAAAACACAGACGGTGAGGGACAATGACAGAGACTTGGCTGCTGCGGAATCTTCCCCAGCCACAGGTCCCACATGCCTATAATTTAAATGCAGAATGGGCATGACTTCACGACACCTATTCTTTCCAGCTTGTTCCTGAGATGCAAAAACACCTCTTCATGCTCAGAGACACCATGTGGGCAGAGACTGGCGCTGGGAAGAAGAGGCGTGCCATGGGTTCGTGGCTCGCTCCAGGTTTTACCAAATTATCACAGAAACAGCGGCATCACTGCCACACGACCCCTTCCCTTCATGAGGACACCTTGCAAGTCCTGTGACAAGTGAGGTCCCTTCAGGCACCTGGAACACTGGTGCAGCTTCGCAGGACTTGCTTCAGAAATGGTTGGGACCTGCCACTGAACCCCTGCGGCCCGACCTCTGGGGGATTTTCCTTCATGCAGTTTTAGGAGGTGTCATCCGCCCAGGAGGGGAGACTCCTGGCAAGCACCAGCCTTTCTCCTTCCAGAACCTCACTGACCCAGCCGCTGCGAAGGGGCCAAGTTTGTCAGTGGGAAAAGAATTTTCAGAAGAATCATGAAGTAAACTGTTTTGCCACACACTGAATATTGACCCTTCCTAATAAAAGTTTCTTCCATTTTCAAACATGGCACTGAATCATCTCCCTAGATAATTAACATGTAGAGAGACAAGATTCAGGAGGTCCTTAAAAAGGAAAACTTTCGTAGACTTAGGCACACCGGGAAAAGTGAGTCAGAGAGAGGCGTCTTCAACTCGTGATCCTTGGAGCCTGGGACTGTTTTCCCCGAGGTCTCAGCCCAAACAGGGGTGCCGCACAGTCGGGGCTACCCATGTCGATGAGGTGTATTCGTAGGCATTTTTCAAGTTAAATATTTATTACTACTAGAGGGTAAATGTGTTCCTCAACTATTTTTTTCTCCTTGGTCTCTTCTCTCACCCACTTAAAAAATGATCCAAATGTTCCACTCCCTGAGTGTGGCAAGACGCAGAGCAGAAGGAAGGAGAGAGGTGGTGGCCGAGGATGCCGTCGCTGACCTGGTGGGGTGGCACTTCTAGGAGGGGACGGCGCTCAGACGCAATGCCCTCCAGGTGCCCTTGCCGGAAAGACACCCACCACCCTGTGGAGTGTGTGACTGAGGTGGAGACAGCAATCCACGTTTCCACTGGCCACTTTTACACGTGGAAAGATTTGGCTGGACCCAGTTGGCTCTCGGGTGTTGGTCAGTTTTCTGAGTTTTCAAAGGTGCTACTCGTTACTCGAGGAGTCTGTGACAGCCCGTCCCTCGCCCTTTTTTGCCATCCTCTGCTGGTTCCCAAATTTGGAACCGTGACCACAGTCCAGCAGAGCGTCCTGTGTTGTCGTCACAGGCTGAAAGAGGAGAAAAGAAAACGTCACAGTACAGTGGGAGAGTTTTTCTTCCTCCTAAACATTGTCCCGTTGAAAAGAAACAACATTAGAAATAAAGGGACCAGAAGATAAAGAAACGTGTGTCCGGGAACCCAAGGGGTCCACTTCCTCCTAAGGCACCTGTGTCAGCGAGTGCCTGCATGTAGAACATGTTCCTGTCCCTTCAAGGTCATGGCTTTCCTCCAGCCTCCTGTGTGGGACCTAGTTTCTTCTCAGGACGATGTTTTCCATGCTGTTCCTGGTATTTCCAGTGGACGAGAATCACCTGGTACCGAATTTGTGGCTGGGCTGGGTGGGGGCGCAGTGGGCCACAGCTACCTGAGTGCCCTGAGAACATCGCTGCTCCTGGAAGGTGTTGGCCAGTGGGGCAGACCCTGGGCTTAGGGACAGTCTCAGCTGCTGATGGCGGGGACCTGGGGACCTCACGAGGGAGTCGCCCTGGTCCTTGGTGGTCACAGGATGGCACTGTGCAGAAAACGGAGCACTCACCACACTCACAGCCTGGTTCGAGGCGGAGTCCCCACCTCTCGGGGCCGAGCAGCTGTGCCCAGGGTGGAGGAGGACCATGTCCTTTTGAGGCTTTTCACCACAAACGGCACTTTGGAGGGACTTCAGCAGTGACACCCCATTTTCCTTCGGGGTGGAGTGCATGTTTGTGTGGACTCTTCAGACAACGTGTGTGTGATGGATTCTGAAAAACACGTAACGCCCTTTGTCCGGGGCGTGCTCATCCTCAGGACACACAAACTCGTGCCAGAGGGTCACTCCAGGCAGCAGTGGGGCGGGGCGATGAGGACGAACAGGATGGCGGAGGAGGTGGCAGGAGGGACTTGCCACCGGTGGGTTTTGGGCAGACCGAGGGAGGTGTTTGAATTCCTAGTGTCAGGAGGCGCTGGATGTCACAGGTGGGAAGGAGACAGGGTCAAGTCCAGAGAGGAGCACGAAGAGCAGGAATGCGGCATCACTGAGACATCGAAGAAGCTGGGTGAGACTCTGGCAGGCCTAGGGGTGGAAGCACGTGGGAGGTGCCGAGACAAGCTGTCGGCAAAACAGAGGACGTTTCCAGTTGTCCCTTGTAAGCACTTGGACGGTGAGTGTGCGTGCTGCCAGACGGAGAACTGCGGATGTCCCCTCCTGGCTCAGCGACGCCCCGGGCAGTCGGCCTCTGGGGAGGGCCCACGCACATCCACCTGAAGGGGGCCCAGGCTTCACGATGGTCCTTCATCCACTGCCAAGTGGCGTCACTTTACCTAAACTTTGCCCCAGAGATAAGCAGGGGATAACTTCAAACCATGCTCCAAAGTCACAGGAGTGGTCAAGTGACATGTTTGGTCACAGCTAAATGTGACCCTACCCACAGCTTTTGGGGGGATTAAATAAGAAAGATGACTACTAAAACTGAAGGACCCAAACGGGAGAGGACACTTTATTCAGTTTAGCATCTTCTGTGGTTTGTAACATAGCGTCTCCCTGAGACAGTTAGATAAATCATGCAGAATTGGTGTGTGAGATAAAATAGTAATGAAATATTGTGGTCAGGAAAGAGTGATGAAGATAAAGGCTGCCCAAGGCTGACATTTCTTAATGGCATTAAAAAAGATAGTACAGCTTCAGGTAAATTTCTTAAACCAAATCAGCGGAGTGTGGCTGGTAGGATGGGTGTGTACGAGAGCGCTCTCTCTCTGTCTCATCTTTATATGTATTTTCAGGAATGCTGACAAGTGACTAAGATAAGAGTAAGATGAGAAGCTTGCCTGGGGATCTGGGGGCCCAAAGAAGGGGTTGGCAACTCAGGCCTGATGTTGGGCATCTTCCCTGACTGGGTCAAAACCAACAGGGGCACAGGCCACGGCTGCTGTCTGCTCTCCATGGCTGCCAGGAGGGTCCAGGGCCTCAGGCAGCGCAGACCTAGAATCTTCTCTCCTTTTGCAGCCTGTACGGGGGCAGAGTTAGGTTACTTGGCTGGCCACACTGTTCCCTGGGGCTGCGGCCTCTCGAGTGCTTTGCGTACTTGACCCTCCCTGTTTCTCCAGAGAACCATTTCTACCCCGAGAACCATTTAACCCTCCTTGGAGTTCCTGCCTCGGAGAGTTAGGTGAGTTGCATGCGTTTTTAAGGATGAGCACTCACTGCGCACTGTTGTGGGCCCTCTGCCGAACTCTGGGCTGTGGCAGGAGGGAGAGTGTGGAGGACATGACTCCCCAGTGACTGGCCTCGCATATGTAACAGTCAGGGACCCGCAGCAGCGGAAGAGCTGGGCAGGAAGGAATTTCAGGAGCGCTGGAGTCAGGGCTGTGACAAAGACATGTTTCGATGGAAACCGAACATGGTGGAGACCAAGTTTTCGCGGGCTCTGGAGCCTGTTTTTTTCTGTGCACCTTTCTTGCTGCTGTTGAAAGCAGTAGGGACGACGGCTGGGGCTGACCAGTGCCCTTACTCCTTCCCCACACGTGTTCTCTCTGAATGTCACGAGGACACCCACATTAGTGGGAAAAGGCCAATGAGGAAATTCTTGGACCCTCCCCCCATGCATACTGTTTGCATTTCTAATGAGGAAGCCATGGTGACAGCGCTCACCATGCAACACACAGTGGATGCTAGTGGAGTATTTCACTGGCTTTGACCTGGTTACTCTTTCTGCGGGGGTGGAATGCACTGGGTTGTGATTTTTGCATCATCTCCTGTGCTCCATCCCAGTTCCTTGCCTGCTCACGGACAACTTACGCAGAAATATGGGCTGCACGCTGCTCTGCTCTTGCATTGCGCCAGCTTGGGGAGTTTTGGGGAGAGCGTCCACAATCCTCCCATCAGCTCAGTGGTCACGCCCTCGGGAATTCCTCTTCTTTACTCCCAAAGGTGAGTCTGAAGGCCGGCCCCTGACTGTGGGCATGTCGGCAGCGTGGGCCTACATGGTCCCTCAAAAGGAACAAAGTGCGTTTTCACGGACACCTGAATCGTGCAGGACACTTGGCTTTATTCCTTAGTTGGGGCCCACTTGACAATGTCTCCGTTCTGGGGGTGTGGCTGGCGGACGTGCACTGCATGTCTCACTTCCTCGCCTTCCGAAATCGAAAGGGGCGCGACAGCATGACCGGGTGCTTGCAGTGGCTGACAAGATCCTCTGTCTGCGCCTTCGCCACAGGGAGGGTCACCAGTGAATTACACCTGGGCATGTTGGCCATTGTGTGGAGTGTCCCTGCGTTTCCCTTTTGGCTTTGTAACATGATGCAGAGGCAAGGAATCAAACCGGGCCCACGCAGGGTCCAGATCCTCGGTTCTGCCAAGGCGGCTCCAACCCGGTGTGAGCGTTGGAATCAGAAAGCCCCCTTGCGAAGTCTCAGGCAGCTGGGACCAGATGCGGGTGACAGAGCAGAGCTTGCTCCCAGCCTTGGCTGTTTCTACTCAGCTCGACACACTTCTCCCATCACGTCGCGGATCAGATAGGAGCAGAGGTGCCCGCAGACGCCCCTGTGGGTCCTGCCATCAAAGAGATCAGGAGACCGGCTTACACACCTAACGCAACCGTGTCCCACGGGGGAACAACTCGCCGTGGGGCTCAGCTCCGAAAAGTGCAGCCGCCTCTCCCCCCGCTGCGTCTGCAAATCCCTGGGGGTGTCGGGGTCTAAGGCAGAGCCGGGGCAGCCTGCAAGTGGAACAGGTTCCCCGGGGATGGCGATGCTGCGGGTCCGTGCGCCACACTCGGGCTCCGAGGAGCTAGACCCCGATGCTGAAGCGCCCCAGGGGTCAGGCCTGATGACAGTGTCGGGAAGTTACTGTTTCTCTGGTCCGTGGGGACAGCTGCCTTCTGGCTCTTGGCCCCCTTTTACGCCTGTGCTGTTGGCCAAGAAGAGGACCTGGTGCTGACAGGGGGTGCCAGGGCCAGGCCGTGGTGTGGAGGACAGGTCTCGGGGAGCTGGGGGAGCCAGCGCTGCACACTCCCATTCTCTCGGTTCCTCAACCCCTATCATGAAGGCATCGTCTATGCCAATGGGTAATCCCATTACCGTGGTAGTTAGATCTTAGTTCGGGTTAGTTTCCCCAGTGGGTTACTGCTAACTGGGGGCTTCTGTGGGAGAGACGGGGGCTGAGGGGAGCCTGGGGAAGGAGAGGTTCGGGGCTGGCACGGGAAACCCTCCCGCATGTCCCCTTT
This sequence comes from Sturnira hondurensis, assembly GCF_014824575.4. NCBI lineage: Eukaryota > Metazoa > Chordata > Mammalia > Chiroptera > Phyllostomidae > Sturnira > Sturnira hondurensis. The sequence continues at coordinate 26,187,134 of NW_028082759.1, read as the reverse complement.
GTGCCTCACTTCACGTTGGACACGCGGGGCAGCAAGAGTGTGTCCGCCTGCCACCAGGTCATTCTGTGGCATCAGATGAGAGTCCCACAGTTTCATCTCCCGCTGACACTGCTCACCATATCCCACGGGTCACTCACTGGCTGGAAGTCGGCTCTCGGATTTGGGTGTTTATACTGGTTTTATAGCAGTGCTACAGGATGACTCCAATGCTTGAAAAGTGTGCAGTCTCCCAGAACCCTTCGGAGGAAAATACTAACAAACAGGTTGTGGCCATTGCTGATGCTCAGCCTCAGTGATCTGTGCACAGAGCAGTCATGGAATCGTTCCAGCTGTGCCAGAATTTCCCACTTCCAATGAGCTGATTTTTTTAAACAGTGAATTTGGAGAATGAGAAGCTTGGGAGGGACTGTGGGGAAAATAATAGGTGCTATGTGCTTATTAATGTTAAATTATTATGTTTAATCATTATAATTACGTTCATGCTTAACTTCCTTAGGATGAAAGATGAGGCAATCTAATGGCATAAGATTTAGGAGATTAGGGCCCTGATCACTATTTGAATTTCTACTATTTAATTCCACCAACTGTATCGCAAAGCTTTGATTCTTGGTGAACATGGTCCATGATCCCTAGTAACTGTCTTAATAATAATGATTAAAAAGTGAGAGTTACCATTTATTAAAGATTCACTGTATGCCTAATACTATATTAGGCATGTTAAATCTTAGCCCATTTATAGCTTTTTAAATAATCTTTACCCTGTAAAGTGTTCAGTATAATGGCCATTACTTACAGCCTGCATATATATATATGTGTGTGTGTGTGTGTGTTTATATTTATGAGCTAGCTTCTATGTATTGTTTCTCTGACCTATTCAGTAGTTCAGCAAGTAGCTCTAATTTCCTGACACCGCATTTTGCTGAGATTTCATCGAGTGTCTTGACGGGGTCCAGAGCATGTCAGTCACAGTTGGACAGTTGTGACCCTCGGGGAAGCCGAGCCACCAACCCCGTCGTGAACCCTGTGATCAAACACGCACATACAAGATCTCTCTGCTCACGGGGTGGAGAGAGAAGTGAAGACAGCACTGTCGTTCTTGTCTCTCAGACCCCGGCCGTGGGGCATGAGACAGGGGTCCTCTGTGGAGCCTCGGGGCTGACTGGCGTCCTCAGCAGCCCCGGCCCTGGGAGCCCGGTGCCTGGCCTTCCACCCACACTTCCTGTCTCTGTGTTGCCTGCGAACTCCGTGTGGAACTCTGTTCGGTTATTCTGTGTTAAACTTGTTTGAGGAATGTTGGTTTGGGTCTTCTGGCTGGTAGCTTACTCCTGATACTTCACTTTGGTCAGAATTTTAAAACTCTCCTCATATCGAAGGCAAATGCAATGACAACTTTGATGATAAATGGCCGAATGCTTAGGTGACAGGTAGGCCTTGTAGATATCTGTTATTGAGGATTTAATAAAATTCCCTGTAATCATATTGGCAAAGCAGTTTCTTAGGCCCATCTGCTTATTTATTAAAGTGATTTTAAAAATATATTGAACCGGATGGTTTAATTAAGTAGAATTTCACCTGTATTGGACTATTTTTTAAAAACTCTTGAAAAAACCTCTCTTTATTGAATTTAGTGGGGTGACATTGGTTAATAAAATTATATAGGTTTCAGGTGTACATTTCTTTTCTTTTTTTAAAAAGATTTTATTTATTTATCTTTAGAGGGGAAGGAAAGGAGAGAGGGAGAGAAATATCAATGTATGGTTGCGTCTCGTGGGTCCCCTGCTGGGTACCTGCCCACAACCCAGGCATGTGCCCTGACTGGGAATCGAACCGTGATCATCTGGTTCGCAGGCCCGCACTCAGGTGTACATTTCTATAGTTCATCATCTGTATATGGTACTGTGTGTTCACCACCCAAAGTCAAGTCTCAGAAATCTTTGGGTTACATAAAGATTTCTTAGATACAACATCACAAGCATGATCCCTAAAAGAAAATATTGATAATTGGTTTTCATCCAAATTAAATACTTCAAAAGAAATCTACCCTTCAAAAGAAACATTTAAGAATGAAAATACCAGGAAAATATTTGTAAGAAACATATTCAGAAACAACCCGTTATCTAGAATATATAAAGGACTCTCCAACCCATAATAACTAAACAAACAATCCAATTAAATGAAATGGGCAGATGTTTAACCAGAAACTTCACCAAAGCAGATATGGATGGCAAATAAGCCCATGAAAAGATACCGACTGTCATCAGTGGTAGGAAAACACCAACCCACTCGTACACTGCTGATGGGGGTGCAAATGCCACAAGCACTTCGGAAAACTGTTTCTTATGAGGTTAAATGTGCACTTACCATAAAACCCTACAGTTATGCTCTTAGGTATTGAAAAGTGAAATAAAACCTAATTTTCATACAAAACTTGGGGCTGATATGTTCTCTTCCAATGAAGGTTTGCGGCCCAGCCACTGGGGGAGGTGTCCATGGCAGCCTTCATGGCCATGCCCTTCAGGGGCTTCCTCAGCTGCACAGAGACACTGTGCTGAAGATCACTCCCTTCCTGGGTGGCCCCCACCCAAGGGCAGATCAAGGACCCTCCTGGGGAAAGTCTGACAGCCTGATTTAACCCTAAGCCCCAGTGGAGTCGGCGGATGCTCTCATCAGCCTCTGGCCGACTCTGAGACGGAGTCAGAGCATAGCACGTTTATTCCGGCGTGGGGACACTTTCAGCGCATTGTCGTTTCCTCTGCACAGTAACTCCCCGAGGTTGGCATGATTGGCTCTGCTACACAGCTGTGCACCTGGGACGTGGATTCAGTGACCAGCCAGAAGCCGCACGCCCCGGCCTCCACATTTCGGCCTGTTGATCCACCGATCCGTGTGCTTCCCAGGGGGTCCCGTTGCCTGCCAGAAGGATTGCAGGAGGCGCACAACTGCACGCCTGGGCGGTCCAGGTGGGGATGACTCGTGTGCCCTTGCTCAGCCAGCAGCTGTTTACCAAACACTCACCAGAAATTTGGGGGCTACAGAAGGGAGACGTGGAGTGCCAGATTTGCCATCTGCATTGAGGCTTTGTAGACATGGAAAGAATCTTGTTTCTGCTGCACAGGGTCATGTGACCAGTCTGATGTCAACTTGGACAGCGTCTTTGACGATCAACATTTATCAGTCACCGTCTCTTTCTTGTTTGCTAAATTCTTACTCCAGGATGCTTATTCGTTTTAGAGAGAGAGGAGGGGAGAGGGAGAAAAGGGAGAGAAACTTCGATGTGAGTTACATTTTCTTGAAATTATAACATTTAATTAGAGACTAAAAAAATGAATGGGATATGAATGTGAAACAAAAAAAGTATTGATTTGAAAGACTCAATAAAGATGAATACTAAAATATGTTGCTAAACTAGTTGCAACAAAGACAACTATAAAATAGTGGAAGACGTTGTAAACGTCTAGGAAAGGTATTTACCAATATTGCTTCTCAAATTATGTAAGTTTCCACTTTTCAGAGAACAAACGGGAAACTTCAATGATGTGTTTTGAGTGTGGCTTGTGCTGGAGGGAAAAATTGGCTCAGCATCAAAAGATTGGCAAGTAAATACACGTTTATATGTTTTGAGTTAGAACAAAATATTTAATCTTTAAGGTATGTATGTATGTATCATTTTTTTATGATTCCCTGCTTTAACCAACTTGTCCTATTGGCTGCAATCGCTGTGAAACCAAGATTCTTCACCGTGGCCGTGATGACCATGTATCCCCAAAATAGCATCTTTCGTAAGGAGTATGTGCAATAAAAATTTATGAGGAGAATGAATCACCCCAAAATGTATGAGATGAAAATTATTTGATGTGACATATCATGTTGATTATGAGCAAGCACCGCGTGTCAGTCTCTGTAGGATCCCCAGTTCGCTTCACTGGGGACCATGTTCAACCTTCCTGCTTCTGGAGGGAATGTCGTAGCCACTCTTCTGAGTCCAGACAGTGGAACTACTGAGTCGACTTGGCTCTTTCCCTTGTATTAATTTTCCAGGACACATCTAAAATAGTTTTATGATGGGGCAAGATGTTTGGAAAGACAGACATAGCTAAAATTACAGCACACGTTTTCTATTTGTAAGTTAACATTGATCAGAACCAGAGCAAAACCAAATTCTTAATTTCATACAAAACTGCAGCTATTTAGCTTTTCCTAGGAGTATACTGACCTTTAGCCTTCCCCCTGTCTCTTTTCTCTTGGACATCCCCCAGCCCAAATCTCTGAGGAGTAACAACCCCCATCACCACCATGGGCTTGCTACACTTTCCCACGCATGTAAAATCTGCTCTCGGAACCTCTCCGTGTGGAGCACACACCTGCAGAGGGGCAGTTTGCGCTCTCGGCTTCCCCCGGTTTATGTGGGCCTTCCACACGCAGTGGGCTGAGGAAGGACCCGCAGGACCGGGGAGCTCCCTCTTGGTGACTGAGTGCCTAGGGTCGAGATCAGGAGTGGGTATTTCTTGCTAGATCTCACATTCTGGAATTTTTCCATGTTTGGTGAGAACAGCAAGGACGACCCTGGTAGTAGTTGGTATTTGTCTTCCATATCAGCAGATTGTAAAAGTAAAATTTACAGTATAAATGAAAGTGTAAATTTTGACTACTTTGTCTTGTAACCTAAGTCAAGACAAAAATGAACCAAATCTAAAGAAATAAAATTATTTGGGAAAATATTGTTGCTGCCCTCACTCACATCAATATTTGGTAATCTTGGTTATCATTGTCGAGTTAAGTAGAAAATCACCTTCATTTATCCTGAATCTTTCTTTGGTCAATGCTTTATGTAACTTACAGTTTGCTCTTAGTTGGAGGAACTTAAAATGTCAGAATCATTCAGTTTCTTTTCAAAGATTTCCAATCCAGCATTTGCATCTTCGTGTGGTCTGACGACAACATCCACAGAGTGCTAAAAATACGCTCTCATGCCGCAGCCAAAGCACTTGCATACTTCCTGATATTATCGGAGAGAAGACAATTCCCTTGAGGCAAATCAACCCACACAGCTTGGGGTTAATATCATATGTTAGGTACCGTGTCCAAAGCTATAAAGTGTCGGAAGACGTGGAGACATGATCAGGAGTTAATCTAGTTGAAGAGACAGAATGTGTCAAATTGCTCACGTTTCAATAACAAAGGAATATTTACTGGCAAGTCAAATGTTCCGTAAGTTACAGAAGGAGAAGTCCGCTCTCTGGTTCAGGGGGCTCAGGCTGAGCTCGGTCTTGGGGAACAGCAGGATCGAACAGCTGGGTGAGGGGTGCTGGTACTCCAGGGTGGGCTGCGGAAGGGGTGGGGGCTGGGTAGAAAAGGTAAAAAAACTGGATATAGGAAATGTAGGATCTATTCATAAAAGAATAAGTTCGGTAGAGGTCTTATGGGCAAAGTAGGTAAGATGATGGACTAAAGGAGATTCTGGACAGGTCAGAGGGCCAGAAATATTGGGTTGGAGGTTGGGGAGCATTGGCTTCCATGGGCACACCTGGGTTTTCAGATTGTGTCCCTGGAACAAACACCATTGGGGGGGGGGAAATGGTTGCAGAGGCAATTTCATGTAGTGGTACTGAACTCCTTCATGAGTGTGCATGGTAAACTTCCAAGAGAGTCGGGGCGTGGGGCACACAGTGTTTCATAAACCTATGGAAGTGGAAAGGAAGGCATGTAGAATACACATCTCAAAGGATAAATTAATGCAAATTGGTGACTGATTAAATATTTGAAGAAAGAATATAAACAAAAATGCAAGATGTTGCCGTTGAGAGGTTATAAAAATTGTTTTCCAGTTGCAGCTATCATTGTATCATTCCCAGTTACAACTATCACTGTATCATGCCCAGTTACAGCTTCACTGTATCATTCCCAGTTACAACTATCACTGTATCATTCCCAGTTACAACTATCCTGTATCATGCCCAGTTACAGTGGTCACTGTATCATGCTCAGTTACAACTGTCACTGTATCATTCCCAGTTACAACTGTCACTGTATCATTCCCAGTTACAACTATCCCTGTATCATGCCCAGTTACAGCTATCACTGTATCATTCCCAGTTACAACTATCCCTGTATCATGCTCAGTTACAACTGTCACTGTATCATTCCCAGTTACAACTGTCACTGTATCATTCCCAGTTACAACTGTCACTGTATCATGCCCCGTTTCAACTATCACTGTATCATTCCCAGTTACAACTCTCACTGTGTCGTGCCCAGTTACAACTCTCACTATGTCGTGCCCAGTTACAACTCTCACTGTGTCGTGCCCAGTTACAACTCTCACTGTGTCGTGCCCAGTTACAACGATCACTGTGTCGTGCCCAGTTACAACTCTCACTGTGTCGTGCCCAGTTACAACGATCACTGTGTCGTGCCCAGTTACAACGATCACTGTGTGGTGCCCAGTTACAACTATCAGTGCTTGTAGAGCCGTTGTCACAAGCCGGGCACAGCAGGGGGAGGGTTGGGATTCAGAAGTTGAAGCAATTTGTCTAGGGTCATATAGATAATTCGTGGTTGTCACAAGTCTGCAATCACAGTGTAGTGAAATGATTGATGGGGAGATACCAAAGACATCAGCGAGAGGATGTGGAGTTCCTTTAATCACTAAGGATGTAGGCACTTATGGTACCAATTATACAAAGCAGGAGGCACCGTGGCGGGCTCCCCGAGTCCAGATGGAGGCCCAGGTGCAGCCAATACCTGCTGCACAGGGTGATGATGCTGCCAGATGCGCTTGCTTTTCTGAGAAATTTATGTGACCATCTGCAAATCACCGGCATGAAACAACCCCAGCAGATTCCTGAGTGCTCACTGTGGACCCCGGGAGTCGAAGGTCAGCGCGGAGGAATGACATCACTCTGAAGGCTGGGGCAAAGGGTCTACCCGAAGTCCGTTCTTACTCCCAGTCACTGGGAGAGGCGGGATCTAAACCCAGGTCCACTTTGTCTCAGAACCCCTTCCCCCTCCCTACTTGACGCTGGTTTTGTGCACTAGTGGAAGTCTGGCGAAGCCCTCAGCGCCCAGTTGCCTGCCGGCCTCCCCTGCTCGGGTCTACAGAAGGACTTGACCTCGCAGCTTAGACATCAGGTGTCCCTGTGGCTTATCTGACCTTTTCTAAAGCCTCCATGCAAAAGACAATCAGTCCGTGTTTAAAGGAGCCGACAGGCATCAAACCCGGGGTGGTGTGTTTAAAGTAGGGCTCACCCTGGGGGTGCGCGTCTTGGTCTTACCTCCTCAGAGGATGTTGTTATAACACGGACCCCTGCGCTTTGCAGGATAGGCCCTCCTTCTAAAGCAAGATCATCCCGGTGAGTTTTGACCGGCACTGTGCTGACTCCTGACCTGTACTTCCTTAGTTAACCTCACAGCAGTGGGATGAGGGATAATGGGATAATATTGTTGGTATCCTCGTGTTTTAAAATCTAAGTAACGCAGAGGGCAATTGTCCCAAGTTCACACATTTGGTAAAGGGCAGAATTCACGCCCAGGGGGTCCGACTTCAGGCTTCGTGTTTGAAACCCCGATTCTTTTCGTCAGTGGGGCCCAGGGACCACTGGGGCTGCTGCGGGTTTGGCCCTGCCCCCTTGCCACTTGGAAAGCCGGTGAGGCTATTTCTGTGGTTGCTCCCACCTTCGCCTTGAGGCTCCTTTTCCTTTGCGTGTGTGTTTTTCCATGATGGTTAACCTTGAAGTCCTTCGTTCCATGACAAAGCCTGTGTTTGGGGCTCACCCTCTAGCTTACAGAGTTTCAGTGGGTCTTTTTCTTCCTTTTCATTCTAACCACACCCACAACCCTCACACCTCTTCAAAACAAACACGCTCTTTTCTCCCGGTGAGAAACTGAGATGGTGTTGTTGGGAGGTGGAAGGATTCGATGGTCACTCAAAATTGTTCAAGATTTTCTGTTTATAACTGTCGTTGTAAGATTTTGCCTATTTCTCTAAATCGCCCCTCATTTTTTTCCTTATAAAGCAAGTATCTATTGAGCTCCTGCTGTATGCTAGACACTGTGCTGGTAATGTAGAGAAATAAGAAACTGTCCTGATCTTTAGGCACTTAGGGTGTCCACAGACCCACTGGTGTGTGAGGAGACGTACAAATGCCTGGGACAGAGGATGAGCTGGAGACTGGACCTCGCATTTGACGTGGGGCCGGGGTGGGGCTGAGCCCATGTTTCGCGGGGAGCACAGGGCGCGTGCGGAAGCTCGGAAGGAAGTGAGCGCAGACCAGCCTTCCGCGTCATGGTGCAGTCTGGGCTGCAGTCTCAGAGGACGGGAGCCGCCTTTCCCTAGCTTTGGCCTTCCTCTGAACACTTCCCTCTCCCAGGGCTCCCTTTCCGCTCAGGAATAATATTGGTAGTGAAGCCAGGCAGGCTCAGCGGTCCACGCAGATCCCGATTTCAAGAAAAAATTTGATCCCCTTATGTTTCAAAATCAGCAAAACCCGCAGCCTTGACCAAGCAAATTGGTAGTGGCCATGGGGACAGGGGTCAGGATGGAGCGGTCTCTCTTCCAGTTCCCACTGTGCAGTTTTCAGAATCGGTCTGACTGCCACACACGGAGCATTGGTTTGGTGACAATAAATGATGTTGGTGACTTACTAAGGCAAGCCCTTTTCCAAGTGAGGGCCTCTGCGGAGACGCTGGGAGATGGTCCACCTCGTGTGGGTTTGAATCATGCACGTGGTCCCTCCCCTTCTCCAGATCGTGGCGTGTCCGTCTGTCTGGGCGTCAGACAGCTTCTACTCAGAAGCTACCTATGTGTCATGACATGTATAAGTAAAAATTATCATCATTTTTTCACACTTTATCTTGATACTGTCTTTATACACCCCTTTCATTGCCTACCCTGCTCAAACCCTTTTTAGGAAAAGCTCGGCGTACCACGGTCCTGGGAAAGCAGCCCGGCCTCATGCCCTCCCCCAGCTTCCCAGTGGCTGTGTGAACACGGGGCCGGGGACAGCCAGCCCCTGTGCTGATCGGTGACAAAGCAAACTTTCTATTTTGATACTTTATTTAAATTAAAAGAGCTAGAGCGTGTAGACAGTGATACAAACATTGATTCTTTTTACCAATCCTTATGTGGAAATAAGCTTCTTTAAATTTCCTCCATCCTAGCACTTTAAGACTCTGCTGAGTGAGAACACACACACAATACTGTGTTTTACTGGTGTCTACTCATGAATTTAATGGATAGGTATTTTGGTTCCAGTGTGTATGGGGGTGAATTTTTCTAAATAACTTTATAAAATGTCTATACCCATTTTGCCAGGGTGTTGAAGCAAAAGCAAATTAAATACATTCCATACCAACTTATATTTGCCATGTTATTGCTACATCAACTCCCTATTGTCTGTCTGCAATCAGGTGTCATGGTCCACCTCCTATCACAGGTGAATCAGGGGTGACTGGGCTTTCTGCCGGGTAGGAGGACCGTCTGCAGAGCAGGGATGACTGAAGGCAGGTGAAGTGAGCGTGACCTGGAGGGGCTGTTTAACTCACTTGTCCGGCAACGTGCATGTATCTATGCAATTCCAAGAAATTAAATGAATGTACAGAGTTGCTAAAGCTGTGAGACATTTCACGCGAAGGAGGACCCCCCCTGGGAGCGACTCGGCGCACGCCGTGTCTCGGTGTCCAGATGTGGCCATCACTGCCACTGAGATGAGTCCGCCATTCACTGTGTGGTGGTTGTCTGCTTGGGGCTCACACGGGGGCTGCCGACACTCTTCTGCGTACAGTTAGAAGGAGAAGCACAGGATTTGATACGATGCATACGGATGCTCTTCATTTTTATTTTTGCTACATGGAAGCAAGACCTGGTATGTTCCCTGGGGCAACAACTGGGAGTTGTCTCTGTTGGGGGTGCCTTCTAACGTCACATTTCCGCACCTTTTCTTTCTTTGGATTTATGAGTCCCTTTCTGATACTCTAGGGATTGGCCTGGCAGGGACATGCCAGGCCCTCGAGGTGTCATTAGGCTCTGGCGTGGGGCAGTAGACAGCCTGTCACCACTCCCCCGACCTCCTGGGAGCTTGCATGCAGACTGCACCAATTGCGTGAGATGTCAAACCAGGCCACATAATAGAGGGGATTAGCGGAGAACAAAACTGTCTTCGCTTTATTTATAGTATTGTGGAGGGATGAAAAGCTATAAGTCAGCTTTGCTTGGGTGTGGACTGGCCATAATCCACTCAAAACGCTGATGGTTCCCTTGACTTTGCCTTGTGAGGGCTTCTGTGGCTCCTGTGGATTATTACTTCATAATGCTTGGACAAACATCAATTAACAGACATCAAAACACTTCCATTCATGTCCCTCTATGAATGGAGGCGACCCAAAAGACCCGCCGGGATTGGAAACGCTCTCTCGCGGAGGCCAGGCTCGCCGCGGACACAGGTGTGCCGCTCGCCCGCTGTCGGAAACAGGCGTTTCTGTGGAGCTTGGAGTAATTACCAAACCAGACCTCTAAAGAACAGCTTTTTGGAAACCTTAGCTATTGTAAGGAGCTGTATTTTTAAGCCTAGGAAATTAGCTGTTGAAAATGAGATCAAACTTGTGGGTCTGGTGGTTGAAACCGGGGAGAGCGGACATCCCATGAGCCTCCACGGTTGCTAAGAGGGCTTTGGAATCTCACTCAAAATTTCTGAGAGATTTAAGATGCCACTTCTTGCCAACGATATGAATAATGGAAGTATACTTAACATCAATGTTTGATGATATGCATACAATAGTCGATGCCCAAAAAATATTCCCATAGCATTTTACATTATGGAGCTCTAAATAGATGCCATTTCTCGCCGTCTGCTTTACTCTTATAGGAAGAGTTTCTACCCACGATGCCCATACTATATGCAGCTGGAACAAATCCAGGGCCGAATTATTGCCTTTATTGTCACTTACAAAAAATTGACAACGGCGCTTTGTCTAGAGTTGGAGCACTACAGCAGTGTCAGCTCCAACTGTGTCCCCTTCCGTGTTTCTGTTACAGTAGTGGGTATGTGTACATGAGAAGTCTTCAGAACAGACCAATGGGGCTAGTAAACACGGTGGCTGCTTTGAAAAACCATAGTGGCACACGCCAAGAAAAACCTACGGTGAGATTATTTTGTGTATTATTATATAACCCCAAGGCCAAGTTCCTCGGGCATTTCATTAAGAAGCTTCAGTAATCGCCTCAGGCCGATTTGCTGTAATGCAGGAATCCACGTGGTTAGAGCGATCGATAGCAGAGTGTGGTCATTTCCCAGAATGCCTTGCACATCAAACAGAAGGGTTCCCCTTTGTGTCCATTTCTTCTGTGAATATTTGTTCTGGCAAAAATTACAGTAATGTTCTTGTGTTAAGGAAGTAAATGATAGCAACTGTGTTCTGGTCAATAGGAAATAAGAAAACTCTCCTTTTGTATATGAAAATTTAAAAAAATATTATGCCTCTCCTTTTGTATGTGAAAATTTTTAAAATTTTATTATGTATTGGTTTGGGGTATACAGCTAAGTGGTTAGACTAAAATCATATACTGAAGTGTTCTTGGTATTTCCAGTATCTACCCAGCACTATACAGAGTCTTCACAATGTTACTGACCATATTTCCTCCGCTGTACCTCCTCACGACTATTCTGTAACTACCATTCTGTGCTTCTCAATCCCTTCAGCTTTTCACCCAGGCCCCTAAACCCTCTCCCCCCCAGTAACCACCAGTTCTCGCTCTGCATCTATGGGTCCGATTCAAGTTTTTTGTTCATTTATTTTGTTCTCTAGATTCCATATATCAGTGAAATCATATGGTGTTCGTCTTTCTCTGACTGATTTATTTCCCTGAGGCTAATACCTTCTAGGCACATCCATGCTGCTGCAAATGGTAAAATTTCCTTCATTTTCATGGCCAAGTAGGTAGTGTTCCATTGTGTAAATGTCCCATTACTTTCCATCCACTCGTCTACTGATGGGCACTCGGGCAGCTTCCAAATCTCGGCTGTTGTAAATAGTGCTGCCATGAGTATAGGGATGCATATATTCTTTTGAATTGTGTTTTTGGTTTCTTCAGATGAACCCTCAGAAGTGGAATCACTGGGTTGCAAGGAAGAAACACTTTTGGTTTTTTGAGGAAACTCCATGCTGTTTCCCACAGCAGCTGCCCCAGTCTGCCTTCCCAGCAGCAGTGCCCGAGGGCTCCCCTTTCTCCACACCCTCGCCGGCCATGGCCATCTGCATGTTCTCTTTGGAGAAGTGTCTATCCGGGTCCTCTGTCCATTCTTTAACTGGATTGTTTGTTTCTTTGGTTTTGAGTAGTATAAGTGCTTTATGAATCTTGGGTGTTAACCCCTCACCAGAGGTATAATGATATGTTCTCCCATTTAGTAGGTTGTCTCTTTGTTTTTGTTTTGTTTTGATTCTTTTCTTTGCTCTGCAAAAACTTTTAGTAATCCCATTTATTTTTTTCTTGTTCCCTGGCCTGAGTAGGCACATCAGAAAAAATGTTGTTCCAAGACACAGGGAGACAGCTGGGTGCCCTGGATGGACAGAGGCATACACGGAGCTACCTGTGTCACCAATAGAACCAGGCTAGGCCTGACCTCGAGGACGCGCCTGATGATGAGGGGACGACGTGACACTGGTGTCTTTCCCATTCAGTGGACCCGGCCCCCAGAGCGGGTGAGGTTGACCTTGCGCTCTTCCTCAGTCTTAGACGGGCACCCTCCTCCCACTGCGGAAGGTATGAGATTCAGTCCAAGACCTCGCCTGGGACTGCGTGCACACCTGCAGGCCCTCTCCACATTTAAACACCCGAGACTGGAGGTCTGCGCTTTCCTGCCATGTGTTTAATACACTAAAAATGGCAACCACAGTGGTCTCTTTTCATGTGGTCCATAACACCCTGTATTACCTGTGTAGACAGGGTCCTAGTGTATGAAATCACTGCTTATTCCACTATTTGAGCTGAGTGCAACTGTCCTTAAAGAGAGATGCTTCCAAAAGGCCAGAAGTTGCCTTCCGTTTCTGGCTCTGTGCAGGCCTGCTTTGCTCACGCATTTCATTCAGTGGGAGGGGCGTGGGAACCTGCACGTGCTCGCAGCTCTGGCTCGGGCCCCACAGGAAGGAAATGGGTGGTGCTGAATAAACCATGGGCTTTGAATTCCCAGAGACTTTGATGCTGTCTCTGCTGTGCATGTCACAAGGTTGTCAGTGACGAGGAGGGTTAGTGCCAGCACGTGACATGTCTAGAACCTCTGCTGGCCTGTGCTAGGAGCTCAGGAAGAGGGAGCTATTGTGGAAAAATGGTCCCATGTCGCCCATGCCAGCTCCTTAATTTTGCAATGTCAGTTTCATTTGCCCAGAAGCTCTTGGTGGCTGGGTCATCATCTCCTGTCCACCCTATCTGACCGTGGCTGTGGAGGGAGACCGGGAAGAAGTGAGCGAGGATGGGGAACGAGGGGGAGGGAACACGCTCAGCCCAATGGGCAGGTGTGTCTCTTGTGCATTTACTTATCATGGGGACAAACGCCAGTTTTGGTTATCGCCAGCTATGCTGCTCTGAGGAAGGAGCCCTGACTGGTTAAATTTAGAGTTTAATCTATTTTGATAAAAACACTTATTTAAAAAAATACTTCCGAGACCTTTCTCCACCAACTTGCTTTTTAGTTTTTGGTTAGCTGTCACATGGTTCTATCATTTTTAGACACTAAATGAAAAGCAGGTGTGACAGCCCAGAAACGCACTCCCAGTCCCCGTTACCATGGGCACCGTCCACATGAATTATGTGTTTTCTTGAAGTAGAACACACTACTTTAATTATTATATGCAGTTTGGAAACATGAATATTTATACAATTAGAAACTTGGAAGCATTGCCCAAATTCTTTCTAGCTGGACTCTGACACAGGCATTTCCCCCCCTCAATCTGTTTCATAAATGCAGACCAAAAGATGAAATTCTGTGGCAGCCTTAAATGCATTGGTTCTAGAGAAAAATGCTACAAAGTCAGTCACATGAAATACCATCGTATGTCAGCAATGGGCCCCAGAGTTGCTTGGACTATTGTTCTGTTTGTTCATTTGGCTGGTTTATGTTTCCACTTGCCGTTCAGTTCTTGATAACCATTATTATTCTCCTCAGCTCCAGGGCTTAGACTGTTTGAATGGCGCACCTAAGGCTGTAAATCAGGCCTTAGCACAACTCCCTCTTAACTGATTTTTCATTTTTCTCCCTTTGGATCCCAAGTTTTCAGTGCAAAGATAGATCTTATATATTTCTAAAAATCAATTTGACTCATGGAAATGCAGAAAACGTATTCTCTCTTCACTTAAAACACACACGCAGCCCTGGCCTGTGTGGCTTAGTGGGTTGAGTGTCGCTCCACAAAGCCAAAGGTCACCAGTTCGATTCCTGGTCAGGGCACAGGCCTGAGCTGCAGGCCTGATCCCCAGTTGGGGGTGTGCTATAGGCAACCAAATGATGTTTCTCTCATATATCAGTGTTTTACTTTCTTTCTTCCTCCCTCCTTCCCCATCTCTAAAATAAATAAATAAAAAAATAAAACACACATGAATATATAGAGAGCACATGCACAATTAAAAGTCAAAACACAAATAATTTTTAGAATTTGAAGAATATGGGATGCCTCTCGCTTGTCCTCATAAAAAAATCAGGACTCTGTTAAGGATTTCATTTAGGAATGTCCTAGAAAAGGTCATTAAGAATTTTAATTCTCTGCTAGTCTTACATGTGGTTTGTTTACTGGTATTAAAATAAATTTACTTGAATTTTTAGAATATAAATTGCTGAGCTTTGTATAAATGGTGGCACTAGCCTTTAAGATTTATAGTAAATCTTACATTAATAGTAATTCTGTATCTGATAGGGGAAAAACACTCATGCAGGTATTAGTAAATTGTAAGACCCAGAAAGCTCCTAATAATGTAAATGTCATAGTGGTACTTACAACTGACTCTCAGCAGCAAGATCGCAGCTGCCTGTAAGTTCTTTTTTAATACCAGTGTAAGGTGCTTCTTTAAGAGTTTTCCACTTGGGGAACCATGTCTAGTAACGAGCTTCTAGCAGAAACATCTCTGCTCGCTCTGGCTCCTGTTTTAACTCGGTTATGTAATGTAGGAGCAAATTTATGGGAACACCTAAGATCTGTGACTGTAGTTAGAACTCGGACTCTTTTCAATGATTTTGCTTGAAAAGTTGCTACCAACCTTTTATAATATTTTTTACTGTTTCCATCGAGCCAACAGGAATGAAAGACAGGAATGCAGAAACATGTCAAGCTTGTCTCGTTCATGGTTGTGCCACCAGGTTGGTTGAATAAATCGGTACATTTGCTTGGAAAATGATATTACCATTTATAAAGTTCAAATAAGGTAGTCATAGTACGGTATCACATTACTGTCTGTGAAACCTGACAAAGACCTAGAGAAAAAAACATGTATGAATTTAATGCAGTTTATTAAGCACTCTTTGGAACACTGTGTGAATAAAGCCCCAAACCACTGGTTCTTTTTAAAAAGTTTTTAAAAATTAAATTCATGGAGGTGACACTAATAAAACCACACAGGTTTCGGGTGTACAGCTCTGTAACGCCTCACCTGTACGCTGCACGGTGTGCGGCGTTGGGGGCCTTGTGAGAGCCCCGCTGCCTTCAGAATCATTGGTGCTTAATGATCCTAGGTGTGGCAACCCAGGCGAGGAAAATAATTTTGGGGTTCAAAGGTAGCGTGCAGACCTATCACTGGCTACAGATGCTGAAGTCCCATAATGATGTATGCAGATTATTTATCCTCATGCACCGCGAGCTTTTGCGTGGTCATACGGGTCCCCCAGGACCAGAAAGGGGGAAAGCACAGGGTGAGGGAGAAGGTCCGTGCGGTGAGCTGGTCATCAGGTGTGGCTGAGAGACACCTGGTGACCCTCTGTGTTTCAGGGACATGTTATTCTAAGTCTGTAAGGGACACTGCAGTTTCATCCTCTCCTTTGCCACTCACTTGCCTCCAACTAGGCCTGCCGTAAATGCAGAGCTTAAAAAGGCCGGAAAGGAGAGTCAGGTGCAATCCGGGAGGCAGTGATACAACTCGGCCTCTGTGCCCCTAAAGATCCTCTCTTCCCGTGTGCGTATCCCGCTAAGATGAAAACTGGATGTGCGTTTTGTCCTCATCAACACATTTTTGGTTTTGACTTAAGATATTCAAGTAATCTAAGACCCTTGGAGGCTTTCTGTCTTAATCAGATGCTTTGAGCGGATTTCAGAGAGGATGGACAAAAGTAGTTGCCTCAGAGAAGCAGAGTAGAGGCCGGGGAGAGTGTTCCCTGCGTCAGTGGTCAGGGAAAATGTTCTACACGAGGAGCCCGTGAGAGGAAGTGAGGGGGAAGCGGCAGCGGGCAGAGGGTCTGTGCCCTGGAGGGGAGGCGGCCGCCCCGGGCCTGGGATGTCACCCTCCCTTCCACGCCCTCCCTTCCCTGTGCTCCCCGCACACGGCGGCAGCTGCCCCCACCCGCCCGCCCACGACTGAATCTGCCTGCTGAATTTTCCTGGGAATGAAATAATCCTGATGCCTTTAGGCTTTCATCATGGTGTCTGGTTCCTGGTGGTTTAATCGCATTCCCTGAGTTTGTCTCCAACTCTCCTGGTCACCATCACCAGGCGGACACCACTGTGAGGGCGATGGGAACGTGACGAAAGCCACCGTGCAAAGAGCACTCGGATGGCACAGCTCATGTCCCCACCATGCACATTGTTCATTATTCGATCTGGGTTCAGAGAAGGCGTTTGTTGCCTAAAGAGAAGCAAGTCACCAAGTCACCATTTATTTATTTTTTAAATTTTTCTGAAAGAGGAAACTTCAGCGGTGGTCTGCATTAGCATCTCCTATCTTTCCGATTTTCCTGTATGCTCTGGCCATCCAAACATTGTGATAATTGGATTGTATTGTACTCGTTTTAATTGGCGTTAGAAGCACAGTGATGGCTCTGGCTGGTGACCACATTCCTCCATCCACCTGCTGAAAACAGGATTGAACCCCGGGGCATGTGGAAAGCTGTGTTCCGATGGCAGAGTTGAAATGGTGAACAACGATAGATGCAGTGGCTACTACAGCCTCTTGGGGGCAGAAAGCCACGTGGGAATAGTTGTATAAAGGACCATCTGGTTGAAATGGAAACATGTGATGTTAGGAAAATAGACGCTGTTGAATGGCTTATGGATTCCGGGGTTGGGATGAGATAAGGTTCCCTGCGGAAAATGTAGGCACTTGCGCTGAATTCAGGGGGGAGGGGAGGGGAACTAATTGCGCCAAGGCGTGCGCGTGTCCGCAGGTGCCCTGTCCAGGCAACGGCGTGCTGGGAGTACACCGTGTTTTTGTCGCACGGTCAGCGGAGTCCAGCTTCCTTACGCCCGTGCTGGCCCCTCTCCCCTTCGCCTTATCCTGCGGGGTCCCTGGGCGCAGGGTGTCTGCTGTTGTGCATCCCGTCCAGGGGCTCCTGTCTCTCCTGATGACACCGCAGACGCTGGGCTGTGCCGGCTTTAATTTCTGAGCTGAGCGACTTGACTTTCGAGACGAATTTTCGAGGTCAAGAGCAGCGGCCAGAATGGGCGGCTCGGGCGCGTGACGGGAAGTGGGACTGAGCCTGGACGTGCGTGGTGTTGGTGTGGGTCTCCCGTCCTGGGGTTTTCTGGGACTTTGACTGATGTACCGGATCAAAAAGGCTACCTTTTTTTCTTTTCTTTTAAAAACCTATGCTCGTTCCTTCGTGCCCGGCTCTGGTGCTCCTGAGTCAGAAATAGCACCCAGCCCTCACCACCCATCCCAGGATTCCTTTATTGCCTCCCACCCGAACCCCCTCTCTCTGGGCGGGCGGGGTCGTCAGAGGGGCGCTGCCCTCCCGCCACCCGTGGGGAATAGATGCTGAGGCTCCCCAGTTCCCTAAATTCTAAGAAATTTTTATCGAACAGGCCAGCCTCCTTGTTAAACAGCGATCCCCGTTCGTCTCCCTACCCAGATTTCCTGATTCCGCTGCTCCTGCCCATCCCGGCAGACTGACAGTTCCACTTTGGTCTCTTACACCCCGCCTGCCAACAGAAATAGCCGGCATCCCTTACCTTTTCTTGAATTCTGTAGCTCCCAAAATTTGACTAACTCACCTTATCAGCTGTTGCTTGGGTCAGAGTGTCCTTACACCTATTGTTTCTTAAGTGCCTTTAATGCAAAATAATAAACAGGCCAAAGTGGCATATTTGGGGGTGACACATTCTGGTTTCTCTCTTTATCTGGGTAAATGGTTTAATGCTTTGGTGTATAAGCTCCTGATGATATTTCCTTCTGAGGGAACTTTTGTATAATTATGGGAAAAATTGAGGTAAATGACCTTCAGATGTGTCATGGTATATAACATCGGCCATCTTACCTTAACCGCACTTCATGGAAAAATGCCACCAAATCTTTCATTTATGTGTGAATACATTTCTTTACAATCTCACATTTGCTGATGAGGAATTTAGGGTGTGTCGGGCGTTGAACTGCGGCGAGTTTTGTGATGTGAACAACACGAGCCCTGTCTTGGGACGCCGTGGGAGCCAGGGAGGAGAATTATAATACCATATGATAAACGCCTCGACAGTATGAAACACACACCACAGGCCCTAGGTCTGAGCACCGTCACTGAGTGCGTGGGTGAGAGGTAGCGTTCCGGAAACAAGTTTCTTGTGTTTGTTACATTACACGTGTAGTCATGGACAAATTCCAATATCAAAATCAAAGTTTAATTATATAAGTTGACATAAAGTTTTCTTATGAAGTGGCTAGTATACTTACAGCTCAAAAGTAGAAGTAGAAGTGGAAGTGGCTAGTAGAAGTAGAAGTGGCTAGTATACTTACAGCTCAAAAATCATGCTTTTAAAATCATCAGACTGTTTTATTTAAGCAAAAATGGTCATTTTTTTCCATCAACTGCCAACAAAGACTTCTGCCTATATCAAATTTCCAAGGAAGTTCCTGTTGTGACTAAGTCTGTTTTGAGGACAAATTCTAGGGATGGAATTCCTTGTCCTGATTTCATTCTCCCTATATTCTCCCCGAGCGAACTCTGCGTTCTCCTTCCTCGTTGCCTGTGGAATCTGGTGTCTTGTTGGCGTTGTAGTCTTGCCCCTTGCCTCCCCCTCCCCTGCACCCGCCCCCAGTACTCAAACATTCTTCAGGAGATTACTGTACATTTAAGACCTGGATAAGCATGGAATCATGTGTTTTGACACTTGATTAAATAGAGTTAACAATTATCATATGACATTTTGTCCTTTTATTATTTTATGTGTTAAACCTTTAATACTGTCAAACCTTAATAATGCAATAAAGATCTTAAAGGAAAGTATCCTGTAAGTTTATATATGCAGTAGTTCTTCAGATATTATTGCATACAGGAATGCAAAATTTTTAATTAAAAATATATCCCCCCCAGAAGATTTTCAAAAGAAAATAACAGAATGACGTAAGATAATGATGGGACATTGGAGAAGGTACCCTCCTAGGACTGGGCATGAATGTGTTTAGTTAATTCTCTCAACAGTGACGTAAGCATTAGTCTTTCTTTGTAACTTATTTCTCTGCAGTTCTCTAAGACACATGCTTTCCCCTCTATTGTTGACTCAACTTGAGTATCAAATATTGAGAATAAAATATTCAAAACTTATAAGGAAGGCAGAAAGGAACTGTATGACTTCTACTGTGAAGCTCTGGCACCATGTCACAAGCTCACTCACTGGTCATCTGTTTAAAGAATGTCACAGTCCTGGACCTCGAGTCGATTGGAATCCACGAGGACATTAACAGCATCGTAAGGATAGATAGGAATTTGCAGAAAGCTGGCAAAAGTGCACGGCTATCTTCCTGGTAGCAATGCAGATGGCTTTAGCCCAGGAGTGCAGGGGAACCAAAGTTGGTGATTTCTGGCTCTGAGGGGAAAAAAGAGGTCGGTTTTGGTGTGGTGGTGGTGGCTGTCACTCAGCAACCCCCTAACAGATTTCTCCTTTGTCTCTCACTGACTCCGTACACATTGGTCGGAGTGTTTCAGTATAAAGAACTGGCAAGATGAACTGGCTTTCCATCCTGATGACTTTTAAAAATAAGTTCAGTAAAACATTGACTATGATGTATACGAGAATTATGTTGTTTTAAGATTTTGAAAATTGACACGTCTTATGGCCCTTTGCTGGAATTATTACAGCAGCCTATCGACAGCTTTCCCCCTGATAATCATCCCCGACTCCCTGTCAATCCACTTCCAAACAACCCACACGGGAAAAACTGAAGTTCCCGCCCGTCCGAGCATCCTAGACCCTTGGGGCTCAAGGCTTCGGGCTGTCCTAGCAAATCACCACACGCTGGGTGGTTAAAACAACAGAGATTTATTCTTCCACAGTTTTAGAGAACAGAAGTCCAAGGCCAAGGTGTCGTTGGTAAGGCTGTCCTCCCCCAGTGGGTTCTGGAGGAGAATCCATTCTTTGCCTCTTCCTACATCTGGGAGCTGCTGGCATTTCTGGACTCGTGGCAGCGGAGTTCCGGTTTCCGCATCACACTGCCTCCCACTCCCTTCTCGGTGCCTTCTCTTCTGTTCAATTATCCTGCCTTGCTCTTACAAGGAGACTTGTCATTGGGTCTCTCAAGACCCTTAACTCAATTACATTTGCAAAGAGCTTTTCACCAGAAGGTTACATTCACAGGTTCCGAGGATGAGATATAGACATATCTTTTGGGGTGTGGGGTGTGGGGCTACCATTCAACCCACAGGGTCTTCTGCACCCAGCCCTAGCTCAGCTACCCATCCTCACCCGCCCCCCCCAGTACTTCTCAGCAGTACTTCTGTTTCTTTCTTGATCCCTACTCCACCGCTGACCCACAAACTTTGCTCGCTACAACTCATTGTTTTTGCTATCCCTACAGTTTCTCTGCCTGGCATGCCTCCCTTCCTTTTTTCTGGGGAAAACTTCCTTCAAGCTGATTCCCCACCCATCCCTGTTCCAGGCTGAGTCTGTGGCTGTCTGTGGGGTCATTGTATCCTGAACACACTTCTCTTTCTCACTGAATTTTAGTGTCTTTTTTCCTCCCTATATGCCTGCATCCCGTAGATGTTTTTTGTAAAGATTATGAACTCTGTCATCATTGACGTACTATAACCTCACACAGTGCTGGTAAGTGATAGTAATTCACTAAGTGTGGAATGTAAGTCAATGAGTCTCTGCCTCAAAGCCTATTTGTTCTTAAAATTTAGGTAACAACTTTATTTTTTAACATTCTCTAAAATTCTATTTCATTCTGTACAATTTAGCATTTGGACTATCGATTATTTCATGTCCTGGTAGTTCTCTGTCTAACTGGCCTGAACTTGCTCAGTCACCTAAGCAATACTCCTTGAAGGACAGAATTCATGTATTCTGTGGTGTATGTATTGGGAATATGGAAACAACTTGCTGAAGGCTCGTTACCTTAATCGCCAGGGGCATCATTGAGAATGTAAGTGTTTTGGGGGGAGGAAGATAGACTGGCTTGAATGAATCTCTTCCTATTTTCTCCTGATAGAAAATCAAACTCTATTTCTCAATAATTTACTAATGCTTTAGAACTAAGAAGAATTATGCTCCTATTGGAATTTCTAGTTTCTGGGTTAAAGAAAACTGTTAGCCTTCATGAAGTCAGTTTATTGAATTTTATTTTACATCTACTACTTATGTCTTGATCATGACCAAAGTACAAATAGCCTGTTGTTGCCTTAAAACCTCCATTCACTCATACATTTTATTCTTATTGACCTTGGCTTATGAAGTTTGGATGGAAGGAATCACTAACTAGGAAAGGAGTATTTCAACTTTGTAAGTTTCAAAGTCCTAACTGAGACCTCAGCCTCAGGGAATCTTGAAATTATTATATGACTACTTTGGGGAAACTATGAGTCTAAAATATAAAGGTATCACGTTTCTTATTTTAAGAAATTTTATTTTTTGTTCTTAGGTATCATCAAGTGATTATTTGCGACATGGAAAATTTTTGTTTTCTATACTCTTATAAACTTTCAGCATCAAAATCATGTAAAAATTATCCTGGTCTCAGGCCTTGTTAAAAACTCTATATTTGTACCAGATTAACTAAAAAATTTGACCCCAGGTAGAGCAGGAAATTAGGGCCAAGTTTTAGGCAAACTTGAGTATTTATTTTAGGTGGAAAGTATATAAAATTCGATGGATTTTTGCCCTTTGACCTAAAACCAACTAAAATGCAACAATTTGGCTATGATTTCCTTGGAGGTTTTTTATATTTTCTCAGTTATGAAATGTGAAACTGGGTCAAGAGGCATGTACTGATGACTCAGTTTTAGCAAGAAAAATATTTATTAACTAAAAGAAAAATACTTAGGAGAACTCTACAGAAATTTGGTAGCTGAGTAAAAAACTTTAAAACTTGAACAATCAACACAGACTATTTGGGACAAGTGAACAGTTCATAAAATTTGCTCTTACTTTTCCTCTTCTTTCCACAGTTCGAAATGCAGAATTCTGCACAGGTTCTTTATGATGTGTTCATTTTTCAGATGGGTTCTGTAGAGGAATTTCTCTTCATATTCTCATTTGCCCTCAATGTCATGACCCTTTCATTTGAATCACTCTTCCCCCAACCCCCACCCCCCACCCCCCGCCTGCCCAAAGCTCTTCTTTGATGGCCAGTTTAGCAGAGTTCCTTTGAAAACGAACCGGAGGGTGCGGTGAATGCACCCAGTGACACTGCCTCCAGAGTCCTTTCCTCGACAACACTGTGTGACAACATCCCCTGGGCAGGGACACTCGCTTGGTGACATGCCACCACTGAGAGATGAGTTTCCTATGTTCTAGGGAAACCCGTTCCAGGAAGTGTGGAGGTGGCCTCTGTCCCTCCTCCCTGTCCAGACATCCCGGTTTGGAAGCTCGGGACGTTTTCAAAGCATTTTCTCACTGTTCTTCTCAGGAGTGTGTTGAACCCTTATAGAAATAAAACCTTTGGAGGTCTGCCTGGACCTCTAAAGTCTCCCAAAAGTCTCCTGGAGGTCTTTTGTGCATAGTTCTTTGTCCTTTCTTCTCCCTCCCCTTGCCTCCCCTCCCCTCCCCCCTTCTCTCTTCTCCTAATAATGTCTTTACTCCATTCAATGAAAACATCCATGCCATAAAACAACATTGTCCTCATCTTGAAGGGAGACACGGGGGAGAGGATGTCTGTCAATCTCTATTATAAAACAATACCCCATTTTCTGATGAGTTCCAGAATGCATCATTTGAACTATTTTCTAAGTCTCCTTGAAGCCTCAGCTCCCATAATTCTACTTTATATATTTTATGCTCTGGTCAGATGAGACTCTCTGCTATCACTTACACATTCCTCGATTCAACAGGTGTTTCTGAGTGTCTACTACGAGCCAGGCACTGTCCTCCATTCCAGATACGCGTCAACAAACAGAACGGACAGACTGGGTGCTCTCCCGAGCTTGCGGTCTAGCCTTTGTCGGGCTTCCCCGGCTTTGAATGTTTGCCCTCCGCACACGTTTGCCCCATCCAGATGGGTTTGGTATTTCTTCACCTGGTACCTGTATTTCAAAGCTAAATTTACATTGTCCTTAATCCATAACGGGCTTTCAAAAGTAGGCTTGCTGTTAACATTTGCAAGGTCTAGGACCAAAGTATGAATGAGGTCCACATATCATTTGTCTAAATAGTTAAAATCTCTAAATCTAGCTAAGAATCTTGAATGCCAGTTAAGGTTGAAAAAGGTGTAAGATTATGGTGCTGATATATCTGAAAGTTGGTATAGTATCCATGATTACTAAATTTGTTATTATCGGGTATAACTGGGTGGTCTCTGTAGATCAACTGGTATTATAGACATTATTGTATTTTTATAAAATAAAAACATAATACATTATTGCATATATTTAAATTTTTTTCTTGTCTTTATTTCAGCAAAGTCAGTAATGTTGTTATAATCAAGATTCTTTACATAATTGTTACATTGGCAGTGAGACCAACTTAGAGAACATTTTCTGAGTTGCTGTAGACTTCTGTTATTTTCGTTTTCATTTTGGAGAACTCTGTGGAGGCTATGATAACTAGAACTATCAATGAAACTCTTTGAGCAGCATGTGATTCTAACTGACCATAAACCTATTGCAGGCGCGCAGGTTTGCTCGGGTGGAAATGCGTGCAGACACCTCACTCGTATGGAGCAGAAGACCAATGCACAGTAGCAGCTGGGAGAGACACTTCATTACGTGGGACCCTGCTGCGCCCCTGCGGAGGACAGGACAGGCTGGGTCACCTGTGGTTTCTCTTACCTGACTGTGCTGCTCAGGTGTCTCTTGCGCAATGGAGCAGGCTCACCTCTGAAGTCAGCAGCGGTGACATCACGCCATGCCAAGCCCTGAAGATGGAGTCATGATTTGTTTGGGGGACAAACAGCAGGAAATCTGAGGAAATGATTACCTGGGAACCGAGAGGGGTTCAGCACAAGAGCCAGTGTTTAAAATCACAGGTGGAGCTGACTGAGCTCTGCCTGTTACACCCCGGGGTCAGGGCATCTGTACACTCTTCTCTGAGGGCAGGTTGTGTGTTTATGACACGCAGGGCTTTGAAAGCGTGGGGCCCAGAAGAGGTATGGGTCATACCGAAGCGTAGTACTCTCTACGAGAAAGTAGGACAGGAGACCCAGAACTCTGAAATCTCTAACACTGTTCATTTCCCCCTAATGGCTGGGAAAAATATGACAAATACAATAATAACCCTTTGTCCACATGGCGTGTCTCCTCACAGGAAGCAAGTCCTTTGGGACCAGTGACAGGTGCTTGTTTGGTTTTTAAACTCCCGTCCATGGCTAGCACAGTAGGTTTGAGATAGTAGAGTCTTTGACTTACTTTAAAAGATATTGAATGGCTAAGGCTACTAACCAAAAGGAAAATACAGATACTATAATTCATAATCCTTGTGGTTAGGAATAAATTATACATACCAGTGACAGAGTAATTAACAAAACCGATCACTCTCTCAGTGAGCCTGGGTCTGACTGGCTCAGAGAATAGGGATGCGGTGACAAACTGAACTGTGGGTGCCTGCTGCAGTGTGGGTGCCCGCTGCAGTGTGGGTGCCCGCTGCAGTGTGGGTGGGGGAGGAGCAGTGGAGAAAGGAAAGTGGGAGTCAGTGACGTTTCAGGTGAAACTGATAGATATTAGTGGAGAGATTCGGGAGGGAATAAGAGATTTAGGGTGAGACTGTGGTTGGGGTTAGTGAAAGACTTTTATCTTGTGTTTCAGAAACTAAAACGAGCCCTGGCTGTTGCAGCTCAGTTCGTTGGAGTGTTGACCAGTAAGCAAAGGGTTGCGGGTTCCATTCCTGGTCAGGGCACATCCTTAGGCTGTGGGGGTACATACTTAGATCCCTGGTCTAGGTGCGTATAGGAGGCAACCAACTGATGTTCCTCTCTCATATCGCTGCTCTTCTCTCTCCCTCCCTCCCTCTCTAACAGCAATCAAAACATGTCCTTGGGTGAGGGTAAAAAAAGAAGAAATTATAATGATAATTATAATATTTGTCCCTGTGATGATAATCAATGTATTTCACGTTCCTGTGTGTCAAGCATTCTGCTCCACGCTCTATGCGCACCAGCTTATCCACTTGTTGGAATCACGTGAGGTTGACATCACCACAACTCTCCTCTTTGAAACAGTATTTGTGAGGCTCAGAGATGGTTACCTGCCGACGTGTCCCCGCTGGTCGGTGACGGAACAGGAAGCAGGCCCAGGTGTGGCAGCACACGTGGCTCACTCCCAGTCCCCAAGGGCACTGGAAGCCGCAGCAAAGAGAGACAAGGGCAGAGGGTGACATGGGAATGGCAACATCTGAGAGAAGGAAAGGAAGCTTTACTAATTAGTCTACTAAACGTATTACTAAAAGAAATCCCACCTGCAGCAGTTTAAACAAAGCAGAGCATTTTAACGGAAGGATAAGCTATGAAGTCACCGGAAAACCATCGGAAAGGTCGCAATCACTAAAACACCAAGAATCGGGACCCAGAAGATCACACTTCTCTCCATGTGTCAAGTCCATCCTCTTCTTCCGCGTAGAGTGGTTCAGTCCAGGTGGCAAGAATTCCAGTGGCCGGAATGTTTCAGATTTGTATAGTTTGTGATTTCAGGTAACAAAGGGACACTGTCAAGACTCTCTGCATCTCATATCCAAAAATTCAGGGCAAGTCTCTGATTTGCTGTGCCTAGGTCAAGTGCTATGTCAGGGGACTTTTTGCTGCATGGCAGAGAAAACCTGAATAACCTCTCATGCTGTATTTTTCTCATGTCACAAGACATCCGGAAGGAGACGGCTCTAGGGCTGGTCCAGAGGTAAGTGATGGCGAGGGCAGGGTGCCTAAGATTCTCCCAGCATTCCACTTCTGAGGAAAAATAGCTGCTGTCAGCATATCATCACGTCTGTATGGCCGCATCGGAAGCAGGAAGAAGGAGGCAGAAAAGGAGACCGTGTGACTTTGGGAAACTACTGCATTTCAGGTGTCATGGGACCTGCACTAACATGCTTTGGGGGGTCCTCTTTAGGAAAAAGAGAACAATAGTAAAAATACAAAATGTGGCACCGGGCTTTGGCTGGGGTCAGTGTGGGTATGGGACCTGAGTGTTTGCCTCAGTAGCTTCCTGGGAAATCAGGTCTCTGCTGCATTTCCTCTTTTGTCTCAGTGGCTGACCCCAGTCCCCTGGTCACTCCTGGCTGCAGAGAGTGACTTTAGAGACAGATGTCTAAGATGGAAAAAGGAGGGGAGATAAATGGCTGTTGAATGAGGACTCATTTGTTCACAGATTGTCCATCATTGGAATATTTATGCATTGTCAGAGGTACAGAATTTTAGTGTAAAATATGCCTGGTTTGGAAGTTACTATGTGGATGGGCATAGTGTGATAAATGGTGTCCCCTTCACCCTACATTTTGTCTACCTAGAACCTCAGAGTGTGGCCTTACTTGGAAATAGGATCTTTGCAAATGTCACTGGTTAAAGATCTTGAGATCAATCGTACTGGATTTAGGGTGGGCCCTCAGTGCAATGACTGGTGTCCTCACAGGAAGAGGAGAGCCCCAGAGAACAAGGATGCGAAGCTGCAGCCGTGGCTGGGAGTGATGCTGCCACAAGCCAAAGACACCTTGAGCCACCAGGCACTGAGAGGGGCAAGAAAGCATTCTCCCCAAGACCCATCAGAGGGAGCATGGCCCTGCGGACCCCTCGGTTTCTGACCTATAGCTTCCAGAACTCGGAGACAATGTGTTTCTGTTTTATTAAGCTGCCAGCTTGTGGCGATTTGTTCTGGAAGCCCGAGGGCACGGATACAATGGGACCAACAGTAATGACCAGTGGAAGGGGGCATGGTGTTGCATTCTGGTGTAGAATTTATCAAAGTTTACAAGCAGGCACAGTCGTGGATACGGGAGGAG
Source organism: Sturnira hondurensis (assembly GCF_014824575.4). Lineage (NCBI taxonomy): Eukaryota > Metazoa > Chordata > Mammalia > Chiroptera > Phyllostomidae > Sturnira > Sturnira hondurensis. The sequence continues at coordinate 26,159,606 of NW_028082759.1, read as the reverse complement.
AGCCAGGCTGGTGTGTCAGCTGGATGCTCATGATAAGGGATGTGGATGTCAGTGATGGGAGAAGCTGTAGCTTGAAATCCAGGCACATAGATCAGAGAGCCCAGAGGGGGACAAGCACCCTCTCCTTCTTCCAGACAAACTAAATCCCGAGCATGTCTCCCAGCTGCCTGTCTCTCTCCCACGACTGCTCCGTATCTGAGAGGCGCTTGTCCACTCCCTGTGGTCTTTCACAGCCCTTCCCCTGTGGACTGCCTTGGAAGACACGGGCCTTCTCTCAGTCCTTCATGTCCTTTGGGCTGTGTGCGTGTGTGCATACAGAGTGATTTGTTCTCAGTTTTCCATTTTTAGATATTAAGTGATAGAAGCACAATCTCTTTTTTGTTTTCTTTTAATGATAGAATATTCTTGAAGTCATTTTGGAAGTGCTTAAATAAGTTGATGGCATGCAGTGCATCTCTGTGGGGTATGAATATAAGAAAAATAAAGTGCTGATATTCCATTCTTATTTATGTCTTCTATTATTGAAATACAGTATTAAAAGTCTGTGATTTTGAGGCAGTGAGGCATTCCACATTTATTCATTGTAGACATGAAGGACATCGGCTCCCCGAAGCACTAAAAACATGTCTAATCATACGTTGCTTTGATGTGAATATACCTTAAATGTGCTGGAGACTTCCATGAGTTCTTACGTGGACTGCATCTTTTCCCAGACAACCCGGGGTCGCCATGGCGCACACCCGTCAGTGTTCTGTGCTGTCCCGTGCGATCGGGGGCCTCTTGCTTGAATGCCCTGGACGGTCACGTTGTTCAACTGTTGCCCTTTTCTCTGCAAGCTGACCAGCTGTGCGTCTGGTCTTTGCCAGCATACTCTCTGTACCAGAATCCTGTCTTTCTTTAATGTGCTGTTTCTAATCTACTGTGGCCTGGGAATCCAAACAGCTCAGCTTGTTAGAATTGATCTTAAAGGAAGAGTAAACGCCCCAAGCCAGCATCTGTGTCCTGCAAGTGAGTTTCTTTGGGAATCTGTTCTGTGAGTTAGGTGTTACAAGTTTTAGTGCACGTATAGCCAGAGCCATATTTCTTTGCTTCTGAACACCCAAATAGATCCAGCTGGCTGGCCAGTTGCTTGACAGCATCCAGCCAGTTCTCAGCAGGAATTGTTTTTTCCCCCTTTACATTGTTTTCTGTGTCCTAACTTCAAAAAAGTATTGTGTGTGTTTTTGGTTCATTTTAGGGTATCAGTGGAATAATATAGCTGCAGAAATAATTCTTTGCTTTAAAACCTTCGTCTTGGCCCAAGTGGGTAATGGGAATGTGTGACTTATCTTAGCCCGAGAGTCTGTGTGGTTAAAGGCTGGTACTCGGCCACCACGCATGCGTCAAAGCCGAGGTCAACTGGAAGGAAAAACTCCATTCGAGCGACTTGGTGATTGTACCAAGCGGTAACGTTTGACGTGCACATAGTGGAGGCAGGAGCACGTAGTGGGGGAGAGTCAGTATTTCCCAGGATGTCACAGAATGTAGGCGTCAGGTTGCAGACTGTCTTTGAATCTTGAAATGACATTTAAGTCTAAGTGTCGAGAGTGGGAATTCTGAGGTCGGAATCCATAGGTATCTGGACATCAGTCATTTGATTTAAGGAACCAGGGTCTTTGAGAGGACCCCCGTGTCCCTCAGTTCCTTTTCCTAACCATCTACTCTTCTCCAAAGGATGCATAGGAAAGTTAGTAGGCACACTAAGCGTAAACACTGGGCGCTTTAACGCAGGTTGGAGAACCTGAGGGCTCTATAAATCACCCGAGAGCAGGAGGATGATGCAGATGGGCTTTTGAACAAGTGTGGGACTTAGCCGCTGCCTCTCCTCTCCCAGCGGGACACTTAAAAAAGGCTCTTTCTCAATTTCCTGTTCTTGCGCCTTATGAAAATCATTCCGTTGCTCTGACCCCCGCCCCTGTTTCTCTCTTCTTTCCACATCTGGGTTTGTGTGTGGAGGACGTTACCCACAGCTCTCACCGTGAAGAATGCAGAAAAGTCTTGAGGATGGGACTGTGACCTGCTGCAGTGGGTGCGAAATGAGTGATGGGGAGAGAGAGAGCAGAAGAGGGAGAGCGCGATGGGAGAGAGCGCGCACAGCGGTGCAGGGTTATGAGTTGTACAGTTATTTCTAGCTTTGAATTGTTTCCAAATCTCATACATTCACAGACAGCCTCGCCAAAGCCCACAGCTGTCATGCATTTTCAACAGATTCCACAGGGCCTAGATGAGGTTGGAAGGCATTCCTTTACTCTTACACATTAGCTGAAAGGAATTACCGTAACATCTGATACAGTGGAAGTGGGCGAGTTGCCACGCTGACCTTGCCCGGAGCTGTCCGGAAACAGGGGTCCTAGAATGTGTTATCTCACACGGCCTCTGAAGGTCACCAGGGGCCCTTGGTGGCATCCCAACAAAACCCAAGCACCCAGCAGGCTCTGCTTTTGGGGAAACTGGGCTGCTTTGAAGGGGCACTGGGGGCAGACATGTGTTCCCATTGCTCTTGGGATGCCTGTCATTGGAAAGGCATGTTCCCCTGGAGGAGTTCCCAGCTGTCAGTGATGTGCTGATACACCGCAGCCAAGCATCTAAGGACGAGCCAAATAAACAGGATGTTCACAATGTGTGTGATTGCATGAGTGTGCGAGGAAACTTCTGCCCATTTCACAGCCTCTAATGGCATCAGCATGCATTGCTTCATCTGCATCTGTCTGTTTAGGGCAGAAACTCATCAACACCATGGAAACCATGTGTAAGAAAGCCACCTATTTTTTTTATTTGCTATATGGGCTGTTGATAGGATGGGATGAAATCTGGTGTAAATCGGGGATGAACATCGCTTTCATGTCGTGAGTTCGCTTGTTGGGAGGTGCCTGCAAGCCCCCCAGACTGGGAGAGAGGATGCTCGCGGCCTCAGGGGCTGACAGAGGGGGCTGGGTCTATAGGAATATTTTCACAGACCAGTGGAGTCGTCCTCATTCTTTCTTCTTGTAAGACATTCATTAGTGGAGTTATTTATATAAATGTACAGAAACAAGTCAAAGTTATGTCATTGCCCTTTCTTGCCTGGAAAGGCTGCCACTGTTCACTGTTCGTGTCGAAACACAGCCCGAGGCAGCGGTCGGGGAAGGGAGAGCAGAGGTGGCTTCCCGCGACCTTCCCGACAGAGTGGGCTTTCTGAAAAGCAACGGTAAGATCCCATGGGGTGTCAGGCCTCTTCCTCCTCTGTGTATACAGGTCCCTTTGGTCCAGTTGCTGCATTTATCAATGTTAATAACAGTAGGTAACATTTATTGGAGGTTGCCTATGTTCCAGTACTGCACTAAGATTTTAACACATGCAAACTCTTTTAACTCTCACACACAAAAACGCAAGGTTGGTATGACTATTATTCCTCTTTTAAAGATAAGGAGACTGGGGTTCTTGCCTAAGAAGACAGAGCCAGTGGAGAGCCTGCTTGAAGCCCCCACTGGGGCATCCAGGCGTCTGGTGCGGCCTCTGACTACCCCGCAGGTCTCCGTCTCCCGTGAAACCTGATTCAGTTACAGCCTCTGGTGTCCTGTTCCATTGGGACACTGCCATTGTATCTCCTTGAACAGACTCCATGTGTGAAGATGATTTTGGCATCCTGGCATCTCTCCACTTAGAACATTCCACCAACTTGGCAGTGTTGAAGGTTGGGGAGCTCAGCCCGGGGCCTCGGTAATGATTCTTCTGTTATTCACTATCAGTCACTGATTGAAGCCAATGTCCCATGTCCGTATGTCAGCTCCTAAAGATGCTGACACCCTTCCAACAGGTTTTCATGGGATCATCATTAGTGGGAAAGAGGAAGAGTCCACTATGCATCGAGCCCGTACACTGATCTTGACTTATGGAATTCCTCAAGACAGCGCCGGGCTGCCATCTGGCAGGAGGTGGTGCTCCGCCGCAGTGAGGCACGGGCTCTGCAGTCATTACATGCGATCTCTGCAGCCTTGGGTGCTTTAACGGATGTCTCAGTGCTCGTTTTCTTCCATCTGTAACGCAGGCATCAAGAAATAACAATGACCTCACAGGGCCGTCGCCAGGATGAATCGGCGCACGCATGCGCCTGGTGCCCCCGATAAGCGTGCGACAGCCGAGTGGTGCTACGCTCTCCGAGCCGGCACCTCCGGACACCAGCGCTTGTGCTCTTCTCTCCCAGCTCTTTGCTGCCGTCAGGCACACGCAGTCCCAGTGTGGCATGTCACCTCCCTCCGCTAGAGTGTACGCTCGGTGAAGCCAGGCGTGTTTTGTTCTCTGCTGTGTCCTCATTGCTTAGACTAGTTCTTCACAAATACCTGTTAAATAAATGAATATTAGCTATCATTGCTATTCTTACGATCTGTTTCAGACCTAGACACTATGCTTAAAAATCCTCAAAATGGGTTTGCATAGTTTCCAGGAGGCTTAAGATGTATTTCACTCCTAATCATAGACTTAAATAGTTGCTAGGACCATGAGAGTATATTGGGTTTAACCTCTTCAATTTATGAAATAAGAGAATATAAAATATCGTGAGGCCCAGTGACTCTGAGTGATGTTCCCTCAGTCAATAATCACCTGGTGGCAGGTCAGAACTGGCATCGAGGTCTTTGACCCCTGACCCTGAGGCCTTTTTCCAGTGCCCCTTGACTTCCTATCTGGCTCCCAGCCTGGTGCTCCACCCTTCAGTGGGCCGGGCCCCAAGCCTGGTGAACACCTGGTCATCACCATCAGGTGTGACGCTAAACGTCTCATCACCTCTGGTGGCTGGCCGTTGCTGTCTTCCAGGTTTTTCACAGGGATGGAATTTATTTTTTGGATGTAAAAGGCCACTCCGGTTCCATGCCCCATTCCGAGATGGCTGAGAATCGCACAGGCCTGGGACAGCTGTCCCTCCCCAGGTGACGCAGGAGAAGTTGTATACCTTCTAGCAGCTCTTTTTGGAGTCCCCTGGGTCTGGGGATCTGCAGGATGTTCTGCTGGGGGAGAAAATCAGAGTAAATAGAAGCTATAGAGGCCAGCGCTCTTGTGGCTTGAGAACCATCCAGGGAAGAGGAAGCTACGAACGCATCTGGCAAACACGTAGCCAGTGACTGACTCCACTACAGTAAGCAGCGTGTACCTGTGTGAATGGAGTTTACAGACATCATTGTGTTGCTTAAGGAGTCTGCAATCTAGATGAAAACCAAATTATCCAAAGTAAATCCGGCAACACACAGCACAGTGGGCAGAACGAGGAAAACCAGAGATGATGATGAAGTTGTGACGGAGCTCAGAGGAGAAAGCGTCACTTCTAGGAGGGAATTTAGATGTCCGTGGACGAGGCAGCAACCTAACCGGAGTTCCCAGATCCACAGTGCCCTTCCCGTCCCGCGCATCGTAGGTGGGGCACACTTTAACTCTGATTGCTCAGGGTCTATGGCATTTTATGGCATTTCACATTCTCATGGGAACCATATAATATATACATACGTGCAACACAGTGCAACCACCATAGCTTATTTCTGAAAAGAGGCTTTTACGAGAGAGATCATTGTGTGATTTTTTTTGCACAGCCACAGAGAGAAACATTTACTTGAGTTCATAAATGATAGTATCCCTGTAAAAGAAAAAAAACTGTGTGCATGTACAGTATTTGTTGTCCCTAAACATAGCTAAGAATTAAATGACAGATGTGTTTTGGACTTTGCTGACTTGACTCACATAGCTGATTGTGGTACAAACACAACAGATTTCCAAACCCAAGTCCGTTATGATATAACGTGCGGTGACAAAGGGACTCCTGGGCTCTTGCCCATGGTTACTATACCAAGAGTCCCCGAAAACGCTTACGGTTGCCTTCGCAGACTCTGTTCTCCCCGAGAATACACCTTTCCACCAAAGATAATCTGCTGCCTCCACTTTGATAGTTGATCTTTTTCTGATTCTTATTTTCAGAAGTGAAAATAATGATGGTTAAGTAGGTATCTTTAATTTTGCTAAATGTTTTACAAAGCACCCTATGGTACTAGACAATTGAAAGTTTTTCTTTTTCTATTGAGGTATAATTCAGGTATAACATTATATTAGTTTCAGGTGTACCACACAATGATTTGATATTTGTATAAAGTATGAAACAATCATCACCCTAAGTCTTAAAAGTTTTGATCAATTTTACTAATTAAATCGTGTATCATATTTTCCATTCACCCATGCAAAATTAAATGAGTAAATGCAAATGACAGAGAAGCCACCAGGAATGTGATCTGCTTCATCTCAGTGTGAAGGTGGCTCTTCATTCTCTTGTCCTCCCCTGTCACTTTGCCTTTGTTCCTCCCGTGTCGGCTGCACTGTCCTCTGCTGTCCCTGGTGGTTTTCTGACTTCACGTAACTCTGGCCCCTCCAGTGCCACATATTCCCAGTGAGAAATACCAACGAGTTTGCTCATCAGTGTCCTCACGCATTTTAAATGTCAGTAACGCGGAGAGCCTTTAGGATCTCAGAAGGGTAGCTGGTCACCAGGCGCTGCCACTGTGCAGGGGATGGCATGTGCCTTGGCCCACAGAGAAATGTTTTGGGAATGTCCTTGTGAAGCGTTTGTAAGGCACACCCTTCGCTCTGACTCAACACGGCAGGAGCAGCTCGTGGGCACGAGGAATAAGCTTGCGGAAAGCCACCCGCTGTCCTGCTCCCACTTCCACACTCGTAACTCAGTCTGAACGACCGTCTCGTGTTCAGTTAGGAAACATCGTACTTCTTTAAAAGGACAACACTCCTCTTTCTTTGGCTTGTGCTCTGTGCGTGACGGTCCCTGCTTTCTAGACGTGGCTTTTCTTCTTTTAAAGAACATTTCCGTAGGCTTGACATCTGTGGCTGGCTTTGTTCCCCATTAAGAGAGAAGGACTTGGAGGTGCTCTGACCTGGTAACGGTGCTCTGGCCTGTTACAGCCATGGAAGACGGACACGTGGGTGTGGATGAGAGCAGGTCATGAGGTGGGAAGAAGGATCAACGAAACAGAAAATGAAAAATAGGTCTTTTGGTTTCAGGTTCTCAAATTTCTCAACCGAAGGTTACATTCAGTATTATTGTTTGTATTAGTTTCAGGTGTCCAGCGCAGCGGTCAGACAGATCCTTCACCTGGCATCTCCAGTACGCACCTGACACCAAACATAACTATTACAATAGTATTGGCTGTACTTCCTGTGCTTTACTTACATCCCCACGACCGTTCCACAAGTGCCACTGCGCACTTCCCACCCCCGCCTCCCCTCTGACGACTGCCAATCCGCTCTCCGAGTCCGTTTCAGTTTCGTTCGTTTCCTTTGTCCTTTGGATTCCACATCCAGGTGAGATCATCTGGCATTTGTCTTCGGCTGCCCGACTGATTTCACGGGGCCTGCTACCCCCTAGGTCCATCCATGCTGTCACGCACGGTAATATTTCATTCTTTTTTATGGCCCGTTCTAACGGAGAGCTGGGAAGTTGCCACTCCTGTCTTTGCAACGATGAATCTAAAAACACTTAAAATTGATGACTTTGCCTGGAGCCATCAGAGAGCAGAGTTGCCAGGCAAACTAATGCCCGTAATTTTCGTGAGAGAGGCAAGTCCAGAGTTGTAGCTGAGATCCTCTTGCCTGGAGGGCAGCTCCCGGCGCCACCGCGGGTAGGGACGCGCCAGTGTTCCCTGTGAGAAAACGCCGGGGGCTGAGTATGGACCAGCGTGAGAGCAAGAAACCTGTGGGGACTGCAGCTTTATGGGGCCCCCCAAGAGCTCTAAACCATAGGAACCCACCAGATGCCCCCAGCGAAGATCTAAGAAAAAACCTCCTGTGGCTTTGGCATGGCAAGGGAAAGAGGACTCCTTTTGAAACAGCTTCAGGTAGTTCTCCATGGTAAAGGCACCTGCTTGAGGAAGGACGGACTAGCAGAGCCTCCCCCAGTGGGGGAAGGGTGGTCACAGTCCAGCTGGCCTTCTGGGCTCCCCTGAGGGGAAGAACGATAGCTGTGGAGGTCACAGCCCAGAGACCCAGGGGGACTGAAAACTGAGAGTCACTCGTTAGCTTGCGAGATGTTCCCCTTTTCCCACACTTATCAGCACAACAACAGGGCTCTGACGCCCGAGAGTAGATTATAATGGGAAGAGCTGCAAAATGCAGACTGCCGCTGGACAAGAGTGCTTAGGGAAGCCCAGAGCCCACAGGGAAGATAAAACTGAGAATACTAGAGGAAATTCAATGCCCTGGCACCTACATTTTTAGCCAACTTTAGAACAGCGTGTATGGCTTTAAGACAACAACAACAAAAACAACAACAGCAAAATGTGCCAAAAAGCAAGGAAAGCACAGTCTGAAGACACAAGGCAAGAATCAGGGTCAGACTTGGCTATGACACACATGTTAGAATGACTGGAATTTGAAATAACTATGATTAACAAGTTAAAGGCCCTAAAGGAAAAAGTAGGCAACATGCAAGAACAGATGAGTATTGAAAGCAGAGAGATGGAAACTGTAAGAAAGAACAAAAAATAAATGCTAGAAATTAAAGGCAGAAATGAAGTGTGTGTTTCATGGGCTCATCAGTAGGTTGGCCTGAAAATAGAGCTACTGTGAGCTTGAAGATCGACCAGTAGAAACGTATCAAATTGAAAGGTAATGGGAAAAAAGGAATTAAAAAACCCTTTGAACATCTAGGAAATGTGAGACAACTGCAAAAAATGTAACATATTTTATAATTGTGTATTAAAATACCAGAAGAGAAGAAAAGGGGAAACAGAGCAGAACTATATGAAGTAATGATGGCCAAAAACTTCCCAAAGTTAATCATAGACACTAAAACCACAAATCCAGAAAGCTCAGAGAATACCGAGAAAGACAAATACCATCCACCCCATGCCCCCCAAACAATAACCAAGATCAACTAGGCATATCATATCCAAGCTGTAGCAAATCAAGACAAAGAGGAAATCTTGAGAGAAGCCAGAGGAAAAATGTATGCTTTGCACATAGATGAACAAGAAAAGAATTATAGTGGTCTCATCAGAAACAATGCAAATAAGAAGAGTGCGGAGGGAAATCTTACATTTTTGAAAGAGGCACACCAACATATAATTCTACATGCACTCAAATTATTCTTCAAATGTAAGGGGAGACAAAAAGCTTTCTCAGCAGACCTGCCCCAAAGGAAATGTTAGAGGGAGTTTTTCAGGGAGAGACTCAGACCACCATGAAGAAGGGAAGCGTGTTGGAAAAAAAAAAGAAATGAATCAAGGTAAGTTTTCAACCTTTTCTCAGTTTAAATGCACTAAAAGTTAACTGTTGAAAGCCATACTAGTAACCCTGTCGTGAGTCTTTGTGGCCCATGGGCAAGGGAAATGGGAGAGTGAGTGAGTGAGAAAAAGAGGGAAACGGGAGCTGTTTCCAGACGCCTCATTTTGCGCACATGGAGCGGTCGGGAGTTATTTGAAGGTGGACTCACGTTGCTTAAAAATGCGTATTTGAACTTCTAAGTCAACCACTAAAATATTTCTTAAAGAAGTACATTTGATATGCTAAAAAGAAGAGATAAAGTGGAACCACAAAATGCTGGAGAAGGCAGAAAAAGGGGAATAAGAAGAAACAAAGAACAAACACAATACTCAAGACAGCTAAACATGGTGGATATTAATTTAACTGCGCTGGTCATCACATGAAGGGTTTATACACATCAATCAGAAAAGTGCAATATAGGCCAATTGCATCTATAAGCATAGATGCAAAAATTCTTCATAAAGCATTAACACAAAATAAATATTTTCTATTTCTATTAAATATATAACATTTATTTTTCAAAGTATGTTGGCGAGTGTTTTAAAATGGACACACTTAAGTTGTTTTCAGTAACAAAGTTGCATAATTATGAAAATTTTGCCAAACATCTGTTTTCAAAATTCTCTCTTGATAGCAAGAATTATTTTCCAAAACAGTCATTTTCTCACTTCTTATTAAAAAATGCCTCTTTTACATTGGGACATATTAAGGGGGGGGTGTGTGTTTAAATACTGCTAAGCAGGCATTTTTAATCATAGAAAAGTTCAGAAATTTGAAACAGTTGTGTTTTGTTGTTGTTTTTTTTTTGTAAGAGAAAAACATGTAAGTCATCTTCACATTTTCCAACTGTTTTCAGGACTTTGCCTGGAGAAAAGCAGTCTCTTTATGGTACTTAGAATCGACATGTCAACTCCTTGTTTCAGCATAAATTATTGTAAATATTCATGGTTTTCTACTCCATGTGATGTAACCCTGAAATTTACTATCATACAATCCCTAATTTGTCTGCTCTTAAGCTAAAGCATGAGGCCACTTTCAATGTGCGTATTAAATATTAGTAAACTGAGTTCTTCCTTATTTTTTAAGTTACAAATTTATAGCAGAGGACCACCCCCCCCACCCCCCCTCCCCGCCGATGTGGCCCTTCGGCAGGCAGGCGCTGCACTCTGGAAGCTGCTGCTCCGAGGCAGCAGGGCGCTCGGGGACCCTTCACCCTGGGGCTGGCCCGGACTGCACCTGCCCGCATGGAAGGGGGTTGGATCCTCTGCCTCTAGCTGGAGGCCTCACAATTGCAGCCAGAGAGACGGGCACTGCCATGGCCTGTACCAAATGGAGTGGTATGCAACATTCAGTGTTCTGGCAAATTCTTTTTTTTTAATAAACCAGAAAACTGTAGTGTTTTATTTTTTGAGATTTTATTTACTTACTTTTTAGAGAGATGGGAAGGGAGGGAGAAACAGAAAGAGAGTAAGATCAATGTGTGAGAGATACATCAATTGGTTGCCTCTGACACACCCCCAACTGGGGAACCTTGCCTGCAACCCAGGTGTGTGCCCTGACTGGGAATCGAACCTGCAACCTTTTGGCTTTCAGGTGGACGCTCAGTCCACTGAGCCACACCAGCCAGGGTGCAAATTCTTAAAAATACACTTTGAAATGTTAGATTTTCAGGCTTTTCTTGAACTTGAAATGTGCCTAGCCATAGAAATGTATTGCATTAATTATATAAAGACCAACAGTGCCTTCACTATGAAAGATCCGTAATTCCAGGGCTGCATTGTCAAGAGCAAGTCTGACGCACTGCAGAAGGCAGTTGCTTCATTCAAGCTTCCGAGCTCAGGCTCAGCGCTGGCCGGGGCAGTGTGGCCTCTCCCGCACTCACAGAACGTTTGAGTGCCAAATACCAAGCCCCTGAAGACCTTTTAAAAAGAAACATCTTCTATTTTAACAGTGACGTTAGGCTCCCTGAAAAAAAGCAAGTTCTGCATTGGAGTGTCAGTTGCTTTGATTTGCATTTATTAGTGCTGGTATTGCAAACAGTTTGTCTGAGTGGAAGAAAAGAAGAGACGGAGTCCTTCAATAACCCGTCTCGTTAATTCTTTGCGCAAACAAACTCGAGTTTGGTTTTAAGCAAGACAACCTAATGGATGTTTTGCAGAGGATATGTGGCCACTTGGTTTACCAGTTAAGTTTTATCAAATAAAATGGACCAAGAAAAGCCAAGAAAAGTTTCAGCTCTACCAATCTCAAGCTGTATTTTGAATGTCCCTGAAATCCACTCTCCAGCTCCAGCTTTGAATAGATTTGTAAGGGGCAAAGGTCACAATGCTGGTGAACAGGGGAAACAGCATATGGAGCTTTTGTTGATTTTCTGCCTCTTAAAAAATTAAATATGGCCACAAAGGACATGAAATACCGATACTCATGTACTGGTAGCGGACGCAGGCCTGTGGGTGTGTTTGTCTCCTTGGTGACTACATGTCGCAAAGACAGATGTGGAATGGCCTTTGGGTTTCCTCTATCTTGCTGTACCCAGGGTTATAATATGTCTGTTTGCAATGCTGGGGGAATTCTATAACCACCTGCAAGGAGAAGGAAAAGCCGTCCAGCTGCTCATGAGCTTCAGAAGATGAACAGGAAGGGATGCAGTTTGGGAGAAGGAGCATCGCAGTTTCCACCCCCTGGAAGGGCCTTAGTTTGGGGTCTAGAATGGTCATTTGTGAGGTCTTGGGCATTTATGTGACTCAGAAACCTTTTACTCATCTGTCCAATAGTCGGTATCCCCTCTGGTGTTACGGAGAGGATTATGGCAGATTATCAACAAGGAAACTTTCTTTTCCATTTTATTTACTTGTGTTTTTTTTAAAGGTCTCCCAGTGAAATGTTGTAGCGTTGAGTTTTCCATTCTGGAATTGCCTGCTCTGGGCCCACTTACCTGCTGGGCTGTGGCGTCAGGCTGAGCTCATGGTTCTGTCAGCCATGTTGATCATAATTAACTTCCTATTGGCTTTCAGGTGCATTTTAGAAGACCCCACACCAGTGCTGGTTGGGACAGTCTATGGTTTTGTTGGGTGAATGGATTCAGAAGGGCAGTCGTCACGTTGCTCCTGAGCATTTAGCTTTTCAGATCAGTCACAAGCAGGGACTAGAAATGTCATCTCTCCTCCCCACCGGTAATGAGTTTAGGTAGTTCGGCCTCTCTGGAGTTTAAAAAGTCTCCATTTTGCTTTTAACATTAAATTCTAAGCCCACGGGCCAAGTATCGCCTCTAATTCTGCCTAGAAAATCGTCTATTCACAAATGTTGCTTGTGGGTATTTATAAAGAGTTAAGTGTTTCACATATTTCAGCGACAGTCATGACCTTAGGCTCACGCAGTCATTTTTTTAAGTCGGTATTTCCCAAAGCTGCTGTCTGAAGTTGACTTTGGTTGTGGCCGACTCTTAATCAAAGCTACCTACTTTATCTTTAAATAGTTGCCACTTGTCCCTCCTCTTGAGAGCGCTGCCTATTGAAACCTGCTGTTGTTAATTAGGAAGCTCCAAGAGCCGCGCCACCTGCTCCCTTTGGGTCCCCGGAGGCTGTGGGCTCTCGGGGAGGCTGGGGTGCTGCGGGAGTTCTGCTCGCCCCGGTTGGTCGGAGGATGGGGTCCCGGGACAGCCCCAGGGACCAGGGGCTGGAGCCGCGAGGAGGCCTGGGAGGCCTGTCGTCGTCCTGAATCCGAGGGCTCCCAAGATGAGACAGGCTCTGAGGCCGAAACACAAAGCAGCAGGCCCACTGTTGACCACATTTGCTTAGGTGGTCGCCCCCCCACTGCGTTAGACTCCTTTCCACGGTCAGTCGCCTCTCAGCAGGCGCTGTCTGGGCAACAGCAGACCCACGTGTGGTTTTGTACGGCATGTGTTGCAACCTTGACCCCCTGGTGGTTCTCAGAGAGTGCTGACTGCGTGAGAGGAATTACTGGTGCCAGTCATTGCTTTGTGATGACTTATTTCATCGATTTTACGAGGTNCTCTCGGGGAGGCTGGGGTGCTGCGGGAGTTCTGCTCGCCCCGGTTGGTCGGAGGATGGGGTCCCGGGACAACCCCAGGGACCAGGGGCTGGAGCCGCGAGGAGGCCTGGGAGGCCTGTCGTCGTCCTGAATCCGAGGGCTCCCAAGATGAGACAGGCTCTGAGGCCGAAACACAAAGCAGCAGGCCCACTGTTGACCACCTTTGCTTAGGTGGTCGCCCCTCCACTGCGTTAGACCCCTTTCCATGGTCAGTCGCCTCTCAGCAGGCGCTGTCTGGGCAACAGCAGACCCACGTGTGGTTTTGTACGGCATGTGTTGCAACCTTGATCCCCTGGTGGTTCTCAGAGAGTGCTGACTGCGTGAGAGGAATTACTGGTGCCAGTCATTGCTTTGTGATGACTTATTTCATTGATTTTACGAGGTAGATTCAGTTTTAATGCTAATTTTGTGGGTGAGGAAACTTTGAGAGATGAAGTGGTCCAGCTGGATGTCACCCCAGCCCATCCTCTCTAAACGATGAGCCGTGTGGCTTTGCTTCCCTCAGTCACCGTCCGCCTGTGCTTCTCTCATCGTCCCCTGTCCCCACCCCACCCCAGGCTGTGGACCTCAGCTGTCACGCCCCCTTGTTGCAGGTGCAGCGAAGGCCCTGGAAGAGCTGGGTACACAGGGCGTGTGCTAGAGTTCATCCACTGCCCGCGTGTATCGCTCCATCGGCCGGGAGTCCTGGGAGGTTGCAGGAGGAGGCGCCTCCCCACCGTGGAGCCGGGCGGACACCCAGCGAAGGACCCCCCAGGAGGGGTTTCTGCCTATTTAAGGGGCTTCGTTCATGCCTCTGAACCACTGGGCAATCCTCACCCTCAAATATTGAATACCCCTTCCTGAAGCTTCCTGTAGGCTGTGTGGAGTTTTCTCCTCCCTGTGTTTTGTGGGCTGATGAAGATGTCAAGCTCTTCCCAGACAAAGCCAACATGTACTTTTTAGACGACACTGTCATCATAATTATATTTGCCAGGCTAATTAGGTTTTTTAAACAGAATGAGTTACCACTGTAGTTTCTTCCCCACCTGCCGGTGGTCAGAGATTGGTTCAGGGCCCAGTCTCCCACAGGGAGGAGCTCCAGACAAGACAGGGGAGGGCCGGGCTGAACCCGAGGGAGCAAAGACCTCACCTCGAGGGCACACTGTTTGCATGAGTATCACTTGGTAAAGACCTTTGGGTGCCCACCAAGCACCCCACTTGGCAGAATACAGGAAAGAAATCACAGGATCACGTCCACAAGGAACTGAATGGATCATTTAGAAAGGATCCTGACACACTGTGTGGACGACTCGGAGGCACAGTTTTACCTTTGTAAACTGTGAACAGGTGGCGGGAGATCAGCAATGGCTGAAGTTTGCTAGGGGAGCGCTGGTGTCTGAAAGACGAGTGCCCGGCATGTTGTCCCTTTGGTGGCCGTGCAGAGTGCCTGGCCTCGGTGCCAACCGCAGATCTGAGGTTTGGGTCTGGGTGCCCCTGCCGCAGGGCTCGAGTATCTGAGGTCATTAGTGGATGTGAACCTCAAACTTGCTGGCTGATGGCCATTTCCAAAGAGGCTGCAAACAGGACCGGGTGCTCTGGAAGGCAAAGTTGACGTGGAATACAACTGACGTTCATTCTACCCGCCAAAACATTGGAAAAGCATGCTTACTACGTAGAAATAATTACTAAAGTATGTATAGAAAAATACCCACACTAATTTTTACAGAGAATGGAACCAAACTAATCAATGGAAAACTCCTAAGTGTTCCTTCACGAGGACTGCTTAGATGAAGAAGCGACTGTTTTACCGGCTTCTCTTCCTTACATATTCAGTTCGAGATTTACCCCCCTCAGGCTGTAACCTGATTTTATATGTGGCATAAAAGAAGGTGGATCAAGTTTTCTGTATTGCAACATTTCTCGTTAACATTTTCCACATGTACTCTCAGTTCAGCTAATTTATAATTACAGTTTTATTGCTTTATTGCAGTGTTTTATTCCTAATATAACATGCCTCTATATTAAAGGGAGACATGGTACATAAATGTTGTTAAGCATATAAACTGATGGTATAATTTGCCCTTGACCTTGGATCTTGGTTGTTGCTAGAACACTGAGGAGGCAGCTCATGTCGGCGCCACTTGGGAGATGACCAAAGGCATTAATTTTAAAACTACCCTGGAGTAATTACCATTGCAGTTATGTTAGAGGTTAACATTTGGGTTATTTCCTCCTGTTGCTTAGCTTTACAGAATGTTATGCTCCACTGCTTTTATTAAATCCAGGTAATAGAGGAAATAACAGTGTAATTAACCTTTAACACTGATGAAAAATTAGTCCTAAGTAAAATATGGTTTAAAATCAGAGCAGTTGAGTTGGCCGTCCAGCTGGTCCTCTGGCGACGCGCGGGATGACTCTGGGCACTCCTTGTGTCCGCACGTATTATCGTGAAAGTGAGAATGAAGTAGAATGTGGGATAAATGTCTGGCGGGGGGATAGGGACTAAATCTTAATACACAATGTTCTTTTACTGTTAGACGTTACAGGTTTGCATGACATTGCACAAATAAGTATTGATTTTTACCAGTACCACTTTTCTGTGATTGGAAAAGGAATTAGTTGTGATAATTGACTCCAGCGGGAAAATACTTAGAAATTTAGTACATGACGGTTGGCCCCACATGAGGTCTCCAATGGGATGCTTCTAAACATGAGTATTTTTAAGCAGAGTATACTGTGGGAAAATTCCATTTTCCATGCTTGTTTGCCTTTAAAGCATTAGTTTTAAAGTGATTTTTGAGATGAAGGCAGGGAGGTGTTTCGCCTCGATGGCTGTGTGAACACACCCATGGCTTCATGGGAGGGTTATCACAGCAGAGACCACCAAGTCACTGTCCTGAATAAAGTTTATTATTTTTAGACAAATGTAGAAACATAGACATAATAAATAAAGGTAATTGTTGTAGGAAAACATACTTCGCAGAAGAGTTTTTCATAATCTAATGATTAGCTAGAACCCTAAATGTATTGGGTTGGCCAAAACTTTTTCCATAAATGGTGGTTTCTTTTTCCATAAATAAAAGACACAATTTTCGTTTTCACAAGTTACTTTAATGATTTGGATATTTTGAGTAGGTCGACTATCTCCTGCTTAGTATAATGTCGATTGCTCTCAATGAATGTCTCGATTTGATTGCTACCAACTCCAACTGGTCTGCCGGACCCTGGGCATCGTCCAGCAGGAAATCTCCAGCACGAAACTTCGCAAACCTCTCTTGACACGTTCGATCAGTCTTGGCACCTCCTCCACACACGGCACCAGTCTTTCTTGTGTGTGTGTTTCAGTTGCATTTTCACCTTTTTGGAAATAATAAAGCGTAATATGCTATAAGTGTTGCATATTTTCTTCCATCTTCGATATTAAAATGGCTACACAAAAATTCACCAATTTTGTAAATTTTTGAAATGCACACTGATATGACAGCCGTCATACTACGATCTAATGAAATTGTTCCAAATGACATTAAACACCACAAGGACCACTAGGGCCATCTTACAGAAAAAAAAACAAAGGGATTTTTTGCCAACCCAACAATTTGTTTTGATTCATGAATATTTTATTTAAATTTAGTGTTAAAGAAACCAATCTCATCTGTCAAGTCAGGCATATATGTATTAAAATAAATTTAAAGGGTTTGACTGATTTTAAATAAATCTTCCTGCCTGACTTCTTTAGTAAAATCACCATGTTATTTGAAGGCGATTTTTCTCTTGTGGAATAAAACATATTTCTAATTGCAAGCATGTTGTTTTCTAACCTACTCAATGCATTTGCTACCATGATTTTGACAGTGAAATATTAAAATACCTTGTTATAAAGAGATTTCATTTTATCCTATAGTTTTTAGTTTAACTATAGAATGAATATAACTGATTAGAATAGGTATCATTGTTGAGAAAGCATTTTGTTTTATGTATTTATTCAAAGGAGTGTAGAGGAGAACATTCATACAGTATTTGAGAACTATATTGTGCACTTAGTAAATCCACATATATGACCATGTTTTGTAAATATGAAATACTATACAATAATACTATTTTCACAACCTTTCATGGAGAAATATATGTACACATCATAGAATTCATAGCATTTCTGTAGTGTATGTATATTCTATTTTCTAATAGAAAATAATAAAGAAAAGTCAGCATTGTACTTTTTAATCTTTAGGTAAATATGCATTACAGTTGTGTGAACAGTCCTCACTAAGTAAAGGCTCCACAACCCCTTTACCTTTTAAACTAACAACTATTTCAGTGGTTAATGGAGTATTTCTAAGCCAATAAATTACTCTACACCATTACTGATCGGGTGCTTACTATCAAAACAAGCCTTCCGCGAGTGAACTCGCGCCCCCAGGAAAGGCGAAGGAGGCCGGTGCCCGCGCTGTGCCTGTGCGGGTCTGCTGATTCTCAACCCATCAGTGCGCCGTTTCCCACTTACAGAAGCTTCGTACACTGAGCATGTGGCCGTTTTTGACGCCCCTGTGGGGCACCCAGAGGCTGCAAAAAAGGAAGCATTATCTGCAGTAGTTTGCATTCGTCCAAGAGCTCCGTTGGGCATTTTGCAGCTGGGCGGTTGCTGTTTCCCAGCTGCAGAAGCCATCCTTCACGGCGGAGGTGCTGCGTGCTCCCAGACCCTCAGCAAGCCTTTGCTGCCCGCTGTTTGCCCATGTTCCTCCAGGGCTCCGGGCCTTCGATCACGGACAGCATTTGCAATCTGCTTACAAACAGAGGCTGCTGAGATCCTGCAGGCTGGGTCCTGGTGGTAGGGAAGGGCCCTTTCCTCCCTCAACTTTGTGCCCTGGTCTTGGAGTTTGGGAAGGAACGCGTGACCCCCGCACACAGGAATAGCGTTCCGGAATCATAGTGTGCGTCGAATTCTTACTGAGAGGTGAAGAAAGTTGATTGAGGAGCTCTGTGTCAGGAAACTGGGCCCCCCATTTCAGTAGGGTGAATTGGCGAGGGGAATGAGTGCATCGTTTTCTCGGGGTATAACGCTAGCAGCACTTGAGCTCCTTGTGCCGTAAGGCTCTAGCCTCCAATCCCAAGAATGGCTTTGAAACTGGGGGGATCTCTTTCTAGTGGGAAAACACTAGGATGAGGATTGGTGTTAGCGAACCTGACATAAAATAACAATAGCGTAATTGAAATTGCAATTCAAGAATGAGCGTTGTCGGGATAAAGCCGCAATAAAAGTGATTCGTATTTTTGTATTGTTACTTATCAGTACTTAAGTTTGGCTACTCATTGAAAACAAAAGCGGGTGCGTTTGTCACATGGGGATTTGGGTTTGGTTTCTCCCATAATTTCAATGAATGCAGTTGTGTTAGTTTTATGATGTGGGGAGATGGTGCCTTTCATTATTGTTTGCTGAAGCAACAAATCAAATAGGCCTCACGCCATGAAATTAGAGACTTCTCTGGGAATGAAACATGACCTGGATGGCGGAAAGTAGCGACTTTGAATGCTGGAGTGCCCATATGATACTCAGTGTGGAATAGGCAGCAGGGAACGAAACGCACGGGGAGGGGCTTGGGGAGCGAAGGACCATCTGTGCCAGCAGGCAGGGCCGTCTCTGTTAATTTACCCAATGGAGCCCTGTGCAGAGGCAAGTCCTCTGGTGGAAAAGCAGGAAGCAGGAGGAGGGTACCATCCAAGGGGCCAAGAAGATGTTTGCTTTAATGCCAGATCCACTCTGGGCAGGTTTGGAGCCTGTGCATCTTTGGGGGAGGGAGGGACAGAGAGGTATGAGTCAAAGGGAGAATTTTGGGAATACATTTGGGGAGGGAGATTTAAGGCAGAGGAGTCAATGGATTGGCATTTAAAGATAAAAGAGATTTGGGAATGTTCCTGAGGCTGTAAGTGGTGCTGTCATTGGGGGTTGGAGCACCAGGTGATGGGCGGTGTGTGTGTGCGCGCGCGTGTGTGTGCGCACGCGTGTGTGTGTGTGTGGCAGGGGTGGGTGGGCCAGGTGTGGGCTGGGTGTGGAGGTGAGGCTGAAGTTTAGAGAGCTAGTCAGGGGTCAGATCACAAAGACCATGTGTGCAGCATGTGTTGAATTAGTTTTTTCCGTCAGAGTGTAGTTATTTGTGCTGTTGGATTTACTGTATTAATTCATATTAAGAAAATTCCTATTTGTCTAACTTTCAAAATAAAGCAAGACACTTTGTAAACTGCTCTTGTGTTTGTGCCTTAACGTCACCACGTGTGACAGCCCATGCCCCAGCAGACACGGTGCTGTGGCTTAATCAGACCAGGTTTATAATCCAAACAGCTTTGCATTTAACAAACGCTCCATCCGTATCTTCACAACGGCCATGGTTCCCACTGAAAGGGACTCCCTCTTGAAAGTCCCACTCAGGTGATTTTGAGGTCGCATTGGGGTTTCTGCTGCTTTGAGCACCTTGACCTCTGGCAGAGTGGCATCCTTGGGTGGGCGTTTCTCATCTCTGCCTAGAAGTGCCTGTGGAGTTCTGCACGCCAGGGAGAAGCATCAGGATTTCACTGAAAAGATTTTGGATTCATTTGTACCAATGTCCGCAGAATCGACGTGTTCCTAAGGGGTAAAGGACTATGGGAGGAATCAGTGAAGTTTTTGCAATGCCCTTTTATAATACATTCTGGAAAAGTTGTTTGCCCCCTAAGCCTCCGAAGGTTAATTGGGTCTCTTGTAATGAGTGAGTGCTCCAATCACACACGGTTTGGGAATTAATTTATTAATTTAATAGTTGTTATTGTTCAGGCAATAACAGGGGTGCACTAAACTCAGCTCTCTTTTATTGAGTGGGATTGTTCTAAATTTGCAAGTTTAATGGCTCCTATAATGAAAATGATTAAAAATGAGCCCTCAGGGCCAACCTTACTAAGAAACCACCTGGGTTGCTCAAGTATGTTTTTTATTGACCTGTCTAGCAAATAGCTTTTATGTAAATTTGAACCTGCCTTGAGCTTTTGGGGACATGTGTAATTGGGTATTTCACATGTACCAGAGGTGGCTGCTGGGTGGCCATGTTGCCCGTCAAAGGCGTCACGCTCAATACGGAGGAAACCAAGAAGGGATGGCGAGGTTCCACGGCGTGACCGGGAGCAGGGGAAGCGATTTTGCGAGCCTGCTCCTGTGTTCCACTTGCCTCTCCTCCTGTTTCCGTTTTGATCCTCCGGTTTTGCTTTCTTCTGTCTCTCCTTCTCCTTTGCCAGCGTGTGAAGCTGTCGGCTCTACTTTGGGTTGTATAGGCATTCGAGAGGGGGACATGTTGAATTTATCAAAGGGCTTTTTATCTGAAACTTGTCAGGGTATTTTTGTAAGACATGGAGGAAAAATGAGAGGGGCCCGTGAAAAGCATTTAGTCTTCACACTCCTCAGATTTTTTTTGAATGAGGAGTGTTACATTGTTTCTCCCGTCAGTGGGGCAACAGGGTGACCGTGGACCAGGACAGGCCGGGCGCCCAACATCGGCATTGCCCCGAACAATAAGTCGCGATAAGCCATCAAGTCATTATAAGAGAGAGGAAGAGACCTGCCTGCGCTCTTAAGAGAAACTGGGGAAAGAGCTTGAGTATCGACACAATGCTCAGTGTATGTGTAACGTGTTCACCTTGACTTTATGGAATAATTATTGTATCTAAATGCACCAGAACCATCAACTCAACATTTATCATGGTGCAGCTGCCATGTAATATCTTCTGCAAAGGCAGTAAATACATTTCTTACCTATTTTAGAGCTTTAAATAACTCACACGTGTAATTTTATTAAATGGAACAGCTTATTACCTTTTATATGACTCATCAATGGGGAAAAATTATTCCAAAAAGGCCTATTTTATAGCATGTCAGGAATTCATGATGTCTTAGGTAGTGTCCTCTGAAGGAAGAGAGAGAAAGATGTTAATTATCATCACTACAGCATCCCCATGTACCAGAACAGGTTTGATTAGGGATTAAATCTGCAGACAAAGACACAGAAGGGTCCTGGCCGTGGCCACTTCAGGGGACTTCGAGAATATCACACTTATGGAGAGAGGCTTGTGGCCCTAACACAAAAAAACACTTAGCTAACTCTTTAGTATGATTCTATGATCATCTCCAGATCATATTTTGACTTCCACGTACTTGTTAATTAAAAAAGAAAAACTACGGAAGACATGAATATCTCGTCTTTTTGCCAGTTTCCTTGCATGCTGTATGTTCATGCAAGAAGTGTGCGTTATTCACAGTCTCTGGTGAATGTTATTAGTCTGAGGATTTAACCTGCAGCTCAGTCAGCCTTTGACCTTGGTACAACCCTTGTTCCCACCAGTGTGACGCAGACCCAGGACGGGGGTGGTTGCTCCTGAGGGACGTCCTCCAGGGCCACACGGCACGTGCGTGCAGGTTGGAGGGTGTGGTCCCTCCCTCTGAGGAGCCACAGCCTTGCACTGGACAGGATGCTGGGGAGCAGAGGGCAGCCCAGACCCCGCCTCCGAGTCTCCTCTTGCGTGGCCCTGGCTCAGCGAGCAGCCTGGGCGCCGTGGGCACCGTGGGCACCGTGGCCCGGATCACACCTGGGGGTCAGCAAGCCTGGTGATAACCCACTTGCTTGGCTCATAGTTTGAAAAGCTTATTGTGTGTATCCTTTGGATTTATATTAAACATTTTAAAGTGATAAATTAGGGGTGGTTGTTTTCATTTTAGAAGTTTATTTACTTTGCAATAAGATGTAAAATAATAATAATTATTATTTTTATCCTCACCAGAGGACATGTTTATTGATTTTAGAGAGAGGGGAAGGGAAGGAAAGAAGCATCAATTGGTTGCCTTTCATATGTACCCCAACTGGGGACCAAACTCCAGGCATATGCCCTGACCAGGAATCGAACCTGTGACATTTCAGATTGCAGGACAATGTTCAAACAACTGAGCCACATGGGCCAGGGCATTTAAAAAAAATAATTGCTCTCATTATTCAATTTACAAAAAAGTTTAAGAATTCATCTAATAGTGAAAACATACTTTATAAACACGTTTGGTTTGTTGCTTTAGTCCTAAGAAGAATAGAGGTGGCCAGTTTCTTCCACACCAGTGCTCCCCTTCTCTGACTGGCTACAATGGCCCTGTCCACTCCGCTGTCTCCTTTAGATTTAGGAAGTTTCGGATTTTGGACACACCTACACACAAATATAAGATTTCCACTTATAAACAAAAATAAAAGACTTCTTCCAGGTTTTCTGGTAAAGATGGGTGTGTGGGTGTACTGGCCACACCTTTGAAAATATGTTGGCTTATGATGATGAAAGCAGGGGAGTGGGGTGGGAGTAAGAAAAGTAGCAATGGTTTGCCCGCACAAAACTCAGATGAGATGCAAAGATTCAGTCTGGGAAAGATGAGGAATCCTGAGTATGGGCACGGGTAGAGAACAACCACGGTGAGCAGGACCACCCAGGAGGCCAGCTGGCCAGGGAAACAGCCCCATGGGAGATAGAGGGAAAGCTCAGAGTGCGTTACAAGGCTGGGGGACAGCATCAGAAAGTACTCAAGTCCCAGGATACACATTCAACTCTCCCACTGCAGGTCCTCCATTTAGTCGAGAGTTCCCCCAAGTCATCCCCAACGTGTGGCCCAGGGTTCCGTAAACGCCACAGTTATCTAAAGGTCTCCACTCTTGGGAGTTCAGGACTAAGCTCAGTGGCTGGAGCATCACCCTGTAACCAAAGGGTTGCTGGTTCGATTCCTAGTCAGGGCACAAACCTGGGTTGTGGGTTCACTCCTCCATTTGGGAGCATTGATGTTTCTCTCTCTCTTCTTCTCTCTCCAAAAGCAATGTAATAATGTCTTGGAGTGGAGATTTAAAAAAGCGGTAACATACCTTTTCCCCTTTCAGGGGACCTGCGAAGGATCCTCTCCAGCTGCCCTTTGCTGCAGCAGCCGGCAGTTCACGGGAGCATGGAGCAGGTGAGCTAGTGCTGGCTGGCAGCTGCCAGCAATTCGTCAGGTAAATTCCTGTCTGTTCTGCATTTGAGCAAGAGCATCACCACTTTGTGATTTCGCAGCATGTTCTGTCACCAACGAAGCGATGTCCCTTACCTGCCCTCCTTTGCCTGGCCATACCTACTTTAGGATGTCCTGAGAAAAGCCTCATCCTCGCATTCCCAAACTCGTAATTTTTGGTATGGCATTTTTTATTCATGCTGCTGCTTTCACTGTCAGTCTTTTCATAATTCCTTCATTCTCTTTTCTCTGCCATCTTGCCTAGAGGCACTGTGCCAGTCTCTTCACCCACCCCCATGTACCCACCCCCCACCTGCACCGTCACTGACCTGCTCACCCTCAGCCAGCACGGGATGGTGATGGAGCTGGCCTTGACGACACACGTTTCATCGTGACATCAAGTGTTAATGGTGATTTGAGGCTATTCATACATTTTTCTTTAAAGACTTATGGCACTGGGCTTATTTTTTCATGCAAGGAGGTGTATTCTCTGAGTGTGTCTTCATTGTCTTGTTGGGGAGCAGGGAACTTTACTACAGAGATTGTCCCCATGCCGAAGGACCACTGGAATCCGGCTCTTCCACGTGGGGATAATAATGACTTCCTTCTGTGTAGGAGCTGGCTCTTCAACAGGGACAAAAGCATATCAGGCTACGATCCTTGTATAATATTTTTGAAAATATAGAAGAACGGTGACTTAAGTAGGGTTTTTATCACCACGGGCTTTGGGTGTCTCCACAGTGCTCCTGTCAGACAGAAGGTTCTCTGTCTCTCCTTTTGGTTCCACAGTCTCCACTGGGTTGTTCTGGCGGCCCCTGACATTGAGAAAAACAATATTCTCTACTTTGGGAAATAGAGGAGCAGAGTGATTCTTTAGGCATCTTTGCCATAGTCTCCTTTTCTTTTTGGTGCCAAGCAAAGGAATGAGAAACTTAGTAATTATAACATGGAGCTATATAACCATATAAAATAATTTTATATGCTCCAGCAATTCTAGTTCTGTGGATATTCCTAAAAGAAGGAAAAGCAGGGACTCAGAGAACTGTTTGTACGCAGTTGTCTATCACAGGATTATTTAGAGTAGCCAAAAGGCGGTGCAGCCCACGCTCCCAGGGACAGAGGAGAGGATGAACGGAGGGTGGTCTGGTCATTCAAACGGAGTATTGCTCGGCCTTGAAAGAGAAGGGAACTCTGACACCTGCTAAAACAAGGGCACAACCTGAGGACATTGTGCTACGTCAAATAAGCCCGTGCAAGAGGAAAAATACAATGAGTTTATTTGTAGGAGGTGCATAGAGTAATCCAGGTCAGAGCTACAGGAAGGACACTGGTGATGGGTGGGTGGGCGGGGGGATAAGGAGCCGGTGTTGATGGGCACAGCTCTGCGGGCGGGCGGCGGTGGCTGCGGCAGCGCGGCCCCGCGGGTGCCCGGGCGCCTCCTGCTGCACACTTCAACACGGCGAAGGTGACACGTTTCATGTTAGGAGGATTCTGCTGCTCTTTAAACAATTTCGGATTTCGCCTCGAACATGTGAAACTAATTATAGATTGCCTACTATGTGCCAGATGTTGAACTAGGCACTTTACCTACATTATTCCTGATAAATATTATTGTTCTCCTTGGACACGTGAGGAAACAGAAGTTCCTGGGAGTTCAAATAATTTCACGAGGTCATGTGATGAAGCAGCTGAGGTGAAGCTTGAGCCCAGGTCTGTGCAGTCTCTCTACTGCCCCGCATTTCTGCTGCCTGTGTGCACACGCACACGCACACACGGACACACACGTCTGTACTTTCATCCTGATATGGAATATGCATTATTCCTGGGCTTAAATGAATGGTGTTAATTACTCGTAATTACTATAATACAAATGCTGAGGCTAGCCACTTATTTACTATAGCCAAGTTAATCCACGTAATCACCTTACGGTGAGTGGCTTGGACCACTTCTCATCACCAAACAATCTCAGAGGATTGCCCCAACACCCCCCGCTTCCTGGCTGCCTGAGAATTAGGCTGATTGCTCGGGCTGCAGGCTTTGTAATTATAACCTGGCGTTTACACAACCTGGCGTTTTAGAAATGGCAATTTAAAGTCGACCTTCCAAAAAAGCTTCAGACCAAGGCTATCATCTGACGCTTTTCCCCCCACACTCTTTGGAAAAGAAGAAATTCCTTAAAATGTATCTTATGGAAATGCTAGATTTTTCAAAGGTTTTTTTGTTTGTTTGTTTCTGAATGAACGTAATACATGTCCCCTGTGTCACAAGCCCAGTCTGTCTGGCACAGACAGGAGTCGGGTCCCTGGAGAACGGAATGGCCAGGGCCCTGCTTCTGCCCGTGTTTCCTGCGGGGCGGACACCGCGGCAGGATAATGGGCTGCCTCCCAGGTGTACGTATGGGCATGTTAACCGCGGGCCCGAGGGGAACCTCCGCTTCGGGCTGCAGTTCATTATTAGGTGAGGAAATTGCCGGACACCTCCAGCTGCGGTTCATCAACCGCAGAGTCAGACTGGAGCCGCGCGAGCAGCTGCGGGTGGACTCTGCCCGGCGCTGTGGAAATACAAGGAGACGGAGACGCGCGCTCCCCAGCCCAGCGGCGCTGCTCCCTGCCCTTTCGCAGACCTTAGTGCGCCTGCTCAAATTGATCTAGTCCCTGCGCCCCTCACCCGAGCCATCCATTTTCCGGGAAGACTGACAGTTTTATGTGTCGCTTCCATGTTGCTACGTGTGGCTGCTCTGCCGGTAATGATAGTATTTCAGAGACATTTACTCCCAGACAGAAAGGATGGATGAGGAGGGCAGAGGAGGGAGGGGGAGGTGAGGTAGCGTCGCTTTTTTTATGGGGTGCAAAGCATGACCATCACGGCCCCCACACTCCCGCTCTCCCCTTTCTTCCTTCCCCATGTCGGCAATTTCCACGAAGAAGCCTTGAATAAGGTTTCCCGCTGGAGGAACACAACCTCCAGGCCCTGTCGGAGAAGACCCAGCGCACTCCCCTTCCCGTGGGCTGCCAGCGTGGCGCGCCCTTGCAGGCCTGGAATGCCGGCAGGCCCAGCGGCCCGGGCTGCGCAGGTCAGGTCAAGCCAAAACCCCGGGGCCGCTGTCCCGGCTTCCCTTTGGAGAGCCAGGGAAGGACCTCTAAGCCAGGCATTGTCTCCACGGCTCTGTGAATTCAGAAACAGGGGATGGTGGCCATGAGAAAAACAAAACCCAACAGAACAAGACAGCAAACAGCCTCCCGTGAGCTGCAGGGACATCCCTCTGTCCAGGTGTCCAAGCGCTCGTCCCTGTCAGAGACTGACGCCTTGGGACGTGCAGGAATTCAGATCTGACCCTCACCTGCCCCATTTTTGGAACTGGATGAAAGTGCCTTATCTGAGCATGGAAGAACATTTCTGGCACTGAGGGCCAAAGACTAAAATTTGGAGTTAAAATAAATACTCAGGGAAGGGAAGGACACGGCGAGGTTAGGGGTTCCATTACAAAGGATCCTGCCCGCTATCGCCCGCTATCTCTCGCTGACTGCGTGCCCCCTGGCATCCTCTCTGAGGCCGGTCCTCGGGGTCCAGACCCCCATGTAGCCCCTGAGGGCAGAGTCTCTTCCCACTGTGGCTGCTCTGGTGTCAGGGGCAGCGGCTGGCAGGTCCATTGCTTTGTGGAGACAAATACAAAGAAAACGAGTAACAGGATTAAATTAGCCAGTTCTAGGGTCTAACAAGAGATGCGAGTTGCCCAGTCTTTGCTCTACAGCAGCAGCCTTTGGTTATGCAGAGTACCTGATTCTACTGAGTAGTCGTAATTATTACCCGATAGTACAAGAAGGTTTTAAAGTAGCAGCTTTGGAATACATTTGCTGTTTTAGGATGAAACATCGCTGGGGAAGGATGCTGGCTGAGAGAGCCACAGGCTTACACACCCCCCCCCTTTTTTTTAAAGAAAAAAAATGTTACTACTCTAGCTTAGATGAAATGTAAGGACCAGGGTTTTAGCCACGAGGGCCTTTCAGGGCCGGTCCTCTTGGCTCCTGGTGGTCACAAGGAGGACCCCCCGAGTGGGCACTGAGAAGGGGTCTCAGTCAGCCTGACCTCCTGAGCCTTTGGGTGACCGCCCCTCGTTTCCCTCGAAGTTCTCAGGGTTTTCATGGCTTACTGTCTCCAGTCAGTGTCCACTTCGGTGACACACTGCACCCCTCGTGGAAGCAGGGCACCAGCAGCCCTGGGGGAGCAAGGTGTGTGCTTTTCTTAGCGGGACAGCGTGTCCCTGCTTGAGGAAGCTGCCCTGACCTTCACTGGCTTTTCTTCCCCCTCCGGCTCTAGGGCTGTTGCCCTGACTCAGCAGAGCCTGGCCAGGGCAAGCGTGGCCCCCAAGTTGCTCCTGGGACAACTGAGCTCTGATGAGATGCTGTGCACACCCTCCCTGATGACACAGGCCTTCTCAATAGGGAGACCTGGTAGGTCACAGAACTACTGTAGGGAAGCTTTTCTCTTGACAATGAACTTGAAAAGTCATTTAATCTCTCTTTTTAGCGGGTATGAGAACAGGCACATGCAAACTTTGCAGCCACTGGAAAAGCCACCTGCGTCATTAAATGCATTGGGCGTGGAAGACCACACCACTGCTGGTTCGGAACCCAAAACTGGGGCACGTGGTGCACAACATTCGACTGTCATTCACACCCACCGAACAGACTGTTTAAAACCAAGGATGTTCCAGAAGGTTGGAACAAATGACCGCCATAGTAACAGCTGAAATAATTAGTATTTTGGTCGCTTTTAGTCATGCCTTATCTGCGTAAATCTGTTCCCCAGCAAAGTCAAATAAAAATGAATCAGTAAAAACATTTCTGAGAACTCTCTCAGACTCACAGGAGAATCTAGGTCAAGAACTCATAATAAAACTGGTGGGATTCATCCGCCACTTTCTTCGTCGGGCCAGAAATTGGCAATCCAACGTGGCTTTCTGGTGCAGAACCTGAACTTGAGGGTGATCAGCTGTGAATGAAGAGCCTGTAACTAGAGACTCGGGAGCTTCCTCTATTAGCTTTATCTTTTCAATAAGCACAGCTTTTCAACTGGAAAAAAACCCCTCTCAGTGGCTGTTTTTATTCGAATGAAATTCAGTGTTTAAAATTCTTAAAAAACACACAAGTTTTTGTATACAGTAGATCATGGCTTTTTGGTTGTGTGGCCTTGTTGTAAAGCATTCTGTCAGATTTGCATCCGTTAAAAGGGTTTGGAATGGTGGTGACTGCAGGCCACCAAAGAAGACTCGTTTCGTAGGAGCGTGTGGAAGGTAACTGAAAAACCAAATTAAATTTTATTCCCAAGTATAAATGATCATGGCACAAAATGCTTATCTCTTATGTTCTTTCTAACATTTAATACTTATTAAAAGAGTCAACCTTTCGCCTTGTTTTCTGTTTTCCTGCACAAATCTGTTGGATATAGGATGGGAATGGCTATTTTTCACCAAAGAAAATGTATCTTGATTTTTCTTTGATTTATTTTTAATTTTTTATGGCATTTGTATTCAGCTTCCTGTTCTATTGTGGGCACAGGAGAGGAGGTGTGGAGCATCCCCTGGGGTCTAACTGGTGTCACTTCCAGTGGGTGCTTAGCAGCCGCACTGTGCCTGCAACATGCGGGATTTCGAATGAAAGGGGTGCCCGTGTATTATTTAATACACGTATTAGGGGGTATGTTTGTGACATGCAGGGTCCAGGGCAGGACTACTGTGGTCTAAGGTATGAGATCTACAGTTGGTGGAATTGTTATTTCTGGTTTTTAAATACATTTTATTGATTATGCTATTACAGTTGTCCCATTGCCCCCCTTTATTCCCCTCCACCCTGCACACCCCCTCTCACCCGCAGTCCTCCCTTCAGTTCATGTCCATGGTCACACATGTAAGTTCTTTGGCTTCTCCATTTCCTATACTGTTCTTGACTTCCCCTGCCTATTTTGCACCTACCATTTATGCTTCTTATTTCCTCTACCTTCTCCCCCATGGTCCCCCCACCCCCTCCCCGCTGATAAACCTCCATGTGATCTCCATTTTTACCATTCTGTTCCTGTTCTATTGCTTAGTTTGTTTTTGTTTTTAGGTTCAGTTGTTGATAACTGTGAGTTTGTTGTCATTTTTAAAATCTTCTTTCATATTTTTTATCTTCTTTTTCTCGGATAAGTTTCTTTAACATTTCATATAATAAGGGCTGGGTGAAGATGAACTTCTTTAATTGGACTTTATCTGGAAAGCAGTTTATCTTCCCTTCTATCCTAAATGATAGCTTTGCTGGTTAGAGTCATCTTGGATGTAGGTCCTTGTCTTTCATGACTTCAAATACTTCTTTCTAGTCCCTTCTTGCCTGCAAAGTTTCTTTGGAGAAATCAGCTGACAGTCTTATGGGAATTCCCTTGTAGGTAACTGTCTCCTTTTCTCTTGTTGCTTTTAAGATTCTCTCCTTATCTTTAATCTTGGGTACTGCAATTATGATGTGTTTTGGTGTGTTCCTCCTTGGGTCCAACTTCTTTGGGACTCTCTGAGCTTCCTGGACTTCCTGAAAGTCTTTTTCCTTTATCAGACTGGGGAAGTTCTCCTTCATCATTTGTTCAAATAAGTTTTCTTGCTCTTCCTCTTCTCCTTCTGGCACCCCTATGATTTGGATGTTGGACCATTTAAAGCTGTCCTGGAGGTTCCTAAGTGTTTCCTTATTCTTTTAATTTTTGTTTCTTCATTCTGTTCTGGTTGAATGTTTCTTTTTTCCTTCTGCTCCAAACCATTGATTTGAGTGCCAGTTTCCTTCCTGTCACTGTTGGTTCCCTGTATATTTTCCTTTATTTCACTCTTATAACCTTCATTTGTTCCTTCATTTTGTGACCAAGCTCAACCAGTTCTGTGAGCATCCTGATGACCAGGGTTTTGAACCATGTATCTAATAGGTTGGCTATCTCTCTGTCCCTTAGTTGTATTTTTTCTGGAGCTTTGATCTATTTTTTCATTTGGGCCATTTTTTTGTCTTGGTGCACCTGTTACTCAATGAGGGGTAGAGCCTAGATGTTGGGCAGGGCAACCCAGTCGCTGGGTTGTGATGCTATAAGTGGGGGTGGGGTCCAAGAGGGAACCATGTGCTTGCTCTACTCTCTGCCGGATTTCAGTCCCTTCCCCATCTTCCCACAAACAAACTGGGCCCTTCCGGTGCTGGTTCCCAGGTGGGTGGGCCTGTGCACATTCTAGAACACTGTGGGTTTCTCCAAGGAACTCTCTTATGAGGCTGGGAGTCTCTCCTGGCGCCTCCACCCCCACAGGTGTTTTCAATTGGTGTTTTGAGGCTTTATTTCCCCGCACTGGGGCCCTGGGTTGTGCGGTCTGTCTTGCTCCCCAGTTGTTCCTCCCGGTTTGTCCGCTTGCGAATGTGGGACTGCCTGTTCTGCCAGCCACCGCCACTGCCTCGCCTGGTCCAGGTCCTCCAGCTGCCCACTGGCCTGAAGTCCTCTCTGCCCCTCCCACCAGTCTGGATGGATGTGTCTTCTTTAACTCCTTGGTTGTCAGACTGCCATACAGTTCAATTTTCTGGCAGTTCTGGTAGTTTTTTACTTTTAAATTTGTTGCTGTCCTTCTTTTGGTTGTGTGAGGAGGTGTCGTGTGTCTACCTACGCCTCCGTCTCAGCTGGAACTGATTTTCTTTAGATTCAGTGAATTCAGAGAACTAATTGTTGAGGCCAGTGTCCCCACTTGGAGGC
Source organism: Sturnira hondurensis (assembly GCF_014824575.4). Lineage (NCBI taxonomy): Eukaryota > Metazoa > Chordata > Mammalia > Chiroptera > Phyllostomidae > Sturnira > Sturnira hondurensis. The sequence continues at coordinate 26,128,486 of NW_028082759.1, read as the reverse complement.
CCCAGGGGAAAAGTCTTTTTGTCACAGTGTAGTAGGCTCGTCTTTCCTAGGTGGTACTACCGTCTCTGAGCAAAAGAAAGATGATCACTATACAAAGCTGCTGAGAAAACATTTACATCTGCCAGATAACTGATTCTTCTTCATTCATACTTGTGACTGAGCCACGTTTAGGCCCCAAGGGAGGGGAGTGGTTTGGGGAGATTTTCAGTGCAGACCCCCGTTTTCAGTTAGAGCCTGCTTGGCACCGCCCATCAACCTGCTGTAGGAAGACGGATGGTTCTCTGGCATTCGAGTAGGTGCTGACGGGGGCACGATGGCCATTTTGTCACCTTAAGTCCTCTAGTCCCCACCCTTCGGAATCGTGGGGGGTTGGCCCCCCAGATCCCATCTCACTATTTTATTCCGACGATGCCTCATGGGACTCTCTGTCTCAGTGTTCATTCTAAGGAGAGTCTGGAGCTCGTCTTTCTATTTTGTGTACTTCCCCTGTGGCCTTTTCTTCCCCAGTCATCATGGCCAGTGGAGGGGTAGCTCCTCCCCAAGTGGCACTGAAAGCTGCCGAGGCCCCACCTCGTTGCTGGAAGAAGGAAGTCCTTTGAAAGGCTTTTTGACCAGGGGTTTGGGGTGAAATCCTGAACTTTTGTGTTGGACCATGTACAGTACCAAAATATTTATCAATAACTTGAAATCATTTCTCCACTCTAAACCACACCATTCAAGAAGGAAAACTTGAGAGTTTAATGACAGAGCAGTTTAATATACACATGTATACCACATGTAATTACATACACTGGTAGATATCATTATATATAAATGTACATAAACACTACACATAAATACATAGTTTAATTTATATACACATACACAAACACATGCTTTCCCTTGCTGTATAAATGTGCAATAGGAGAAACAAAGTGAAAGAGACCTTCCTTGTGCTGAAAAGTTACCACGCTGGCTTTAGTGTAATTTGACAAATATTTATAGAACAACTGTGTACTAGATTCAAGCAGCAGAGAAAGAGTAGGATACGTTCTTTCTGTCCTCAAGGTTCTCAGGGGACGTGAACAGAGAATTTTACTGCACGGCAGGGTAAGCACCAGCCCAGCCCCGACAGCGGCACCTCCAGGCTGCTGAGGCTTGGCAGGGGTACGGAGCACTCAGAATTGTCCAGAGGATTTAAAAATATGCAGAGAATTGTTAAGAGAAAATTTGCCAAATTTGCATTATCATGGGAGCTTTTCCTTGCGGAAGATCATCAAATTTATATACTAACCTTAAAACCCTACATTGTTTTTCTTAATTTCACCCCTGTCTAGATGTAATTTTTTTCCTTCCCAATCCTGACATTTTGTTATTCTGCGGTTAACGAAATTTGGTCTGGCTGCTTGTTTTGCAAGCAGCGCAAGGTTTAAAGAATAAACAACACTTCCCTTACTCAGCCCCGATTTTTTGTTTGTTTGTTGACTTTGGTGAATTTGATAGAACTTAGCCCCATCTATGTTGGAGAGTGTCAGAAATTTTGTGAGTCATTTAATAAATTACTACCTTGGTGCTCAACTTGGACATAATAATCACTACGTGTAAATGAATGCCCTCTAAACTGCTGAGTTTTGGCTGAGCGTAGACTACAGCAATGTGAATTATGACGTGCTTTATCATATCTTTCAGTTATCAGAACCGTAGCGGAGCGGTGTGCAGGAAATCTGGTCCACTTTCCTGATAAACCGACTTGGCTGTCTCAGGCCTAATCAGTTGTCCAGATGTGGAGTCCGCTGTGTTCTCTGTGGGACATAGTTTTGCTCGTAGGTTTGCTTCAAAAAAATCTGCTCAACTAAATTAGATTTGCAGTCAGGGATGTACACACACGTGCGTACTAATTTTAAACACAAGGCCATATCATGCACTTTATTGTAAACGCTGCACATAACTTTTTCTAGAGTTCACACGCCAGGTTCTGAAGAACAGCAGGAAACTTCTATGGAAGTTTTTTCACATCCTTCCTGAAATGGATCCCTTATTTAGAAAAACCCCATTTTGTTTCTCTGCTCACAGTCCCGATAAAAATGTTCTCTGGGGCAGTCAGAGGTGTTGCGGTCTCTGTTAAGAGGAGGCTGGGGGCTCAGGGGCTGAGTCCTGCGGTCCTGGGCTGTTGCATTCCTTCTCTGCGGAACACCACGCCGTGAGCAAAACCAATTTGCCCAAATGCAAGTGTCCTTTCCTCCCACCTGTGGCTGAGAAAAAGACCACAGTGGAGGCAGAAATCCCTGCAGCATGGATCCAAGCCCCAGTGAAGTGACCGTCCTGGTTGAACTTAGAAACCGATTCTGTAATATTAATAAGGAGGAAGAGGTAAGGCGAGTCTCCAAGGCCCTGAGGCTACCTGAGTTGGGTGACCCTGGGTACAGTGACTGGGAAGCTGCGTGGAAGCCGTTTGATGGCAGGAGTGGTTCCAAGTGCCCAGGTGGGAGAGCTAAGGGTGGAGGTTTCCACAGACTCTTTGAAAATGCTGTGCATCTCTTAGTCTCGAACAGCCCGGGACTCTCCATGAGCTGGGAGAGGCCTGCTCCAAGGTTCCACGGTCACCTCAATAAAGTTCCTTCACCGAACTTCAGCGACGAGTTTTTCTTAAGATTCCAGAAGGCAGGCAAAGGAATGTTTCCAGGTGTTTGCGAATCATCATTTTAGGCAGAACGTTTAGCAAAGCACTGGTTACTTTGGTTGTGTTTTACCGTTAAGGAAGTTCAGAAGTTTTAACTTCAATAGTGATGTGAAGTCCGTCCTCAAATTTAATTCCAGGTGAGCATTATGCTCCTTGAAATTTCCTGTTAAAGGACCCGTGACCTGGAAATACAGCCGTTCCATCTCAGAGACACGGTTGGACATAGCGAGGGAGCGAGTTGCTGCGTGTTCCCAGCTCCTTGCTTCTGCTTTGTCCTCATTCACGGCCATCCTCGTTATCCATGCTCATCAGAAATAATGAATGGAGGTGACGACGGAATCAGCAGTGTATTTTATTCCTTATTAGAATAGTAGGATGATTACTGGATGGAGAGAAACTTGGGTAAGTTAAATGTCAAATGTCTCCATGATTTTATTTAGATGCTCACTGTTAGATAGCCATTTTTGTGACTGGGAATAGGGGAGGGTTACTGGGTAAATAGCAGTGAAAATGATATTAAATGCTGGTGAGGTATTTTATGCATTTAGCAACATTTCAGACAGTCAGCAGAAACCCACACTTTGGTGTGCCGAATCTTCCTTGAGAGTTCCGACACAGTTAAAACATAGTCTGCAACCTACTGTGTTTTGCCATGTGTGATGCACCCTTTTGCGCCCAGATTTTTTAGGGGAAAAATAAGGATGTGATTTATACATGGGTAGCACTAATTCCGTGTCTATATAAATGTTTTTAATTCTTTTATTTATGCTTATGAATTAAAAGTGTAACTCTAGAAAGCAATAATGATATCCATATGCAAAATAATACCCTGGAAACCTATAGTTGGTTTTGTTTCTACACATAAATAAATAAATAAATTGAATTAAAAATTGAAAAGATTTTTTTTCCTGAACGTTTGTGCCAAAAGCAAGGGTGTGCATTATACACAGCATAATAAGGCATATGACTAAATTTCACCAGTACTTCAAAACGTCCAGATGGGTTATTTTTATAGATTCATCATTGTCATGCCTATCTAGCATAGCTTTACCACACAGATACTTTCCTAAGATGTAATTAGTTTTTAGTCACCTCTAATTCAGGCCTCTTGGTATCTATTTTTCCTATTTCTCCCAAAAGTCTAAAATCAAGGAAACCGCAGAAGATTACTACCCAGCCAGGCATTAAAACCCAGGCGGGAAGATCAGCCACACAGCTGAAAAGGCTAATGAAGTCAGCATTCAAAGATGGACCCCGAGGTGGCTCTTGGTGGCACAATCTGCACCATGGGGAAAATTCAGAGCCACTGAAACTGTCACACTGTAGACGTACAGCCGTACAGCCGTCCTCGGGGCGACAGGCACTGTTTTTCTCCTAGCTCTTTCTCCGCCCCTCATTTGCTTCTGATAAAGCACATTTCTTATATTCTCTTTAAGAAGACAAGCTGCTAATTGGCCAGCGAGGTAGCTGGCCCCAGAGAGAGCTCTGTTATTGAATTCCTACGGTGGGAGAGCGAAAACAAAAACACGGATGGATCCCCTTGTTATGCCTACAATTAACAGAGTAAACATCTTAATAGGCGTAGAAAACACAAACAGATGTTCTAATTGCATGTCTGTGAGAAACTCCTGTTTACTAGTTCCACTGGCTTGGCCTGGGAGACCTCAGGAAGTTTCCCTCCCAGTGGGGATTTCGGTGATTTATTACTTTCAGTCTGAGGAGTATTTCAGAAAGGAGCAGGATTTTTAAGAGGTTAAATGCATCCTCACAGAGGTCAGCCTGCATTCACGCTGGGAGGGATGGCTGCTCTGCCTTAGCCGGGGTGAGGATGGGCTCCGAGGCTCACTCGTTCCGTTCCGTGGGCGTGGGAAGGACGGGGGAGGGCGAGTGGCAGGGGGCCGCCTAAGAGGGACCGTAGAAGCCAAGCGTCCGCAGGGATGTTCTGGCGAAGCTGAACAGTGTGAGAGGGGCACGGATAAGAACCAACCCCTGCGGCTTCCTGGCTTGGTCAAAACAGTCAAGGTCTATTTTAGATCGTATCTGAGACACTCAGAACTGAACAATGTGAAAAGCTCGGAAACCCAGAAGCCGTTTCGATGCTTAAGAAATGCTTACTTTTCCACTCATCTTCTGTATTGAATTTGCAAACATATTCTGATGTCATTACTGGGCTGGTGTTTACCAGGAAGAGTCTAGAAAGCAATTGATGGGGACTTTGCACGCTTGCCCTTTCGCGTCTTGGTCACGCTCGTGGATAGCGATGGCCTGACATGCTCTCATTGGCGTCGATCATGATGGTACCTAGCCAGAGTTGACTTCATGCCAGGTGCTGTGTAAATGCCTCCTCAAATGATCTCATTGAAAAGAATGTCATTACATCAGATGAATGAATATGGAATTGACAGACTGTTGTTTTGTAATAAATGCAAACAATATTTGACCTTCTTCTTAGCTTCCCTTTTAAGTCTCATTCAGTTGTTGGTTATTTGCCATGAGATCTCGCTGCATGTTTCTTCTTTAAACGAGAAAACAATAAAGTAGTAGTTGAAAATTGCGTGGGAGAACCAGACCGCCGCCTGGGTATTCCATGGCTGAAGACTGGCACCAGGCACGCGTGGCTGTCGGTGGCTGGTCCAAACTGAAGATTTAGGAAGCAGAAGAGAATTTAAACGTTACCTCAATGTATTCATACTGATGAGATGCGCACATGGCAATGTGTCAGACATACCGGGCTGAATAAAATGTATCCCTGAAACGAATGTCACCGGCTTCCTTCTACTTTGTGAATGTGGCCGGTAGATCATTTGTCACGGCCAGAGCTGCTCGCCTGCTGGGCACTGTCCAGTTTTACACGTCTTGGAATCGGACTGAATTCAGCCACTGATTTCTGCCTAGTCCTCGCTTTTTGTCACAGCCACCACAGAACACCCAGCTGCAAAAAGACAGGACTTGGTCCAAGGATGGAGTGCGATCTAACGTACGGAGTGTGAACTACCTCGCCTAGCAGTTCCCGGGGTGTCCAGTACACGCCAGGTGCTGCTGTGGGTCCCTCGGACATTTGGGGTGTCCGGGGGCACCTCTGTGTGCTGTGGGTGCCCGGTGTGCTTCGGCACACAGTCTGGGCACCACGAACATGCACTTTTGGGAACCTGGTATTCTTTAGTTTGTATCTATCTCATATCTCAGTAGAACGATAAATTCTGCAGTTGGCAGAATTCATGATCTGATTCACTCTTCCCATTCATCAATCCATTCCTGTAGCCAGTCATTCTGATTTGATCGAAGGTGTGCAGAATGATGAGGGCTGGGTGCAGGGGACCCAGCTGAGGGACACAGACAAAGCTCTGTCCCCTGCAGTTTGCATCCTAGTGAGTGGGGACCAAGGAGCAGACTGAAGAACTCCCAGGGAACAGATAAGGCAACTGCACGTTGTGGGGGCGCTGCGGAAAAAGGGAGGCCATGGTGCAGCGGTGCCCCACCGGCAAACCGGGGGGACTCTGTGCAACGTGCGCGCCTCGATACTTGGTCAGGGGCCCGACCTCTTTTCCCTCTGACTGTCAAATAACAAAGTGACAACAGCCAGCACAACAGTGGCCCTCGGTGTGAAGGACTCAAAATTATGCTTATGTTTTTTTGTCATTAGGCAGGGTGACCAGAGAAGATAGCTGTGAGGCCACGTTTGAACAGACAGCTTGCCGGGGGCAGAAGGGCCCCACCTGGAGAGGAATCTGAAAGCCTGTCCTGGAGGAAGAAGCAGGAAAGGCCCTGGGAGGGAAAGAACTGGGGGGGGGGGGGGCGGGGAAGGGCAGAGGGGCCATGTGGTGGCTGAGTGGGGGAGCTGGGAGGCCACTGTGGGAAGTGGGAGGGGCTGGCTGGAGAGAGAATCAGCGTTTCTCTCTCTTTCTCTCCCTTCTTCTCTCTAAAATCAATGAAACCATTTCCTGGGGTAAGGATTTTAAAAAAACCCCAAATACCTTCCCTTTCTCTAGCTACTTCTTCCTATTCAGCTAAATTACTTTTTGATCAACTTGATCTTTTACTCCTTTAGTAATGGACTTGTTCCATAAACAACCAGTTGTTTATTTTCTCATTCGCCCTTCACGGTGGTTTCCACACCTGAGGTTGTGGGGTTTGGGCGCTGCACCTGGGACCGGCTAAGACTGAAATCTCGTGTCAGGTTTGACGCTGGCCGTGTCCAGGTGCACTCCTGGGCAGGCGTTCGGGGGCAAGCAGATGAAAGTCCACGGCACCCAAGTCCTGTGCGTGGTCCCAGGATCTGCCTTCCCCACTGACAGCGTGGTTGCAAGAACCAGGTGTGTGGCCAGCACTGCCCGCTAAAGATGTTCGTGCTCTATCCCCAGAACCTATACGCTGCCTTCGGTGGCAAAAGGGATTTTGCAGACGGCGATTGTGCTGAGGCCTTGGAGGTGGGGAGATGATTCTGCACCAGATAAAGCTCCTCTAATCACAGGTGCCCTTAAACCCTGGAGAGCAGTTCCTGGCGGCAGCCAGAGAGAGAGAGAGGTGTGAGGATGGAAGTGGGTCCCAGAGAAGTGCCCTTTGCTGCTGACTCTGACGGTGAAGGGTGGGGCTTCTAGCTAAGGAACGCGTGTGGCCTCCAGAAGCCAGACAAGGTGAGCAAACGGATTCTCCTCCGGAGCTTCAGGAAGGAACGTAGCCCACGGGGCGCCTTGATACTGGCCCACTGAAATTCACGGCAGACTTCTAACCTACAGTACCGTGAGATGGTAAAGCCGTTAGATTTATGGCAATCTGTTACAGCAGCCGTAGAGAGTGATACAGGAAGTGAAGCAGGGGACCTCGGCAGGTGAAAGGGGCCCTGAGCCAGAGCACACTTTTCTGCCAGAGATGTGAGCGCAAGGGTGCTGGCATCACTCTGTAAGCAGAGCACGTCTGGGGCACGGACTGGTGGCTGTCCCCAGGAGAAGCTGTCAGTCTGAGGTGGTGTGAGCTGTCCCTTAGGAATACTTAAGGCTTGCTTGGTCTTCCCATCCCTTTCTATGTAAAAATTAGGCTCTCGTTTGTTTCATTGTTTTTACCTGCATGAAAGACCACGCGTTCCTCTCATTCAATCCGTCTTTACCACAGCATTGTTTGTATCAGGCCCTGTCCACACATCTCCCCAGTCTGGACCATCCTTCACTGCCCCTCCATCCTCGGCCACGTGCCCTGCGCCCCAACACCGGAAAGCTTGGTCCCCTTGCCCCAGCATCACTGCACCTTCCAGCCACCTGGTCTGGGTTGTACCTGGACAGTTGGCGAGAACAGTCTCCAACACCTGAGTCCTGCCCCGTGGGGAGTTGAGACGCTGCCAGTCTGGAGAGGGTGTGTGTTGGGGGGAGGGGAGCAGAATGAGAAGGCCCAGGAGTTCAAAAGAGAAAGGAAAGGGAGTGAGGGGAGGAAGAGAGACTGGCAAATACATGCTCTCAGTTCCATAGCCCCTTGCGACCACTTCAGTGCACAACGACCCACGTTGCCTCTGTGAGACACCCGGCTTGTGCAGGCTCTTCTGGTGACACCCTGGCCAGCACAGGGATGCCACATCGGTACTGACCGCCCTTCCTTCTCCCACTCACATCCATTCCTTCCTTCTCACTCCCCCTGGGTTACTACATACTATGCTTGTCATGATCTCAATGCTTCCGTACCCTTCACAGCGCCCAGCATGGCACCAAGTACCTCCTAGGTGCTAAATAAATGCTCACATTTCTGCTGGAAGGTCACCTGGTTTAAAAACAGTAGGAAGTGGTGTGTGTCTAAACACCTCATGTCTATCTCAAAACAGAAGCTTGCCTTTCATCCTCTGTCTTTATAAAAAGTGTTGGTATTTGCACTCAAGTATTATTTACCAGTCAGTCCCCATCAGAGAGATAGCATTTAAAAGCTATCTTTGACCTATTTTTCATAGTGAGAGAAGTCATATTTGTAGTGGAAAAGCAGAACCAGCCACTTTTATAACCTCCACCCTTAACTCTTGGTTGCTACTAAATTTTTCATGCCACCTTCCCCGGACTATGAACACGTTGAACTAGAATTAAATGGGTGTGAGGCATTTGTGAATCTCTGTAAGTATCTTTTACAGAGGTTTTGTTTTGTTTTGTTTTTTCCTGACTGCTCAATCATTGTCTGCCTCTCTGTACGCCAATACAAATTTCTCAGCCTGTGCTGCTGCCCACTCTCTGGACAGGACTTGTGCTAGGTCTAAAACAAACAAACAAACAAACAAATAAATAAATACAGACAAAATTTGTTTCGGTATCCAAATGTTTTTATTTAAATCTCTTTAATGCTGATTTTCATTCACTTTTTCGAAGACAGAACTGACATTCAGAGGTTGCTCAAAGCCACAGAGCACGGAGTGGCATAGAACCTTGAATTCTGAAAGCTGTCCTCGACCCAGGCCAGGCGAGAGCCCTTTCAGACACTTGGTGGCTCTTTCAGGAGGAACAAAACTTGTGCAGCTGTGGCTCTGGCCAGCCACCTCTTCTCTCTGCACAGAGTAGGTTCCAGCTGTGTCCGCAGGGTTAAGACACTCTGAGAGCCTTCAGAAAGGACCATTCAATATACAAGGAAGAAACAGGACTTAAGTTACCTGCTTTCTCTACGGTGGATGTCCTGGGGGCCGTTCCATGTGATAACAATGATGACGCATAGTCAAAATAGAGGATTGTATGTGTCCCGTGGGCGCGGCTGATAAATTGAGGTTACACATTACACAATCAACAGAAATAATGCCACACACCAATTCACTACGCCTTTGAATGGAAACCCATTTTCACGTAACCTGTGACACAGGTCACATCAGTGGTAATTACGATGTATTGATGTTAGCTGAGGGTTTTTCTGCTATTTCACTCTCTGTAATACCTAAGTGACTGGACAGCACACTCCAGGGCATGGTGACCGGAAATCAGGGGGACGTTCTTAGTACAGAGAGCTTAAATGCCAGGAGTCAGTATTTTCCATTCAATGCCCCGGGAAGAGTCATTGAAGATAATATGGAACAGAAGAAGAAAAGTGATCGTGGAGCTTCATACAGGAAAAGACTTGGGTGTTGTGTCTATTCTGAACAGGAGTGAGAAGATGATTTTGGATGCTCCTGAACTGGTCTATACAACTTGAACTAGAAGCATGGGACAGATGCAAGAAATAGCAGAGCACATAAGCTCTACGGTTCGATTCCTCTCTCCGCTCTCCAGCTGGGGATGGAGAGCCTCTGGCAGTGCCCACCTGCCCCACCCTCCCACACTAAGCTGAGAGGATGCAGCCAGGCAAACAGCAGGCGTGGGCCCCCGTTCCTAGGTGAGGGCCACATCTGCGGCCCCTCCGTGCGGCCCCTCTGTGCAGTCTCAGCTGCACTTAGTTGCTCTAGGCAAGGTTAAGTGTTCTATTTTTTTTTTTTTAATGAAAGAGCTCACTGTAAATTCTAGATTTTAGAATTCTAAATTTGAGGCCTAAAATTAACATGCTCATACACCAAAAAAAAAACCAAAAATGAAAACAACCCCACAAAACCCAGAACACCCTTTAGTCTCTAACCTTGGTGATGTACGTTGGTGTGCGGTGGTATATGTTGGTGCGCAGTGATATATGTTGGTGCGCGGTGATGTTGAGTCATGTGCTTCCCTGGGTCACGGGTGCTGTGGGTGCGTGGCATGTATGCTGCCTCCCTGATCCTTTCTGTCTGCTGAGATTCACTCTGCTCCTCTTTTCTATACCATCTCTTAATGAAGACTGCATCAGTGACACTTAGGTTATGACCATTATTAAAGAAGCTTATTATGACCTTTTGTCATCCATAGCAGTTCTCAGTTGCAGTAAATAAATCTCTGATACAATGAGCTTTTATCCCTGCTGTCTAAACCTTGGTTTATTTGGTAGATGCTGCCAACACCAAAATGTAACCAATGGAACACGAGACAATTTTAACACCTTCACGGGCTAATTACTAAAATGGCCTTTATTTAATTCTCCAAAATCGATCTCTAGGAATATTGCAACCTGGTTGCAGCAGGAACAGAATGTCAATGTTAAGCCTTCATTGTAATGGACTAGCAAATAGTGACCTCTTGGCTGATCCTCGTAAATCTGAATAAAATTAATACTTATCCAGATTAATTATGATCACATTTGCCTAAAAGCTGCTTTCTTCTTATAAAATTTAATAGTTTAACTGAATTTTTCCAACCCAAAGAAGATAATTTTATTATATGGGCCACTAATCAAGTAAGAAAATTACTGGGAGGAGACTGACTTTCTGAAAAAAAAAAGGCTTATTTAATAGCTGCTATATAATAGAAGAGAGACTGATATACCATGCACATCTATATCAGCATGTAAAACCTTGTTAAGATAACTAATGGGTAATAACGCCTCAAGTACAAACTGGGAGGCAAACGAACCTCAAATGAAAACATGGAATCAATGACCTAAATTCAACAAAGTGACTCTAACGTTTCAGAAATGGGCCATACTTCCCGCTAACCAAGGGTTCCTGAAACAAGAATCCTGGCTTCACCTGTATTACCACAAATATGTTGATTCAAGAAAACATGAACTGATTTTTCATGCCAGGAGAGTAAACTTCATCCTTCCACCCCCAACCACCCTCACGAACTTCCAAACGAGGAAAACTGCAGACAGACCCCGCACGCAGTGGCTGTGTGTGTGTGTGTGTGTGTGTGTGAAAACACTCTGGGAGCAGCCGATCTCTAATTTTGAGCTCGACTTGTATCAAAACCACATTTCTGTGAACCAGTTAAGCAGACAACAGCCTCTTTGGTTTATTATTACTTTGAAAACATAACAATCCAGTGTTTATTTTTGAATATTTAAAACTTGAAACAAAAGTCAAATGTTGTTTTTAAACGGCCTTTATTTCCCTGGCAATGTTCACGGCACATGACCCCTCCAGCATGCAAATGGTGGATTTCTTCCGTGTGTGTGTTACACGTGCAACACGTGTTCCAGATAGACTCTGTCCTTGCACACAAAGCCCTCACCCATATGCTGGTGTAACTAAATATTTACTTTGCTTTCAGACCGTAAACAGAGAATTTACAAATTCTCAGTGGGAAAAGACAGCACATCTCTTTTGAGTCTGACTAGCTGGCATTTCTGGGAAACTCCCAAGAAACCCTCTTGGGGTCACTGGGCAGGGTGAGGCGAAGGCGGGGCCCCTCAGGGTGGCCAGGCATCCTTGAACGGAGCAGAAAGGGCACAACTATCATCCAAATTCTTCACACCTTGGAGAGGGACGGCCTTTCGTGCGATTCTTAACGTGTTTACTGCTCGGTTTGGGAGCATTCATTTCTGCCCCGGAAGTCAGGCTAACATGGCATGGGTACAATTCATAAGAAATGTCAAGGACTGACATCTGGCCAAGATGGAGGCGTAGGGAGACACACTGCGCCTCCATCTGTACCAGCCAACCTGGCACTGCCAAACAACCAGAACTGCCAGAAAATTGAACTGTGCGGAAGTCCGACTACCCAGGAGTTAAAGAAGAAACACTCTTCCAGACTGGTAGGAGGGGCAGAGATGGGCAGGCGGAGATGGGCAGCCAGAGAGGGAGGCAGCAAGGTGGCGGCTGATGGGGCTCGTGGTCCCCCATTTACCTGCGGACAAAGGGTGAGGAACAAGTAGTGAGTGAGACAGACTGCGCAGCCTCGAGTCCCAGCACCAGGAAATGAAGCCTCAAATCACCGATTGAAAACACCTGTGGGGGTTGAGGCGGCAGTGGGGGAAACTCCCAGCTTCACGGGAGAGTTCATTGGAGAGACCCACAGGGTCCTAGAACGTACACAAGTGCACCCACCTGGGAATCAGCACCGGAAGGGCTCGATTTGCGTGTGGGAAGCGGGGAAAGTGACTGAAAAACAGTTGAGAGGTAAGCAAACAGCATGGTTCTCTCCCAGACCCCTCCCCCACATACAGCATCACATCGCAGCGACGTGGGTTGCCCCTCTCCGTGAACACCTAAGGCTCCGTCTCATACTATGTAACAGGTGCATGGAGACCAAAAAAATGGCCCAAATGAAAGACAGATCAAAGCTCGAGAAAAAATACAACTAAGTGATAAGCAGATAGCCAACCTATCAGAGGCAAAGTTAAAAACACTGGTAATCAGGACATTCTTGGAATTGGTTGAGTATGGTCACAAAATAGAGGAAAAGGTGAAAGCTATGAAGAGTGAGCTAAAGGAAAACGTACAGGGAACTGACAGTGACGGGAAGGAAACCATCAACAGTTTGGAGCAGAAGGAAGAAAGAAACATTCAACCAGAACAGAATGAAGAAACAAGAATTTAAAAAAATAAGGAGACACTTAGGAACCTCCAGGACAGCTTTAAATGGTCCAACATTCAAATTGTAGGGGTGCCAGAAGGAGAAGAGGAAGAGCAAGAAATTGAAAACCTATTTGAACAAATAATGAAGGAGAACGTCCCCCGTCTAGTAAAGGGAAAAGACTTTCAGGAAATCCAGGAAGCTCAGAGAGTCCCAAAGAAGTTGGACCCAAGGAGGAACGCACCAAAACACATCATAATTGCAGTACCCAAGATTACAGAGAAGGAGAGAATCTTAAAAGCAACAAGAGAAAAGGAGACAGTTACCTACAAGGGAATTCCCATGAGACTGTCAGTTGATTTCTCCAAAGAAACTTTGTAGGCAAGTAGGAGCTAGAAAGAAGTATTTGAAGTCATGAAAGACAAGGACCTACATCCAAGATGACTCTAACCAGCAAAGCTATCATTTAGGATAGAAGGGCAGATAAATTGCTTTCCAGATAAAGTGAAATTAAAGAAGTTCATCTTCACCCAGCCCTTATTATATGAAATGTTAAAGAAACTTATCTGAGAAAAAGATAAAAAATATGAAAGATGATTAAAAAATGAGAACAAACTCACAACTATCAACAACTGAACCTAAAAAAACAAAAACAAACTAAGCAGACAACTAGAACAGGAACAGAATGGTAGAAATGGAGATCACATGGAGGTTTATCAGCGGGGAGGGGGTGGGGGGACCATGGGGGAGAAGGTAGAGGAAATAAGAATCATAAATTGTATGTACAAAATAGACAGGGGGAGGTTAAGAACAGTATAGGAAATGGAGAAGCCAAAGTACTTATATGTGCGACCATGGACATGAACGAAAGGTGGGGACTTCAGGTAAGAGGAGGCGTGCAGGGTGGAGGGGAATAAAGAGGGAGAAATGGGACAACTGTAATAACATAATCAATAATATGTATTAAAAAATAAAATACAATTTTTTAAAGAAAAAGAAAAGTCAAAGACTAAGTCAGCCAGTAAAGTACAGTGTGAGGCAGGACTACAGTTGTTTATATGGGAAATAATACAATAATTAATAAATAATAATATAAGAATAACTGTTTCACATACTCAAAACTGTTTCACATACTCACAACTGTAAACCCACTTTTCCCCCACCCTGTAATATTATATTTTTTGCTGACCTGACTAAAAAATAGGTATAATTTTGATTCCTTCACATTGGACAGTTATTGTTGTGTTGGCTATTCTCATTTTTTATTTGACAATCTAAGGGAAAAGAGGTCAGTGCCCCTGACTAAATAGTCAGGTACTGCATGTTTTAAAAATTCTTGTGGCACATTGGTTGAAAATTGCTGTTATAAAACAATAAGAAAGTAACCAAAATTGTTTCCATGCTGCAGAGGAGTACATAAATAAATCAGAAACCTTAACAAGACTAGCTATTTCTCTTCACCCTCAGGTTTCAAAAGTAGAAATTTATTTTTGGTTGACTTTGCATTTTTCTCTCATGGGTCATAAGTGTGATTATTCAAGTAATAAAAGAGGATCTTTTCCTGACACCAGAAGTATGAAATACAAGACGTAAATTATTTTATCTGGCTAACCGTTTGTACAAATCTTTTTAAAACATGATTACATCCATTTTGGTGTTCTGTGCGGACGACCCTTCACAGTTCCTTTCCAAGTTTGGTGGGCTCTTTTCGAATGTCTCATTCACCACTATAAGGTTTGTGTGTCCATCCAGTGTATATTCCCACTTTCTTTTTTTAACAAATGAGTCTTGGCACAGGGCAGGCACACTTCCAACGTTTGCTTCCTCCCCTTCTCTAAAATAAAGGTTCAAAACCAATTTCAACACAGTCCCCGATTCCTCGATTCTCTGAACAGCTGAGGCACTTTTACGTTTTTCACAGTCGTGCGACGGTGAGCACAGGGTGGGGCAAACCTGGGTTTACTGTTGTTTGTACAGAAAGTGATACAATCCTTAATAACTAGAACAAACCTGTGTTTTATGCACCCACAACTATAAACTGACTTTTGCTCACCCCGTATTTTTTGGTGTGTCACGGAATTTTAGTAATCAGTTTATAATGGTGCATGAGATGAAAATAGTTGGAAAGAGCTATTCTGTAAGGGTAGAAAAGCATTAATATTTTTTAAAATGATAACTTTGAAGAACTGTGTATGAAGGTATTTGGGGGAAAAGATCCAGAAACCCAGGTAATGTTACAAGAGACAATTGACTCTGGTCAGTGTGGCTCTGCTGGTTGGGCCTGATCCTGGGAGCAGAAAGGTTGCTGGTTCGATTCCTGGTCAGGGCACGTGCCTGGGGTGTGGGCTCTGTCCCTCCTTGGGGTACAGTCGGAAGATAGCCAATAGGTGTTTCTCTCCCTCTCTTTCTCCCTCCATTTCCTTCTCTATAAAACTAATAACAAAAAATAAAATGAAGAAAACCCAAGTAGATAATTAATAAAAATGATTCTAAATTATAAAGGTAAGTGGAATTATAAGGCTCTTCTTTCCATTTTAGGATCACCTTTGTCTTCCCAGAATATTCTGTATTTCATCCTTGAAGACAGTGCTTTCTCAAGAGTCATTGCATCACTCGATGTTGCCATATGGGGCAAAGTCTGCGTGAAAAGCATTTTGGGTAGATAAATAGGAAGTAATTCGCTGGTTAAAGAAAACTTGTAAAACCAGTTGCTAGTGCCAGAAGGAGTGGGGAAGCTGCGATTTGGGTGCGTTTCTGCCTCCAGCGAAGCAGCCCTGCAGGTCCAGGCAGCTCGGGTGGGCGTGGCCGTGGGCGTGTGTCGTCTGTCTGGGTAATAGCTAGTCCTGTGGCTGCAGAGAGTTTTGGGTGATGATTACTGATCTAATTAATTATAGGTGGTTCGGCCTCTCCTGGAATTCCGGTTTATCTGGACTTTGTATATATCCTCTTTACCAAAACGGAAACGGAAAATCAGGGGTTCTTTCCTCCTTTGCCCCGAGATTGTTCCCGTGAACCACGCTCCCAGTGAAGGGAGGGGGATGTGGCCCCTGGGAGTGGCCGCGCAGGCTTGCAACTAACTGCAGGCTCCTCGGAGCAGCCTGCTTCCTTCCAAACTGCGGTGCCTGGCTTTCAGTCTAAGCCGATGGAGCACATTTGTTGTAAAAATCCCAAAGGGTCTTCAAGATTGTGCAGCGTAATCGTGCCAGGTCTGGGCATGAGAAAGTTGTGTGTCTCGGTGCTTTCAAAGACGTACAGCCAAGTCTGTGAGCTCCTGTGCACTGGAGAAGCAGGCTTGCTGAATGGTCTGCTTAAGGGTGCCTCTCCTTGCGTGGGAGACCGGACTGCAGCCGCTCCCAGCCATCCACTGGCCTCTATCGGCTGAGCGACCCGCCCTTCTAGGCCCGCTTGTGCTTCTAGAGTCCGGGTCAGCAGAACTTCCCAAATACTAGGTAGCGAGCCTACCTCAGTTTGGATAAGCAAGATACTTTACAATCCCCCAAAACTCATTCACATTACTCATTTATTTCTTTAGGGCAAAATACTCACTATTGTTCACTTTCACTGAGCATATAATGCCTGCAAACCTGGGCATTCAATTTGTCACTGGAAACATGGGTGGACATTTTATTTGACCCCACGTTGGGTTCAGCTGTGTAAAGAAAACTAAGTGAAAACAAAAAAAAGGAGGCAGAGAATCCACTGGAAACAAAAAGAATCAAATAAGATAAAGCACAATCGTCTTTTAATGTAGGGGCAGAGAGGTCTGGTCACATAATTAGACCTCGGAAGCGTCCTTGTATTTCCACAGCAGTGCCTGAGCCTGGCCGACCAAGAAAATGTAATCTTCCCCAGGCATGTTCCATTTCAGGAGGCTCGGGACACGGGCCCATGTACCTATGGCCAGTCCACCAAGTTGTATAGGGAAGACCTGTGCACATTTTTGGTGTGTGAATCATAACTCAGTTAACACTAGGAGGTACCAAAGTGTGTTACATCACACCCAGCATCATAAAAAATATGGGGCTCCTTTGGGTAACCCCTCACCTGTTTGTCCACACTTTCAGAACATTTATTTGTTCCCTGGGTTCTGTCTAGCCTGGGCAGTCCGTGTTCCAATGTAGAGCCTACATTAGAATGCTATTAGATTTAGCTTTGTTTATCTCATTGTTACATTTGGTGAATAATTTAGCATCTTAAGCACCATTATTGAGTAGCTGCTCACTTCCCTAATGATGTTAAAAATGTGTACGATGTTATTCTCTCACCGTATTCGTATCACATCTTTTGGTCTCAAGCAGGAGACTAAATGTTATACTACAGGTCAAAAAGAGCTTTGCATTGTGTCTGGCTCTGGGGATTTTCTAGAACACTGGACCAGGCCAGAGCCATTCTCCAGAGTGGCCACAGCTCTAGACCAGTTCTGGGGCTCTGAAGCCTGGCAGCATCCACCACCCCAGACGTGGGGGTTGCCGATCTCTCTCTGAACACTAGGAGACAAAATAGACATGCGGATTTTACGGTCCGAAAGCCTGTACTTAGATATAAGACAGGCTAGAGATGTGAATGTGTGCAGTTTGGAGACGGCATGGAGATAATGTCAACTCTAATTCCTGTATTTTTCCAAACACAGAGAATAGGCCAAAGGTCATGAGTGGAAATTAAAGAGAAATGGAAAACAGATGTTAGGAAGCTCACGCTAGGAATGGGAACACAAGCAGCACTGAATATTATGAAAGAGAAAAGGACCACTGCTTAAAAAACAAAACAAAAAACAAACCCGGAAAGTGAGGACCTCATGAAAGTAGGGTTTTCATAGTGATAGGTTTAAAACTGTTTGACTTTTTGTATTTTACTGAAGTGATTTAATTCCACATGTGCTCTTCCTTACATCGAGAGACACATTCGGGAGCAAATGATCTTAAAATCTGTCCCTTACAGACGGCATCTCAAGAGAGGCCTGGAAAACAGTCTCTTCTCAACAACCCAGGCACTTCCCCACTCCTACTTATAAAACTTGAATGAAAAAACTTTCCTTTTTTTAATTGATAGTGGCTGTTACTTTTCAAAATACATTTATCCTCAAATTATCTTTCCATGAGGACCTGAATACATTTAATAAGAGCTACACACATTTGCTATCATAAGAAATAGATACTTAGGCAAAAATTTATTATAAAGTGCATTATAATGACTCTCAAATGAATTGTTGACATTTTTGTATTTAAGACAGTCTATGTATTTTGACACTTTTGATTTGTTTATATTATATTCAGATGAAATAAAGGAAGATATTGCCAGATCAGTGAAAACACACAAAATGTATGTGTGACGTCCTAAAATTCGGTCAGTGACTTTCGAACACGATGGACATCTAGACTGTCCTGAAGCTTTCCCTTTGTCATCTTTCAGAAAGCCAGATGAGCTTCATAAAAATGACAAGAGGTATTGTAACTTGGTTAAAAAGCAACTCTCCAAAATTAAAGCAACAAAAAATGATGAGATGATTAAAGATACATATTCCTCAGCGTGTCTTTTGACCCAAAGGCCCCCACTGATTATTTTCTATGCCTTTATGTGTGTGTTTGGTTCAGCGGTGACCGACTGGCTTCAACGATGACAAAGGGGAGCTGGCAGGTGCCCAGAGTAGGTACGTAATTAAGAAGATGCAATTAAGGATCATTGTTGGATGCACTTGTATTAGAGATGCAATTATGAAGAAAGAAGAGTCAGCTCAATAGCCAAGCACAAAGGCCAACATGGACTCGGAAACCCGGGAGCTCAGGTGGGTTCCTTTGCCAGGGGCACTTGCACCGTCCTCCCGGCCGGCCGGGCACCCTAAGGGCAGGCGCAGCAGTGGGAAAGGGGAGAAACGGGAAGCCTCCCCGTCCAGACTCGGCGGCCCCTGGCGCATCGTGTTCCTTTGCCCTCTCTTGCTCTCGTCCTACCCTGCAAAAACAAAAAACAAAAAAAACAAAAAAAAAAACCCCACGGCAGGCCATTTTTATGCACGTTCTTATTTTCCGATGAGAAGACACATTGATGTGATGGCTTTGACTGGGGTCCATCTCATTTATGAGCCTCCGGTTAAATGTTAACAGCCTGAAGTCGAGTATCAAACACGAGAACTCAGAGCTCAAGAGCTAAGGAAGTCGGTGCTTGCCCACTATCCCACGGGACCAGGTCCAGCCTGCCCTGTTTTGTCAACCGCTGTGATGTTGGGAACAGTGCAGACTTCCCCTGCTCACTGCATGCCAGGCACAAAGTGCTTTCTGCACATTAACTTATTCCATTCTCAGGATAACCACAGGAGACGGCTATTACTGTCCCCTCCATTGTAATGCGAGAAAACCCAGGCACCGAGAGGTCGCACAGCTAGTGAGGGGCAGAGCAGGCCGAGGTGCCACAGTCTGTGTTCTTAAGCCCCACACCAGGATCTGTGTCATTTCGGAGCTGCCAGAGAGATCACTTTACGGCCCTCTTCTATTGGTGAAGGAGTCAGCACCATTGGGGTGGGGGTGTGCTGAGTTGTGCGTGTAGTACAGAGGGCGATGGGGAGCTTTCCCCAAGTCCCTGGGTCTGTTTTCTGTGTTGAACGTATAGCCAGCACCGCACCCCGTATCGCTGTGCATACGGTACTACCTAGATCACCCTGTAAATTCGCCGTCGTCCTGTCTGCGGTGAATAACTCAGAGCCTCCCCATTAGCAAGACAAACGGATTCTTAATAAAACAAGACAAGATTAAGTTGGAAGACTGAAAAGGAAGCTGATCTCATGTCCATTTAAATGTCTAGTTTGGTCATTTGGAAAACATCCAGAGGATTAATATATGTTTCACTGGAGAGTAATACAAATTCAGAGCTGGTGGGAAATTAGGTAAAGGGGGGAAAGCAAGGACAAGGCACAAAATGTGAGGTAAAGAAGACTGCACAAAAACAGTGCCTTTTCCCTCACATCATACGAAGCCTTCATATGTAGGAAAAGGTTAACCTGAGATCCATCTTGCCCTGCATATCAGCAATCTTTATTACTAAGACACAACAACTGTATTTCATAATCATTTTATTCCGGCCAACCAGCTGTGGTTACTCAAGGCCGATTAACTAGAACCTGACGGATTTCAGCCCCTGTTCAGCAATGCCAGCCAAATGCTATAATTACACAGGATGCAGGCTGAGATAATGTCCACCTTATACTTACAGATAGTCCCAGATAAGCTGAACTGTGGACATGTAGGTCAGAATTTCCAGTCCCTGCTGCTGGATCTGTGATGGGAAAGAGACAGGCAAGGAAACAAGAAAATTGCTCACGCTAACTGTCCTGAAGGAAGACACCTGACACAGCTGGACATCAGGGGTCAGGAGTAGACCAGCAGCCCAGCCCCCAAGGGGCTGTGTGGGGCTGTGCTGGCCCAGGTGAGCCCAGGTTCTGCAGACTCAGCCCGTGAGCACCCTTCCGTCTGATAGTGGACGGCACACCGTTGTTAGGAAGTTTACATGAAGTTGGAAAAACAGTCCTTGTCATACTTTATCCTTTGCAAGGAAATGGATTTCCTTAATCAGAGCCCTGTCTCATTTCCCCCAGGAGTTCAGACAGGGAACACTTTCCTAAATGTCGTCCTCCCAAGCAGAGAGGCTGGGAGGGAATGGTTTGCTATTCTAAAAAGTCTAATGACCCAGGAGTAAAAGATTTTGGGTCCTTATGTTGTAGAATAAATGCTTAAATTCTGATAGCAAGTGTCAGGATCTCTTTGCTGCAAACCAAGCAAAGGTGTAAGAACAAGGGGTGTTTGTTATTGGTTGATGAGTAATTCCCCAAATCAATCGGTTATTATTATCCAGTTCAAAATTCCTCACGTCTAAGTCCTTGGAACCATACTGCACCATGCAAAAGTTCCTTGCTTTAATATGCTTTATTAAAAAGAACCCTTGCACACTGTTGGTTGGGTTGCAAATTAGTGCAGACACTATGGAAAATGGGATGGAAATTTCTCAAAAAATAAAAAATAGAGCTACCATACAGTCCAGCAATGCCACGTCTGGGTAGCTATCCAAAGAAAACAAAAACACTAATTCAAAAATGTGTATGCACCCCTATGCTCATTGCAGCATTAACAGTAACAACCAAGATAGGAGAGCAACCTAGGTGTCCATCAGTAGATGGATAAAGAAGGTGTGGTATATACACAGAATAGATTATTATGAAGCAACAGAAAGTAAATCTTGTCATTATAACAACATGGATGGATGCACAGGGTATTACGCTAAGTGAAATCACTCAGAGAAAGACTAATACAATGTGATCACACTTACATTTGAAATCTAAAACAAGCAAAATTAACAAATACAGCAGAAAAGGACCCATACCTGTAGATAACAAGCTGATGGTTGTCAAAGAGAAGGGGGTGGGGAATAAAACATTTTTTAAAATATATTTTATTGATTATACCATTACAGTTGTTCTGTTCTCCCCTTCATTCTCCTCCACCCTGCATACCCCCCCACACTCCCCCCTTTAGTTTATGACCATGTGTCTCAAGATTTGAGATTGTGTCTCAAGTTCTTTAGATTCTATATTTCCCATACTATTCTTACCCTCCCCCCTATCTATTTTCTACCTACTGTCTATGCTACTTATTCTCTGTACCTTCTCCCCCCCTTCTCCTCCTCCCACTCCCCTGTTTCTAACCCTCCATGTGTTCTTCATTTCTATGGTTCCACTCCTGATCTAGCTGTCCTCTTGGTTTGCTTTTGTTTTAGGTGTGGTTGTTAAGAATTGTGAGTTTGCTGTTCTTTCACTGTTCATATTTTTCATCTTCTTTTTCTTAGATAAGTCCCTTTAACATTTCATATAATAAGGGCTTGGTGATGATGAACTCCTTGAATTTGATCTTATCTGAGAACCACTTTATCTGCCCTTCCATTCTAAATGAAAGCTTTGCTGGATAGAGCAGTCTTGGATGTAGGTCTTTGGATTTCATGACTTGGAATACTTCTTTCTAGCCCCGTCTTGCCTGTAAGGTCTCTTTTTGAGAAATCTGCTGACAGTCTGATGGGAACTCCTTAAAAAATTAAAAATAAATAAAAATAGTGATTAAAACTCAAAGAAGGGCTATAGAGATATAAGAGTAATGTAATGCTGAGATTAATCCTGTCTCTCACAGATTGCATGATACTGAAAAGCATACTTAATAACCTTAATAAGGAATTTTAATAGATTAAAAGATGAATTATCTTAAACAAGTGCAAAGGAAGACCGTAAGCAAACTTCCATCACACATTTGCTCCAAAAGGGAGGTTAATAAAAAAAGAGACTCAGAGAAGGTGAATCTCTGTAACCTGGGCACACATCCATTCATTGGACAGCTATGGGGACGGCCCTCTTTCCTGACTGCAGATTTAGGGCGTTTGGCGAGCGAGCATGGCGCCCAGGTGCTGAGCCTGCCTCATTTGTGTCCAGACTTATGCTGAACCCTAAGGAATAACTGTGAATCATGCATAAGAAATCCCTGAAAAACTCAACCTTCTATCGTAAGCAAGAGCCTGCGCGCTTCCCTATCAAGGAAAAATTCTGAGGCTTAAGTGTTGATTTGACCGATCAGATGCATCACTGAACCAGCAATTCTAAAAATCAACTAATAAATAAACTTAGAATGGAATAAATGAGTTATATGCAGAGACTTTTAAAAAATTATTTATTTATTTTTAGACAGAGGGGTAGGGAGGGAGAAAGAAACATCAGTGTGTGGTTGCCTCTTGAGCACCCCCTACTGGGGACCTGGACCACAACCCAGGCATGTACCCTGACTGGGATTTGAACTGGTGTGACCCTTTGCTTTGCAGAGCAAATGACAATGCTTTGGTTCGCACATGGGCACTCAATCCACTGAGCCACACCAGCCAGGGCTACCCAAAGACTTTTAAAAAGGATCCCAGACACATTCAGACACCTGACTGTACATGGGTCATAGCCCCAGTGTGCACTTCGATTTCTCCAATTTTTAAAAAGTTTCTGCTACTCTAAGGTAGTTGATGATAATTTCCTGTTATAGGCCAAGTTAAAAAGAAACTAATATACAAAAATCTTTGACATAAATCAAATGTACCCTGCTTTCTTTTAAGTTTAATTCTTTGTGAAGCACTCTATATTCAGGCGTTTGTGTCTTTGCCCACGGACATTCTTTGTCAAGGGCCATCCTTGCTCCAGCCCATTTTCTCCCAGTGAACTGTTCCTCTCTCACCCGCATCTGGACCCCACTGCAGCTTGGCGTGTCCAGTCCCCTGTTCCTTGTCCTCTCTTTCACAAGTTAACTGCTCCTTCCCCTCTGGGTTCACAGTACAATGTCCCTGCCTGTATTCCCCAGGTATCCCATTATTCCTAGTGTTGTTCAATAGCTCACTTCTCCAGCCAGAGCTCTTTGTGGACACGGAGGCTTGTCTGTCTTTGATCACCGATGCAAAAGAAACAGGAGCACTCACCCGAGGTTTGTGGGAGGCGTGGGTGCGTGAGTAAACGGGAAAACAGGTCCCTCTGAGGAAGGGGCTCGGTACCCCACACAGCTGCTGCCATTTCATCCTTTCAAAGTACCAAGGAAGTGGGAGTGTGAGTTCTACACTGTAAAGCCAGTCACAGACTAAGGAGGCCCTGGAAGGTGGCGTAGCTCCTGCGATTGTACCAGAACGCTTCCTCCCCAGGCCTCATTTCCTCTTCACAGAGGGAGGAGAAGCCCTCTCGGCTCTCCAGGAGAGGGAAAATGGCTTCGTATACACGGCGGACGCTGAGCTTCAGGTGGAAGAGAGCCACTGTAAGATTCTGAATCGCAAAGTGGCTATGTTAGGTGTGTTGGAAGAATCCTATTAAGCCTCTGTATCGTGCAAACAGGATGAAATTAAAAGCAGGAAGCCTATTTAGAAGGTTTTTGTTTCTTTTTTGATTTTTGCAATGGTTCAGCTGACTGCTGAATAAGAGTCAGTGGGAATGGAGATGAAAATGCTGGACACGAAGGAGGTGTAACCTATAAAATAAATGGGATTTTGTGTCTGGGTAAAGATGAGATGGGAAGGGAATAGATTTAGGGAGCAAGATAAGTCTCACTTGGAACAGATTTGGTTTCTTTGGTGCGTTCAAGTGAAAAAAAATCCAGAATACAACAGCTATTATATCCGTTGGGAGAGTGTTCTGAGATCAATGACATTACAGAATTAGGATTCCTTAACAGGCAAATAGTGTTGTGCGTGAACCTCGGGAACGTGCAGGGCAAGAAGATGCCCTGGCCAGGATGCCGGGGACATGGCCACTTTGGGGATTGCGGACTTAGAAGGATTTCTCAGCAGGAAGAGGAAGAGCGAGAGAGGATGGTGCTGCAGATGCCAAGAGAGAAGGGATTTTTTTCTGGGTGCAGGAGGCATTCATCATCATCACAGGCCACCAACAGATCACGATGGAGACGGACTGATCAACCTTCTGTTTTTTGCTGGAGTCGTCCCTGTGGACGGCCCTTCTCAGACATGATCCGAGCTGCCGTGGTGACGAAGCAGGGATGCCGATCCTAGCTGGTGGCCTGGTGAAATGTGCTCTCAATGCCCACACAGAGAATATACAAACATGTCAGCTCCTTCGGGGTCTCCACTTGTCTGTGTGGCTTACAATGTTGCCTCGTCACCTTTTGAACACAATGCTAGGCCAAACAGATTTTAATGCCAGTCTTCATATTATGATGGGGGTACGTGAATCATAGATCTACAGCAGGGTTCATCCTACAGGTCTGTTTCTACCCTCTGCATCTATTCATTCTGTGGAACTGAGATTTTCCACCGTCCCTGATATAACTGCGTCCGTGTGGCCCACCTTGCACACTGTGTGTGGGAGCAGGTGTGCAGGTCCCGATCAGCTGCACTCGGCCATCGCGGGCCTCCTCCTATCGGGAAGGCCTACAAAGGTTGCGCCGCAGAAATGTCTTTCCCGAACAGGGAAACCAAGCCATCAAGGGGGTTGTGAGGGTGGAAATTTCCAACTGTCTGTACAATTCCTAGGGGAAAGATATAGGTGGAAATTAAAGAAAAAAAATGTTACCCCCTAAGAACTTTAAAATACCAGTCTAGGATATTCATGCAACTTAAAAAAAAGAAAAGAAATCAGCCCTGGCTGGTGTAGCTCAGTGGATTGAGCTTGGGCCTGCAAACTACACGATCGCAGTTCGATTCCCAGTCAGGGCACATGCCCGGGCTGCAGGCCAGTTCCCAGCAGGGGACTTGCGAGAGGCAACCATACATTGATATTTCTCTCCTTCTCTCCTTCCCTTCCTCTCTAAAGATAAATAAATAAAAGCTTAAAAAAAGAAAAATAAGAAATCAAAATACTAAAAAGATTAAATAAAGAATATTTATTCTATACTTTTATAGAATTATTCGGTTGGAGCATCTGATCAATAGTAATTAAAATATCTACCAATTAATTGTGTTTAAAATAAATATTCATATTTTTCCAATTGCTAAGTAATGCTCAATTTTACAAATTTTAGGCTTTGTCAGTTTGGAAAAAAAGGAACTAGTTAAATTTTCATACAATTAGGTTTTGTTAAAAGCACCACAATATAAGTATCTTTCCACTGTGCAGGCTGATGTTGGAGAAAACGATGTGCCTGCCACGGAAGATGTCTCACTGGCTACTTGACAACTCGATTACAGCCATCTCGAAGGGCCAGAAGTTACATTTAATTTTACTGCAACTTTGGCTTGTACTTGTTTGCAGTGTGATCTGATAGAAATTGGCCGGAGCCATGTCAATGCAAACAATCTGTATTTTTCTTTTCTGACCCTACGATCTCCTCTTGAAAATAAATCTCTTCAATGACAGGCTCATTTAGAGTTGGTCTCAAATATTTTCCCCATTGCCTTGGTCTTCTGTTGGAAACCTGCCTGAATGGCCCCAGGGGATGATGACAAACTTCTAACTGCACTACAAGATTGCTCCTTTCTGGAAATATATTCTGGTACCCGTAGTTTTAATTTCCTATGAAGAAGTTGGTTTTGCTATTAAGTTATATATCTGTGATGAGTGGATACCATTTTATTTTGGAGAAAATCCACAAAGCAGGGCTGCAGCAAGACAGATGGCAATGAAATCAGGGCAAGCACTTTGGGTGGGCAGCAGTGTGGCAGTGTGTGGGGGCAGGGCTGGAGACCCTCGGGTCCTACTGTGCCCCCACCCCCCCAGCCTTCCACCTCAGGAGTCCAGAGGGCTGGTCTTGCTGCTGTGTCTTGTCAGTGTGCAGTCCGAAGGAAGGAGGAAGTGCTGAAGAAAGTCCCGCCCCCAACCACACACAGATTTCCAGGGATTACCCACTGTGTTTTCCTTGTCATTCAATTGGCTAAAACTTCACTGCAGGCCACATCTAGCTGCAGTAGAGTCTGGGAAATGTCGTCTCTGTTCCAGGTGGCCGCTAACCCAGCCACCAACCCAGGATTCTGTCATCAAGGAAACAGGGGAGCCAGGGTCCTGCCCCACCACCAGTCATCTCTGCCGAGGATCCTTCTTCCCCGCTCTGCCAGCCTCCCGACCTGTCCCTGCATCTCGGCTCACGGTCCCACCGGAGATTAGCCATCCTTTTCCTTCAGCTGTTAGAGAAACAACGGCTCAGCTCTTGTCTTTATATGTTTATGTTTATGTTTATGTTTGTGGTGATTTTCTCATTTACTAAATAGTGTTCTGTAAGGATAAGGGTCTCATGTAGCTCAAACCTGGTGCACAGTCATGCGCCCAGAAGGAATTCGATAAAGCCATGACTAAAAAGTCAGAGGCACAGAAATAAGAGATAAACATAAATGTTAGGTAGAACTAGTTTTCTTTTTTCAGAATACAGTTCTTTTGGAAATATCAAAAATTGGTCATGTCTCCCTGGAAAGCACTTTTATTCTGCTGACCAGGTCTCCCGGGTGGTGGGGTGGGCTATTCCCTTCTCTGGGAGGCGCTGAGGTCTCCACTGGTCCCAGAGCTCAGAGCCATTGGGTTCTGCCTGGAGGTTGAGCCCTGGGGGATCGTGCACTGGACATCCTGAGCCAGCATGTACCCCGAGGCTACTGTGCTAGGAAGAAGCCAAGCCACATGGAGAGGCTCAGGGTAATAAGCACTGGGGTTGGCTGTGCATGTCTTCCAGTCTTTCCTACCGGGGGATCAGATATTTGAGTGAAGGAGCCTTCACATGGTCTCTATTTCACCTCCTCAAGGCTGCCCCAGCTGTGGGGCTTCTCTTTAGTCCCATCCGCTTTCTGGAACCCAGACCCAAGAATCCATGG
The DNA here is from genome assembly GCF_014824575.4 of Sturnira hondurensis. Taxonomy (NCBI): domain Eukaryota; kingdom Metazoa; phylum Chordata; class Mammalia; order Chiroptera; family Phyllostomidae; genus Sturnira; species Sturnira hondurensis. The sequence goes on along the minus strand of NW_028082759.1, from coordinate 26,101,228 downwards.
GTTAGTAGGATGGCTGTCTTATGTGGTCAGGTTAGGGGTGGCTTGTCAGCCAGAAATGGTAACCGTGGCTTCCAGGCCTTCACTTTCATCCCCAGATGAAACCACTCTGGTGGCCGTAAGCACATCTGCTGCTAAGAAAGGGACAAAATGAGTTTCTTTTATTCATAGGCAGGTGGATCAACTTATCAAGTCAGCAGCTGAGGCAAATCAGCAGGCCCCAAGGCTGGTGAGGACATAGGCACCAACTGGTGGTCCCGTTCAGTCAGTGTTCCAGTGGGGGACGCAGAGGGACCCGCTGGGCAGGTCAGCTCAGCACGGTTCTGAACAGAGTCTGCCACCAAGAAGAGGAGGTTTGGCGTCCCGGCTTCCTGCTAGTCTTCACGCCGTACAAAATCCCAGCAGGTCTGTTAGGACATCTCCAATTTGTGACCTTGCGCTTGCACGTGTTTCTTCCGTCTTCATTCTGCGGAGCGCAGCAGGGTGTTCTGGGTCCGGTGCCTTGTTGCTGACATGGGTGCCTAGCAGGCTCTGAAGGGTAGGTGGTACTCAGTAAACGCTGCATGAATGAGCCAACGGACAGCCAAAATTTGCATCCTGAACTTCATCATGGGAGCACAGGGTTCTCTTCTTTTTAACGAATGGATTATTAGGACTCCTCTTTATAAATCAACTCCCTGGCACGTATCTTCAGCAACCTCTCTCTCTATTAATTTGATTTAAATTTAAATAGGATAATTTATTTAAAAAGTGATTAATTAGGATTTACTTGGAGGATATGCATTCTTTTCTTACTGTCACTGAAAAAGAAAATTGGTATTGATAAAACTATAATAAAAATGTCACATGCATAATGAAATAAAATCCATCTTAAATATTATTTGCCATGCCTAGATACCACCTAGCAAAGTAAATTGGTCAAATTGATGCCCTTTTATGGGTTTACATGGTCATTCCATCAATCTCTTAATGCCTTGAAGTCCATTTTTTCAGAGATTTTATTTATTTATTTTTAGAGCGAGGGGAGGGAGGGAGAAAGAGAGGGAAAGAAACATCAGTGTGTGGTTGCCTCTCGTGCACCCCCAACTGAGGATGTGGCCCACAACCCAGGCATGTGCCCTAGACTGGGAATTAAACCGGCAACCCCTCGGTTTGCAGGCTGGTGCTCAGTCTACTAAGCCACACCAGCCAGGGCCTATATTTATTTTTTAAATCTCCAGTTCAACTGAATCATTAGAGGGATTACTGGCAAGTCAAGAGTTATGCACTATTGTGTAATGTCACTTGGGGTTTAGGATTAAATCAATGCATGTTTAAGAGATTAAGAAATAAAGAGAAATCAAGTAACCTCTATACAATGTAAACAAGGCAAAATAATTGGTATTTAAAATAAAATGGGGTGTTTGATTCAGGACTTAAGTCCAGGGGCTCCCGGCACTTCCTTCGGTCTGTGAGGAGCAGGGCTGGGCAGCACCTCCAGGGAGCATCCCGTCGGGGTCGTTCCACGGCTGGTTCCGTGTCCCCGAGGCACCACGGGGCCTCTCCCTGTGCCACCTCGAGGTCTACAGTCCTAGTGTGATATGTAGCACACTTTCAGGATTCACGTTTTCCTCCAAATTTATTCCGCTTAAGGAAAAAGAGACAGCACTCCCGTTGCTTCAGTAATAAGTAAGCAAATGAATAACAGGCTTATTTGAATTTTTTAGAATGTCTTCCTTTTGCATAAGTAGTATTTGTAATAAATAGGTATCCAGCCCATAATTTCTATTTATAGCCATTTTCAACATCGTGATCTTACGATGGCTTAAACACAGCAGGACTCGGTGTGGTATGAAAAGAAACGACTACTTAGTGGGATGAGGGGTTGAAAAAAGGCAATGTGATATGTCACATATTCATACCTCTTCCTGGCTCCCTCACCCCCCATTTTGTAATCTCCGACCATTTTTTTCAATAATAGAGAAAGGACACAGCATAAGCCTCGTTTTCTTCTCCTGTCAGTGACCTCATTGCCGCATCGGTTAACCTCACTCATTGCCCTGGCCCTCTCTTCCCACAGACTGTGTCCCAGGGTAAGAAATGACAGGCTGGGTGTTCCTCGGGGTCACTAGCAATGCCGCAGGACTGGTGTCAGTGAACGGACTTGGTGATTGGTTTAACATTATGGTTATCACGCAGCTTTATGTTGGTCCAGGCTGATGGTGGATTGGTGGATTGGAGGAAGGATTGAGTATTTTGCCTGCTCGCATCAGGAGTTGGTGGAGAGGACTCCTGGACAGCGTCAGCCCATAGGTCATCAGTTGGGCGTCTGACCGGAGAGCAGCCCAGGCGCGAGCCTTTTATTACGTACCAACAGGAGTGAGCGTTCAGCTTTCGAGTCAACTCGGATACCTGAAAAACAGCCCTTCTGGCACATTTACAACCCGGTGAACAAATCTGTGCAATTTGTGGCCCTCTGCTGATTTACCTGGAAAGGCCATTATATAAGATAATGAATTTAACAGATGAAAACCAGTAAATACTTTCGCACACTGTCACTTCGTATTGTAAGGGATCGTCTGGCTTTTCCCCACGTGGGCACGTCCGTCCTCACGTGGTCTACATATTAGAGATGTGGCCCTTCTTTTGGACTGAAACCTTCTCTTGATTAGTTTTTGCTCACATATGGTATGTATCTAATCAGTATTTTTTAACCCAAGGTAAGGGGATGTATTAGCCAGAGAGCTTTGAGTATTTAGATTAAAATGGCAATGCAAATACAGAAATTACTTATTTCCTATATTTGCACTTGAAAAGTGAGATGAGGTTCTAGTTAGCACACTTGCTGACCCTGAACCTTAAAGCCTGGGTTTCAGATCAGGGTAAGTAAGAGTGAGTGCGTGAGAAAGATACCAAGTAGAGGATCTCTTCTTCTTACAGTTTTTTTCTGGAATGATGAGACTCACCAATAAACCTAAACTAGCTGAACAAACACACACTTACTGAAAGGGAGATAATTGGAACACACTGTGGAAAGAATTAAGAAGTAAACCTAGAGGGGTTTGTGGGTTACAGTGGTGAAACATTCAACAACTTCCAGGAGATGATAACACAACAGGCGTATCAACAGCAACTGAGAACTAGCAAACACAAGAAGAAAATTAAGAGTAGGAACACAGAAGAAATTCGAAACAGACACTCAAAAACCCCTTTGAAAAGACAGGAAAGAAAGGGGTTAAGACACGAGAAGGAACGAAGCACGAAAATCTGAAATTTTAAGACCGGCTCACGTTCCTTGATTAAGGAGTGGCTTTATTTAGAACATCTGTGCGTGGGGACAGATTAACCTCGTGATTTTTAGTGCTTGGTTGATACGTGAAATGTGAAATGAGACTCATAATCATGGCCCTGGCTTGCTTTCTATCGTTTTAAAACCATTATAAAGCAAGCACTAAGAGTGAGCCGTCCAGGAGACAAACTGTTGGCCTTGAACCTTGGTTCTGCCAATTACCAGCTCATGACCCAATCTTCTCCTCGGACAAGTGGCGTATAGTGATATCACCTGTCTCTCTGAGTCCCTGTGCACTTTCGGTTCGTTAATATGTCAACTCATGGAAAAGAGTGTGTGTGACACAGGGTCTGGGTCATCTTATTTTTGGACGAGGTGTTACAATGCCATGCAAATTATTGCCCCCTTCTTTGGAATTAACTATGTTTTTTCTTCCAAAGGAAATCTCAAGAAATTTACAAGCATTAAGGTATTTCCTTGATTGTTTTTTCACGTTCCTATATGAGGGACAGGTGCTGTTTAAAATTATTTAAATTACGGAGATGACGGGATAATCATTTTGAGAAGTCACGTGCATATCCAGAAACAAAAGGTGATAGTTTGGGGTGTCATGATAAAACCTTCATCTGTGGAATTCTCTGAACTCAGCTTTCTTTACATGAAACCTCTTCCCCTGAGTGGCCAGGGAATGAGTTTGATTAAGAAACGAAATAAATCTGCCGAAAATCTAAACTTCGTGTTGGCTTCCCGCATTCCTTCTGCGAGCTAACGTGCCTCCAGGAGGGACTGGGACAGCTACAACTGCTGGGTTTTAAAAGCAGCTGGTGTGGGTTTAAGTTTAAAACGGCGCCGAGAAAAGGAACCGACGTGGCATGTGTTTTAGCTTAATCGCATATGAGTTAGCTTAATCTCCTGATATGAGCTGAACTTCTTTGGAAAGAACTAATCAGAAGTCACGATGCATTCCCGTGTGGGGTGGTGATGGGCCGTAGCACTCACCAACCAAGAGAAGCACATTTTGACAAAGAATGTTATACGGGTTTTGTTTCTGTCCTTCTCCCTGTGACTAGTGCCTTGAGGGTTCAAAGCCATGACTGTTCATGTTATTTTGCTACTTTCACTTCCACCCACTAGCACTCTTAACAACAACAGCCTTGTCAAAGTGGCCACCGGGACCGGCCCATGTAGAGTGCGTTGGAAACAGAGTTTCCCATAATCCTGACAAGAACCCTCTGGGGTAGGCACTAACAGGCCCATTTTTTTTCTGTTGTTATTCTTCTTGCAATAAAATTAAGGACCAGAGCCGGTGACTCCCAAGTCACCCAAATTGTAAGTAACAGACTCAGAATTTGAACCTTGGTAGTCTTCCACGACTACCAAGCCACATGATTTTTATATTGTACCATAAGTTTCCCAAATTTTATTTTTGAAGTTTCAAAGCAGTTTTGGAGTACTTCATAGGCCTGGGTCAGAATATTTTTTAAAAACCACCAATTATAACCTCAGAATAAACAGAATAGATCTAGCCTTTAATTTATACTCATACGTTCATATAATTGAATATATTTAACTTTATGATAATACATTGTCTGCATTTCTTCTTTGCACACATATTGCTAAAAACTCTTTTGGGATTGGCATTGTGCACACTCTTTTTAATGAAATTATTTTAAATATTAACATTTTAAATGCTTATTTTTCTGTTTTAAACAAGTTTTATTTAACTATATGTAACTTGAATTTGTAACTTGGAATAGTAGTACATATTTTGTAAATTCTTTGTATTTCTTTATAGTTTTTCAAAGGGCATATATAGACAACATTTGAATTTTTAATTCTAAAATTGAACACATAAGTTCAATAAGTACACATAAGTGTACATTATTTCACATCTAAATAAAGTATTTTCCAAAGTGTCTCTGCAAAGACAGAGCCTAGTTCATTCCTAGGAGCTTTTCTGACCTGTTCTAGATGTTCAGTACAGGGTTTCTAGGTTTCATCTATCATCAAATATCACTACACGGCATCAGCTAATTGGCCTTCGTCAGCATAGAGGAGAGCAGGGGCTAAACTGTGTCTACCAGCCCAAGGCCACGACCACGCACGACTTCAGTGCTAACCCTCTGCTCACTTTGCTCTCTGTGTGGACTGAGTGGTTGCCCCACCGCCCAGCATTTCCTGTGCTAAATTCCTGACCCTGATGTGACGGTATTTGGGGATGCGGCCTTTGGGAGGTAATTACAGGCAAATAAATTTCTGTTGCTTAGGCCCCTGGTCTGCACTATTGTTGAACGGCAGCCCTGGCCAGCTAAGTAACTGCCCACACCTGGCTGCTTCTGCTGAGTACTTGTACACTCATGAATCTTAAATGATCCTAAATTTGGGAATAAAAGCATTAAAGTAAACACTGTCAGGGAAAAGTCTAAAGAAAGCAATTAAAAAAAATGGACAAAGGGCCTGAACAGACACTTCTCCCAGGAGGACACACAGAGGCCCAGAGACATGTGAAAGGATGCTCGACATCACTGGCCATCAGAGAGATGCAAATTAAAACCACAGTGAGATACCACCTCACGGCCATGAGAATGGGCATCGTAATAATCAACAAACAAATGCTGGAGAGGATGTGGAGAAAAGGGAACCCTGGTAGTGCATTGTTGGTGGGTGTGCAGACTGGTGCAGCCATTGCAGAAAACAGTACGGAATTTCCCAAAAAAAACAACAGAAAAGGAACTGCCTTTTAACCCGGCAATCCCACTGCTGGGAATATACCCTAAAAACCCTGAAACACCAATTCAAAAGAACCTATGCACCCCACTGTCCATAGCAGCACAGTTTACTATAGCCAAGTGCTGGAAACAGCCCAAGTGCCCATCAGTAGATGAGTGGGTTAAAAAACTGTGGTACATTTACACAATGGAATACTGCGCAGCAGAAAGAAAGAAGGAGTTCCTACCTTTTGTGACAACATGGATGGAACTGGAAACTATTATGCTAAGTGAAATAAGCCAGCCAGCAGAAGAAAAACACCATATGATCTCATTTATAACTGGAATCTAATGAACAAAATAAACTAACAAGAAAAATAGAACCAGAAACATGGAAACACGGCACAGAGTGATAGCATCGGGGGGGAGGAGAAAGTGGGGAAAGGTGGAAGGAAGGGGAAGGGACAAGTCAAAGAACATGGATGAAGGACCCATGGCCATGGACAATGGAGAGGGGATTGACTGTGGGGGAGAGGGGTGGGCTGGGTGGAGGGGGCAAAAAGGAAAGAAATTGGGACAACTGTAATAGAATAAACAAAAAATCAAAAAAGAAAAACAACAACAAAAGAAAGCGAAGGGGCACCGTCAGACACTGGTAGCAACTAAGAACTGGAGTGTCCCGAGCTTCCTGAGGCTGTGGTCACTCTTCTGACGCGGGGCAGTAAGTCAGCAAACCTGCTGAAAACCTGTCTTTGCTTTTCCAGATCTATTAATGAGGAAAGGAAAAGAGAAAATTTGTTTAAAGAGAATCTTAAAAAATGCTGAAACGGCTTTATTATTTTATTTCATGTGTTATTTTTGAGAGGAGTATAATTTAATGACTGGGAATGTTAGGCAAGAACCGAATTAGATTCCCACCTCATTTAGTGCAGGGATGGCAAACTCAGTGTCACCAGGGGCCACCTCAGCCTCGCGGTTGCCTTCAAAGGGCCGATTGTAACTTTAGGACTGTGCAAATGTAACTACTCCTTAACAGTTAAGTGAGAGCCCGGCACTGTGTCGGGTAGAAACGAGGTGCCAGGCTGGATAAACAAGGCGCTGGCCACATTCTCCCTGTGGGCCTTGTGTTTGCCACCTGTGACTTAGTGTATGAAAGAGTCTTGGTATATCCTCAAATGTTTTGTAAAAATAAAAACGTGGCTAAATTTTTAAAGTTAAATACCAGGTAATAACACTCATGCAGTGCTTACTATGTTCCAGGTATTGTTCTAGAAATGTATATGCATTTACTTGTTGAAGAAACCCTAAGGGGTAGGTATTATTAGTCCCATTTTATAAATAAGCTAATAAAAGCCCAGAAAGTAGCTTGTTCAAGGTTGTGCTGACAGCCAGTGGTGCAGCTGCAATTTGAACCTGAGCCAGGTGGCTTTAGACTGTGCGCTGTGAACTGCTATGCCCATCTGCATCTTTTTTTAAATTAACTCTGTAGGGGCGACACTGGTTAATAAGGTTATATAGGTTTCAAGTGTATAATTCTAGGATACATGGTCTGCAGATTGCATTGTGTGCCCCCCACCCACAGTCAACTCTCCTCCCGTCACCCATTTCCAAATACACCCGTGTATTTGACCCCTTCACCCTTTACTCCCCCCACCTCCATCCCTCTGGCCACCCCCACACTGTCATTTGTGTCTATGAGTTTTTGTTTGTTTTTCTTATTTGTTCACTTGTTTTCAGTTTTATATCCCACAACTGAGCAAAAAATCCTGTGCTTCTTAACTTTCTGTGTCTGACTTACTTGGCTTAGCATGATGGCGCCAAGATCCACCCATGTTGTTGAAAATGGCAGTGTCGCACCTTTCTTATGGCCGAGTAGTACTCCGTTGTGTGTGTGCACCGCATCCTCTCCATCCAGTCCTCTGCCTTTTGTCTGTTTCCTGTGCTGCGCTGTGCACTCAGCGACATGAGAAACACTTACAGTAATTGCTTACATTTTTTTCTGAATGTTCTGTTTGTCACCAGTGTGTCAATACTATCTTTTTATGCTACTTTAGTTTCTTTAAAAATATTGCTTTTGTTATTTTTAAATTTTAGATATTACACCATTTCATTCTTTTTTTTTTTGGTTAGCCACTCCCTTGCCATAAATCATTGACAGGAAGTATTGGAAAGCCAAGCTGTCCCTAAGGTGGAAATATGTTCCCTCGGACACAGTCTGTGGGAAGAGAGGGAGGGGAGATGGACCCCAGAGTCCACTCTGGTTGGGAAGACTTTCTCTACGTGAGTTAGCTGTCCCAGGGCATCTTGTCCCTAAAGTGTCACTTGCTCTTTTTTTGGCGTCCTGTTTGGGAAGGTCAGGTCAGGTGGTCCCGATCGCTGCTGAGGGCCAGAGGAGGCCACTCCAACCTCGGGACACCATAGTTCGTGCTGCAGTTACTTATCACTACAAATTAACGTAAACACTGCCCGAAAGCGATAGGAATTTCCAAGCAGGTGAGCCTAGTAACAACAATTACGCTAGGACCCACTCACGGGCTCCGTGAGGACTGAACGAGTGAGTCTGACGTGCTCACCTGTGTGGCCCAGGGAGCACTCAACAAGCAGTGGGCGGCGCGTTTCGTGCCCACGCGTTTCGTTTCGGGGAGCGGGACTGATCCCATGACTGAGTATGTCAGTGGCCAGGGCAACTTTTTAAATAAACTACAATGAAACATATTCACTGGTATTCCAGATTTTTAAAAAGAAATCTTTAAAAATAGCATTTAATTTTTATAAGTGCACATAGGCCTATGCTCTGCACAGTTAATACGTCCTGGTCCAGCGTGGGCGTCACCGCCCGAGACCTTTTCATGACCTTGGGGGCAAACACAACAAACTCATGGGAATGATAAACACAGTTTGAGCGACTATAATCAAATCCTCTGTTGTGGTGTAAGGATTCTGTGGTGTTAAGAAGAGAAAAACCAGCTAAAGGGAGGCTGAAAACCCCAGGAAGATCTTCACGGAGCATGGGTCTCCCCTTAAGAAAAGGCACCATCTGGGGCCGGAGGAAAGCACAGCCCCAAACGTCTCCACGGAAAGAGGATGGCACGTACACTCGCGGAATGTCTGTGACGGTAGGGAGTAAGTCAGCGCTGATCCCCGTGCCTTTCCCGAGCTTCTAGCAGGCACCAGGCAGAACGCTCTCCCGGGAATGAGAACATAATTTTCAAACAAATCCCAGATCACTGTTTCTGTCAGAGTCAATGTGACTTTCTAAGCAAATGAGGAAACTAATGGCTTTATAATGATATTTTTACAAACTTTCCTTATTCATATCGTCGTGTGGCTGTTGAGGGACCACATTGGATCTGGCAGATGAAAGTGTCTGTGTTTGGCTTCACAAATTCGTTTGTATCAAAGGCTGCCTCTTCAACGGAGAACAGTGGCCTTAGGGTGGGGCCACCCTGCCACGTCATTCTAAACAGGCCTATGTTGCTCCCTTACAAATGGAAAGGGCAGGGCTGTGGACTTACATGCGGATAAAGTCATAATTCATGCTGAAATAACTAGGCTGGCATTCATTTGGGGAAACATACAGAAAAAAAACCCATCCACGGGAAAACATTTATGAACGAGAGGCATGCTCACACCGAGTAGGTAGGTGTGACTGGACTTCCGTGTCCTTCTGTCCCACCCCTCCTCCTCCTCACTCCCTGCTCCTTCTGTTGTCTTTCTTCTTCGTGTCTAATCTCAGCGACTATTCCCTAAACATCTAGTAGTTTTATCATCAGAGGTCAGCCCTCCAAAATATCCCCCCGATAGATCTGAGCAATCCTCGGCCCCGGGGGCCTTCTCTGTGTTCAAAACGGACCCTCGCCTGCTGCACTCCGACCACCTTGCCCCCGCCCCTCGCAGAGCGCCCAGCTCCCTGTGTGCACAGGCCGTTTTACTGGAGTGGTCTCCAGCCCCCATCACCGCGCTTTGCAAAGTTTCCCCACCTCCTCTTCCCACTTAGTCTTCTAGACTTCCAGCGAGAAGCAGGTCTAAATGGTGAACGGGAGGGATTAAATCACTAGATGCATTCAATGAAGTTCCCAAGTCTGATGAGTATTTCGGAGTACAATGTCAACTTCTGAACTGACACTGGGTGACTGTTTATTATCTGAGAAAAAGGAAAAGAGCTATGGGTTCAGTGGAATTTCCATCTAGACACAAGCAATTGTAACCCATTACATAAATTGTGAAGAATGGTGATTGATTTTTTGAAAGTTGCACCTTACTTGTCATTGTGTGCCTTACAGTTGTCCATTGCAGTGTCACAGACCACTCCAAGACAGCTGTTACCACGGCAGTTCTGGACTTCTGACCCCAGAACTGTAAGGTAATGAATTGTGTTATTTCAACCCACTGAGTGGTGATTTGTGACCACTTTGTCCCAATGCCACCTGCTGTGGGCCAGTCTCGGATCCTAGACCTCGGGCACTAGAAGGTGTGGTCCAGTGATTCCTAGCAGCACTGTTCAAGGTAGCAAAATACTAAGAAGAACCTATATACTCATTGTTGTAGAACCAGGAATATTCATACAATGAACATGTGCTTTCAATTAATATTAGGTGAACATCTACAGCATTATTCTGATAAAAAAGCAAGCCTCCTTGAAAACATCAGTATGAACCTTTTGATATCATAATCAAAAGCCATATGGTGTATGGGGATACTTACATGTGTTTTATAACACTGTGGAGAGAAATACGAGAAGGATTTACCCAGAACTCAATATTGGTGGCAGGTGAAGAAAATGTGATTGGGGTTGGGGTGGGGGCGGAGCGCCGGGCTCTCTGTGGCCTGGGCAACGTTCCACCCCTTGAACTAGGTGCCGAACTACAGGTGAACACCTCGTTATTCTTTAAACTACGCTTTTCTATCACATAGGCCCCTTTGTGTATAAATTCACAACACAAAGTCAAGAACTCTTTAAAAAGTAAACAATTAAAAAAACTCACACCAAATATTTCCCAAAGAAAGTGGATGCAGCAATATTACTATTGGACCAATAAAGGCATTTGTTAGCATATAAAAAGAGGTCCATTAAGTAATAAAGTATAATAAAATAGTAATTCATTTAAAACAAAATATTTCATAGCCTAACTTTTGATTTATTAATTCTTAAAATTACCCAGAGAGTGATAGATATTGAGAAAACTTGAGATTGGTGGTCGGTTTTAGAAAACCAAGCAGCGGCTTTATTGTGGTCGTTCCCCTGCGCTGAGGGTGGTGGTCTGCCTGCTGGGCAAGACAATGAAGTGATCGAGCAATGGTTTCAGTAGAACAGTGTGAGGTTAATTCATACAATTTTATAATTTTAAGTAGTTCATTCTGTAAAGACTTTTGGAAATAGATGAATTAACAATTATAGCTGAATGCAATTTATATTTTCCTATTATTTGCCAAATAAGAATAAATACTCAAAACAAAAGATTGTGTCATAACATGCCCTCCATTAAAAAGTCAAGGAAGAATGGCTCTTTGGTTCTGTTGAGAGCTTAGTTGGTGAAGGATGAAGGGGAAAGGGCTTGGGGAGACAGCTGTGAACCGGTCCGATGCTCTGAACTGGGCAGCAAGAGCTGTCATATTTCACACCAAAGACACGGCTCAGGGTTCCGTGTGGACTTTACTCATTTCAGAAAACAGGAATGTGCAAGTGGGAACCAAAAAATCAAGCCACCGAATTTGGGAGATCTTTAAGGTTGAGATTAGGATTAATTTGTCATACATGTTTTCATTTTAGTCCTAAATGGAAGCCAGGTGAGGACGATAGCCAGCCGCACTCCAGTCCCCTAGCACCCTCGGCTTTGTTCTGTGTGCTGTGCCACGGGGTTCCTGGCACCAGCGTCTGTGACACACGGTCGTGGGGAACTTGAAGTAGCAGCCACTTTGTCTGGTTCTGCGACTCACCACCCGTCCTGAGCTCCGAGCACAGACTCATTCCTCATCACAGTCCCAATGGGCTCCACACACCCGCGAGCTGGGCACCTAGCAGGCACCTAATAAACACCTGTTGAAAAAATGCACATTAGTAAGCAGTAATAAAAGGTAGTGACATTTGAAAAGCAGTTATAGATACATTCCTGTTTAACGAGTTATTTAAATATCAGTCAGGGCTCATGCAGGGGAGCTTCGTTGCCGATTTACCTCTGGCCTGTGGTGTCTTCTCACACAAGACATGGAGTTCAGACAAGCCAACGAGCTGTAATGGGTTTGTTGGTTTTTCATAACTATCTTCGTTTTTCCTTGGAGTTCCAAAATTTAGTAACTCTTTTGCCTTGTTGAGCCTCTTTTGGAGGGATTTCAATATGCATAGCTGTGAAGGCGTATGAATCCTGTCCTTAGGTAGGCAGGCGCGAGTGAAGAAATGCTCTCGCCCCTTCACACTTAAACAGAGAGGCCCAACGACCAGAGCAGGTGAAGCCCTGGGTGTTGTAGACCACTCTGCCTGGTTTTAGGAATTGTATCTGTACCCCTTGTGGCTAAGGATAAGGGACGACCTTTGGAAGGCCAGTCGCAGGAGACAAAGCCTGTCTCTGGTAGCAAAAGCTGTGTCAGTTTCCTCTTCCTGCCCCCAAAGCTTGGTCGGAAGTCAGTGATGGGTAAGACCCCTCACAGTGGAAGGCAACCTAAGCCAGACTCGATCCCTTGGGAGGCCTTCATGGAAGGACTGGGTGGGGGGCTGCAACAAAGAGCAATGGACTCTCGCCCCCAACCCCTTCGTCAAAGCCCAAGTCCCCATGTCCTCTGGGAAAAGTGCTTCCTGGCTCTAACCCCCTTAAGCCCGAATACCTGATGGGGAGGGGTGCAGCTCCTTGCCTTGCTAGAGTGTGTCCTGGGGAAAAATCTGGCATCACAAAGACTTGCTGATAAATCTGTGAAATCTGCTCTGCTAAGAGTGCTTTCATTCATATGATAAAATGATAAGGGTCCGAGAGGAAATGAGTCTGTCTCCCAAAGTTTCTGCAACTCTCTTCCTGACAGACACTGACTCACACAAAGCCCTCAGATTTCTTTGAAATGTTATCTGCTGTTTGATCCTTGCTGCCCCGTATTCCTGTGTATTACAACCCAATAAAAGGCTATGGAGGAAGGCGCTTGGGGCCTTTTTCTCCTCGGAGAGACTGGCCGCTGCTGGCCTTTGTCTCCCTGGAGAAACTGGCCACAGCCCACTCTTCCTCCCCAAGGAGGAAGGTCTCAGCATGTCTCGGTCATTATTCGCTCTCCGTCCTGGCACCCAGGGGGGACTTGAGAGAGAAGTCGCGTCCACACAGGGGAGAAGGGCAGAAGCGGACTCCCCCCTGGGCGTGCGCCTGACGGGCACTCGGCGTGGCTCTGTGGTTTTCCTCGCTTTCTGCTCGCTCTTCAGAAAAAGAGTATTTTCATTATTTTCTAATTAATAAAGTGATACATATTCAGTTCAGAAAACATAGAAAACAGAAAAACAAATGTTCTCATCTTCCCACTACGCACAAATAACTACTTTTAAGGATTTTGCTGTGTCTTTTCTTGGCCTCTATTATTCTGTTTTTTGCATCAATTGATATTTATAAAACATAGGGTGGGGCCAGAGTAGGTTTACAGTTGTGAGTATACAAAACAGTTTGTTCCTGCATCATTTTTATGAATTATTGTATTTTTTCCATACAAATAACTGTAAACCTATGTTTTCCCACCCTCTGTATATTTTGTACATAGGATTTTCTGCTTTTGTTTATTTAGCCATGTTCAGCAATGTTTTCATGTCATTAAATAATTAAAGCTTGGTACATAATGTAGATTTTTGATAATTTAATTAATGTTTAATTATAGTAAATTATAAAGACAGCAATTCAATTAAGTAAAGTACCTACTTTTGAACAGTTAGGTTGCCTTTCAGCTTTCATCATTGTAAATTATTACTGCATTTGGAATCCAATTTCTTTCACATGAGATTATTTAAAAAATTTTGACAATGATTTGTAGACATACATATTGGAGATATACCAAGGGTCCCCCTTCAACTTTTGTATATTGCCAAAATCTGATTCTTGTATCTGGAAGGCAGATGTCCAAACGCTTCTCTCCACATCACCTGGCTGATCTGGACTTGGGTGCGAGCGGTGATCATGTGACGTCACAGGTCACAAGTACATCTTCCTGTCTGCTCTTTCTTTCTCTCTTGGACAATTACTCATGGAGAAGCTGGGGTAGGCACTGCAACATAGGGAAGGAATTACTAACGTACCTCTATGTTTGTAAGGGTTACTCCCAACTATTAAATGGTTATTTCTACCCATTTCAATGAACTTGATGATAATTTTGTCTCCCTCTCAAAAAAAAGGACATTTGGAATATTTATTCATATTATATTTAATGTGATATTTAATGAGAAGAAATATTGACACCTACAAAATACCAAGCCTTCCTACCTATTGCTGAGCCTATTTATAAGCATAATATATATCACCTAAAATCTGTCTATATATTTTCTACTAACATGTCATTTCTGAATGTACTTAAGTCATGAAAGTCCTTTAGTAAAACATTATTTTCTTTTATAGGCTCTGTAAATAAATTGTTAAGGATTCCCAATCACAGTATCGGTTACTCAGTGAGTACTGCAAGCCAAACACTGTGCTGAGCATCTTACATGAATGATTTTGTCTAGTCTTCAGCCATGTAAAGAGGAGACCATTTTTATCCCTGATATATAGATGGGGAAACTGAGGCTTGAAGAGGTTACGGATTTTGCTCAGGACAATACATCTAGTAAGTCATAGAAGATTTTGAAACCAAGCCATTTGGAAATTCTTTAAGTAATTCTTTATATTGAATATTAGAATGCATATAGAGAAATGTGCAAAAATAATCAATGAATAATCAATGGATTTCTACAAAATGGCCATACTCGTGTAATGGCGATCCAGGTAAAGACAAGAGAGCATTACCAGCACCCCCAATGCCTCCCCCAGGCCCCTCCCAGCAGTGATTCGCTCCTGGGTGACCACTAGCCAAACCTTACCACCATAAACTAGATCGCTGCTGTTGAACGTTGTGCGGCTGAAACACAGGCCGTGCACTTTCTGTGTCTGGCTTCTTTCGCTCAGTGTTATAGTTCTGATTCATCGTGGGGTTCAGCTCCAGTGTGCTCCTTTCAGTTGTATAGAATTCCATTTAATGTCTAAACCGCAGCTTTCCATTCTACAGGAGGTGGCGTTTGGGTGGTTTTCAGTGTGGGGCTATTGTAATGTTGTCGTAAACATGCTGTGGTTTGTCTCTTCGTGTGCAGACCCCTGTTAGCTCCAGACTTAGGCGTGGAATTGCTGGGGACGTGTATGTTCAGCCTCAGTGCTCGTCCCAGATTTTCAACGTGATCGCACTGCGCTCGATGTTTCACTGCAGTTTGTGAGAGTTCCCGTTGCCTTGGCGTTTTAATCCAACACTTCTAACAGAATAGAAAAGTTTTTTCCTTGTGTTCGATCCTTATACAGGGTGACACAAAAGTAGGTTTCCATCGTGAGTACACAAAAAAGAGCTTGTTCTTGTATTGTTATTTATTAAATGCTGTATTATTTTCCATCGGAACAACTGTGAACCTACTTTTGCCCCACCCTGTATGTGTTCTGCTAAGTACCTCTTACACTTTTGAAAAAATGCTTTAC
The DNA here is from genome assembly GCF_014824575.4 of Sturnira hondurensis. NCBI lineage: Eukaryota > Metazoa > Chordata > Mammalia > Chiroptera > Phyllostomidae > Sturnira > Sturnira hondurensis. Next base: position 26,085,584 of record NW_028082759.1, on the reverse strand, counting down.
TCTCTGTTTATACTTCCATTTTTATTTCTAATTTTTTTGATTTATACATTTTTATCACACCAGTAGTTTTATTGGTTTGGCTTTTAGCAAAATATCTATGAAGACTATATATGAATTCCATTGATTTGCAGTTTAAAAAAATCAATATTTACTTTCATCTTTATTCATTCTTAGTCTCTCTCTTCTTAAGTTTATTTTGTTTTTCTCCCTAACTTCACTAGCAAAATGCTCTCAATTTATTTTTATTGTATAATTAATAGTAAATCGTTTCTGCTGGTGGAGTGAGCAAGTTGAAGAGGAATCTGCTGGAGGGATTTTGATTATGAAAGATATTTTCAATCAAAAAAAGAGGGAGGGCGAGATGAATAAGGAATTAATTATCCCTTTCCTTCCAGGGCATCGCCACGTCTGCATGTGTGGGTGAGAAGTGTGATTTTAATCTCGCAGCCAGGAGGGGAGCCAGCCACAGGGAGAACTGCAGAGCCGGAGATGAAAGATACCTTGGTCTCTTCTGATATCACAGAGTTGCTGTGATTCCAGCTTCCTTTTATTAAAGACCAAGGGAAAAAAGAAAGACATGTTTTCCCTGGTTTTTACACTGTTTCGAGTTCTGTTTTCTGTTACTGAGCAAAGAATCCTAACTGATTTCCTGCTCATATCTCCATTCATTTTCCTTGAGTTTGTTTTAACAAAGACGGAGGGGCAGGATGGAGTGTCCTGCTGCTGCTTTTTGTGTGTGTGTGTGCCTCTTTTCTTCTTAAACTGGGTTTTGATTTTCACAGCCCTGTATTTTATCATTAAGCATGAAGGTGTACGCATTATCACTTCATGGCATAAGCTCATATTGTTCTCTCCGACCATATCTTTTTACCAATATAACCTATGATTTTGCACACAGGTTTTTTATTTTAAAGCATTTTTGCATATTATGTGATGGCTCCATTATCATTCTTTTAAGTATTGTTAAAATGGACACACAATTGTTTACCTCTGTACTAATACTGTTTGGATGCTTCCTAATAATCACACCACCCTTCCCCCTTTCCTGGGTACAGATATACTTGAGTAGAACGTTTTCTTGAGTAGCTTTCTGGTTGTACTTGTCCAGTACACACGGACAAACATGCGGATGATATCCTTTCAATCACTCTAAGACACAAAGCAAAGCGAGGATGAACATAGAACATGCCACTTGAAGTCTGCTCTGCTGGGGCCTTTGCAGACACGGTTTCCCATTTCTTCTGGCGTTTCACGCGGCAGAGAAGACGCCCGGGCTCAGCTGAGTTGGTCTTCACTGCAGGTGGCATTTGCCCCAACTTCTATGTTGCTTGCCTTCTCTTTCCACCAGGGTACCTCCAAGTGTTGGTATTTTCCCCACGGATGTTATCTCTTTCAATTCAACTCATTTTGTTTACGAAGCCTTCTTTTTCAGGATCATTTATCAGATTTGGACCCCAGTCTCTCGTTCTCCTGTTTAGTACCCCCTCAGCTGTTTCAAGTTCACTTTCTTTCTTCTGCACCTGGGTGGAGACTTTCCAGGTGGTTCTGAAGACATCGGGCCTCGTGGTCTGCATTGACAAGTATTAATGAGCTTCTCTGTATTCTTGTAATTTATAATTAACTTTAAGTTGGCTTTATAAAATCTATAATTACAGTACATTTTCCTTGGTTCACGTTTTATTTTCTCCTGTCTGCCAGCCCTTCTCTGTCTTATTTCATGGAATATACTCATTGCACACTGATAAGAAGCATTAGCCAAAAAGCAGTTTTGAAATAACCCCAAGATTTAGAGGGGTTACATGTGGAGCAAGACAGCAAGATGTGGCTGTACCCTGGTGAGAAGAGAAGGACGACAATGCCTTCATCTCTTCAGGCTCGGTTTGGAACGAAGTTACTTGAATTCTATCCTAAGAGATCTGCTAGGTTGCATTAGTGTTCTCAGTTCTTCGCTGCTTCTTGCTCTCTTCCCTGGCATGGAATGTACCCCCTCCATGTCCTCTCTGCGAGGGGCTGTGTGACCTGCTTTGGTCAAGGGCAAATGGGTCAAAGTCCCAACGTGTGTTGCGAGACCAGGACTTGCAGCTCTCACCTGTGTCCAATTTCCTCTTGTGTCGCTGCCTGCCAAAGAGAAGGACACGCCGTGGATACTCTTGGGCAGCCTGAGGGTCCCAGAGGAGGATGAAAGAAAGACGTGGCAGGGAGCCACCCCTGCTGAACAATGACAGGCAGTGACCACAGGCACTTCCCGGCGGAACCCAGCTGGGCCAGGCAGGTTTCAGCAGACCTGCAGGTGCGCGCACATGAGAAGACGTCCCTCATCGGCATGGCTGGGTCAACAGCTATAGCCAACAGACACAATACCTACCTTCTATTTCCTCCAATAAATCGTGTTTAAGAGTCATTCTTCTTGTGCCCTGGCTGGTATGGCTCAGTGGATTGAGCACAGGCCTGCGAACCAAAGGATCGCGGTTCGATTCCCAGTCAGGGCACATGCCTGGGTTACAGGCCAGTTCCCAGCAGGGGACGCATGAGAGGCAACCATACATTGATGTTTCTCTCCCTTTCCTCTTCCCCTCTAAAGATAAAGAAATAAAATCTTTAAAAAAGTCATTCTTTTTGTGAGGCTCGGTTATTACTTTTAGTAACTCTGACTTTAAATTTTTTTCTTATTGCCTTAAAATTCTTACTGAAAAAATGAACAGATTTTTCCTCAATTGGGGCTCTTTCCATACAGGTGAGGCTTCCTCTCTCAGACATCAAGTGAGATGAGACCCTTTCCCTGCTGCCTGGAAGGACGGTGGAGGGAGTCCGCACCCAGAACTTCACCCAGGGCGGTTCCTCCCTCCTGCTGAGCAAGCTGCCCTGCCCTGGAGAACTTGGGGGCCACAGGATCCGCTTGTGCCCCCTGCTCACACCCTCGGGGAAGGCGCTGCATAGACTTTCATTTTGCACTTGGACTGTTCACAGCAGATGCCCTAATTCTAACTGGCCCAGTGAGGGTTCTGTCCTCCGCTGTGCTGAAGCAGGCCCCTGCTGCACAGGACGGACCCCCGCCCCAGCGCCCCCTCCCGTCTCCCTGCCTCATCACCTATCACCTTGCATCACCTTGTTCTGCCTCTGTTCTCAAGTCTCCCTCTGCTTCCCTCTTGGATGGCCGGCTAGACCCTCTTTCTCAGCATCCTTTGCCGGTGGCCACGTGTTTGGCCTCTTGGGAACAGAATGTGGGGATACCAGTGACATGGTCATTCTAGCTCTAGCTTCTAAAAGCTTTCCACGAACAATTTCTTGTTTTCTTCCCCTTCCACCAGCTGCATGCAGAGGACCCCACTGGCCTCAGTGACTATGGAACCCCAGGTGGACGGAGCCTCTGTCCCCTTCTGGCCACGGGCAAGGCTGCCCACTGCCCAGGAGCACTGAATGGGACGGCATGCGAGGGAGAATGAACTGTCACGCAGAATCACGAAGATTGGGGAGGACATCTGTGTCGGCAGCTACTGTCCCTTGCCGTAACTAGTTCAGAAATCAGTGGTACTGGATTAGCAGTCAGGTTCCAAGGACCAGCAGGGAATGCTCTGAGGCCGCAGAGAGCATTCGGTAAAGCGGATGCCTGCCGATTGCTTGGCAGACGGACCGCGGGCCTCTCCTGGGTCATCTGAGGTGTGATAGTCACGGCAATGATGCGGGTGGGTCCTGCTGGCTGCCTTTGGTGACTTACGATAAGAACTGGCTGGTTTTCAAATGGACGTGAAAGAAAATGGAGAAGGTCTGGCAGTCAAGGATGGCTTCTGACCCACAGCACTGAGAAATAAAACTCAAAAAATTATTGGAAGACAGAGACTCAGGAAGGTTTTCCAGTCAAGCAAAGCGACTGTCCCTGCTGTGAAGACATAAGGAAGGGAGGCCCAGAGGGGCCGTGAGGCCACGTCACACGCCACCTGTGCGGGAGGCACTTCGGCGTGGTCCTCGGATTTAACTGAGACGGTGTCATTGCCTGCTGACTTCTCTCTCAGGTGGGGCCCCCTTACTTTTGTGTAATGCTCACCCCTTGGCGCCCCCCCTTGCCTGCACCTCCCCATCCCACCGAGTGCAGGATCTGGTGCGTTTGGTGGCCCGGGAGTGAGGGGAGGCGGGGCCCAGGAGGACGAAGGACAACTGCGGTGCCCTGAGGGTCGGGGGCTCTCGGTTCCGGTTGCCAACAGTGTCTCTTGATTTACAAAGACCTCAAGCAAATACCATCGCTGCAGTCAAAATGCAGTCACTTAAATGAGCGATGAGTTAAAGGTGGGTATTTAACAAAATAACCATGGACCATGAAAAAGACAAGGTTCCCGAAAACTCGAATTTCACCTTTATCACCTTTGCTTCCTGTTCCAGGTGATGCACCAAAGACTCCACGTCGCCCCTCAGATCTCTTTCTTTGCACCGTCCCTCCTCCCTGCATTTTTTTTAGTTGCTACTTTCTCATTTTTGTTGCTGGTTATAAGACAATTGAAGAATAAGAAACACATGTTTTCTCTGTAACTGTTTTCAATCAGACTTTTGCTAAAGCAGAGATGATTGCAATCACTCTTTCATTATCTCTAAGGATCTTCTCCCGCCTCCTCAGCTTCTCTGATGGACCCAGGCAGGCACAAGGTGGGGGGGGATGCTTCACGGCGGGGGGCGGGGGGGGGCAGTGACGGGGTGGGGGCTGGCTGATCAGGGGCTGCTTGGGCTCTGTCTGGAGGGAGCTGTTTGAAAAACATGGACTCTAAATCCTTCCTTTTCAAAGAAAAGTCCCCACAGCCTGTTTGCTGTTGCCTTGTCTTCTCCCTATTCCATCTCTGGGGTCAGCAGTGTGCCCTGCTGAGGACTCCCAGATGTTCTTCCGGAGCCCCGGAGCCCCCACAGCTTCATGTAAACATTTTCCTTTTTCTGTTTCTTTCCCCACCCCACCCCACCCCGACCAGCTGGGGGGGGGGGGTTGGGCAAGAAAGGAATCTAATGCTTTTATCGGTTCTTTAACACTTCCTCTTTCCTCCCCCAAAGTTAAAAACGCTGCTGAAAATTAGGATCAGAACTTTGGCTCCAGTCGTAAAGATGATGTTAATCTCTTGTAGGCCGATGGAGCTTACCTGCAGAAATAAAGTCTCCCCAGTGGGGGTTTGCAGAGCTTTAGAAAAACTCTTTTCCTGGCTGACACAGTGGCCACTGGGGTGCTATGGCCCCAGGGTCTGGAGGACTAGGGCACAGGCAGAACCATGACAGTTCGGTGCAGACAAGATGCAGGCGCAACTGGCGGGGGAAAGGAGTACAAACAGTACATACACGAAAATTAGCTCATAAAAGTATTAATCCAGGGGATTCTTAAAAATGAGTGCATTATGGTGATGAGAAAGAATTGTCAATGAAAGTGCTCTGCGTGGTGGGAAGGAGAGCTCTGCCCACTGACCGCGTCTGGCGAAGACATTTCTCACAGCACAGCCCCCACGCCAATTAAGGGAAGTGTGGAAAGAACAGGGAAGGTCTGTGGCTAAAGAGCCAGAAACTGCGTTACTTTTGGGGGGTTGGGGCCGTGCAGGTCGCGTCCCCTTTTTGCGTGTCTCTGGCTCACCCCAGCAGCACCCATTCTGCCCACAGGACCTTGGCAGTCCCTGATGGCCCTGCCAGGCTGGCACCTCGGTTTCCTTCACCACCTGGGTTGGCACCCTGTGGCTTGGCTCCTTCCCTTTCTCCCTGGGCCGGGAACGTTCTTCGCTTTTGCGCCTCCTTTTCCCTTGGGAAGTTTTTTCTGTTGCTATTCAAATATTACTTTTGCAAGGAAGGTAACACACCTTCCTTGCCCACCCCACCTGAAATTCCAGACCAGCAATCCCTCTTCCTGATTTATTTTTCTCCTGAGTCCTCATCACAATGTAACATCCTGTACATTTTATTTATTATTTATTAGAACAAAAGCTTCCTGAAGGCAGGAATTTTAGTATTTTTTTCCCCACTGCTATATCTTGACCGCTTGGCACAAGGTAAGGTGTTCAGGTAATATTTTCGGAATAAAGAAGTTAATCTTATCTAGGTACATTTAATCTGTGCTTGGTAGAACTATATCGAAGGAGTTCAACTGGTTGCTGGATGTGATGGGTTGGTCATGGGCTTGGACAGCGGCGTGGTGGCCGCTGGGGGAGGGGCATGGGTGGAAGTGGAAGAGGACATGGGGAGATAAATGATCATGGGAAAAATACAGTAAAATAAACATAAAAAATCTTCAAAAAAGTACGGGCTTTAATTTCTGGTTTTTCATTTCCTGGCTGTGTTGCATTGGGGAAACATTCCATTTTCCACATCTATCATCTAAGGGTGATCGTTTTATCCAAGATGCTGGGGGCAGTGGGCAGAGGTGCCTGTGAGGAAGGCCCATTCCTGGCAATTCTTCACCTGTAATTGTTGGAATTACATATCAGATTATAGCATGGGTTTGCAAGTGTCCCGCATGGTATCTTGCTCAGGAAACTTACATGTAGCTCCCCAAAATATCGATGGTTGGCGAAGGATTTCCAGATGGGGGCCAAGTTTTTTCATCTGGGAGATGTCTTCAAGATCGGCTGGCAGGTTCAACCTTCCCTTCAAGGGGGGTCCGGGGGCCACAGGCCCTCCTGCAGCAGCTCCTCCCCCAGGGGACTCTCCTCCCATTCGGCAGCGTCTTCAGACATTTCTGAAGGTTTGACTGCGTTTGGGGGTGTGGGGAGGGGTGAGAGGAGCTGGTGGCATCTAGTGGGTAGAGGCCAGAGATGCTGCTGAGCGTTCTGTGATGCACAGGATGGTCCCACGAGAACTAATAGTCTGTTCAAAGTGCCCTGCAGGGCCGTCCAACCTTTTGGTGTCTCTGGGCCACACTGGAAGAAGGAGAGTTGTTTTGAGCCACACATTAAATACACAAACACTACCAAGAACTGATGCAAAAACGTGTTAAGTCAATGTACCATTTTGTGTTGGGCTACATTCATAGCCATCCAGGGCCACACTTGGCCCATGAGCTGCAGGTTGGACGCCCTTGGGCTAAAGGCTTCTGGAGCTGGAGAATTTCACACTCTCAGGATCATCTCCCTGGACTGTCCTTCATGAATCGCAGGGCGGGTTTCTTCGACGGAAGGGTCTGGCGGCGGAGGTTTGGGCGCCTTTGGGAGGTGGGAGTGGTCAAGGAGCACCTAGGTACCAGTAGGTAAGAGATGAAAAAGAACCTCTGGGTCTGCTGTGTCTTCACTGAAATGCAAGCTGATAAAATAAAAAGTACCCAGTCACTGCTGTGTGGGCCCAGCGTGTTTTACGATCTGCAGAGAGAATTACGGGATCGCACAGTGCCTGAAAAGTAGGGCCCTGACTTCTCAGTTCTTCTTCCAAGGCGCCAGTGCAGAAGGCAAGCCGTGGCCAGCGCCACCCTTTCAGATGGGATCGTGGGGCTAATATCTCCATTGACTTCAGTGGAATGTTTGTTGTAATTGCGTTTCCAGAATGCTACAAAAATGTTTCTGAGCAGAGAAGAGAGTGATGATCATCCCAATGGTCACGACACTGTTCTTTATCGTCAGACTGACCATTCCCTTTAAATGTCCTCACAGCAAACTGGATTCAATTTTGGACCAAAATAAATGTGGGGAAAGCTACAAATACAGGCAGGAAATTGGGCGATCTGAATTCTAGAAGTCAATATATATACATTAATCTGAGAACAATTGTAGCAACAATGTCCTTAAACAGATCAAACCCAGTCCCATAGTAATTCTGGGTATGAAGAGGCCTTTTCTTTAATAGAAACCCAAACCGCAAGAATTCCCAGTTCCAAATTCTTTCTCCTTCTTTTGTGGCCAATGCTGATTGAAGAAGTCCAAGGAATGCAGAAAATGCTGTTTTCTGAATAGGCTTGTTTCTTTTTTATTTTAAAGGAATATTTTTTATGGAGTTACATAATAAAGAGTTTTAAAAGTGGATTATTAACAGCAAATGTAATTTTTGGCCTCAGCCTTTCAAGCGGAAGACGCGGATGAATGACATCCAAACAAAGTATTGCAAATTCAAGGCTGTGTTCCGTGCATATCCTTTCAAAGACTGTTACATGCATGGTTTTTTCTGTGACTCCTAAATGCAAAGTTTCTCACACCACAATACACATCGGCTTGAATTTGCCTTTCTTTGTGCTTAACTAGAGTTTTGTTGCACTTGGCTGTTTAACACAAAACCATTAGAAGATATTGTTCTTTCCTGTCCCCAGGTTTCAAATGCAACTAATGAATATTTAATTCATCGCAGCGCTCAAGAGATCTCAGGTTCATTTAGGAAAGACTGCACCTCAACTGGATTAGTATCTGGTGAACGTGTCTTATCACAACGTGTCTGCGCTTTGGCCGCTCACTTCCTTGAGATAAGATTCCTGGGCAGAGCAAGAATTCGGAAGTGAGCCCACAGGGCTGCCTGGCAAGTTTATTTTGGGAAGGAAATAATCAATTTGGAGCTATTACTGCAAGAGGCTTTATCGAGCTCATTTCCTCATCTAATGCTTCACAAGCTAGTATTACATGTTTAGGAGCAACTTCAAAGGACCAGTACTGTGCTTTGCAGGTTTTATTCATGTGAAATTTCTCTGAGGGCACCGAGTGTTTGCCATTAACAGGACTGCCATGCACAGCCTTGCAAGTGGCGGTCGTAAAAGCTCTACCCAGGGCCTATGCAGCTGTGACCCAAGACACCGTAGATGTGACCGGGTCACAGCTAAATCACAGAGGCTGGGGCTTGAGGGACAGGGTAGTGTTGTGTCCCAGGTCTGGACTTCCCTGTGCCATCTCTTCTCCATTACAATTCAATGTGTTGAAAACAGGACTGAGCCTAAGAGCACTGTCAAGACAAAGGTCTACACCCAGGTGACAATGGGGAGATTGTTGGGGTCTTTGCGTGCGACCCACTGGAATTCAGGCCCTTACCTACGCAGAGAAGCCCTTAATGTTCCAAAGGGAAAGAGCAGAAAAGAAGCATTTAGGCCTGGCCTGTGGGATCCTCGAAGGAAGGAAAGAAGAGATTTTGCTTTAAGACCAGAGCCTTGATCCTTGAAAAAAAATTAATTAGAAATAAGAGTGATTGTGTGTGTGTATACATGTGCATTTTTATGTATATATCTGCCCAGTATCTTGGGGCCCATTCAAGACCCTGGAATATCGTTGTTGCCTTTGGCCTAAGTGTGGGGATCCTTTTTTTGTTACAGATTGTTGGGGCTCACGGAGCAGACTGTTCTCTTCGTCAACCCAGAGCAAACCCCTGTTGGGCAGAAGGAGGTCATTTCAACTGTCATCTTTCTCATGTCACATCAATGCCCACTTGAATGGGATTCCTTTCCCATTTTGAACCGCCACCTCTCTGTCCCCTTACAACCCACCCCAGCAGGACTTCTGTTGCATAAGCTGACCCAGCCGGCTCTGGGACCGTCATGGAGGAGGGGGCCCACAGCGACTCCAGGTCAGAGCAAGCAAACCAAAACAGGCTCTGGAACTTGGCTAGCACTTTAGGAAAAAGAGGATAAAAATAAGGAAATTATAGGAAAATCATTAGCAGTTGTTTGGTTATTTTTCTGTGTCAATGGGCTTTTGTTTAATATTTGAGATATTTGAGCAGTCCTGTAAGGGCTTTGGTTTAGTTTCCCTCACATGAAAAGTAGCGAGTGGAGCCGCCAGCTTTTCAGAGTCAAGCTATGAGTTAGGAAAAGAAGTGAGAAGGGACGATACAGAACCCTAAGTTAAATAAACCATCTTATCCAATTTAAAGTTCATGAAGGGAGGGATACATCGAAAAGGAAACTTTTGGGGGGTCTTCCATGTAGTTAGTATCACAGTTCCTCTGTGATTGATGTTTGTTGAGAACTCAGATCCTCATTGAAAGGGAGGTGTTTTCAGAGTGGGTCTTCTTCTCAAGTACAACAAAAATCGCAAAGCCCCAGATAAAATCTATGATGAGAAACGAAAGATAGGAGAGCATTTTTTACACGTTTTTATTTTGTGGACTCACAGAATCCTCTGAAGGAGGTGTTTTGGGGTCGCTGTTCTGAAACTCGGATGCTGCAGAACTCAGACACCACAGGACAACGCGGTACTTCTTGCACGGAGTCAGATAAGTGTGTTGGGATCATCAAGGAAACGGCAACTTGTGAAGAGGAAATGTCGAAAATGCACTTTTCTTTCTCAAGGTTTCTTTTGGTGCTTTTTCCACTTTCCTACATGCTTGTGGGAAGCAATATTCAATTCAGCACAGACACACACTGAGTGAGGTCTCATGATTACTTGGTTGAACAATCCCACATTCTGGGTGCTTCGCGCAGTGGCGCCCTGCTTGGGAAATGGGTGAAGACGCCCACCTCCAAGGCTCTTTCTCAGGCTCAGTCAGACTTTACTACCACAGGGCTGGGAAAGAAACCGCAGCCTTCAATCACAAACCCCCAGACCCTCCAGGGACCCATGGGGACCACTTTGAAAAGAACCACGGCCCCAGGGGTGGGGTTTGATCCCTAACGTCGCCCAGTGGTTTCCAGGGTTCGACTTCCCTCAAACCCTAGTGTCCCGACCACTCACGAGCTCTCCTTTCTTATATTAAAAAATGTAGATATCATTTAAGATGAAGTTATTTTCCACAAACTTTTTCCAATTTCCTTTTCCCCCTCCTCACTCCTTTTCCTATTTTTATCCCTGTTTCTTTCTCATGGAGCTTGTGATGCCCTTATCCTGACTTGCACAGAATGAGAGATTCACCCTCATCCAGGGCTTCTGGGTTGCTGGGTACAGGACGGAAGAAAGATACACAATTTTTACCCCAAATGGAAATAACTAATATATTTTTTCAGAAGTGTGTCATTTTCTAAATTTATAAAACCCACTGTAGGATACTAGGCTACTATGTAAATTGCCTTTTTTTTTGTAGGTAAAAAAGGGCCAAGTATTTCCCATTTCACCAGGTTCATTAATTATAGTGTCACACCTGCATTTATTAGAGATGCTATACTGATTCCCATTGTTTTTTTTCACTTCAATAAAACCAAAAAACATAAGCATCTATTTTGAAGCAAATGTACTTCATGTCTTCCCCATCCTGGCTTCCTGAGAAAACCACACTAAATATAATTAACATTGCTTTAGATGTTTAATTCCCTGATGTGCCATTTCACAATTGCATATGGTTTTTCCAAAGCTTCAATTGCTTTCAGTTGTTACCCTACATGGACGGAAATTCGTAACATTGCGGGCTGGTTTTAACTGGGGCTTAGGACCAAAAACTCAAGGAAAAGTGTGCTCATGGTTTACAGTGAGAGACCGAGAGCCCTTCAGCATCACCGCTGCCACTTGGCAGCGGCACGAGGAGCAAAACCCAGCCTCCTCGCCTGCGGTGTTGACGGTCCTAGGTGCCTGCCTGCCGCTGCATCTGGGCTGTGCTTTCCCAAGAACCTGGCGTGCCTGCCCTTGTTCAGTGGCGAACTGCTTCCAGCCACGTTCTTGTCCCTGCTGAGACCTGTACCAAGCTGTTGAGGAAAGGATTTTCAAAGCAATCCTTGAAAAGGAGATCCTTGTCTGTACCTTACTGGAGGGACAATTTCATTGAAACGTGAAAGACGCTGCTTAAAAAGTCCAACTTACTCATGGTCTCGGGTACACATTTAACTTTAGTTGTCTCAGTAACATTCTCTGACTGTAGTGAACTTTTTCCTGTGCATAGTACAATGGATGTTGAACCCATGGTCAATACAACTTATTTCCACACTATTTGTCAAAGTATATTCATGAACTCAGCCCTGGTGTCCTGATGCAACAAGGTTGTGAGTTTGATCCCCGGTCAGGGCACATACAAAGAGCAAAAAACAAATGCATAAATAAGTGGAACAACAAATTGATGCTCCTCTCTTTCTCAAAGCAAAAAAATAAATATATTCATGAGTTCATTTATTCCCGATACTTTGAGGAAAAGAAAATTTAATTTATGTAATTTTAGTATTGCTACTCAATGTTTGTAGTTGTTAGGTTATTATTAGTCTCATTGTTGGCAACGGTCAAGAGGAGTTTGTGAGTGCATGCCAGGTCCGTCCGTCCGTCCGTCCATCCCGATCATCCTCCACGCAGCCTTCATCCGGGACATTCTCCACGCGAAGACGTTTGAGACTTTGAGGATCTAGAGAGAATGCATCACATTTTCTGCAGAGCTGATGGAAAGGCAGGGATGGCCAGGAGACTGAGAAATGGAGTTTGGAACATGATTCTACACTGGGTCCATGGAAGGGCATGGTCATTAAAACTTAGGAAAAAGAAAACAGAATGAAACGCATCATCTGTTGAGAGAAAGCCATCACAAACAAACATGACCGCACGCTACTTTTCATGAACAGACGGGCAATGCATCACAAAGGTACTCAGTATTTTTCCCTCCAGAAGTAGCCAGTGCACAAAGCAGAGAGCCCTTCAGTGCCATTCTCTGCTCTTCTAATAGCAACTTAATCTTAGTAACAGCTGAGGGATACAGAGATCTTACCAAGAGACTGAGGACTCCAATTAAGGCTTAGAGAATGAAAATATAAATACATTGACAATAGGAGGCTTCTTAGAAAAAAAGAAAGAAGATGGATAGAAGGATGTGAAGAGACTAAGCAAAAAACAAACAAACACCCCCCCAAACCCCTCATGGACGGACCAGAATCTGGTGATCCCCAGAACGGGAGGTAGCAGAGGGTAGCGGGGGAACGAATGGTGGTGAGTGGAGATGAGACTTGGGTGGAGACCACACAATACAATGTGGGTGATGTGTTGTAGGGTTGTGCCTCTGAAACCTACGAACTTTTGTTAACCAATGTCACCCCAATGAATTCAGTAAATGTAAAGTTAAAAAGAAATATTAGTAAACGAGAAACTCACCGAGGGAATCCAAAGACTTTCTATGGCTCCCGTCAGTCACCTCTATTTGTCTACTTCCCATAACCTTCATATTTCTCCCTCCAACACCCCCATGTTTCTGCCTCCCTCACCTCTGTGTCTCTGCTGCCCAGCACCCCATCCATCTCTCTGCTGCCCAGCACCCCATGTCTCTAACAAATGGTCATTCAGTGTAGTGCTAGAGGTTTTCTTTTCTTTTTTTAAAATTCTCATCTGAGGACATTTTTTCATTGCTTTTAGAGAGAGAGAAAGAGAAAGGAGAGGAAGAGAGAGATGGAGAAACGTTGATGTGAGGTAGAAACATGTAGAAACATCGATTGGTTGCCTCCCATATGCACCCTGATGGAGGATCACATGGACCCAGACCAGGGATCGAACCTGCAACCCAGGTATTTGTGCAATCGAACCCACCCCCTCTGGGGGTGCTGGATGACACTGTGATCCCCTGAGCCACACCCACCAGGGCAGTGGTAGAGTCTGATTATTTTTCATTATCAGGAAATTGGGGCATTCTTGTGCTCTAGGAGTAAGATGTCCTAGAGCTTAAGCTTGAAATGTTTCTCAGTGCATGCATTGGCAACATTTTTGTTGGGCTGCTGCCTTTTTTCATTATGATAATTAAATCTTAGGATAGTCCTCAAGAAAAAGACCAGTTATCTACTTGGGATAAAATAAGCCATTTGTGTCTGTTGAAAAGAAGGGGAATATAAAGAGAGGTGGAATTTTTCATCCAAGGGCCAGCCCCCGAGGATGGGCCCCTGCTGCCGGGGCATGAGGAATGCCCAGTGGCCTTTGTGTTGACACTTACAGGTCTGGGCCACCCTTTCCACCACCAAGGGGACTGTAAGAAACCAGTTCCTTAGGGTTACTGCAAACAAGAAGATGTGATTAGTCAATGATGCCATCGGCTGAAGGAGGCCGTTACCTCTGATGAGGGAAGCTGTTGGTCATGGAAAGGTACAACAGAATGGAGTGTGAGAAGAAAGAGAGGCCGGCAGGTGTGGCAACGTTATGCACACCTGACAAGACACAGCGCAGCCGAGCAAATGGCTCAGAAAGCCGATTTAGCAGGACAGTGAAATCCTTCCTTTCAAGTGGCCTAACTTTTTGCTGAGCCTTTACACGGAGACAGGGTCTGCGAAGGAAGGTGGGCTGCGTGGTCGTGCTCGACTTCGCAGACATCGGTCTTGTGTAATCACTCTTTATTGCAGCACTAAATCTCTGAAAGGCCGGCAGCCTCTCGTCCCTTCACATCCGCATTTCCCCGTACTGAAACCTGCTCTTCGCTCTTCCCCAGCCCCAGTGATCATTTCTGACAGGTAGCCCACCTCTTTTAAAAGTCATGCAGAATTGGGTTTCTGCTGCGGCGGAGGCTGGCATGAGGTGACGATTCAGACACGATCACAAAGAAAGAGTGACCGGAGGAGGGCCATTCTCTGCTCGTCAATGGTGTGGCCACTGCCTTTTAACTCCTCTGGTTCTAGGTGACTTCACCCCACAGCCCCTATAATAATAGTTGTTATCAATACAAAAGTGTCGGGGATTTATTTTGTTTTGAAATAAGCCCCTGGACACTTGGATGTTTATTCAAAGTTTATCTGAACCTCACTGGTGTGCAAAATGCTGAGACTGGTGCACATTTAGTGGGCCCTGAAGGGACTGGTGGCTGCCGATCACAGCTTTGGGAGGGGTTGAGACCCAGCTTGGTAACTCGCACAGCAGTCCGGAGCTTTCCCATCGTGCGCCTGATGAGACGGTGACTCCTCTGTTTGTTTAAGACTGTGGTCAAACCTTATAGGCAAGAAGGAGCTGGAAGGAAGTATTCCAAGTCATGAAATCCAAAGACCTACAGCCAAGATTGCTCTATCCAGCAAAGCTTTCATTTAGAATGGAAGGGCAGATAAAGTGCTTCTCAGATAAGGTCAAATTCAAGTAGTTCATCATCACCAAGCCCTTATTATATGAAATGTTAAAGGGACTTATCTAAGAAAAAGAAGATAAAAAATATGAACAGTGAAAGGACAGCAAATCCAGTTATTAACAACCACACCTAAAACAAAAGCAAACTAAGAGGACAGCTAGATCAGGAGCAGAACCATAGAAATGGAGACCACATGGAGGGTTAGCAACAGGAGAGTGGGAGGAGGAGAAGGGGGGAGAAGGTACAGAAAATAGCATAGACAGTAGGTAGAAAATAGACAGGGGGGAGGGCAAGAATAGTGGGGGAAATATAGAATCTAAAGAACTTGAGACACGTGGTCATAGACTAAAGGGGGGAGAATAGTGGGGGAGGGGGTGTGCAGGGTGGAGGGAAATGAAGGGGGTCATAGAAAAACTGTAATGGTATAATCAATAAAATATATTTAAAAATAAATAAATAAAGCAGCCAGAAGCAAAATAAAAAAAGACTGCGGCCGAGCGTGCACCGGGTCTCGTGGCTTGACGCCCGTTGCTCCGGGGGAAGGCTGCTCTCTAACTCCCACCCCTGTGCTAGCCGGGTAACGCCGGCTGCTGAGACAAATAACGCCCGGGTTCTTCGTGGCCGAACACAGTGGAAATTCACTTTTCACCTCATCAGGTCTCCGCTGTGGGAAGGGCCCGTCTCTCTGAAGCACAAACCTGGTTTAGAAAACACTCTGAGTCCAAGACAAGGCTTAGCCACAGAATCCAGCCTTTAGGCAGAAGAGACTGGGGGCTCTCATGAGTGAATTAAAATAAACTAACAAAACCTCAAAACACCACTCAGCCCGCTTTGCACTCACTGGACAGAGTCTCCGGGCTCCACCCGTGTTGGAAGTGCTGGCGATGCCCGTCCTGGCCGGACGCCTGTTCCCCACAGCAACTATTTGCAAAGGGAAAAGAGCGCAGCTCTCCGCTGGGAAGCCCCTGGTCTCCCCACGGCCTCTGCTCTGGGGCCCCGTGCGACTCTGGGGTGATGCCTGAACTCAAGCGCCTTGGAGATAAACCTCCACCATTCAGTGGACCTGCAGCACGGCCCGCCAGAAAAAGTCCTGAAATAGTCCTTTTCCACTCCCAGAGTTTCCACAATGAAAAGAAAACCTTTAAACTCCCAGTTGCCCAGTGGCCTGAAGACTCCACGCAGCCTGCAAGCACATTCTGCCCTCAGTGTCCAGTACCTTCGTGGGGATGGGCACAGTCGCCAGCCCCCATCCCTGCCCCCTGGTCCACCCACAGCGTGGGAGTTCTTTCTGACTTTCCAGTGGCCGGAGGGGCTCCCTGAATTCTAGCTATTTGCTTTCATGTGCTGAAGTTTTACATTAATTACTTTTGGCCAAATTAATTAACTAATTGATTAATTAAAAAACCAGCAACAAAAACAGAAACAAAAAACCCAAAACAAAGAAACTAACATCCTACATTTTAAAAACTGAAGAACTTCCTGTGGAATGAGACTTATGTTTTTTTGTTTTTTGTTTTTCCAAAGAGTTTTATTTTTTTAAAGATTTTCTTTATTTATTTATCTTTAGAGGGGAAGGAGAGAGGGAGAGAAACATCAATGTATGGTTGCCTTTTGTGCGTCCCCTGCTGGGAGTTGGCCTGCAGGGAACCCGCCTGCAACCCAGGCATGTGCCCTGACTGGGAATCAAACCGTGATTCTCTGGTTCACAGGCCTGTGCTCAATCCACTGAGCTACACCAGCCAGGGTTGAGACTTATGTTTTTTTGAATAAGCCACGTGACTTTCCCTTGGCTCCCTCAGTAATAGAACTAATGCTATTGATAGTAATAGTGTAACCACTTACACACGGCCCTGCTCGGACCACTTTGGAGGAATTGACAGTTAACCCCCATAACCGCACTGAGAGGTACCATTACCACCTCATCTTGCAGACGCGAGCACGGAGACCTGCCCGGTCGCACCTCCCGGGGGGAGGCCTGCCTCTCTCAAGCCAGCGCACGTGGCTCCGGAGCCCGGGCTGCTCACCACCAAGCCGGGCTGCCTTTTCCTCGGTTCCGCTAGAGGCCGGCTGATCTCACGCGTTGTTATAGTGAACACTTATTTTCTCTTTTACAAGAAAAATATAGGCATGCTCAGCTGGGCCCTGAGTTTGTGGAAGGGGCTCACATTTCTTACCCCGGTGCCCTGACTTACGGGGCATGGCAGGCACCTGGGACCCGAGGCTAATCAGACATCTGGTGAGCAGGACGAGGTCAGCAGGCTGGTGGGCGGGGTCAGCTGAAGCTGCCCAGGACGTTCGTTTACAGGCAGCGTGAACCAAACCACAGCCATCAGGATCTACAATGCCTGGAAGTTAAGGTCAAGCTAAGAATACATGGTTCTCAGTCCCAGCCTCTTACATCGGCTGAGTCCATCCTGCGGACCCCACCTCCGCCCCTCCGTCCACGCCTCAGCACACAGGTCTGTCCTCTCTAGCCTTTGCAGGTTTGCTCCTCCACCAGGCGCCCCAGTCCATCTCATTAGACGTGCTCAAGTTGAAGATGGGAGGAGCCCTCGGCCACCCGTGGTCTGTTACATCTCTTTTTGTCATTGTGACACGACCCTGTTGGAATACAGTGGTGCTTTTGCCATAACATCTATTTTTCTCTTGATATTGCTATAACTAAAATTCATTTTTTGGGGGGAATAATGTTTTAAAGATATATCTACTTCCAACGTTTAAATATTTATTCCTTCAGTGTTATTTTTACTGTCCCTCTTCAATAAAAAGTGTTTATTTGGTTTTTGCACTTTTAATCTATTTTGCCTTTTAAATATGGCATGTGGCTCATTTATATTTAATGTAATTACCGGTATATCTTGGCTTATATTCTGCCATGCTTTTGTGTGTGGGTGCTGCTTGCACAAACTGTTTTATACTGCTCCTTCTTATTTTTCTGCTTTCCTTGTGATTGTGATATTTTTTTTGCCATTGCATTTTTCCATCCTCTAGCTGGAATTTATAATTTTTTCTTCAATACTCTGAAAAATATATGACACTTCATTTATCAAATATAAAGTTATTTGACTCATTTTTTCCCTTAGGGGCAGCTGGGATTAAAACCCAGAAAGTCAGCCTCCAGAGTCTTATTCTTTTACACCTATTTCCATTTGCAGTGAAGGTTGAGAAATTAAGGTCACGTCACATAACTGAACTTGAACTCTGCTTTTCTGATGCCCCAGGTCAGGTACATTCTTGAATAAGCTGCAACGCACCTCAGAGGCCTCATAAAATCGCGAGGATAAAATCCACTACTTTGTATAAAGAGGTTCAAAATCTCTTACTGTATTCATTACAGAATGACTTCAGAATCCCATATGTTGTTTTTGTTTGAGTAAAATCTGAACTATATTAAAAAATGCCTACTGCTGTGTCGCCTGTTTGCTTTCCTCTTTTTAAATGTCCCACTGAGGAGTGTTGCGGAGGTTTGACGGGCAGGGGCCCGGCTTGGTTCCGGATACGCTCAGCCTGGGGGCAGAGCCTCAGCGCTGTGCTCTTGTGACGTTTTCCTGCTTAAGTGCCCGTTTGGATTTTGGGATTTGGGGAATGCTTTATAAAGCAGGTCCCCTGTGTTAAGATTTGTGGAAATTCAGCATGTTTCTCTCTGTGAGGCATTGAAGGAGTTCACACATTTAGGTAGGAAGAGAAGGCCATTTCATGCTATTGTTTATGTTTCACGTGTTTAGTCTTCTAAAGAATGGCTGGTAAAATAAAAGACACATTATAAATATAAGCAAATGAAGATAAATGTATGATATGTTTACTTGTGACAGGAGATGCTCCTTATCTAATGTTTTCTGTTTATTTCAAGTCTCAGAATCACAATATCACATAACGTTATGAAATTGGAAAGAAAATGAGACACCACATCCATGGACACGCTCACTTTACTGATGAGGAAACTGAGACCACACACGTTTAACAGGCGAGTAAAGGGCAAATGAGGCCTGGAACCCTCATTTCCTCATTATTCTGATATAAAGCCCAGGACATACATCGTTTGTCTTTGGCACAATGGTGTCACGCATTAATGAAGTGTGATTCTGAAACACTGCAATGTTCGTAGAGGTCTGAAGTTTTGGTCTCTGCTCAGGTATCTGAAAGTCAATCTTGCTGTCTTCTTCAACCCTCTTATTGGGGCCAACCCCCTTGTAGTCACGTTGTTAGCTGCCATGAATTCAATAGTGAGAAAAACAGGTGTGATCGCAGCCTTGTGCAGGTAATAAATAGGACAAATACATGTGAAATCACAAATGATGTAAATACTCATCTTCTTTCCCCGCCCCTGCCAGTCACCTCTTACAGATTGTTCAAACCGGAGCCTGGATTTCCTTTCTGGAAAGAACCTTTCAAACAAGGCCAGGTCTCTAGCCCGCCCCCACCCTGCCCTCTGCTCTTGGCTGTGTGTTTACCCATTGCAGGAGGCCACACCGATGTGAGGTGTGGGCACTAGACCTTGGAGGGCCTGGCAGGTCACAGTGAAGATGTGGGCTTTTATCCACGGGCCTGGGGGGACTTTCAGAGGCCTTACTACAATTTCTACTTTAAAAAGATTGCTTGGGTGTCTTCCTGCTCAGCAGTGAGCATGGCAGCTGGGAGGCCCACTGGAGAGCTGCTGAAGGGGCCCAGTGGGAAGCCATGGTAGGTTATCCTAAACCATCTCCCAGAACAGAGAAACGGACAACTGCTGAGCTACTCAGGGAGTAACCTGGAAGAACATGAGCTGAGAAATACTGTGGGTGTGAAAAGTGGCGAAGTAGCAGCAGTATTTGCCGGTTTTCAGAATCAGAAAAGGAGCTTGACTTCATGCAGTTGACAATGACTGGTCTGGCCCATGGGAGAGCCGCAAATAGAGGCTTGGGAAGCATCTGCATGTTGGGTGTCTCTCACCGAGCTCACAAGTGCACTGTGGGAGCTTTCGGCAGGCTGGGGGTTGGGGGGAGGATACCGCTGGAGGACAAGAGGCCTCGGAGCGAGAGGCTCCTGCCCAAGGTGCTGTGCCAGCCGATAGCCCCAGAGACCGCTGGCAGGCGGACCAGGGCAACATGGCATTTCCCCCACCGAATATGTTTTTTTTTTGTATTCTTAGCTGTACTTAAAGGGCATTAAAAAATCAGATGTAAATATCAGTGATTGGAAATATGGAAAATGCTTTCAAAATGTAAACAATAGATATATCCAAGTAGCTAGGAAAAGACTTCGTTATTCAAAAGCTTTGATGTGGGAACTGCTGAGGGGTGTTGCTAATTAGGAACAGCTATTTATAGCTCTGAACGTTATAATACAACTGCTCGACATGATGGAAACTTATGAAAATGTGAGGGTGCTTTATGCATTTATAGCTAAACATAGCTATAGCTAGACTGTAGCTGTGTTCATATTAGCTTTCCAACTAGACCTTATCCAAAGTATAGAGAAAATTCCGTTGTCTGAAATACATTCCTTGCAGATTTGGGATGATGTTTGTCAGTTGTCATGTCTGTCTGAGGTAAATAGGAGTTTATTTTTATGAAGAATAAGGTTTAGCAGGAGAAAATATTAGACACAGAAATTAGTGCAAATTTCCAAAGATGTTCTCTGTATTGTGGCAGGTAGAAAAGTTTTTTTTTCACCACCATAGAACACCAAAGTGATTATTTTGGGACACATGAGAAAGTTATCAAATAAGTATTTCTTTTTGTGATGCGTAGATTTTCAGCCTTTTCATAGAAATAAAAAAACAACTTTGGAAAGGAAGTGGGATCAGATATGGCTTAACTTCTTTGTGCTTTTCCAAGGTCTTGGATACTGACATGATTGATCATCTCAACGAGTTAAATCTAATTGAAAAATCTATCAGCTTTTTATTTTCTTTGGCTTGAAACATATAAAACTTTGCTCTGTGCTCCAGAAACGATTAAACTAAACTATGCATTTAATTTAGATTTCAGTAGTATGACGATGTTTACCTGACCTTGAAGCGACAAAACAGCTTTAGAGAGTCACTTTATTAAAGTTGTTTTTTAAATTGCTAAATAGCAGAATCCTGATTATATATGAGTCTGGTCATTCTGAACTTGAGAACACATTCCTGAATTTCTTAATGTCATTCTTTTAAAAAAATGGTATGTGTACCTACCTTTTCTACATATACTTTCATAAAAAATCACACTGTGCATCACATTAAATTAAATAAACCCTGAACTTTGGTAATTTACCATATTTTTTAGACCATAAGACACACCTAGGTTTTAGAAGAGGAATATAGGAAAAAAATTTTGAAGCAAAAATGTGGTAAAATATTTAATAACATAAATAACACAATATCTCACCAATGTAAATGTAAACAGAACTCAACAGCAGCATTAACAACCATTGTTACTCCCAAATTTGGGGGGAAATGTGGGTCTTATAGTCTGAAAAATACAGTATGTGATTTTGAAAAAAAATGCAGATTAATAGTCACCATCAGTGACTGGGTGCTAACTATACAGAGTGCACTGTTTCTTACGTGTGACTTTCATTTCACAAGCTATCGGGTGGGTGTTACTGTCACAGATAAAGCCCATGTTGGCCACACAACTGAAGTGAGGGTGGAGGTGGGACCCCGGCAAGGCCTACTGTCACCTTGGCAGGATTTTCATCTTGAAAGACCATTGTCACTTACAGTGACACCTACTGAGCTCTCTGCCCAATCAGGGGTTCAAGAAGCTAGAGGCCCGTGAAGCTCATACTTTGCTATATGGTTGTACCTATTTAAGTAATATTAGAATGAAAACAGTTTAAATCAACAAGGTGGGGGCTTAAATAACTTTTTCCTTTAGAAGTGCCATATATTACTCAGTTTTTACACGCACTGTAGTGGTCTCATCCAAGTTCAATATTCTATGATTATGTGATTGTGTTGGCTGTGGGCTTTGGTCTTATAGGAGCCATTTCAAATGACTTCAGAAGAGGTTGAGCAATCCTAGTGTACCAGGACAGACCCGGTCTCTTCCCACACCAGGGACACACTCGATTAAACCCATCCACACCCTGTGGTGTTTTTAATGCACACTCCCTTTGTCTTCTGAAAGAAGTTCCTGCATGTGGGAGAAGGGTGGGAAGGGAAACGAAACCCCGGCCTCCCCCTGTGTGATGATTTCCACTGAGACGCAGGAACATCTGCTGGGCGGGGGCACCAGCTGCTGGCCACGCGGAGCTGTCCCTGCGCGCTGGGGCCAGGAAATGAGACCGCAGTGGGGTCGGTGCCTCAAACTGGGAGGAAGCTTAGAAAGACTAAATCTTGCTGTCCACCCTGACGTTGGACCAGTAATCAAGGATTTAAATAAAATATACTAATTTCAAGACAATTTCCTTTGAATCCCATTTATACCACTGATTTTAGTAAAATACTTTGAGCTCTTCTCAGAAAGAAATGAGCTCAACATTGTGTAAGAAACCTGCCCTGTGATAAAAGAGGGATTTTGCGTCTCTGGTTCACCTGTGTCTTCCTTACCATCTCCCGAGAAACTTGCTGCTGTTTAACCTCAGAAAACATTTGTGAAAGTGATTCGCTCTAACCTCGTCATTTTCGATCATGTCTTCCAACCCTCCCCTCACGGGTAGCCCTGATTCATGTCGACACAAAGTCTAGATTTCGAGAAGGCCTATGCGCCTGTTTATTTGTGGGCTGTCAACAGCACTTTCGTGACCTCGGGGGGCTGTCTGTATTGACAAAATACCCAATGTCCCTGAAGGGTTGTCCCGCCATGGGCCACCGTGGGAAATCACGTTCAGGGGAACCAGTTGTCCACATGTGGGGGACTCACATTTTACAAAGTAAAGGAATGATTCCGG
The DNA here is from genome assembly GCF_014824575.4 of Sturnira hondurensis. Lineage (NCBI taxonomy): Eukaryota > Metazoa > Chordata > Mammalia > Chiroptera > Phyllostomidae > Sturnira > Sturnira hondurensis. Next base: position 26,062,883 of record NW_028082759.1, on the reverse strand, counting down.
ATTGTGTGATGCATTGTTTGTGTGGAAGGACAAATACGTGTAGTAGAGAAACCTATTATGACCAAGCAAATACACTCAGATCGAAGCTTCTTAGAAGCTCTGGAAAATACAAAAATATAATCGATTACAGAACTAGTTCTCTAATTATCAGAAGCAAAGAAACACTCTTTTAAAAAATAGATCATAAGTGTCTGGACAGAAATCCTTAGCTCCAAGGCTTATTGTTTCTACCTGCACGGAGGGACGCCCCTTAGTTTCCAATCCCAGTCCCCCGCCCACCCGCACACCCGCCAGGGGGGGCAGAGGGAGACCTGGTTTTCGGCTATTGGCTGTCCCTCTGCGGCTGCTCCGTTATCTGGGACTGAGGTGCTAGATTCTCGTGAATGGGGGATGGTCTCTTGTTTCTCCTCTCCACGCCACGTCCATGAGAGGGAGTGACTGGGGTAAATGTGTTTGCTCAGCAAAGTTAAAGGCTCCTTTGGGTAAGATTTTCCACGACCTAAGTGGTCAAATTGGGAGCTAGCTTTGCCTCGCCAAGCAACCTCTTCCTGCTTAATACTCCTAAGACAGGAGTTTGGGTTGGATTTCACAACTGGTACAGAAGCCAGGTGGGTGGGGAGGAGGCTTTGTATCAGGCCACCTTTGACTCCACCTTGGCATCTTTGATCTAGTCATTGGGAGCCCTGTGCAATGGGAGGATCAGATATTGAACTTGTGGATATGCAAATGCAAATGGAAGACCTGGGGAAGGCTCAGCACCTTGAGCCTCACGTTTCACAGGGGACTCTGTGCCCCTTTCATGTGGGCCGTGTGCCTTGGCCTGCGTTGCCCAGTGTGGCTGGGCTTCCAGGTGGCTTTAGGCTTTAGACATAAGCCCTATGAGATCTCTGTCTTGAGAGACCATTGCAGCTTGTGGTGAGTGACACTTTTTTTATAGGCAGGTGTTGGTTTCCGTGGAGGTGGTGGCCTTAAGAGCAGGAGCGGGCCGCTGTGAAGGGGCGCGCCTGGGCAAACACAGGTGGGTCTTTAAGAGCTCCGGCACACAAAAGAGCAGTGGAGGGCGGGGTGGGGGGCAGCCTGGGAAAACGCTTGAGGACCAGGTAGACCCCCGCCAGGATACCCGCCAAGTTTCAAATAGTCTCTATATGACCACACAGGAGCAGGCCCAGGGCCGGGGGGGCGAGTCTTCAATTGCTGACAGCAAGGGGCTCAGCCCCTGCTGGTTGTTTGCCATCCTTTCCGGCCAAGGCTGCAGGATACTGTTAGAGGGAGGTACAGCTCGCTGTGGCTTTGGCTGGCCTTTGCAGCTGAGAGAGGGGCTGGAGGGAGCAACCTGGGATTGGGGAGCCCTGTGCTGAGCCAGGCCTCCCTCCTACAGTGGTTTCACCTGGCTACAGATTTATCACATGAGATCTAACCACGGCATGAGGTTTTCCAAGGTACATATAATGACCTCTCTCCAATAAGAGCTCGATTTTATTCCTAACGCAATAAAAGGAACTGGAGCCTTTATCACAACGCAGCGACCTGACATGAGCTTCCTAGCAGCGAGGTCTCCGCTGGCCAGCTGGGGCCCTGGAGCACGGCCACGGGATCAGGGCGGGACAGTAGGGCAGAGTCTCCTTGCAGACGGAGGCAGGGGTGCCCCAACGCTGGGGCTGGAGGAAGTGGGGTTCTTCCACGGGATTTCAAGAAGAGCCTTTTGCAGCCCACGCACAGGAGATGGTGGGGTGGCGAGATTTATTCTGGTGGGAATCTGCCCCTGGGTCTCCACTCCATCCATCCCGCCATGGGAAAAGTCCAACTGTGCCTCCAGCAAGGCCGAAGCAAAGGCCAGTGTTCAGAGTTTCTTCTTCGTGTTAAAGCCAAGTCCTCTGGAGCCCGTGTGGCCTGCTGTGGCCCGGCAGCTGCTGGACACTCATGGCCATGTGTTCCCGGGAGACAGAGAATGTGGGAGCGATAGGGCAAGTGTGGGCGAGAGAGAGAGAAGACCAGAAGCTATTTCAAACTAACCAATCGACTTCCCAAGCTTTCAAGGGCTTCTGATGGGTTCCCTTCCTAGCCGATGATCCTTTTCCAGGCTAGACTGACGTGCCTCTAAGGTCGGTGCCTCTCCGGTGCCATTTTGGCTTGTATTACATATGTGCTTTCCTCCCCCTGCTCCCCCCAACAATCCTGTGCCAGAGGGGGAAGGAAGGGTGTAAATCTACACGGAGCAATGGTATCACCCCCTCGGGCAGGGGTGTCCAACCTTTTGGTGTCTATGGGCCACATTGGAAGAAGAATACATCGTGTCACATAATCACAAAAAATCTTATCATATTTGAAGTAAACTTGTGATTTTGCACCGGGCCACATTTGCAGAGATGCCGGGACGCATGTGGCCATGGCCACAGCAGGTTGGACACCCTGCTAGTCTACGACACTGTAACTTCCCAGTGAAGCAAATGGTCTCCTGCCCTCCTCCCTCCAGCCCCGCGCCCCCCTCCCCGTTTATTAAGCTTGATAATTCCCTTTTCTCTCTTCCTTTTTTTAAAAATGCTTTTTAAAAAAATATTTTATTTATTTATCCTTAGAGGGGAGGAAAGGAGAGAGGGAGAGAAATATCAANCTGCTAGTCTACGACACTGTAACTTCCCAGTGAAGCAAATGGTCTCCTGCCCTCCTCCCTCCAGCCCCGCGCCCCCCTCCCCGTTTATTAAGCTTGATAATTCCCTTTTCTCTCTTCCTTTTTTTAAAAACGCTTTTTTAAAAAATATTTTATTTATTTATCCTTAGAGGGGAGGAAAGGAGAGAGGGACAGAAATATCAATGTATGGTTGCCTCTCCTGCACCCCCTGCTGGGAACTGGCCTGCAACCCAGGCATGTGCCCTGACTGGGAATTGAACCACGATTCTTAGGTTCGAGGGCCCGTGCTCAATCCACTGAGCTACACCAGCCGGGGCTGTCACTTTCTTATTAATAACTAGTTAATTACCTATGGTAACAACCCTAATATTTATCTTTAGGATTTAACTACCTTCCACCTAAAATGCCTTATATATTGTCAATAATTATATGAAAGTATCAACTATTTATATACTTCTAACAAAAATCACCAGTTTAGTAAACTAGTTTCATAGTAAAATTAACTTACAGATTTCTACTTTTTAAAAAGATATTAGTTTGGCTCTTTTATTTAGAAAGAGACCCCACAATTAAATTACTATTTCCAGAAACCACTGGAATATTGCTTTTGCAATTTAGAGGGATGTGTGTATTGATATTTGGAACTGAATTTGTTTCTCTTGTGATGTGGCTGAATTTATCCCAGGTCTGCAAACAATAACTTAAGTCCCCAAAGTGCCCTAGGGTGACAGAGGACAAGACTTAAACGCACTTTGAGGCATTGCAAAATGACAAAAGAATTTTGAGGCATTGTCCCAGATGCAGGAGGACCGCCCCGTGCGGGACGGTGGGGCCTTCCCAGGGCAGACCTCGCAGCCCCGAGTCTCGTCGGGACCAAACCGAAGGCACGGATGACTTGTGCCATCTGGCCTGCCAGCAGCCAGTTTCAGTGACCTAGTTGAGAAATGCAGTCATTATTTACAGAGTTTGGCTTTATTATTCATTTTGATATACTTTCCCATTCTTTCCACCGATCAGTTAAGGTCAAGCCCCTGGCTGTGTCTTCTGGAATGTGTTGTTTATGTGAAGGTTTTCACCGAAGATGATTCTGTAGTTCGTTTGAGTAGGTTCTTTTCACATGGAACAAGTGGATACCTTTTCTGTTGTTGGGTCAGTTACTTAAAAATGAACAACTTAAAACATTTCTTCAAGCTCCACTGTGGTGAGGTTAGTGTTTAGATTTAAAATTGGAAATACGTGGAAGCATGAACAGTGTAGAATGCTAGAGGGACTTACTTATAATTTCTTCTTCCTAAATTGTACTCCATTTTTGTGTGATCGGGAGTGGTGATTATTTCCTTTCAGGAACCTAGAAGCAGTCTGCGAATGTATCCTTGTTTTGAAAATTGTAGTCTCAGTCTCAGCAGTTTTAGAGCCCACATCTATTTATTCAAAAGGTGGGCAATTTTTCTTAGCATAGTTTTTTTTTTTTAAATAAATCAACTGACCTAAAGATTCTTTTTGGCTCTTCCTAGTTTTTTGTTTACTACGTCCTTCTTTACTAAACTGGCTTTGAATTTGGGATTTCTCAAGGGTCAAGTCCTTTTTTTTAGCATAGGAAGAAGCAAAGGTACAGAGAGGGTAAGCTACTTGCCCAAAGTTGCACAGCTAGTAAGTGGCAGAGTGAGATTTAAACTGAGGCTGCGTGAGGTTTCAGTCTGTGATGTTGTAATTGGACACGCACAGGCGTTTCAACCCTCTTCAGAGACTCTGATGCCAAAGGTCTGCCTGTGCCTGGGGGATCTGATTTTTTAGCAAACAGCCCAAATGGAGTGATTTTCCTCATCAGGAAAGTTAGTTTCCCAGACTAAATGCACCATGTTTGTCCTAGAGATAGCAAACGAATGTAACAATAACTTTGGTTTCGCTTAGAAATGAGACTACATCTGCACAGACTTAAGATTGTGTATGTTCTGTCCTGGGTTCCAGGGTCTCACGTGCCTCTTTGCAGGTGAGGAGGTTGAAAAAACTGGCTCTTCATCATGATTTGGGGACAGGGCCTGCGACCAGTAAAAATGGCCTAATAGAAATCAGGCAGTAGGTCTGAGAAAGCTGGCCCTGGGCTGCTCTGTAAGAAATCGCTGAGGAAGCAAGCAGACAAGTTATAAGGCTAGACTTTCCCTCTTCGTTTGGAAGCGCCTGTGACCTGCTTCCAAAGCCAAGGACAGGGAGCACGAAAGTGTCTGAAAGTGTCTGTTTTCCTAGGACCCATTTGGCTGCTGGATACAGGAAGGGGTCGTGGTGGCCCCATCCGAATCTAAAGGCCTTGGGCAGACCCGTTGGACCCCACTCTCCCTGTCAGCGAGCTAGGGGTAGCGACATTGGCTAAACTCATTTCAATCCCATCTGGATTTACTTACTGGCAAGTGTAAAGTGTTTTCAAAATGCCGAATATTATATAGAGCATCCAAGCAGCTAAAATTTCACTGGCCTCTTCCTTTTCCTTCCTGCACATCAGTGTGCCCTGCTCCGCATGGTGGGAGGGAGTGAAACCCCAATTCACCGCCCCTGGGCCCTCTCCGATCCTGCCTCCCCTCAGCTCAGGCTGGCCGAGACCTGCCTGTGGGCCACACCCTCCCTCTGAAGCCCCAGCACCGATTCTGGTGAAGGAAGTCTTCTTTCCATCCTTACTGATATCACAGAATAAAAAGGTATGAATACTCTGAAAATACGAAGCCTCATCATTGGGACTGAAAATTTTTCACTTCCCAAGAACATAAAATTTGGGGCCCTATTCTGTGCCCCAAAGCCCAGGCCATGTCAGATCTAGCACATCTGAGAAATACGCGTGGCACTCCCGTTGGACTTCTGTGACTGCCACAGACCAAACAGCCGACCTTCTGGTAACACCGGGCAGTGTGTGCAGCTTCCTTCCAGTAAACGCTCATGGCCCGGGTGCGTGTTAATGCGCTTTATCTACCCGGTCAAGCCTGGCGTCACCTCCTATTTCTTACTTTGTTTTTCCTTTTGTTCTGTTTTTCTCATCCAATTAGTATTAGCTTTGTGCCTTAATGTATCTTCAAGTTGCCTTAAACTCTTCCTGTAACAAAAAGCAGGGCTGAAGAAGGATTTGTTTAAAAAAAAACAAAAAAACAAAAACCTGCTTGGCAAATCCTTCTATCCATCCTCCAGAGCTCCAGATGCCTGACAGCATTTAAAGACCATCTCCAGTTTCCTCGCCATGAATACTTTTTCTCCATGCATCACAGAAACCTCATTTCTTTCCTCTTTCTGAACGTGCAGCGTATCCGGGGAAAGCAGCACTGGGCATCTGTAATAAATTTCCTCAGACTCGCTGCCCCGGGACAACGAAAACCTTTTACGAGGACGTCCTCACGTTGCGATTTCCATTTCCTGGGAGCATGGATGTAAAGCAGAAGAACAAAGGTGTAAGAAAAAAAAACAACTGGATTAAAAAAAAAAAAAACAAGTGAATACAGGTTGAGGAGAATTCTACTTAAAATCCCTCCATCACAGAGCCTATTCAGTACGTGGAAAAATTCATAACCTGGCAAAATACAAGCCTTCATTCTCCTTCAGGCTGCAAGCCAAATCAAACCATTCTTTTTAATTACAGGTGAATAATAACACCCTTAAATTTCTAACAAATCACGTCAGCCCCCTGTGCGCTCTGACCGGGGAGGTGGTGAATGAAGACCTTTGATTCGGCCCAGCTGGGCGCCTTTTGTTGCACTTCCTCCCCGAGGTTGCAGGGCAGACCCGGCCTGTTTTGTCAGATGTGCTGAGAACAACCTGCCCGACTGGAGGCGGAAGCAGCCTTCACTCGGAGGACATTAGTGTGATTGAAGACCCGGTCGATGCAGCAGCTGCGGCCTCGGCGTGCAAGGTGGAAGATGGGCCATTTGTTAGCGTGTGTGTGGGTGTGCGTGCAAAGGGTGTGTGATTTGATGGCCCTCCCAGGACTAGAGAAGGCCCTTCCCGTCGGCCCCTGAGGCTGGTAGGAAAATAAGTGACTTTAGTGTTGCTGCCAATTTTGAGGCTGCCCTGCAGAATGGGGGGCCAAGGCCAGGCCCTAAAGTCTGTGTGCACCAGGGAACTGGAAAGTGCCCGGACTCGAGGCCCTGCGGGAGCCAGTCCGGAGGTGTGGGAGCAGCGGGCGTCGGTGGCATCTGGAGAAGGCATTGGCTGGCGGCAGGTTGCAGCTCTCCAGCCTCCTCCAAGGATGAACTCACAGCTTTCCCCTGGGAAGATGGGGAAGGGGGGAGTGGCCACCTTCACCACGCCCGAGGCCCCTGCAAGTGTAACTGAAACTCAGAGTCATTTGAAACAGGACACCTGGGCCTTATCTCAGTAGTATGGACCCATGTCTCCAGGGGCACAAGCGCTGTCACCTGGGGCAGGTAGCTCAGCACGGACTCCAATTTACTAGGGATGTAGTTATTCTTCGTGCGCAAGGGGCCAAGTCACAGGGCCAACAAGCCGCTTTCCCAAGGCCAGGCAAAGCCTCGTGCTGGCCAAGTTCTTTCTGTGCACCGGAGCAGGCCGGTTCTCCACCACCTTCTCAGACAGGTATCATTTCCATTTTACAGATTTAAAAAGTGATGACAGGACAAGGCTTGGAGAAGGGCTGGGAGGACAGGCCTGTGCGTGTAGGGAGCGCTCGAGGTTCGCTCCAGCTCAGAATCCTCTGGTCTTTGCCAGTTAACATTTTTGTTATTTTATCGGTGTGTCGGATCAGGCCAACCAAAATCTTTGGAAAAGGCACCCACATATTATACTTTCAGAAATGTATAATAATTTTGTGCAAAAGGGTTTAAATCATTAAGATTTATGTCACATGCAAGCTTCTAGTGTCTTCCTCTTCTATCCTTAATGGAAGATAACGATGGATTATTTGGATAGTATCTGCGTGCCAGGAGGGCAAGGACAAAGAAGACAGCTGGCAGGCAAGACCCCCTTGTTCAGAACTTTGGCTTCTTTCCAACGGCGCTTGAATTCCTCACAGGGAACCCCACGGCGTGATTAATTCACTCAATAAACTCGGTGACCGATCAGGGGCTGATACGTACCTACTATGTAGGAACTTAGAGAGTTTAACCCTTTAGGTTTGCACGTGACTATTGTGTTTAGAGGGTCTCTGAGTACAGTGAAACGATGTCCTTTGTTGGCTGAAGCTCTAAGTAACTGAATTAAGCCCTGTGTGTTTGAACTTCGCTGCCCCAGCACTACAGATATTTTGCAAGGGATAATTCTCTCAGTCGGGGGACCGTCTGGTGCATTGCAAGATCTTCAGCAGCGTCCTTGGCCTCTGTCCACTAGCTGTCAGCAGAATCCCTCTCACAGTTGGGGAAATCGAAAATGTCTCTAGATATTGCGAAAGGTCTCCCGGGAGGCACAATACCCCTTGGTGGGGTACGACTGCTTGAAAAGATGTATGACCATATAAAGCAAGAATTGAGTCACTAAAGCACAGAGAATGTAGGTGGTCAATTAAATTTCACTCTTACAAGAGTCCTATATATTAGGACTCTTATTATATATAAAGTACTTCAGTGTTGGATCTCCTTAGTTTATAATGACCGAAAGATTCATATTGTCATTCCTAGACCAACTTGTAAAAAACTGTAAAGAAAGACACTGAAAAGCCAATAGAGAAATAAAAATGGAATACTGAAAATAACTAACTCAAAAAGAATTTTTCTTTTTAAGAAGAAACAAAGAAGCAACAACAACAAAAACACGAGAAAAAGAAAAAAAATAGGCACAAAATGGGAGACCTGGATCTAACCATACCGATAATTGCATTAGATGTAAATGAACTATTTTCCTATTAAAAGGCAAATGGTGTCAGTCTGTATAAAGCAGAAAGACCCAACTATATGCTGTCTCCAAAAGATTTGTTTTAACAACAAAGGCACAAATAATTTAAAAGTAAAAGGTATGAGGGGTGTGGACAGGAACGAGCTAGCCCCACACCCATGTGGATAAAAATTCAGGACAGATATCTTTGCAGCAAGGAGTCCCAGCCCCACAGCAAACCCTCCAGCCCAGGATCCAGTGCCAGTAAGATAAGTCCCCCAAACTTCTGGCTGCAAAAGTCAGCGGGGGTTGAGTTGGTGGAAGAAACTCCTGGAGCCCCAAGCAGTTCCTCTTAAAGAGCCCACACGTGGACTCAACTACTCAGACTTACTCCCTCTGAGCTCCAGCACCAGGGCGGCAGCTTGAAGGACACCTGGGGTGTACAGGGAGGGACTGAAGGATCTGGCTTCAGAGCAAACACAGGCCACTGTCCCTTTGCTAAACCCTCCCCCTGCAGAGCCAGCCGGTGCCACATCTGAGACTCCATCAATCTGGCTAATACTGTATGACCCCCCTTGGAAGTCCCCAGAGGCTCTGCCCCACCCAATTTACAGGTCCGCCCAAGTTGCCTTTCAGTGAGGGTGCTCTTGGCTCTTAAATCCTGTCAGATAAGGAACAGCTGGCTTCCGTGAGCCCTAGTAGCAGCCAGATTAGATTCACAGCTTGGCTTCACCTGGGAATCTCCAAGCTCAGCACAAGTGGCAGCCAGCTCAGATTGCTTTACAGCTCAGGCAGGGTGCCCTAGGTGAAACACAGGTGGGGGCTGACCTTGGCCTGCATCACCCAGTGGACAGCTACAGATCATGTCAGAGCACCTCGACCCTGCCCCTGCACAGCTGACCCTCCACAGAGGGCGGAGGTGGGTGGTCAGTGGTCACAGTCAATCCGTGTAGCTGGCTGGCCTGGGTAAATTCCTCCCATTGATCTGCCAAGAACAACCAAGGCTCAACCACAAGAGGAGGGTGTACTCAGCCCACAGGAGAGATGCACCTTGAGTACCCAGCTTGGGTGATAGGGGAGGCTGTGTCACTGGACCCTACAGGACACCTGCTATATTAGGCCATGTTACCAAGACTCAGAGTCAAAGCAGCTCTACCTAATACATAGAAACAAACACAGGGAGCCTGCCAAAATGAGGAGACAAAGAAACATGGCCCAAATGAAAGAACAGATCAAAACTCCAGAGAAAGCTTAAAAAAATGGAGAAAAGCAACCTATCAGATGTGGAGTTCAAAACACTGTTTATAAGGTTGCTCAAGGAACTTAATGTGGGCCTCAGCAGCATTAAAAAGACCCAGTCAGAAATGAAGGATACACTAATTGAAATAAGGAACAATTTACAGGGAAACAACAGTAGAATGGATGAAGTCAAGAATTGAATCAATGATTTGGAACATTAGGAAGCAAAAACAACCATGCAGAACAAGAAGAAAAAAAATTCCCTCCAAATGAGGATATTATAAACAACCTCTGGAAAAAAATTCAAGAGGTCCAACATTTGCCCCATTGGAGTGCAAGAAGGAGAAGAGAAAGAGCAAGAAATTGGAAATCTATCTGGAAAAAACTGAAAGAAATGTTCCTTAATTTGGTGAAGGAAATAGACACACAAGTCCAGGAAGCACAGAGATTCTCAATTATGATGGATGCAAAGAGAGACTCTCAGAAGCAAGAGAAAAGAAGTTAATTACTGGAAGGTTGCCAGATGGGAGGGGGTGTAGCTGAATGGGTGAAGAGGTGAGGGGATTAAGAAATGCAAATGGATGGTTACAGAATAGCCAAGGGGATGTAAAGTACAGTGTAGGAAATGGAGTAGCCAAAGAACTTGTACATAGGACCCATGGACGTGAACAGTGGTGGGGGGATTGCCTGAGGGAGTGGGGGGTGCTGGGTGGAGGGGGACAAGGGGGGAAGCCAGGACAACTGTAATAGCATAATCAGTAAAATATAATTAAAAATAAAAGCAAAAGGATGAAAAATTATATACCTTGCGAATACCATTAATTATAAAGACTATGTAACATCATTCACAAGGATGACTATGTGAGGAAGAACTAAATTAAGTGTGTATGGGCCTGAAAACAGGGTTTTGACGTACACGAAGCAATGGCTGATAGATGAAAAGGGAAATGCAGGCAGATTCGCAAGAATATTTGGACTTTTAACACACTTCTCCCAGCAGTTATAGTCAGGTTTCTAGGTTCCCCATAGAAACAGAGCTGCTAGGCTACAGATGAGCCAGGAAGGTTATGCTGAGTCACGAGGCAAGTCTCAGTGAATTTCGAAGGGCCAGGTAGTGTCGGTGGACATTCTGTGACCTCATGGAACTGGATCCTGCACCAACGGGTACCTGGAATAGTGCTAACGCTTGACAATTAAACAATCTACTTCTGAATAACCCCTGAATCAAAGAAGAAATCACTAAGAAATTATAAAATATTTTGAATTGAATGTTGATAAAAATAAGACATATCAAAATTTGATATGAGGATTTTTGAATTTGATTTGAGGGAAACTTATGCCTTTAAATGCTTATATTATAAAGGGACAATGAATTAAGATTAATGACCTAAGTTTCTACATTAAGAAACCATTGTAATTACCTTAAGTTTATCATAAAACTATTGTGAGAAGTTAGAAAAATATGATAAAATTAAAGTCAGGTGGAAGAAATAATAAGAACAGAAATCAAAGAAATAGAAAGACAGAATTGAACCATTTTGCAAAACCATGAGGTGGTTTTTTGGAAAACATTAACAAAATGTATAAATCCTAGCAAAATGGCTGAGGTAAAAAGAGAGAAATCAGGACATTCTAATGTCAGGGTTGAAAAATGGCATATTACTGCAGATCCTACAGAAATCAGAAGGATTTGTAAAAGATTTTCCTTAAAACATACAAATTAACAAATCTGATAACAGGTGCACTAAGAAATATAAATACCTCATATGCATCAGAAAAACAAATCTATTGAACTTATTTTCAGTTTTTTTTAATGGCCAAACTTAGGGGCACTATTATATAATTGTAATCATGGGAATATAAATACCGGTATACATATACCGGAACTATATACATAGTTCCTATATATATCTGCCATGAAAATACATACATACACATGTGTTCTATAAGTGCATTCCTGGTTTTCATTGTCAAACACAATGCCTAAATACATCACGATGTTGACCGCTGGGCCACTTTCATGCATGGAATTTTTCTGTTGAATAAAGCAGTCTATACGATAGACGATGAGACATTTTCCTAGCGTGATTTTTTTTTTAAAAGAAGATATATTTATTCTGAGTAGGGAAAAAATGAAGCTGGTAAACATTTTTATTTGCCTCGACTTTGACCTCATACAAAAAAGACATTTTACCATGGATCGAAAGAGGATAAAAAAAAAAGAGCGAAGAATAACACCATGAATTTCAGGCAGTGACTGAGGTGTGCCAGGCTCCTGACCAGGCATGAGGGAAGCTGAAACAGTTTAAGACTAAGCAGTCGTTTAAGCTGGTTCCGTGAAGTAACACAGTCTAGATGCCAAGTGAGACTGCATAGGCCAGCCCAGACGATGATTAGATTAAAGAGAAACTAAGACAGCTCCATTTCCTTTGCAAATAGAAATAATTACGTGTCACATCTGTGATCCTAAGGTATAACAATCTCCTCTAGGCTGAAGGACGTCTCACGTTTCCTTGAGAAATCAAATTTAGTCTTCTCTGTGACCCCACTCCCCTCCCTTTTCTAATTTAAAACTCAATTGCCATCATCGTGTGCCACCCTTGAATTTACATCATTCAGGGCCCAGGAGTGGTCTGAGTCGCGATGAGCGCGGGCTCCCGTGGTTTCCCGGACCCCTCCATCCCGGAGGGTGGTTCCAGGATCGCTTTCCCGACGCCCAGCCCCTGCCGTCTGCTCCGCCAGGCTCCTCGGAGGCCTCCCTCCCGAGCCCCGAGCCCCGCAGGTGTGCTCGCAGGTGCTTCCGCCGCTGTCCCCCGAACGTTCCCCACTCCCTTCGCCTTTGTGAGTCTGCGCCACGCAGCTTCGACCGCCTCCCACAGAAGGCTGCGTGTTGCTGTCCCCTTCCAGGTGCCTACTCTGCCTCCGAAACGACAAGTTGTCAACCACCGGTTTCAACGGTGCCATCTCTGTGCACCCGAGGGTCTTTCCTTCTGACATGATAGACGTTTATAGTCTCTTTTCAGTGGCCTGTGCCGTGGTTTTCAACCTTATGCATGTCACCATACCCGTAAGCTAATTACTAAAACTTCGGCATGCTAAAAAACACACTACATTTTTTCCTGATCTGATGAGGGAATTTGATGCATTCACACTGGACAGCTAGTGCTGTGTTGGCCGTTGCCATTTTTAACTTGACAATCTAAGGGAAAAGAGGCCAGTGCCCCTGACTAAAATGACAGGTACTGCATGTCTTAAAAATTATTGCAGCCTGCTGGTGTGCCAGGGCATACATGCTGAAAATCCATGGCCTAGTGCACTGTTTAACTAATGGTTCAGAGGGCCCCTCAGCCAGGCCCCAGCAAAGCTGGACCCGCAGCCGGGACTGTGGCAGTGACACCTCACTTCAGGCATAGTAGCTCCACGCCTTAGCATCTGTTGGAGCACTTTGAACAATGGTCGTACGGCAAAAAGAACCAGAAAACCACCAATTCAAGTCTGACTCTCTAACTGTGCAGAAAAGACAACCAAGCAAATGTAAGAAAATTGACTAAAGACCTAAGGCAACATCAGAGACTAGGTGTTGCTTTTATTTATTTTTCTTAGTAGTTCTGCCAGTCATCTTCAGCAGGTTGTTACTAAATTATCATTATGATTGTTATTTAAAAAACGGACTTACTCAGGGGCTTGGGATAGAAATTCGCCTCCTGAATTTTAGTCCAATTAATTGTTATATATGTTTAGCAAAACAAAAAAAATCTGTTCACAACAGACATTATTTCAGACTGAGGTTTTGTTTCTGCAGAAAGATTACTGTGGAAAAACACGGAGGCACATTTTACCTATTTCTTCAAGAATCTGACACCTGTGAATTGGCCTGTGTGATTTATTGTGTAACAGCATGTAGTGCAAACCATCACTCCCAGAGGTGTGTGAGGCACTGTGGCCCCTGCTCCGGGGAGCTCGGAAGTTTCTTTCGTGTCTGGGAGGGTCCAGAACCAAGTGGCTGGTCATATATCATCAGAACACATCTTTCTGCATTTCTTGTAACTTTCTTGGGCCTAAGTGGTGAAGGTTTGGTTACTGGGCGCTGCAGTAACGATGGCGCTGGTAGGGGTGGTTTCCTCTAAGAAGACAATAATTACATTCTTTGTTTCCAGTCTGCATTGGCCAAAGTCATTTCTGATTAAGGCCACATGACAAAGCTGGGAAGTGTGACATTTTCCATTTCCCCACCAAAATCAGTTTAAAATCTTGTTTTGAATTCGATATACCGAATTATGACGAAATTCTGAATGGCTTTATTTGGCTTATGACTTTAATTATATTCTCATTTTAATAGCTTGCAACTGTTTGGTATTTTGTCAGGACGGCAAGCAAGAATATGTGTATTCCTTTAAAACATTTGCTCTGAATTCTTTGTTTATTATTTTTAATAACGTCTCGAAAATCTTAATCAGAAAGGAGTGATAGAACAAAGAACAGCAGCCTGGAACTCCTAACAGGAGGAACTGATTTTAACTCTCGGAAAACACAGGGACTGAGACCGGGGGAGAGAGGGCGGGGCTGCCAGAGATTCCCTGCTTGGAAAACAACAGATGGATGTGCCTGCTGTTGCTGGGGGTGGGGGAAGGATGGGAGAGACTTGTTGTTTTTTTCGGTGTTGGAAAGTTTTCAGTGGAATCATGATGTCACCAGGATATGTTTTGTCTGCGACTATAATTTGCATAAGTTCCTTCCCATGGAACTGTGTACAATACAAAGGAATGCTTCATGGTACATTCCGCATGCAAGGTGCCAGGACTTTTAAGAGCCCATGAAGGAGGCATCATGGACAAAGAATGTCTTTTGTGAATCTTCTCAAAGGAAGAGCTAATGAGAGGGGAAAGGAACAGGGCGTGCAAACACCACAACCTCACATTGTATTCGTAGAAGGACTGGGGCTGTTTTGCATTCCTGGTCGTTGACGAGTATTTGGCTTTGTGCTTCATATTTTTGAGAAGAGGATCCTCATTTTCTTTGATATTTATGGCTTGAGATATGTTCTCATTTTATTATTCTTCCTGTTATAATTACCTCATATATTTTGTCAAATTCCTGGCTTGGAAAATTCTAATCATCAAGCAAAATGTATTTGGGACGTATTTTTGGAGATTTATTTTAATATCAAGTTAAGGAATGTCTTGCAATGGAGTAGAGAGACTCAAATATCAAGTGAAACGTCTGGAGATCAGGAGCCAGCGAGTTTGTGACAGTTCGCATAGGAATCTTAATTCCAAAGGCACTGTTTGGAACGCGAGTACATAGTTCACGTCGCCCCTTAGTGCGGTGTGAATCGGAGAACACAGACCAGGTACTGGGGAGAGGGGTGGGGCCAGGTGGAGTGCGCAAGTGTCGATGTGCCAGACTCACCTGACTCTCACTATGTCAATAGTGTGCTGATTTAATATGAAAAATATAATTTTACATTTATTGATGTCCTTAATTTCTGACTAAGTTGTTTGAACTAGCATTCCCACTGAAAACAAGTAAAACTGCTGGGTAAAGTAAATATTCCTAAAGGCATTAAATAACCAAATACAGTAAGAAGACTTCTCAGGACAACTGCTAGCCTGAAGTGGGCACCCAGGGTGGTAAGGCAGTGAGTGAAGCCACTTGTACTTTTGAAGGCCTCTGTTGAGTGAGATGAACCTGACCTTCGGCTCTGCAGTCTGCTCCATGGCAGAAAAGGCTAAATTCAAGACTCAGTGTTGCCCAGAGTGAGTGTCAGGGGCAACTCAGCTCTGGAAGCTGGGAGCCGCCAAAAGCTACATCCTTAGGATGAGGATGAAGGGTAATTAAGCTATCCGTCTTTCTCTTTACCCCCAGAAGAATGCAAAGACATCTGCCCTAACCCTGAGGCAAGCTGGAGGGAAGAGCAACTTCCTGAGTCGTGGCCACACGCCAGCTCTCTCAGGGACGTGGAGCGCCTCCCGGTCTCAGCGGACAGCTGACACTCTGAACCGGATTTTACATGATTCTTTAATCATTGAAATGACTGGTAGTATTATTCCCAAGGACCTGGCAGAAACGAATGTGACTACTCTCTGGAGGAATCTACCTTTCTCATCTTAGGCTTAAAAAAAAAAAAGCTCTCTTTGGTCCCAGGCACTTTGGGAGCTGGGAGTTGGGAGCTGGGAGCTGGGAGCTTTGGCGTAGGCATGACCAAGTCCAAGAACCACACCACACACAACCAGTCTTGAAATGGCACAGGAACGGCATCAAGAAACGTCGATCACAAAGATACGGATCTCAAGCAGGTAGACCCCAAGTTCCCAAGGAGCCTGCATTTTGCCGAGAGGCACAGCAAAAAGGGCCTGAGGAAGGTGCAGGCCCACAATGCCAAGGCCATGATAGTGCACACCAGGCTAGCACAGCCCTCGTAAGGCCCAGGGAGGTCGAGCTCAAGATCCCAAAGGGCAGTGCCGCAAGCTTAATCAACTTGCCTGATCACTCACCCCAAGCTTGTGGGAAAATGCTTATGCCCACATGGTCAGGGGTCTCAGGCTCTGCCGGCCAAAGGCCAAGGCCAAGGCCAAGACTGAAAACTGAGTCTCAGGCTACAGCAGCTGCTGCTGNCGAGAGGCACAGCAAAAAGGGCCTGAGGAAGGTGCAGGCCCACAATGCCAAGGCCATGATAGTGCACACCAGGCTAGCACAGCCCTCGTAAGGCCCAGGGAGGTCGAGATCAAGATCCCAAAGAGCAGTGCCGCAAGCTTAATCAACTTGCCTGATCACTCACCCCAAGCTTGTGGGAAAATGCTTATGCCCACATGGTCAGGGGTCTCAGGCTCTGCTGGCCAAAGGCCAAGGCCAAGGCCAAGACTGAAAACTGAGTCTCAGGCTACAGCAGCTGCTGCTGTAGTTCCAGCTCAAGCTCAGGCTCCCAAAGGTGCACAGACAACCACAAGGCCTTCACAGTCAAGGCCCATCTGCGGATGTGAGGACGGAAGGACAGGTGTGACCCCTGGGCTGCCGTCTGCAAGGGGCTGGGGTCCTCCAGTACTAATTGTGCAAAACAACAACAATAACAACAACAAAAAAAAAACCCAAGGTAGGATCTGTCAAAAAAAAGTTGTCAC
Source organism: Sturnira hondurensis (assembly GCF_014824575.4). NCBI lineage: Eukaryota > Metazoa > Chordata > Mammalia > Chiroptera > Phyllostomidae > Sturnira > Sturnira hondurensis. Next base: position 26,046,098 of record NW_028082759.1, on the reverse strand, counting down.
AAATTTTTAAAAAGGGGGGGGTATATTACATCAGCAAAAATAAGCATATGTGGGAAAAATTTCACATCAGCACAACAGTGAGAAAGAATAGACAACACAAAGATTCCCACCCAAGAAACCTCTCCTCCCTGGAAATTAATATGGGAAAGAAAAAACTTTCTGGCCTTACTTTCTTTCTACCCTGTGGCAGAACATAATCATAGTATTTTTCCTTCCCATCACTTTCTTTGTTCACTAATTTCTCTGTTTACAAAGAAATCCTGCTATCCTGAAAGAATACTATTGATTTAGGGTCTCATTATTTATTCCTTGAGGACAATAGTGAGATGAGAACTGATGCTGGGGGCCTTTAGCGATTATAACGCAGACATTCAACAAATCCAGGGAGTAGAAACTATGAGGCGAACAACAGCAACTTCATGTGGTTCAAGCTAATATATTAGTTGAGCTGAGCTGCTGTTATTAAGAGACCTTAAATGCGGGGTCACACACTATTGTTTAACAGAACAGATGTGACCAGCTTGTGGCTGGCGGAGTGACTCAACCTCAACATGGGTCCTTCGGGCCGGCTCTGGTTTTCCCCTCGCCACCAGGTAGAGTGAAAGACCAAGGCTAGGATGTGTGCCTTTCTCTAAACACAGGGAAACAGAAGTTGAGCATGTCTTGCTTTCGCCTAGCACGGCTTTATTAAAATTCCTGATACTCTATTCATCATGGATTTTGTATTAATTGTTATTTTTGAAAATGGCACCTTAAATATTTTTTATCTTGGATACTAAGATTTTTGGCACTCGGGTAACTTTCATACCCTGAGCCGTCACCCTCACCCTGTCCCTGGTCCCTGACACCTGACCCCAGGTCCTGCCTGTTCCTCACCCCCCCTTCCCCCAACCCAGGCTCACCCAGCTCAGGGGCGTGGCCACTGTTTGCCTTGGAGCAGGAGGAGAAAGGAAGGACTCTCCAAGTGCAATCTTAGAAAACAGTGGAAAGATTTTCAAAAGACAGATAGGAAGAAATGAACCTATATGTAATTTTTATCGCATCTTTAATGTTCTTATTTATGTTGTTTACAAGTTCATAGAAAATTAACTTTAAAAATTAATCCTCTATGGGAAAAAATCAAACCATACAAAGGAATAAAAATAAAAACTAAACTAAAATTTTTTTCTCTTACCCAAGCTTTTTTCCTCAGAGGTAAACAACTAAGAGTTTTAGTGTAAAATTAATTATTTTCTTCAGTTTTGGATATTTTCATTTTTATTATTGCTTTGACTAGCATCTCCCCCCATCGTTTTTCTTCTTTTCCCTCTTTCAGGAACTCTTAACTGTGAGATTTTGGACCTTCTGATTGATTCTCTCATGTTTGCTTTTCTGCTCCCTCATTTTGCTCTTTGTTGTAAGGAAGTTCCTCACACGTATCTTCTGGCCTTTGTGTAAAATGTACTTTTACACTTTGGCAACTGCAGTTTTAATTTCTATTAACTCCCCCTTTTCTGCTCCTTTTTCATAGCAACCTGTTCTTGTTGTATGAGTCAGTAATCAGAATAAATAAAATATGTTACATCTAATGTTATGAAGATACATAAAGTCAAGGGCCAAAATGGTCTGGGAGGTAGGGCAGGACTTCTTTGGAAAAAGGACATCGGTGTGGACACCTGAGGATGCTAAGAAATCACCTGTGACAATGAGGAATGACCTGGTCGGGGCAGGGAGGGGTGAGAGTGGTCCGAGACAGGACCGCAGACTGAGGATCTGTGTGTTCCAAGGGTCTTTAGTAGCCAACATAGTTACAGTCTGACTTCAGCCCCACACGCAGCCCTGGGGAACCCGCAGGTGTGAAATACAGCACTCACACCCCTGGGGTCTAAACATTTTTAGGTGCAATTTTACATTCCTCCTTGGCCCTACAGTTACTTAGGGATTGTTTTCAAGTGTATATATGTTGGTTTTTTTGTTATTGTTGTTAATATTTAATTTTATTTACTTTTAAAAAAGATTTTATTTATTTATTTTTAAAGGGGAAGGGAGGGAGAAAGAGGAGAGAAACATCAATGTGTGGGTGTCTCTTGTGCACCCCCTACTGGAGACCTGGCCAGAAACCCAGGCTTGTGCCCTGACTGGGAATTAAACCAGCAACCCCTTGCTTTGCAGGCCTGCACTCAATTCACTGAGCCACACCAGTCAGGGCTGTTAATGGTTTATATATAACTTACATTTTTCTTGTAGCATTTAAAACGTCTATATTTTCAGCATTTTTGGATTCGAGGTCTTCGTTTTCTCCTGTGACAGAATAACATTTGCCAGTGTATCAAGGCGCCTCAGTAAACCGCTTTTATCGGGCAGCTATTTTACCAGTCCCAGCTATTATCGGGCAACCTCATTCAGATTATGCACAGATCTATATTTTTATTGTTTTGGGCCTCCTTAAACCATATAAGATTTAATATATGTTAAAGGCTCAACTACAATATTTGTCTGTTTATTTTACTTCATTTGGTGGGTTTGATTTTGTATAGCTGTATAAAATATTCTACTCGAGAACTTTCATAGCTGTTATTTCTCCTTATCAGTATTAGATAACCCCCTCGTTTAATATCTCTACAAATATATTTTTTACCTTGAAGTCTCCTTTGTCTTCATTGATTTCATAACCTTTGCCTTTCATTAATAAATCTTTTTCTGGCTTGTACTTTTACTTTATAACTTATAAATAATTTGTGCTATAAAAAGTTAAAGTCAGACTTTTTCCACATGACGTGAGAAACATTATTATTTTAAATCTAAATTAATACACTAAATTATTAAATTTGAAATTATGTATTTTATCTTTTAAAATGGTTTTAAAAACTGCCCCTTTAATTTTGTAGTTTAATTTGTAATTGTTTAGATTTATGTATATGGTTAACTGTTTTTAATCATATCACACTATCCATATTCTTTGGGTTTTAATTTTTATCATCTCTAGGTCCTCACTTTCAAAAAACCACCTGTGTCAGGTGTTTTGTGACTCTTTGCAGGTGCGCTGCCTCCCAGTACAAAGAGCAGACTAGTTACTGTCCTTTTGTCTCGAAGCTCCTTCGTCACCGCTCCACTTGCTCTCTACTGTTCTGTGGTTTATGGAAGACGCCTGAGACGGCCCCCTCGTCTCCCTAGAGGCTTTTTCTACCTTCGTGTGTAGTCACACAAAATGTCACTGAGCTGTACATTGCTGCATGTGATTTCTAGTGGGGCCCATGGCAAGATCTTTGTTTGCCCTTGTATGAAAGAGAAAACAGCGCATAAACACACTGAGAATACGGTCTTCCGTGTTAAGCGGACTGCTGAGTCACTACTTTGTGACCTCAAGGTCTCGTTTCCTTCTCTCTAACTGGGCTGGAGTCCTCAGTCACAGAAACCTTGCTAGTTTCCATGCAGAAGTGGGGGACATGGCTCCTTCTCTGTAACTGGAAGTATAGGTGTCACACCTCTTCCACACAAGCATCGCTCCCCCATAAGCATTTCATGGGGTCTGGGAGGAACCATCACGCCTGACTCTATGTTCCCACGTGGACTAGCTTCAGCTGAGACTGAGAGGTCCGCTCCCGGGACGGACAGGAGGCCACCGGGCTAGGCCTCCCCCGACAGCGAGCCATGGGCCACGCTGCCTCGAGAGCTGCTTTTCTCTCCCCTCGGGAGCCCTTCTGTCTGCGAAGATTCCTGGGTCGTGCCAGCCATAGCGTTCCTGGTGGCCTGGCCTCCCCAGACGTTCTTGACCTTGGGTGGATCCTCACTGCATTTGCTCCTCCGCACGTACTTTGTTTCTCCAACAAGCATTGGAGACAACTCGGAAAACCCTGAGAATGAGTCTTCATGGTAGATCAACGCCGCAATCCTAGAAGCCTTGACGTGGACCAAATAGGACACAGAAATGAAGTGACTGTGCGAACGCCATTCAGTCATGAGTGCCTGCTTTGGGGCCAGAATCTCAGGTTTAAAACACTAGATCTCAATTAAAAAAATACGAACAATACTGCTTCTTCTTTTACGTTGGCTCATAGTCTACCTAATCCAAATAATGCCCACACCTTACCCAGACATGACTCTGAAAACTGGAACATTGTAGCAAAACGACATCCTTTTCTGGACCAAAGGAATACAATCAACACATTCGAGGTTTAGACTTCAGAACTACATTAACCAGAAGATAACTTCAAGTTGGACGATTAAACTGCAATGACTTATTTCTAAGCGATTGCTACAAGCATTAACAATACAAGTCTTGTCACAAATGACCACTACTCTTACGAAGCGAAGGTCTTTTAACAGGCAAAGGAGCAGAGAGGCCTGTGACCAGTGCAGGTGGGCCTGTGGGCAGGTGGTCACAGCGGTACTGAGGGAAAGGTAGCTTCGTGCATTCAGTAAAGACACTGTTCCTTCAGCTCACTGTCGTTTTTACCATGATTGTCTCTTGCTGCTCAGTCTCGGTGTATCCTCAGCGGTATTTCACTGGCCCGTCATCCTCCACTCAGCTGTGTTTGAAGATTCGTCAAAGGAACCGACAACCGGGGCCTCATTCCTGTCTTGTAACAGGATATCCTTTTCATTGTTTCCTTTCTGTGCACGCAATTTCTTAGGTCAATGCAACCCAGAGAAAGTGGGTGCATCAGAGGGGCCTCGTTTTGCTAGTTGGGGGCCTTTTGCAGGAGAAGGTTGCTTTCTTTGAAAATAGAATGTCAGAAAGACGGGAGGCTTTAGGCCAGGCCACGTGCTGGGTAGGACACTGTGAGAAGTGCCTGGCAATTTCCCATTGCCCCTGGCAACCATACTCGCTGAAAAATGAACAAGCTGACCCTGGCATGATAATGGTTCCACCCTATGAATGTCAGAGCGCCGTAACGTTAAAAAATGAGCAGTATGATCACATCACTGACGGGATTTTAAAAACCATACCGTCCTGTCAAAAAGCTCATTTAATACTCATTCACAATAAAAACTCTCAGGTCGCCTCATGGATTTGATAAAAGGTATCTGCAGAGGCCCGGCAGTGAATGGCAGTCAGTGCTGAGACGCTGAGGCGGGGGCAAGCTCCTGGTCATAGGAATGGGCAGGCCAACACCAGGGCCCAGGGCAGAGCAGTGAGACGTCTTATAGAGAGGAGAGGTCACAGCAGGGCCTCGGAGGCCCGAAGCTCCACGAAATGAACACTTATGGGAAAGCCCTGGACTCAGAAGTCCCACGAGGTAGCAACGGAGACTCGCGCATAAAAAAGAGATGCTGCTTGGGAGCTGGAGGCTCAGGCGTGCGTTGCCTCGGACCTCGCCTATGTGCTCCCGCCGCCGGCACTGAGAGTCTGCAGGCTGGCGTCGCAGAGCGGGCGGCGGGATGTGTGTCTGTCTGTCTGTTTTTTTTTTTAATCTGGCAGAATTACTGCATGATTAGATAGGTCACTCCAGAAAAAATACAGAAAGCAAAAGTGAGCAAGAAGAATCAAAACGATGAAAATAAAAGTTTAAATCCGTAAGTTTGTAATCTCTTCTTATGTAATAATTTTTGGTGTGTTTTTATCTTATCACAGTGTTTAAAGCATTTCAGAGAAATGGGTGTGCTAGATTTACAGTTTTAATTGGATTTTTAAAGAATTCGATTAACTCGTTTTGTAGACAATGAGGAAATTTAATTTGTTAAATCTGTACATTTTTATTTGTTATTTAGTGGAATTCTGCATGTTCAATGTCAAACAATGTTAATGTTTAGTTGATAAAGTAAGTATACCATGCATTAAGTGAGGAGAGATCCATGCACAGAAATCCACTCAGACCCTGATACTTCCTTCCATCAAGAACAAGTACAAATGTTGGACTCAAGGAAGCTCATCCAGAATGAGCCGTAACAGTGCATCACGTCGAAAGATCTAATTTAGGACTCTCGTCGAGAGATTGTTACATAGCGTTGGGAAGTAATAAAATCACTTGTAGAAATAATATACAAAATGGTCAGCATAAAGAACTATGTGAAAAGGGGGAAATAGTGTAAATACTATTTACATTTTCATTTTATACAGGTGGTTACACTTTCACTCTTCAGTTTAAAGACTAGCAAAAAATACGCACCCTTTGTAGGAATCTTGTCAGTCAGAAAATAAACTAAAAAGATGTAATAAGACAAAATTTTCTGTTTGTGGGTTTTTAAAGCCTGTGTTCATAGCAGAGATTTTAGGTCTGAAAATAAGTGAGAGGAGCAAAATTAATTTATTAGGAATATATTTTTAACTTGGAAATACTTTTTAGGGTACAACCTCCCCCCAACCCCCCTTAAAATGTCTTATATGTTATGCGTGTCCCACACACCTAAGCACATGTAATGTATATGCATATGTGCACATATGTGTACATGCATGTGCTTACACATAATAATGGAAAGTCATATGGTAAAATATTAATAGCAATTATTTTGGATTATGGGAATGTGTGTGATTTAAATATTTTTGTATATGACTTTAAATATTTATTCAGCATGTAATTTCCTTTTATAAATTAAATATTTCCTTTTGTAATTAAAATGGAAAAACATAGTTTATTAAAACCAGTCAAAGCAAAAAGATATATTTTTGCAATTTTATTTAAGCATAGAGATCTATTAGAGTAAAGAAAAAGTTTGGGAAGTAATCTTTAAAATCTAGTAATAGATTTTGGTAAAAAATTTTAAAACTGTGCCCTGGCTGGTGTAGCTCAGTGGATTGAGCACAGGCCTGTGAACCAGACAATCACAGTTCAATTCCCAGTCAGGGAATACATTCCTGCATACATTCCTGCATACATTCCTGGGTTGCAGGCCAGTTCCCAGTAGGGGCCAGTTCCCAGCAGGGGATGCACAAGAAGCAACCATACATTGATATTTCTTTTCCTCTCTCCTTCCCTTCCCCTCTAAAGATAAATGAATAAAATATTTAAAAAAAATTTTTAAACTGTGTTCAATCATTAATATAATAATTAAAATGCTATGCATACTTTTATATGAAAAATGATAAATCATTATAATATTTCACAAGTTTAATTTTATAAAAATTCTGTTTGAATTACCTTCAATTATGTGCATTACTGAGAACGTGCATGAATATTTTACTTACAATGACTTTTAGTGTTTCTGAAGATTTATTTTAGAAATATGACTTGTATTAACCTCAAGTATTTTTCTTATTTTCTCAGAAAAAGAGTCATCTTCTTACTTACATCAGACTCTCCGGCAACTGTTCAAAATGTACTTAGATTTTGTAAGTGTACAATTCTATTACATGGTGTTCATGTATATTGCTAGTCAAGGAATATAAAGATACAACTGAACGGTCTAGAACTTGGGAGATATATTACTAATATTCAGTTATGTATTACTTGACTGTCAGGACTGCTGAGAAAAATAATCAGTATTTCACTGATGATTACCACGGTACAATTCTGACCCTCAGGCAGGAAACTGGGGACTGTTGAGTTGGGGGGGGACTTAATCTGGGGTGTGAAGGTGGGGGGGCCCAAGGCGCAGGGGCTGGCTACCTCCTTGGAATTCAACGTCCTTACCTACAAATGCAAGGGGCCATGTCGAATAGTCTGTAATGTCCCTGTCTCTTCAAACTTTCCAAGATTTTGCTATACGGCTTGACAGCTAAATGAATAAAAATGTAGAAATACATCATTTGTACAATCATGAAAGGTTTTTTATTATTACCTCTATTTTCATCAATAAGCATTAAGCATGGATATGAGCAAAAAGTTGAAAAGAGCCTTATCATATTGAATGGGCCAGTACAGTGGCATTTTTAAGATATTACATTTCTCTTTTCCTTTTCTTTCTCTCTTTTAAAAAACATCCCACCATCTTTACTTTGGACTACCTTTTGGTTAGTTTGTCTACTGAGTCCATTAGTTAGGTAGTCCATAATAAGATGTCAAGTTTTCTGTACAGTGAATATTTATATAGACTTTAAAAGTATCCTTAATAAATATATGTTGCATATATCACTGATTTCCAGAGTGACAATTCTATGAATACAGAAGTGTGTAAGTAAAACTAATTCAAAAGAATGTCAGCACCCCTATGTTCATTGCAGCATTATTTATGATCGCCAAGATATGGTAGCAGCCCAAGTGTCTACAGGAGATGAGTGGGTAGACAACTATGGGATGTTTACACAATGGAATTCTCCTTGGCCATAAAAAACAAGAAAATTTTATCCTTTGCAACAGTATGGATGGACCTGGAGAACATTATGCTAAGTGAAATAAACCAGTCAGAGAAAGACAAATAACATATGATTTCACTCATATGTGGCATCTAATGAACAAACTGAACTAACAAGCAAAACAGAGACAGACTCATAGATGGAGAACAGATGACAGCTAGTGGGGGGGGCGCGTTCAAGGGTGGAGGGATTGAACAAACACGGAAAAAGAATTCATGGATGCGGAGAACAGTGTGGTGATTGCTTGGGGGAGGGGGTATGAAGGGACTAAATGGTAATGGAAAAAATAAAGTTTAAATTAAAAGAAGTTTACAAGTTAAAATCATGCACGTATGATTGAACTATTTGTACTCTTGTTCATTATAGTAGCCATGCCAGTAGGTTATTGTAGCTCGTTTTGTGACATGACAAGGTATTTGCAGTGGGTACCTGTGTTTTATTTTCCCTTCTTTGAGCTAAACCTACATTCAAACCATCTCTTTGAAAATCTGACCAGTCTGGGAGTGAACTGCTCAATGGTCAATAAGGCTCTGCTACTGTAGTTTGGTTCATGTGTTCTAGACATCCAGGGACTTAAAATTTTTTTCTTAAATTTATCTTAACTCACCCAAAGTATTTCAGCCTTATGGATTGGCTTTATTTCCTAAAAGTTGGTTGAATCGTACGGACTTTAAGAAGGTCTAGGAGGCTGAATAAAAATCTTGAAAGTGAGGCTTTCGCTGCCCCTCCTCCGGGATAAACACCTCCCTCCTGGCACAATGAACTCACCTGTTTAAAAACTGTGCTCCCCCCACCCTGGGATGGGATGGGAGTAATAGACAGAAAAGTATATTTGAAAAATAATTAAATAAATTTTAAAAATAAAATAAAAAATAAAAACTGCCCCTGCCGGCTGAGCTGTGACTGAGCACTGTTGCTGTTTTCCTTGGCGGAAGGCTGGCTATCCGCCCTGGACGGTAAGCCCACGAGAGCAGAGACTGTCTTGGGCAGCACCAAGTGCCTGTGCCTGGCCTCATGTGTGCCACACAAGAGGGGCACGAGATTTGTTAAATTAGTGAAGGGAAATACAAAAATGTTAGATGAGCATTTTTTTAAAGAAATGGAAACATGTTTTGGTTATATAGACTGGGAAAGGCTGAAGAAAGTCATGATACTAATTTTAAAGTAAATGAAGGGTAAGAGTGTGTTAACGTTTATTCATTTAATTCTCACAAAGTCCCCTCAGTGTTCAGTTTCATTGTTCTCACTTTATGGAAGAGGCAACTGAAGCCGATGGGGGGGATACTTGGGATCCAGGTGTGTCTGACCACAGTGGTGTTGAGGACAGACTTGTATCTCCCAAAATGTATATGTTAAAGTATAACCACAATGTGTTTGGAGATAGAGATTTAGGAAATAATTAAAGTTGAGTGAGGTCATAAAGGCAGAGCCCTAGTCTGATAGGACCCATGTTCTTGTAAGAAGCTGAAGAGAGACCAGAGCTCACGCTCTCTTACTCTCTCTCTCTCTCTCATACACACGCACACAGACACACAGCCATGTGAAGACATAGCAGGAAGGTGGCCATGTACAAACCAGTAAGAGAGGCCTCAGCAGAAACCAAATTCGATCACACCTTGATCTTTGACTTTCAGCCCCCAGAACTGTGAGAAAACATATTTCTGTTATTTAGACCACCCACCTCCGATACTGTATTATGCCAGCCTAAGTAGACTAATACACACAGAGAATTCAAGAAAGAAAAAAAGAAGGAAGGAAAGGAGGAAAGGAAGGAAAAAGAGAAGAGAGAAGAAAGTGAAAAAAATCGAATTTAAGTTAATAGCAAGAAACAAGTTTTTTATACGAATATGGAGACAGAAAATTGTGGAGTCTCTCCCTTTGGACAATTTTAAGAATACGCTAAGCTATTATTTATCTTGTATGGTTTAGATTTTATTCTTCTTGGAGGCAGTGGCATGAATTAGATCACCCATTAAAATAACTGCTGGTCTTATGTTTCCAGGGACTAAAAGAACTAAAAAAGATGGTTCTAATGAGAATCAGACCTTAATCTTAAAATGAAGACACTTTGTCTTCTTCCCTTTTTCTCCCCCACTCTTGTGTCCCCATGCTCTCGTTCCTCACTTTTCCAAAACCCTGTCTTGGGGATGAGCCTTGCCTCAACCACAAAAACCCAACAAGAAGTTTTGCTGAGTGAAAAATATTTCAAGAGAATAAAAAAGTTTGTGCTGGAGTGAAGAGAGCTCAGATATTCAAATGTGAGCCACGTGGAAGGAAAATTACAACAAATCAAATCTCTCAGTCCACCTTTGACCTCTCTGAAGAGTTCTGAGTTCCCCAACGGGGACTTGGATGGCACTGTATTGTGGGGCTTCTATTGCTTTTGCACCCCAAACAACTTTTGGGGGTTATGCAGACGCAGGAGCTTTACAATGCAACAACTGTTATCTTAGTTCAAGCATCAGTGTGATAGAGAAACATCAACTTGTTGCCCCTTAAACGCCCACCAACCAGGGACCTGGCCTGAAACCCAACTATGTGCCCTGACTAGGAATCGAACCAGTGACCTTTCAGTTTGCAGGATGAGGCTCAACCCAATGAGCCACACCAAGCAGGGCTTGGGTTTTCCTATTCTTAATCAGCAGACTAACTTGAGCATAAGGGGAAAATGGATTTAACACTATGGTGTACTTGCCTCCCTGGCCGTAAGTAGAAAACGCAGATCTTAAAAGCCATACACATCTAGAAATGGTCTCTTAGGGTTTATGTGGGTTGGTTTAGACCAAAGTTTGGTGTTTAACAGCTCTTGTGGAGGGCAGAGTAAGTAGCATATTCATTTGTTCAATCATTTAAAATACTTATATCTAAAATTTCTTCTTGCTTGGGGGAGATTAATCTTTGTTCAACAAAGGCCTTAAACTGATTGGACGAAGCCCACCCACATTACGGTGGGTAATCGGCTTTATTCAAAATTCGCTGATGTAGATGTTGATTTCACTTAAAAACGCCTTCACAACACATCCAGAAAAATGTCTGACCAAGTAGCTAGGCCCCTGTGGTCCCACCAAGGGGACACAAAAAGTTAAATGTCAGATGAGGCGCTAAACTGCTCTGTTATTGGGCTGGGAAATGGCCAATAACACTCAGTGCTCTTGCATGTGAATTCAAAGACATGTTGTTCAGTTCATTTCATTGCTTGTTTTGCCTCGAACCCTCTCTTTTTCTGCTTATAAACTGCTACCTCTGAATGCCCTGCAGAGGAGGGCATTCCCAGAATCTCATCTTTTCCTTGATCCACCCACGTCAATGGAGAAGTGTTTTTCGGGCCACGCTGCTGACAGCCTCCACATCTGTTCTCCTCCCCTTTGAGTTTGAAAGCTGCTGGGCTTTCCAAACTCACCATGTCCCTAGCCTGTTTTCCCTAAGATAATCATTTGCAAACTAGACAATTCTTTTCTGAACTCATCCCTTTTCCTGTATCAATTTGTTGAACACAAGTATTAACAGTCTAAACACACTGATATGGTTTTTCCCACCCTTTCCCCCTAGAGCTTTTCACTCAGCAGGCACGTGGCCCGTCCCTCAAGTGATTGCATCAGAGAGCTTGTCCCAACCGGTCACCCCTGGGTAACACGGACTGACAACTGTTCAGCCTCTCCTATCAGCTCCTCTGCTTCTCCCCTGGGGGCTAAGTCACTGCCCTGTGTTGCAGGCGTCAGCCCTGGGCTCCAGGGTTCTGAAGCAGATTTTAGAACAGGCCCTGCTGTCAGGACACACAAAGCCCCATATCTTTTACTGCTGCCTCGCTTCACAGTTGGAAGTGGGGTGGGAGGCCCTCTCTGGCAACTCGCCTCCAAGCGGTGACCCCAGGCTTCCTCAGTCTTGAAGTGCTGCCATCTTAAACACTCAGCTCCAAGGCGGCCATGCAGTGGGAAGGCAGAGGGGGACGTGGAGGTTTTAATGGTCAGGCTGGCAAATAAATATTTACCCCAAACCAGCAGGGAATACGATACTTAAGGGTGAGCGTTAGAGACATTTCTTTAACTGTGTCCATCTGGTTTTGCTGATGAAATGGAAGAGCATATAATGTGCCTGAGTCAGAACACTGTATATTGTCAGGGTGCCATTTCTGCTCAAATTAACCTATAATTTAATAGAATTCCAATAAACTCCCCAGTGTGATTTGGAGGGGCAGCAGCCCATTCAGAGACAACGTTATATGGAGGGCTTTTCCAGGGGTGAGTCCTAATGGGGCTGAAACGTGCTGAGGAATCCTAAGCTTTCCATTCCTGTCTGGTTCAAGCCACAGTGGGGGCTTTTAAAGAGTGGTTTTGAAGGTCACTCTACCTAGAAGAATGGATCTGCCTCCTGAAAGGGCCTGTCCTTATTTCATACATAAGATGGATTCTCTGAGAAGCGTTTGCTTATTCCTGTCACTTGAGCATCTGTCCGCGAGGACCTCTGAGATAGTGACCATCAGTTTTTTCTTGGTACGCAAAGCCTCATGAATGTCCTTCTCCCAGCTAGACCGTGTGTCCCATAACCCCGTGGCCGGGTGTCCTACCGGAGACCCGGTGTTGGGAGAGGGATGACTCCCACAGCCCCACGGTCGGCGTGCGTTTGCAGCCTCTGCGTGCTCACGCATGGATATTTTTATAGGACTTGAACACAAAAACATTTTATGATAGTCTATTCTTTTGACTCATCTGTTGATCACAAGATTTTTATTCCAGCTGCTTTTTTGGTTTTGTCATGAATTTGATCCCATCTGTTTTTTATCTTTTCAGAAATTCCACTGATGGCTCACTTCTCTTTTCTAGAACTAGTATTAATTTACTCTTCATTTTCTCTTTTCGTTTGCTATCAAGAGAGAAGTTAGGTGAGTATATGGGCTGAGTCCCTCATCTTGGACTCTTTTATTTTCATTTTTTACATTTTTGGATATCACGTGCAGACAGGTTCATCAGACATCCCAGTTCAAGGCCAACTATCACCATTTTCTGTGCAAATGGAAATGTCACTGTTTTCCATGCAAGGCCCTTCATTTTGGGAGGGGGGATTATTTATATTGTATATTATTTTCCCTTTCATGCAAATGCTCACTCCCATTCCATACCTCCCTCACTGCTGCCGTCCATCAGTTTGCTTTTTTTTTTTTTTTAGTTTTCATGATTCATTAATGTCTCCCTCGCATTTCTGACTCTCACTGGGGTGGGTCCTTGGGAAGAGGCCATGATATTCTGTCACTTTGTCAGCAATGGAAGGCGGGAAGGACACCCGTGTCACTGCAAATAGCTGTACGAGAGCGCAGCATAACGGTTCTGACCTGAGATCGCAGGGTTGTTGCTTCCCCAGAGATGCAGTTGGTTCAAAAGTGTGTCTCCAGACGGAGTCAGAAGAAGGATCTAGGAGCGAATTGTGATAACGTGAATCTGGCTTATAAAAGAAAAGGTTTACAGAAACGACAACTTGATGATGACAGGAAAAAGACTCTGTCCCAGCCTCACCGTTGGGGTGCGCGTAGAACAGAAGCTGTTGGGCGATCTTGTTGACTTCCCTGCGTTCAGCTTTGTGTTTTTACAAACTGGGAAAAGTAGACCCGGTTTGATGCAAATTTAAACCTCACACGTGGCACCGGCACTTTGTGCTCTATGAGCTCAGAAACATCCACAGACCCTCCCGAGAAGGATGTTTACCGCCCTCTGTGTGTAATGAGCCCAACAGGCTAACCACAGAGGCCTTCACGTGAGGTTCGGCCGCAGGAAAGCCTCGCGTGGCAACATGCAGCTGAACAGGACTCGAGGGACCTAAGTTAATGAACCTCCACGTGACTAATGTGCTAATCCAAAATAAACCGAATGCTGTGGGTGCCCGGTCAATACTACATGTCTGGAGCCCTGAAGTGACTTCTTTGATTCAAAGAGAATTATCCCTTAAAATCGGTTCACAAGCTTTGGTTAGAAATGAGCAGCTAAAACTAAAAAGCCTTTTAACAAGCCTGATTAGGTTTTATAAAATTCCTACTTGAAGAAACAACTGTGTATTTTTCTACCTTGTACACGATCTTCATGCGGGCAGAAATTCTAGAAACGTTGCTTTTTGTCTGGATTGGGTTGAGGAATAAACTCATTCCAATTTTGAATTATGAATGCACAGTTTTTATAAGTATATACTATTTGATATTCTTGGGTCTCAGACAGGAAAAGAAGTCTATCCCCCAAACTGTAAGGTGATTTTCTTCTCAGTTAATGGGATTAATTTCCTAATTGTTTTGTGGCACAATCACAAAAACAAAACCAAGAACAACAAAAAAGAACGCCCCTCAGTGCATCTCATCAGCAGAAGTGTTGGTTTGAGTCCCCGCACTCAGTTCACCTTCAGGTTTCTTACGGTCTGTGGGATCTGCCGGCTCGATCCATACGCTCTCTGCTCTTTTCCACTTGCCACCATCCTTCTTTTTCCCTCCTTTTAAGACAAACATGACACAAACTCTGTGTTCACAGACATTTGAATGCCACCAGAGACACTAAAACAAGGAGTATGAATTCAGACTCGTGTTTCTTTCTTCCCTTGCCTTTTTCTTTTTTTAGGTTTTTCTCTCTTCTCTTCTCCTTGCTCTTCCCTCCCTCCCTCCTTCCTTTCCTTATTTCCTTCCTTATCCACCTCTTCTCCCCCTTCTTTGAACCCTCTCCTATTTCTGTTCCTTTCTGTCTGTCCTGTTCCTTCAATGAAGAAGTCAGCGGCAAAGCTGTGCCCACGGGGCTGCCAGCCCAGTGTCAGCGTGCACGTGGCCCTCACAGCGTGGCTAGGGCAGGGGCTGACGCTTGTGGTCTAGCTCTGCTGCGGGGCCCGGTTACTGGGGGCTCCGGGGGCAAGGGACACTCTGGGGGTGGGGCCACACCAGCAGTTCACTGACCAGCCTGAGCCTGGTGGTGACCTCACAGTCCCAGAGGGGAGTGGGGAGGAGCTGTGCTGTCAGCAACAGGAAGTTGGTGAAAAATGAAAGAAGCCCTTTGGGGAGTGAAACGAAGAGCAGATGGCTTTAATTGTTAGCCTTGCTATGACAACTGACAAGAGAAATTCTGCTCTCTTGACATTTAAAAGATACCAGCAATACCAGTGACCACATTCCTTAGCTTCTTGAAGGGTTTCATGTTAAGGAATTCAAACTCCACTCTATTTTCATTCCCAAACAGTCCACAAGAGCTGCAGGTGATGTGATTCTGGAGGCCCAGCCCGCTGCCAGTTCGACAAGTGCCCGAAATGCGCACAGGTGAGGGCATTTGAGTCACAGGTGACAGCAGGTGTCCACGCAGGGACGTTCGAGGGATGCACTCCTGCTGTGAGAAAACCAGGCCTGCACCTCGGCGGGAGGGGAGAGGAGCCCCACCTCCAGAAGCTTGCCAGGGCTTTCCGTTCCCGTGGCTGTTTGAGAAATCCAGTTTAAATTTTCAGTATGTTGCGGAAGGGTCCTCCCTCCAAAACAGAAGGAAAAAATTTCCATGGAACTGCTGGAGAAATGAGGTGAACTGGAAATGAATGCCCACACAGATACGCACTGTCTTCTTTGCACAGTGCATTGGAGGGACCAGAAGCAAATGGATACACTCAGCACTGAGAGATTGACACTCTGTGTTACATCCATCTGTAATGATCGGAGTGACTGGTCCTGATGCCGTCTCGGGATTAATGAATCCCCTTCTTCCCTAGCGATGCAAAATGAGAACACTTCACTGTTGCCGAAACCTTATTTTAAGGTTATTAAAGGAAGACTTAAATGTAAAACGGAAGTATTCAGTTTTAGCCAGGTGCTATGGTGGAACCCCCATGGCAACCACAACCACGCTGCTTTCTAGTTTTTCACGGGTTTCCGGTGTGAACGCTCCCCGCAGCGCCAGCCCCCTGGGGTGGGGTAACATGGCGGCATCTGGTCTACACCAGCTCCCGGAGGGCCCGGCACGACGGAGCTCCAGGCGCTCAACCGATAACTAACCGCCTTAGAAACGATGCCTTGTTCTCTTCCCTATCTCAACTGGCCGTCCTCTCGCTTGGGTTTCCTGACCGCGCATCCTACCTGGACTCGACTCTTTGCGTTAAGCCCGACCCTGGAAGAAGGTAAAATGTAATGCCTTCCCTGCCATGCGTACCTATTCTGTGCAGCGCTTCTTCACGGCATTCCCACGTTCCCCGTGACGTCATGCCCGCCACACACTGTTGGAATCATTTGCTTGTTGATTCCCTGCACTTTCTGAACATACTGGCTGTGAGTTCACTCTCCACACTCGCACCCACGCTGTGGCTGGCCCGCAGACAGCTCATTCCTGCTGTTGAGTGAGTGGGAAGTTCTGCTCGGCTGTCCTTCTGACCTTGGCATTCGGTCTTCTTAGCACTTGGCCTTCTTGATCTCAGTCACCAACCTTGGCAGTTCTTCTCTCAGATCTCCTGCCCAACTTCCCTCTTCCTTTGCTCTCACCTGGGCTCAGGTCCTCATCACTCCCTGCATAAATGATTGCCGTAGTTTCTTACCTGCTCTCCTAGATCCAGAGACCAGGTGTCTCTATTTCACACCCCATGCCAACCCTAAATACAACAATCTGTCTGAAAAGGCCAGTTTCATTTTGTTTCTCGCTCCGTAAATACCTAGTAGTCCCACCTGTCTTTTAGCTTGGTCTAGCATTTTGCTAAGGTTGTCAGCCGTTGTACGTTCTTTCTCTACAGAGAAAAGTTACATGCTGGAGATGTACAGGATCCTAGTGGGTATGAGCAAAAGCTCTGGAGGCAGACAGCCTGTTGAAATCCTAGAACTAATCCTGTTCTGGACGGAATGGTGGGCTCCCATCGAGGCAACCTGTGAATGCTGTCTTGGGTGGTGAAAGCTTTTGCAGAGATGAATTAAAGTAAGGAAGCTATTGGGTTATCTGAATGCATCCTAAGCGCCACCACAAATGTCCTTACAAGCGAGATGCAGCGCGAAATTGGATCCACACTGAGAGGAGATGCGTTTGTGAAGATGGACCATGTGAGATCTGAAGATGGTGCTTTGAAGGCTGGAGTGACATGTGCACAGGCCAGGGAGTGTTAGCAGTGACTAGAAGTTAGAGGGGTCAGGGAGGGGGTTCTTTCCCAGAACCTCTGGAGGGGTCGCTGTCCAGCTGATACCTTGATTTCAGCCCAGTGATACTTATTTCAGACTTCTGAGAAAGCAAATTTCTCTTGTTTCAAACCACTGAGTTTGAGAGAGTTTCTGTAACTACAGGGAACTAGTGCATGTGATATTGGGGAAATTCTTTAAACCCTCTAGGCCTCAGTGTTCTCATCTCTAAAATAGGTCTTTACCTTTCAAGGTTATCTGAAGACGGAATGACTTAATGCTGTCAAAGTCCTTGTCAGTGTGTCCGGCACATTCTAACACCCAGTAAATTTAACTTATATTTTTAGAATAGTTTTACTGTTTGTCTATTCACTTTATTCTCAGTTTTGAAGAATATCAAAGACTTCTATGTATACTTTGATACTGCATAACATTTCTTAGTATCATATATATTATGATTGCACTTCAAAAACAAATATTTATTGAACATCTATTTGTAAAACTAACTTCTAAGGATACAATGTGGAGTAAAATATGGTAACTAAAATCAATGACTCTGTGATACTAAAAGTGTGTTAACTGATTCAGGGTGAAAGAATTTTCCCCCCAGATTTCAGAACTTAAATACTGAACTGACATATGTATGTTTGGTTCATACATATGTACCAAACATATGTATGGGTAGATGTATGTTTGTGTGTGTGAGTGTGTATATATTTTCTTTGAGCATCAATGAATTGACCAAATTTGTACATTTAAAACATTTTCTTCCTTGCCCAAAACAAAACAAATATGCTACTGTATTTTGCTGTGTATAATGCCCACTTTTTTGCCCAAATTTTTGAGGGAAAAATAAGGATGCACATTATACATGGGTAGTACTAATTCCCTAATGACATAAATGTTTTTTAAATTCTTTTATTTATACTTATGTGTTAAAAGTGTTAACTCTAGAAAGGAAAAACGATACCCATATGCAAAATAATACCCTGGAACATGATAATCAGCTTTGTTTCTAAATATAAATAATAACTTGAGTTAAAAAATTAAAACTAAGGATTTTTTCCTGAAAGTTTGGGCAAAAATGTGGGCACCATGCAAGGCAAAATACAGTATTCAGTTTTCTTGTATTTGTAGCTACTCCACAGTAAAGAGGCAGAAGAAGGATGAAGTGCCCCCTTTCAATGACGCTACAGTTTCCTGGTTAGCTGCTTGTGCCCCTGGGTGAAGGTGAGCTTCAAGGCTGAATTCACGCTGCTCCACGCCCAGCACACGGTGCACACCCAACGTTCAGTATCTCCTCTACAAACCTCGCTCTGAAGTGCCTCGGGGTGCGTGTGTTACAACTTCCAAGACTCTAGCCAAAGCATACCAATGACAGAGGCAGTTGTTCAAGTGCATTTTAATAAAATCTGTGCTCTCCTATCTATTGCTTGGTGAGCCTTGGATACTATATTCAAACTTTAAAAGCAATAACTTTGAGGAAAGAGAAGCTGAAGATCCTCGCTCTGACAGAGAAACACTATGCTCTGGCAATCTTGAAGTTTAAACTTGGTGGCTATCAGGAAAGCAAATATTTCATGCAAGGGTAGGCCCTCTAATTGCGTTTGTGTTGAATGACCGCCAGAGCTGTGTGCAGAGAGTCCTACAGGCCTATTTCTGATCTCACACTCCCATCTGAGGCCATTTCAAAAGTGCCTGTGGGTAGAGGCACTTTCCAGAGAAAGAAAGTCAAAAGCACAGGAAGAAAGGCAAGGGGGTGAAGGGATTGGAGGCAAGGAGAGGAACAAGTGAAACCCTCTTGGGAAGGGAAGCTGGGTTTCATTTCGGTTGCTTAGCTTGGACAGGAGCCTGCAGAAGATTAAGTAACCAAAGGAACATAAGAGAACACGCTGCTGCCCTGGCTTCTCGTTTTCTCTGAATGTTCGTAGACTTGCATTAGTAAAACCCCAAATGAAAACCCTTGTGAAACTGTATTGTTTAATACTATAATTATTTATGATGTTTGCAGAGAAACTAATTAAGGGGCCATATAAAATGAAGTGGTAAATTGCTTTCAATCTGTTAGTAAAGATTCACTTAAATTAGTTGTCCACTAGTAAATGTTTTCCTTTACTTTTTGCCAGTATGTCAGACAAGGATTTGTAAAAATAAATTTTTATTATAAATGCAAGAATGTTGTCCATATATCTTTAAAGCTTCCATTACTATAAGATAATACAAATATAAAGTAAATACTAAGAAAGTATTTTACCGGTGGGAGGTTATAAATTAGGTCTCAAGTCTTGCTTGATAATTGGATTATATGAATTTGGGTATGATTATTTATTAAGCTTCATATTCCTGATTGTCAAACTAAGAGTAAAAATTGTACTAATTTCATAAGGTTTTTGTGAGCTGTGGGGGTGACTTTCCTTGCAAGTCCCCCCGTATGCCATGGATGACAGTAAACATGACTGAGACATGATCTGCTTGGGGAGGAGAGGTGGCCAGTTTCCCAGAGGAAAAAGGCCTTGAGCCCCTTCCTCCAAAGGCTTTTACTGGGTTGTCACACACAGGAATACAGGGCGGCAAGGATCACACAGTAGATAACATTTCAAAGAAAGCTGAGGGCTTCAGAGTCTGAGTCAGTGTCTGTCAGGAAAGGGGGTTGCAGAAACTTTGGGAGACATACTCATTTCCTCTCGGACCCTTATCATATAAATGAAAACACTCTTAGCAGAGCAGATTTCATGGGTTTATCAGGAAGTCTTTGTGATGCCAGATTTTTCCCCAGGACACACTCTAGCAAGGCAAGGAGCTGCATCTCTCCCCAACAAGTATTCAGGCTTAAGGGGATTAGAGCCAGGAAGCACTTCTCCCAGAACACATGGGGACTCCGGCTGTGTCAAAGCCAGAGGGCGAAAGTCCATTGCTCTTTGTTGCAGCCCCCCCTCCCCCCAGTCCTTCCATGAAGGCCTCCCAAGTGATCATGTCTGCCTAGGTTGCTCCTCCTCTGAGGGGTCTTACCAGTCATGTACTAACCGACCATGCTTTGGGGGCAGAGGAGGAAACAGAGGCAGCATTTGCTACCAGAGACAAGCTTTGTCTCCTGCGGCTCGAATTCCAAAGGTCATCCCTCGCCCTTAGCCACAAGGAGCAGAGTTACAATTCCTAAAACCAGGCAGAGCGGTCTACAACAGTGAGCACCATATACACGTGACTTAGAGTTTAGAAACACAGTAAGTGCTCAACAGATAATTTGAGTCATTCATATCTTTGAGCAGTTTCAGCCTCCTAACTAGAGGAAAAAACAACAGTAAAGACAAACAGCAAATATTATAGATTTAGTTATCCACATGGATTGTTTGTGTATCTGATGAGTAAGTGGGAGGCTTTTCAGCTGGTCATTCCATTGATCAGTTCGCAGGCTAAGTGTTGTTCTAGGTGCTTGAGTTTCCACAGAAGAAAAGTGGACACATCCCCCCTTCCACAGAGCTGACACGTCAGTGCTGGAGTACGTACGGGCGACAGCTTGGCCAAGGAGGTGAACGGCGCTGTGTGTCCGACGGTATCATAAGCGCAAAGAAGAGAAAAGCAGAACAGGCGGGCAGTTGGGAGAAGTGTGTCATACGGTGGGACAGCCAGATTTCGGAGGGGAAAGTGTGTGTTAAATTTGATTTGCAAGTAAAAAAATTACGCTTTTAGTATAAACATGGCGTGTTATACTAAAACCTTTTTCTCCTCTATGTGAGATTCGAATTTAAATGGCATCCTGTGTCATCTGTCCACCCAGAAAAGGGGGCGGGCTATGAAGAGGAGACTTTATTTTTACTTTTTACAGCTTTCTTTAAGTACACGTGACAAATGCGATTGTAACGTATTTAGAGCACACAGTGTGGTGATTCGATATGTGTGTGCCTTGTGCAACGATTCCCACTACCCTAATGCACTCCATCCCCTCACACAGTAATTGTCTTTTTTCTGTGTGTAACAACATAACATTACTTGCCAGGCAACTTCCCAGTACGCAACAGAGTATATAGTCCCTGTGCTTTACCTTAGATCCTCAGAACTGACTCATCTTATCGGTGAATGCGTAGGTATTTTAGTGCAGCTCTGCCTTCTACCCTTTTTGGTGTTGGGGTCGAAAGGTGCACTTCGGCCCTTACGATTTACCCTTGCTCATATGTAAGGAAATCAATCCTGTGCTGTGATCATACAAATCCAGGCCTGTCTGCCCCAGCAGCAGAGCTGAAGCATAAAAGAAACCTTCTACGTTAGGCAATAAACACAGGGGCCATGCCTGCCTATGCTGAAAAAGTCAGCATGCTACGGAAGGAAACATCTATTAAATGCTTTTTCAAAGTTTAGTACAGGAGATTTCTGCAAAGACCTCATTGCAGGGTGTAGCATCGTTTTATAGAGTGGTCATATTAAAAGTCACTGCTGGTCACTTGTGTCAGCAGTACAGTCTTTTCTGTGTTTGAGTCAGGCGTCTCTCTGGCTTACGTACTGAACTAACTCACAGCACAAGGTGCACCGCATCAGCCCAGGACTAAGCCCACAGGCTCTGAAAGCCAGAGAAGCTGGGACAGGCCTCACCCATGAGTGCCTGGAAGAGGACCGGACTGGTGTGATCCCTGTCGGCAAGTTGTTCCGAGTGTGGAGAAAAGGGCAGCTGAGGAGGTCCGAGGCCAGGGGCTGGCATCCAATTGGCACGTAGGTAGTTTGCGTGTTAGAGGGCTGTGTCTTTTCTCTCCTGTCTTGTATTTCTGAGAGAAATACTTCTTTGACTGGAGGGAATGCAGGCTTTTTGACTCACTAGACCTCTTCCAGGTCTGGAAAGGAGAGACAGAGGAGGAGAAAGGAGACAGGTGGGAGGATGAGAGGAGGGGAGGGAGGGAAAGAAGGAATGAAAGAAGAGAAAAAAAGTAGAAGGAAAGAAAGAAGACATATAGGGGAGTAATAATAAATGGCATTTTCTGCTATATCAAGATATTGAAAACGAGACCATTAATAATGCACATTAAATTGGAATTTTCTCTCACATTAGGGCACAGGAGGACAATGGAGAGCAAAACAAGAAATTGAAAGTGGTGTCTGGAGACAGGTGAGGGCGAGCTTCAAGTCATGCTTTATTTTACTTCATACAAGTTCTGTCCAGAAAAAGTTTAGCCATTGTTAATATTGCAAGAACAATTTGTGTGACATCAATGTAACTTGGCAGCCAAGGAGAGTACACTGGAATGCGTATGTGTGAACAATGATGACTTCACTGTACTAGTCCATGGGGGTGGTAGATGCCGTTGAGTGAGCACCTGTACTGTGTGGTTGTTGCATTCAAAATGACTGGGTGAGTAGAACAATGAATCTGCACCCAGTTTTGCATTAACACTCCATAGAAACTGAGGTTGAACACTCCCCCACAGAAACTATTTGGGTGATTCAGAAGCCTGCAGCTATGGGCAACTCGTGATTGGCAGCTTCATCATGACAACGCGTCTGCTCACCTTTGGTGCATCATTGGTGCGGGCTTTTTGCCAAAACCTTAAATCACCTGGGTGACTCAGCCCCTCTACAATCTTGGCCCCCTGCGACTTCTGGCTTTTCCCAAAACCGAAATCACCTTTGAAAGGGAAGAGATTTCAGGCCGTCAATGACATTCAGGAAAATGTGATGGGGCAGCTGGTGGTGACTGGGAGAACTGTGTGAGGTCCCAAAGTGCCTACTTTGAAGGGGACTGAGGCGTCATCGTCCTATGTACAAAGTTTCTTGTATCTTACATCTTCTTCAGTAAATGCCTCTGGTTTTCATAGTACGTGGCTGGGCACCTGCTGGACAGACCTTGTATGTATCATTCAAGCATTTTGCCGTGCAGCAGCTTTCAGAAACTGCCTTTCTGTGCTACAGT
Organism: Sturnira hondurensis; assembly: GCF_014824575.4. Lineage (NCBI taxonomy): Eukaryota > Metazoa > Chordata > Mammalia > Chiroptera > Phyllostomidae > Sturnira > Sturnira hondurensis. Next base: position 26,022,902 of record NW_028082759.1, on the reverse strand, counting down.
CCTTTTTGTTTTACTTTATGTTTGAATGGAAGGGAATTCCGGTGGATTTCCTTTTGAAAGGGATTCTTTGCCAGTGTTTCCTATCTATCCCACTCCCACTCACGAATTTAGATGCTTTTTAAAACATAATGATAATGTTTCCTGCCTCCTGCAATAGTGTTCTAATCATTTCCAATTTCACCATCGTCATTGTTCATTATCGCCACCATCCCCATCGGCACCACCCAGTGTTACTCTCCAGACCCCCTGGGTGCCTGACGGTGACAGGAGGGAACTCTGGGCTGAGTAGAAGACCCCTCGCCACCAGTTCCTCTCCCAACGCGAACCTGTTATGTGAGGACCCTGGACTGGTCAGTTATTAGTGTCACCGTAGAGAAGTGGTCTTTTTCTGCCAGGCTGGAACCCAGGTTGACCCCTGAACTCTTCTCAACATCACAGCGCAGTGACGGGGAGCCTGTGAGCCCTGGGCCTCTGCCTCGTTCGTTCGCTCCCACCAATTTATCTTTGTGGTTCTGGGGAACACTGCCAAGGCCCCCTCGATGGGGGAAAGCGCTGTAAATCCCTAATTCCCAAACTAATCTTGCAGCAGGGGACAAGTTCTGGGCAGCCTTCCCGTTCTGCTCACACTGCGCTCATTTTTTTCCCCTGAAGTGTGTTCTATATCCTGCAGGTTCTCTTATCCAAAAGTTAATTATCAAATTGACTGCGTACTTTGAAAAACCCAGAACACCTGAGCCTGGCACAGCACACATTATTTTTATTGTATCAGTGGAGAAATCACCCTGGGCTTTCATTTAACCAGAATAGTCTGAGTTTCCCTTAAGCTCAAGACCAATTTGGAAGAGGTGGGTTTGGAGGGTGCGAAGACAAAGGAGTCCCCGCAGGTCACGCCGAACACACGGTGCACGTGTGGCAGCCCAGAGCTATTCAGAAATAGGTGACCCAGGATTCTCCTTTTATGTTTTTTAGAACTTTTTCTGTGTGTAGCTGTTTTACTTTCGAGCCATTGGTACTTTGTTACAGTTTCTATTGAAGGGTGCAGGAGGATAAGACTAAATCCTAGCATGCCACCCTACGATTCACCAGCCAGTATTTGTAGAAATAAAGTACAAATTTCCACATAATTTGAACAAGACATATAAGTAAAAATAATACTATTCGTAGAGTTTAAAAGGCTGTGAAATTTTGATTGGGCTTTTTAAAATTGCAGTCTTTTCACGGGGTTTACATTTATTTCAACATTTCTATGCAGAAATTGTTTGCTTTCTTCACTCTGAATATACCTCATTTAAAAAATATTTACCTATACTACATGGTACTACACAATACTATACTTTATAATACTATACTATATGGTCCTTCTGTATTGTTATTAATATATAAAGTATTGATCGAGTTTATCGCTATTGTGTTGTTCCCATTGCCATTTGTCACCCTTGTACACTCTTCCAACTCCACCACAACAGGAATTTTAAGATTTTCCTGTTACTGCTACTAATGAGGGCTATATTTTAGAAATTTTATTTTACATGGTATATTTGGGAGATAACATTAGACAATCTAATTTGGAGAGGACATGGCACTCTGATAATTAAACTTTAAATAATGGATTAGAAGAAGACTATGTAAAGTCGTTTTCTTAGAAAAAGAAGAACAGGAAGAATGGTCTCTGAGATGGAGTGGCGGGCAGTAGGCTGGCTTGTCTGGAAAGGGGGTGTCGATCCCAAAGGGTGTGGTCGGCCACTGGAGGCGTGAGAAAGCCGTGGAGCCGTGGACGCGGAGATGGTCCTGTCCTTCTGCAAATAGCGACTGCTGGGACCCCGGTTTGGAGGGGCTGTTCTAGCGTCAGTTATATGAAGACACTCCTTGCAGGATGCAATCCAGGGAATCCACCCCCTCCCGGTCCGTCTGGTTCTGATGGTTCTGATGCTTCTGGCCACCTTACGGTCAGGTAACTTTGGGAAAGTGACGAGAGAGCCTGGTCGCTGGAGGGTGACATTTCTCATCAGAGGGGAACCAGTCGTACTTCTGAAAATGCCCAGCGAGGACCGAGCGCTGGGCAGTGACAGCTGAAGCCCAGCCTGTGGCTGTCAAGATGCAAATGATGACTCAGAGCAACACACGGGGACTGAGAGTTTGCACCACGCTGGACAGAAGGTTGGGAACTAGTGAGAAAACGCCCTCATTCTGAGCTCGTACCTGCCTACAGACCTTCTGCTTTCAGGACAGTAACAATTCCACGGGGAGACATCCCCGCAGACGGTGCTTTCTCTCTGCACTCTTCTCTCAGCTGCTCTTTCCTTCCTCCCGCCTGCCGTCTCTTGTACCCACACGGCTTCTATGAGTTACTGCAATGGACCCGTTCCCTGCCTACCGACCAGAATTTAAGAGAATGTGCAGTCTGCTTGCAACATATAGTGCCAGGCAGTCATCCACAAAGAAGCATGTGAGCTAAGGGGAAGATTCCACTTACGAAAATAACAATACTGCCGTTCAGATTCGCACATGTACACTAGTGCCCCTTAATCTGAAGTTTCACTCTGTGGTTTGAGTCTCACAGGCAGCTTCGGCTCAAAAAGGTGACTTCAGAAGTGAACGGTCCTTACGTTTCGAGTCCCATGCGTTTCTGGGCACCTTCCCTCCTCTCCTTACGGCATCACTGCATTGGCTCACAGCCTCATGGAACAGTGAGATGGCGAGGTATTTTGTGGGTGAGCACATTCACATAACTGTTATTACAGCGTATTGTTATAGTGTGCTATTTTATTATTAGTTACTGATTTCTTATTGCACCTAATTTGTAGATGAAGCTGAAGTACGGGTATGTTCATGTGGGAAAGAGCGCAGCACAGATGAGGTTTGGTTCTCTCCGGGGTGCCAGGCAGCCACTGGGGGGCTTTAAACAAATCCCTGCAGATCACGGGACGACTGCATGTAAATTTATTTCTACACGGTGAATGGCAATCTGGGAATCGTACTTATAGCACGTAGAACACAAGGGGCTTAATATCAATACTACATGGATAGCTTTAAGAAATTATTAAGAACAGAAGTTAACAACTAGATAGAATAAAATATCGTACAGCTTGAACAGGCATTTTCCCAAACAAGTAAATACAAAATAGTCATTAATATTTTGGAAATGTTCCAATTTGACTAAATAGCAGAGATGCAATTAAATGAAACAACAGAATATCATTTTTTACCCACCAGACTGGAAAAATTGTAAATAAATTGTCATGTTATGATCCAAATACCAAAATAAATAATGTAGCTCTACTTCATAGATATACAAAAATATTGAATGGCAGGGGCGACAAAACAGTCTGTACAATAGATGCTTTATCATCAAATGTCTGCCAGGATTTGTATGTCTGTCCACGCACTTTCACTACAGTATATTCCTGCAGCAGAAATATACAGAAGTCAAGGCAGATTTTTGCTTCAGATTTAGTCGTGTTTATTTCTGGGTGATAGGGTTTTTAGGTATTCTTACTGTCTTTTAACTTGCTTATGTTGTCTAAATATTTTCTAAAGTATGATTTTTGAAATATAAATTAAAAATAAACATACAAACAAAGAGACATGGGTGGGTGGGGGACATGTGCTTATTTGGGGGAAATTGAGTTTGTTTGAAGTTCCTCACTTGTTTCTAAGAAACTCCAACAGATTAATCTCTGGATGTCATTTGTGTGAAAAAGTATGCTCCTTCTCCCCAGAGAATGGTTTTATACTTGATATTTTTATGACCAATGAGTGTTTTCTTTTGTGATGCCCTTTCTCTCGGAGGAATTTTCAAATTGCCCTCCTTAGGGAAGGGTCCTTCGTGAGTCTGAGTCAGCAGAAATCATCTTAACATGCTCATAAAAGTTTAACTTCTATTTTAAATAAACAAAACATTATATATGTTGAGATTAGATACAGTTTTACTAAAAAGCTCTGAGAATACGACATTTTTCTGGTAATTTGTGGACCATAAAGATCAACGTGAGGGCGAACCAGTCCTACTGAATTCTGGCAGAAGGAGTCACCTGCCTGCAGACACCTGCCCCAGCCCACCGCCCTTGGACTACACCCCTTCCCCAGCAGGAGTCGGTGTTTACCTGCATCAGGTCGACCTCGCAATGAGAGTGAGCTATGCCCTTCCCTTTCTGCGTAGTCTAACTCTCCCCAAACCTAAGCCATTCCATAAACTCTCTGCTGAGCTTCCTGGCTGTGTTATTCCCTGCCCACGAGCTCTGAGGACTCCATGGGGCCTGCGACATTTTCTCCGGCCGGCCCTCGAAGCAAGCAGGGGCGAGCCTTTGGCATCCTCTGGGGGCAACAGGCTAGAAAGAACCCATGGCAGAGTTCTCCTGGGAGGTTCATGGGCCAGCAGCTGCAGCATAGTGACCCCCCACTCGTGATGGTGACATGCACTTTCTGTCAGCGGCACCCCCGCAGGTGTGGTGGGTGGCTGCTCTCCCAGATGGTCTGCATTCTGTAGTGACATCATGACTCCGTGATGCCTCTGTCCTGCCAGTTGGGACACTGGGCCTTTGGATAAATACCATCCCCGGAACATGGAGCAGACTAAACCACATTTACTGCGCAAATGTTTTTCTTCTCTGTAACCAGGCAAGAACAAAAGAGGCTTGCCCACACTTTTTCCGGTCACGCTCACTTAGACATCATTACTGTCAGAGGAAGCTGTTCTTCATATCGTGTAATTTCAGATACTGCTCTCACCTGTGCAAGGTGCCGGGGGAGGTGGGAAGAGAAGGAGCAGGGCCGGAAACAGAACAACAAAGAGGAACACTTGGTAAAAGGACCGGTGCTAAAACTGCGTGTTTTCAACGCCACAGAGCTTCACACACGGAGTGTCATACGTGCTCCTTTTGTTCTGCTCTTGAATGAGCCCCGGTGGTGTGCCGTCCTCAGTGCCCTTCAAGGGCTCCAGGGCAGGACATCCATGGGTGAGACACCGCCTTGGACTTCTGGGACCATGCTCCTGGTCTTCCTCAGAGTTTGTCCATGATGCCTCACCAGCCCCAGAGGTGTCTCCGATATTGGTCGGAAACCTCTCATTGTTATCAGAACTGAACAGTTGCCACGTAACTGTGGTTTATACAACTCATCGGGTTATATATTATGCTCACGTTCCGATTTACAGGATGCATTATACAGATTAGATGACTCAGTTCTCAAACTCCTTTGCTCATTCAACAAATACCTACCTAGTGTTAGGTGCTATGTGGGAACAGTACCTACTAAGGATGATCTTAGTAGGGTTATTCCTTGTTCTCCCTTTGACGCCTATAAAATCTCTCTTTCTTCAAATTCCTGTGCATTCTGACTAGATTATGCCTGTTTTATATTATTTCAGGTCTTTATATAGAACATGTAACTTGTTGGCCTCAAACCTAGTTTTTAATATCCTCACAATGCTTAACGTCTTATTAGACACAAAGGAAATTTTTGACAACATATTAAAGAGAGAAAAGTTCTCAATTAAGTACTTTCCTTGCAAATAAGTTGGTGCAAAAAGTTTAAACAAGAAAATTTAAAAAATGCTAGATTACATATGTTTAGTGTTGAGCCAAAAGCTATTTTACCAATATTTTGGTGTGGGTTTAAAATCCAGTCCACGGAAAGACCGCGGCAGAGAAAGCCGGTTAGAAATCGCTCAGCTGCCTTTCGTCCCCTCTGCCTCATTAACAGAAACTGGTCTTCCCTTGGGGAGTTTTGCCGCCCATTCTGAGATAGCATCTATATGTTTACAGTGCCAGATGTTTGGATTAACAAGTGAGAGACTGCACAGGTCTCTCGCTTGAACAACTGGGTAATGGGCAGGTTCGGCTCACAGGCCAGGCCTGTCCTTTATTTAGATGGGGTTCCAGGTGAGAACCGACCTGAAAACACCTTGGCATTGGCAGGGAGTGCAGGGACTTCCCCTGTAAATGCCCTCAGAACAGCCCCTCCTGCACTCTTGGGGAAGAGGAAAGATGGGCTCTTTTTAGTTAGAAAAAATAACTCATAAGTATATAATCTAGTTTCTTCATATATAGCCTGTCAGGCAATAAAAGAAAACTAAATTTCACTTGAGTCTCTGTAATAAAACTTGTTAGCCATATAATCTGTTTCTAAACATTCTGTTCTTTGGGAAATACGCTTTAAAATTTCTGTGTGATGAGTTTCACTGTGATAGTACCCTTGCCAAATTTCCGAAAAGCAGCATATACATAAAACCCATTATTGCTGCCAAATTCCCTCTGCAAGCAAAATGTCTGCTGCATTATATTGGGGTGGCCAGAAAGGCTGTCCTGTTTTTTCCCTACGGGGGCCCTAGCAGCGCTACATTGTCTTGAATGCCATTCAGAAGAATTTGTCAGACTGCATTGTGACAGCTGCCGTATCAGTGTGCATTGAAAAAGTTACCAAAATTGGCGAATTTTTGTGCAGCCCTTTTAATAGTGGAGAGAGAAGAAAATACACATTTTTCGTGGATTTGTGCTTTGTGATTTCAAGGAACATAAAAATGCAACTGAAATGCAGGAAAAGATTTGTATCTGGAGAAGGTGCTGTCACCAGTCAAACGTGTCGAGTTGGTGCAAAGTGTGTTGCCAAATCAAATCTTCTTGTTTCGTCGTTAAATATCCTAGCTTTATTTTCTTGAAGAGAAGTATTCAAACTAAACCTTTATTTCTCTGCTTCTGCCTCTCCATAATTCTCAGGGATGTATTGACTGTCCCCCATGAAGAAGAATTATTCCATGGTCTCTCCGTGGGTGTTTTCCTTGGACGATGCCAACTCTGGGAAGGCCCTCCTGTTGTGCTTTGAAAACATTTATCAGAATTTCCCCCTTCATTGGTAGTATTTTGGAATCTAGTTTTTCATTCCTCCAGTACAGCATTTACTTGGAGACACTTCAAATTTTTATTATGCTATTTTTATAGTGGAAGGACACCATTTCTCTCTTGAAAAACAATGAAAGTTTTTCTCTCCTTGCCATTGAGAGAAGCCACCTGTGCCAGAAGCTGACAGGCAAATGGAGAAGCTCTACCCTATGACTGCACCACATGCTCTCTGCCCCTGCAGTGTCCGGGCCGCTTCCCGCGGCATCGTGGGCACGGAGGGCGCCCTCACGCAGCGGTGGGGGGACAGCGGGTACCATGCAGTGCACGGGTGTTTGGGCACCCTGTGGCTGATTATAAAGCTTAGAAATTCGCATCTTAACACTTGATACAAAGCGATTTATTCAAAATACATTGGAGTAACCGCACAGCCATGGACCCCTGAAAGACCACACGAAAGCGTGGAGTCGAAGGCAGCAGCATGAAGCCACATTGACTTACGTTTTAATGAGCTTCAAACATCATTTAACAGTTTAATCATTTTGAAGAGAACTTTTAATGAAATTGTTTTTTATGTTAACATAGGTAGTGCCAAAATCTATACATTAATGTACACAAGCCATATTGTGGTTCAAACGTGCAGAGTGGAGATTTAGCATGAAAAAAAGTGACACACTAACCCTGCAGGGAGAAATGCAATGCAGACAACAGCGAAATCTTACAGGAAAGGGTCAAGCAAAATCACGTTCTAGTGACTTTGTAGGTTATGCAAAAACAAATGACGTGAGTGAAGATGTCTCTGTAGACACCCTGATTCTACCTGGCAAGCCCAGACTAAAACGTTGCATGCCGCTCGGATCCCAATTGTTTGAAGTAGTGGCAAGTTGGTGGGACAATGGAGAAAACCGAAGAGCAATTAAGGCAATGTGCGGGTACTAGACTATTAGAATCCAAGCAAACAAGTTTCTTCAGGCAAGCGAGTGTGAATGGTCAGGCTTCAGAAAAGCAGACCTGTTTTTGGTTCAGAAACCAGGACCAAACTAGCAGCAACGCCAGACACATCCTGTCCGACTGGGCGCACAGGCGAACTGACAGCGAACGGCGGACAGAAAGCGCCCCGTGGAGTCTCCGTCTGCAGGCAGCTCGTTCCTGGGAGAATGACGAGGGGAAGAAATCATTGATAAACTAAATATCTAATATATAAACATATCCTTTAAAATGTTTCTGCTCTTTGATTTATCAGAAAGGGTATTAAGGAACGGAGGGGAAAGCTAAGCTCCTGTTGTTTACAGTGGATTTAAAACCGCCCATTAAAAGGAAACAAAAGGATATTCTTGGAATACTCTGTCAGAAAAGTTTTTGATGAGAATTCCAGAGCGGTCATGATGTTAAACAGATGTAGTATTTTTCAGACTTAAAGTAAGAAGGAAAAACATTGTACACATATACAGAATACTTGGCCTTGATATTTATTGTTTTCCCAATAAAAATAAAGATAAAGCACTATGGTAACACTGGTTAAGATAACAGAGTGGTTGGCAGTTTCTTAACCTCTGAATTTCGAGGTCTGACTGATTTAATTTAGGGATTTTTAAAAGTCGTTTTCAGAATAACTTTGGGAATAACAGTTTCTAATAAATTTTCCATGAGTCCGGCTGAAAGCAAATCTTTGTTATGTACATTTAATCTCCCTTTGAAATCTCTTTCCTGTGGAGATGGACATTCTGTAGGACCCCTGGTTTCCACATTATCTCTGAATTAGCTCATCTGCACTGCAGTGCACAGTGCTGCAATTTCAAACTGAAAGGGGTATGGGGGTGTGCACACCTCTTCGAGATCCGGATTTAAGTTCTTTTGGATGGATAAGCAGAGATAGAATGGGGATTTCCAGCGCATACTGTAGTTCTACTTTTGATTTTTTTTTGAAACATCCACCTTACATTTTTTCATAGAGGCTACACCATTTTACAACAACTGTGTGTACGAGTTTGATTTCCCCCAAGCTGTTCCATTTAAGGCCTGGTCACATGACCCATTCTTTGCTCTGAGACTTGTTAAGTGCATGAAATCAGTTCACAACAGCTGTGATTTGTGAGGAGGCAAAGTCCTTCTCCTGGTCACCAACTGCGGAACAATTAGATGTGGCCCCATTGCTTTCTCGACTGCCCATCAGGGGGGCACTCTTGCTGGGGTGGGGGGGGGAGGGCAGCCTGGAGGAGGGATTCTCTCCCTTCAGGCTTTTGCAACGTATTCCGTCCTGAATGTCTTCCTGTTGTCCACGGGGTTACTCTTCCTTTTACTTTGTTGACAACTCTTAAAATCACTGCCCACACCTGGCCAGTTTCCCCAGGGACCTTTCTCTTTCTGGTCCATTTTCCTTCTCCCCGCTCTATGAGGTCTATGATCGACACTAAACCGCCATTCAACACAGTGTCCAGCACCCTGGGTGGGGCACCCACCTTCACCTTACTGTCGCCAATGCCTGCCTATTGAGTTTCTGTTTCCTGTCCTGCCCCCAAGAAAATGTCCTGAGGGAATTTTTGGATTCTGTGTGTGTTCATTTATTTGCTTTAACAACCTGGACACATAGGAGATCTATGCAGTTGGTAACTAGTGCTTAACTTGCCAAATAAAATAAGAACAATAAAATGAAGGCAATGTTCATGAAATAATGAGCCAAGTGTTATACTTGTTAAAAACGCAGCTTGGCGAGTGAGGTGACATAAGCCGTGACCCGCACGTCTGAGCTCAGATTGCCCACGGGCACAATCAGGTCGTTCACCGCACACAGCATTGCTGGCACAGGTAGTTCAGGAGAACATATTATTCTTTTTTAAAAAGATTATTTGTTTATTTATCTTTAGAGAGAGGGGAAGAAAGGGAGAATGAAAGAGAGAGGATTAGTGTGTGGTTGCCTCTCAAGTGCCCCCCACTGGGGACCTGGCCCGCAACCCAGGCACATGCCCTGGCTGGGAATCGAACCAGCGACCCTTTGGTTCGCAGGCCTGCACTCAGTCTGCTGACCCACACCAGCCGGGGTGGGAGAACATATTACACAAACCTTTTTGTGCTCCCAAACAAATGCATGCCGTTAGTAAGACGTGCACGTCCCTTTTTCACACGAGTGTGTTAAGAGTTCCAGGTGGCACTATAACCCTTCGCTCTCCGGAGGAAACACAAGATGACCTTCCTGCTCCATTTCTCCTTTTGTGGATTTTGTGGTGTAGGATCCACATGCTTCTGAAGATCGCCCAGTGCTGCCAGGTGGCCGAGCTACGTGACGCCAGTCAGAGATAGGAATCGATAAAGAACCCCACGCCCGTGACCACCTACTGTACGTTCTGGGTAAATAAACCACAGAGCTGGTGTTACTGGGTGAATAGACCACCGCANCCCTTTGCTCTCCGGAGGAAACACAAGATGACCTTCCTGCTCCATTTCTCCTTTTGTGGATTTTGTGGTGTAGGATCCACATGCTTCTGAAGATCGCCCAGTGCTGCCAGGTGGCTGAGCTACGTGACGCCAGTCAGAGGTAGGAATCGATAAAGAACCCCACGCCCGTGACCACCTACTGTACGTTCTGGGTAAATAAACCACAGAGCTGGTGTTACTGGGTGAATAGACCACCGCACTTTGAAGAACTCTTCATTTGTTACGATGGTAAAACTAGCTACTAATGATAGAGGAAGAATTAGTTATAAGCCTGTAAAGACAGTGGTTAAGAAAACAAAGCAAATTGTTCAGACATCGTTCATTCCGTTCCCATTATTGGGTAGGAAAAAAAAAGAAAATTGAAGTTTTACTGGTTGGCTGTTCAACGCTTTGTTTTGCTTCACCAGCATCTGTGAAGACACATCCAAAGATGCTGTGGACAGACTGGAGCTCCCCAGCGTCGGGCGCTGCGACCCGCCTTCCTTCCACATTTCCACCTCCTACATTCTCCAGGGGGACCTAGAAAAAACCCTCCACGTGGCATAGCCGGGATCGAGCAGGCTTTGTTTAGTTTCCATGAAACACAAAACAAGCAAAACAGAACAATCGAAGTTCCTGTTTGTTGAAATCTTTGTCCAGATGTTGAACAGAGGTCTTTATCTGGGTTCTGCCTAGGTACTCTGTTTCTTTTACGTTCTGATAGCTACCAGTTCTTTGTGGGAGGAGTCCCCTGCTGATGCGTGTGGAGCTCGTTACATTCTTATATGATATATTTATACCGACGAATGCCGTAGGAATTTCTCCATCCACCAGCGGTTGCTTGGATTTCAGTCTTTAAGAAACGGAGGCGGCACTGACTGCACTTCCATTCACGTTTCTGTTTCTTCTCTGCCCCTGGGACCCCTCCTGCAGGTCGAGCTGGGCCAGCCTCTCGGAGTGGCCGCCCCGCAGCGCGGCTCAGTCCCGCTACTCAGGGGTCAAACCTCTCTCCACGACAGAAGCCAGTGAAAGGGGAGGAAAAACGCCGTAGCTTGTGCATTCAAAACAGTTTCAAAATGCGATGACTCACTGGATTGTACCATGCAGTTTCCCCCTCGTGCCGTGTGGTCTGGGGTGTCGCTCTCTGTCACTTTGTCATCCTGACGCAGGCCCACAGTGTCTGTCCACAGTGGTACTGAGTGCAGGCCTAGGCGGCTACCATCCATGACATCACTTAGAGCCAAAGTAACTTTCGTGAAGTCATCTGCACGTGTCAGGTTTCAGCTGTCATATTGGGACAAAAGCACCCTCAAACCGAGTCTGTGATGATAGGAAGACTACAGCTCTTCTTCTGAATTGTGTGAATAGCCGGGGACCCAAGCCTTTGCTCCAGGACAGGTGCACCGGCTTCTGCTTATTCATTCGTTAAAAGAAAGTTTGAGTACGTTTTATAAAATGTCACGCTGGGTTTGGGGATACAAACAAGCAGAACCAGATCTTTCCCTTCAGGGACCTAATAGTATAGTGGAGAAAAAGACCTAAAAACCAGTAGTTACTATTTATAAATATTTTACTGGAACAGGTACTTTTACCCAGGGGTGTCCAACAGAAACCTACAGGAGTTTCTTTCATTATTATTTTCTTTGTCAAAACATGTGTGCTTGCTCTGCTGCCCCTCCGTTACGCGAGAGTTAAAAAGCTGTGCTTTGACTCTGTCAAAGTACCCGTCATGTGCAGGTGTGTTCAAGTGCGCATAGCACGTGTGTCATATGAAGATGACGCTGGTGCTCAGGAGCAGGAGATCAACTCCGGGTGGGCGCTCCCCCGGGGTGACGGGTTGGCCTGGGGCGTGGGAACGATGTGGGAGTTCATCAGGCATCGAGATGGAAGAGGAGCTCTGGGAGTCAGAGAGGCAGCAGGTGAGACAGCCAACAGGGATATTTAGGAACAGAGGGAAGACGTAAGGTTTAAGGACCGTGTGGCCCGGCAGTGCCTTCTGGAAACCGTGGCAACGAAGACCCTAGACCTCTATTGGCCAATCAGCATCGTGCCCTTAGAATAAGCACATCAACCAGAACTGGACTCCAAGTCGATGCCTGTGTCTGTGGGAAAGCGACCTGTGCCCATGGCTGCGGGCAGCGTGCAAACTGGGTCTACTTTTCAAAAGTGTTGTAAAACATCATTCTCTAGGTGATCGTCTCTTGAGACACGTCAGAGATAAAACTCTGCCTTTTCTTGTTACTGTTCTTTATAGCTCCGAGTACATTGAAAAACGAGGCAGACACAGGCATGGGGGGCCAGCAAGTCTGCAAGGCAGCAGCAATGTTTATGTTCTACACAACAGGCTGAAAGTTTCTAAAGCTGCTTTATCTAGTCCTTGCAACTTCAGGATTTATTTGCCCTGTTTTGCTGGTGAGAAAAGCTAAGGCTTTGATAGGCTTGAACAGCTTGGCTTCTAAGGCGACTGCCCTGCATCTTCTTCATGGTTTAGAAACACTTTTCTCATAGACTCAGTCTATAAGGGGAAGCAGAAAACACTCATTAACGGCGCGGAACCCAGGGCAGTGTACTGTACGCATGATGGAGAAGGAACTATTAAGCAACAACGTCTTCCCCTGGAGGCACACCTCCATGTCACCTTGAGGGTGTAAAGGAGAGTTTACCCATGATTTCTGTTCTGCTCTTTTTTGGATCTCCACAGCTTGCACCTGTCTCCTGGAGATTCTGGCGGTGCATATACCTAACCACCTCTAGACATTTCCTTTTGGAGAGGCATTTTCAGAAAGACCTGTGCAAAGGCCAGAAGCAACAGCACATTTAGAGGATCTTCCAGTGTTTCGTTTTGAGTTAAATGGGAGAGTGGGTGGCAACCCATGGAGATCGGAGAGAATAGCAGAGGCTTACGGAGGTCTTTATACAGCACACTGAGGACTGTGGGTTTTAAGAGCAACATAGAGCAACTGAAAAATTCTAATTATGGGAATAACTGTGAGTAGAAAGATTACTCTGGTAATTGACCAGACAACTGGTGGTTGAAGAAAAGGAAAGTGGCCAGTTGGGAGATGTAGAGAAACGCAGGTGAGAATTTGTAAGCATCTGAATAAGATAATGTAAATGGAGGGAAATGTTCAGTAAGTGTTTACTAAAATACACTCTTTCAGTGGAAAGTGCTAGTGCTGTTTCGGACGATCTGAAGTGAAGTACTTTCACTTAAAAATAAATTTAGTAGAGTGCCTGCAAATTATATTTGGGGACTATGGCCAGGAAACTGTTTTAAGTGGCTCTACAGACTAAAATTGATCAGTTATAAAACATGTCAATTCATTAATTCTGAAGGCTTTACTTGATCCCTATACAATTGATTGATAAATTAAGAAATTTGGAAAATAAGTACCATTTAAAAAAAACCCCAAATGATTGTTTTCTACTGATTAAAATAATTGAAGTTAAGTTTAAATCTGTTGATCTTATTTTTAAAATGAGTTTAATTATCTTTTTAAAAATAATTTTTATTATTGTTTAAGTATAGTGGTCTCAATTTCTCTCCCCACCTGTCCCCGCCTCCCACCCTTGAACCTACCCTCTTTGGCTTTGTCCGTGGGTCTTTCATACATGTTCCTTGATGGTTCTTGACCTGTTTTCCCCCAGTATCTCTCTCGTCTCACCCCTCTGGTTACTGTCAGTTTGTTCTTTATTTCAGTGTCTCTAGTTATATTTTGCTTGCTCATTTCTTTTATTGATTAGGTTCCACTTGCCTTATGATAATTAAACTAACTTTTCCCCAATACACATTTTCATTTATTTAACAGTATATTGAAAAATTATCAGTCAACTTTGCTTAATTATTTTAATTTTGTACACACATCCTCATATGTTCTACTAGGGAAAAAAGTGTGGCGCAGAGAGTGCTTACAGGGCCATTGTTCACATTATTTTTATTTTTACTAGAAACAATTTTTCTTTGGTTTCTTTAGGATTACCTGGCAGAAACATAATTTGTCGTATTGTCAGTCTCATTTTCTAGATTAAGATATTCTGAAGGCAATAATTATTTATATTAAGTAACAGACATTGAAATTCTGTTACTCTTTTCTGAAGCACTCTGTGGCGTGAACTGGGATGACATTTTCACAGAGATTTATGCAGACATCAGGGTGATGATTCAACGACGTAGAGAGCACAGCCATGCACTGTACACTAGTTTCCTGTGCTTGCTATCACACATCACTATGAGCTGAACGGCTTAAACCTGAGCGGAAAAAATACTTCCTCCTCTTACAGAGCCGTGGCTGAGTCCCAAGTGGCTGTCACTGGGCTGAGATTGAGGCGTCCACAGCGCCAGGCTCCCTCCAGAGGCTCTGGGAGAAAAACCATTTGCCTGCCTCTTCCAGCCCCTCCCTGACTCTGCAGCTCTTGGATCAGAGCCTCTTCTTCGATCTCAAGGCCAGTGGCAAAGGTTCTCCTCTCTCTGACTCTGCTGACCTTGGATTTCCTTACATAGCCCCCTCCTCCTCCCTTTGTGGTTGAAGTGCCCTCCTGCTGGCTTTCATAAGGGTGCTCACGTGGATTCTTTTCTGGATAATTCAGGAAATCTCCCCATTTCAAGATCCTCCACTTAATTGAATTTCTAAAGCCTCATTAGCCACATAAGCTAACATTAGCTGATTGCAGAGATTAAGCCTGGGGGAACTCTGGGGGCCAGCGTTAAGCCCAGAGCACGCAGTATTACCACAACATCAGCATTCACATTTCCCCCTTTCCCCGTAGCAGAGGCAGAGTAAGAGCGGAGCTTTATTTCATTTTATGTTTTTTTTCTATGAGTGCATGGCCTACATCCATCATGTACTGTGCAGTTTGGAGTTGTGGCTCTGGAGAGAAGCAGCAGGCAGTGAAGTAGAAAAATAGTTGTCCAACAAGATTCCTCTCTGCATCTGTGTTCTCACTTCTGCGTCTTCCCACTGAAGATGTGAGCAGTTCCGACAGGTTTGTTCCTCTCAGCTGAGTACAAGAGGTCTCGAGACGGCAGCCCTGGTAACTGGTCCATGCCCCTCAGAGACTCTTCCCTCTCTCTCCCCAAGAAGACATGTCCCCTTCTCTTTCAGCTTTAACTGAGGAAACAACCCTGTAAGGCACTTAGAATCAATATTTACGGTGGAGAAGCCTAGAAAGAGGATGCTCTGAGGAGCCTTTCACATGGGCCAATGTTTCTGATCTTCGAAAAAAATCTAAGGCACTTTGCTCAGGAGGCATAGTTCTAACGCTGGTGGCCTAAACCACAAATTCCAACGACTTCATACCATTCCGCCCAGAGGTCCTTCCAGAGCTCAGGGTGGTTTCATTTCCTACCCTGAGCTGCTCGGTTGTTGTGCTGTTGTTATTATTTAACATTCCCGAGAGCAGACAGATGCCCCATTGGAAACAGGAATATATATTCCTTATTGAATGAATGAATCATCGAAAATCTGGTGGCCATATTTCATATCCACAGTTGCATGAAAGAAAGTCATTAAAGGAAACATAATAAAAGGAAACAGTGAAAGAAAATACAAGGCAAAGCGTCTGTCCTGGTTGAAACCCAAACCAGCTGATGTGGAGGACGCCCACTCTGCGACGTCAGGTCTGGCTAATGTTCTCCTCCAAGCCAAAACGACTAGACACTTGTGCTGGTGTCGTGAATGGACACGGTTGTTATTTTTCTAATAAAACGACTCGGATTTGTTTGAAGGGAGGATTACAGAAGGATGGGAATCTTTCTCCCTGCGACAGTACTCACTGAACATGACCCTTGTACGTGACCGACGTGGAGGTTTTGACAGCAGACAGGCAGCGCAGCAACGGCTGATGTTCCGAGCCTCCATCCCTTCTCTCCTGTGTCTGTGGCAGGGCCGTCCGGGAAGACAAATTCCACTAACTCAGCTCTGATACCATGCCCTCTGCCTTTGGCAATTCTGTCTACCAACTGGCTCCTTGTCGTCTGACTCCAGCCTCCGCCTGTCTGCTTGCCTTTTACTCGGGGTATATAAACATGCCTACTCTAGTTCATACAGAACGATAGTAACGTTTTTGAAGTAGAAGAACATTTCTTCCTCCTTTGTGTTTCCTGAGCAGGCCTTGGCCTCTGTTCCGCCAGACTCACTGCTGGCCCTGGGGAAAAGGGAGCTGTGGGAACTGGACCATGCTGGGTCGCAGGCCATCACCGGGGCCCAGGTGGGACCCTGGAATCAAGGACGGGAGTGGACGGACAGGCCAAAGTTTTGAAGGCCAGGCTTGGTGGGGAGAAAACTCTTTTTCTTGTAAAACCCTCTAGATTCCACTAGTGGTCTAAGGTGTTAAGCATGTGGCTTGTCACTCTAGTTCATAGATATTTTATGTTTACCAAGGATAAAGAATATGTCAGAATATGTCATGAGGCAAGACTGCCATGAAGTTATATACGTGTGTATCTTTATATATGATAAATATCTACATATCTTTCTCTCCCCTTTCCCCTCTCTCTAGGAACACACAGATAGATAGGTCTATTTGTATAGAGTGCCTGAGAGAATCACTCACGAGCTACACATATACCTTGAGAAAATCTCCAACATCATTTCCACTTATAAACGCTCCTCCAGTCCCTACCCCCATCATTATTAGATCCATCACAAGCAGGGCTTCCTTTCGCCTGTCACGCTTTATTCCCCCGTCGTCCACTTTTCAACCCACCGAACTAAAGCTTCGTCTCCTGCTGCTTCCCGAAACTGCGTGTCGAAGTCCCTGAAAGCATCGCCAACAGTCTCTTTCGCTTGTTGTCGCTTCTCTGTCTCTCCGTAGCGTTTGGTATGTGATTACTCACCTCCGTCTTCTACACCATCGTGGCTGGGTTTTTATCTTAGAGCTCTAGCCAGTGTTTCTCGGGCTTTATCTCCTCTAACACCACTTTAATACCGAAAATATTATAGAATCTGAGTCGTATTGCACTTTACCTGGGTGAACTTGTAGATATTCTAGATATAGAAACATTGATGAATACCCAATATATACATTAGCAAGTGTATTTCTTTATGATCTATAACTACATATCATATTATGTGCTGGAAATCTTCCCTAGTATGTTTCAAAGACATCTCAAGCTCAAACTGAACATTCCCCAATTAAACTCGTCTTTCTTTCCTCCCCAAACTTCTCCTCCCCGTCCATTCCCATTATCAGACAATGAAACAACCAGTGACTTACTCAGCAACTCCGCGAGTCACCTGTTCCTTCTCTTTCAGCCTCATTTCCATCTCCAACTAGCCACTGTCTGCTAGACACGCTCCCTCCTCATAGCTCGGGCCCACCTCGTCCTGCCTGTCTCGACCAGCCATTCCCACCCTCTGCCTTGCTTAGTGTAATAGCCTCCTACACCCATCTGTATGGGATTTCCTCTTTATATTGTTTCACCTCCTGTAGAAGAAGCTTTAGAAAGCCTAAGGGCAATTGTTTGACTTCTCATTTCAGTTGCTCCCCATCACTCTGGACCCAGTCTGAGCGTCTCAGCCCGCGTGTATTTGATCCAGCCTGTTCTTATCTGGACACGTTAGTATTGGATAGCTCTCTGTGTACACAGTGCATTCCATCCAGCTGATTTATTTGCCGAGTTTCTAATACACATGTGCTCTCATGCACCTGTTGGCATTTGCTATTAAATGCATCTGACACAGCTGGCTGACTCCCACTCGTCCATCAAAGCTCATCTCAGATTTTACACTCTGCATGTGTTTCTGTGTGCTCAGCTCCACGATGACAGTGCTAACTCTGCGATACTCTCTCCAGCACAAGACCGAACTTTCCAAAGGCATTCGCTCTTTTACTTAAGAATATCTTGCGAATGAAATGGTATCAAAATTAGACATATTTCTTTGAAAGTTGAAGGGAAGGTGAAGGGAAGGTGAAGTTAAACTAAGGAAGGGAAGGTGAAGTGAGTTGTCCAATGTTGAATTGCTAGTAATTGACAAAGATGTAACTCATCATTATACTTTAGTTTACATTCTGAGAACTTAACAAAAAGCCTGAAATATAGAAGAAATCCATTCTATATTTGTCAAATAAGTGAATAAAAAAGAAAAAGAAAAAATAATTTCCTCTAACAGATGTTCAAAAGAAGTGAATTTCAAAATAGTACAGAGGAAGACACTAAAATATATCAGTTTTGTATTAAACGTGTTCTTATTAAGTGTTAATATTTGAAGCAAATTTTGTGTGTAGTTTCCTGTTTCATAGGGAGTGAAATTATATCTCTACCTTTTATTCTCTGCATGTAGTTAGTTATATTCAGTAGAAATTTAATTTCATGTGAAAAAGAACATAAGCATCTCCCACATTTATAGTAACATTTTGAATGCCTGAAATCATTTCTAATAAGATGTCCTTCCAAATTAGTAAAATAATAGAAATTTCTACATGTGGGAGGCAGAATTCGGAGACTGCTGCATGCCCTCCGTTCTCTGTTGCTAAGCCCTAGCTGGGGTCTGAGCTTTTGGTGTCTCTGGGCCACACTGGAAGCAGAGTCGTCTGGGGCCACACATTAAATACACTGTGACTCATGATCACAAAAAAATCCCATAGTGTTTTAAGTAAATTTATGATTTTGGAATTTGAAATTCCACATTCACAGCTGTTCCGCACTGCACGTGGCCCCCAGGTAGGACACCCCTGCCTATGGAATCCTCTCCCTGTGTGCGGGCACAAGGCTGACAGAAGGTGGAAAAGGTAAGGGTAGTCACTCCATGACCTAGTGTGTTTTATAAGACTTCCACTAACGGGCTACAGGGAGTCTCCCCGACTAGCTTTGAAGAAAGAAGATGCCAGGTGGTAAGAGAGTCACCGACCAGGAACCATGGAGGCTTCTGGGAGCTGAGAGCAGCCCCAGCCCTTGTCCAGGAAGTGGCAAACTTGACTTCTATGACCACAAGGACTTGACTTCTGCCCAGCACAGTCCTCTGAGCAGGGGGTAGGCCCCGAGCCCAGCCTGCACCTCGTTGGCTCAGGTTTGTGCGAGGACCCAGTTAGGGTATGCCTGAACTCCTCACCCATGGGAACCTTGAGCTAACAAATGGGCTTTTTTAAGCTGCTAAATTTGTGGTGATTTGTTATGTATCAGCCCACCATTGATAATATACTATAGGGCACTCCTCAACATGTCTAGTATAACAAAACTTGGTCTATAGCCTTAAAAGATTCAAGAACAACAAATATGTTAAGGAAAAGCAAAGTTTCAAAACATTAAAGGAGAAGAAAAAAATCTAATGATATGTTAATTAAATAATTCAGGTTTCAACATATGACAAGCTGTTCTGAGAAAAATACATGATACACCAATTGGGAATGAAGAGTAAGGTCATATATGCCCATTTTAATGAACTAGAAGAGAAAGGAAAACCCAACCATATTCTTCTCTTGAGTTTAAATCAATATAGGGTTGGCAAAAGTAGGTTTATAGTTGTGAGTACATGAAACACAGGGTTTATCCTTGCACTATTAATCATTGTTTTATTTATTTCTATTGCAACTGTAAACCTACTTCTGCCCACCCCTGTATTTATCCCCCACTCTCTGGTTTATAGTATTTTCTGTGGCTACTATTTTACAAACCATGGCAGCTCAATCTCTGTCCTATTTAGGAAAGCAAAACTGTCAAAAATACTTAAAGTTATACAAAATAAGAAATATTTTTAGTGAGATAATGCAAATTTCAAATACTTCTAAGATAATCATAAATATCAACAATCTACTTATCTGAAATAATTGTGTTTGGTAAGTTGGTCCTTTCCCCAAACTCTTCCTTCCAGTGTAGGTTATAAAACATGGGACTTTGTCACCATCAAAAGTAACTGTTAACTCTTTTACTTTAAGTATTTTTCACTCTAAGTTTTAAGACTATTGCAGATAAAGCTTAAAGAAAACAAGTATTTAAGCAACCAAACTTTGGAAGTTTTCATTTCTGATCTTACAAAACTTGTGCGGGGAGAGAAATCTAAATGCTTATTTCAGATGCTTATATTCAGTTAAAGGTTTTAGCAGTTGACAACAGCTTCGTCTGGAATTTGGTAGACAGCATCTGTCAGGGTTCATTACAACCTGGATGGAAGATCCAGGCATTGTTACGGGCTTAGGACTTCGAGAACTGTGTTTATTTAAAAAAATATGGAGAGTGTAAATGCTTAAAATTTGCTATTTTACAACACATAGCTGCAGTCAGAACTTTATGGCTGCCAGGGACCTCTCATTTGTAATCTAAGACAGTGAAATTAAGAATCTGAACGATAAAGAAGCAATACCCTAAATATTTCCCTTCCAACTTTTTGGAGAATAGTTTTATTTACCATAACATGTGCTATTTTCTTAAGTCTCAGCAGACTTCCTCATTTCCGAATCCCAGAGTGTTCCAGTTGTAATGACATTATCATTTCCTATTTGTGATAAGATGACTGGGTTAGGTAACTCATAGAAGTTCTTACTCACTTCTTGCTTCATAACATTCTGAGTACAGTATGTACCAACAATTTTTCCCCCTCTGTTTTCCTTCCTGAAGTTGATCTGATACTTAAGTGCTGGCTTTAATAAGTTTCCACTTCAGTCTAGAGCAGATAACTTAAGAACTCCAGGAGGCGGAGGCTGCCAAGGCTCAGGGTTTCCTAAAACTGGATTGCTGCTTTACTTCTCCCAGTGCGAGGAAAGCCAGGCCGAGGGGACTGGCCCCACCTGCCCCCGAGACCGGACAGCTCGCTGTGTCTGTGACCCAGTTACCTCACCGGGGGGTGCTCTGGGGTAAAGGCTATCGTCCAATTTCACTTCTTATTTCATTGTTTGTTTTTCTGTTTAAATTTTATTGCTTTCACATCTGGATGGTACAGCTTTCATGTGGTATTAAAAGTATGTGTCCAAAAATGTATCCCAGATGCACATCCTGTTTGCCTTTTGATTTAAATTTCTGTTTAGTAAACCTTTGTGGTTTGGATTAGGTGCTCAGTATTTTCGGCAAGACTCCCTACCCACATCCTCAAAAACAATAACTCCCCTATCCATTCTTCTCTTATTCACCTCTCCTTTGCCAAATTAATATTGTCTATCAGACACATTCTTTAGGATATTTAAGACAATTACCTTGTCTCTCTGAGGGATTGCTGTTCTAGAAGCTCTTTCCACAAAAAGTCTGTTTTACATGCTAGGCCATTAGCAAATATGAAAATGTTCCCATCAGGCTTGGGTAGAAAAATAACCAATTTTTGAATTATGAGATACTTATTTGATTTAGAGAAGCATAAATAACTGCTTTTTCAAAAATAGTATAGCAACTGGGTTTTTCTGGTTAAGCCAGCAAAGAAATATGATTAAAATATTTTTTTAAGTCTTTCCTTCAAATTTGTCACAGAAATTCTATCACTGATGAATAGGTTTGCTTGACCTATTGCGTGAAACTGTTTTTTAAAATGAAGTTTAAGCCAAATTTTTTTGAAGCATAGAAATTTGGTTGTTTTTGGCATTTCTTAATTTGCTTACTTGGGGGTATGTTCTCTCCAAATCCACACAGATAATTTCCATTGCCTTTAAAAGGGGTTATGAACACAAATCTGACGGAGAATTGGCCGTTTGGTTTTTGATGTTCTAAAGCCAACTAAAGCACGAACCTCTTGCTTCCTTTTCTGATCCCAGCCCTTTTCAATGAGAACAATGCTTATGCAAGATTTCCTAGGGGGATTTTGTGGTTTGAGGTTTTAATAATCGAGGCTAAAATTCAAATAGGGACCACAGCTGCTTGGATAAGACTCTTAGACTTCCTCATTTGGACTGCGGTGAGCTTACCAGAATTTAAAAATATGCTGACAATATCCGATATGTAAGAGTGACATGTGGTAGTTATATTTCAGACATTAGAGTATCTCTCTACCTGCAAATTGCATAAAAATAAAATGACATGCATTTTCTTTAAACATTCACAAATGTGTTTAAAGACAAACTTGACTCCTTCAAAAAGCAATGAATATTGCTGTTCTGATTCAAATGAGGAAACACGGATGTGCATTATATTTTCTTTTGAAATTTTTGATTTATTGATTTTATAGAGAGGAAGGGAGAGGAAGAAGGAGGAGAGGAGGAGGAGGGGAGAGAAGGAAGAGAAGAAGGGGGAGAGAAACAGTAATTTGTTGCTCCACTTATCGGTGTACTCATTGGTTGATTCTTGTATGTGCCCTGACTCAGGATCAAACCTCCAACCTTGACATATTGGGAGGATGTGCTAACCAACTGAGCTACCTAGCCAGGGCCAGATAGTACTTTGTATTTCCTATCTTTGTGCTGACATCCTTACTTTGTTCACACCTTGTTCTCCTGACCTTGGCGAGAATACCTACAACTGTGAGTTTGAACTCTCTCTACTGGGTAAGAGAGAGAGTTCACTCATCTCTGTTTCTCACTCCCCAGAGGGTGTCAGTGTCCCGGTGGGACGCGTCACAGTCAGCACCTAGATGCGGACTGATGAGAAGCTGGACCCCCAGGAAGCGCTGGGAGGGTATGTGGCCCAGCCCTTGCCAGAGGTGAACGGAGAGATGGGCGTTTTTACCGGCTCCCTCTCTGCTGGGCTTTGGTGTATAGTTGCTGCTGGCGAGGGTGGGAACCTTAGTCTGTAAGTAGCTCTGAAAGCATTATTAACTGTGGACGTCCCTGGCGGAGTAGGTTAGGCGAATGACGCTATAGAATCCACGCAAGGAATGACATCACCACATGGGGACCTCTGAGAAACAACCATGAACGAAGCTGAACAGAATTACAATAGAGAATAGAATTATTAAATATCTAACTCAGCAATGTATGTTGAAAAAGACAAAAAGAATTTCTCTTAAATCTCGTGTCCCATATCAGCTCAGTTGGTAGGCAGAAATGATTTATCTGTAGGTTGGCACCCAATGGTGTGCTTCTAGCAAGTTGCCGCAGCCTGGGCCAGAGGGGATGTCACGGGAAGCACTGCGTCTGTGACGCGTGACTAAATGTTTTTGATGGATACACGCTGCCAATGGGTTTTTACTGGATTGGTGCTGAACAGATGTGATTTTCCCATTATAACGATGGTCTGGAAATGAAGGGTGCAGCTACAAGTTTTGTAGTAAAAACTAAGCACTTCAGAGAAGTAAACTTTTGTGGCTAAATTTCAGAATAATTTAATAAGACCACGTAAGCAGGTAATACGATAAGCAGGGGTAAATGAAAGTATTATATTTCATTTATATATATATATATATATATATATATATATATATACTCAGAATACTAACTGTTTGAGAGATGAGAAGGAAAAAAAAACAGAGGAATAGAAAGTCAATTATGTACGACAGCTAGTGGATTTCTTAGTTCCAAATTTCCAATTTACCATATTCATAAATACACTTCATTCATGACAAACAGATTATGAAGGAAACACAATAGTTTAGTACTTATTTCATAACATTCTCCATTCCTTCCTTTACTTCCTGGGGGTGCCAGCCGATATTTTGTGACAGGCAAGAAAACTACCAGAAACCTAACACAACGCTTTGGGTTTGTGCAAAATGCTAGTCTCATTTTACTTGGAGTGTTTGGGGTCTAATTTCAACTACTGTGTTTCAGGAAACGCTGGGAGTGTCTATAAAGGCAAACAGGTCGGATGGATGGGGTCTCACGCAAACAGAGGTAAACCCTGCGACTTTTAAGATGAAGACTGAACACGATATGATTGAACATCACACATTAGCCGGGTTCCTATACTAAATAAATGTAACTACTTTTATTCTTTAAAAAGCAACATAGAGCTAATATTAAACTTTCCCCAAACTCAAACACCAGGGCAAGAGGGTAATGTGAAGGCTTAATGGTGAAAAATAATTAAAGATTTAATAACGTTTCGGTTACTAATTTCAATCAATACGATACATATTTTGTTAGTGTCTCTCTACATGAACCTTATATTTTATACAAGTTGGTAAACAAAAAGTTATATTCCACGGAGAGTAAATGTAAAGATTCTATGTTCCACACATAGAATCAATATCCGAGCTTCAAATGTGCAAAGCCCTTCGGAGAACAGACCCCGAAGCAGGACATCCTCCTCGCCCAGGCCCTTCCCGAGATTCCACCAATGGCATCCACGCGTACACACGGCATCTTCTTAGAAGCAGCCTGCCTGAAGGCTGAAAAAAATGACAGGAGCGGTCAAAATGCGACTCCATGAGTAATCCGGTTATCCCCTAATCCAGTTTCTATGTTTCAGAGCCAATGACGGAAGGTGGCCGAGGCCCCCAGGAGGGCAGCGGAGTTCTGCTGGTCTGCTCTGTGCCTGTGGTCCTGGCACAGCACAGCTGGCTCTGCCTGGGACACTTGTCTTCCGACGGGACGGACTGCGCACTCCTGGGGCTCTCCTACGTCCACCTCCTGAAAGTACGTCATTTCCAGCACCGCACTCCCAAGTTTCAAGAGTTCTTTGTCGATCTCTGAGCATTTTCTGTTCGCCTCTCTGTTGGTGTGTCCCAGACGGAGGAGCTCTTGTTGCTATAGAGCTGACGACAGGAACTGTAGCTGTTTAAATGGGTTCCTCCACGTCTTCAAGTTTCCTCTTTCCCCTTGTGTCTGATTTGTTTATTTTGGTCTTTTTTTATGTTGCAGGCTTTTCCCAAATGATATTTTGTTCTTCATGGATATAAAAGAGAGAGCTCTAGAAAAGGATTAATTAGACACTGTGTGCCTATGTGGGTGGGTTTGTGAATGGAGGTCTTTTTGTAGAACACGATTAGATAATAAGCTGCCTTTTTCTTGGGAGAGATCCAAATGTCGATGTCTAGACACCATGTTGCAGAGACGCTGGTGTGTCTCCAGGGAAGAATCATCTCTTCTTCTCTCTGGGGTTACTTTCCTCAGCGATTCTGGTTCTGAGAGAAGGGTTAAGGGAGATGATGAAGTGTCAGTTTTAAAGACTTTCTCAAAATTTTCCAACTGTCACCATGGCTCTTCATCAGCATGCCTTTCTGTGCCTGTCACCCCTTGGTCAGGAACCCCTGGTTCGAGTTCTCCATTTCACAGACTCAGGATCTCCTAGGTCCTGTCTAAAGGAGACTCGAAGGCTGTGTTTGTGCCTCAGGACAGGGGTGGTCCCTGAGAGAGGACAGCCATTCAGCTCCACACACTGGGAACCATGATGGGATGATGGGGGCATCGGGTGGGGGTGACAATTTTTCTATACTCAGATTTTTCAAACAGCCTTCCCGTTTTCAGGTCTGCACTGTATCTTGTGTTTTTCAGCAGCTTGTTATCTCCAAGCCCAGAGTTCTTCAGGAGAAAATGATCTCCTTGCCTTCTGATAGTCTCTGCAGACACTTGGCTCAACACTCCTCCTCTGCTAAGATAGTTGCCCATCCACGTGGCTTCCATCTTTCAAAAATAGTTTAGTTGAAATTGCTAGCCTGTGTTTGGCCCCTCCCTTGCTTTCTTCTGCCTTTTACTCATTCTCTTTCTTTCTCTCTCATTCTTTCTTCCTCTGCCTTCCCCTCCTGTTCCTCTTCCCTTCCCACCCCGACTCCCACTCTGCTAACTTAGTAGGATTTGAGAAGGGGGAAGAGATAAATGCGCCTGGCTGCCAGACGCCGGGCTGCGGATCCCAGCGCGCTCCCGACTCCATGCAGAAGCCCTGGCTGCAGCCTGGGCAGCCCTCGAGTTTCAAGGCCTGGGTAACTGTGGCTGCGCAGCTTGAGTCCAGTAGGGGCTGACATTTCCTCTCGATTGCTTGATTAAATACTGCCCTTTTATTTAAAAAAAATTTGTTGTTGTTTGAGTCATATCATTGATGTAACTGTGGGTTTTCCACTTCCTTGGCAGGACATTTTCTGGTCTCTGTGATTCCGTTGATTCCAGCTTCTATTTTCAATCTATTGATATTTAATCATGTCAAAGGAACATCGAGGGAGATAGGTCCTGCAAATCCCTTCCAGACGTTTTCCCAGTTTATATCACAGACTTGTCATCCTGCTCCGTCCCACTGCTTCAAGTACAACTATTTCTGCATTCCTTCCGTATGCTTTTCAGGGCTTCCCTTGCGTGATGCCCCAACTAGTCAACATCATTTCTTGTTATTCCTGACCTCCAGGCGGATCTTCTGCGCGTCCATCAAAACTGAAATGTCCCTGTCCCCCTCCATGGGATCCTCAGCTGCTTCTCCAGACTCCTGTGCCCAAAGACAACTCGTGGGCCTGGCTCTGCACTCAGGGACACCTCTGCCTTCACTGGGATGGTCACTCTACTGACACCTGGCTCCTGAAATCCCACCTCATCCTCAAGGTTCAACCTGATTCCCTACTGTCTTGCACAACTTAAACACGTCGTGAGTTTTTTCTAGTTTAGCTCATTGTTTCCTCCAGATCAGTCTCCTTTCCGTGAGTGGGTTTGGGGAGAGAGCAGGGGCCACGTTTTGTTTCTCTCCGGGCCTCGCAGGCCAAGTCCGCTCTCGAAGCCTGTGCCGAAGGTTTGGCCCATTTGAAACAGTTGTGTGTTCTAGTCGCTTGCTGTTTAGTGAGTAGTTTCACGGTCAGCTTTACCTCCTGGTGACGTGTTGTATAAAGCGGACTTTGAGACTGGGACGTTTACAAGTTTTTCGGTTGGATCACCTGGGTGAGGGAGGAAACGTTGGTTCTCTGTGACACACTGCGGTGGTACATGTTGGAGTATAACTAAAGACCAGTTGGACCGACTATGGCTTATTTCAACTTTTTAAGTTTGTTTGCAGGAGCATAAAGTAGCTCCCGATATCATTTTTTTATTTTTAAATCTCCGTTTACATAAAATTTCTCAATTTCTTTTTTTAAAATATTTCTCCGAGCATTCCCAAGTTTAAAAAATAGTTTTTTCATATCTTTGTAGAAAATTTGTTTTTTGACTTATTTTGTGTTCTTTCACATTTCCATCTGGTACATTTAATAAAAGGTCATCAATTAATTTTTTTAAAGTTTGTTCTTAGTTTTTCCTGTGTTTAGTTAGACCAACCAGATGCCAAGCTACGCTTGGCAAACCTTAGGAGGTAACTGCTAATTAAGCAGAGTTTATTTAACGATAGGAAGACAGCAAGAACACTCCTTCCAACTAGGTGTGAGAAACGGGTGCGAGCAGGCCGAGTACCGCCAAGGCGTTGCAGAATCCTCAGTTAATGATTTAATTAGTAGCAAACTGTCATCAGCTCGAGCAAATGTCTTAACACTTGTTTCTTTCAGCCCTTCCCCGTGACTTAGACCCGTAACATCGAATTCATTAATGGTGTGCTGTCATTAGAGTATGTTAACATGAGACTTCATCTGGTCAGTTTTAGAGTGTCTATAAAAGTAAGTTCCTTTCCTCTCTTCTCTTCTCATTACCTAACCATCACATTTTTATATGAGTTTCCTGGCCACGGGTAAGAAGCCATAGTGCTTCACTGATAAAGATAAATATTACTGGAATGGAGTTTAGTATTTTGGCCGGCCCAAACCACAATTTAATTTGCAAATGTGCCTCTCCTTGTTGAAAGTCACCTTGGCGGAACGGGAGCACCAGGTGCCTTCGCATCTCCTCCCGCTGGCGAGGCCGTGGACTCAGAAGCCCGGAGGGTGGGAGCGAGGCTACGGAGCCTTGCTCCGGAGACCTTGCTACGGAGACCAGCTCAGGACAGTTCCGAAGCTGTTCGTTCCCAGCCTTCCCTCTAATCCTGTGAGCTCCCTCATGCCCTTCAGACAGCATCACTCTTTGTGAAGCCAACCTAGAACCAGTTTTCCGTTGATGCAGTTTGTAAATAACTGTGGCGATAACCTCACCATTATTGGTACTGTCTTTTTGTATGTCTGTATATAGGGACCAAACAAAGATATGTGATGCCTTTTATTACTCATTAGAATTTTTCTTTTTGTTACTTAACATATATTAACTACCAAAAAACCCCTCAAAACACACACACACACAGAAGCCCTCTGATATTATGCTGTGCCTTCTAGAATCTAGAAAGCATAGCTCAGGGGAACGTGAGATACTCAGGGCTGGAATATCCAGGAGCAGGAGGAAGATGGCGCCATGAAAATAGAGTCACCCCATTTTGAGGATGGGAAAGTTACAGAACAGTGAGAAGTAGAAGGAACATGAAAATACTTTATTTTTTAATTCAAGGCATACTGCTTCGATGCAAATCAAATCAGATTATCGATGACTCCTTTGGAGTAGTGAATAGAAATGTAAATAGAAATAACCATTTAATTCGTGCAATTTAAGCATGAGACAAAAGAAGAAAAAGCTAAAATTTCCTCTGTATCTTTAGAAAAAGTGGTGTGTATTTGATAGGGTTATAAAATGTCTCTGATGAGTAAAACAAATTGTAGTCCAAGACAGGTTGTACGATGTAATGGGACCTCAGAGTCATTTAGCAGAGTGTCCCCAAGTCACCAGTCACATTCCACAGGACTTTAAGTCTGGTGGAGTAGGCTGCTGAGTCACCAAAGTGGCACGTACTAACCCCAGTGGTGCGGGTCACCAGCTTCTGGTCCACCTGGCCCTCAACCTCCCCCACGCCACCGCCTGGTGAAAAACAGAGATGCCATCACTTTCCACCCAGGAATCTGTCTACGACTCTCTAACTCTGTCTTTTTTCTCATAGAGCACTAGAAATTTTAAGAAGTTAGAAACAGATTCCATTCTGGAAGAAGTGGGAGAATCCTCATCTAATTTGATCTCATTCCACAGATGAAATTAAAGACTTTAAAGAAACTATGTTAGTGTCTTTTCCTGCTAAAATAATGAATCTATTAAAATGCCTCAGAAGCCAGTTATTTGTAGATGCCATAATTTCACTGAAATTCTACCACATGAAACATCTAAGACAGAACTGATGTAGACTTGATACGTTTTCTCTGAGTCAAGTATTGTAGCTTAAAATGAGACAGTCAGTTGAGCTATCTCATTGTTTAGTTTTGTACTCAATGACTTCCTCCTACTCCTACCTTCTGTCTCTGGAAAAAATATAATACATAATACAAACTTGATGAAATTGCCATTCATTTTTTGAACTGAACTTGGGATTCCTAGCTTTCAATCTGAGTTTGAGTTTGTTTTCATCAGCATTTTGGAAAGGGAACATCTCTCCGAAAAGTATGTGAGCCATGTACTCATGAAATTATTTCTAAACTTGGTGCTTCGTTGTTTTCTCTGTTTTACAGCCAAACCCAGTAAGAGATTTGCTGATACATTTCTCTAAAGTTTTTCAATGAAAAGAGAATATTGTAAATTTGTTTGGATTTTATTTCTTGGAAATACGTTTTCCATGTGTAGTCTGCCATTAGGAAAAATAAAATCCCATCTGAGTGTTATGATTGCATAGAGAAGGATGACAGATTTATCTTTAGCATCAAATAAACCAGGCAAGTTCCTGCAGAAACTCTTCATGTCAATCAATACTACTCTGACTACTGTTGCTGATGTATCACTTCTTTTTAAATTCCACACAAGAGATGCAAAAGGCACACCAGCTCAGGTGAAGTAGAAAGTGAGAAGCTGAGCTCACTAAGTTTTATTTTCATTCTGATTTTTGTGATTAAGATAGTCATAGATTAGCCCTGGCTGGTGTAGCTCAGTGGATTGAGCGCGGCCCTGCAAACCAGACTATCGTGGTTCGATTCCCAGTCAGGGCACATGCTTGGGTTGCAGGCCAGTTTCCAGCAGGGACCAGTTCTCTGCAGAAGATGCATGAGAAGCAACCATACATTAATGTTTCCTTCCTCTCTCCTTCCCTTCCCCTCTAAAGATAAATAAATAAAATATTTAAAAAAGAAGATAGTCATAGATTTATGAATAGGCATTTCACTGGGAAAAGTGCATTTATAATGTTTAATATCATGATATTTCAGCAAGAAATTATATATTATGGAGCCGTTTTCTTGCCAAATATGTTACAAAAACATATAGCCACACACACGCAAAGCACTAACTTTGGACATCTAGATAGACTGGATGTGTATAACTTAGGTGAGCTTAAAGATAGCAGGAAACACAGAATGGAAATCTTCAAACCCAAATGAATGTCTTTAGAAGGCAAGGGAGGAAAGAAAAATCAAAGGAGTGAAATGAAAATCAGAGAAAAGCAATTATCATCTGGTGAGATAATTTTTCCTACACCATTAACTCATTATTTTCCCTCCTAATCTTTCATTTGGTGCTGATTAACCAAAGAGACAAAAGTTGTGGGCCATCCGTAAAGAGTAAAATACAGAACATCAACATTTATTTATTATAATTTCTTTTACTTTGATTTTTCAAAGTTCTGTGTGAAATGGACCCGAGAGGCTTCTGTTGTACAATAACCACACCTACGTGAACATTGGTTGTCACTTTCAGATGCACCGGTTCTTTGGTGATTCTCATTTGTATACTAGTAGCTGCCCCTCTCAATTTGGTTGAAAGAAGTCTCCACATCTGCATTCAGTATTACATCAGTTCGGGCAAGGCAGGTCTTTTTCTTTCCCCTTTTTTGTGGTAACTGAGAAATACTCAGGATAGTTAAAGCACAACTCGAAGACTCTGACCAAGGGAAAAGGTCTGACTGCGCTCCCAGATACAGAGTGGGCTGTGGAAATAGGGAAGCAGGGCACAGAGAGAGGCTCTGCCTCAAAGGTGGTACTTTCTTCTTTTTTAATTTATTCATTGCTGTAAAAAGATGAAGAAGAAAGTAGCCGAGTAACTTCTGGTTGACTGAATGCCGGTATTATTTTCATTGGCAAGAGCCTCTGAGTGGCTGAAAGGTGGCCATTAACACTCCGACAGAAAGTGCTGGCAGGGTGATTATAAGATTAACACCCTGTGTTGTATTAAGAGTGTCAAAACCTCACTCTTACCTGTCAGTGGAAAATAACAGCATGAGCGGAAACATTACAGAAACAACCACTTCTTATGTTCAAGGACCAATGCTTCAGTGTGTCTAAGCTGTTTGACATGGCCGTGTTAGCTACCGAATTTAGCTGATGGTGGGGGGCATTTTTTTTTTCACTCAATACAGTGATTTCGGGAGTGAATGATTTATATGAAATGTATATTTCAGTCATTTTCCTTTGGAGTGAAAGTCTCATATATAGTTTATTCTGAAGAAATAAATAATAAATAGAATTTGTTTTATAAACTCAAACATTTTAAAAATAATTCTTACCCCAATTATGTAGAAATATTTAACAAATTGCCTCTATAATGCTTTGTGGCCCGAAGCTGAAAAGCACCCAATATTCTGGCCCAGAAATCATGGAATTACAAGGCTTCCATTCAGCAACATACCTATTTGTTTGCTTGTTCGTAGTGACAGGGCGTGAGAGAATTCCTCCTCTGCATGGCACAAGACTGATTACATGTATTTCCACGTGAAATGTGTTGATATCAGCATCAATTACACCATGAAAACTGCTGGCATTTTCTTGTCCAGGAGTGGTTACTCAATGTGTTCCCACTGATTACCCTTTGGACAGAGTTCTGCTTAGGAGAAATGGAAAAGTCAAGAATTGCAGGCCAGGGGACTGTTTAGGGGGATGCTTAACCTGAAGGTGCTGAGTCAGCAGAGTGAGGAGTTGAGGGGAGAAAGTGGTCTATTCCCGATCACCAGGGAGCCTCACCAGGTCCGTCCCACTTGGAGTTCGAATAGATCTAAATGCCATCCCGTGCCCACACTGTCCTGGTCGCAGGAGACTCCACTGTGAAAGGAGGGTTGGTCCTGGATGGAGCCCGGGTGCCGAGGCCCCAGGGATGCAACAGCAGCCCCCAGGGAGCAGCGTGAGCCGAGTGGAAGGACAGAGTGCCTGGCTGTGAGTACCGCTTGACTGACAACCTTAAAATCTTTAGATATACCACGTATCAGCTTCCAGCTTGTGCCCCACAAAGTTAAGGGTGGTTCTGACAGGAGACTGTTCCTACCCAAATGTTTCTTGTTCGCATCCATGCAAATCATTTTCAAATAGCCCTATGAGGTCTATCTGGAGGTATCCAGCATGTAATATGAAAAATAGAGACATTTATTGAAGAAGATATAAGACACAAGAAACATTGTGCATAGGACAATGACACCTCAGTCCCCTCAATGTAGGCACCTTGGGACCTCAATGGGTTCTCCCAGTCCCATTGTATTTTCATGAATCTCATTGACTGTCTGAAATCTCTTCCTTTTCAAGGGGGATTTTAGTTTTGGGAAAAGCCAGAAGTCACAGGGCACCAAATCTGGGCTCTAGGGGGGATGAAATGGGTGATTTGATGTTTTGCCAAAAAAACTCTGCACAAGTCGTGATGCAGAAGTTGACATGTTGTCATGATAAAGCTTCCAGTCACCAGGTGCCCATAACTGTAACCTTTTGAACCATCTGAATAGTTTCTGCAGAGGAATGTTCAAGCTTAATGCAAAATTGGATGTAGATGCGTTGCTCTACCTGTTCAGTCATTTTGAATGCGACAGCCACACAGTACACAGGCTCCCTCAACAGTGTCTACCACCCCCACTGACTGACTAGTACAGTGAAGTCATCATCGTTCACACACAAACATTCCAGTCTATTCTCCTGGGCTGCCAGGTTACATCGATGTCACATGGACCATTCTTGTTATATTAACAATGGCTGGACTTTTTCTGGACAGACTTCATATATTATGGATTCAATATATTAGTCATATAGTTTATAGGAAGGATATTTATTCATGATTTTTAAATGATGTTTACTAGTCATTTTTATTGACTAGTAACTGCCACGTCAATCACTGGTTTCGCTAAAACAGGTGAGATGGAAAAACCTCCTGAACTGGCCTTACTGGCTGGCGGTCAGGAAGAGTCTGAGTCATTTCGTGTAGGTATCATGCAGCTTCACTGAAGGCAAGTGAATGAGTCCCATCGTCTGTGCTAAAATATGTCACAGGCTCGTCCGACCTGAAAGTATGTTTTCCCACCAAGCATAACGGACAGTGGTTCTGAAGACCATAGCAGCAGAGGCCGTGGACTCAGAATCAGGACCCTGAATCTTAGTCACTATATGGTTCTGAACGACTGGCAGCCTCTGAGCTTGTCTTCTCAGCGGCAGACAGAGAGAATCAGGATGCTCTACTGGGGTGCTTACGACCCCAAGTAACCTCTGAGGACCTGCCTCCTGTTAGGTCAGGAGGACTCAGGGACTCCTGCCCATGTTCAAGGCATAACTTCTTTAAAATTTTTTGTATAAGGTATATTTTTAATAAATAATCTGTTGTGAAGACAGTAACAATGGTCACACTACAGACTAGATAATTATCAAAAGGCCATTCCAGTTAAAAAAAATTCTATGGTTTTAATCATATGGAAAAAAACAAAGGCTTCGGGTAATCAAGCCTAGATGATACTCTTTTTCTTTGACATTAAAAAAAAATCGAACAAGCTGCTTTAGGAGACTTGTTTTCCCACTGGGTGGAATTCCATTCTGGGTGAGACACTCATCCTTCTGCCCTTGGGACTCAGAAGGGCCGATTTCTCTCACACATATTCTCTGTGGATATGTCAGCATTCCTATCTAAATAGTCCAGTTCGTAAGGACGGACCAACAGCAGGCTTTAGTCATTGAGGAAGTTCAGGCCAAAAATGAGAAAGTGACTTTATGACAATAAGGGTGGGAAAAGGCTGAGAGATTTTAGTGACTCGGACTGAATGAGAGGGATGGAAATGGGCTGAGCAGCACAGGAGCAGCAGGCTGGCTGCAGAGGGGGCAGGAGGCAGAGGCTGTAGGAGAGAAAGGTGACGGGGTCCACTGTGCGAACTGGGGCCTGGGTTTGGCACAGGGACAAGGGGAGATGAGGACCTGCTTGTCACTTGCCAAAGAAGACAAGTCAAGTACGTGTCAGAATGGGAACAGAGCCAGTATCCTGAGGCGTCCCGTGTACAACCTTCCTTCACTGGAACACAGTTTCTCCTTCGGGAAAGCAGTATTTGTCCTTTATCCGAAGAACTTTCTAATCACCCACATCCTACTCTCAGGTTACATTGTAGTGGCAGTCAACTTGGAGACTTCTCCGGTGACATGAAACTGTTTTCTCTCACTCTGTGGTTTCACAGTTTCTCCACAGGAACAGGGCAGTCTTTCTGTTTCCGGAAACATGGGCCTTATTTGTGGTCTTCAGCCATGGCAGAAGTCCCATTGAGGCCAACAGGGGCTGTGGCTAAGTAAACCTTAGTGAATACTGTTCAGTTTTCACAAGGTTGGAATATGGAGCAATCGGAATTGTTATTTCCTTATTATTTGTTTCCTTTGGTTCCCATGAAAGCACTACCACAAATAGGATATAGGATTATTTCTTCCTTTAGGTACACAACACAAATCTGGAATAGAAACT
Source organism: Sturnira hondurensis (assembly GCF_014824575.4). Taxonomy (NCBI): domain Eukaryota; kingdom Metazoa; phylum Chordata; class Mammalia; order Chiroptera; family Phyllostomidae; genus Sturnira; species Sturnira hondurensis. Next base: position 25,988,292 of record NW_028082759.1, on the reverse strand, counting down.
GTACATTCTTTAGGAAGCAAGTACATGTAATTTTAACCAGCTCTTGAATATTGATTTATAAATTCTTTTTTCTTTGTCCAGTTTGGTTTAATACTTGCAAAGTATTTTTATAGTATATTGTTTCCAGTAAAGGAATCCTTTGTTTTTTTTCATTCATTTCCAACTCCTAACAAATGTTCCGAGTCTTATGCCACCACGAAAAACCAGGAAGTGAAGACAGCATAGTTCGGAACCAAAGCATTCTCACTTAGGGAATACTTAAGAAAATTACGACATAGTTCCTAGTTAATTTTACAAGCGTTTTCACTGCATACTCAGTAATGCTTTTGTGTGGGACGTTTCCTTGTTGCAGCTCCATGACCTGGGTGCAGTCAGACTGCATGGGCCAGCGCTCCTATGTCAGCTCGGCGCCCCTCTGTCGTGGGCAGCCCGGCAGCGGCCGGTCACACGGAATGCTTGCACACCGCTCCCTCTCTCCATCCTCCTAATTTCAATGTTACATCATAGGCACTGGAAGGAAATCATTATTGTAATGCTTTCATCGATCGCTAATAAGAATACTACCTCAAAACTTTTTTTCTGTTCTGGATTATTTTAGAAACTATAAGTTCAGCTTGACTGAATCATGTACTTCTTGATGGAGTTACTTTGGCAATCTTACAACACGGAGTGCTAGTGACCACTTCTTTCTCCTGGAACTGCTATCCCTCCTTTTTAATGACCTAGCGTTTTGCTGGTTAATGTCCCTCGTGTCTGACTAATCTCTTTCCGTCTCTTTGATTATCTCCTCTTTCTACAAAAATCACCCCCCGCATTTCCTTCCTTAAATATTCTATTTTCTCTGGGTGAACTTTGCCAGAACCACACCTTTGAGCATCGCCTCCAGTACAAGTCCCCAGGCCTGCTTTTGAGTATTAAGTTTTATTGGGATATGGCCACTGTCATTCATTGTTAGGGCTACTTTCTTGATGCAGTGGCAGAGCTGAGTTGTGGTGACAGAGAACATGTGGCCCCCCAGGCCTAAGACATTTACTATGTAGTCCTGTAACAAAAAGTCTGCCGGCATCTGACCTCCACGGAACGTGGCTGACTCCACACAGCTGCAGCAGGGGTTCAGTTCAACATGGTCAAACCAACTTGACCTAAAGCCATCACTCTCTACTTATTCTGTGCCATGAAATACTTGGGACGTGTCTGTATCTCCCCTGCTTTCCCTCATGGTTCCCGCATCTAATTGGTCACGACAATCTGCTAATCTTTCTCAAGGCTGAACTATTACTGCCTATTCTACTCATTGGTCTTCTCCATCTCTTACTTGAATATTTTAGTACCAAATCTCACTTCTACCATCTATGCCTCTAAGTTGATCACCTGCTCTGTGGTCAGTAAACTTACCTACCCGACCGTTCATGCGTTTTTTGTTGAAACTCCTTGGGTGGCTGCCATCCCAGCCCAGCTCTGCACATTCACCTCTGTTACTGCTGCGGGCTCTGTGTTGTCCAGATTCTATTTCCCAAGCATGTCATCTTCTTTCCATCTCACGAGCTCTTCGTTTACTATTGTTTCTCTGCTTGAAATGCTCTCCCAGTTTCTCTGTTCTAGTCCTACTCAACTTTTTTTTCAGGCTCAATTCAAATATAAAATTCTCAGTAGAACGATAAAGTTGTTACATTTTAATGGAAGTCATCAGGCAGAATTAAATGTTACCTCACTCTGCTCTTCTCTGGCTTAGGATGTGTTCAGCTTTCCTCCATGTTGAGCAAACTCTCCAAACAAACAGGGCGATTTTTCCTGTTGAATTTACACGCGGTCTGGAGTCCTCTCAAGCACTCACTGTGAACCAACCAAAGATGTTCCGAGAGACAACACCTGTGTTACATGTGATAAACTCTGCATTCTTCATGAGATGGTCCAGCTACTCCTTTACACCTTTATTCTAAGGACCTAGAATAGGAATAAACTACTGAAAACCATTTATCCAGTTGCTCTGGGATGATTGAAATTGAGATGGAAATGCTAATAATGAAACTCCAAGTTAGCTGTTAAATTATCACTATAATTTCAGGTGTGATTGAACATTGCTGAGAGTAATACCTAATCTTTTGACTTGTGTGGTGAGGGTTTGTCTGTCTGGTGACAAAATGAACTTTATGTCAGCATTTATTACTCTCACAGTAATAGAATTATAACAGTGATGCTAGTTATCAGGACTTTCTAATATCAGAACTTTTATATTTTATCTGATTTAATTGTAAAATAATCATTATTATTATCATCTTCTTTTTTCTATTCTTCTCATCGCCTCATCTTATACATTAAAAAAACAAATACAGGAACTAACTGATTTCCTCTAGGTTGAACAAGTGCAGACCAGGGATTTAAAATTAGTTCTGCCTCACTCTAAGGCCTGAGTTCTTCATAAATAAAATATATTGCTCCTTTACTTTGATCCAGCTCTACTGTGTCTATGAAGGAATAAATGAACAAATTGTTCTTCTTTCAAATGGTATACACAGAATAGTCACAACATGGAAGCCTGGTAGAAGTACTCTGGAGTTGAGTAGGTTTGGAATGTCTTCTAATCCTTGCTGTGTGGGCTTTCCTGCTGAATCTGTTTCAGGCTTACACACAAGACCGCGTGCTAAGTGGCGTCAGGTTCCCAAATGACTATCTTCAATGGGTTTTATTGGAAACACCCACTAAAGCTTGAGAATTCGGACCAATGGTGACATTTCAAAAGGATATGATTTTGTTTGATGCTTCTGTCAGCTTACTTAATGTAAAAGCAGTTTTCTTCATTTGCCAGTGATAGTCATGGTCTTAAGTCCCTGCTTGTTTGAGGCTGTGGCATCTAGCCCTAAGACATTCTACTCTTTGTAACCCCTGCTGTTCATGTCCTATATATCCTACACTTATGTATACATTACACATACCATATTATTACACGTATGTCCTATATTTCCCATCGAAGACTTTAACTTCTATTTTCCTTTCAGTTTAAAACTTTGCAATCATCCTAAGAAACCTTGAAGAGGCAACACATCCAACTCTTGGTTCATTTACCAACTCAGCCATGAACTCTCAGAACAAAAGCCAAGAAAGTGTCATCAGTGGTAAGTATTTCTTTCACAAAACCCATACATCAGAAGACCACTGTCAAAAGACAAGTCCGCATGGTTGTCTCACATTTCTGCCCATCTTGAAAGTGAGGTATTTAAACCCTTCGTTCTGACTATCTCTGAAAGAATAGGTGGATAGAAAATTGACTCAAAGAATGAGAGTCGTCCTCCAGAACAAGGAGCATGTTTGCTTACAACCTTACAAGGGAGATAGCGTCTCCCTCCAATGGAGAGGGCGGTTGTGCGTACCATCCAGTATAACGCCTGTATCTTCTACCAGCGGGAAGGCCAGGCATGCGCACTGGCCAACGTTTGCGTTCCCTAAACTCGAGTTTCCTCTCCCGTAATCAAACCACTGCACTGTAGGTGTTCCCTGGACCTTTGTCTCACCCTATGGAACTGGGGGCCTGGAGAACTGGCACAAAATTGATTATATTCTGGCTAATTTTATTCCTGTGAGTAGCCAACCATCATTCATCTCTGAACTGAGAGTCTGTCACATTCATGGAGGTATGGCAAACTAATTGATTATCTTGCAAAGAGGGTAAAATCTTCACAGTTCTTGACATGCTCTTTCATTGTTCCTGCTAATCTTGCCTGTCTGCCATCTAATTCTTTCCTCTCTACTCAACTTGCCTCAAGTTCAGATGCCGTCGCTTGTCTTTATAACTTTCTAATGAATACTCTGAACCACATGGCCAGTATATTCTCTCGTTTGCTCCCCCTGGAAAAATCCTAGTTTCTATGATTCCAACTACCTGCTTTCTACCTCCCTAATGCAGCCTGTGGAGCTCATCTGGGGAAAATAAACAGACAGCAGATTGGTGTCACTGTAACTTAACGATCAATGATGCCCACTAGTTCCTCATGGTTATTCTAGTCGGGTCTCTCTCCATGCAGGAGAGTACCTTTGAAAGTCACCCCATTCTCTTCAGCTTCAGCACTACGCCTTAAGTTTCTTAGTTCTTAGCAAATTATTTTGATTCCTACTTCATAACAAAGAGGGTTGCCATGAAATAAGATCCACTTAAACTTTCCACTACCTAATGTATAAATCTATGCTCTTTTTACAATTTATGAATACTTCTCCTTGATAGCACTATAACAGTCACATTTTGGATTTGAACATTGAAATTAATTTTACATTAATTGAAATTAATTACTCCGAGGTGGTGAGTGGAGATGGAGGTGTAAGTAGAAAAGGGTATAAGGGGGATAAATGGTAATGGATAAAATGCAATAAAAATCCAAAGAAAAATAAATTAATTACACTGAAATTAATAAGTGAATCCTAAATCTATCTAGCACCATGGTTTTATTTCTGGTGTTCATTACATTTTGTCTTCTGAAGCAGAGCAACCTGTCGATCCCGCAATGACTGTAGTCTCTGCCTCCTTGAGCGGGGACTGAGTCAATGAGGGTGAGCCCTTGCTCCTGATACAACACCCTGGGAGAGGGGAGCCACCGGGAGGCTTAACCTGCTCTCCAGGGGCGAGCTGACAGGAGAGAGGCAGGGCAGCAGGCTGTAAGGGGTGAGACTGTTGTAGTTGGCACTTTCTCTTTGTTTGAACAATGCCTTTGATCCAACCTTACCCTTGTGAATTTCTCCGAATAGAAGGTTGGGGTGGGGGGTGGGCGGGGGTACAGTGCAGTGAAGTCAAGGTTCAAGATCAATTTGTGAGATAGCATTAACTCCAGGCCAAACAACCAAGGAAAGGATGCCTGAACGATTAAAACTACCTGTATGGAAGCAGGGTGAGAAAATAGGAGGCATGGGTAATGGTGTCACATTTTTTTAAATTAAAAAATAAGTTAGTTCCCCTTTTGTGAAAAAGAGTGTATTGATGCTAGGAGTGCTCCTGATTGTATCCAGGCACGTGAGTGGATTAGAGGGGTTAAAGAAAAGTGTTTTTCATCTCTCGGGAAATGTTTCTGCCAAAAAGCTCCTATCCCAGGCCTGTCCTGCAGGCGGTCTGTGGACCGGTACAGTCTGCTGTGCCATTCAAGTGGCCTTGCATTTGGCACTGTCCTTTCCGAATCTCCACACTCCCTCTGAAAACTTAGCATCAGAGTTTAAACATACAGGCAGACCTCATTTTATTGTGCTTCACTTTATTGTGCTGCACAGGTGTTGCATTTTTTAGAAGTTGGAGACAAGACTCTCCACCAGCAAAGAGGATTACAACTTGCTTTGTGGCAAGGGGAACGATGTGTGTGTTTACTAAAGTGACTGAAGTTATCATTAAGCTTATAAAATCAATCTCCATCTTCAATCTCCAGCTCCCCTTGTCTCCCCAGAGGTGGGACTGGAAGTCCCAACCCTCTCATAATGAGATATCATCTCATACCTGTCAGAATGGCCATTAGCAATAAATCAAAAGCAACAGGGCTGGTGAGGACATGGAGAAAGGGGAACTCTTCTGCACTGTTGCTGGGAATGCAGACTGGGGCAGCCACTGTGGAAAGCAGTCTGGAGATACATCATCGTATTAAAAATAGATCTGCCTTCTGACCCAGCAATCCCACTTCTGGGAATATATCTGAAGGGACCCAAAACACTAATTTGAAAGAACATAAGCATGTCTATGTTCATTGCAGCATTATTTATAATCTCCAAGATATGGAAGCAACCCAAGTGTCCATCAGTAGATGAGTGGATAAAACAACTATAAGACATTTACACAATGGAATTCTATTGGGCTGTAAAAAAAGAGAAGACAATTTTACCCTTTGTAACAGGATGGATGGACCAGGAGAACATTACGCTAAGTGAAAAAAGCCAGACAGAGAAAAACAAATACCAAATGACTTTACTCATATGTGGACTCTAATGAACAAACTGAACTAATAAGCAAAACAGAGGCAGACTCATAGAGGGAGAGCAGATGACAGCTACTTGGGGATGAGAGGTTAGGGGTGGAGGGATTGAGCAAAAAAGAAAAAAACTCATGGACATGGATAACAGGGTGGTGACTGCTGGGGGAGGGGGTAGAAGGGGACTCGATGGCAATGGAAAAAATATAGTAAAGATTAAAAAAAAGAAACCCTCTGTGGGCCCACCAAGAGCCATGTTACCAGCATAAGCTCATTGTCAGAATGAGCACGTTATGAGTAACAAAAGGTACTTCTATCTCTTAGGAAATTCCGAAGGTTCTTGAAGCCAAGGACATGGGCAAAGACCAGATGTGTCTTTTTCATTATACCACACACGACTCTAAAGGAATCAACAATTTCTCAGTAGTGTGAGAGCTTATAAAATTCTCAGGTCCCCTTTTTGCTTTTCATCAACCAAAGCTGTACATGAGACAGACCATCAGTGACTGTCCAGCTTTCCACCACTTTCGGTGATCCCCCTGGAAAATGCAGTTTTATTTGCAGAAGTCTGATTTTCTATTGCATTTCAGTCAGCTTGATTTTATCCTGCTTTTGGCTTTGAGTCATTCATTGTATCATCTACTGGGGCAAGGGTTATATAGAATAATTTACTACTCTGGACAATAGTTATTGTAACATGAAATGACCATGAAGAAACAGATAAAATTAAAATATTACAAAGAGGGATTGGAAGGCTCTCTGGAAAATTTCCTAGGCTTGATACAAGAAACAAAGTTGCAGATTAGGCCTTAATTGGTCACATCCTTTGCCATCCCAGAAAAGACTTCTTCTTCATGTTTGTTTACTAAGAAGGCGAGTGCATCGCGCACTTAGTGTTGTCTTCATCTCGTGTACTGTACAACTTGGTTGTCCCACAGTCTCTGTTCAGAATTCAGGACCAAAATCTGGAATATCTGTATGGATTTGTTTTTAAGCAATGACTCCTCATTGCTTAAAGACTTCAGTCCTTACAGCCTGTTAAGATGAATTATCTGATAGCACATTTCTTCTAGATTTCCTGTGAAGCTCTATCTTATATGTTCAACACAAGACAATTCAGGGCAAAACAAAAACACACGAGACTAGACTGTACAAAAATAGTCAAGCAAAAGGGAAATAAAACAATAAGCAGATTAACTGAAAAAATGATCAAATGGTGCAGCAAAAATCTGTATACAGATTTCAATTTTTCTTTGCCATAAAATGCTCCTCCAAACCAAAAGGTCTAATTGTCATGTATTGCTATGCTTTAGGCCTAATTGACTTACCTATAAACCCATTGGTTAAAAATCTATTGTTTAAAACAAAAAACAAGGAGTAACAACAGTGCTACAAATCCAGTGAGTACTCATTTTTAACGGCTTAGGTGGCAGCAAATTTGAAGGACGAATGGAGTCTGGGTACAAGGCATCTTCTGAACACACTTACTTATTGGTCTGCAGGTCACAACGTGAAGGGCCATGGGAGTCATGCAGGGTCTGGCCGAGGAAAGAAACCTGCCGTCCTTACACAGGATGTCGGCTCAGAGTGCGTTTTGCGTTGTGCTGCGCAGGGGGGCAGAAGGGGATTGCCGTCATTTCTGGAGCCGGGTTTGTGTGGGTACCAGAGACAGGAATGGGCCGCGTCCACACCGGAAGTGCGTTTTGTTGCTGACCGCACAGGTAGGAGCAGACCGATGTGAGTTTTGGAAGCGTGATTTGTAGTGAGTCTGTCGCCAATTGACTGATGTTCTAAGTGTGAGACTGCTGCTGATTGATTGGTTTTCCGACACGGGTTGGCTGGAGTGCGTCGTCATTGATCCACTACATAGGATTAAAGCCGCTTCCAGGGCTTACCATTTATCATGGCTATAGAATAGTCACTTGTATCTTCCTGGAGTGTGGAGTATCAGCTTTCATAAGTTAAGGGTCATCAAATCTTTGAAAGCTGGATAAACTAGCCAATGAGACTCTTTGTGTCTGAAGTTTCATTTTGGGGATGCTATTTTAATTCTTGAGTAGTTCCAGAACTATTCAGGATTTCAATTTCTTCTTGATTCTCAACTGGTAAGTTGCAGTTCTGCAAGTATTTGTCAATTTTAAATGATTTTTCGAAATTGATATTCTTCATTTGTTGAGCAGTTTGTTTGGGGAGGTCCACGGATTGTTGTTGAATCGATTTCTCTGTGGGAGAAAGCGGGGTCTGGGGCTTCTTACTCTGCTGCTGTTCCCATGCCACCCTGCCCTGTATTTTTGGATATGCCATTGAGTCTTTGCTCTCACATGGCTTATGCCGTTGTTACTCTTTTTCTTTATACTATCCTTGGGGATATTCTGTTACTCATTTTCTAAATTTATAAGTTAGACATTTAGTTATTAATTCACAGTCTTTTTACTTTCTAATATATACATATAAGATATATATCTATTAGATATCTATATCTATATCTATATCTATATCTATTTAAAAGAAAAATAGTCCCTTATTGCATGGCTTATACAGTTCTATCCATTTTGATGTGTAGTGTTTTATTAGCATATATTTGTCTATCTTTTAAATTTTCCATTTTGATTTCATTCTAACTCTTAAGTTATTTGGAGACTTAAAAAATTTCCAAGTACAAGTGAATTTTATTTATATATGTATTTTATTAGTAACTTCTAAATGTATTGTTTTGTGGTTAGAGCATGTGTTCTCTGGCACATCTGGAAAACAGGATCGAAAGAGAGGAAGAGAGATTTTAGTTACAATCTCTACCACCGTGCTGAGCCAGCAGGGACTACAAGGTCCACCTCCCTTCCTCTTTCTACATTTCCACATCGATTATCCAAGATCTCGGGAAAATACGACCTCACGGGCCCAGTGAGAGGGAGAGAGAACAAAGGAGAGGCAAAGAAAACAACCACTTCAAAAAGGCAGATAAATTAGAATTCATATTCCAGTGAAAACAGAGTAGAATAAATGACCAAATAATGTACTTTAGCATAATAACTAGGAGGAATAAAAGTTATTTAAAAAATGCATCAAGGATAAGAAAACATAAGAAGAACGGAGCAGAGAGGTATTATGAGTCAAGGACGTAGTAGATTAGATCAAGGATATAATAGGTAGCATGAGTAAATCATCTGTGAAGTACAGAATTGGAAGTTTCATTAAGGAATGAGGAGAAGAAGAGTTTGCCACTCCCAAATGTGCCTTTTGGGATACTGATTATTTTAAGCTCGTTGTGTTTTTGAAAAGAAAGATTCGGGACAAACTTTGACCTTTCCCCTCACTGCCTAAAATAATTTAGAGAGCGAACCTGTTCCAGGAAAGAAGATACTACCGTAGATCATTGTTGTTTAATATAAACTAACCCGTGATAGACAGCAAGGAACCTCACAAGGCCCTTCTGATCAAAGTCCTCTGTGCGTCCCATTGTTAGGTGGCCCAGCCAAGAGGTGTTTACCAAACAACTGCTTTTCATCTCCTGTGAATGGCTTTCTTCCTCTTTGAAGTCCCCAACTACAGCCCCCTCCTTCTCCTAAACTCAAGATGGCTCATCACCCTCCCTGCCCGATCTGTCTTAGTCTCCTGTTCTTAGGAGAAACCCATGTGAACCTGTGTAATAAATGTGATTCTTTTCTCCTGTTAATCTGTCTCATGTCAATTTGATTACAGACAAACCTGGAAGAATAAAAGAAAAATTATTTGTTCCTCCTCAGAGAAGCATTCCAGAAGGACTCAGAAAAGGATAAATAGATTAAAAACTTTAAGAAGAATTAAGTAATATATAGAAAAAAAAACACAAATAAAACATCCTAACAAATATTCTGGGAAAGAAATACAAATAAAAATTGAGAGGGTGGAGTGCTTGAAGAAACAGTGAAGAAGCATTTCTCGGAATTAGCAAAGGAGTGAAAATCTCAGACTGGGAGGGGTCTGTAGCATTTCTAATGAAGAAAATAAGGGAAAAAATCCTATGTCTGGACATGATATAGTGAAATTTAAAAATATCAAAAAAGAATAAAATTCCTGTTAAAACAAGCAAAGCAAAAATGAACAAAAAAAATGGGTCCCAGGTGGAGTCCCTTGCCCCCAGGACAAGGGACTGAGACTCACAGGCAGCTCCAGGCCCTCCCAGGAATTGACCTTAAACCTCTCAGGCTGGAACTGCCAACACTAGCGAGGTAGCCTGTGTGATACACCCCTTGCCACCCTCTCCCCCCGGAGATGTGTCCTTGCCTGAAACAACCCTTTCTCTTCTTTTGCTAATAATGTTCTTGTCCTGCCCAGTTTCTGCCTATAGAAACCTTCTGGTTTGTACAGCTTCTCAGAGCATCCATCTGTTGGCTAGATGGGATCCTGCTTCATTCATGCATCACTCAGTACAGCCTATTACATCTTTAAATTTACTCAGTTAAATGTCTGTTGTTAATATACCAGAAGCTTAAAAGAGAGCACATGGCATATACAGAGGAGCTAGAGTATCATTCAGACTAATCCCAGGAACTCTTGAGCTGGCAGAAACCTTACATCTGAGTCTCCGAAGGAGTCCAGCACTTCCTTAAGGGTGAAGAGGAGGAACTAAACTTTTTAAGGAACTTGGAAAAGAGAGGTTTGGATCCATATCTCATTACTAAGAAACTCAGATAAAGTATAAGCCCTTGAGATTGTTTTCACTTTGAAAAAAGAAGAAATTTATTTTTTAGAGAGAGGGGAAGAGAAATATCCAATTGAGGGAGAAATATCAATTGGTTGATTGCGCCCCCATCAGGACCGAACCTGCAACCTAGGCTCGTGACCTGACCAGGAATCGAACTGGTGACATTTTGCTCTGCCTGGATTACTTCAAAAAGTGTCCTGTTGATAGATAAATCTGGTAGTGAGTGGGGAGGGTGCCTTTAAGACATGCAGAACTGGAGTGAAGGTGTGTGAGGAAAAGAAGAAGCACGCATGGCCACTCGATTTTTGCCTCAGCAACTAGGTGAAATGAATGCTCCCGCTATTTAACAAGGTGGTTTGGAAACTTGGAGTGGAAGCAGTTGGTATTAGTATTAGTGAAAGCCAAATCAAGAAAGACAGAAAATAGAGCTGGACCTCAATCTACAGCTTTCTATTCTTAAACAGATGATAGCAAATTAATTTATGTAAAACTTCACTCGTCACAGTAATGGTGTCCCTTTATGTAATGGTGGTTTTATAGTTTCATCATCCTGAGAGTCTTTTCATGCTCACAGTTTTATGGAAGCCTGTGAACAGAAGTTTCTAATTTCAATTTGTAACGTGCACACGATTTTTCCCTTTACGTTCGCATTGATTGTTTCCTGGTAAACAGACCGCTGCCCACTACCAGTTATTTCTGTGAGGCCTGAATGTTTCAGACCACACTGCCCTGGCGGTGTCTGGTGGTCGTGACTCACCGCACCTGCTGGGCACCTGCATGCGATCGGCGTGCCTGAGGAACTGACTTTTTAGGTTGTCCCTGACAGTTGGTGGGAAGCGGCTCTCGCGGTAGACAGCAGCGCTCCAGCCGTTTCTTGTTTTTTCACGTGTACATCTGTACATGTGGGCGACCTTGAGTATAACAGGAGGAAAAGATGAAAATATTTTTTCTTGATATAACTACCCATAGCCGAAGCACATTTTTTAAAAAATAAGACCATTTTTTTCCCACTTCCTTGCAGAATTGCCTTTGCTATAAAGCTGAGGACCTTCATGTGTGGGTTTTCATAGGTTTCATTCTGTTCCTGCTAACACTTGGGGCCCTTTGGATAATTGGGAAAGATCTTACAAAGCTGAATGGCGGTCTATTCCAAAATGTCAGTTTTCACCCGAGCAGCTTCCACTCTATCTTAGTTCTGATTGGTTCAAATGGTTTTGTATCGTATTTTCAATGTTTCCTTGATCAGTAGGATAAAAATAATAGGAATTTTGAGATAAAGGGGATGTTGTTAATAAAATAATATTATTAATGTAATTGATAAAGTCATTAATGGAATGACATTTTTTACCAAGGATCATACAATTATTTTGCTCTGGGGAAAAGAGATATGAGTGGGAGGGAAAGTCATTATTAGTGAAGGGTTGAGATTCTGAGTTTGGGAAATTTGGGAATCTTAGAGCCCTTCTTAAATTTGATGTGGATAATGTAGGTGCTGTTGATTATTAAACAGAAAATTATTTCCTAAAAAATCGAATTGACTGTTTGAAGGTATTTAGTCGTAATAGCACCTGTTAGGAAAATAAAAGACCTTTAAAATTTTAAATTGAAACCTTTGTACAAAGGAAAGTTTGAAACAATACTACTCTCTCTTAAGCTTAAACACACAAAGAAGGCAAGTTAAAATCCTGTTGGTTAAGGTCCAAATTGCCGATGTTCTGGACCCTGGCAAATCTCATGCCATTTTAGTTGTTTGTTATTTTCTTTTGGAGAGATATATGAGGAATTAGATTGTTTTCTTACATAAATGTCACTTTAGAAAGAGCTCTTACTCTCAACTGCCTGATTTCCCGTTACAGACAGACAGTACACCAGTGTAAAAAAAGTTTATGAACAAGATCTTATATGTAAGTGGGGTGTAATGAATAGAAGTGGCAACAATGTACTTTCTAAGAATTAGGTTCTGATATGCAATCATTGATATATTCATCACTTCCTTCCATTTTTAATTAATAGCAATATTCTGTTAATTAGTACCATTGGAATAAACATAAATAAGAAAATGACTCTACTTTTTGTAAATTAATTTCTGCTTTAACATATCTTATTTATACCCACTGTGAAGTTTTATAATGTTGTTCCTTAGCAAACAAGCCAGTAAATACTCTTACCACACTACTTTTCTCACTGTAACTTGGTGCATGTACTTCTTTGAAATGGAAGTTTCCCTCTATGTGAGTGTTTCGCTAGAGGCAAGTTGTTAGGTCCACAAATCTTACATTCTTTTTTACTGTCACAAAGTGTGAGTACCTTTTTTTTTTACAATCCTGAAAAAAATGAAATGTGTTTGATTTTTCACAATATTAATACTTAATATTTTCCCATTTAATTTTTGGTTATTTTCAAACAGTTCTTTAACTGTTTTTAATTTATGTGCCCCTTTCATTCATGGGATTAAATCTATCCTGGTTATATATGAAGTATCTCTGGTAAATTATACAAAATAACATGGCCTTTCCCTTACCTACGAAATCAAAGACTTTTAAATATGAATGTTTCCTAAATGCCCCCAACGCCTATGTGTAAAAGGAAATGGCTCTTACATGTAACGCCTTTACTTTACATGATTTAAACTGTGGAATTCTCGGCAAGTGCTGTTTTCAAACATCCCTCCTTCCTCTTCAAGTAGGATCAGTTATAATTTATTAATTCAATAAGCATTTAAGCTCTTGAATGTGTTTCCTAAAAATGACCTATTTCTCTTTTAACTAAAACATTTTCATTCTGGGCCAGAATATAATCATTGACTTTCACATCTTCCCTGTATTGACTTTACAATGAATTTTTTATGAAACTTGATAACTTTCTTAGAAATGCATGACCACGGAGATGTCACGCACACCTTCCGTTTCAACCCCCTGACTTACACAGGTAGGTTCTGTTTCTTCCCTAACCGGAGGGGTGGGCTAACTAGTACTTCTTGGCCTCCAAAACGGTCCATCCCCAGTGCATCCTCTGCTGGGGCAAAGATGGGTTTTGTAGACCAATACCTGGGCTCAGGTTTCAAAATTGGGCTGAGAAATAGAGTAAGAGTGACCTTTAGTGGCCACTCTGAGTAATCACAAAGGGATGCAATCGTCTCAAGGGGGATGGATGGACAATTCCATGTTGCAGAACTACTTAAAGCAGAAACACAGTGGATTAAAACTGGCTCGCCGTGACACTTTCTATGTCATTCTGTTCTACCAGATGAAAACCCTGTGAGTCACCTGTGAGAGAGCTGAAAAGGTGCACTCTTTAATTGGTAAATGGAAATCTAGTCACACCTATTAATATGAGTTTGGAACTTCAATGCCTAAATCCCCTACACAAATAGATTGGAAAAGCACCATGTAATTGAGGCAAAAATCCTTTGCTTTCCACAGATTGGTGCGGAAGATCACCAAGGAACTGCAGAACTAAGCAACAGAAGGAAGAGTTACTCCTTAGTACCGCGTTTGATTTTGGGAAAGAAAGCCATCTCCCACTTAGAGGAGTCACCGACGAGAATTGAATGCTCAGTACGTATTGTTTTCCTTTTTGTTAAGGAATACTGGTGTTGATTTGTATAATTCCTTCTTAGAGAGAACATGGGTGTGATCGAGACATTTAACCTATTTTACATTTAGGGACTTCTTTCCTAATGACTGAGTTTTCTCTCCACAAGATGTACTATCTAGTCAAAGACATGTCAAAAATTAAACAAATTCCTGAAATATTTTATAAAATTATGTTGTAGCTTTCTTTCAAATGAGGACTTCCAGCATTATAAATAATCTGCACAGTCATATAAATGCCCTTCAATATGCTGTGCTTTGTTTTAATGAATTATCATTGTACTCATGTTATTAAAAGTACTTTTTTCTAAAATTTTTTTTTGCTGTGTATGATAGATTTCATAAGAAAGGAGGATTCTAATTAGGTAAAAACTGTAAGACAAAAATCAAGGTTTCTGAATCAATGTCTTTGGATTGGAACATTCTAAAAATGAGTGATATTTATAAAATACAAAAGGTAAATAAAGCAATATGGTTTGATGTAAAAGCCATCAGATAAGAATTAATTAACTTTTTTTTCTTAGTTTTGTTTGGCATACCAGTTTGCTTTCGGGTTATCTGAGAAATGAGGATGCTAATTCATTTAAATGACAATTTCTTGAAAATTATTATAATATTATATACATGTGTATATAATATTATAATATTCAGATGATTATAACTCAAAAACAGCAGATAATTGAAATTTATTTTACATGTTTCTATTAAGACACATACACATGTATATGCACAAATACATGCACATACAAGTGTGGGCAAAAGTAAGTTTACAGTTGTGAGTATGCAAAAATGTTTATTTTTATATTGTTATTTATCTAATAATTATTGTATTATTATTTATGATTATTATTAACCTACTTTGCCCACCCCTGTATGTACATACCAATTCTGACTCAGTGACTGTTTATTTCATTATCTGCTGCTGTGAAATAAACCTTCTCCAAACAGTGTAACATAAAACCACCCCATCCACCGCAGTCACAGGTCTGGGGGTGCGGAAGGCAGGAGATGTGGTGTCACAGTGGGGTACTCCGGGAGACAGTTTCCTTCCAGGTTACTATCGACAACCAAAATCCAGAACAGCACATGAAATTTCCAAGGACCCCTTTTCGAAGCTCTCTCTCCATAGTGCACATTTGTTTGAAAAAGCAATTTCTGTCTTACTCACAGTAAAATGGAATGTACACTCAAAGGAACTTGATGGCAGGAGTCATTTGGACACAGGTCTTTTTTTTTTAAGAGCATTGTGTAATTACTTCTAGGTACAAATATCTCGCAAAATAGAGTTCATGAACAAAACGATCGAAGGAGACAAAGGTGACCTTGTGAACTGGTAAAGTCGGCAGTAAAGGGGGAAGACACAGTGTTTCATCACGAGGACATGTTTCATAACATAGCCTGAAAATACATAAAGATATAACCAACAGAAATGCATGGAGAAATAGGTATACTAACCATTGTGGTGAGACATTTTCGATATAACTTCACAAACTGACGTAATCAAGTAGAACCAAAAAAAAAAGAAAGAAAGAAAAATGGCAAACATAGCAGATATAAATAATATAATGTACAAGTCCAAACTATTAGGTATTTATAAAGCTCTAAACCTAATAAAGAGAGAATACACATTTTTATCATAGATGGATAATTTATTGAAATTAACTGCCATTACTGCTCAAAGCAATCTTGAATGAATTCCAAAACATAAATAGCATACAGACTATGTTTTTTGGCCATAATAGAATAAAAGCAGAATTCAATAACACAAAGCTCTCTAACAAAATTTTACATTTATGAAAACAAAAATCATATGTCCTTCAGATCCAAAGAGAAACAATATGGAAAATTGTAAAATGTTTAGACTTAAAAGATAAAATGTATATGTCAGCTAAATGTTACTTAGAAGAAAAATTTTAACTTTTTAAACTTTTTTTCAAGCAGTTAGGTAATTCAAAGAAATAAGTAAAAAGGGGACAATAAAGAGAACTATGAAGAAGAAATTGTTAGTAAATTTGAGTACTAATTAAAGGAGAGAAATTATGAGGAAAAATATAAAATTCTTGAAAGGTACAAGCTGGAATAAAAACCTTAAATACTACGCAGCAGAAAGAAGGAAGGAACTCCCACCTATCGTGACAGCACGGATGGAAGTGGAGAGCATTATGCTGAGTGAAATAAGCCAGGCAGTGAAAGACAAATACCATATGATCACACCTATAAGGGGAACCTAATCAATAAAACAAACAAGAGAGCAAAATAGAATGAGAGACACAGAAATAAACAACAAACTGATAGTGAGCAGAGGGGAGGGAGCTAACGGGGGAAAGAAGGGGAAGGGTCAGGTCAAGGAACACGCACAAAGGACCCCTGGACATGGACAACAGGGTTTGGGGGAGAACGGGATGTGGGAGGTGGGGGTGAGTAGGGCAGGGGAGAGAAATGGGGGGAATGGGGCCAACTGTAACTGAACAGCAATAAAAATAAATAAATATATTTTAAGAAACTTAAATAGAAAAGTGAGTATTAATAAAGTCGAAGTGGTAATAATCATTGTCTTGGTCTCCACAAACTTCTCAAAATCTAGACTGTTAATTAATTTCTCGAACTTTTTTGAAATAGTTTGATATTTTTCAAATGTTTAAGGAACAGTTATTTTCTATATTACATTTCTATTTTCTATATTTGCCAGTGTTTCTGGCAGATAGAAAACCGCCTAAGCTGCCTGCTTATTCTGTAGGGTGAGTCTATAATCTTGACCCCACAAGTCAGCAGGAACAAAAAAGAGCAAGGGAATAATGTGCTTTAGAAACACTGAAACAAATACCCTAAACAAAATACTAAGTAAATTTAACAATATATCACAAAATGCACTACAATCCGGTGGCATTTTTCATCATGAAATAAGAAGACAATGACTGGCAGAAATGCTTTCTGTGTACGCACCTTTGTAACAAGTAAAGGGAGAAACACTTTATGAGTTTCTTAAAAGGAACATAAATCTGATAAAGCTTAACATGTATTTATAATAAATAATTAGGGAACCTAGGAACAAAAGGACATCATCCTCATTTTCTGAAAGGATTCCTATACCAAAGCCTCAGCAAGTGTCACACTCAGTGGAGAAACCGCAGATGGGCCGATTTTACCTTTTGGGCTACACAAAGATGTCCCCTGTTACCTGTCTCTTTAGTTTAGGATTAGCTTTCGGTCAACCCTTGAAAAAAAATAAAGAGATATATGTCTTAGAGGGAGAAAGAACTCTATACTATTCATACATCTAAACATCTATTTTTCTTCATTTTATTTTATTATTATTTTTATTTAATTCTTGTTCAAGTACAGTTTTCTGTCTTATATTCCCAGCCCTGCCCCCCCAGTGCTCCCCACCTCCCTCCCATTTCCACGCCCCACCTTAGTTATTGTCCATGTGTCCTTTATACTTGTTCATGTGAGTCCTTCCCCTTTTACCCTGTGATTCTCTACCCTCTCCCCTCTGGTCTCTATCAGCCTGTTCCGTATTTGAGTGTCATTGGTCATATTTTGCTTGCTTGTTTGTTTTGTTGTTTAGATTCCTGTTAACGGTGATATCATATGGTATTTGTCTTTCACCACCTGGCTTATTTCACTCAGCATAATGCTTTCCAATTCCATCCATGATGTTGCAAAAGGTAGGAGCTCCTTCTTCCTTTCTTCAGCATAGAATTCCATTGTGTAAATGTACCATAGTTTTTTTATCCAGTCATTTACCGATGGGCACCTAGGCTGCTTCCAACTCTTGGCTATTGTAAGTTGTGCTACTATGAACATCGGGGTACATAGGTTCTTTTGGATTAGTGTTTCAGGGTTCTTAGGATATACTCTCAACAGTAGAATTGCTGGGTCAAAAGGCACATTCATTTTTAGTTTTTTTAGAAAATTCCATACTGTTTTCCATAGTGGTTGTACCAGTCTGCAATCCCACCAACAGTGAACTAGGGTTCCCTTTTCCCCACAACCTCTCCAGCATTTGTTGTTTGTTTCTTTGTTTATGATAGCCATTCTGACTGGTGTCAATTAATATTCGACAAAGGGGACAGTAACATAAAATGGAGTAAAGATAGCCTCTTCAACAAATAAACATCTATTTTTTAAAAACACCAAAAAGAATCATTAGAAAAAAATAGAACAAGAGAATTCAATAAAATTTATGGGTACAAGACTGATAGGAAGAAATCCAGTAGTATTCATCTATTCCAGCAACAGGCAACTGAGGAATATCAACTGTTTAGGAATTTACCCAATAAAGGACATATGAGAATTCTATGAAGAAAAAAATTTAAATTTGAATAGAATAGTGGGCAAAGGGTTTAAGAGGTAATTTACAGATGAAGTCTACAAAATGATTGAAAAGCAAATGAAGCACATACTCAAAGTCACTAGTAGATAAGAAAATGCAAATTAAGATAGTTATCAATATGCAATCACATTTATAAATTATATCTATTTACGGCATCAGTTCAGCAACAATCTTGAAGACAGCAAACACAACAGTGGGAGCTCCATGGGGTTGAAAGTGCCCTCCACGCACCGTGGAGACCCCCACCTCCCAGGTAGCCACTTTCTGATTGGCAACAGTTAGGTAAACACAGCAAATGCACCATCTATGACCCATGAGTCTTGCCTCCACTTTTATAGTTTAGAGCATATAAAGGTAATACACACAAATGGCGATATGCACAAAAATTTCTGGGATCGTCAGAAGTAGTTTAAACATCCTGCAGTGATCTGACAGCTAAGTACAGTATGGCGAGTACACACTCCAGAACATGGCTAGCAGCACGGGGGGCCAGGAACTCTGTGCAAATACAAACACACGTGTGTAAGCCTTAAAAGCACAGTGACAAGTAAAGTGAGTGTGGATAAAACATACCTATATCATGATTTATTTAAGTTAAAATACATGAGCACAAAATAGTGATGCATTTTTTACAAAAGTACTTACAGAAACCCACCACATTACACGCACTGGAGGAGTTGCTTATGGTAGATGGTAGGGCATGAAGATAAGCAGGTGAATCAACAAGGCAAAAGAGGAGACACCTCTGGACCAATTGCAGTCGAGTCACAGACAGGAGCGTGGTTAGTCCACAGCTACCCGTGCACTTGAGGGCGAGGGGGGAAAGGCTTTAGGCAAGCAGTGAACTTCTCTACAGGGTTAGAAAGGAGGGGATTTTCATCACTACTTTCCATCTGATACATCTGGACCTTTATCACTTTAAATAAGTTATAACCCATTTAACAGGAGTCCCCTAAGCCACAAGGCTCTGAAAATGAAGAGTGGGGGAAAGGACCACCGCCCACCTGGGAGGGTTGTGGACCCCCCTCTCTTCCCTCACCTGAGATGCACACCCATCGGGTGTCCTGACAGTGAGGGCACCCACGTCAGTCACAAGTTAACTGTCAGGACACTTTAGTGCTTTCTCATCATTCTGGCACCCCAATGGGTCATGTCTGTGCACCCCTCACTTTGAAGGCTCCTATTCTAAGTAAGTACCAGCTAATCTAACGAACAAATTCCAAGACTTTGACAAACGAATTTACATGCAGTTCATTATGTAGATGTGGATAATACAATTATCTGCTGATAATATTCATATCATACATTTTTAGAGAAATGCCAAAGAACAATTAATGCTATTTTATTTTGCAGGTCCTGCCTCCAGAGTATGCAGCTGTTAGAAGTGACTCCGAGATTTCCAGGCGCAACCGTGAAAGTCCGCGAGAGAGAAGGAACTTGCATCAGAAAATGAGGTGACTGCAGCCAGAATTTTCTGATGTTGCTTTGCTTTGAAAGACAAATTTTCTGCATGGACCATGCTAAGAAGGTAATTAATTCAGTACATTTACCTGGGAAGTAGTATCTTTTTGGTGATATCCTTTTGGCTTAACCTCTTTTCTGCTGACTTTTGGATCTTGCAGCGCCTTCAGGTTATGAGTGAGATCCGTGCTAATTCAGACAGGCACACATTTGCATGCACAGGTGCGCATATAAGGAGATAACATCTTGAAATACTCATTTTGGTATTATTTTTTTATATCTGCATGACCTGTCAGTCAGAAGCAAAGATTGTTTTGAATAGGATTAGGATTGTCATAGTAAAAATGCAGAAAGCCATTTTTAAACCACCTTTCCCCCCATAATAGGCCCTTGAAAAGTCCAAATAGTAGGACCTAAGCAGGGCAGGGCATAGAGGTTTTGTTTTAGCAAAAGACTTAAAACTGTATAGTGGGGAAAGTGATCGATACTTGCTCATGATGAGACCTTGCTGAGTGCATCTAAGTTGCCAACCAGACAGGTTTAGAGGCCAGGACAACTAGGCGCCCGCACCACTGAAACCCGGGGGGGCAGCACTGCTGGAGGGATCCATAGCAGACTTTCTCAGTGCCTGTGTTGGAAAGAGACTTATACCAGTGAGAATCTTCCCTGGTGCCAGGTGTCTAACACGTGGGTGGGCGTGTGTGCGTGGTGCACAAGTGGTCCACCTGCCTTGACCAGGGACCCCTTTGATCAAAGATTGTGTGGAGGCTTCCAACAGAGGTACGGGACACACTGCTCTGTCCAATACTTACCCTGACTTCTCCTCCTGGCCTTCGGAACTGAGAACTAGGGTCGAGCTTGGCATTCCCCAGTTGGGCTGGACGTGCCAAGCCAGAAGAGAGACCACACACCATGGGACCCTTGAGACGGGAGTGTCAGGTGTGCCTCGGAGTGGATCTGGAGGGTCCGCTTCATCTGTCAATCAGTACACAGGCATGTTCTCATAACTGAATGAAGACACCAGAACTGTGACACTGAACTGTGGGAGAAAGGATGAGAAGGCCCAAAGAAGTGGCGTGTTAGAATGTGTCTGTTATAAAAGGCCAGCATATTTGTTAGTGGGCCAGGCTCCTGGGGTACCCCAGGGGATGCCATCTACCAAGCTGAAACGGAATGCATTAATGAGGAGGTCATCAGCTCAGCGCTGCTTCTCTGGGACTGAGACTAGGAGAGGCTGTGACGAAGCCTTCTCCCTAATACTAGTGGGTGGTGGGACCACAGAAGTCATGTGGCAGGCAGCACGAAGCTGGCAGGAGCAACCTCACAGGGCGGAGAGGGGGGTTGCAAAGAGATGCAGGGGAGGGCAACCTACAGGAGTAATTAAAAGATCAAGGACAGATAGGCAGGGGACCGAGGTCATCCACCTGAGTGGAAAGTCTTTGTCCAGTTTCCAGGCTTGGGATAGTTCTTAGACACAGGACCTACCGACCGAAAGAGAAGCCAGGTGTCCATGAGGAGGGACTGTGCTACACCATGGCCAGTCTACACAGTAGTGACTTCGAAGGGACTGCAAAGGGGCTGGTGGCCATCATGCTAGTAAATGTACACCGGCCAAAGGGGAACAGCCAGATTCTGGGAGGGCTGATGGATTGTGGGTCCGAGGACACCCCGTGCTGCCTGATGTGCTGGCGTGGCAGTCCCATTAGAGAACAGGAGGGCGGGGGCAATCAATGGGATCTTTATTCAGGTCCATCCCTGAATAAATCTGCTGGCTTCACAGACCTGCCAGCCGTGTGCTCCCTGGTTCTGGGTGTGTAATTGGAATAGAGGCACTTGGATGTTGGCAGAACCCTTTCGTCAGCCCCTTGCCCTGCGTCAGCCCCTTGCCTTATAGAAGAGGCCAAGGAAAAGCCTGTGGAGTCCCTCTTCCCTCGCCAAGATAATAAATAACAACCGAGCCTCACTGCTGGAGAGAAGGCTGGAGATGAGACCCGACTTCAGAAACTTGAAAGACACACAAGTCATGGCATTTAAAGGATCTTGATTAGGGTGGTGATGACTCAGGTGTGACACATTTGTCAAATCTCACTGACTCAACATGGATGCCTTTCATTACATGTCAAACATACACCGATAAGGGTGCATGTAAACAAACCCAAACCCAAAGTAACTCTGTCTGCGTTGGGCAGCTGGTATGAAGTAGACCTTCCCTTTCCAGCACATAATGGCCAGCTCTTCTGCTGGGCTCCAGTACGTGTCTGTTCCTCGCGCTTCAAATGCTGCTACGCTTGGCAAATTTAAGTCACGTGGGGAAGCTGTGGAGCTATTCCCCAGGCTTAAAAACATCACATGATATACAAATTTACCTTTCTGATCGGATTTTTCATTTTTGTCTCCCATCCAAGTACTAACCAGGCCTGACCCTGCTTAGCTTCTGAGATCAGATGAGACTGGGCCCGTTCAGGGTGGTATGGCCGTAGACGGATGTTTCATTTTTGTAAGACTGGTCTCAATGAAATACTCTCTAGTATCCACATTGGGGGGAAAAAAAACAACCCACAAGCCCAGGTTTAATCAGCTGTGGACTTTGATTTTGGTTGTGAAAGTCTGTGGAGATTTACTGATGCCAGTATTGTTACTGAGATTATTGTTTAATGACCACAAAAGTTACAAAGATTTGAGTGATTTGCTTTGAACTCTCTTGCACACATAAACCCTGTTAATTTCAGTGCAGGATTTTGTACCATGAGAAATTTTTAAAGAAAAGGATATAGGATTTATAGCAGAAAGATTGGTTCTAAGATCTCTCATCACTTTTTTCTTTTTCAGCAATGAGTAATTCTTTACTAATGCTTTGTTTTAGTTTTATATCAGTAAGTTACTTATAAAATCGCAGACATATCTTTACAAGCTGTAATAAATGTTTCAGTTGAATAAATGAGCTGAGAAAATCTATGTCTTTATCGGTATCTGGAGATCAGATGTCTTTCAATCCTAGTAGTAAAGGAAAAGAAATTCAGAACTCATCACACAAGACTTCAGATTTCTTTGCCCAATGTCAGTAGAGAAGGCAGCCACTTTGGAACACATCAAAATCGCTCATGTGTTTTTCTGCATTTGGTCTTTTTATCAGGCTGTTGCCTTCACAGCAACAATGTGGTTTCAGAATCTGGCATTTTCAAAGTGAAGAAAATGATAAACATCTTTTAACACAATGAGTAAAGAACATGATATAGTTGCATCCTTATTCTACTTATGGTTTCTTTCAGCAATGAAAACTAAATTTAAAGTGGCACAATTAGGGTTAACCTAGAATCTTTTCATATAAAAGTTGTTCTGTTTTATCTCATAGGCCCAATTTTTTCCCTCATTGTAGAATGCGTTATTCACTTGCATTCTATATGAATGAAAGGTGGTTTCATGCTAGCACATAAGTTTTCTCCCTCATGTTCTCCCACAACAACAAGGATCAACCTGGATTAAACAGAAAGCAGTGTATTCCCATTGTTTCTTTCTCACAGTGGGAACTTGTTCTTAATACAGTCACAAACTGGACCATCTCAGCTTTACAAAATGCCTTTGTGATGGTGTTCACCATCCATCCAATGGTGTTTCTTTCTTGTTTTATTTTTCTCTACAGATTTTTGAACTTTTGTCTAAAAGGGAGGCATGCAAATCACCACCATCACACTGGTAGCGCCCAGTCAAGAGAGTTCTCCGAAGAGAAATGCACTGAGGAAACTGTCTGAGCTCTATCCAGGGCCTTTTCACAGATGCCCCCCAGTGGACTGCTTTGTTTTGTTATATAATCGAGCTGTTTGAGACACATTTTTAGTGGAACACCCATTGGATTATTTAAGAAAAGTAAAGGCTGAGAATTACTTTGGTAGTTCTGTCATTCCTGGGATCATTTCTGCTCATCAGACCTAATGCTCATTTTGAGTTCAACAAATGCTAGTTTTGTAAAGCTGTTTAATAAGAGAACAAACGTAAACTTTATTTCCTCCTTTCATGCAACCAGAGGTTAAGTTTGTTTAGAAAGCTAACATCTCTGCAGATTCTACACTCTCACCAGTGCCAGGCCAAAAAACACAGGCCCCAAACCGCTCGTTCCGTAACTCCTTCCTTCTCTGACCCGTGGCTGTTATTGTAGGAACTGGATCTATTAAGAAATTGCCTCTGGGGCAGCCAGGGAGCATCCTGGCACCTTGCGCAATAATCTGCAAACAGTGGCTTGAGCGAAATGGTATGCAAAAAAATACATCCCAAACCTTGACCTTTCTACATTATCACAGTGGATGTTTGGATGGGCCTGCTGCCCAGAAAAATACAAGAAGCATATCCAAGAGCTAGGTGAGGTTGGGACACACGCTCAGCAGCCAAAGTGGGCCTCGTGGGAGGCCGCGAGGAGCTCTACCTTTGGTCTTAGGCATCGGGGACACCTGAGGACAAATCCCAGCTCGTCTACATAGTTTGCGACCCTGTGCAAAATACCATACTCTTTAAAACTCAGCCTCTCCGTCCATAAAATGGAAAAATGACAGTAACTGCATCATTGGGTTGTGATGGCTCAGGGAAGACCCTCAGTCAGTGTTTTATGAGTTTGTCTTTTGAACAAATGTATTAAAAACTAAGATGTTTAATTTGTTGCACGTACATGATCTACAAAAGTGTCTGACACATTCACTATCTTTTCATTATTGCAATTATTAATTTAATTAATTTTATTTCCATGACTCGCTCCTTGGCCTCAGGACAAAATGACCAAGGACAAAACAGTCCCGTTTCAGGCCCAGCTGACGCTCCACAGCAGCGGCCACCCCTCCGTCGGCGCTGGGACTCAGAGTGCAAGGACGTGGGTGCTCAGCTCGCCCCGACGATGCCCCTCGAAGTCACAGCTCAGCCCGGTATTGAGCCTCCTCCTGGGACAGTCAATCTGGAGGACCATGACCGGTCCACATAAGTTGATCTCAACCGAGATCCTCTGCAGGACAGTTCGGAGTTCGGGACGTAAACCTCCGTGGAGGGCCCAGGTTGGGCTGTGTGAGGAGGCCTTCTCGTTTGCACGGTTCCCAGTCTGACCTGGGGCTGTTAAACAGCGTATTTAATTGTACTCAGTGTTTTCATGAATTACATGACATGGCTTCCAAAAAAGGCATTTGAAAGTCTAAACCAAAGTTTTAAATGTTCTAAGTCAAAGTCTTAGAAAATATATTAGCTTGGCAAATTCTAAAATCTTTCAGACTGTAGAAGTTATACACGGAGTTCCGAGTGTGTACAGGACAAAAGGACATTGTGATAAAATGAAGAGAGAAATAAAAATGAGAAGAGTAGGAGCACAGACTGCATTTATAAGACATTTAATCAACCCTAGGTTCCAATATTGAAGTTCTTTTTTAAGTTGTTTTTAGTAAAACGTGTAAAATAAAGCCTCTTTATTAGAGGTAACTTAATGAGATAGTTTCTTATCCAGTTTAGCAAATACCTTCTTGATTTATTTCTGTTACAGTTGCAAGATATACTTCTGTGAAGTTTTTTTTCCCTGACTTCGTCCAGTGGATTCTATCAATGTTATTTGCTCAGGGCGATAGAGGCAAATGCTGTGGTAGTGTCACTCCTGCTAAACTCACCTTCCAAGTTCATTGACAAGTCAGATGGAAGTTCAGCCTGAGGACTCTGACTCCTATTCTGTGTAACCATTAGTCATTCTTTTTTTTAATGTTTTAAAAATATACACTCACACATACAAACTGTGACTCTCTTAATATTGTTCTATTGCTTCATTGGTCTTCTCACACTCTTCCAGCTCTTAACAATCATTTGTGACATTTGGAAAATGATCCAAAGAGGACATTTCAGAGTATTTGTTTTGTGGCTCAACAAGACAATGCCTTCCTTTCTTTTCTTCCTTGGCTATCCTTGACAAAAGTGCTTGACTATATATATATATATATATATATATATATATATATATATACACATACACATATACATAGTGACCTTTAGTTTACATTGGTAAGCCTTCATTCATTCTTTTTCCCATGAAAATATTTAAATTTACCTAAACATGAAGGAAGATATTTTTCTGTCTTTAGGATCCATCTTTAACAAAAAGGAAAGGGACATCAAAGATTTAAAATAAATAATGGTAAAAAGAGAGATATTTTATTTTCACAAAAACTTCAGCCAAGCTTTTAGACTTAAGACAGAGGTGTGCATCAGCATTACTAACTACAAGATCATCTGAAGGCAACACGCACACAAACACACTGAATGTGTACATTGGTACTTTTCCCACTGGTGCTTTTCAATCACACTTCGCACACAAGAAAGCTGGCAGGTGTCAAGTACAAGGGAAGTGCAGGACGCGTCAGTAGGCTATCATAACGGCACAGGAAGAGGGAAGAACGCTGGAGTTTTTTGAGAGTTCTGTGGGGTTTGGGTATCCAGAATGGGTTTATAAAGGTCAGAAGGTTGTCAGGACTAGAGACAAAACATCCTTGGGAAAATGTTTTCATTTGCGAACAACATAGACAAGTGGGAGGTGGGAGGTAAGGGGAGAAGGAGAAGTACAAGGGCCTCCTAATTTCATGTGAACAGTAGCCCGGAGTTCCTTGGGGTGGCAGGCAAGACACTTTCCCAAAGTTCTACCCTTACATTTATATCAGATCCACTTCGATATATACTCAAAACAGAGTCCTTAGAACGATCTGCTTTGCCTTCTATTCCATACAAAAATTTCCATTCTCCATTGGTCCACACTGCTATTTTCTCTTTTGTACTGACTTCCTGAGGGAAGACATTATGTATATTTATAAATTACATCCTTATCATCTGATAACTCCTTTCTGCATTACTTCAGAAGGCTTCAGTCTAATTAATGAATTAAGACATAAAAAATAGGAGAATCAAATACAATAGGAATATGAATTATAGAATAAAATTTGAGAGAGAAAAAATCAGATTAGGTAAATGTAGTTTCTTTTTATACTTTAGGCATGCATTTGGGGAAAGTAAAGGGTTATAAGTATACATATAAAATTTCTTTGGCACTTTATATACAATGTAAGGTCGACCAAATTGAACTGGCAGAAACAGTCTTATTTGAGAAGTTTATTTCCGCCTCTCAGTCCTTCATTTCTTCAGCAAACATCATTTGGACAGAGCTATGCTGTGGGCGATGGTCCTGAGATAACTGATGGAAAAGAGGAGTTGATTCTCACAGAGCATATGTTCTAGTGGAAGAGACAGGCAATAAGCAAATACGAACTTATAATATTGTGTAATGATCGATGCTGTTATGAAAAGGGGTCCAATATGGTGACAGGAGAAGACCTAACTTTGGGTGGTAAACACACAATGCCGCACACAGATGATTTGTCACAGAATTGTACACTTGAAACGTGTAACACTTTATTAACCAGCATCACAGCAATACATTTAATTTTTAGACTGATCTGAGAGAGAGACATCGATTTATCGTTCCACTTATGTGCATTCATTGGTTGCTTCTTGTATGTGCCTTGACCGGGGATCCAACCCACGGCCTTGGTGTACCAGGTCAACGCCCTAACCAACGGAGCTAACCAGCCAGACCGATACATTTAACTTAGCACAGAGGCTCGGGAATAGAGTGATGCTGGAAGAGCGAGCATACTTTAGACGGAAGGTCAGGCAAGGCCTGTCTGAGAAAGGAACATTGCAGGAGAGACATGCATGAAGGAAGGAGCTGCTGGAATGTTTGAAGGAAGAGTAATCTAAGGACAGGAAGGAAGGTTTCGCGAGCGCTCAATCGGGACAATTGAGCACATCTGAGAAACAAGGCGCTCGGTGTGGTTGCTGCTGAGGAAGAGAAGGAGGGAGTGGAAGAAAGAAAATGCGGCGAGGAGCCTCCTGGAAGGTCAAGGAGGACCCTATACGCCAGTTAGGTAACTCTTTTACTCGCAGTAAAATAGCAAGGCCCTGACGTTTTGAGAACAGTGAGAAAGAATAGCTCCTAGTGGAACGTGCTCCGAGCTCCACGAAGGCAAAGCGGAGGGGTCGCGTTGGATGCTGCACATGCGCAGACCTGCATCACAGCTTACGAAATCCCAAGCTTAGAGAACTCAGGTCTTTTAGAATTAGCTGCAGGAAAACCCTGCCCTTTTCTGTGAAGGAAGATGCTGTTTTTGTAATCCTGAGTAGTCACAACTCTCCCCTCCACCTGGCAGAGATTCACAATCTCTACTTCCAAAGCCACTGACTATGCAGACATTCTTGAAAAGATGGTCAGGGACAAAAGCAACCAGCGTCCCTGTACAGAAGCCGCGCACCCGTGTGCGGTGCCCCTGTGCACGATACGAGAGGGCAACGGAGAACCGTCTCCCAGCGAACTCAGGATTCCAGCGAAACGAGCCCGCCTCTGCTGCCTCCGGCCACTCTCATCTCTTCGATCCTGGGTAGGTCGATGAATCTCTCTGCCCCTCGGTTTCCTCGTGTGTCAAACAATAGTATTATTAGGAACTGAATTGGTTGCAGCTTTGGAACCGTGCCAGGATCACACTAAATGCCTTAAATGTGTCTGCCAGTATAATTGTGATACTCATACCACTGAATTCTCCTCATCTGTTGTAAGTGCTATGGGATGATATCCAAGAGCTATGTTAAGTGGGGGAAAAAAGCAAAGTGCAAAGCAGTATAGAGCATGTTATCATTTGCACAGAGTAAAAATACACATAAATATATATTTATACTGACAGAACCACAGATACGGATGCATATTTCTGGATTGTCTCTGGAAGGAGACCCAGGTTCTGCTCCTCAGACGGTCTCCGAGGAGGAGCGCCCCAGGCTCGGAAGAGGGCAGAGAGAAAACACACTTTTTCTTCTGTGCTCTGGTGACTTTTGAGCACTGTATTATGTGACTGGCTACATTGAGTACTTCAAAAAGTTAATAAACTATACCTGAAGTGACAATGTGCTTGTTTATGAGGGAAAAAAATCAATGACTCATATGTTGAGATGTATGTGAAAATAGATATCTGTTATTTTTAGAACACTAAGTTATTTTTAATAATGCAGAGTTTTAAATTGGGAAAGTCAGGCCTATCTGAGAAAGGAACAGATAGGTATATAAAATTTCAAATAAACATCTTAAACATCAGGGAAATGCAAACTAAAAGCACACTAATGTATCACCTCACACTTGCAAAGAGCAATTTTAAAAAAAGATAACACCTGTTATCACAGGTGTTGGTGAGGCTATGGAGAAAAGGGAACCCCTGTGTGGTATTGATGGGGTTATAAATTGATACACCAATATAGAAAACAGTATGGAGGTTCCTAAAAAAATTACGCACAGAATACCATACAGTCCAGCAATCCTGCTTCTGGGTGTATTTCTGAAGGCAATGAAATCACTGGTTTGGAGAAACAGCTGCACGTTCAAGTTCACTGCAGCATTATTTACAACAGCCAAGGCACAGAGACAGCCTGCGTGCCCGTCAGTGATGGGTGGATAAGGAAAATGTGGCACACGCACGGACAAACACACAGTGCAGTGTTTCGACATGGAAAATAAGGAAATCCTGCCATTCATGAGAACATGGATGGAGCTTGAGGGCACTCAGCTAAGTGAGATTAAGTCAGACAAAGACAAATACTGTGTGATCTCCCTTACATGTGGAATCTAAGAAAGCCAAATTCACAGAAGCAGAGAGCAGAATGGTGGTTGGGGGGCAGGAGAAGTAAGGAGATGGTGGTCAAAGGGCACGAACTTTGTTTTAAGATGAGTGAGTTCTGGAGATGTAGCATACGGCCTAGTGACCATAGTTAACATTATTCTGTGTACTTGCAAGTTGCTAAGAGAGTAAATTTTAAGTGTTCTCGCCAAAACAACAATACAAAAAAGGGTATGAGGTGATGGAGGTGTTAACTAACCTTATTGTGCTAATTGTTTTGTAATATATGTATGCATCAAATCATCAAGTGGTACATTTTAAACTTACACCATGTTACATGTTATTTCTCAATAAAGCTGTGGGAGGAAAAAGATGATCTTAAATTTCAGTAACCAGGATTGCTTGTTCGGTAGTTTCAAGTTGGATGAAGTTGGTTGAATTGATTCAGTGATTTGGGGTTCTTGTGGATTTAACTTATTAAGCTTCCTTTGAAATTTCAGTTTTGTCCTGACTGCAAAATCTATATGCCAAACAAAACCAGAACCTTTTTAAAGGCTTTATTGAATTTTCTATGCACTTGCGAAGGTCTGTGGTTTTTATCATCAAACCACACACACAGAGAAGTGGGATTAATACATGTGGGCCGTACAGTAATGGTGAAAACTCCACATTAATTATGGATGAAAGGCTCGGCAGCGCCTAGCAAGTTCAGATTAAGTTTGGCAAATTTACTGTTATTTTCCAGAAAACGAGCCAAGTATTATGTGGGAGAACACCCATCTTCCCCCCCTGCCAACACATGCTTCCCTTCGCATCTGTTGTGACATTGAGATTTTGGCAATATTGCTCTGGATTTATGGGAACTGGAAAGGAGGCTGATAGGCAGTAAATTCTTGGGCTTTCTTTGTGGACGGCCATTCCCAGTGAAGTTCGCGTTGTGAAATCTGCTCTTTCTGATGTCTGTCTCTGGTACTCAATCTCACCCTCCCAACGCCCCAGATCTGGCTGTGGTGCGGCTCTCAGAGAAACCCTGCTGTCGCCAGAAAGCCAAGAACCCTTCATGTAGATGTAATACTGTCCTACCAGTCACTGCTTGTTCTAAAAGATTGCAAAAGTGTATTTTGTTGTGTCACAGCTTTTTCATAGATGAAGTGTCATCTATCGGTCAGTCTTAAACACTCCACATGGTGAGATCTATGAATATTGGCGTATGAAATCTTAGGTTCAAATCTGGATTTTAATTCCTTTGCCTGCTGTGCAGGCTTAGAAAAACAACTTCATAATCGTGAGCATCACTTTCTTTAAAAGAAATTGGGTTTACGGTATAACATGTATCCATGTTAGAGACCAGGAAGGAAAAAGATGCACCTGCAACGGGGATGAGGGCAGAAAGTTTAATGAAGGGACTGGGGGATGGGGTTCAAGGGCAACCTGCGGAGGAGTGAGAAGCCCAGGCTGGCACCAGCAGGAAGCCATACCTTCTCTACACCAGAAGGGTGAGGCAAGGGCGCAGCTCCTGGAAGTCCCGAGAAGGGCAGATGCAGTAAAGGTTGCCCAGTGGGAGCTTAAGAGAGACGAGACGACATGATATGTAAAGCGTGAAGCAAAAAGCTAGCTTGGACACATCTAATACTCAGTGTAGAAAATTAGTTAACTAAACAATCATAGAGGAAATGTTATAAAGATAATGGTATCAACAGTTGGAAGCTGCTGATAAGGGTAACTTTTGCATTAAAAAGAAAACATAAAAGGAACATTCCCTGGGATTTATTAAAATATTACAAAATTAAAATTGATAAAAAGTGTGATATAGCAAACCAATGGAAAATAATAAATTATTCTGAAGCAAAATTAATGCATACAAAGAGTTGCAATATGATAAAAACCATTGAGAGAAAAATGGATTATTCACTACATTTGAATTAGAAAATTGGTTGACAGTTTGGGGGAAAATAGATGCTTATCCTATAAAATAACTAGAATAAATAAATGTCAAATGCAGTGCACTGAAAGGTTGGAAACAATGAAATCTGTAAAACCAAAAGAAAATACAAATACTACATAGTTGATCTGATTTATATTTGCTATATTTTCATTATTTAAAATATCTAAAGTATTTTCTAGTTCTCGTAATACTCTATTTCTTATTCCTTGAGTTATTTAGAAATACATATTTTCCTTGTTACTTTAATATGATTTTTAAAAAGTATAGATTTTGGTTTCTGCCTTATTTATGTTTAGGCAGAGAATATATTTGTATATTAGGCATTTTAAAAAACTGGTTGACACTTGCTTTATAAGCTAGTCGTGGTTAATCTTTATAAACACTGCATGCTTGAAAGGCTATCTTCTGCATTTGTAAGGCAAAATGGTATGTATATTGTTTCAGTAGTCTTTCAACGGATAGGCAAAATTTTTACAGATAGGAAAGAATCCATTTTTGGAATCTTCATTTGTCTAAGCCTATGTTTCTGGGACCTCTTTCACTCAGGCCAAATTAATTTCCTCACTGAACATTCTATTTACTTTTTTAAAGAGGTTTTTATTTTCCTGGGGGAGTGTTCCTTATAAATACTGACAGATTGTGTCAAACTGTCTTGGTGAGGTGGGTGATCAGTCAGTCTCTTCTCCAGGTTCTACCTTCAAGATGTACAGGGTAAATATATCGCGTATTTATATATGATATATTTTTAAAGCATATTTTACTGATCATGCTCTTACTTTTGTCCCATTTTTTCTCTTCCCTTTATACCCCTCTGCCCTGCACCCCTCTTCCCACCAGCATCCCACCCCCCTTAGTTCATGTCCATGGGTCGTAGATATAAGTTCTTTGGCTTCTCCATTTCCTGTACTATAAATTTATTAATATGGAGATTATATATAAATTTATGTATATCCTGAAGTTTAGACTAGTTTGCCTTCCTGATGAATTAACCATTCTTTTACTACATAGTGAACTTTCCTGCTAATCATAATGTTTTTTCTTAAAGTTTTTGTCTTAAATTTTATTTCATTAAAATAGCTACATAGACTCTGTTGTTGTCAATATTTGCCTGTATTTTTCCTTCTTTTACTTTCCATAATTTAGGTGCATATATTTGAAATATTTCAAATTTCTTTCTTTAAGTGATACTAAAAAGTATAGATAGCCTAATTTTTTAAAAAGGATTATTCTGAAGGACATTTTTGCCTTTCAGTTGAAAAGCATAGTTTGTTTCCACTTGGTGTGGTTATTTATGCAGTTGAATGTGTTATCCTGTGTCAGAGCTTCCAGGTGTCTCACGGCGCCCACGCCTGCTTTGCCCCTCTCAGCCTCCTGAGTGGATGCGTGTATTTAAGTATTTCTCATTTTAATTTTGCTCCCTAGTTATTCACTTGCTTTCCCTTTCGTTATTGCCCTTTGTGGCAGACTGTGTTATTTTTAAATGATTTGTGTTACTCTTCCTTTCTCAGTTACTGCAGAGTGCCTGCTGTTGGGTTATACTCCCTCGATGGACCTCAGTCTTCGATATACGACTTTCTAAACACCAAGTTCAGTGACTAAGGTGTGTATTTGACAATTCTTTTTTCCTTCTGGCCTGTCTTAAGTCAGGGGTTGCTCCTGTGGCCTGGATTTGGAAAGAGGAGCATGGGGAGCAAAGCCACGCTCACCCCGTGAAACGTAGAAATGGGACAAGTGATCCTTCGTTGTCTTCATTTGTTACTGCTGTGTATGTTAGTGTAGCATGACTGATCCAGTTTGTAAAATTTAACAAATATTCTGCACAAAACCTAAAGCTGGTGCACACATGTACGTGTACCATTCTCCCAGATGGTACAAGAATCTTAGAATACGTTAGCCCTAGCTGGTGTAGCTCAGTGGATTGAGTGCTGGCCTGCGAACCAGAGGATCACGGTTTGATTCCCAGTCAGGGCACATGCCTGGGTTGTAGGCGGGTTTTCTGCAGGCCAACTCCCAGCAGGGGACGCACAAAAGGCAACCATACATTGATGTTTCTCTCCCTCTCTCCTTCCCCTCTAAAGATAAATAAATAAATAAAATCTTTAAAAAAAAGAAAAAAAAGAATCTTAGAATAGTTACATGCTACTTTTGACTTTTTCTTTAGTTCAATCTTTTCTTGATCCTCAAAAGAGAAATGATTGTTTTACATCATCAATATTTGTTTAGATTTACCCACATACTCAATATTTTACCTTCTCTTTGTTGCTTTTTACTAAACCTCAGTCTTCTGTCATTGTTCTCCGGCTTCCTCACTCACGTTATCTCTGTTCGAGAGTCCAGAGGTCCTTTGGAGAAGTTCAGTGGTGATGAATGCTCAGTTCTTGTTCCTTTGAGTATGTCTTTATATCACTTCCACCTTCACAAACAGCCCCCCTGTCCACGTGAGCCCAGTTTCACAGCTGCTCTGTCTTGCCCACCAACAGTGTCCCCAAGGGGGGTCGCTGTCGTGTGTTGGGGAGACTCCAGTTAGACAAATGCTCCTTGGAAGCTGGCCTTTCTTGGTCTCCCCAGTTGCCTCTCACTTCTACTCTGTTTTTGTTCTGATAGTTGGTTATCGTGTTCGAGTACACTCTTTATCGTGTACGAAGTCATGTGCTTCTTGATGTTGAGAATATGTCTTTCATAATTCCTGGAAAACAATCAACCATTCATTCAGTCTGAGGGGAGATTGTCTTTTAACCTGAAAACAGTATAAGCAACATCTAGCTCACTGTTCTATGTGTAATATATAACACCCTTATTTTGCAAGGCACATAAGGGTGCTAAGCTGTGGAGGACGACTCGGAGACGATCAGTGTGAAGCATGCGTGTTTCCTCCTGTAAAGCCGTATCTGAGAAAACTGCCCCTGGAAAGACTGTCTCTCCAACAAAGGCAATAGTGAGGCACNAAAAGACAGATGATTGTTTTACATCATCAATATTTGTTTAGATTTACCCACATACTCAATATTTTACCTTCTCTTTGTTGCTTTTCACTAAACCTCAGTCTTCTGTCATTGTTCTCCAGCTTCCTCACTCACGTTATCTCTGTTCGAGAGTCCAGAGGTCCTTTGGAGAAGTTCAGTGGTGATGCATGCGCAGTTCTTGTTCCTTTGAGTATGTCTTTATATCACTTCCACCTTCACAAACAGCCCCCCTGTCCACGTGAGCCCAGTTTCACAGCTGCTCTGTCTTGCCCACCAACAGTGTCCCCAAGGGGGGTCGCTGTCGTGTGTTGGGGAGACTCCAGTTAGACAAATGCTCCTTGGAAGCTGGCTTTTCTTGGTCTCCCCAGTTGCCTCTCACTTCTACTCTGTTTTTGTTCTGATAGTTGGTTATCGTGTTCGAGTACACTCTTTATCGTGTACGAAGTCATGTGCTTCTTGATGTTGAGAATATGTCTTTCATAATTCCTGGAAAACAATCAACCATTCATTCAGTCTGAGGGGAGATTGTCTTTTAACCTGAAAACAGTATAAGCAACATCTAGCTCACTGCTCTATGTGTAATATATAACACCCTTATTTTGCAAGGCACATAAGGGTGCTAAGCTGTGGAGGACGACTCGGAGACGATCAGTGTGAAGCATGCGTGTTTCCTCCTGTAAAGCCGTATCTGAGAAAACTGCCCCTGGAAAGACTGTCTCTCCAACAAAGGCAATAGTGAGGCACAAAAGACAAAAGCCACCACGCTCTGGCCCAAAAGGTGATGGACCATTTAAGCAAGTGAAGCGGTTTGTTACCAGGGAGCGTGGTTTGGTGCATTGCTGCGCCTTGAGTCCACTGCTGTGCTGAGCAGATACAGTCTCAGTTTTGCTGTCGGATGTTTCTTGGTTGATTCTGATCCGTTTTGCAGGACACAGCAGCTCAGGTTCCCTCTTGGAGAGCCCTGACTCCTGGATTTCCACACCCTCCAGGCCAGGGGTGTCAAACTCATTGTCACCAGGGGCCACATCAGCCTCGAAGTTGCCTTCAAAGGGCCAAGTGTAATTTTAGGACTGTGAGAATGTCACTACTCCTTAACAGTTAAGCGAGAGCTCGGCGCTGCCACGGGGTAGAATCAAGGTGCCAGGTGGATAGAACCAGGTGGAGGGTGGATTCAGCCCTCGGGCCTTGTGTTTGCCACCTGTGCTCTGGGCTAAAGGCTGTTTCCAAAGGCTGCGCATGCTCAAGACTCAGCGGGAATGTTTTTTTTTCCACGAGAGTAAAACCCCCTGATTCTGTCCCATCTGTTTTCTGTCAAACACATGTGGGATGCTGATGCTGGACCACAGGTGATGACCTGCTGGTGGTTCACAGGGTGAATCACAAATGCAGACGTGAGGACGCCATCTTCAGTACAGTGAGAGCTGGTAATCCCAGAGTGAAACTGGGCAAGAAACCCCCCTGGAACTTCGAAGTATTTCTGTTTGTTTGAGGGAAGAAGGTGAGGCGATACCACGTCTATATTATTACGTCATTGAGAAAAAGTGCAAATGAAGATCGAATGGCTTGTGATTTCTGGGCAAGTTGCCCCCAGATTGTTTTCATGTTAAAGAAGAAAAAGCTAGAGCGAAGAGAGTTCAAGTTCCTACTATTTTGACACAAACAACAATGACAAACCTGTACGTCTTTTATAGGTGAACCCATGATTGGGTAAGACTTTAACGGGTGTGCACAAAATCCCTGACAAGTATTAACAAAATAATGTAGTTCTGAGTGCCTTTGAGACGTGAGGAATTCTGTTTTGCTAGTTACTGTAAGCGCTTGCTGTGGTCCAATGAATCAGAGGCGCATAGATTAATTTCATGCATCGCTGGTTTTGGAAACAGAAAGCAAACCTTCCCCCGAATTAAAGACGTATAGTTTTTAGGGTATCCTCTCCTTCACCCCACACTGCTGCGTGATTTGAAAGATGATAGCATTTAAGGAAACATTCGAGTTTTTGCCTTGGAGAAAAGTTGGAAGTCCAGAAAACTGGTTGAAAGAATGGCGAGGGTCTCTGTGCCCCAGGCCAATAGAGTGTGTTTGATTAAGGGAGTGGAAACTCAACACGAAACAGCCTTTAGGTGGCTTCCCTCGAGGGCTGACCGCCCGTACTGATCGCCGGCACCTCACTGCACACCACTGCCGGGAGGAAAAAACGTCCCTCTCTTTCATCTTCCTTCCTTTAAAAGGCCAAACATGCTGTCTTTGGATGGATTTCAGTGTTGCTTTAATTCATTAAAAAGTGAAACAAAATCACCATTTACGTCCTTGACAGCTGGCAGGTTTGATGTGTTCATGCTCCTGCTGCCAAGTAGCAAAGGTTTCATTCAGTTCAGTCACGGATCCTGGGAGAGCTGCGGGGGCGGGGGGGGGGTGTCAAAATGCGGAGGTGACACAGGCCCAGGGACCTGCAGGCCTGTGGTGTTGTGCCAGTGGGCCGACGTGCGGGAAGTCACAGCTCTCCAAGACTTCAGAAAGAAACCACGACCAAAGCTCTGAGAGGCTGGGCTCCTGGGGAGTTTCTGTCACACTTGGGGTAGACATGTATCAGAATGTTGTTGCTTATCTGTTAATAGACTTTGTAGATAGCTAAAGGGAGAAATGTATGAAGAGAATATACGCAGTCGAAGGAACCTAGGAATTCAACTGTCTTCCATTAAAAAGTTAAACAGTGGAACTTGGATGAATGAGATTAAAACAGGATTGGGAGCATAGCAGCATTCTTGGTATTTAAAACATTTGCTTGGATTAAAAAACAGCACTAACTTCCTTTGAGAATGGGGGTGTGTTGTGAGTGGGGGGAGGGATCATGAATTATGAGTCTTCACATTATTTACTTATGAAAATAAAAACTGAATTAAAACAGGTGCCCATAAGAAATGACTAGTTGTAAGTTATTAATTATCATAATGTTTACATTTTGATTGCTCTTTACTGATGCCTTGAACAGCATTTTGGTTAACTACAATCATCACTAGCTTTGTAGTGAGAGACAATACACAAACAAAGTAACCATTAAGTGCATTTCTTAGCTGACCTAAACCCACGGACACCAAATGACACCAAGAGAGAACAGGTGGCCTCGTGTTTACAGCTCTACTTTTGAAGTCTACTTTGCTGAATTCCTGTCCCATCTTTACCTTAGAAGATGTGTGGGCCTTGAACCCAATTGCTTAATCTCTCTAAGCTTCAATATCTTTATTTATAAACTGGAATAAATTAATAGCACCCACTTCAGTTAGGGTAGAGATCAAACAAGAGAATGTGTAAAGTGTTCAGCCCAGTCACACACACACAATAAGCACATCAGAAGCATTAAAAATGTTAATGATTACCACTGTGATCTACGGTATATATTCAAGCTACTAGTTTCCAGAAGGACCAGGTCCAATAACACATTCAAGTGACACTCTTAGAAGGTAGGACTTGGTTACCCTCGGCCGTCGAGGCCAAACGGTGTGTAAACCAGACCTGATGCCACCCACTGCTTAGCTTTGTTCTTAGTGTTTTAAAGTGGAGTCAGAATTTTAATTTTGATCACCATGTGTGGTATACATGTAAGACTTTTGAACCAAACAGTGCAGGATGGAAATAACCCTAGAATCAAGCAAGGGGCATATGCTCTGCTTGCCTTTGAGTATTTTACATTTATATTTTAATACCTAAAACTTTGAAATCAGTTCGCACACGCGTGTGGGTGAGTGTGTGCACATATTCAGCCTCTGCGGGCAGTGTCTCCCCCAGTACCAAGGGCATCGGAGGGGTCCACACCACTTTAGCAAGCGCGTCTCAGTCTGGCCCAGAAGTATTGCCAAGTTATTATGACTGGCTTTATTCAATTAAACATCAGCTTTAGGCATATTTACCAATCTTCACTATATTATAAAAAATATATGTTTCATCCGCCATGGACTGTTTCTATTACTGGATTGGGTCAGTTTCATGCTGTTTCAGTTAGTTATTTGAATAGGCCTGTTACTTTCTTATCTCCGGTAGGAAGAACAGCTCAGAGCCGCAACCACAGCCCAGAAAGAAGACTATTTTTGGCTCTAAAACAAAAAAGCCACAGGCTCCGACTTTTCCAGCAAAATGTCATCACTATGGTATGTGTTCGGCCTTAGGTTGCTTCCTTTATTAAGGCAACAAATTCTTAAAACAACAACTTGCTTTTAGAAAACCATCTTGTTGCTTTTTGTCTCCTTGAGATCCTGTTTTGTTTTGGTTTTTTTTGGAGATACTTTTTAAAAATCGAAGCCCTGGACTTCTGTCACTAAGATTAATTTGCAGAAAAACAATGAAATGACTTCTGGTCATTATTATTTTTGTGTTCTTATTCATCCCAGCGTGAGAAGATGAGAGACATATTTTGTTTCCAACCAGGCCCTGTAATGAGACATTGAGTGGGAAATGGGCTTTATAATATATTTTTAGGTAGCGGGCAAGCCCAAGAAGTATTTATCTAGAGGTCTGTGGGGCTTTGCTGTGGAAGCACTGACATTTTTGGGCTGGTATAGAATTACAGACTTAACATACATGGAAGATATTGGAACAGCAGAGCCACAAAACATGCTAGAATTGCTGTATTTCTCTGATAAATTTAGCTATAATTTTAAAGTCTATTGTTTTATAGGTTTGCATGCTTTAAACAAAAAACAATTGTCATGATAAAGACTTTTGGTTCCAAGGAAGATATTTCCACCATCTCATAGCCAAAATATTTAATGGTGAAATCTTACTCTATGAAGTATTCTTTCTTTGTAACAAACCATCTGTCAATAAATTGTTAAGGTACAATTTTCCCAAATTTAAAACATGGCTCTCATACATATGTAAAACGTTTACCTGTCAACAGTTGTACTGACCTTATTAATTACCCACGGCACCAGTGGGATGGTAAAACTACTTCAAAGAGCGTTTGAGAAGTTGAATATCTAAAACAACTTACACTGGACAGTTGGAATAAGATGTCAGAATTACGCAGAGTGCTGGCTAAATTCCTAGAGGGCAACCCCCTCCAAAAAAACCCCATGAGCTTTGGAGTTATTTTTATTTCGAACAGGAATGATTTGCATATCTACCAGGCAAAAATCTACAAGTTAACATGTCACTTTAGTAAGGCTCAGGCTTAATGAGTTATAAACGGGGAGTTGAAGAAATATATGTTCTCATAAGTAATTAAGTAATTCTTGGTTGGACAGGCCATCCTCACCTGCCGATGAAAAGATAT
This sequence comes from Sturnira hondurensis, assembly GCF_014824575.4. Classification (NCBI taxonomy): domain Eukaryota; kingdom Metazoa; phylum Chordata; class Mammalia; order Chiroptera; family Phyllostomidae; genus Sturnira; species Sturnira hondurensis. Next base: position 25,948,452 of record NW_028082759.1, on the reverse strand, counting down.
ACTGCTTTCTTTATTTATCTTCAACTTTTAGATATTTTTTCTTTCAAAATAAAACTACAATTTTCCATAGCTGGCGATATTGTAATCCTCTCTCCTCACTCAGGCTGTTTACTGAATCCCGCTGGAACTTCCTCCGCAGTATGGCCAGCATGACATTCCTAGAGCACACTCCCCAGGCAGATGGCGTCCGCAGCAAACGCACTCGGAAGTGCTGGTACGGCCTTTTTTCGTTCGCAGCAGAGCGGCCGTTGGATCTTGGCACGATTAGAGTTCGTGTGGAAGAGCAGGAGTCACCTGTCCCACCGCCAGTCTTAGAGAGAGCTGTACACAGATCAAGGAGAGGAGTGCCACCGTGTCGGAATGGAACTTCAGTTACAGACAGCTGAGAGATGAAAGTCCCCTTTCTTTGCAAAAGATACTTTATTTAATTTTCCCATCACCATGTATCCCCCTTATACACCCTCCTTCACCTCCACTCATGCTCCCTCCCCAACAATCGCCACACTGCTGTCCATGTCCATGAATTTTTTGCTAAGAAAGTCTTTTGCTCAATCCGTCCACCTTCTCATGCCCTCCCAGAACTGTCAGGCTGCCCTCTATCTATGAGTCTGACTCTATTGAGCTTGTTTGTTCCATTTGTTCATTAGATTCCACATGGGAGTTAACTCATACGGTATTTGTCTTTCTCTAACTGACTTATTTTACTTAGCATAATGTTCTCCAGGTCCATCCATATTGTTGAAAGGGTAAAATTTTCTTCTCTTTTAAGGCCAAGTAGTATTTCATGTGTAAATGTACCATAACCCTTTAATCCACTCATCTAGTGATGGGCACTTGGGCTGCTTCCATATCTTGGTGACTGTAAATAACGCTGCAGTGAACATAGGGGTGCTTATGTTCTTTCAAATCAGTGTTTTAGGTTCCTTCAGATAAATGTGGAATCTCTGGAATCTCTGCAATCCCACAAGTGGAATCTCTGGCTCATAAGGCAGTTCGATTTTTAATTATTTGGGGTAACTCCACACTGCTTTCCAAGGTGGGTGCACCAGTCTGCATTCCCACCAGCAGCCCACAAGGTTTCCCCTTTCTCCACACCCTTGCCAACACTTACTGTTTGTTGATTTATTGATGATAGCCATTCTGACAGGTGTGAGGTGATATCTCCTTATGGTTTTAATTTATATTTCTCTGATGATTACTGATGTTGGGCATCTTTTCATATGGCCCTCTCTGTGTCCTCTTTGGAGGGGTATCTATTCAGGTCTTCTCTCCATTTTTTAATTGAATTGTTTTATCTATCTATCTATCTATCTATCTATCCTTGACATTAGAGTGGTAAAATGGATAGACTTCATCATTCTTAGAAATAAGAGATACTCTTCAACTCCAAATCCCTTAGAAAGTAATGCTGAAATCAGGAAACCTAGGAGAAAGAAACAGATGTAAAAAAATGTCTCTGCTCATATTACTTTATGAATTGAAATATAAATCTAAGTCCTCCAAATGTACCCAGAAGGACTTTCATGTAACATTCAGAGAAGTAATTCCAGGGACCAAAATCCCAACCATTAGAATAAGCTCAGCATTTCCTTGAACATGTGGGAAGAGATATTTGCTGTATCTTTGACCAGAATAAGTTATTAATTAATTTCAGAGTACTTTTGTTATGAAATGCAAATATTAAAACTAATAATGAGCAACTGATATGTTGGGTACTCATTGGTTTTAACTGCTTTCCTGTATATCTATCTTAGATTCATAAACCTGCCATATGTAGTTGTCTCATATTTTTAAGAAAGAAGTTCTTTTAAAAAATTGGATTCATTTTCCCACAGATTGCATAAAAAGTTGAGGCTTTTGCAATAGTTTGAGTTGGCTATTAATAATGCTTTTGAAAATCAGTGATGTCTCAAGAGTTCTATTCTTGGAAAAATAAACCAATAAAAGCTGAAAGTGCATGAAGAAAGTATAAACACTGAAAAACTAAGAGGATTTATTTTTAAGTTCTGAAATGTATCAGGGAGAAATGCTAGAAAACTCATTTTTATTAACATGTTGTGCGAACTATGTTTTATCTCCAAGGAAATATCTTCCTGTCCTGTCGGATGGTCTGGTTTTGTCAAAATTGCTCTGAGTTCAGAATTGTGCCCTGTGACCCTGGTTTAGTTGGCTGGGGCTGTCATCACGAAGTACACAGACTGGGTGCTTTAAACAGCAACAATTTGTTTTCTTGCAATTCTGGAGATTGTAAGTCTGAGGTCAAGATGCCATCAGGATTAGTTTCTTCTGAGGCCTCTCTGCCCAGTTGCAGACAGTCGTCTGTCTTCCTTCCTCTTTAAAGCATCTTCCTTCTGTACGTGTCTGGGTCCCCAGTTCCTCTTCTTATCAGACACTCGTATCAGGTTAGGTCCCACCCTAAGGACCTCACTTTCACTTCCCTGCCTGTTCACAGATACCTAAGATCATAGAAAATGCTGGTCTCTGTCCCGGTTCCACACAGGGGGCCCCGAACCCCTTCAGGGTTCCTGGAGAATAAAAGTGTGCTTTGCTCCAACGAGGAGACTCTGGGTGGGCTCCCAGATGGGGCTGGTCACCGGAAGGGCCAAGCCATGATTAGAAGCTGGGAATTTTCATCCCAGCCCCCATCCTATCAAAAAAGTTTAAGGGCCGGAAATGAACTTAGTGATCGATCATGCCTACGTGATGAAGAAGCCACGAAGATCCCAACAGTACAGGGTTTGGAGAGCTTCCAGGTGGACGAACACCTTCACCTTCTGGGGTGGGGGGGTGCATCCCAACTCCACAGTGACGGGTGCTCCTGCCCCTGGGACCCTCCCACACCTCAGCCTGTGCATCTCCGCACCTGGCTGTCCAACTGTGTCCTTTACCACAGCCTTTAATAAACTGGAAAATCTAAGTATTTCCCTGAATTCTGTGAGTCACTATAGCAAGTTAATTGAACCCAAGGAGGGGGCCATGGGAACCTCTGATTAGTAGCCACATCAGACAGATGCAGCCACATTGAGTCTAACATTTGTGATTGGCATCTGACGTTGGGGACAATCTCGTGAAATTGAGCCCTTCACTTTTGGGATCTGATGCTGTCTACCTGGCACGTAATTAAACCATTTAGTAAAGAAGAAACACAAGACGAGGGAGAACTGTTTTTTCCCCTGCTCAGGGGAAAAATACTATTTTGTTTTGTTTTTTCCTACTCAAGACACTAGGTCCAAATACAATTACATTCTGAGCTACTGGGTGTCGGGACTTCAACGTAAGTCACAGTTCAGCCTGTAGCAGAACACAAATCTGCCCCATAGCTAATTTTAATCTTTAATACTCTCAACTGAACCAGATTTGGCAAGGAAAAGGCCAATTCCTATTTCCTCAGCATCTAAGTGTTTACATGTTCATCGCATGTGCTCTGCGTCGCCTACTGTCTCTCCCTGCCATGTGGTGGCTTCTGTCGTTACGCCCTTGACTTCCAGGGTCGCTTTACCGGTTCCACCAGCAGCTCTAATGAAGACATGAAAAATCACCCTTGTAATGACATTCTGTTCAGAATTTAATCACTGAACTTGTACTAAGATTATTTTCAATATTCTGTATTCGAATATACTGAAACATACAAATCAGTGAGTGCGGACAAAAATGTCGACTTTTGTAGGTTTATTTTCTGATTTCTGGGCTGAAATACAACAGAGGATCATGCGTTTCCAGGAGGAAAACAGACCTCTCACTCTGATGAACACAGGGCAGAGGAGGCGACCCTTTAAGAAGGGGCATAAAATGGTAAGTGGTGTAACTGTGTACTGAGGAGACTCAGCTTGGTGGGGCATCATAAACATGAGGTTATTTTATGTTCTAACTGTTGCCACCTCCAAAGTTGTGAAATAAAATCTCTCTAATGGATAACATTTGGGGCAAATCTGCTCATTTTTAGGCAATTTCAACAACAGAAATTTGTCTAATCCAATTTATACCTTCAGTATTACGTGTTAAACAGATTTTCTCTCTACCCCTCCCTGTAGCCAGAAACAAAAAGTTCTAAGCATCCCATGGTCTAAAGTCCCTCTCGGACAAACTGATGACATTCGTTGCCCTTCCCTCCTGCTGGCTGGTTCTGAGATGAGAAGGCAGCCTGGCTGGCTCCTTACTTCTCTTCCCTGCCCCCTCACCTTACACACAGGCATATTTTTGCAGAGCACAACTAGTTACCTGCTATTTGGCTCCTTCTGCCTCCTGCTAAATTTCTATTTCCTCTTGTCCAGGTTCAGAGAGAAAGGAGTTCAAAGAAAGGGCACGTCACTCATGTCTTCCCTGGGGCTGTGCCGAAATGCTGGGGCTCTCCTAGGGAGGATGTCTGAGTGGGAGTGCAGAGAACCCAACGAGAAACCCCCCTCCAGACACACACACACGCACACACACACAATTCCCAGTCGGGGGAGAGCAAGCCTCAGCTAAGCCCCCTTCAACACCTCTCAGCGCCTGCCCCGCTGGTAGATCCATTTGTTCTTCCTCCCGAACGTCTTCCGTCCTAGCCCCATCCTCACTGAAGTTCTGCTAAGATGGCTGAGTCCATCTGTCTGCCTTCTCTAGTATTCCCCCGATGTACAGAGAGCTCCTGCATTTTTGCCGTGAGAAATGGTGGGAGTACCTGGTACTGTACCTCTGCCTCCTTTCTGCATGCTGAGATTGGTCAGCTGTTTGTGTTCCTCTTCTCAGAGAGATACAGAGGAGACTGCTGGGACACTTTCGGAGCACCCCTCACTCTGGATTTGTCATCTCCCCCACAGGCTGGCATATTCCACCCAGACTTCCTACCGGTGGTGGTCACACAGATGGAGATGGGGAGGAATGGAGATCGGTATGTGTAGCCCTGGGAGAATGGTATTAGTAGTGGCTTTCCTTCGATTACAGAATACTTAGAAATTGTTGTCCCCGGCTTGTGGCTGTAGTTCCAGTTCAGGGAACTCAACATCCCACTATCGTAGTGACGGATTCATTCACCGAGACAGCACTGGGGGTGGGGGGGAAATGGCCAACCTGTAAGACACTTAGTTCTGATCAAATGCCTTGGGATTTCCTGAATATCAAGTTCATTTGTTTGTTTTTTAATAATTCTCACCCGAGCAATGATTAATTTTAGAAAGAGGGGAAGGGAAAGTGAGAGACAGTGAGAAAACCATTGATATGAGAGAGAAACACTAACTGATTGCCTCTTGCATATGTCCAGACCGGGGACTGAACCTGCAACCCAGGTGTGGGTCCTGACTGGGAATCAAACCAACCTTCTGATTTGCGACCTTTTGGTTTATGGGATGACGCTCCAACCCACTGAGCCATGCCACCCAGGGTGGAAATTTAATTTTTTAAACAATGGAAAAGGAAGCTGAAAAGTGATCACTCAAAATATGTTTTCTCAATTAGCAGTTCTAAATATAAGCTTATTTGTCGGCAGACCTACAGAGAGCTGTCCTCGTTTACGTGACACGTAATACTCTAGGTTTGTACCCCGGCTTCTTGCATACGGTTCGTGTCCTGCTAGAACCTTATTCGTCTATGCAGCTTTAATTTCTCCATACTTGGAATGGGAATTCTAGTCTATTCGAACTCATTTCTAGAATCGAAAAAGAGAAAATGGGTATATAATTGTTTCATAAACTATGAAATGCTAAGAAATATAAAATAGTACTGTGGTGATTTTGTTTGGTTTTGGGGCCTTACTTATTTCAAAACTCATTTGTGTATAAAATTGACTCTGCAGAGAAGACAGGCTTTGAAAGGGATGAAAAAGACACCCCAACTCAGCCTTTTTTTTTTCCTCAGAGAGGAACTGGAAACAGGGACAAAGATGACCAAGGACTCAGATCCCGAATAGGACAGGAGCTGACTGGCTCCTTTGTTGCCCCCCCGGCCACCTGTCGTGTGTGAGGAGCAGCCCCCAGCCTCTGAGCAGGCGCTGGGCCGGGCCTCCGCGGAAGGCAGTGGTTCAGGCAGTGGTTCGTGGTTCGGAATAAGCAACTAGTCTCTGGACAGCACTCACTTCCCTTCTCACTCGCCATTGTGGGATCGGGGTCAAGTTACTCTGTGTAAATGAACATAATGATATTTCTCCATTGGATGGATAAAAACCTTGCAATCTGCTGGTGCACTATATTGCCTGCACTATTGCTTATTATTAGCTCTTACTGGCTAGCAGCAATCTCTGAAGTACCTTACTAACATCATTTACATAGCTCTAAGTGTTCTACATATCTTATGTGTATTATACACCCACACGTACCATACACTTTTTAAGCTAAATAAGAGTTAGCTGTAAGCAAGGTAGCAAAAGCAGAGTTGGCCTTGTTCTCTGTGAAACTTCTGTGCTACAGTCACGCAGCCGGAAAGCCTGGCGGCAGCAGGACACCAAGCAGAGGCGGAAGGGTTGCAGACCACAGAATCGGGGTTTTCCTTCTGGCCACAAAATTACTGGCATCTGCAGGCCCAGTCTTTTGTGTGGCTTTCCTTAGATATCTGCTGCATTACTAGCTAACTGATCCTTTTTCAATATTATTCTACTGGACATGATGTTTGCTCATTTAGCTTCCAGTATCTAGTTTTAAGGTTGAAGAACCACAGCCTCGTGACCAGAATGGAAGGTATGCTTGCTGTCTCTGAACCCATTATTTCAGAATGCCTCTTGACAAACTTTTCTAAATCTTCTATTTATAATATGACAGACCTTAAAAGGATATTAGATGTAACCAAGACTGCAGAACCTAAATATATGTTATGAGGGGAAAAATGGTTCTGTGGTCAAAATAATTTGGAAAATATTGGTATACATAAATCAAAGCAGTTTCTTTAGTCAAAGGCTTTTAAAAATCTGGACTCCCCTGGTGTGCCTCCTAAACCTACAGGATGGGAACAGCCCCGGGCTTCCTCGCACTCACAGACAACGGGACATTGGTCGGTGGCTGCTGTGAACGCGCGCACTGCAACTGCCGGATTGGGGAGCTGAAAAAACTTGCAGGGTGTCGATGCATAATGTGGTCTGTGCTATACATCCACGTTGTGGAAATTGCAACATGTGTCTGTTTGTCCGAGAATGCCTCTTCACGGACAAGGCTGGACACAGCCATGGAACGAGCTCTGGGGAACAATGGTCTAACCCTGCCATCCACGGTTTTTCTTTGGATGAGGAAGCTGGTGTCCAGGACGGTGGCCCTGAAAGCCAGGGGAGTCCTAAGTTGAATATATATGAAATTGCCCCTTACACTTCCCCTTTCCTCTCCACATCAAAATAAACCTCCAGTGTCCAACTGGAAACGACCGGCAGCTCCAATGTGAGGCGGTGGGCCTGCCCAGGCCATGGCCTTGCAGTGCCAACACCATCCTCCGTGCCCCCGATTTCTCCTTATCTTCTCACAGTCGTTAGAAAATCACATTTCAATGGGTTTGCCTGATGTTTTATTCCCAAACTTAATATAGATGCTATCTATTCTGTAGATAGAAGCCTTTTATTTATTCCTGAATGCATCCATTTGGCACCCAGCCACAACATTAATTTGTAAAAGCCTTACGTGAACCTGAGAAATAGAATTCCTTTTGAATGTCATTTGGTTTAGTTTAGCTGCATCAGAGATTGATGGTTGGGGTGGGAGGCAGTACAGAGCACATCTAATAAGGAGATCTCAGCCAGCCCTGCTGAAAGGGGGTGTTTGGTCGGAATCAGCAGCGTCTGTCCCACGCGGCTTTCACCACAGTCCCCCCGTCACGGCTGAAGTCCGGTAACCCACTTTGCACCTGTTGGTACCCTCTCCCTTTGTGTGTGAGTGTGTGTGTGTGTGTGTGTCTCACATCCCTGACTGTGAGGGAATAAGACCAGAAACAAATCCTACATACAACTCATTTATTCCCTGCCTACCATTCTCAAAATAGGATCCAAATTATTGTGATCTTGAAATGATATGGGTTCTTCATCCATGGAGAGTTCTCAAGAAAGGACAAAGGTCCTTAAACTCCAGAGACTCCCTGGAAGTCCGTTTTGTAAGCGAATACATGTATATAAGTACCCTGTTCTCTTATAGAAACTCTTTCTGGTTACTGTTTCATATTATTTCACTCATCACGATATCTTGAGAACTGGACAACCTGTATGTGTGACTTGGACAATATTTCTAAGCTGTGTTAAATCTGACATTTAGCTTTACATCTCCAGAGAGGGGCTTCCCACATCACCCTCCAACTGCCGTCAGGTCTGTGATTTAACAGTTCTGCCATCCTTCTCTCACGCAGCTTCTTGTTCCATTTCAACTACAGTTGATATTATTATGCTAGTTTCAGATGTATCATTTCACTTTTATTTATGTGATTTATTGATTTTAGAGAGAAAGAGGAGAAGAGGGAAAGAGAGGGAGAGGGAAGAAAAGGAAGGAGGGAAAGAGGGGGAGAGATGGCGATTTGTTGTTCCATTTATTGAAGCATTCACTGGGTGATTCTTGTGTGTGTGCCCTGACTGGGGATGGAAACTGCAGCCTTGGCGACCCAGCGAGGGCCACATTTCATTTTATTTTTCATTGCTGTTTTCACTTCCTCCTCCTTCTCCCTTATCTTAGAGCTCAAGTCCAGTTTCCTAGAGCTCAAGTCCAGTTTCCTTAGAGCTCAAGTCCAATTTCTTTCCCAACCTCTGCACTGGTGGCCATTAGCAGATGGTGCGCACATGTGATCTGAGGTCAGGGACTAGACTCTGCTCCCACAGTGCTCAGGTCGGATAAGCTCCTTTGTTCAAGTGCATTGTCCACATACAGCGTTTATTTGTGACACTCAATTGTTCTTAGTGTAATAGAAATGAGTTCTGTTAAGCCATCATGCCTTCCAAAGTTTGTGGAAGAGGCAAATTGAACAAATGTACACATTATAAACTGGATACATGACAAAATTTTTATTATATAACTTCTTGATCAGTGACTCCCAAGTCATGGTGAATTTACCCCAAAATAATATTTGACGATTTCTAGAGACATTTTGGGTTGTCTGACTGGGGAGATGCTGCTATTGGCACCTGGTACATAGTGGTCAGGCATGCTGTGAAATATCCTAGCATGGACAAAGACAGTGCCCTGCCACAAAGAATTATTAGTTCCCAAAGGTCAATGACGCCTCTGTTGAGAAGCACTGATTTAGGAGATGAAAGCCTGTTGTAAGTTATCTAGATACAGTGGAACATTTGGTAACATTATTACCTTTGTAAAATACACTCGAGAGATGAATCAGAACCCAGAGAAAACAGGCAGGGCTGCAGTAGGCTCTAATCTCCCTGTCGACTGGAGTACATCTGAAATGGCTGAGAGTCCATTCTAAAATAGCAGAGGTTAATGAGACTGGAGTAATCTTTCACTTTTTATTTATCTTTCCTTCAAACATAGATTGGCCTTTTGTCTGTGACTTATTTGTTCTTACACATCACTTTTTATTTAAAAGTGGTTTCAAACCCTCCAACCTCAAGCCAACTGCATTGGCAGGTCTTCCCAATGCCTTTAGATAATCCATGGTACAGACAGCATATTTTCTTTTAAAGCCCTAAATCCCGGGTTGTAAAGTCCCTATAAATGAATGTTTTCCTTGTGGTGGGAAAACGCCTTACTTAAAAATTGTTTAATAGCCTGCCACTGTCGAAAAATAACATTCAGACACTAAGCCAAGATATTTGTGTTGATGCTAACACCCTTCTGCTTTTTATAGCTCATGCAGAACTCTCAGACACTCAGTATTTTGGTTGTGTGCTACAGTTCTTCAGGCAAGGCAGTTCTTGGAAACAACGTGATACCATGAGTCTGTTAGAGCTATTAAGTCATGGCATTGAGAGTGGAAATGAATACAACGAAAACAATTTATATAGGAATATGTTTCTCAGTGGATCAGTTTCAATACTGCTCCCTGTGGTTGAGTCAAGTTTATCCTAAAGGCCAATGTTTCAGCCATCATCCACATGGACATAAATAACACAGTGATGACAGAAATTATATTTCCTTCAGTTTTAGGTTTAACATAAGTGCATATCTGAAACTTACTTGACAATAAATAATGTGAGAAGAGAAGTTGGGAAGGCTAATATTATGTCCCATCATCTCCCAGGAGGTCATTCTCGCTTCTTGCCCTTTTCTTCGGGTGATTTCTGTCCTTGAAGAAGCTCCTGTCATATGGAATTCCAGTTTTAGCCAAAACTCTAAAGCTAGATTCTATAATGACTGGTGAGGCCAGGCTGCCCTGCCTCTGGATGACTCTGCAGTGCCCTCACGTCCTGCCTGGAGTGCGCACCGGCCTCAGGAACTCTCAGAGCACTGCGGACGCTGCTGAGGGGTCAGGCAGACCACTGCCCTCTCTACCGCCTGTCCAAAGAGTCACCCAGTTATCTACTGAACCCTCACTTTTCTTCCCACTGTGCAAACTCCTCCGTGTTTGGGAGGTGTAGACAACTTCTTGCAGGCAGAAGGCAGAAGGCCCTGAACACCAGATACTTTTTAGAAATCTGGGTGGAATTCGCTTTACTCTGTTAGACAAATGCAATTTTCCAACAGATACCTACAGTGATTATAGTGTGGCTTGGAGTGTCAGCAGGCTAAACGGGGTTGGGGGGTGATGATGACAAGGAGCCTGTAACTTTTCAATGAGAGCTCACTGAGGCCCTGTGCAGGGACACAGGCAGAGTGTGTTTGTTTTGTGATCTTTTTTTCTTACATGAAGGAAAGAGAAAAAGATGCCAGCAGTGGTAGAGGGGAAGGAATATAGTCGGTTTATCAGAAACCCACTTTGGATAATGATAAGAAAACAAGAAAATTATTAACTCTAATAAAAAAGTGTATTTTGAAGTCACATAATATATGTCCAATAAAATATTGTGCTAACAGTGTGCCCCTTGCCCATGATTTTCATTATTAGCAGTGATACGTCATAGAAACTTCTTTAGATTTCGCTGGTTGATTCATAGAAAAATGCAGCCAACTCTAGTGATTTTTAAAAAAGACACACATGTCTTAAAACTTTAATTTTCCCTGTAAACATAACATGTACCATCATCCATTGGTCTTTTCATGCAGAAGGCTTTTCTCTGTCCTCTGTAGGCACCTCGTGGGCGCGCCCCTCCGTCGTCATCGCCACCATCGTCCGGTCGATGATGGCTCATGATCAACTCTGAACCAGACTCCGGTTGCCATGGTTCCCAAAACGCCAGAGTGGTTGTTAAAGACTGTCCTTCAGCAAAACTCTAAATTACATGGAGATTCCAACCATTTCTCAATCCTTCCTCTCTAACTCTTTAGCCCAAAAAGGATGAGCCTCATTACTAGCTAGTGTATCCTCAAATTCTCTAAAACAGAATTTTAACTTTGTTAGCATGACCATTTCATCAACTTTTGTTCTTTTTTTTGAAAAAATGAATACTGGCAGACTATGAGAATTTAAAGAAAGATGTTTATATTATATTTATGTTTGGCTTTTAAATTTTCACCTAATTAGAATCATGTTTGAAAACCTACTGATTTTTCACTGTACTTTTATTCACAATTAATTACTTCTTTATGACAACTTACTCACTATATTCATCACCTTCTCACTTATTATTAACATTTGAAAATTAACAGGTCTAGATGAGAAACATCTCTCTCTGTGTGTTTAATGGGAATCATTAAGGAAAATGCAAGATTTATATTCACAAATATGAAAGACACAAATAGGAAAACTATGAGCTTATAACAAGTAAAAAAATCTAAGTGTGTGCCTATGAAAATCAAAGTTGCTGCTGAAGGAACATGAAGCCGCATTTCCAGACTCGGAAGAGAACCCGGCACTGGAGTAGGAGGGTTTTGGCTTTCGGTGGCTGTGAGGCCTGCCTGTCGGAGGTGAGCCAGGTTTCGGGCCAAGACTGAGCTCTCACCGGAACTCCTTCTGACCAAGCCCCCTGGTGACATCGGGCTGTTGGAATAAATTTAAAGTGTCTAGAAGAATCCTTGACGTTACATCAGCATTGCGCCCTGGCCACGTGCTGTTTCCCTCCCTCCCTTCCTTTCTCTCTAGAGGCAATAAAAAAAATGTCCTCAAGTGAGGATAAAACAAATTAGCATTCAGTAAGCATCAGCTATCCATAACTCCCCCACCCCCCACCAGCCACACACACACAACACCGTGTGTGTCCTTCGGCCCTGAAGCATGATATTGAGTGGCTCATTTAGGTCACCTGTGTGACCCTCTAAGCCTGACACCATATCGACACAGTCTCTGTGTTTTTCAATGTCATTCCCGTCCCTTCTTACTGGCATCAGCTCCGTTTCTTGCCAGATCTCTTGAAAACGTTTTATCCAATGCCGTGAAACATGCTTCTCCTTTTGTCTTTTGTTTTACATTTGGAAATGTTTTTTTTTTAACAAGCATTCATGACATTTTTCCTCTTTGGCATAAAACGCTTTCACATCCGTAGGCTCATCTTCTCAAATACATTTAAGGTCCTCGAGCTGGGACTCTGGGCAGGGCTGCCTCTCAATTCACTGAGCGCAACACGGGGTCACTCAAGAGATTCATTCAAGTCAGTGATTTTGACAAAAAGAAATGACTGTTGATTTTTCTGTAGAAAAGAGATTTTCACATTTTATGGGTTAGAAATAAAGAAAAGCCTATATACTCAGAAAACAGTCATAACCATAACTTTGCACAATCGTTAGTTACTCATAAAAGGGGTATTGTCGTTTTTATTTTTCTTTAAATTTGAAAGGAGTACCGCAAAGAGCGCTGAAGAGAGTTCGGCCCCTGGTTCGTGTCTGGATGGCCCCACTGAAGATGGCGTTGAAAAGGCTCCTCATCCGTTTGCTATGAGTGAGACTCATTTCCTAGGAGTTATCTTGGTAAATGTTAATGCACAACATGCAGACGTTCCTGCCACACTTCATATATTAACTAGGAAACAATTAACATCTATGGCTTGTGCCTTTCTGAGTTAATTAGATAGTAAATCTTTTCCTAATCAGAGTTTCTCAGAGTATAACAGCTATGTAATTACATCAAAACTTCAGTTGGCATACCAATTTCCATGTAAGTTAAGATGTCTATCTTTTCTTTGCTGAAAAAATTTGTACATAAATAAATTAAGATGTCTGAGGGGAGCTGCTGGGGTAATTTTTTTATATCCTTTATGACTATTTCCCACATGTTAATCTACTGCAAACCAAAGCACTCACCCCTTTTGCTTTAAAGGACTCACGTAGTAAGGGGGAAAAATATGCTTGTAGCTTGACATAGATTTTTCAGCAACACATCAATTTAATAGTAGAAAGCTATAAAGAAAAAATGACTTTATTTTATCTTAGCTTTAATTCAGGATTATTAAAATTATATTTTATTATCTCTAGACCATTAAACTAAAAAGTAATATGATTGAGGCATTTATCTCATCATTTTTCTTTTAATATCTTTTAAGATATAAAGCGACCCTTATTACTCTTCAGTAGTAAAATTACTCAGGTTGTTCTGAGAAATTTAATAGTTTCATATTTTTGTATAAACCTATTAATTATTTTCTTGTAACAGCTCTTTTCTATAATCATAGGACTGTGCATTTTGCTGAGTAAGCCAGTAAACCTTTTTATTTTATTTTTGCCATTTTTAAAAGGAATTATCCTAAATGATTTGTTCACATTTTGTCATTTCACTTTTGGATCATTGTTTCATATTGATGGTTTAAATTTTCCTTTTAATTCAATTTATGAATATTAAATTTTAAATATTTTCTTTTTATTTATTTTTAAAGGCAAAAACCCAAAACATATCTAGAACTGTAAATGTCAAACTTAAAAGTAAAGCTTCATTTGATAATGTATATTTTAATGCCGCGGTCCAGCTGCAGCCCATCTAAGGGTCCTCAGGTGAGAGTAGGCGTCGGCGCTGGATAACAGGCAACTACACAGCTCAAAGGCAGGTGAAGCACTGTTCCGTTTATTGCAAGTACAAGCTGATTTTTTATATTCTCATTTTTGGCATAGATTAACATTTACAGGTGTACAGCATGGTCAGTTAAGCAGAAAAAAACAATACAAAGGTAACCAGGAAAATACGAAAGTTCCCATAGTTTCAGTTATGTTAAACAAAAGTTATTTTGACCAGGAAAACCATTAATCAGACAATTTGAAATAGTTCTATGTATACAGTTTAAATGTCTTATTGTTTATTAAAGTTAGAAATAGTCATTGGCAACAGGTACGCTTAGACCGAGCAGAGGTTAGGAAATTCATTATAAGCCTTTGTAATATCTAACTTAGCTATCTATCTTGCTGTCTAAAATGTTTTTTGTATACTGAGGACTCTGACTCCTTGGTAGTTGTTTCTAAGTGCTTAGTTTGTAATAGCTAACCAGCTTCTTCTGTTTTTATGCCTGTCTAATTCTAACTGATATATATTCCTATTCAAGGTAAAGGAGGGGCTGTTACTCTAACAACTCTTTGACAATCAGGGGCTATTTTCTAAAGGGGTTTTTGCTATTCTATGAGGCAGTTCTGTGGGAAAACATATTTTTCCCTGAACTGTTCTTTCTTGGGTGGCTTTCACAGGAACAAATAAGTAAAGTACGATGCCTTAATTCAGCCAGGGTGATATTGCTTAGGACTTGAGCCAACTGTTGTTTTTTCTCTGAGAGTGGTCATTAATTCTAGGAGATTCCAAATTATCAGAAGTGTAAAGGTTAGAATACTAAGAAACAGTAAGAATAAAAGCAACACCATATATCTATTAATGCCATGTCCGTCCTGCTGGAAAATGCTTCTGTGAAGCCGTCATCTCCAAGTTGTGACTGTGTCAACCGACATGGCTAGAAAATGCTTCTGTGAAGCCTTTGTCCCCAAGCCGTGACTGTGTCAGCCAACCTGGTTAGCATCAGACGTGGCATTTTAAGATATGGTAATAACTTAAATTTTCCTTCATGATATAAAAAGCAAAATAAAGCACTAGATAGTATATATATTTAATTTATTTTTTAAATTAGTAGCTGAGCTTTAATGGAGTATAAAAAGTTTTACTGTGTATGAAAACTTGTTCAATCATTTTACTTCTGCCAAATTTGTAAATGTCTTAGGAAAGCCAATTTTATTAGGTATTGTGGTCATAAATTTTAAGATTTAATTGAGCCACTTCATGCTACCTATTCTACTAAAATTCAGTGAGAAAATCCTGGCATTTAACAAGGGGAGAAAGTGATGGATATAGAGCAATAAAGACTATAAAATGAAACTATCGATAAAATGAAAACGCAACTCCTACTGAGTGGGAGACAATATTTGCCAATCATATATCTGATAGGGGTTACTAGCCAAAATATATAAATAACTCAATACAACTCAATAGCCAAAAAAAAGGTGATTAAAAAAATGGGCAGATGGTCTGAATAAACAATTTCCCAAAGAAGACAGACAGATGGCCAACAGGTACGTGAGAAGATGCTCACCATCACTAACCACCAGGGAAACACAAACCTAAACCGCAGTGAGACACCCCTCACACCTGTCAGAATGGCTGCCATCAAGGAGATTCCGAGAGGTATCAAGTAGATGGGTCAGACCCTGAACAATCTCTTCAGGACGTCAGGACATTAGGAGGGCAGAGAGGCAGGGCTCTCAAGGAAGTCTCCCTTGGGAGAGAAACGGCAGGCTTTACTTTTTTCTCACACCGTTTTCCTTGTGTAAGAGACCTGCTGAAGGGGAACCGATCTTATTTCCAGCCCTCTATCCGGGCCAACTCTCCTATTCAGCTTCTTGGCCCCATATCCACATTCACAGAATCCTGACAATGACTCTGTCAGCTGCCTCTCCACCCCTCCTCAGAGTGGCTACAGCTCAGGCTTGAATTCCCCCTTTGAACTTGCCCGTCATCCGGATGCTTCTTTAGAGGTAGCTAGGGTTTGTTTGGTCCATCGCCCTCAGCTCTTATTCTCCAATTGCGACACTGTCTGTTCTTTCGCTCTGGCCCTGTGGCTTGAGGATCGGACTTTTTGGATCAGTTCATTTCCCTCACAACAATAACAATTTATGCTGGAAAGAAATTAAAAAGTATTTTGTTACTTTTGGATTCCAGCCTTTGATTCTGTGTATAAAGTGACCTAAAACACCATTTTGAGGAATCAGGCCTTTGGGACGTTTAGTTTGACTCCTGCTCATCATATTCAGTCTTTTCTATTGTTTCCCTGTGTCATAGACAGTTGGGGATGGAGACTATAATCATTTTAAATAGTTTTCACTTGCATTTAGGTGCCAATCACTCAGAATTCTACTCTTAGCTGGAGAGGAAAAGAAAACTGCCTGACTATGAAAGAAGGGTAAGGATTTCTGGACACCAGAGGAGGCGCCTGAATTTAAGAGGAAGAAAAATCACGTCCTCTTCCCACCCATTCCACGAGAGGCCCTCTGTGGCCCCTCAGAATACTGTAGCTGGCCCAGAAAAGTCCCCACTGTTGATATTACTCCATGAGTACAGGCCAGGACAGGGATTTCCGCCTTCAATTCCAACCCCACAAAGGCCAAGTAAACACTTCATCCTAAGAGCAAACGACCAACAGTCGTTTCCTTGGCTGGAGGGTTTGTGGATTACTGTGTGTTTACCGATCTGAGTTTTTGTGTAACAAAAACATAAAAACTAATTTGATGTTGTGTTTGTTTAATGTTTATATTCAAATGAAGCTCATGTTGAAATAACATTTAGTAGAGAGCATAAGTAAGGGACATTACACTTCTGCTTGATTCCCTCCTAAATGAAAGGCCCTGGGGCGTGTGTGTGTGTGTGTGTGTGTGTGTTCAGGACCTGAGGAAGAGAAGTAATGGAATGCAGAGGCTGCTCTAAGATGCTGACTTCATGTTCGTGTGAAAATAAACTGAAGGAAATTAGGAAATTCCTTTCCCGGGAGATGTTTAATAGTATCATGGGTGCAACTGCTGGGATCTTTATGACAAGGTCTGCCTGCAGGCAGGGCAATGGATTCTGAAGACCTTTCCTGGAAATTTACACCCCCAAGAGTATGTGTAACTGAGTTCAGGGGTTCACAGGAACAAGGATTCAAAAAGTCTATTCCCTGTACGTAAGTTAGTTTCCTGACCTTGGATTTGAATTTCTTCATCTGTAGAGTTAGTGTTACAATAGATCAACAATTCGTGAAGCTTGTTGTTGTTGTTATTGTGTAACACTGTTGGGGGGCGCGGTTGGTGACTTTTCTGAAGGCCATCCATGAACTTCCCAGCATCCATGTGCCTTACCTTAAATACTAAAATCAGTCATTTTTAGAGTCGAATGCCATGGTTTGCTTCCTATATTTTCAACACTTTGAGAGCATTAAAAAATTCTAGACTCCTTAGGAATTGGCAGTCTCCTGTGGAAGACAGTGTGCCACCGTAGGAAAGGAGTAATTTCCTGGCAGGCTCATCGTGGGCTTCCATTCACCCCGTGCAGTGTGGGGGCGAGGGGGGGGTCGGGGCCAGGGGGTGGGAGAGACCAATAGCAGCTAAGCAGACTCAACTCAAGGAAGAACTCCCAGGGAGAGGCAAGGAAACGCGGGAAACAGTAAGAACCTTGGAGGTACGGTCAGAAACATCAGACCCATTATCTTTTTCCTTTTAACGTAAGAGAAACTTTAGTGACATTTTAAAGCAATGGAGTTTAAAAACGAGTGGAGGTTAGGAGGCCAGAAAGAACAGTCAGCCAGCCAGCAGGAGGCTGGGCCCTGGTCAGGGGCTTCCAGGCCAGCTCTCCTCCATGGGGGACACTGGCCAGTTTTGGGGCCGGGGAGGGGCGTGCGGTTTTCTGGTCAATGGTCTCCTCGGATGAGCAGAGTCCCATTTGCTCCCTCGTCCCTCCGGCCTGGCTCGGGACCTCGGTGGTCCCCTGGGTGGCTGCCGCAGGGCCTGGCTCCCTCGGGCTCCGCACAGGCCTCCCTGCCCAGTTCGGGCCGTGTGGTCCTCAGTGGGCAGGCTGGATGCACCCCCTCCTCCAGTCTCTCGAACGCTTCCACGGGCGGAGAAAGATCGCTGCATTGAGATCAGGTGTGCAGCGAGCTGGGCAAAACCTGCGTGATCTCGGCTTTATAGGGTCGTCCCGCTCCACAACCTTCCTCTCCCACCTGCTCCGGGCAGCAGGCTGCCCTCTGCGGGGCCGGACCGCACGGGAGGCGGGGGCTCCCGGACTGGACGTTGAGCTGCGGTACCAGCTACACGTGGGAACGCTGCACCTGGACGGCTCCGGACCGGGGCCTCGTGCTCTCGGGGCCCTGGGAGTGGGCGCGCTGTTCTCGGGGCGACCTTCGAGTGCAGAGTCCCCACCGCTGCTGGTGGTGGCCGCACCAGACCCTGAGCTGTACCCAGAGGCGCCCACGCTGCAGGCCGCGGCTGCAGGGCTCCAGGCGCCCAGGAGGAGGAGGAGGAGGAGGAGGCGGCGGAGGGCGAGGCCGCAGAACCGCCAGCTCAGAGGTGGGTGCTCGCCGCCACATGGCCCCGCGGCCTGCCCAGGGGTGGGTGAGGGGGGCTGGGTGCGTCGTGGAGGAGCTGCGCTCTAGCCCCCCAGGCCGGCCTTTCAGTCTGGGAGGCTGGGCCACTGGCCTCCTCCTTCCGAGGACTTGGGGACCCGGGCCCTCCGCAGCTGCTGCCTGTGCTGGCTCTCGGAGCAGTGGTCGCCAGGGGCCTTCTCCGCTTTCCCCGTCAACCCTAAATGTCCCAATAAAGTGGAAAGACCACCAGCCGTCCAGTTTCCCGCAGGCCTGCAGGAGGGTTCATTGATTTCATCGCTAACTGCGCAGCTCTGAGTTACGCGTTCTGGTTGCAGGGTAACCAAGGGCGCGGGTTGGGAACTCCTTTTCAGGAAGGTGACTCTGGACAGAAAAGAGCGATGACCAGGTGCTGTGTGTGCAGAAGTCTCCTGGAGCTGTCGGGGGAGGGGCAGCAGCGGCCTCCCGGGCAGTGCTTTCTCTGGAGGGTTTAGGGAGCAGCGTTGGTCTAAAAAATCATGTTGCCAACTGTGGCAGAAATGGAGCCCTGCGTTAGAGGAAGTGAGAAGATAAAAATCACCTTCAGGCCGGTGTGCCTGTAATTCAGAACTATGGCGAGAGCCTTGGAGGTGAGGAGGACTTCAGATGCGAGTGACTGACGTGTGGCGTGAAAGTCAGGCTCAGACTTTGAAATAGGGGGCAGGGGGGCTGGGATGTTGAAGTGTCCGCAGGGCAGGCCAGGGGTGAACTCCTGAAGTCACTGGGGAAGAAGCGGGAAGTCTTGGGTGATTCAACGCGGAGCTAAGAAACAGTGCATTAGAAAACGGATTTTTTTTTTTTTTGCTAGATGTTCTTGCTGCTCTGACACATTGATTTAGAATTTTAGTGTTTAATTTGGCCCTCTAAAGCATGCTGTTTTCCTGGAATCGAGACTGGTTATTTAGTCAGCTATTATATTCCTTCTATGGTATTGGAAAAACAGATAAGCATACTGCAACAGGAATCTCTTCAATTTATAATATACTGCAGAGTAAAAATAGATCAAGTTTTTGTTTTATAGGGAAAGCGCTAAGAGACGTAAAATGCTATCAGGAGAAACATTTCCAGTCCTCAAAGCCATAGAGCTAATTTTTCATTTTTATTTCTCTTTCACATCAATTACAAACTGGGACAAATCCTGCCGTATGATAGTTTTGTCTAGTTTCTGGTATAAACTGAATAGAGTTTTGAGACCAAGGAATCAATTCTATTCAAATGTGCGTTCGACACTCTCCACATTACTACAAATACATCTACAATAAAATAACAGCACGTCTCTCAAAACCCTGTCTCTCAGCGTCTGGAGGACAGACTTCAGCGCCTTATTGAAGAGAAAGGTTGGAGGTTGGTGGGTGGATTACCTACGATAGCAAATTCTACCTATTGGAGTGTGTTTAAGTGTTCAGATTTTTTCGTCACACCATGGCAAGGAATTTTTGACATCTTGATTTTTTTTTTTTGGTGCAGATCACCACTGAGATCAGGTTTTATTAAAAACAGCAGGGTGAACAAATCAGAACCACTTCCAGCTGCTGGAGCTTGCATATTGAATTCAGGCGTGAGGGGAAATGCTCGTGCGCGTCGATAAGCGCGCTCAGTCTGAAATTGTTTTCCCCTGTTCGGTCTAGTGCCCTGAGAATCTATTCCCATGTGTATACTTCAGCGTATACGTTTGTGTGTTGCCCATACAAAATTACAAAATCTGGCAGTTATTTTTAGATGTATAAGTCCTCTTCTCTCAGATTCGACTTGGTAATTGGCCCTCAGAGCATTCTGAGAGTGACTTCCACTGTAGTTAGAGATCTGGATGGGCACGGACGTTTTTTTTTTTTGTTGTCCTGAGATGCTGGTGGGAGGTTATGTGTTAAATTGGGAACCAGATTTCAAAGGGGAGACCAGAATTCCAAAGTGTCAGAAGCCAAGTGATGGAGCCTAGACTTGACTTACTCAAAGAGACAAAGCTTATTTTGATTGGCTGCGTGACTGGCTGATGATCCAAGGTGCCATCTTGAGAAGTATCTGGCTCCGGTCCTTGGTAGCCAGGTCTCTGAGTCCATATTGACGAGTGGCTTTCTACGATCCAAACCCATCTGTAGAAACACAAATCTTGGCATCTGTCCCCTTTTACACGTCTTTCCTCCAATGTCACCTCCTTGCTGAGACTGTTGCTGCCACCTTATTTCACATGTACATACCTCTACCCAGAACTCGATTCCTCAAAGTGAGTGTTATCTCTCTCCTTTAATGCAATAGGATCTGCTGGGTGCAGGGAAGTTGAATATTCCTGGGGACGGACCTAAAGCAGGCCCAGCATTGATGAGGCTCTTTTCAAGGACACACAGTTTAAATGTAAGGGGGGCACTAATAACTCAGGAGTCAAGGTAGAATATATTTTAATGCAACAATTGAAAAACATCATTAATACAAAATAATCCATGATGAATAAAACATATCACTATTTGAAATAAACGCTAGATTCATAGTAATACCATGCTGAGCCCACTTTGGCAACTGAGGGAAAAGGGAAAATGAGTAACTCTGGAATTTTCACAGTGGAGGGTGAGTGGCCGCATCTCCTTCCCACAGCACTGAGAGAGAAGCACAGTGTTTAGATAACGGGCTGGGAATTGGGAGGGGGTGTATACCTCATTTGGGTAGGTTGCTCCCGCCCAGTCACTACTGGATTACTTTCAGGCAAGCTCAGAGAGAGAGAACCCCTTCCCATCTGGCCTTGGCTGTTTGTGCTGCTTACGTCTCGGGGAATTGGTGTTGCCAACGGGCCTGTGGTGGATGAGGATCTGCGTGGAGTTTGCAATGAACCCTGACGGGAGAATAGCAGCAGGACTCTGGGTTTTTAGAGCAAAAGCCACTAGTTTTTTTTTTTTTTCAAATAATTATTTTCTCTCTCTCTGTGTGAACTTTGACAGTGTCCATCTTCCAATTTAGAGGCAGAAACACTATACATGCAGGCTCTGTGAGCCTCACTTGAAGCTAGGATGGGTGCCCATGAATTGGGATCTGTCAATCAGGTATTTGCACTCCAGACTTTAATGTAGGACCTAATGATGGAAAGAAGTAGATGTCATGCGTAATTTATTTTGCTGCGGGAAGGAGGAGCTCCTTAGTTTCCAGGGCCAGTGGAAGCTGAAGTTCTAGTGATAATCCCAGCATCTGTTCAGTGGCCTCACTGGAAAGTTCTGAGTTGTGGTGTCGACTGTGACCACACACATAAGCTCTGAGCCTAGTCCTCCGGACTTCCTGAGAGTCGTACGCGTTATCCCATGCACTTTAATTTCTTTGTGACTAAATTATCAAGAGATTATTTCTGTTACAGTTAAGAGCCTTGGCTTATATTGACCATTGATCGAATCCTGCTAAATGAAGAATAATTGTCCATTTTAACCTCTGGTAATGTAGCCTATTAAAAGAAAAAATATATATTTTTCCTTAAATAATTCCTGGAAACTTACACGTTGAACTTCCTTCTCTCTGTGCATGGCGACTTGCGGCGTGAATGACATAAATACTGTTGGTTGAAAGAACAACAAAACTATAACTCATGCGGTTAAATACAATCACCTTTTAAAATGTATCCTACATCCTTAACTACCCACCTATTGCATATAGACAAGTAAGCACCAGTGAGTATCTGAGCAAAGTTGGGAACGGCAGCCAGCATCACAGCACTGAGAAAGTACCCAGCTAACCCAAGACAGGGGGCTTGTATAAGACAAGAGAATTACATTTCTCTTGGAGGGACAGATCATGTATCCGAGTGTAGTCTGGAATCTGGGATACCTTTCGAAGCAATTGCCACAGCTCCACGGGGTTGAGCCCCGAGGAATCCGAATCGCCCTGCGGTCAAGGAGCTTCACAAGGTGCGAGGAAACTTTGTGGACACCTGGGAGGATGCTCACACAGATGCCCTTCCCTTCCCCCTGCCTGTCCTGGTGATTAAGTCCCCCTGGCCTGGCTTTCTGAGGGTGGTGTGATGAAAAGGTATGGACTCCGAGAGGGAAGGGGGCGCCGACAGGGGAGCCGGCAGCAAAGGCAAGTTCCTCAGCAGTGAACGAATTCCTGTGCTCACTGCTTTGGTGACAAATACATTTTTCAGTGAGTGAGGATTCTGCCTGGGAGTGCCCTAAAAATCTTAGTGAAGGCAGACCATACTGATTTCTATTGGCTCCTTCGTACTCAGCCACAGGTTTCGGATGCAACAAAAGCTTCAGACGCTGTGGAAACTGGTTAGCGAAGCTGCTGATCAGATGTTCCAAGGGCGACAAGCGCACCACCCAGTCGGCAGAGAGTTTCTCCTTCAGCATCCCGTTCCCTTCCAGAGATGGACCACCATGGCACCACGTAGCCAGTTCCAGTGGCGAGTGTCACTCTTTCCCCCTGAGCAAGGACGAACTGATGTTCTGTTAATGCGTAGAGAACTTCAGTAGTCTCTGGGCTTTGGAGAAGTCGCGTCCATCCCCTGACAGGAAGGACTTAGCCAGCAGGTTTAAGGGCAGAGTGATACACTGTGAGGATGGAGACACACACGGCACAGCCACAGGCGTGGCAAGCACGATATGTGCGTTTCTGAATACTCACCCCCAAAGCTAAGAGTCTTGGGGGCGGCTCCTGCCTGCCTCTGACAGAAGAGGCTCCCCCACAGCCTCTGTGGATGGCCAGCGTCGGTCCGCAGCGGTGATTTGCAGGGATGTTTCTGCACGTGCCGGCCGGAGCCACCCCATCTCTTCAAGGACATCAGGTCAGCAGCAATACAGGATAACCGTTGGAATTCAGAGCTGGCACCGGGGCTGGGAGATCTCCTTGTGCACCTTCTTACTGTGGCCAAAGCCATCAAATTAGTTGTCACCAGCTTGCCAAATCAGCCAGCCTAGTAAACTCCTCGGTTGCAGAAAGGAAATCTAGACGTTCATATTGGTTCACATTGTTTTTCCCCCTCCAGCGTTGTCTTGGGAACTCTGCCGGGGGTCTGACGGCTGTCCTCTGGTGATGCCATGTGAAGTCTCTAGTAAGCTGACATTTCCTGCTGCTGGGCTGCCACGTCTGCAGGCCAAGCCAAACAGTGTTCGGACTCTGTGGATCCCAGACTGTTTTTGTCTCTTCCTCCTCCTTGTCCTGACCCAGTCTCCAGCTCTGCCAGCCCTCTGCTTCTTCATCCAGCCTGTGTAGATGTGCAATGCAAAGGTCAGGAGGCAGGCATGGCCTTCCAACCAGACTGAACCTACTGAAAACCCTTGAGAGCAGAGGGCCTGGGCTGTGATGCTGGCCGGGAGGGCGTCCTCCTGGGAGAGGGAGAGGCCGTTTTCTGAGAAGACAGATGAGAGCTTGTCAGCTGGGTTAGAGGAAGAGGCAAAAAGCTTTTCTCTTTCAGAGCTCTTGTGACTGTTAATTGGAACATATGAGTAAGTCATAAAATGCTGAGATTAAGAAAGTAAAAGTTGGGAGTAGGAGATTGAGAAGGAGCATTGCCAGCTCTCCTGGCCTAAACTCTCATTTGCCATGTCTCTTACCACATCACAGTCAATGGTAGATTTTATCTTCAGTCCTAAAAATGAGAGCCCTGTAGAAAAGTTCCGGAGTGTGATTTTGTTTCTTCAGAGTGTGGACTAATTCACCCTAACGAGGCTGCTGACTTGGAGGGTCAGCGACTGTCCCACCTCCAGGGGGCAGATGGCACCTCTGCTGTTGGGCGGATGTGTAGGACCTGTGCAGCTCTCTGCAGCCCCCTGGTACGTGGGAACTTGGAGTCACGTTCTTTGTATCTTATGTGATGTTGACACCACAGGAAAATGTTTAGCTCTGTGTGTAGTGGGGGTTGCAATGAAGTGACCTGTGAAATAACAAGGAGAATGTAGGATATAACTTTTGCCCAAGATCTTGATGGTGAATACCTACTGTATCACAGCTTAGCCAAGGTATCATGACTGTTATAGGGAAGCAACTATCATTTTCCCTAAATATTTTCCACCAAAACCTCCACACAGAGGGGTGTTCAGGTTCTTCTAATTCTCTCATTTTGTTTCTTCTGGTTAGTGCTTTCCATGTGCCAGGGTATGTATTTCTATTGTAGTGAGAAATCGGTATTTTCCTTGAGGATGGCCATTTTCCCAGAGCTAACTGAACCTGGTTCTTTGCTCTGTGTGGCTTCCTTAGGACGTCCAGTTTCGGTCAATGTAGCAATGTCAGCTTTGTAACTGAACAACTCACATGCCGGGCAGCTTTCTCTGAATTTATGGTGTGGTCTGCGGTGGTTTTTCCTTTATTTTTCCTTGTATTGCTTTGGATGGAGCAGCAAACCAAACTGCGTAAAGGGCCCAAGCAAGTAAGCTAAATTCGCGACGGCGGTGGTCTACACATTAAGGACAAAACTTCTCAGCATTGGGGTCTGTAAACAATAGGCAGGGGGCAATAGCAAAGGATTGTTTCAGAGCAATATTCAATTCTGACTTCAGAAAGGCTTGCTGATAAAAGAATTCAAGGAGCCAAATCAAAATCAATTTTTTCTTGCTTTTGAATACTGTTACCTTAATAGTTATTCGGTTTGCATTATGCAGCTTTACCCTCCTGATTTTCTCATATGCGGGTCACACTGCGCACCTTTCAAGGCCTTTACGTGACTGCGCTTCCCGCCAGGCATTTCGCAGAGAAGCGCCCCTGGGTGGCTGAGGAATTTCTTAAGCTTGAGCTCTTCTCTAAACAATATTACCTAGAAAATGGGGCTTTCAGAGCCCGTTAACATTTAGGTGCCCGTCTAATAATGTGTGAAATGTGTATTCACAGGGATTTTGTCACTAATATGTTCTCACTGATACAAAAAGGAGGTGAATAAGTATAAAAATGAAACAAAACACTTGTGCTTCGTTTATGTTATGTACAGAGTGGGTCAAAAGTAGGTTTATAGATAGAAGTACATAAAACGCAGAGTTTTTCTGGCATTATTGTTTATTAATGATTGTATTTGCCATACGAACAACTGTAAACCTGCGTTTGCCCCACCCTTTGGCCTCAGCATCACTGAGCTGATCAGAATGTGTATTGTGGTGCCTTTGTCACTGTTTCTCTTCCTTTGCACTAAAATAAAAGAGGCCATGTCAATAAATAATCAGTGTAGTATTTTCAAGATGTGAGGCATATGGAAATGAGTCATTGTGTACAGAAAATGAGTAAGTAACTCTTCTGAACTTGAGATTAGTAAATGTGCAATTCTAAGTGTAAAAACTGAAACATGTTACTAAGTAAAAGTTGTCCTTTGTCTAAGATGTTTATGAGGAAGAAATCCTGATGTGATTATACCCTTGTTGGGGACGGAATGAATTTCTGGGAGTTGTCAGTGGTTCCCCTTATCATGAAAATATATCTGATGAATAATAATGTGCTAGTTCTGCCGCAAATACTAAACTTTAAAAATACATAGGAAGGATTTAGCCTGAAAGTTACTATCCGGAGCATAAAGAGTCAGATGTAAGTAGTGAGACATTTTGAAGAAGACGGCAGATAGAGATCAGATACAACCTGTTGTGCAAATCATGCTTCCCTTGTAGAACTCGGTGAAACCTGCTGTGAGACTCACCTGGTTTCAGGTTAAAGTAAACCTGCAACTCAGGGCGGTTCCACAGCAGTGTTGCCAAGGTTCATGAACTTTCATCAAAAGTGGGCTTGTTTTGGGGTTTTTTGAAAGTTGGACCAGTCAGTAATTTTCACCATGTTTAGACTAGATTTCTTTAAAAATGAAAACTTTCAGGTGATAGCTAAAGGCTATAACCCAGTGCAGTTTCCCCACTTTTAAAAAAAGTTTCAAAGTCAATTTTGGCAGGGCAAAATATTTTAGTTTGCTACTCTATCTTTTCCGTATAGAAAACTCACCAGAATTATTATCACCTATGATGTTACCCTTTGTGAAAATCAATGGGCATGAATGTAAGTGCATCTGTATAGCAATGATATCAATATTTATTATTCAGTTACTTTTTAAAATGACTTACAAGTGTTGTATCACTTAATTCCTACTACAAATCTGTGGTAGGTGCTTATACAGGCAAAAGTAAGGTTCAGAGAGTTTAAATATTTCTTTCCAATGTCCTTCCAGTTATAAATTGCAGAACAAAAAGTTTAACCCAGAGAAAATTACCAAAACCAGACTCTTAACCACTATAGTACTGTGGCATCTCTGCCGGCTGCCTCCCACAAATCTGTTCTCCCCTATTTTTTTCTAAGATGTCAGCAATGATGGCTGAGCAGAAAAATAGAAGGAACCTGGCTGATTACTTCATTGCTCTCTAGACCAGCCCAGTTATTCCTACTTTTAGATTTCATATTACCTAAGAAAAATAAAATGTCTTTGCTTATCTAAACTCCCTTATACCCATTTCTAAAGGAGCTAATGATACTGCTTCTCACATTGGCCTTTCATAATTATAGGTGTAAAAAAACCCAATCACTCAGTGTCCAAAACAGAATCAGAATGTATTTTTTTGCTCAATCAGGAAGAGTTATACTTTTAAGGCACGGTCTTTCAGAGAAAGAACTGATGTTATAAAGGGACTTGGGAAGCACAGTGTTCAAGGACTGATGGACTTTCAGAAGCAGGAGTATTTAGAGATGGGTTAATTTTTAGCCACAAAACTGATTATTCAGTGAGATATGGCTGATGAATTGACCTATAGGTGTATATTCACTTCAGTGAAGCTGTCATTGTTTGCCTGACCGCAGAAACAGCCAGGTGTCACTGATTAGCTGGCTTTCAGGGGCGTGGTCACAGACACCAGTTTTCATTTGTTTGCTGGAACGTTTCAAAACTTGGTTCTGGGGTTGCTTGTAGCTATGGCGCAGAACAACCAGTCCTGGGAGGACCAAGATTTCGTATTGTCAGTGAGACTGGCACAAATAGGAAGGCTTCCTAGACGTCACCGTGGTCCCGGAGTTCCTAGACTGGGTTGGGGCATCTTTATTCTTACATTTTGAACTCACACTAAAGGTTAAGAGGCATCCGTATTGTTTGTTTGGCTTGTTTTTTTTTTTGCATGTAACCTACTCATTTACATTTTATGCTGTAGATGTGAAAAATCCTGTGGTTGTGTGAGTAGATGACCAAAGCGCAGAGACCCTGGGGAGAAAAAAAGCCTTAAAAATGTTAAAAAATAAAACCCCACAAACAAAAAACTGGATTCCATCCAATTGAATTACTTGTACTTTAAAAAATAAAATCTTAGATGTTTCTCAAACTCTAACTTATCTATTTTTTGAAACTTCAAAAATAAATGTTCATTAAGTATTCAATCTTAGGATAGAATAAATAGGGAACTGTGGTATGCAATGCAAATGGAATTTTGAGATATTTATTTTAACTTGATCCAAAAGAGGAAATAAATAAGTCATTAAATTTCAGCTGTAATATATGTTTCTAATGTAAGCATGTAAACTTATCTTTCACTTAAATCTATTAATATGTAAGCAATAATTATACAACTGTGCAATTTTTAGAATAATTAAATTTAGTGTGCAAAGTTAGTTTAGAAGAAGCCATTTTCCACAGTAGACTTTAGAATTTCAATTTATGGATTATTTTGTTCCTGGGAGTCACCTTGATATGCCTATTGCTTTTAGAGAAAGAAATTTCAAATTGAGTAAAATTCTGTGTGAATTTTAATAAAAACAATAATACAATGTAACATATCAATTTTCTTCAAATAATAAAAGTACTTAAAATTAGGTAAAAATGTTAGATGGTATACAATCTCTAATAACATGGCAAGGTTGTACATTTGGAGGCATTGAAATATCAGTTTGATCTCTTGTTAAACGTTAGCATCTGCGCAGGCAACATGTTACTTTGTTCTTTGCTGTGAAATCTCACGCTGCTTCTGAAGTGAAAAGCTGGTGAGCAGCCCAGGCATATAAGGAAGGCTGTCTACCACCTTCGGTCCCCGCCTTCGGTCCTCTGAAGTGGGTAGGTGGCTTCTGGGTCAGACGTTCCTTGTCACCCAGCTTGCTGCTACTCCGGATTGTGCAGGAAGACCAGCCCCATCAGGGGTCCACTGGAGACTGATTACAATGCACCGGGGAAAAAAGCACCCTTGACCTGCCCTGAATAAACCTCTGAGTAAATGCGATAGTTGATAGAAAGTAGTATAGAAAAGAAGGAAGTTGAGCTATTAATATACATAATTTACTAATTAAAGGCATCAATTATTTCTTAAGATAGTCTGGTGTTCATAACAGAGATGCCCCAGCCTTGACTGCTATCTATTCTATATGGTACCTAAAATGTGTCATAATGACAAAAATATTTTATAAGCACTTAATAATTTTGTTCAAATTCAGTTTTCTAATTAAGGTGCAAGCAAAAAAAGGGAAATAATGCACAGGTTTACATCTTTATGCACACTTCCTTACATTAAAAAGAATTACTGGGGAAAAAAAGAAGCACTGTTTTGATTCAGACCCCCGCACTGCCGGGCAGCATTCATAAATAGGGGTATGTGGGCCTGCGCCGGTTTAAAATCCTCCCTGTTCTCATGCACCCGCCTTTCAATTCCACACGACAAATGGGAATATTTAAGAATATCACATACAGGTTTGAATGACTATAGAATTATTCAAGAAACATTCTTTTATTTTAAAGATGACATTTATAGTTAAATATTAAGAAGGACAAACTTTTACAATGTTAGAAGAGCAGACTGTTGTGACTACCTTCCGTTTGAAAACTCGGACTTCATGCTGGTAAGTGTATTTTTGGCACTTTTTGGACTGAGGTGAAGATTTAGGATGGGAAGTATATTCAACAGTTAATGAATCATCCCTCCTCAGCGGCACAACCATAGAAATTCACAGCTGCCTGAACCTGAGTTCAGTAAAGTTTCTAATAAGAAAATTATCGTTATTTACTCAGGAAATGAAGCTGGCCAGTGGCAGTAGAATGCTCTAAAACAGATGTGTCCCTTGAGCTTGCTACTTACTGCGCACACATTTCCATTTATCGTGGTTTCCTGGTCCCTTTGTAGTTCAACCTCGGCAACTGGGAATCAGCAGAAAAGATGAGACACGGTGGTAAATCACAGTGAAGAACAATTACTTAAATGAGTGGAAAACACACATGGTACTGTTGGTACGGTTACCAACTATGTGTATAGCATTTAACAGGAAAATATGAGGTCTGCCCAGAAAAAGTCCAGCCGTTGTTAATATAACAAGAACAGTGTGCATGACATCGTCAGTGTAACCTGGAAGCCAAGGAGAGAGGACTGGAGTGAGTATGTGTGAAGAGTGATGACTTTACTAACCAGGGTGGTGGTAGACTGTTGAGTGAGCATGTGTACTGTGTGGCCATCACATTCAGAATGAGTGAGAAAGTTAATCTACATCAAATTTTGTGTCAAGCTTGAAGATGCATTCCTCCATGGAAACTATTCGGATGATTCAGAAGGCCACAGCTATGGGCAAACAATGCAAAACATCAAATCACCCAGGTGACTCAGCCCCCTCTTACAGCCCGAATTTCGTGCCCTGTGTGACTGCTGGCTCTTCCGAAAACTGTAATCACCTTCAAAAGGGAAGAGATTTCAGGCCGTCGATGAGATTTAAGACAATACGATGGGGCAGCTGATGGCGATTGGAAGAACTGTGTGCGGTCCTGAGGCACCTACTTCAAAGAGGACTGAGGTGTCATTGTCCTGTGTACAGCGTTTCTTGTATGTTGTATCTTCTTCAATGAATGTCTCTCTTTTTTGTATGAAAAGGCTGGATACCTTCTGGACAGACCTCATAGTACAGCCTCTGATTGTGCCAATAGTATAAACAGTAGCATTTTAAAAATCATAATACTATTCAGTTATTTGGCATAAATAAATAGAATGATTGATGTATGGAAACTATCAATGCACTGTGCCTGTTACCAAGACTTGAAATGGAATTCCTTAATCTTTAAAGCTGTTTCTCACTCATTCACTCCTTCAGTTCCTGGTCCTGGTAGAAACTGCATCTTTTACTGGTCGGTCCTTGCACAGTGATCTCAGGTTTCATTTGGAACCCTGTGCTTGGCTTGGAGCATTCATCAAAGCTAAAAACATTCTGTTCTTGGTACTGGTCCAGGGGCCTAATCTCTACCCTAGAGGATTTGTATTAAATATAACACTTTTGTGCACTGTGAAATTTCTCCTTGTTTAAACAGCACTTGAAGCATACCCTGTGTGTAATGCACCAAAGGTAAGTGGCGGTCAATCACGTGTTCCCGAAGGCTGCAGGTCTTCCGTGTAACTGTGGTCCACGTCTGCATTTCCTTGATTTTTCCACAGGAGAAGTATTGTGAGCACAGTGCTGGCTCAGTAGAGCTACAGGACGTTATGTGGCTTGTTTCTCAATTAAGTGTTTTGGACATCAGTCAAAACGGAAAAAAAAAGTTTGAAATTCTTTTATAAAATGTCTTCCCTTTATGTCCTA
This sequence comes from Sturnira hondurensis, assembly GCF_014824575.4. Classification (NCBI taxonomy): domain Eukaryota; kingdom Metazoa; phylum Chordata; class Mammalia; order Chiroptera; family Phyllostomidae; genus Sturnira; species Sturnira hondurensis. Next base: position 25,917,473 of record NW_028082759.1, on the reverse strand, counting down.
AGTTTTATAGTGCTGAGATGGGACTGAATCACAACTGTTGTTCTGACCCATTGTGGCTCTCCAACACATGTCCTCCTTCCAGGATTTTCCATGTTATTGGACAGGCTTCTTTATTCTTTGTTTGAAAAATACAAGAAGCTTTGCAATAGCACATTTGAAATGAAATCAGTGCAAACACCTGTCTATATAAACTTGACAAGTTCAATTCATGGAAAAAGCTGAAATGTCAACAAAGCCTTGGTTAGAAAGTGACAACATTTCCCTGCTATAATTAGTATTATTATTTTATCTCTCTTAGCAACAGATTATGATTTGTTTAAGCTAAAGAGTGCTTTACGAGACCAGCATTGGGATGATTTAGTGCATAATACAATTTGTGCTTGTTAAATGACAGAGAATTAATCCCACTGGATTTCACAAATAGCACCTGCCCGAGCCTGCTGGAGTTGTCTGTCTGCAAGGAATGCAAAATCTGGCAGAGCCGCATTGTCATAAAAGCAGAATGTTCATTCTAGAAGAAACCTGCTTTCTTTGTACCACTGAGTTTTTGCTTGGAAATTAACCCTGCATTAGCCAATTTCAAGTGTCTAAGTCGTCACATGATTTTAAACCTTAACATTGTAAGATATACAGTAAATGGTATTAATTGTTCTGAGTCTTCTAAAGTGTGTTTTAAGAGGGACTCAGAATCTTGTAGAGTAGCTATTGATACAAAAACAACAAGAGCATCATTGGGTATAAAAATATTAGTCAACTTGGATGTAAGGATTTTGCAGGTTCAGTGTGTAACTTTTCTAGTTCGTGTAATTGAGGAAGATCGGCTTTTCCTCGGTGCATCGTCCCTCATTCTTCTCGCAAGGACACTAATCCCGTCCTGATGGCTGTACCCTCACAACCTCATCTAACTCTAATTATGTCCCCAACAACCCATCTCAAAATACTGTCACACCGGGGACTAGTGCTTCAGCATAACAATTTGAGGGACAGACAAACATTCAGTTCATAATAGTACATGATTATATATTCGATAGAAATATAGAGATTAGAAATAGGTAATTTAGTAATGAGACTAGGGCTTTCAAAATATGCTAATTTTCATGGTGTTTATTTAAATATGGTTTTGGAGCATTTTTCCTAAAATGTTCATATTTCTTATTTTATGTGCCAATTTTTTTCTCTACAGCAAATATTATGCCAGTCTCCCTGAATTCTGTGACTGATGAATACTTACAGTATTTTTATAAAGATTTTATTTATTTATTTTTAGAGAAAGGGGAAGGGAGGGAGAAAGAGAGGGAAACATCAGTGTGTGGTTGCCTCTCGTGGGCCCCCTGTTGGGGACCTGGCTCACAACCTAGGCATGTGCCCTGACTGGGAATTGAACTGGTGACCCTCTGGTTGGCAGGACGTCACTCAATCCACTGAGCCACACTAGCCAGGGCCTTGTAGTAGTTTTGTAAGGCAAATGATCCAGTTACTGTTAATACCAGAATAAAATACTTTACTCTAAAAAGTTTTTTTTCTATAGTTTAGTATTCTTTATTTCCTTTTTAGGCTCATAAAAAAAAATTCAAGTGTTATTATTCAAGAATGGCAAGTAATATTTTAATTTTCACTTCATTCGTGCCTCCTTATGAAAAAGAGATTAGAAAAGGTGTTGAAACTTTGCTAGAAATACTGTGTAAAGTCTGCATTCTTTGGCATGCAGTGTAATTATTATGTAAAAAATGTTGGGATTGAGCACTTCTAATATATTAAGCTACTTTCTGGTGATTTAGTGAGCTATATTATAAAAAGTTTCATCTTTATGTGAGAGGGAAAGTTTTCTATATTTTTAATGTTAAACATAAAAATGATTTGCTATTATCTGGCATTAAAAGATCCTGTGTCAAATTATATCATGTCAAGTCTATTATCAAATAAGAGATCTTAAAGGTGTAAAAATAGCAGTATTATCAGAGCAATAGACCTTTGACTTACATTTTATAAACATTGTTTATTATTAGAATCAAGTTTGTTTTCATATTTATAATTTATTTTATTCTATATATTTGAACTATGGCACATGTTTAGGACATTATCAACTTGCATATAAGAAAAGATGTGGATTCCTGAAAAACAACAACAAAAAAATGCATAAAAAGCAGCCCCACCACGAAAGCACATTCTTGGAATATATTACTTATAAGTAAAGCCTACAAATCAGGAAATACCTGAAAATACAAATACAGTATAGATATAAATATAATTATTCATGCTATTCAAGAACTCTATCATAGATCTAGAAGAAATTTTTATATAACATTACTACTTTATATGAAAAAATTCATTGAGGTATAATCCAAATACCATAGACCTTACTATTTTAAAGTGTACAATTCAGAAGTTTTAGTGTATCACACACTTGTGCAACCATTTCCACCAGCTATTTCTGGAATATTTTTGTCTACCATCAGTGAGACTTCACATCCATCAGTCACTCCCAGCTCCTCGTTACTCCCAGCCACTGGTAACCCCTAATCTACTTTCTGCCTGTATGGATTTTCCCTTTCAGGGCATTTTATATGAATGTAATCATACACTATGTGTCTTTTTGGTTCTAATTTCTTTCATTTAACATAATGTTTTTAGAATTCACTTACGTTTTAACGCAAATTGGTACTTCATTCCTTTTTGTGGCTGAATAGTGTTCCTTGTGTAGATATACCATATTTTGTTTATCTATTTCATTCATAGACATTTGGGTTGTTTCTATTTATTTGGGGAGGTGGCTATTTTAAGTAATGTTGCTACAAACATCCATGCACAGTTTTTTGTGTGGGTCTATGTTGCTGAATATCTCAGGTGTGTACCTAGAAGTGGGATTGCTGGGTGGGATAGTAACATGTTGTGCTTTTTGAATAAGGTCGAACTATTTCCAAAGTGGCTTTACTGATGATGTCACTGTTCAGGGAGATTAGGAAATTTCAGGGGATTTATTCCCTCCACTGAAGCTACTAATGAGCTATCAAAAATGATCAGGATTAATTTTTTCAGAACTCTGGCATCTTCTCAAAATTTTAGCTTAAAGAAGGAAGAAGTTGCTGCATTGCTGTAAGAGACTACTTCGGCATTTTTAAGTTCCCTGCTTATTGTTCCCTCTCCCAGATCAATAGTAGCTGTGAGGATGGCCACCTGTGCTCCTGATGCAGGTTGCTCATGTCAGAGGCAGCAACATAGATCTTATTTGCAAAGAATTGTGGCTGTGGGTTTCAGCCTGTTTGGCAGCTCCTTGAAGGACCAGTGCAAGGGCTTGCCATTGTGTTGCCTGATTTGGAATATTCCCAGAGCTAGACAGTGTTTGTGAAAAGCAGATAAAGGCCAAAGTATTTGCCACAGCCGCCAGGGTAAGGGTTACAGTAAACGCATGCAGTGGATGGACCAAAAGGCTAGGAAGCAAGAGGCTGGGAAAGGAGACATTTAGAGGAATAAGGGCTTTTACAAGCTCCTGCATTATCAGGTGGTTGGGGGGACCAAGCACGTGCCCAAGGATGGACGCGTGCTCAGAAAGAGGCCTAAGAGAACCTTAGGCTTTCATTTCTGCTTTGCCTTCAGGCTCCACACAAGCAGCCAGTGAAGGCAGAGTTGTAAACAGTCTGGCTCAGTGTTGCAGGAGGGCCTCAAAATACAGCCAAGCTGTGAAGACCAAGAAAGTCTTCTTGGGGGCGGGGGAGAGTCAGAGAGTTTAAGGAAACTCTGTGAAATCGCTAGCTGACCACTAAGCTAGTTGAACATGGACTTCAGTGGTCACACATGATAAAGAGGGAGACTTTACAAAAATAGTTTAGAAAAGTCACTAAACAAAAAAATAACCCATAACAAGCAGCAACAACAAACCTTGAGGAATGAGAATAATCTGACTACCAGAGTTAAAATTTTCAAAATTTCCAGCTTTCAACAACAACAAAAAAGTAAGATGTGTCCGAAAGTTGTGCCTATTCAAAACAAAATAAACAAACAAAAACATTGATAGAAACTGTCCCAGAAGAATCCTGGGCATTGGACTTACTAGACTAAGACTTTAAATCAACTATCCGAGACATGCTCAAAGAGCTAAATGAAGCTATGGACAAAAAATGAAAGGAAACCAGGAGGATAATGTCTCTCCAAACAGAAAAATGTCAATAACAACAATACATGTTACTTTAAGAAGAGCCAGATGGACATCTGAAATGATGTGCATACATCACCCATCTATAACTTAAACAAAAGGATCACTAGAGAATTTTGACAGCAGATTTGAACAGAAAAGAATAAAGAATCAATGACATTAAAGATAGTCCATTTGAGATTGTTCAGTTTGAGGAGCCAAAAGAAAATTAAACACAGAAAATGAATGAAGTCCCAGAGACCTATGGAAGACCATCAGCTGGACCAACATGTGTATAATGGGAGTCCCAGTGGTAAAGGAAAGGAGCAGAAAGACTGTTTGAAAACACAATGTCCAGAAACATCCCTTATTTGATAAAATACATAAATCTACACATTCAAGAAACTCAAAAAACTCCAGGCAGGATGCCATCGGAGAGACCCACACTAATATATTATAGTCAAATTGTCAAAAGCCAAAGTGTCTGCATCATTTCACTTTCCCACCAGCAATGCGTGTGTTCTCATTTCTCTTGTTAATGTTCCTCGTCTTTATCATAGCCATTCTAGTGAGTATAGAGTGGTACCTCAGTTTTTAACATTTATTTCTCTAGTGACTGATGATGTCGAGCACTTTTTGATGCACTAATTAAGAAAACTTTGTAAATTGGCAATTGGAGCAAAACATATTAGCCTTCGATCCAGCTGATATGAAGATGATTCAAGTAACTTTCAATGAAACAGATTTATTTAGCCACCGAGTAGTGTCCATGATAATTCCTATGTCTATTCTACTGGCCTATTTGGGCCTTAGGGACTCAGTGCTCCTATGAGAACAAGTTGATGGACTAAAAAACCAAATAACCAAACAAACAAAAACTCACCTGTCTACGAAGAGACCCTACAGAAGAAAGGAAAAGAAATATCAACCAGAGATTCCAAGGGGAACTATATTTCTGGAAAAAAGAATTTACCAGAGACCAGTGTGATATTTCAGAAACTGTTCATTTTCCGGATGATGAAAAAAGGGCCTGGACTCTATAAAGTAAGAAGAAAACTATAATCTGAGAATAAGTTGAAATTAAAATGTGAAGAAAATGAAGATAATAAATGTAAACACTTTAGGAGTAACAATTCAAATCTCCATTCGAGGTAATGAAAACACAAATGGCCACAGGAAATTAGCAAGTTGGGGAGCAAACAGAAGACCCTTTCTTGAATTAATTGGGAAGTGAAAAAGATGGACAATAGGGTAGCTCATCTAGACTGAGGAAAGAGACTGGAATCAACAGAAAATTATAGGCATGGGTAAGGAGAAAACCAATAAGAAAGAATATATTGTTCAAAAGAAAGTAGTTGGAAATATTGTTGATTTTTTAAGATCATGTTAGATTTTCATTTTACTACAGAGCAACATGCACCTCAAATTTATTTAACAATAAAATGGGAAAATAAAATCAGTTTTTATTAAGAGTATGTTATATCTAAATGATGTGATTTTTTAGTCATTTAAAATTATATTTATTTAGAATATCTTAAAACATAGAAAACAAAATAATATATTAAAAATGAAAGGTGCAAAATTATAGATTGCACATTTTGTAGTCAATATTTTTGTTCTCTAAAAAATACAACAAAATACAACAAAAGTTTGTTGCTAGAGTATTTTGTTTTTATGATTTTTTCTACTATTCTTTATCAAATTTCTAATTTGACCTTGTATTAATATTAAAAAAGAAAGTTTACATTATTTCTTTAAAAAGGAAACTTTCTTAGAGAAGAAGGAATTTTCTAAGGCACATTAAATAGAAATATTCATAATAATGAGTAAATCCTCAGCATTAGTCCAGCTAGGCGTAATGAACGCGCTCTCCCAATTTCACATGCCTGAGCGGACGGAGGCAGACTCCCGTGATAGGCTGCCCAGGGAAGGTTTACAGTCAGTAAATTGAAGTGACTGGAGAAGCCCCACATAGGATGTCTTTCACTTTAGAATTTTGTGGAAGATAACTGATGGCCTCAGTGGTTTTGTGAATGAGAGGTATGAACAAGTGAATATCACAAAAAAATAGAGTTTTCCCAGCCTTCAAGAGGGCTGAATGAAACCAAACGCATCCGTTTAAATTTACTTACCATTCTGCACATTCCAGTTTATCCAGTTCTGCCAAAAGTGGGCTTTGAGAAGCAGAGAAATAGCCCATCTATCCCCAAAGCTGTACTTGTTACTGAGTGCACTTAGGAGAATTCCTGGTCCATACGTGTTCTGATAACACCTCTATCCCATTGCCCAGGACTAACCCCTTCAATGGAAACAAGATCAGGTTGTTCAGAAAATGTGACGTCATGGTACAGCCTTGGCCTGAGGACAGTGCCTGCTCCTAGTCACACTTCCTACACCTATGACGCGGTTTCCTCCCTTTCCCTCCCTGACCCCGTTGCCTCCAATAGTAAAGCATATACAGACCTAAATTTAGCAATGTAGGTACCTATTTTAAGCTAGTATACCGGTTTACAGACCTCATCATTATGGTGGTAGATGTCTTGAAATTAAAGAGAGACGTTGCCAGGCACAAACTTCATCCCCACTCGCGCCAATATAATCTCATCAACACTTGTCTGTGGGCTTAACACATACGCATGCTCATTGCAAATTGGCTCTAATTAGTTGGCTGAGTTAAAAAAGCTTCCTGGTCCCAGGAATTCCGATGAACAAAATAAGACTTTAATTTAAAAAATAATGTAAAATAAAATACATGAAATACTTAAAAGCGACTTTCATAGAAAGAGCTCTAGAAATATAATTTAAGTAACTTGAAACTACTGAACATGTTTTATTCCCTGAAGTATGCTGTGCCCACAATTACTTAAATGTGCTCTAGTTGGAAATAGTTTTCTATCATCTACTTCAGACCCGGGTCACTTTAGATCAGGACCACTGATCAGGAGAGGACTAGGCAACAGTATCCGTACACGGGCAATGGAATTCTCTAAAATTATTTAAAAGCAACTACAATAACACAAACAAAAAAGTCCTGTGATTTTTTAAAATATGCTAGCCCAAATTCTAAGAGCATGAGGGTTTGGGGCCAAAACATAAAATCAGGACATTAAAAAATGAAAGCAAACAAAAAAAGGGAAAAGAATCCCCCAACTTCCCCAGTTTGAAAAACTATTGACTTGGCCTCTTTGAGTGAGGTCTCCACCCGAAGCACAGCCTGTGACTCAGATGGCAATCACTGGCAGTCTCTCTGGCCCAGATTGCTGGGAGGAAAGGAAGTACTGCTGAAGACACTTAAAGTCATTGAAGAACCTCGTATACAGAATCTTAAAAAAGCTGTACCCCAAGAAAGGTGCGTTTCTCATTTCTTTGTTTCACTTTTATGATTTCTTCTTGAAAGGAAGGTGCATTCTGTCTCTACTTGAAAAAAAAATCTAAGAAATAATATTGCCAGCATTGAAAATGCGTTATAGATGTGTTCTATAAGCTCATCATAGCTGGTGTATTTTTAATGTACTTGTACGAGGTCCTTATTCAAGATACTTTACATCAGCTTCTTGCAAGAAGAAAAGAGTAGCTGTTAGGTCCCTTTGCTCGCAGGGGATTCAACATTAGTGGTTCAGCTACTATTCCCTCCGGCCCTGCCCTGAGGCCGCCACTAGGAAGAAAGCCGCAGGGGTCCTTACTGCCAGGTAGAATCTGGAGCTGTCCCAATTGTAGCAAGAACACATCAAATTTAAAATGCCTTTTGTGAAAACGATGGAAAACTCTGTGAGATCCAGGTTAACGGAAATTTTCCCAGCCATCCCACTTTTAGACGGTCCTCATCATCGCAATCACTGAATCGACGGGCTGCGGGTTTTATCCCATGGACCGCGCCCCCCCACCCCCGCCCCTGTCTTTCTCTGGTTCACGTTGTAGGTGTGCTTGTTGGAGAGATTCTGACCGAAGACTATCACAAGGGTGACAGAAACAAACAACAAAGATCTTTTCAGTAAAAGAGTTCTTCAAGCAGATATTATGCACTTAAATATTCAACTTTCGGAAGTTCAGTTTACACGCCGTTGGTAAGCCCGGGGGTTTTCACAAGGCTCAGTGTGGGCCTCCCCCCTTTACACTGGAGCTCTTCTGTGAAGGGGGCTGGTACGTAGATGCCTTAGGGAAACATTTTCAAAGTATGACTTCGTTTCTTTTTCAAAGCAACTCTTCTGTCACTAGGAACAGTGAACACTAATAAACACTAATAATTTCATATTAATCAATAACATTAACACTAATCAATAAACACTAATTATTCCTTTTAAAACATTATCTTGACTATTTTTCCCACATAGCTACTAGGTTATTTCTCACTGGGTTATGTCCAATGGATTTCATTAAGTTTACCAAGAGGCTGTCTGAGATAGATTATTTTATCAAGCAGTGACATGTGAGTTATCACTAATAAGATGGTCTTTGGAGTAGAGAAAATAAATACGTGACCGGGAGTACAGGGTTGCCATCTCTGTTGTCGATGGTGTGCTACTTAAAATTGGCAGTTTGTGGAATTTGAGGAATCAGGAAAGTTTGTGTGTGTCTAGATGTATAGATATCTATTATAGATGTAGATACGGTTTTTAGAAGTTTTCGTGTCGCCGTAGGTTTCTCCAGTGTGGAAATAGATGCTATAACTGCTGTTCTTCTTTCAAACAAGCAGTTTGCAGTCCAAGGAGGGAAGAGAAGCGAATCAAGGTTTGCTTGCTGCTATGGTCATGAATTTTTACAGGCTTATCCTAGACAGGGGTATATATGTGATTTCTGTTTTGTCTGAATCAAAACCAGCTTGGTCATAATCTTTGTTAGCTGAGTAACAATGAAGGGGACCCAATTACCTTATTTATATTTTAACAAGTGTAAATGCAACAGAATATAAACCAGTCTGATTTTGTTATTTAAAGAAATCCTAGACATGGTTTGTACAAGTAGAATTTCCTGGCCAACATCTCTGGGGTCCTCCCAACTACTGGTAAGGCTTTTAATAAACAGTTTTTAAGGGGAAGCCACACACAGTTTTGCAGGGTTTGTGTCGCCTCACAGAAACTGTTCTGCTTTGCGATTCTGAGCCAGGCTACCCCCTGAACGTTCATTCCAGCGGGGGAGGGCTGTCATCAAGCACTCCGAGTAGATAAAGGCCAGTTTATTTGCTGTAGTAGTAGGCAATTTCCTTCATCCTGCCCCTAATAAGGGTGAAATCTGCTCAGAATATACGCCATGTGCACAGATGGGGAAACACTCTCTCTTCTTTGGAATGAGCTGGAGGGAGGCCAGTGTACATTAGGGGCTGGAAAGGCTATAAATAAGCATTTAGAGAGTTTAGAAAGAACAGGAAAGTTGGATGGAGGATGAGACTGTAAACAGCATTGTTTTGCACACACCAACGTAGGAAGCGATGGTACTTTATTTAACCGCCTAAACTATCCACGAAAATGACTCCATTTGCGAGAAGATGAGAGGGCTTTTGTTACACCTTGCCACAGCGCGCTCCAAACCATCTCCCCCAACCTATTTCCGGTTTCTTAGAGATGACTCATGGAAGTTATGATGAAGAGTTACGGTGGACCTTGCGTCTCCCACTTCCTTGGGTCGCAGAGTTAATTGTTTAAACAAGACTCAGCAACGTCAAGTGTCGCCCTTCAGATTTAAGCAGGCTATCGGTCAGTCGGCCGTGACACTCGGCAAAGCAGCACGCCCCTTTTCCTTCCGCGTCTGTTTTTGTTTGGCTTTTCCTTGTTGCTGCTGTAAATTGTCCCGTGTCTCAGCCTGTGCAGCGTTGCAGGCTGGTTGGTAGGTGCTATATACATTTTAAAGATTGACATCTGCCTACTGAAGCTTGTCCAGGGAACGCTGAAAACGTCCTACTATTCATCAGCTGCCAGTCGGGTGACCTAGAAGTATTTACTTTTAATTGGTTATTTCTTACTGGTAACTAAGTCCATTCAGCTGGGAAGGGCTAACACCCTAGTGAGACTCTGTTGTAGTGCTCGGTCACGGGAAGGAGGTAACGCTTACCAAGCAGCAGTTGGTAAGATATTCTCTAGTTATTCCAACTTTGATTTGATGAAAACATTGGGGTACGTGTTGGTAACAGAGAAAGACCATGGTATTTGAAATAATAGCAACAACTAGTAATTATGTATTTTCTGCCAGGTGCCTTCCAAGTATTTTATGGATATTACTAATTTAGTTTTCACAGTCCTGTGAGGTAGGTTCTGTTGACATCTCCATTTTGCCACGGAGAAGCGAGGCACCGGGAAATGTAGTAATTTGCCCCAAAGCACACAGTGTGACTGAGCAGCAGAGCTGGACCTTAACCAGGCCTTTGGCTTGAGTCTGTTGCGTTAGCCACCAAGCTACGTGGTTCCCAAGGGCCATGGGGACTGCGTACTCAGTTCAGATTAGGGCCTTTCCTCCCCATGCCTGTGTTTACTACCATTGGCGTTTTGTGTATTTTTCTATATTGCCAGTTCTAACAAAGATTGTCAAAATAATATTTATATTTATCCTTTAAGAAAAGTAGCACTTAAGCTGGTCCTGCAAGTGAATTATCTAAAATTCTTACCAAGGAAAATTGTTGAATGGCTTTGTCAGATGTTTGTGTTGTTTTGTTTCAATAACCCACTTTCCAGTCAGCGATTCTCCTCTTGTTTGTTGTACCTGGAATGTGTACCCCTTTGGACAGGAGGTGTGTAGGAACTCCAGGTCTGTCACTGTGAAACCTGGCTGCACCGCGGGTTCAGGAGGTCAGCAGCATCCGCCACAGGGCGCTGGCACCAAACGGCGAGTGCGAAAGGAATCCCTTCTCCAGAAGGTTGTTTTTGCTTTCCTGGTAAATATTTCTCCACTTCCTTTTGAGGGACAACTTGGAAAGCAGAATTTTGAAAACTTCATAAGCCTGACATAATAAACTCTCTTCCAAGTAAATGACTTCAGGCTCCAAGCAGTGAGAAAGCCTTAGTAAAGCCAGCGTTAAAGGCCCGAGACTTTAAGATAGTTTAGAGGAGGTTTGAGTAAGTGGCTGACGGCTCTGAGCCAGAATTCCAGGCCTACTAGCAGTGATAATATGATTAAGGACTTAGATAATTCTTTGTAGGCCCATTAATTGTTGGTATGCATCGTGTACACAAGTTTTAAGATTATCAATTTATAGAGGCAGGTATTGACATTGAGAGGTGAAGAGTGTGTTCAAGGTCATAGCCTGGGTTACTGCTGGGGCCAGAATTTGACATAGTCTTTCTGACTTTTTGTTCCTCCTGTATTCCACAAGCCATTATCATACCTTTGTGCCAGGTTTTTAATGTAGTTACCTGAATACGTAAAATCAGTTAAACTCTGCTTGCATTTCCCAGGTTGTTTATAGGTGACAGTGGAAAGGAGTTATAAGACCCAAGTTAGATTCCTTCCTCAAATATGTACTCACGGTGGAATCTTGGACAAATTTACAGTTTCTTTTTCTAGAGCCTCAATTTTCTTCTCTGTAAAATAAGACATTCTTCCACCTCCTGGGGATTTCTGAGTTAAATATAATAATGTATATGTTTAATTGTTGGTAACTCATTTTTGAGTATCTACTATGAGAAATTTACTTTGTTTAAATTCTTAGCCAATTTATTTTTAATCTTATTTTATGGGTTTATTAATTTATTCAGCAGGTATTTTATTGAATGTCTACCATGTATGTTGTCTCATATGGTAAACAAGCGAAATAAACTTTCTGGTCTCATAGACCTCAAAATCTTTTGGGGGGAGTGTAAAATAACTAAATAAATAACTAAAATGTGAGCTGTAAATTCCATATGAGATTAATTAAATGAAGAAAAATAAAAGGCATAAGAGTAAAGGGCATGAGGTATTACTTACTCTATAGAGGGTGGTGAAAAAAGTTTACATACAAACATATTTGAGGAAGGAGATGAGCATCTGTGGGAAACGACCTTGTGGTATTGAGGGGTGGGTGCTTTCTAGGCAGGGAAAACTGAGAATGCAAGATTTCTGGCTTTCTTAGCTTGTTCAGGGCCGGTGAGGAAGTCAGTGTGTCTGGAATGAATCTGGCAAGGGAGAGAATTGAAGGGGTAGGGGGACAGCCCATTGCAGCTGACATGGGACTTTGGAGGTTATGAGAAGGATTTTGGATTTTACTCTCAAGACTAAAAGGCTTTAGAAGGCTTTGAACAAAAACGGTGACATGATTTGATTTATATTTTAGAAAGCAAAAGCAAGAAGACGATATAGAAAGCCATTGCAATGGAAAGACGGTAGTCTGAAATAGAGTGTCGGCCATGGAGATCAGGTTCAAAATAGATTTTGGCAGGCTTGACATATAATAAAAGCTGGGTGGACAAGTTAGAAATAAAGGCAGAGATTTAAAGGTTGACAGCGTGTAGATGTATTTGAGGTCACGGGGTTAGACGTGATCACCCACAGAGGAAGAACAGAGAAGCAGCTCTGGAATTCTGCATCTTACGGGGGAGAGGAAGACCCAGCCCAGGAGACTAAGAAGAACAGCGGAGAAGGTTTGAGCAGGACGTGAAGCTGCATTTCAAGAAGAAAGGAGTGATCGATGATATCAAATCCCGCCTAACAGCTGGAGGAAGTGAGTGACATTTGACCGGGTGACACTCAGTGTGGCCTTCACCCAGGAGCTCAAAAAGAGAAGTTCTGATGGAGATGTGTGGACTGGAGCCTGGTGGTCTCTCCTCTGAACTGCTATATCGGCCTTCACTTTTCTGTCTGCAGTCCGTTCTCTGTTTTGCAGTCAGAAGGACTTTTCAAAACATAAATCTGATAATGTTTCTGCTGCTTTCAAACTTTCACTGGCTTTGCATTTCTGTCAGGGTGATTATGGAGAACTTTAACCTGTTTGCTGGAACTCTTACTGTATGGGATTCAGTCACAGGGCATTTATTTTGGCTACTGATATTTCTCCCTGCCCCAGGGCTTTTTGACAGGGCTAATGTCCCTTCGTTCTTCTACTTACTTCAGATATTAGGACAGTGTTGTTCTTTCAATGAATCCTTTTATAGTCACATTATGTTTTTAAAAAAACCTATTAATACAGCCCTGGCTGGTGTGGCTCAGTGGATTGAGTGCGGGCCTGAGAACCAAAAGGTCACTGGTTCGATTCCCAGTCAGGGTACATGCTGGGATTGTGGGCCAGGTCTCTGGTTAGGGGCATGTGAGAGACAACAGATCAATGTTTCTCTTAGGCATCAGTGTTTCTCTCCCTCTCTGTCTCTCTCCCTCTCACACTCTCTAAAATAAATAAAATCTAAAAAAAAAAACCCTTTATAACACTTTATAACACTCCCTCTGAGTATATTAGTTCTCACTGTACATTTTGTGTGGCCGTGTAGTTAGTGAGTGTCTCACCCGATTGATCAGAAGCTCCAGACAGGAGAGAACCCAGTGAGATGACTTTTCTTACCAGGTATCTCCAGCACTGATGTCGCAGCGCAGTGTCGCGGCTTTGTAAAGGTTTGTTGAGTAAATGAACTTGGTCCAAGTTTCATGACTCTTTTTTATCTGGAAATTGTATATCTTGTCTTAGAATTCTGAGGTTGATGGCTCTTTGATGGCTCTTAAGCATCCAGATAATTCCAGTAATTATCTACTAAGACCCCATATTCTAATTATACTGGCACAATTAAAAATATCTTAGACAATAACAGAGACATCCAGTCATTTCTTCTTCCTAATTGTAAAGTAAAATGTTAGAAAGTTATTTAAGAAAAGTGAGCCCTCATGAATGCTAACTTTAGACAGAAGCATTGATAATGCTCACAATACATGACTTCTACACAGCTGGGCTAATTGTTAGGGAGCAGGAAGTTTAGATAAGAACTTATAGCTTTCTTAGGGTGCTCGCATTGCTATCTATGCCCAAGGCAAGACCCACACAGGATTCTACTCAATTAGATTTTTTTCTCTAATTAAACTTTCTGTTTAGCAGAAAGCAACTGTGAGACATTTAACCATATGAGGTCTGACCACAGAGTCTAGGCATCGTTACTACAATGATGGTTAATATAACCAATCTCATTAGAATGGTTTGTGTGACATCAGTGTAGCCTGGCAGCCATGGAGAGTGGACTGGAATGCGCATGTGTGAACAGTGATAACTTCACTGTACTAGTCAGTGGGGGCGATAGAAGCTGCTGAGTGAGCATGTGTACTGTGTGGCTGATGCATTCAAAATGAGCAAGTAGAGCAATGAATCTCCATAAGATTTTGCATTAAGCTTGAAGACTCCTCCATGGAAACTATTCGATGACTCAGAAAGTTTTCGGGGATGATACAATGAATGCAGAACAAATAAAAGTGTGGCACAAATGCTTCAAAGATGGTGGAGAATCTGCTGAAAGTGATCCATGTTCTAGAAGGCATACAGCAACCAGAACACCTGAGAATATTGGACCTTTATGGGCTGTAATCAGCAAAGATCAACGACTCCCAGTGGAAGACTAGAAGCTGATTTGGGATTCTAAAAAGTACTGTGTCTGAGATTTTGACACAGGATCTTGGCATGAAATGTGTCATGGCAAAATTTGGTTTTGCGGTTTCTGCTACCAGAGCAGAAACAACATTGTGCTGCAGTTGCTGATGACTGGCTTCAAATGACCAGCAATGAACCAGATTCCTCAAGAAGCTCATAGCCAGAGATAAATCATGGCTCTTGGGCTACGGTCCAGAAATGAAGGCCAGTCATTCCAATGGAGGTCACCCGGTTCTCCACGCCCAGGGAAGGCACAACAAAGTCGCAGCCAGATCAAGATATTAACTGTGTATTTTCATGAAGTCTTTAGGGTTTTCTATATCAAACTAAAAAGCTTTTGCCCATCAAAAAAAAAAAAAACCCATCAGCAAAATGAAAAGAAAACCCACTGCCTGGGAAAACATATTTGCTAATAATATATCTGATAAGGGGTTAATTTCCAAAATATATAGAGAAGTTATACTACTCAATGTCAAGAAGACAAACAACCCAGTTAAATAATTGACAGAGGACTTGAATAGATACTTCTCCAAATAGGACAGAGTGGTGGCCAATAGACCATATGAAAAAGTGCTAAAAATGATTAATCATCAGATAAATGCAAATTAAAACCATCACACTGGTCAGAATGACCATCATCAATAAATCAACAAACAGCAAGTGCTGGCAAGCATGTGAAAAAATGGGGACCCTTGTGCACTGTTGGTGAAAGTGCAGACTGGTGCAGCCACTGTGGAAAACTGTATGGAGTTTTCTCAAAAAAATTAAAAATGGAACTGCCTTTTTCCCACTTCTGGAAACATATCCAAAGAAACCTGAAACACTAATTCTAAAGAATATATGCACCACTATGTTCATTGCAGAGTTATTGACAATCGCCAAGGTGTGGAAGCTGCCCAAATGCCCATCAGTAGATGGTCGGATAAAGAAGCTTTGGAACCTTCACACAACAGAAATTTTACCTTTTGTGACAGCATGAATGGACCTGGAGATGACGCTACTAAGTAAAATACCCGAGTCAGAGAAAGACATATACCATATGATCTCACTTATATGCGGAATCTAATGAACAAAATAAACTGATGAGCAAAATAGAAACAAAAGGCATGGATATAGGGGATAGACTGACAGCTGTCAGAGGGGAGAGGGTTTGGGGGGCCGGATGAAAGAAGATGAAGGGGTTAAGGAAAATAGGTAGACAGATAGATAGATAGATAGATAGATAGATAGATAGATAGATAGATAGGGACAACAATGTGCTGAGAGCCAGAGGGCAAGGGGACGGGGAATATGTGGAAGTGGGCAAAGGCAGCGAGAAGGGGATGGAAAGAGACTGCTTGGGCCATAGGTACACGACGCACTGAGCAGGTATGTTTTGTTGAGTGGTACACTTGGAACCTGTATGGTTTTGTGAGCCACTTTCCCCCCCAATAAATTCAACTAAAAAAACAAGTTATGAAAAGAAGACACTAATGCCTATCTAGCACTTGGGTATTCAGCTAGACCAGTTTTTTTCCAGAAAACAATGATCTATGATGTTTACCCTTCTTAACCCCATTTTCTTTCTTTCTTTTTTAATATATCTGCACCTGAAGACATCCTTATCAATTTTAAAGAGAGAGGAAAGGACAGAGGGGGGAGGGGGAGAAGGAGATGGGGGGTGAAGAGAGAGAGAGAGAAACATTGATGTGAAAGAGAGACATCAGTAGGTTGTCTCTTCTACTCTCCCTGACCTGAGATCAAACCCACAACTTTTGGTGTACCGGATGGTGCCCAACCTGCTGAGCCACCCATCCAGGGTGGCAGCGCCATTTTCTTACTGTCCCCCATTCAGAATTTTCTGGGAAGTCATAGAGCATCGGATTGTGCTGAAGAATATGTGAGAAGCAGAATCAAAGCGTAAGGCAGCTTGTCTAGAGTCAAACATACATATAAAAAAAAACAAAGTTTGTTTAGCCTTTTTAGTAAATCTCTGTGGGTATGTAATTCATTTTTTCTTTTACTTGTAAGTATTATATCCCATTTGAGGGTTGGGGAGAAGGAAGAAGGAATTCAAATACTTGGGACAAACTTCTTGGAGAATGTTCCAAGAGAAACCACATACCTCAGGCTCCTCAGAAACAGAAGTATTTTGCACTGAATATGCTGCAAAAGAATTTGTTAAAGTAATCACCTTCAGTATTCAGTGATTTCCATAGCAACCACAAAGTGACTCGTACACAAATTCAGGCTTTAATGAAAGGAGCAGCCAATTTGCTGTGCCAGATTATTATGTGTCTCTATCTTCTTTCCTGTGTAACTGAAGCCAGATACTGGAAATAACTCTGCCTATGGACTATTTAATCAGCATTGCTTATGTTATTTCATTAAGCCCTTCCTTTAGCCATTACTACCTACGTTATATGCTTCAGGGAAGAATAAGAGAGTTGAAGTGCTTTGACCAACGTGACACTATAGTAAATGTTACATTTTGGATTCCAGGTTTACCCAACTCTTGCTTATTTTAATTTATAGGTCACATTTTTTTCAAATCACTGTGGAACTAGATTATATTTATTTTTTGTTTTTTAATTTTATTTTTTTTATGTTTGACACTATACAGATGTCCCCCATTTCTGCCCCCTCTTTCCTCTCCTTCACCAAGCCCCTGCCCCACTGCCCCAACCCTGGCCTTTACCATATTGCTATGTATGTCCATGGGCTTTGCATATATGCATAGATGTCTCTTGGCTAATGTCTTCCAGCCCCCCCCCCAAGATCTCTCAGCCTGTTCCATGTATCCATGCTTTTGGTTTTATTTTGGTTCATCAGTTTATTTTGTTCATTAGATTCCACATATGAGTGTGATCATTTGGTATTTGTTTTTCTTTGATGGACTTATTTCACTTAGCATAATGTTCTTTAGGTCCATCCATGCTGTCCCAAAAGGTAAGAGTTCTCTCTTTTCTATAGCCATGTAGAATTCCATTGTGTAAATGTACTGCAGCTTGTTTATCCCCTCGCCTAGTGATGGGCACTTGGGCTGTTGTAAATAATGCTGCTATGGACGCCGGAGTGCATGTATTATTTCTGATTATTTAGTGTTTCAGGATTCTTAGGATATTCCCAGAGTGGGATGGCTGGATCAAAAGGTGGTTCCATTTTTAATTTTTGAGGAAACGCCACATGGCTTTTTCTACAGTGCCTGCACTAGTCTGCATCTAGAACAAATATTCCAGAGCCAAAAAGTCTCTGCATAGCCCCACCCATCTTTAGGAAGGAGAACAAAGTTGGAGGCATTACAATACCTGACATCAAATTATACTACAATGTCATTGTAAGCAAAACAGCCTGGTACTGGCATAAGAACAGACATATGGATAAATGGAGCAGAACATGGAGTCCAACGCACATCTTTATGCTCAATTCACAGGAAACATTAATACTTGAGAGGAAATCCTAATACTAAAGATAAGAGTAGCTCTCCAGATAAAGATACTCTAAAGCTTAATATATTGAATATATTTCCTGTGGCTGGCGGTCTATGAAAAATTTTTCAAAAATAAACATAAAGCAGCTCAAAGGGTAAAATTTGCTTTGCAATGTATTCTGGGATTCTATACTATTTTAGAAATTATCAGAAATGGTAATCATTCAAATGAAGGTCTTTTTTTGTTTGTTTTGAATTTTCATTCTTATCATTGTCTTTAGTTTGTTATAAGGCAGGAGTAATGAAGGGCTGGGGGAGATAAAATCTAAGAATATAGAGCATAAGTTAGTTGCTTCATATATATATGTATTTTCTCATTAGGTGAGTTGCTTCATATATATATGTATTCTCTCATTGGATGGCCAAATTTTGATGTCCTTGAAGTGGGTATTTAAGACTGTTTTGAGGAGCAAGTTATTCCTTTGAGCAACTCATGCCTTTGCTGCTCTCACCGGCCTTGGCCGACCACACTGGAAAAAGTTCGGACCAGGACCCTGGTGAAATTCTCTACAAATAACTAATATTTTTTTCTGGAGGCATTCGGTGACCTACACTGTTATTTTTATGTTTTTTAAAGCTAAAGTAATATGCCATTGAAGGTTTCAGATAATGCCTGCTACCTCAAGTTCATGGTAATACAAATCATAGGCCATAAAGCAAATGCATAAATGGAATTCAAAGGGGAAGTCGAAGTGATTTCAGATGCTCTCGACAGTCGCGCTCCCGGCAGTCTCTGGCATTCCCACTGTGTGACAGGCTTCGGGGACATTTGCAGCTGTGCCTTTTCAAGTCAACTGCCTTTGAACAGTTTGCAGGATTCTGAGCCATTTACTAAATGCCAAGGAAAGAGATTAGGCAAAGAAAAATTGCGCAGAGTCCCAGGAAAAGTTTCCTAATTGTGAAAACTATTAAAATGTGTGGATAAATGTCTTCTCAGGGAATGGATGGGAGCTCCTCTCTCAGGCTTTAAGAAACAGGACCAGACCGACTTTTAAAAAGAATTGAAGGCAGAATTCATCACTGGCAAGGAAGTGAGCTGGGTGGCATAATGACCTTTCCCCTCTCTCATGCTAAGTCTTCTTTGATGTTTTCATTTAAGTGGTAACTTTGTTTCAAAAGCAGATACTTGAATGTGGGGAGCGGACTCAAGTTTCAGTGAAAACCACAGCAGAGAACGTCAGGGATGAAGGTTACCGCTGATCGTGTTTGGGCTCACTTTTACATTTGGCCACAGGAGACCGCTGGAAAGCCACCTAATGTGCTTCCTGGCACACGTCAGTTGCAGCTAGTCTGCTTCACCTGATGTCTGTCTGGTTCAGTCTGGTCTGCTTATCAAAAGAATACACGTGTGTCCCAGTGCTTGTTAATGCCGATCATGGTGTGTGCGGCTGTGCCCTTTGCATTCATTCAGAACCGAGAGCAGCCTTCGGTTTTTTCCTGCCTGCTCTCTGTGCGTGCCTGCACATCCGGTGTAGCTGGCTTGGAGGAGCATAGGAGGGGCTCTTTGGCATTAGGAGTGTGAGGGGAGATGTCGGGGTGGATCTGAATGGTCATCATCAATCAAAGCCAGTGAAAAGCAGCTTCCAGGTGGTACAACAGCCTCTCTGCTTGTCCTGTTTCCACCCCTTTCATCTGCTGTCCAGTGAGAGAGGGTGTGAAGCATTTACACATGTAACGTTCCTACAACGAATCTCAAGTGAGTGAATAAAAATGTCGTAAGTGGGATTTTATTGAATGTAAAGACCTGTCCTCCATCTTAAAAAATTATTTATTTTAACCTCCGTGCTCTTGAACCTTGTAGCCACCTTAGCTGATTTGTCTGCATGGGCCCCCTGTAGGTCACAGAGGGGTTCCCAAGCATTTGGTCATCAGTCCTTTATTCTTTTTGGAGAAGATACGGGAATGAAGTAGAATGAAGACATGAGCCTTGGTGTGCTTTGTCTTAATTATTCAATAATTATAATCAGGATTTTAGCAATAATGCAGGATATGTCTGGCTAATCAATGTAAAATTAACAAAAAGTCTTCCATAAATGAATTACTTATAAAGATATATTATTGTGTGCTTAATTTTTATTTTGGGAGAATCACATAACATGTGCGTTTGTTTCTACTGTTACTCATGACTCAACAGAAACCCAGTAATATATATGAAAAATTTCTGGAATTTATAAGGTGAGCAACTTCTTATCTCATATTCTCTTTCCTGGAGTTCTCGGATCAGAATAATATCACAGAGCAATACAAGGAACTGCTAGCATATAACATACACCTTTATACAAAGAAATAATAGCTTAAATATAATATGGTTCTCTTGATAAACTCTCAGTTCTTCCAAATCTTTTAATCATACCACTAAGAATTTCATAACCCAAAGACCAAATATAAAATGTGTTTTTCTCCCAGGGACAACTGTTACCCCAGAGTTTAGCTTTACACCCAGATTACTGCAGTCCCCTGCAGCTCTGACCTCTCTTTGGGACAAGAACCAGTCAAAATACTTTTTGTTGACAACAGGGTTGAAGTTCAGGGTAGAAATGTAAATTTATTCCGACACGCCGAGGAAGGAGTAAATCACCCTGAAGAGACGGAACAGTGGAGCTGCCAGGGACATGAAATGAAAAGACAGATGCTCAGGAAAGGTCAACGGGGGGAAAGGTCCGGAGGGTAGTCGGGCCAAGTGGCCGGGAGGAGCGCTCAAGTCGGGTCGGCTTAGGGAAGTCACTGTGGTGGCCCCACATAACAGAAAAGGACATGTCTGTGCTCAGGAGGCCTAGTTCGAGTCCCGACTCTGTCTCTCCCTGGCTGTGGGACGTGAGGTCAAGTTACCTCTCTGTGCTGACCCTCCACTTCCGCATCTATCCACTGAAGCGTTTGAATTGAACATCTCAGGCCACTTTAGCTTTCCTTTGTGATCGGCGGCCAACCTGCTGGATTGTAATTGGAAGAGACTGTTTGTGTTGGAGCAGAGAGACCCATTGGCGTGGGTCTTGTTCTTAGCAATTCCCCGAGGACGTAGAGTGTGGGTAGCTCAGTCAGGGCCTCTGAGGATGGGGCTTAGGGTGTGAGGCAAGATCCTGATTTTCAAATAGGAACCTGAATGACATTTATTTGATTAAACTCCTGGTGAGCACAAAGCATTAGCTTCACTGTTATGAACTCCAACATACAGAAAACTGAATTAGAACTGTACTTTGGACTGAGTTAGAAAAATACTGAAATAGTGGGCTACTAATACCTTCCAGGACTATTTAATTTGACTAATTCAATGAAAATTGGCAGTTATGAGAATCTTCTGAGTTGAAAACAGCTAAGTTTCCTCCTTAATATATTATTTATGACATTTTTGTTTCAATTGATCTTCCAAGCCAGGAAATGTGGATGATGACATCATTAATTATTGCAAAAGTTGGAAATAGAATTGGTTATCTCCACTCATTTCCAAGCAAGAGCGTTCTCAATTATTCAATATATACACCTGAATACATATAAGTACCTCAACTAGCAAGTTAAAATGTTTAGCTTTCAGTAATTTTCAAATGCATCTGTCACATTTAGAGCCGAGTGTCTGAGTTCCAGTGCATCCTCGCTCATTTCCCAGCTAAAGCACTGTGTGCACTGCCACCTGCCTGAGCTGGCCCGGAAGGCTGGGAGGGACTGCTGGTCTGCAGAGGGGACCGCAGTCTGTTTTCTGAGTCATCTGTTTGAGGGGTTTAATGACACGGACATAAGCTTCAGGACACAGTTTGGATTCTGCCCTCACTGTAGTTCTCCAGAATCTTCTTTTAGGACTTGGCTCGCCTGCTGTTTCAGGGTAAGGTAGGATGCACACAGGACTTTTTCAAGATAAAACTTGACATTTGTTGTAGTGATGTCGAGGTAGGGTTTGTTATGTTCCCCTTTACAAATTACAGTCTCAACAGTTCTTTGGAACAGTCTCTGGCCTCCTCGCTGTAGATGGAAGCATTTCCAGCTGGAAGATGTTTACAGTGACTTTGTATGTCAGTCTGCTGGTCTCCAAACATAACCGTTAGGCTGATGTCTCTGATACAGTTTATTTAGTCTTTTTCTTTGAATCCCTGTCTTGTTTTGTGCCTATCTTGCTCCCTAGGTCAGTGGAACACAAAATGTCCTTGCCAGCTGCCATCTGCTCGAACAGCTGCTTCTGGCTCTGGGGACCTGAATGGGGGACTGGGCAGTGGAAATGGCACGTACTCCTCCTGATGCAGAGCGCTGTTTGCTATCAGTAGGACGAATGAGCTTTGAATGAGGACCCCGAGTCGAATGTCTTTTTATGTTTACATTCCTTATCTGCACTTACATTGCTGCCTCGTTTGATACTGTTGACCCAGCTCTGTTTAAAATTCTTTTTTCTGGCATTTTATAACTTTACTCCTGCCTGATTTATTGATGGTTTTTTCTTGGGGTTTTTTTCCCCAGTTGTTTTTATTAAAATGTGCTACTCTCTACATTTTTATCTTTCTTCTTTGGTCTCTTATTTAGGTTCGTGTTCTATGCTTTAAGCCGGGGGCTTTCAAAATTTAAGCTAGTGGCTTTCAAATTTGGCTGCAAAGCAGAATCCTTTATGGGACTGTGGGCTACTGCTCTGAAAATTCGGGTCAATTTGGCAGTGTAGGCCAGCAGCTCCATTTTAAAAATACTTCACAAATGATTTTTATGAGCTTTAGGTTTGAGAATCACTATCCTCAAAAATTATTAATACCTATGCTTTTAGCCAAATAGGCCAGTGGGTTCAGAGTCTTTATTCTGATTCCTGGCTTCAGACTCACCACTTAGATCCACTAAAAATAAATTTAACCTGGATTTATCTACAGTTATCTCAGACTCAGTATGTTCAATCAGACTTATTGTTCAACCCCATCTCTTGCATCCATCATTCAGCTCCTCTTTTTTTCTTACTTTTTATCACCCCCTGACCAAGAGGAAAACCTTAGTCATCCTCGGATTCTTGCTGTCTTCATTTCTGTTCCTTCCAATCCATCTTCATTACGTACCTGTGGTGGTTAATTTTATGTGTCAACTTGGCTGAGCCATGGTGCCCGGATATGTGGTCACACGTATTTTGGATGTGTTTGTGACAGTGTTTTTGGAAGAGATTTACGTGGAAACTGGTGGTCTTTGATTGAAGCAGATTGTTCTCCAAACATGGGTGGGCCTCATTCGATCATTTGAAGACCTGCATAGAACAGAAAGAATGCCCTTCCCATAAGGAAGAGACTAATTTATCAGTAGACAGCCTTTGGACTTGAACTGCAACACTGGCTTGTCCCTGGGTCTGTAGCCTACTGATGACCCACTCTCAGATTTTAGACCTGCCAGCCTCCACCGTCACAGGAGCCCACACCTTAAAATAAATCTGTGTGTATCTAATTGGTTCTGTTCCTCTGGAGCACCCTGACTAACATACAAACTGATACAGGAACCCTGACAAAGGCAAAAACCTCAGGTCTTCTTTCAGATCTCTATCTCCCATTTCTGTGGTTTCTCCTTAACTTTAGCCTCCATTCACTTTTGCCTGGGATGATCCTCGCTATACCTTACCATCGTCAGTCTCACCTCCACCCACTGGTTTTTCCACAGTGCCTTGGACTTGATCTTTCTGAATCAGCAAGTGTGGTTGTGTTGTTACCCTATCACTTAGAAACTTAGGGTGTTTCGCTGTTGCTTCCCGAAGGATTAAACTCTAAATCCTTTCCACGCAAGGCATTTTATTTCATTTCACATCTATGCTTAAATATTAGCCCAATCAGTTTCCAATCCCTCTCTTTTTGTCCTGAAACACAGCCACCCACAAAATCACACACTCTTTTACACACCCTTTTTATTATCTGTTATTCCATATATGAAAAAAACTTTACTATTCTCTTTATTTCCAAGTCAACCATTTTGCTTTCTTGGGGTGCCAAGCAAATAAAAGATTTAGCTGTATTTTATTTGATTACAAGAAAAACTTAGAAGAAACCTCTCAGTTCCCCTTTCACAGCTGTGATTATAGAATAAGGAATATCTGAAGCAATGACATTTACAGAAATGTAAATCACATTCCATTTTCAGAGTCGGAAAAATTCTGAAGATTAAGAAGCTTAACAAAGATGTTCGTTACTCTCACATGGACATTTGTTTACTTACTGAGTCTACTTATGTTATCGCAGAACTTCTGAGGGTGCGCTCACGCCTCACGCAGAGACTGTAGGCTCGTGCATTGCTGTGAGAAAGTTAACAGCATGTGTTACTGGTGGGAGAGGTTGTACAGGCTGAAAATACAGTCCTATTTATATCTAAATCTGTGACTGCTCAAAAAAATGATATGTGAAAAGGCCCTAAATGGCTCTGTGCTCCAATTTGACTTTATTTTGGAATTGCTTGCGTTACTAGGATTTACGAGTGTTGCCTGTCTGAAAGAATGGCGCGCGTTCGGCTCTTAGTGTGGACTGTGATGGAAATAGTTTGCTGTTATGGATACAACTTCTCTGAAGCCCTACCCAAGGCTGCTCTCAGACCAGAGCCTCTGCGTTGTGTCTGGAGAGTCACTGACAGAAACAGACAGAGAGGGAGCAAGTCTGTCTTTTTCATCTTCTTTCCGAAACTTCCGGTGTAACTTTCTTGCTAGGAGTTTTATTCTGTGGTCCTGGTAGAATGTCAGTGATTAGCACTGGGGAAGTTATCCTGTGTTATTCATAGCCCACGACTCTGTTTAAGTTATGGGACCCACAGCTGCATTCCACATAACCATTAAAAGACCTGTCGAAAAGAAAAATAACTTTTTACAGATAAAGACTTACAAAACTGTGGTCAAACCTTAATTACTCAGTAAAAGTCATGAGGTGGCTGATGTTCTGAAACAATGGATATTTCTAAATATTAGTCATATGTCAACCTACTAAAACTTCATACAGAAGATGCACCTTTCAAATTAAGCTTAAACTAGGTAATTAAATGTAGCTGATATTCCCTAAATACAACAGTGGACTGGTAAGGTAGTAGCTTTGGGTTGTACTGAGTGGCATAATGTTCCTCAAAGATTTTCTTCATTAACTTTGATTTAAAATAGTCACTTCAGTGCACATTATTTTTAGTCCAAGGAAAAGTCTGTTTACTTTATACATTCATATATATTTCCTGAGAATTCCAAAATCTTGTCTTTGTCATCAGCCTCCCTGACAGTTACCCCGGCAGGCTCTCAGCCATCTCCATTCTTTCCAGGGATGACAAGTTCACCACCTCAGAAACCTGACCATTCCCATGAAAAATAACTGACCCTCTGGACCTGCTGCCCGATCAGGTCAAGTTTATGGTCTATAAGTCTAAAGAATATTTACTCACAATCTTAGTTAAAACAAATTAAATTATTCTCATAAAGTAATTTGTATAAAAGTATAGAATTAGAATTCAGAAATACAGTTGTCTTTTTTTCCTCTTGCTCTCATGTAACACGATTATTATACAATTATGTAACAGTGCCTACCACACGGGGGCTGTTGAAGATAAAACATGCACGTCAGTATTCTGTTCAGTGAATCATTTGTCTCCAGTTTATTTACAAAATGAGACTTTGGGCTTAGATTTTTATTATTTCTGAATTTTGCCTTACCCTCACCAAACATTTTGCAAGAAAATTTGGAATTGTAACTTCATGTTGGGCCTCTTTCCTTCTTCCTTCTTTTCCTATTTCCAATATCAGAAAACCTTAATTTATTTTGCTTTACTGACTGAATTCATTTCTCTTTCTCACATAAGAATAATTGCTAATTGAATGTTGTATGTATATTTTTATCTCATTTTATTTTATTTTTTATTTATTGATTAGAGAGAGAGAAACAGAAACCTTGACTTGTTGCTCCACCCATCCATACACTCGTTGGTTGATCTTGTATGTGCTCTGAGCAGGGATGGAACCCGCAACCTTGGTGTATCAGGACGGCACTCTAACCAACGGAGCTGCCTGGCCAGAGCTGTATTCTGTTGATTTTATAGGTTTAACAAGACAGGAACTTGCCCAAATGAATGCCCAATAGCTTGGAGATTATACTCAATGGAGACAAAGGAAATAAACACAAATTGCATTATCCTTTCAACTGTGGGAAGTCTTTCCCATTTAACTCCCTTTTAATTTGAAATTATTGAAGAAAATTGAATGTATATAACTAAATGGTAAAATGTTTTAACATTTAAGAGTCATTTTGGCATGATTTTTTAATTTATTGGCACATATAACATCTTAGGGGAAACAGCTGTACATTGTTTCCTTTGTACATGTTATGAGACATGGGAAAGGTATACGTATCTTGGTGGAACAGAATTTTGACAGAAAGGATTACATGAGTGCACATGAACTTAAAATGGGATTGTGTTTCCGTATGTAGCAGGTTGAATAGCAGGCTCCCTGAGAGATAAGTTCTCATCAGAATCCCTGAAATCTGTGAACGTTACCTCGTTTGGAAAAAGCGTTATTGCAAATGCGATTGCATGAAGGATGTTTAGCCGAGGCGATCATCCTGGATTAAATCTCCTGAGAAGTGTACTCAGAAGAAAAGAGCAGAGGGAGATTTGTGACGGTCGGAAAAGGAAGACACGGGGGGAAAGTGCTGTGAAGGCAGAGGCCGAATAGAGAGCGGCGCGGCCACAGCCAAGGAGCGCCCCCTGACCACAGAAGCAAGACATGAAAGCAATGGACTCTACCCCTGCGGCCTGCAGGCGGGGTGCAGCCCTGCTGTCACCTTGAGAGGTGTGAGAGGACACGTTTTTGCTGTGTCAAGCCACCCGCTTGTGATGGGTTGTTACAGCAGCCACAGGAAGCTAACACATCCTGTGAGCTCCATAATACAGTATCGTTCATCAAGCCCGTGTAACTACCAAGTCCATAGGGAAGAGACCTGTAAGACCTTGTGGATGGCTATGTTTTGCCTAGCTAGCTCAGTGAATGAAGCTCAGAGTACTTAGGAGGGAGGGCACCCAGGCACGTGGCTGATACGGGGAGCAACACCTATGTGTTCCAGTTGGCCTGGAGCAGGGTGCGGCCTTGGGACTCTGTGTGTGAAGTATAAGAGCTCGTGTGAAGGGGAAACTCGAGGGGTGTGCTCTTGACGGAAGGAGCATCACAACGGATGAGCAGGAGCCACCAACGTATGTAAGAAACGGATCTGCTTTGTGCAAGATGCGGTAAATTTGAGAACAGAGGCAGTGCCTGGAGGAGCAATGGCATGAAAGTGCTGTGAGCCCTGGAAAGCCAATGCGGACCTTTCAGTAAGAGAGGCAAAAAGCAGGTCGAAGTTCCGTCACAGCTGAAGGCAGTTGTGACTAGTACGCAAGATAACTGAACTATGACACTTGTTGAGTGAGTTGAATGAAGTTGTGTAATTATTCAGCATAAATATTTTATATCAGTGACAGTTTCTTGGAGAAAAGGAAGTGACCTGAGACATTCATCCACTGAAATACCTTTGGAATCTGACTCCCATTCATTTGTACATCAAGGGGTAAGCAATGATCTGTATATAGGAATGTAATAGAAAATATGTACACTGCATTTATATTCTCCAGCTCCTGCATGCAAGCCATGAAATATTTTTATTGAATGCTTTTAAAATGCTCATTAAAATACTTAAGAGCCAAGTATCAACCCTATTTCCTCATCTGTCATATTACTAGATTGCACATTTTTATGGCAAAGAACTGTAATTAGATCAATACTTATCATTTTAACTCTCTAGAATTAAAAATTTTAATTATTTAAACCTTAAGTATCCATAAACCCACATTTCCTAGCACATTTGAAAATAGAGGCATACTTTAAAAATTGATGTCTCATAGATGTATAAAAGTATCGCTTTCCCCAGGAAAGTATTGACTGTCTAGAATCTAATTTTTGCTTCCTTACTCACGTCTGCGTGCTGCTCGGTTCATGTCTGGTGTGTTGATTTGAGTCTCTCGGTTTAATCCTCCAGAGACATGTCTCCCAGAAACATGTGGTTGTGCAGGTTTCACTCCCAGAAACTGAGTGATTGTGCATATTCTGGAATTTAAATATATTCTAGATCTTGTAGTTCATTTTGTTGCATTACCGAAAGATGATGCTGAATTCTTTATTTTCTTAGCTATATGGATCTTCCTTTTCAATGTTCTACTCTTCAGCCAATTTTGCCTGTATGGGTGGCAGGAGTAAGACAGCTGATTGATGTCTAACAGTCTTTTTGTGGGAAGACCTTGGACATAAATGATCACGCAACTTCCCCCCCCCTTTTGCCTTTTTTTCTCCCTGTGTAAGACTCACAGTCACCTTCTCATCCTCAAAACTCATACCATTTTTCTCTCGGTGAAGAACTTCTTGATCTATGCAAGTAGAATTAACTATCTCATTTTTCTTTCACCATTAAACTTAACACATTTTTACACATTTTACTTTTTGGATGGGAAATTAAAAAAGAACATTCATGAAGTTCTGATTATATGGTAATTTCTAGAATCTGCTTATATTCCTGAAAAACTGCCTTTAATAGAGTCCTTAATGCTTGATGAAGCAAAGAAAACCACAGCATTGCTTCTAAATGTGCTGAAGGGGGGAGGGGTGTGGGGGAGAGGTGCTTGCAGTGCAGATGGGGCCCTGGGGAAGGGGGACAGGTGGCCCTGCTGGGTGGGTAGAGTGGATCGGCCTTGTGTCTAGTGCACGTGTTGGGGTAGCCAGTCTCCGAGCAGAGCTGAAGGGGGCTCACTTTATACAGACACTCAGCTATGCAGGAAAAACTTTACGGCTCTAAATGATTGAATTGTAATAGAAAAATTGCCCTGGGTGGACTCACTCATTGTGGGTAAGTTCGGGGAAAAAAAGGAATCCCGTCTTCTCCATTCAGGGTTTTCCAGAGCATGAAGATCAGACATGAGTTTGAACACGTGCGAACGTGCGAGAGCTCTACAGTGAGACACGCGCTTTTGTTGCCCTCTCTCCCGGGTGAAGAAACTAGCTAGATATTACGACCGGCTGTGCTTAAAGTGTGGCTTGAAACCTGTAATTGGTTCCTTTTCTGGGGCTTTGTTTGGGAGTTTCCGATGTACAATCAGTGTATTTGCTCCTTTTTTGAAATATATGAAGACAGTGCCCTTGTCTGATTTCAGCAATCTGTCTCAAACAATTAGTAGTAATTTTCATTTCCTGTTACAAAGCTGTGGATTGTTTTTCCACATCAGTCTCTAGCTGAGCTGGGTATTGAAAACTGATTGTTGTTATGCCACACAGAGCTACGCTGAAAGTTGTTTTGCAGCAAAGCAGTGTCCAGGTTGGCCTTATTTATTGTTCAAACACCCTGGTGTAGAATTCAGTACGGCCAGTTTCATGAAAATCAAGGCACGATCAGCAGAAAGACTGCTGATTCGCTCTGACCACAAGAAATGGACATGCGTGTTCAGTGCCAACTCAACAGTTAACATCTGCACGTTATGCCTATCCAGAAACCTGACAGGAATGTCATCCGTGAAACTGAGAAGAAAATATTTGCGACAGACTTTTTCTTTGGATTTCCTGGTACTCCACTTGCCAAAGTTAGAAAGAAAAAAAAATCTTGCTGTCTGTACTTTCCAAATATTTACTTTTTAAAAAAAATGGAGAAATCTGGGATCAGTGGCAGAAGATAGGATTGCAAAATAAGCCGCTGTAATAATCAGCACCCAGGAATAACATATTCCAGGCCATCACCCCCACCGCCCGGGGTACTGACTTGGCTCTGATATAATAAGTGAACAATATCTCAAATTTGCTTAACGACTTGACATTTAAAATGTCAAGTCCATATTTCAGGACAGAAGTTTAAGTAATAAATATATTTATCTATATAATTCAGGATACAGCATTAAACATTGTTTTTCATCTTAATGAAATGGCCTGGTCCTTTTTAAAAGGAAGCTTCAGTTTCCTCTTATATACTGTGTCTGGGTTCTTAGAGGAAAGGTTATTTGTTAGCTTCAGCACGTGACCACGCAGGTGCATTACCCTGTGGTCCCTGCTGCCAGGCAGCTGCCACACAGCTATTAAGGTTTTGAGCTTGAATGAGAACTCAGATCTGCCTTACCCCCAGAGTCCTCCCGCGTGGTGACCACGCTCTATACCAAGGAGCGAAGTGCATGTGCCAAGTCAGGTGTAACGTGAGCAGGGGGTGAGGTATGTTGATCAACAGGCCGCCCATCAGCCAAGTCTCCCCCACCCCCTCTGTCTCATTCCCACTCACCCAGGCGCCTTCTAACCCACCCATCACTCTGGAGCAAAGAACAGGCTTATGAGCAGGCACATCAGTTATTTCCCCCTTCCATTTATTTTACAGTTGTTTAAGATGAGAATTTACCATCTTCAGAGTGTATTCAAGGAATAATGCAGACATTGAGAATGATTTTGGAAATACTAGGCAAGTGCAGAGCGCTCTGGAAATATAAAGAAAATACATGCTTTCCTTAGGTCGGGGGTGAGGAGGGTGGGTGAATGCTGCTAAGCTCTTAAGAAGAAGGACGAGCCAGGCAAAGAGGAGGAGGAAAGGTGCTATAGACACGGCCCATTTTCGTCGCCCTTACTTGAGCTCTGGCGGCAGCAGAAGTGTCAGGGTGGGGCAGAATGTCCCAGTGGTGACCGTCCATACTGCTGAGAAAACAGCACAGATACATGTCAGGTAGAAACAAAAGAGGAAGTGAGAGATTTGGGGATATCTGGTGAAATTACGTGTACCTTTACCCTGGGATCCAGAAGTCTCGCCTCGAAGAATCTAGCAGCTGTGGAGGGTTCCGGACCAACCAGATCCATGGCTATCCTGAACTGGAAGAAAGCTTCCAGCACTTTGGAGGGTGAAGACATAACTTCCCTTATTGTAACTGGAGAGGCGTAAGGATCACATTTGCTTTTTCGGTGGCAAGTTTCAACAGGGCAGGGGGGGGATTGCAGGGGGTCAGCTTAGCCGAGGGTCAGCACAGTTTTTCTGTCAAAGGCAAGGGGGCAGGTCCTGAGGTCGCTCTCACACTGCTCACCTCTGCTGTTGGTTGTGAAAGCTGACAAATGCAGTTTGTAAGTGATGGCTGGGTTTTGCCCACAAGTGAATGTAGAAGAAGGGACAGCGATTAGGACAAGTACCTAGGGGAGAGATTCTGGTGGCATGAATAATAGCAGCAGCCGTGGGAATGAGGAGAAACAGCACATAGGTTGCTGAATCTGAGTGAATCGGTAACTTATTGGTACAGGCTACAAGGCGGGGAAAGGGGTCAGGGACAAAGGCCACGCTCTTATCTGGAAAATTGGGAAGATCAGTGATGCTGTGAGTCAGTGCGAGGAATGGGTAGGGAGGAGCTGGTTTCCACAGGGGGTGCTGGAATCCACGTTGGACCAGTTGGCTGTGAAGTGTGTGTGGGACCTGACAGTGGAGTTTCTAGTGGGCAAAGGGGCACGTGTGTGTGCACTGCAGAGGTCCATCTGAGCTGAGAGAGAGGTTGGGAATCGCCATTCTTTGACACAGTTTGGGTTAACAGGTACAGACATCACCAGGGAAAGTCCGGGCTAGTCTCTGTGCTCCCATAGTACCTGCTACTCCCCTCGACTTAGCACTCAGCTCTGTCTCGGCTTCACAGAATTGCCTTTCCTGTATTTACCATTAGGTCAAAATTAGCGTGAAGGAAGAAACTCTATCTCATTCACTCTAATTCAGTCTACAATACTAAGCTGTAAGTATTTTTGAGTGAATAAATAATGAGAGAGGTCATAGGTAATTCAAAGAATTCTACTATCACAAAAATCAAAGGAGGAAGCATTCATTGGCTGCCTTGAGTGTTGTGCATGGGAAGAAGAAGATGTCACCTTCCCCTGGTGTCAGCAATAATGCAATAATGAGGTTATTGGCGAGCTCAGTGAGAGCCTTGCAACCGCGGGGACAGTAGAGGGGACAATAGCCTCGTGCAAATAAGAATGAATGCATGAAGAGAAGACTGAAAAATATATTTTTAATAAAAAGAAAAGTAGGAAAAACATAAAAAGGCAATAATGAAAAGTATTTGTGGCAACAACGCTTTTTCTTTTTCCTATGGTTTATTTTTGTCAGTTTAGTTTTTGTTTTCCTTTGGCTGAGATTTTAATGACAGGAGAGACTAGAGGAGAAAAAGGCAACCAAGTGGCAGGAAGCGCAGGGACCCAGAGCACAGCAGATGACTTGGCCTGAGTGACAAAGCAGAGGGGTGCTGCCCAAGGAGGGGGTCAGGAAGGAGGCATGGCAGGGTGGGGGAGCGCACTTTTTTGATTTAGGGGACTCCAATTTTCTATTCCCAAACAGAACACAAAGCCCATTCTCAAAAGGAAAGCTAAGCATTGAAAGCGTCAAAGCACAGTACTGGGTTTTATTTCAAATGCTGCCCAGGGCGTTGTGTCCTGAGCTCTGTTTAATATTTGGAGGTAGAAACAATGGGGGCATTTTTGTTGTGTGTTTGAATTTCAGTCTCTTCATTTACTGACTTTGTCATTGCAAATGAGTTGTGAACATTCCGAGCCACAGTATCGTTTGCTGTCATCTGTCATCGTCATTGGTTTGTTGGAGGAATTAAATGAAGTGGCCATAAAGCACGTTGGGTAGCACTTGGTATATAGCAGGTGCATAGGTAAAACGCCTTCCCGTGAAACACCTCTACAATAAAATTTAGAAAGAAGGGTGTAGTCACAGGTATTGGGATTATTTTGGTTCACTTTCAATTTAAGCATCACACCTTTGTCTAGAGTTCTGGAAGATAAGAGATAACACAGAAGGATTCCAAACATCCAGAGAGGCAAGCTCTTTATTTTTAAAAATTCTAGAACTATTTGAATCTAGTACTGCAAAACAGAGTAAGTTTAAAGTTCCTGCGATTCACTTAAGATAGCATAGGAATGCCAAAAGATCTAAAAAGAAAAAATCCCGCTTTACACCCGTTGGAGCATGCCACAGTGTCAGTGTGATTCCCAGGGAAAATAAATGTGCCTCTGAAAAAGAACTATTGGCAGTAGGTTGCATTTATCAAAAAATGCCCGGTCCACCGAGAAACATCCTGTGATGACGAGATCACTGCGCATGTTCTGAAAATACAAGTTTGCTTCTGCTCCAGGGGGTGGGGCCCTTAACCAGCGGCCTTGACCCCATGGTCCTCAGGCAGCTGCACGTGGTGCACAGCTGTAGCCTGGTTCTCCAAGTTGCTAGTTTGTCACTGATTTTTTTTGCCAAATACAAGATGTAATTTTGATCATTTATCAACCCGAACAATAGACAGAAAACACATGATGGCAATGAAAAAGATCTCACTTATAACAGAACTTTATTTACACAAAGCATAACTTTATTAGTTGAACAGCAATTGTGATGTAAAATTGATCTCAGGCCAGAGGTGATAAGATGCGATCTCACCAAACGGTAGCAGTTTTATTGGGGAACCTGAGAGGCACACTACCCTCACGGAAAAGGATGTGGGCTTTGGAGACTGTCCTGTGTGAGTGACTTCGTGACTTCGTACTTTGCCAGCACTGTGATCTTGGGCAGGAACCTTGACCTTCTCAAACTCTTCACGTCCTCATGAGCAAAATTGGGGAGATAATAAGCACATTTCAGGTTTCAGAATGAACATAAAAATTGTCAAAGTACTTAGAAAAGAGTAGATACTCCCATGTGTAATCTAATTATATTATTTAGATTCCTACCCCATTCCTACAGTTAGGAATGGGGTAGAAAATGACAATTCACTACTGTTGTCTTAGCCCACAGTCTCCACAAAATAGAAAATATTTAATATCCTCCAAAATATAAAGGGTGATATGAATCATTCCTGTTTACCCCTCTGTCTCTGCCTGCCCTAGAAGGCTAATGGCAAGCCCCTTCTTTTTATTTAAGGGAATATTAACAGAAGAATTTTCAGATACAGCAGGATTTGGCTTTCTGTTATTCTCCTCAAAAGAGCTGTGGGGGTGATGGGCAGGAATGTTCTAGGTGAATAGCTAAGGGTTAGCTGTTCACTTTCACATGTAAGTTATTAAGTACATTTACTGAGGGGGAATTTATATTTACAAAGATGGGCCCTGTAGAATTCTCATTCCATATAGTCCTGAAAAGATTTATTGAATTAGGCAAAAACTTGCCTTTTTTTTCTTTTAGATACTAAAAATGTATCCTTACATCAGCTGAAGACAGAGAATGTTTAGACATTCCACTCAATATCTGCATTTATGTGTTTCAAACTATGTTTCCAGTTTTAATATTTGAAATTAAATTAGGAATACAATGGGTAAAGTTTATTTCTCATTTCTAATTTGATTTAACTGTTTATAGTGATAATCGGGGTAATATTCACCATGGCATTAATTTCAAAGCAAATAGCTCCTCAAGTTCTTCCCACATTTCCCTAGAAGAAAAACGGCAGAGATCCACATTACAGATTCAGTATAAAGTTCATCCTTGGCTCTGTCATTTATTAAAAAACACATCTCATTTTCAAAGTCACATTTCATGAACAAATTTAACTTGCTTAACAGCATGCTCAATCTATCATACACAGCCGTTGTATAGTATAGTCAGTTTACATTGAAACATAAATTAATTTTAAGAGGATCACTAAAATCTCACTGTCATTAGAGGCAGATGGAAATCGAGGCAATCGAATGAAGGAGAAAGGAGACACTGGTGTCGTGGTTCCCCACGCCTTTTCCCAGCAACCCTCTAACCCTGTTCCTTGGCTTTGAACAATCAAGCTTCAGGAGGAGCATGGGTTATCTTGGTTTAAATGGAGCCAGTTACAAGAAGAGCAGAGACAGAATCATGGAGAGCATTTTGATGCTTGCCAGACTGGAGGGGGATGTAGGGGAGTGAGTGAAGAGGCGAGGGGATTGAGAAGTACAAGTAAGTAGTTACAGAATAGCCACCAGGATGTAAGGGACAGTATAGGAACTGGAGCAGCCAAAGAACTTACACACATGAGCCATGGACATGAGCAATGGTGGCGGGGTTTCTGAGGGAGCAGGGGTGGGAGGGGTGGTGTGGAAAGAGGCAAAGGAGGGGCAGAAATATAGACAATTGTAACAGCATAATCATTAAAATTTAAAAAATAGAGCCATTTAAATTGAATTGTAGTATTTACTCAGTGCCTACTAAGGATACTAAGAATGAGTGGGTATGGATGTGTTTATTACAGCAGAACTCTGTATTGAACATGCAGGAAATCATGCACATTCCTGCAAGTTCACCAGTGGAAGACCACCAATGATCAAAATGGGAAAGGATTTCTGCTTTGAATAAATTCATCAGATTTTCCCTGGAGACTAAGAATCACTATGAGAAATATAGAATAAGGGACTAGTTCTAAGGATTAGATCTCGAATGGACTTGTTAGCAAATTCTCACACCTGCCTGTTTCTTGCTGCCTGTAAACTGCCTCTAACTATGGTGACCTGAAGGTGGTGCTGGTGCCCTTGGCCATGGAGAAGCACTTGTGCCTGTTTCAAGACTTGAGAAGTTGATGGAGTCCAGGGCCTGGCTGTTACCTCCTGTCAACAGTGAGAGCCAACAGATCAGCAACAGCTTGTGTGTCCTGCGACAGTGCTTGGCTCAACACCAGTTTCCAAAGAGAACATGATTTCTGCTTATCTCTTATCTTCCCAAATCTAACACATATTTTTCTGATGGTTAACTTTAATCTGGACACGTTCAGGAAAGGGGATTCTGTGAAAGTGGTTCCCACTTAGTTAACCTCCTAGAGCACAAAGCCCCTACAATGTTTCCATAGTCTGGGGCGATAACATCAATCACACAAGCACAGAGACATGCAAAAGTGTGGCTGCTACAGTATAATGGACAAAAGGTGCAAAGTGTCTTGAGATAAAAAGAGTCGATTAGTAAGGAAAGTTTAAAAAAATCTTGGACTTTCAACTGGACAATGAGAAAGCTTTTAATAAGCAAACTTAGAATTGAAGAAGCTTTTTAAAAAGTGGGAAGAGTAGGTGCAAATATCTATGAGAAGGTCCACAGCACCTTCCATAAGGTGGAAGGTGCCTGGATCCATAGGTAGAATTTAGCCTGGTCTCATAAACAGTAAGTTCTGTAGCTAAATGTAGCTATATAACTGCATGTAAATATTGTTAGAGACATACATCTATGTATGAGATGTGATTATAAATATTTACAGAAAGATTGGAACTTTTTGATTTATAGACAAACTGAAAGATATATAATATATACAATGAAAACAACTGACGGTCTCATCTTTATAAGTGTTTAAGTTATTGTAAATCAAGGTTATTTGCCAGTCCTTAACCTTTAGAACAGTGATTTTTGATCAGTGTGCCACAAGAATTTTTAAAACATGCAGTACCTGGCTTTTTAGTTGGTTAGAGCATTGTCCCAATATGCCATTGTCCCATCCCTAGCCAGGGAATGAACATATAAGAATTAACCAGTCAGTGCATAAATAAGTGGAACAACAAGTCGATGTTGCTCTCTCTCTCCCCCCACCCCTTCCTCCTTCTCTCTCTCTCTCTCTCTCTCAAAAAAAATTACCTGACTCTTCAGTCAGGGGCACTTGACATTTTGTCCCCTAAGTTGTCGAACTTAAACGTGACAACAGCCATCACAACAGTAGTCGTCCGGTGTGACTGAATAACAATTATACCTATTTTTTTAGTTATATCAGCAAAAAATATGTTTTTGGTGTGCCAGGAAATTTTAGTAATTAGTTTGTGTGCCATGAGATAAAAAAAGTCTGAAAAGCACCGCTTTAGAAGCTTAAAATCAATCAGTTAACAATAGGTCTATCAGAACAAAGAAAATATGTAATTCTAAAATGTTTTAATTCACTCGTTTATTTATTTGTCTGCCTACAAAGTACCAGATTGTTGTGGAAAGACCTGGGAACACAGTTATATTAAAGTGTATATCTAGCCAGTCGATTTAGAGGGTTTGCAGCAGAAAGACATTATGTAGGGAAGTAAACAACTGCAGTACATTGAAGGTATGTATAAGATAACAAAACGGGCGTGGATTCATCAGCAGGGGAATAATATTGGGAGTGACTTAAAGAAGGAATTGTTAAAGGAGTTCTGAGACAAATGAACTCCACATGCAAACGTACCGAAGAGTTAAAGCACATTCCTTTGGTCCAGAGAACTCTGTGCAGCGTATATTGTTGGAACCCAAAGAATGGGTGAAACAGGCAGGTGGAGGGAGAAGATAGAAAATAAGGATCAGATAGAAAGAGCTTATACAGAGGTTAAGAAATTAAAACTCTATCCTAGGACTAAGAGTGTCTACTCTTTTTTTAAAAAAATATCTTATTTATTTATCTTTAGAGGGGAAGGGAAGGAGAGAGGGAGAGAAACATCAATGTATGGTTGCCTTTCGTGTGTCCCCTGCTGGGAGCTGGCCTGCAGGGAACTGGCCTGCAACCCAGGCATGTGCCCTGACTGGGAATCGAACCGCGATCGTCTGGTTCGCAGGTCCGCGCTCAATCCACTGAGCTACACCAGCCAGGCGAGTGTCTACTCTTTTTTGACCAGGAAATATAAATGATTAGATTTGCATCTAAAAAAAAAACCAGTACTGTTGAAATGAGATTAAAGGTGGGCAATACCAATATAGCAATCGTGGTTTCTTTGTGTGTGTGTTTGTTTTACATCAAGGTTGCTTTTTGATTTCTTAGTCTCCACTCCAAACTAATAAAATGATGGGACTGGCTTCCTGAATCCCTCTGTCTAGCATTTTCCTGGTCAGCTCAGTTAAGTCTGCCTAGATTTACTTAAGGGTGTTGATAACTTCTAATCTGTAGTATATTAGTTTAGACCCATTTATTCAATAAGTATGAACAAGTGTTCAACCTAATGCTAGGTGCCACAGACGATGAGGAAGAAAAAGTTGAAAAACAAACACAGAAAAGGGTGTGATATGAAGAGAAGAACTGCCTTAGATGATCACCGAGGGGATGTTTATGGTGTGACTGGCAGGAGAAGAGGGAGCCACGAGAGAGGGGCACACGGCGGCCTATCAGAACAACAGCAAAAATCACGCACGAGATTTCACTGCGGTCCCGTAGCGGACAGACGGATGGTGCCTCAGGCGTGAAGTCAGCCCGGGCGAAGAAGTCACGCCGAAGGGGTGGACTGGATTGTGTATACAAGGGAAGCCACTGAATTGTCACATCTCTTCATGTAAATATAGTGAAAGAATTTAAATAAACTTTACTGGTATTCCAGACAACAGAACAGCTTTGTTATTCACTCCTTTTAATGGAATTTTAAAGAAAACCCTCTCTACTCTGTTTTCTTTCTCCAGCTCATGAATTTGAACTTTTGGATCCCTCTTCACAGTCAATGTTTTGTTCATATATTCAATAATTCAATATTTGAAAAGAGCTTTAGCACCTTAATTTACTTGATATCTATTGTACGAATGGAGAGCATGCCGTGCAACATGGGTTGTGCTGGATTCTGGGGGTAAAGCGTTAGACAGTCCAGAAGTCACTCTTGTCCCCAGTGAGCCTGTTCCCACGTGATGAATGCATGTGAACCACAGCGCATCTGCTTTTCGCAAACTGTATGTGGCTTTAGCCAATTTATCTATTGGCTTCATATACAAATATGGTTATTATGGTATTTAACTCAGAGAATATAGAGAATCAGAGTCGTAGACACGAAGTATCTAACAGGTCATTTGAAGCAAAGTATGCGTCAAGTAAATATTTCACTTAATGTTGCTGTTAATATCATTAAATATTTGCTTCATAACTCTTTCCTATCAAGTGGCTCTGATTTCATCCCTCAGTAATTAATAAAATGTGGGAGGGGGGCAGGGGAGATGGAAAACGTACCCAGTTTGTGTTACCAAGAGGAAAATAAATATCCCTCCATTACGAGTTCCTACCTTCGGTCGGTAAAAGAGGCTCTGAATTCAAACTCTGTGTGTTTGATTCCTGGCTCTTACCATTGACTGGCTCTGGCTTTGGGTTCAGATAACTTTGCTGCTCCTGTTCCAGTTTGTCTTATGCAGAAAGAGAATAATAATGCCTGTCTCTCAGAGATGCTGCAAGAATTAAGTTACACAAGCAGAGTGTATAGGGAAGTGCCCAGTCTATGCTAAGCACTCAATCCCCCTGTTTCTCTTCCTCGGGGATTCGGGTACTGCCTTATTTTCAGTATTTACTGCCTGGGACCTGGAAAAAGGCAAAAATGCTAAGGTGCCTTTGATGTACAATGTTGTAAGAATTTGAAGAACAAAAACAAATACACAGACAGGAAACCAAAACACCCTTCTAGAGAAAGACAGGTTGTTTTCATTGCCATGGGGAAAGACATTGACTACCAGGATCTTTCCATCACCATGGTGACAAGTGAAACTGAGAACAGGATTTAAACCTAATTGAGCAATGACAACCAGTTTCTGTGAATTGACCCCTGAAGGCCCATCAATTAGTGATAACCTCAGGCCTCGAAAGTCACCCAGTGGCAGTCAGCTCACTGCAGTGACCACGCTTTTAGGGATGACACTGAACCCACTCTGCCTCTGCAGCCGACCCAGCACGTCCCTGTGACCAGCACAAAGTGCCATTCTAGGGCAGATGCCACCTGCTCCCGTTCCTGTACAAAAACAAACTGAACGACCTTCTCCCCAAAGCTCTCTATAAAATTAGCAGCTTGCATTGCTCAATGAGGCTATATCTTACCAACATAGCTCTCTTTTACTTAAACCGGCGATCAGCTAACCTATGTTCACATTGAACAAATACCTATTTAACTTATGATCTAACCATGCCTCTTAAAAGTAACAAATGATTAAGAAATATTTTGAAATGAATGATATTTAATGTACAATGTGACAGAATCTGTGATATAAAACAGTACATAGAATATAATACCATCACTTGCTGTTGTTAGGAGAAAAAACATAAAATTAAAGACTAAGATTACAACTTAAAGAATGAGGAAAATCAAGAAGTGAAAATTAAACCCAAAGTAAAACACAGGAAATAATAAAGCAAGGAGTAGCAGTCAAGTCACTAAAAATGAGAGAAAAACCCAAGTGTTTCCTTATGAAGATGAGTAAGACCGATAACCCACCGAGTCAACTGGTAATGAGGGATGACACAGTGACATCACAGAGCCAGCAGGCCCTGAGAAAGAGTGACTGCCCTACGGACACTCTTCAGAAGTGGGAAGAATTGCTACACAAAATTGTGCAGGTGTCAAGGCGGAGGATGCCGAGTACCTGCCAAGAAGATACGAACATTTTTATTACTTACATCATGAGGCTTTTGGGGGAGAGAAGGGCAGGAACCCCAGCTGCTGGAACATGGTTTGAGGGAGCAGGGAAGGAAGATTGGCGTGGGTCTTCTCAGTGTGGTTATGGGGTGCGGTTTGGGTGAGGGCTCCGCTGTGCAGGCGGAGGCTCATAGGATCTGACACTTTGCTGGTATAGGGAGTCTGCAGATGGTCATCTTGGCTTTCCCAGAGAGGAGGCGGACGGGAAAGACAAACTGCTGGGTTTAAAAGCTGGCAGCACCAAAAAAACAGAGTCAGGCTTTTTATTACAGAATATTGTGAACAAGTTTATGCCACTAAAATTTATAACTAGAGTAGACAAGTGAAAAATTCAAATAGTCAAAACCTATAAAAGAAGCAATAGAAATCTGAATAACTATGTATACTGGTATATGTACAAGCAGGTATTCCAATTCTCCTCACCGAGAAAGCTTCCCTGTTGAATTGTATCAGATATTTCAGGAAGAAATAGTGTCAATGTTATGCAGATTTGTTTGCAAACAAAGGAAGAGAAAATGCTTCCCACTCATTATCTGAGGCTAACAGTCCCGTGGTGCCAGAAAGAGGGTAACACATCATAAGGAAAAATTGCAGATGTTGTGAATATAGAACAAAATTGTTAATACTATTTTAGCAAATTAAATCAAATACTTTTTACAAAGAATAATATGATCAAGTATAATTATCCCAAGGATGCGTATTTGGTTTCACATTAAAAAATCAACCTCTAGAATTCTTCATGTTACAGAATAAAGGATAAAAGAGTGATCATTTCTATAGAGAGAAAAAAAAGCATTGGCCAGTGTTAAACCAGTTATGATAAAGAATTCTCAGTGAACTAGGAATAAAGGGAGCTTCCTAAATGTAATGAAAATCACCTACTAAACATTTACAGCTAATAACATATTTTGTGGAGAAGTACTGAAGTTTTCTCTAAAGTTCAAGCAAAGAAGAGGATGTTCACCCCCCGCCCCCGACTTTTGTTCAATATTGAGCCAGAGGCCCTAGCCAGGGGAGTGTAGCAAGGAAAATAAACAATAGTCCAAGAAGTTAAAAAGGACAAAGAACCTATCCTGATATTTAGACACTGAAAATTCTAAGAAATATATTTAAAATCTTTCAGAAACAAGTCAGTTTAGTAGAGTCAAGGTATACAAGGTCAACACAGAACAAATGGTATTATGTTAAGTTCGAATATTATTAAATATTCAAGAATGAAATCTAAGTTAAATAAATGTTCCCTTTTAATAGCATAAAAAAGATAAACCATTTCATATAATTTAATAAAATACATTCAAGACTTGTAACATTACAAGCTGAAATACCTTAGTTGAGATAAATTAAAGAGGCTTATATGTAGAAAGGATGTATCGTGTGCATTGATTGGAGAAGGGTCAGTGTCATTAAGATGTCAGTCACCCTCAAACTGATCTACAGATTGAACAAAATCTCAATTTAAATCCTACCACACATTTTTTTAAAAGTTATAAGTTGATCTTAAATTTGTAAGGATATGGAAAGAGCTTAAAAGAGCCAACATACTTTTGAAAACCAACAGGATCGGAGAATTGACACTAATGGCTTTCCAAAACTCCTGCGAAGAAATTCCCTCAGCCTGGACCCTTGTGACCTTTGGGGGTGGATCACTCCTTCCGGGGAGGGACTTCCGGGGCATGTGGCATGGTAGCAGCGTCCTTGGCCTCTACACAGTAGTCCCCCAGCCCCTACAGTTGTGACAACTGGAAATGTCTCCGGACGTGGCCAACTGTCCCCTCAGTCCGAATCATCCCAGTTGAGAACCACTGATAGAAAGTTGCATAATTAGTATGGGGTGGTATTAGCCACAGGGTACAAATAAAGAAGCTTGAAACAAAATAGATACTGCAGAAAGGAGACCAACAGAGTTTATTGGCTATTTTTACAAGGTGCCAAAATAACTGAAGAGAAAGGATAACCTTTTAAACAAATGGTTCCAAAATAACTAGGTATCCACATGGAAAACACCTGCTTCTACCCTTCCTTCGCAGCTGACACAAACCTTTCTTCAGATCACATTCCTGAGTGTAACACCTAAGATCTCAGCCTTCAAGAAGAAAACCCGGAGAAAATATCCATGACCATTGAATAAGCAAGTATTTTTAGATCCTGTCACTGCAGTGCATACTCAATAAGTAAAACTTCATACATTACAGTTCACTAAAATTAACAATTTTTGTTATTTTAAAAACACCATAAAGAAAATGAGAAGCCAGGCCACAGACTGGGAGAAAATAGTCATGACTCTTACACATGACTCGACCTTGTATCAAGA
The DNA here is from genome assembly GCF_014824575.4 of Sturnira hondurensis. Taxonomy (NCBI): domain Eukaryota; kingdom Metazoa; phylum Chordata; class Mammalia; order Chiroptera; family Phyllostomidae; genus Sturnira; species Sturnira hondurensis. The sequence goes on along the minus strand of NW_028082759.1, from coordinate 25,874,748 downwards.
ATGTATTTAAAAAATCACAATGCTTGTGAGTGGGTTTCCATAAAGAATATAGAAAGAATTCTTACAGTTGAGTAAGAAGATACATTGCTCAAATGTTAAAGGCAGATGGTGTGAACATACTTCACAAAAGTAGCTACACAAATGGTCAACACAAAAAGATATTCCACATAATCAAGGAATGGCTGTAAACGCAGTAAAATGCCACTGCACACACACTAAAGTGACTCAAATCAAAATACTTGAGAATCCCAAGTGTCTGCAGTTACCTGGGGCAACGGGAATTCTAATGGCGGAAAGAAGTGGTGCGAGCGCTCAAAAAACTGACCAGGCAGCACCTGGTAAAGTTAGTGAACACCTTCCCTAGGACCCAGTGATTTTATTGTAGGCATTTACCCACGAGTGAAGATGTGTGCCCAGAGAGCCGCACATGAATGTTTCGGGTGATACCTGTAGCCGAGTCAGCAGTGACCCAAAGGTTCGATAACAGATGAAATGGATGTGCGCATTGTGGTGTATTCACATACAGGAATGTTCCTCAGCCATAAATAGAAACAGACTCTTACACATGATGTATAGCCTACGTGTAAATCTCAAAACCATTGTCCAGCAAAAGAAACCAATCACAGCAGTGTGCGTATTGCCTGACTCCACTGGCATGAAAGTCCTGCATAGTGACTCCAGCAAAGGAGCTGAACGACGTGGAGACCAGCCATCTGCTACGTGCGGAGTTCGAAACACCGGGTATAAGGATGCTCAGTGTTGGGTGAGAACCTCAGCAGCATAGATGTGTTTGTAAGGGCGCACGTGAGAACCTTTGGGGGTGATAGAAACGTTCTACACCTTTATTTGGATGTGTCTTACTTGAGCAAATACATTTATTGAATAGTAATTTTTTAAAATGTGTCCATGTTATTGTAGGTAAATCATATCTCAGCACCAGGGGTGTTGGTTGAACCTTTCTGCGTCTCTGGGCCACACGGGAAGAAGAGCTGTCTTGGGCCACATGTTAAGTACACAAACCCTAGTGAAAACCAATGAGCAATAAAAAAGGTTTTAGGTACATTTACGATTTTGTGTTGGGCTGCATCCCTAGCCATCCTGAGCCGCATGTGGCCCTCGGACAGTGGGATGACCGCGCCTGCAGGGGAGAAAACAAAAAATTAAGTAGAAACAAAAATAAATTCTTTTCCAAAGTTTCTATGCAAAACTTTTAATAGAGTTTAGTTCTCTGGAAAGTAGCCTCAGAATGAATTTCAGTTTTTTCTGTTCTCTTATTTCTGATTCTTCACAGACCATAAAAAATGAAAACATTTTTTAAAAGACTGTGAGCCAGAGCCATGCTGTTTTTGAGTTATGAGCACTGGGTGCCTATTTATATATATCTTTTAATAATATGAACATTCTCATTAACTTATTTGATGAAACAAACAATTTCATTGTTCTCATTGTAATTGAAATAATATTTCCTTAAATGGAACCTCAGTCCTTATTGAGTTTCACAATAGCAAGTTGCATATTCAATATTCTTTTATTTTATAATTTTTATTTTATAATTTTTATTTTATAATTGCAGTAATTTATAATTACTGCAACTGCTGAGGATATACACATATATCTATAAGTTCGTGTATGTATACATGAATTTTTAAATAAAAATTAAGCGAGCTATGAAATCTACACAGTGATCACGCGGAAGCTACCTGGGCAGAGCTCGCCTGGATTCTCTTCTCGTTGCTGGGGCTCTACTGCCCCCTGCTGATCAGCGCATCCTGTATTGACGGGGATCTGTGGGAATGATGTGACTCCTTGCAAACAGATGCACGCAGATGGGTCACAAAGAGAGTGATAGTTCAGCGTCTTCCCCATCAGTTGATCTCCATTCTATGGTTTATCATATCCACTAAAGGAGAAACACGAATCTATATAGGCTTTGAATTGCATTAGCTGTAGCCCATGAAATGCGAGGTGGCTTCAGAAATTACTGATCGATACCTTTTCATTTCACTGAAATTATATTTGAGTCTCCTAAAACTGATGTGAGTTTGTCCCACTAAACTCAATGAGTCAGTGGTGAATCCAGAGATAGAATAGAATATAGAGCTTGCCTTCATTCAGACAAACTTCAGCCAAGCTTTGGTTGAACCTATTTATCACACTTGGTCCGAATTACTTGTAAAAACCAGAGAGCAGGTCGTATTATGAAAAGTACTTGAATGTGGCAATTTTTAAGGTGCCTTTAACATTACAGACACAGTTTCTCTTCCTTCCCTTCCTCCTCCAGCCCCTCCCCTCTTTCCTTCCCTCCTACTTCCTTCCTGTTTTCCCCTTTGGGTACCAGTACACTAGTTACTGAAGATACTGTTTCTAAGTGAGGGGGCAGCATGGGGCTTGGCATTGGATGTGTGGTTTAACCCCATTTCCATCATAGTACACGTGGTTCTCAGACAATTTAAACCTCAATGGTGCCATCAGGAAATGGGAGATGGGAATAAAGGCATAATGTCATGCAGTGACTGTATTAAATGAGATTCTGAGCACTCAGTTACGTTCATTTAAAACATAAATATGAATATAAAAAATTTGAATTTGTGCAAGAACCTAAAGTGGTTATGTATACTGTGGGCTTAGAAAATGTGCAGTATGTACAGAGTTCAGTAAAATGTAGATAGTATTATTAATTCTACCACTGTGTTGTAATTTTACTCCAAAGTATTATACTTATTTCTTAATATGTATTATGGCTGGCCTATCACTCGATATTTAGCATGTTTCAAAACTCTCTCCTACAGCCAGAGTGCTGCTACCTGTGAAATCTATGAGTGATATGATTTAAAGATCCTGAGAATTTCTCTTTGTCCACATTGAAATCAGTGCGTCCATCAGTCATGCCATAGTGGATAGAAGTCTGAGTGTGTCTTCAGGTGCAGTACTGATTCATTTCACTTGAATGCCCATTTTGATTTGGGAGGAGGAATGCACAGTGCTGCTATTCTTTACTGGGGTGCTGTAGACAGGAACCAAGTAGACCAGGGAACGGAAGGCAGGGTGGGGGCGATGGGGTTGGCACCGTGTTGCAGTGACGGGTGTGCAGCTCACGTCAAGACCTTGGGCTGTAGGTGTGCTGTTTGCTATTGGGTTTTGCCTTTAAGAACTTCACCTGACATCGCAAGGAAAATTGTGTCTGTGTACCTACTTGGTATCTTCACTTCTATAAATATTTATATAGGTGACCTCTTTATCAATATTATTCTAAAGCTGAACTCATAGGGATGTCTCAAACTCTAATCCGTGATCACAAAGACCGTCTTAGTCCCTCCCTCCTGGCCCCAGTTTTTCCATAAACTCACCACCTCCATGGTGAGAAATCAGGTGGGCTCCCCCCATCTGCCATTCCCCTAATTGTTCGTTTCCGGTATGTATTTATACTGGTACCTGACTTGTCAACCTGTACTCCCACGGAGAACTTTATCAGCTAATAGAGGGGGTGTCTCTGTTCATGTCCTTATGTCTTCCAGACTGCATTCGTTTCCAGAGTTTCTCGGGTTAACACCCTTTCCTCCATTCTCCCCAGTGATGTCATTTCATTTGTTTGTGAGAGTTATATTCTCATCACAGTGTGGGTCCCATTGTGAGCTTCCCAAACTTCCTAAATAATGACTTTTTAAAAAATTTACAGACATTAAAGTTCAGTTTTTAAAATATATTTTATTATGTTCTTACAGTTGTCCTATTTTTTCTCCCCTTCATTTCCCTCCACCTTGCACCCCTCTCCCACCAGCATTCCCCCATCTTAGTCCATGTCCATGGATCATACATAGAAGTTCTTTGGCTTCTCCATTTCCCATCCTATTCTTAACCTTCCCTGTCTATTTTGTACCTACCATTTATACTTCTTATTCCCTGTACCTTTTCTTCCATTCTCCTCTCTCCCCATCCCCACTGCTAACCCTCCATGTGATCCCCATTTCTGTGATTCTGTTCCTGCTGTAGTTGATTGCTTAGTTTTTTTGTTGTTGTTGTTTTTTAGGTTCAATTGTTCATAGTTGTGTTTGTTGTCATTTTACTTTTCATGTTTTTTATCTTTTTCTCAGATAAATCCTTTAACATTTTATATAATAAGGGCTTGGTGATATTGAACTCCTTTAACTGTACCCTGTCTGGGAAGCACTTTATCTGCCCTTCCATTCTAAATGATAGCTCTGCTGGATAGAGCAATCTTGGATGTAGGTCCTCGCCTTTCATGACTTTTTTCCATCCCCTTCTTGCCTGTAAGGTCTCTTTGAAGAAATCAGCTGACAGTCTTATGTGAACTCCTTTTCTATCTCCTTTTCTCTTGCTGCTTTTAAGATTCTCTTCTTATTTTTAATCTTGGGTAATGTAATTATGATGTGCCTGGGTGTGTGCTTCTTTGGGTCCAGTTTTTTGGGGGACTCTCTAAGCTTCCTGAAATTCCTGGAGGTCATTCCTTTGCTAGATTAGGGAAGTTCTCCTACATTATGTTTTCAAATAAGTTTTCAATTTCTTGTTCTTCCTCTTTTCCTTCTGATGCCCCTATAGTTTGAACATTGGAACATTTGAAGTTATCCTGGAAGTTCCTAAGACTGTCCTCATTTTTTTTTTGAATACTTGTTTCTTCATTCTGTCCTGGTTGAATGTTTATTTCTTCATTCTGCTCCAAATTGTTGATTTGAGTTTCCTTCCCTTCACTATTGCTTCCCTGTACATTTCCCTTTATTTCACTTTGCATAGCCTTCATTCTCTCCTCACAAGACTATTTCTGTGAGCATCCTCACACACCAATGTTTTGAACTCTGCGTCTGACAGATTGGCTCTCTCTTCATCACTTAGTTCTATTTTTGGAGTTCTGATCTGTTCTTTCATTAGGGCACTTTTTCATCTCATGCCTGTTGTGTAGTAAGGGGCGGAGCCTTAGGTATTCACCAGGGTGGGGTGACCCACCTCGCTGCATTGTGATGCTGTGTGAGGGGGAAGGGTCAGAGAGGGAATAATGCCATTTGCTCGGCTCTCTCCCCACTTTCAGTCATGTCCCCCCACTACCCACTAATAAATTGGGCCTTTCTGGTGCTGATTCCCAGGTGGGTGGGTTTGTGTATGTTCTAGGACCCTGTGGATCTCTTCAGGGAAGTCTCCTGTGAGGCTGGGAGTTTCTCCTGCTACCATAACCCCCACAGCTTTTTACAGTTAGAGGTTTTGAATCTTTATTTCCCTGTGCCAGAACCCCAGGTTGCATGGTCTATCTTGCTCCTCAGTTGTTCCTCCCAGTTTATCTGCATGTAACTGTGGAACTGCCTGGTCCACCACCTGCTGCCTCTCCCAGTCCACCAACTGCTGACTTGGCACTGGTTCTCTCTGCTCCGGCTGCCCATCTCTGCGTCTCCTACTGGTCTGGATGAATGTTTCTTCTTTCACTCCTTGATTGTCAGACTTCCATACACTTCAATTTTCTGGCAGTTCTGGTTATTTTTTTAAATTGTTGTTGTCCTTCTTTTGGTTGTGCAAGGAGGCAAAGTGTATCTACCTCCACCTCCATCTTGGCCAGAAGTCTAAGGTTCAGTTTTTACACTCTAAAGCTCTATGGGTTTTATAAATGCACAATGTCATGTGACCACCACTCCGATATCCTATAGAATAGCTTCACCATGCCCCAAATCCCCTGCGTTTCACCTACTCAGCCCTCCCCCAAACCCCTGGCAACCCCTTACCCTTTTACTGTCCCATGCTTTGCTTTATTCAGCATGTCTATTTGGACGTACAGTATATAGCCCTTACCGACTTTGGCTTCTTTCACTTAGTAATGTTTTTATCCATGGGCTAAATTGTGTGACTTTGTATCAGTGCTTTTCAAATGGGGAAGATTTAGATGGCAGGGGACAGTTGGCAATGTCGGGAGACATTTCCAGTTGTCACAACTGTAGGGGCTGGGGTCTACTGTGTAGAGGCCAAGGACACTGCTACCATCCCACATGCCCCGGAAGTTCCTCCCCAGAAGCAGTGATCCAGCCCCAAAGGTCACAAGGGTCTAGGCTGAGGAATCCTTCTTTGCAGGAGTTTTGAAAAGCCGTTACTGTAAATTCTCCGATCCTGTTGGTTTTCAAAAGTATGTTGGCTCTTTTAAGCTCTTTCCCTATCCTTACAAATTTAAGAAACTTGTAAGTTTTCTAAAAACCACATGGCCAAATTTAAATTGAGATTTTGTTCAATCTGTAGACCAAATTTAGTTCAATCTGTAGTTTGAGGGTGATTGACATCTTAATAACACTGAATCTTCTAATCAATGCACATGATGTATTGCTACATGTAGACCTCTTTACAAGTCTTGAATGTAACAGAAATGCCTTTATTAGTATACAGAACAGCGGCAGTATGATATTGAAGGAGGGACTGCATGACATATGTGAAGTTCTACAAGTCCCTAGCTTCTTAGCTTTTTAGTTATGTTAAGTGGAGTATTGTATATGAAGAAAGAAAAAAGTATCTTTGGTTTTTCCTTAAAATATCTCTGAATTTATTCCAGATGTTTAGCCATGTTACTGCTTACAGAACTGTGTGGCAAGTAGTCTATACATTTTAAAAATGTGGTTTATGACGATGCTGTGTTTTTCCTTAAGAAGAAGAGGGGATTCATGTTGGAAGTAAGAATGACTTCTGCCTCAGACAGACGAATATCATTAATTGTTAGGCTATCATCATTAATAGCCAACGTGACAGACCAGGTGCAGACCCTGGGCTAAGTTTTAAAAGGACACTCAGTGATATGTGCCTTCCCGTCGGCAGGCTGAAGGATTTGGAGGGGGTGCCCGAGTGGTGACCGGCTTATTGTCAGTCAGAGGATCCTGGCTCTTTCATGTCCCGTATTAACCACACAACTGTGTAGTTGTGCTCAGTTTGATTGTCTTCGAAGATGCAACTTGGAACATTCACATGATAATTAAATCTCAGTTTCTGATAAATGCTGGGGAAATAGGTTTGTTGCCTAAATACCAAAGAAAATGTGAACATGTTTCAACTTCTTCAAAGGCGACTTTCAAAAAGGCATCCATCCCTAACCTGGGAAGACACTGTAAGACTTTCCTCCTGAGCTCCTTGCTGGTATATGCAATCACCCACTTAACATCTCCACTTGTCTCTCACACTCAACACGTTTAAAACTGCACTTTTGATCCTACTCAGCCACAGGTGATCCAGTGTTTTCCTCATTCATCTCAGTAAATGGCTCCTCCCTGTTTCTAGGTACACAAGCCAAAAGTCTGCAAATAATCCTGGACACTGGCCTCTCACACACATTCATGCCATCAATAAAAAAAAATTGCATGTTTTACCTACAAAGCGTTTCTCACATACATGCATTTTTTCCCTGGTTCCTTGCTGCCATTTTATTCTGAGCCTTGCCTCTCTCTTGGATGAGTGAAATAGCTTCCCAATTCTTCCTACTTCATTCTTGCCAGTCTCAATCTGATGTATACGCAGTCACCAGAGTACCTTTAAAATGTTTTTGGATCATTTTTATCTCTTATTCAAAGATTTGGGGTGTCACTTCATTTCACTAGAATAGAATAAAAAAAGTTGGTCTTGTGTCTTCTGTCCCCTGGGTGCTTCTGTAGACTCTTACAACAGTGTTCCCCGTCCACTCGAGGGCAAAGTTGGGGGTGGAGGAGAGTGACGGGGCTTTAATGCATGTCTCGAACAAAGTGCTTACACCCAGAACTCCTTTGAAATTCACACCGTCAGCCTTTCGTACCCCCAGCATCTCCCCTTCACGGGCACTCACAGACTTCCAGGTCGCTTTGTCATAATAGCTGAGAATGTTGGTACTGGGTATTTTAGGTATTTTTCGGTTTTTGTTTTTTCTTGGGAAATATCAGTATCCTTGTGGATTTTTTCATACACCGTTTTCATATTTCTTGACTTCAGGACTCTGATAAATATTATGGATTTTCTAATTTACTAACTTATAGCTATTTTATACTGTTTTATCATCTGTCATTTTATCATGCACTAAATTTTAAATATCTCTATATTCCTTTCTGCTACTTCACACTTATCTCATTAATTCTTCCGATTTACAGTGTCTCCATTGCTCCTTTATTTTAAGCCCTGCTTTAAGATTCTCTTTACTCATCAACACGGACTCTCATTTACAAAGCTTTAAAAACTTCACAAAGACTCTCAATGTTTTGGTAGAAAACAAAAATGTGAGCATACCTTTTCTTCTCTGTGAAGTTTTTGCCCTTGGCAAATTACATGCTACTTACTTATTCTAGGGTTTCGCTTCCCTTTTCTGCTGGGACTGCTTATTGCAAGCAGGAGAAAATTACCACTAACACTGCTTTGTCGAAACCCAAGCTGAACCATTCAATGCCCAGGTCAATCTTGTCTAGTCATTTCTTCCAGGAATCATTCTTTACAGTTACCATTCTCTTCAATTTTCCTACACTTTTTCGTGTCCCGAGACCCTCATAAAGCAATATTACTATTTTTTCTTCCTTTTTACTTATAGAGCCTTGCAAAACATTTAGAATATGTTAGAGAATCACAAAAATTGTTTAAGGTAGTCATACTCCATGCGGGGTGTGAATTAGAATCATCTGGGCATTTGTAAAAAACCGATGTCAGGATCCTACCCCAGATCAAATCACTCTCACTCTGAGGGTGGTGTTCTAACATGGGCGTGCTGAAGAAACCTGCAAGCCCTTATGTGCAGCAAGAATTAAAACACACTGGCCACTGAACGCTGCGTTGGAATCAGGGTTCTTTGATGACATGAAATACAAGAATAAGTCAGCGACAGAGGCAGACGGCTGTTCAGATACCCGTGTTACTCAGTGTATGAGGCTTGGTGAAGTGTCAAGTTCTCTGAGTCAGCGATGTTCAACCTTTTTCATCTAACAGCACACACTAATTACTAAAGTTCTGTGTCGCACAAAAAACTACATCTTTTTGCTGATCTGACACAAAAATAGGTGTAATTTTGATTCATCCACACCGAAGGCTGTTGTTGTGGTGGCTGTTGCCATTTTTTAATTTGCCAACCTAAGGGAAAAGAGGTCAGTGCCCCTCACTAGTCAGGCATGGCGTGTTTTAAAAGTTCTCGTGGCACACTGGCTGAAAATTGCCGATCTAGGTGAGTTAGCATGTTCTCCGTAAAGAAATGGTGCCACACACACACATATAATAGTTGATCATCAGAGTGATCTCTACAAAGCTTCTGAGAAATGCCTCTTCTATTTCTTCCCCAAGGCTTCCTGAAGCCGCACCTACTTCTTTGAACAAATCTGTTGAAGGTGGGCAGATGGGCAGGCTGTTTCCCTTAAATGCTGGCATTCCCACTTGGCCTAGGCAAGGGCCTCTTGTAATTTACTTTCAACTTGGCTGAAAGAAGGAGATCTTATGCCTGGGCTGGGCATGAAGGGAGCTTCTGTTTCCCCCTGGGGACTTACGAAGGATGAGAACATCTTCAGGGTGTCTCCCTGCCACCCCCATACCTCCTTTGAAAATAAATAAAACCACCTTGTGCTGCCACTGCACTCAGAGCAGGAGGCGGAGCCAGGCTGGCAGTACCTGCCCAGAATCACGGACGCTGCAGAAGCTGATGTGTCCCTGCTAACCCATCAGTGGCGTGTGCCTGGCAACGGACTTCACAGTGATGTTCTTAAATTCAAGAGCATCACAGCTACCTCATGTTTTCACATTTTCAATAGAGAATCAAATCTTAGTTTACTGAGACTTTAGGTAAAAATAACCCAGGCATTTGTCTAAATCTTACACTGTTCTAAAAATCCCCAGAGCTTGGTAAAGCTGTGTACCAAACATCACAAAGAAAGGTAGAAAAATAGGAAACGAACATCATTATTTTAACCATCAGCATAATACATTTAAAAGTATTGCCTAAGGAAAAAATAGTCAACTTTAATCTTGACTTCCTGTACAGTTTGAATAGGTAAAAACAGGATTTTACCTGATTTTTTTATGAAGTAAGAGAATGGCACTTTGGTTTTTTGTTGTTGTTGTTTCACATATCAGGTTACAATCTGAACTAAAAAATGTTATAAACGATTTGAAAATCTCTAAGAACAGTGATGGGTAAGGAAACCATGGGCAAAATATAGTTCTATTGCTCAGAAAAGGCACCTTAATATATAAATTTTTTAAACAGTTTATTAAATGTATTAAGTAAGTTATTAAATATTATTGTATTAGATCTGGCTGGTATAGGTCAGTGGATTGAGTGCCAGCCTGCAAAGCAAAGGGTCACCGGTTCAAATCTCAGTCAGGGCATGTACCTGGGTTGCAGCCAGGACCCCAGTAGGGGGCGCAAGAGGCAACCACACATTGATGTTTCTCTCCCTCTCTTTCTCCCTCCCTTCTGCTCTCTCTAAAAATAAATAAATAAAATCTTTTTAAAAAGGTAAAAGGAAAACAGGATTTTTATTAAAAATAAATAGTATTATATAATATTCAAATATTTGATATAAATTACATATTGTAACTTTATTGATATTTTGTTTTATATATTCACATAAATATTCAAGTATTTTACAATTATTTATTTAAAGTGAACCGATTTCTCTTTTATTTCGTTGGCTAAATATGTGCCCATGGGCTGAATATGTTGCCTAGGACCTAGTAAAGAACAAGAAAAAATATTTTGGGTTGATTGTTTAACATCATTAATGTAACCTGTATGTTTGCCTCATGTTTGAACCGGAGCCCAGCCCACTTGCCTCATTGACTCGTATCTTGCACAGACTGCCACCAACTCACAGCAGCTGACCTGTGGTGATGCTCAGGACAGTGGGCCCAGCCCTTCTCCTCCTTCAGAGTCCCCAAAACCTTTGACACACTGGCATTCCTCCTGCTACTTCAGTGTATACTTACTACTCACTGAGAATTGTGGAGCAAAATTTCTTTCAAAGTAAGAGTGTGTAACAAAGTAAATAAATCAAAAGACTGTAAGAAAAGATGTTTCAGTTAGAGCTTACCATTCGAGGCCTTCGTAAGTATTACCTTCTTTTTTCGCCAATTCACTTCCCCATTAGAGTTTCTCTTTTTACTTATATGCTTTCCCTACCACTTTAAAATTTACAGTCTTAAAAATTCTTCCAGGTAGTAACAAAAAGTTAAAGGTGTAGAAAGTATACATTAAAAAAATAATTGCTGATCTGTAAATTTTGTTTAATCATCTTTCTATCCCATTCTACTGTAGATAATAATTGGAATATAAAGGCATAGCCAAAATAAAGATTACTGTGAAGGTGATCAGGTGAAACACCTCCCAAATTAAGTGGACCACAAAGCAGACCCCAGTAAGGTCTGCCTGTGAAGCAGGCTGTGCAGAACGGTGCCCCGGTCACTATGTGCTGGAACACAAGGACTAGAAACAGCGTCTGACGCTTTCCGAAGTCATACTGCATAGCTTGTTCACAGATGTTTCGGCAACTCTGAATCACTCGGAATTTTGAATTCAGCCTGACCCTGTGTAGACAGCAGAATCCTCCGTAACAGATAACGAGTCAGGAAAGCTGTGCGTGGCCATCTGTGTAAAGGAGAAGTGTCCGTGATCCTTTGCCCTATTCTAACCCAGATCACTTCAGTGTTCTGTGCCCAAGGAACCAAGCCCTGAGTGCCGTCTCCCTCGGAGAGTTTGGCCGTTGAGTGGCCTTGGTCTACAAGTGCCACTGGCAGGTTCATAATGTCGGAGAGGGAGTTTCAGGGAATTGGCGTCCTCCTTTCCTCCCCTACTGTAGTTCTGGGTGTGGCCATGCGTAGTTACAATTCTTGTTGGGAAGCCCTGTTCCCAGTTTCTGTTAAACTTCAGTATCTCTCTCATGGTGTCTTGCCCTCTGTTACTTGTTTCCAGGGGCAACACCATCCTTTGTGGGTTTACTGATGCTGGCCAACTTCTATGAATAGTCACTTAATTAAATTATTTTTAAAGCCCCTTGTATGCCATCCCTTTCATGACCGACCTTAACTGATCAGAAATCTCTTTTGCTGCTGCTCTTCCGGGGCTTCCAGAAATGTCATCACTAGAAATGACCTGGGAAGTTCCTCTCAATCCAGTCAGCACCCGTGTGTTAAACCAGGTACCCTGGGGTTGGCTGTCAGATCGGAACACTCTTTTTCCCTTCATTCGTTTCCTCCTCCAGTTGCCCACCTTACCTCTCACAACAGACTCGTGTCTTTTATCTGATATTCTGTGACATCCATTCCTTTTCTACTTCTCATTATGTGTCTCAATGTATTTTTAAAACTCCAATTCACTGGAATAAAGATGCTAAGGGATTAGGGAATCAGATCACTTTGATAGTTTTAGCTTTGGTAACTGAAAACCTGAATTCAACCAGCCTAAGCTTTAAGAAATCTATTAGCTCGTCAATTTGACGTCCAGAGCAGGGCAGGTTTCAGAGTTGAGTGACTTGTTTGCTCAAGGCTGTCACCTGGTGCCCGGGTACTGCCTTCCCCACCACGCGTGCAGCTATTAGTGACCAGTGTTCCTCTACCTTGTGGTTGTAAGATGGCCCCAAAGAGCAATTCTAAGTGGAAGTGAGAGCCTCCCCCTTTGATTCACTCTTAAAAAATGTGAACATTTTTTCCACTTTGATCTGGAGCAGTGATTTTCACCTGGTGTGCCGTGTGAATTTTTAAAACATGCAGTGCCCGACTGTTTACCCAGGGGCATGGACCTCTGTTCCCTTCGATGGTCAGACACACCACAACAGCCAACACAACAATAGCTGATGTGAATGAGTTGACATTATACCTATTTTTGTCAGATTGGCAAGAAATATGTTTTTGGTGTGCCGCAGGATTTTAGTAATTAGTTTGTGTGTCACGAGATGAAAAAGGTTGGAAATCGCTGATCTGCAGTCCACATTTCCACTCATGAGATAATCCACGTTGCTGAAAAGGATTATCAGGACTGCTTAGGAAGAAACGGGGAAGTGGGGTGGATGTGGGGAATTCATCGCAGCCATCACCTTGGTGGGACTATTCGTGATTTGCCCTCGGCAGACACTTGAGGGTAATGCTGGTGGCGTAGTTCCACTTCTCGGGAAAGCGGGGGATTAGCTCAATAATTTCAAATAAACGTATATGTAGATTTTTCTTCTTTTTAGGCAATTCATAGGGAAGGGCACTTTCAATTATTTTATCCTTCCAATATGTTTGTTTCTGGCACCCTTGCCTAGGTCTGGTGAGGTCCAGGGAGCGCATGCTGTTCACCGAACAGGAATTAGAGTCTTAATTTTGTTCTCAGGAATACCTGTAATTCATCATAAATTATTAGTATAATCCGGATTTGAGGAGAAACTGGGACAAAGTTTTAAAGATGTGTATTTTAATTTCTTATCTGACATGTCCTCAGAAGGAGTTGCACTGGAGGTGCATTACCAATCTCTCAAATCCCTACATGATTTGCCTTGGTTGATGTTGCTTGGGGGTTGGGCATCATCCCACAAACTGAAAGGCTGCCTTTAGGTTCCTGGTCAGGACACACGCCTGGGCCGCTGGCCCGGTCTCCAGCTGGGGTGTGCGTTGTTCTTTCTCTCGCACATCCAGGTTTCCCTCTCTCTCCCTCCCTTCCCTTCTGTCTAAAGATAAATAAATAAATTTAAACAATTTCTACGTGAGCCCTGCCTGATGTGGCTCAGTGGATTGAGCACTGGCCTGCGAACTAAAGGGTTGCCGGTTCGGTTCCCAGTCAGGGCACATGCCTGGGTCGTGGGCCAGGTCCTCAGTGCGGGAAGCATGTGAAAAGCAACCGCACATTGATGTTTCTCTCCCTCTTTTTCTCCCTCCCTTCCTCTCTGTCTAAAAATAAGTAAATGAAATCTTTTAAAAAATTACTACATGCTTTTACTAAATATTGGGTAAGTTATTTTTTAATTCTCTAACAGAAGAAATGTAGTTTTAAAATAAAATATGACGGTTATTATTTCCTTGTACACAGAATATAAGGGTATCTACCATATAATACTTAAAACTAAAATAGTATATAATTACAAATTTTTGTATCACCTATAAATGACTTCTAGAATGAAGTCTTACTCCTCAAACATGAACCACTGTATTTTCTAACTAAATCCATTCTAACTAAATCCATTCTAACTAGATATCAATGGGACTTAAATCCTACTTTAAAAGAGTGGATACTATTCCCACAATTAAAAAATAAAGTATTTCTGTTTCAAATAATTATTGTTATTTATATGATTAAGTTACAAAGGTGTATCGTTATCTCAAAAGTTCCCAGAAGGCAGCCGCGCCTGGGCACATTCTCTCCATGTCACACCTAAGTGTCTTACAAACAAATCCCGAGTCCTCACCGTGAAGCTGCCCGGGTGAGCTCTCCTGTTCATCCGGAGCGCACTGGGAGCCAGAGGGAGGGGCGTCTGAGCCGCAGGCTGGAAACTCCTGCCGGACTTCCAGCACTGGTCTCCCTGCACTTCCGTGGTTCGTGTGGGCCTCTGGGGCAGGTGCCACAAAGAACGTCTTCAGATTTAGTTCACTGAAAAATTCTGTGCTCAGCCCCCTTCCCCCCCGTGCAGCCCTGCCCCCAACCCGCTCAGCTCTGTTAGCGCCGTTCACACTCGTGCAGTGGCTCGTGATGCCTTCTCCATAACCTCTTACTGGAGAAATTGTATTTGTTCATTCTATAACCTATAACCAATCTCACTAAAGAAACAGTCTGCGTACAGTTTTTGTCCCCATCTCTCTGTATCTCATTCTCAGCCTGGTACAAGATGTCTACCTCCTCCACACCACTGAAATTCCTCCCACAAAGTCACCAGAGCCTAACGGTCAAGTATAGTCATCATTTCTTTTTTTTTTTTGTATTTAACATTTTTTATATTACATTGCTACTCAAAATGTTGCTTCCTCTTTCTTTGACTTCATGACACCAACTTCTCAGGTTTTCCTCCAATTTTTCTGAAAAAAAAAAAAGTTATCACCTTCAAGTTATCACCCCCTAGTCAACTGGATTAAATGTTGGATTAGGAACCTAACTCTAATGTTTTCAAAAATTCATCTCATTTCCCACCCTGTATTCTATCCCAATGTATTGCTTTCTACTTCTTAGTTCTGTGTCCAGTTCTTAAGGCAGAATGGAGGAAGCAAGGCCTGGTCCTTTAATTTGCGTCATCACGCCTCCTCATTCCTCAGCTGCATGTAGAAGCTGCCTGTGACCCTCCCCTCCTGGTTCACGATCTGCAGTCAGAAACGGCTGAGTGTATTGTGCTTCAGCGTTTCCTGCCGACAAGGTTACCAACTCTTTCAGCACCGAGTGAGATCCCCGTCGAAGGGAAACCACACACCTGTGAAACCTTCAAGTCCAGGGGAGGGTCATGGGAAGGAAACTGCTTCCACGGGCCTTGGCTCACAAAGCCTTCTCTCAGGTACATTAACAGCGAGCATCGTTTACGATGGAAACTGCCCGCTCTGCGTGTGTCCAGCTCCCATTCATGCGCTCCCATTGCTCAGCGCTTCGTCTCTGCGGGGAGGTAAGGCACGACTCTGGTCTGCCTGGAATGAGGCAGGGCCGGGCTGTAACTGTGGTTCACGTTCCGATTGCTGAAGCGCTGACCTTGTTCAGACTGGATCATCTGGGCTGCCACAGCACTTTCAGCTAGGTGGAAACTTCGAAACAGAAATCATGGATTTGAGATTTTTTTTAAAGATGTTTCAAGTCTCTGTGGCATGGGAAAGTGGAGGAGAAGGAAGAAAGTTAAAAGCAGATTGGAAGTTAAATTTGCCCCACCCGAAAAGTGGGGGCGAAAGGACTAATGCGTTAGTGAACGTGAGTGACTCTCTGGAAACCTTTTGCACGTTATTAGTAAAAAAGAAAAAAATGTATTCGCCGAAATGAGAACGCGTGTAGCTTCCATTCACCACAGCTGAGAATATTTCTCACGGTCGCCTCATCCGTCCCTCCGCAGCCTCATCTCCTGCCTCGGCTTAAGTTCTACTTGGTGTTTCCAGCTCGTGGAGACAGGCTGTTTCTAACCACCAGGCCACGGCCCAGTCCTCTGTGCCTTTGAACTTCAGCCTCCTCTCCTGCACTTGTGAGGCTGGAGTCTGCCTGCACTCCAGGTCCCTCTCGGGTAGCCCAGCCTTTGCTGACGGCCTCTAGATGGGCTAGGTGTCCTCCCTGAGTTCGGAAAGCTACCGTCCTCACTGGTAGTGCCGTGCATGTGTTTAACGAACAGAGCAGGGGTCTCAGCTTTGGGATATTACTCATCTTTGCAACGTAACTTGTGACACAAAGCTTTATACACTCTCTCTCCTCAATGAATATTTGTTAAATCAATGAATTACTTGAGTGGTGAAAAACAATTCACTCACTTTTCTGGGTGCTCACTTTCTTAAGGTCACATAATGTCATTTCTTCCCCTTCACCAATAAATTTCTGTATTTCTCAGGGTGGGGGCTCTGGTGTGGGCTTCTTAGTTTGATATTGGAAGGAGTCCGTCCATTAGTATGAAACTTCACATCAGAAAAACAATAAAACAAAATAGTGTGTGTTTTACAATTGTAGACCTCACACCCACTGGAGAGACCCGTAAATGGAGACTTTAATAAGTGTACATGCTGTGAATACTGTGGCCCTCCTGCATCCTGGGTCTGGTAGTATATTTTTAGTATCGTTTTGTGTATATGGCTCCTATATCTGTGATCTAGTTTTACTTTAGTGGAAAACAAAGGGAAGGATTTTATAGTCCAAATTTTCTCATTTTACATTAGATTTTATGGTTTTACATAAAACCATTGTAAAGCTGAGTTTTTGTCTAGAAGCAAGAGATGTCCATTGCCACAGGATTTCATTAAATGTACCTACAATTAAAGGCAAAACTTTCTTTTTGTTTTTAGAAATTTACACCGAATGGGAAGGTAGAGCTGTGTTAAGGTTCAGATTAGATTTGCGTAAGCCCCCTTGAAAAGGTTTATTCAAAAATTAACTTACATTTTGATATATTTCTGCTCCAAAGGAGTTGAGTTTCTTACAAACCCAGAGGTATGAAACCAACTCTTCATGAAGTGTAAAGAGCTGTGCTTTCTGTCTTAATTAAAAAATGAACCAGTACCAGAAAAACAGGCTAGTTTGCCGTGGCTACTTTACCATGGTTACCTGAGTGTCTTCAGGGGGTTGGCACTGGTAAAATCATGAATTGGATGTCTGGTATCTGGCATTACCAGGCAAACAGACAGCCTTGGGCCACAGTGAAGTAATAAGTGCACCATTATGGTGCTGCCCTTCACTTCTGTGGTGGGAGGACCCGGCAGCAGATAGGTGCTTCGGGACGACTGTGTGAGTTGTCCTGTGGGGATTCGGAGCAAGAAATACAGGCAGGAGAGCGGGTGGAGTCTCAGAAATGCGTTAAGATGGTGAAATGTGACGGGAAAGTGGGCATTTCTCTCCGCTAATGATGGTGAGTAGAAGGGACTTCCGGTGTCAAACAGTGTCGCCTCTAATGTCCCGTGTTTATCCCCTGTCTCGAAGCAGACCACTGAGCTCGCTGTAGCTGATTGCCAGCCAGGTAAAGGGACTGCATACGCAGTTCTCTGCTTACACCTGTAACTCATTCCAGGCATCAGGTAATAGCAGCTGGGGAAACTAGGAAATTTTTCAAATAAGGAAAAATGGGCAGAATGAGGAAATACCTATTACTTACAGGTGAAATATTTTGGTTTAATTTCTCAGTCTAAAGTTCCACATGGTTTGTTTTTAAATTAGTTACATTCGAAAACTTAAAAGACTTGTTTCACCAGACGATCTAGATGCTTCAGTTCTTTCCAGAAACAGGGATCTTATCTTCCAGTTTGAACTTTCAAATAAGAAACCTTGATATTTAAAATATCAAAGTATCCAATAAACCAACGCAGTGATTTCCCAAGAAGACAGAAGCACTTTATAGCAGATTATTCACACGATCAGGCACAGAAATGTTGTTCTCCAACCGCTGTCTTCTCTCAGAAGTAAACGGGCTGCTGTGAGAGAGATTGAATACTCACAACACACCGTCTTCCTCGGCTTGGGTGAGCGTAGAAGATGGCCGCGGAATGGGGGGCTCAAACAGCATGCGCCTTCACAGCTGGGGAGGTGGGCGGCCCGCGGCACAGGTGTGTGGGCAGTTTGGTTCCGAGCTCTCTCCCAGCTTGCAGAGGGCCGTCTCCTCCTCGTGCCTTCGCCTGGCTCGGAGAGAGACACCCCTGCCCCCTTCTCTTTCCGCCCTCCTGGCTCAGTTCCGTGCCCAAGCCCCGGTCTCCGGGTACCAGCATGTCGGGGGTTAGTGGGTCAGCAGGTAAATTTGTGCCAACACAAACGCAACCTATGACAGGTACTTCGTTCTTACAGGTGCCAAATGTTCTAGAAGATATGTGCAAAAAATTTTTCAAATGTGTATGTTTAATATGTGAAAAGAATATAGGCCCAAAATGTCATGAATCTCCAAATTTTCTGATTTTACTCAATTGCCTCCATTGAGGAAAATTTACTTTATTAAATGCAGTAAGTATAAGTCAAAATTGTAAGCTATTCATGCTGATGGTAATTAGAGTTAATGCTCACCAGACTGCAGATGTGGGGAGAGCATGTAGTTTTGCTCACTAAAAAAATACCGCACGTCGGTCAGCCCACAGCCAGGGGTTCACATCCTCATGTCAGGGACCCACGGGCTCATCTCCAGCGTTCCAGCTGTGAATGAGAAATCTTGGGACAACCGGGCTGCCTTGTGTTTCTGTATCGCCAGAGAGAGTCATTTACATTCTGGGATAGGTGCCTGCATGACACCTCCTAGGTCCACGGTTCTCTCACGGGAGGAAATGCCTCACCATTCTTGGTCATTTCTTCCAACACACGTTGGGACCTGCGTGGTGCACCTGAAGAGTATGACAAGAGAGGAGAGCGGCCTAGCAGCTCCTCTATAAATCCTCACTCCAAGGTACTGCCCTGCCTAAGAGTCACACTCTGATGGAAACTAGTACAAATTGTTTGCTCTGAGGTGTGGTGGTGAAAAGCGTGGGACTCCCCGCCCCCTCGCAGAGGCATCTCTCCTCCCTCCTCTGGTCTCCTTCCTCTACTCACAGCCCAGAAGGGAAGGAGCAGTGAAGGTAGGTCACACTCAGCTGTTAGGGCGACTTGGGCTGGTGCTGGCTACACGCAAAAAGTCCAGGGGAAACCTGAGGGTCAGAAATTGAAAACCACAAAGAACTTGGATGTCATGTAGTTCAAACTGTCCTATTTAAAAAAAAAAACCCATAAAGTGGAGTTCAAAAAAGCTGGAGTATATCTAAAACCACACAAATTATAGTAGCAGAGGCAGGTCCAGAACCCTCTGTTCTTGCCTTTTATGGGAAAGAGTTTATCCAGAGCCTTGTGCCAGGAGAGTGTCACTCAGATTTGTACAAGGTCACAGCTCTGGAAGGACGACAGGTAAGTCCAACATCCAGTGTCAATGCTCTGGCCAGTCAGTCACTCTCTGAGCAACTCTTTATTGACTGTTTTACAGGTGGTTCCTTTTAGCTACTTCTTCACTCACTTTTCAAGTGTACCACTGAGGTTTTGCCAACAGAGCCACGTGGAGAGCCACCGTTGGCGGTGGTGGTTTGTTTAGGAATTTCACTGCTCCACAAATAAATCGAGAGCAAAGGAGAGGTGTGTCAATATGTGGGGGCACAAACCTATGTAAATATGTTGAAATATGATTTGCTTGTGCAGTGCATTTACATGTTGAGTAGGATTAAAAGGTACTTCTGTTTTCCCCTTTCAACATATAAAGTGTGAATATCTGGCCACTATTTCTATATTTTAAAATGTAAAAAATTTATTAGATTCAGTGGCATTTTAATTGATCCGCGTTTGTTTGTAAATGTCAGTTTCTTGATCTTTCTTAAAAACAAAGTAAACCAGAGTGAAAGATTTAATTTTCTTCATTCAATGTATGGGAGTTAAAAAGCGACACCCCTTTGTAAAGGAACATGCATTCAGAGCACACAGCGTCTTTTTGTTGGGAGATATGTCCGGAAACTCTAGTAAGAAACCCGTCTAGCCACAGGAACAGCGAAGAGTGGGCACAGGCTGCTGTGATGTCTGTCTGCCTAAGTGAGGTGTGTGAATATGCTCACGATCTGGAGACAAGGGAAAGGCAGGGACATGGGAAGAAACCCATGTCGTTCGATGACTCTGGCACGAGTTTAAAGCGCAAGAGCAGAGGAAGCACTTGCTCACATCAGAGGAGGAATTCGTCAGATCCCACTCAAGAGTGTTCTTACTCAGGAGTGAAACTTTCCCACACTCACAGCCTCTGACCTTTCACATGGGGTGAGCAAAACCCCAAAGCTGGGAGGGCTGGGTAGCTTAAGCCTTTGGAACTGTGGACACGGAGCCAAAATGTCTAAAAGCTCGCCCAGCTGGGCAGGAACGTTTGTTCAGCAGATTTCCTTAGAAGAGTTCCTGATCTTTGTGGGAATTTCCTTTCTGTCTGTCTCTCTCTCTCGCTCTCTCCCTTTTGTTCTCTCTCTCTCTCTTTCTTCCTTTCTTCCTCTCTCTCCCCTCCCCTCCCCTCCCTTCCCTTCCCTCTTTCCTTTCTATTTATTGATGAGAGAAAGAGAGAGAGGCATTGATTTGTTGTTCCATTTATTGATACATTCATGGTTTGCTTTCTGTGTGTCCCCTGACCAGGGATTTAACCCACAACCTTGGTGCATTGGGGTGATGATCTAACCAACTCAGCTACCAGGTGAGGGCCAGGAGTTTTCTTCATTTTTTTTAATGTCCGGTCACTGCGGTGTCTCTTGCCAGATAATCAGAGAGATGACTCTTGCTTGGCATCAAGGTCTCTGCTGAAATTGTTGACTTCCTTAAGCACATCCCTGAACGACTTTATCTAAAGGAACGATGCCCACCTGTATCCGTCCCTTTTTATTTCTTGCCCCCGTTTATTTTGTATAATGGCCATTACTATAAACATCATGTTATTTTTCCTTTTAATTGTTTTCTTGTTCTACTGTTTGTTTCTCCCTTTTAGTGAATTTCCCACAAAATTGCAACTTATTCTTTCCTGTGCACTAATGAGAAAAACATGTAGAAAATGAATAATAAAAAAATCATGAATAAATAAATCACAAGAGACAGACCTCACTTAAAAATCATTATATTCCTTGGACTAGGTCTTCACATATAGTAAGTAGTCATTAATATTTTAATAACGTTTTGTCATCATTCTTATATTTAAGTGAATAATGCTATTGAAATTTAATAAATTCAACCAAAACTGTACTCACTCGTTATCTTATTTAAAAATATCTGTGAAATAGATGCTATCACTTGAATTTTACATATTGAGGAACCTGAATTCCAGTTCCTGTCATACCATCCTTACCGCATTCGCACAAAGAAGGGTAAGTAATTCATGACGGAGCGCGCAGGCCAAAAGCACAGGTACGAAGGGCCAAGTGTCAGAGTGGGAGCGCCTCCTACCAAGGTGTGAGACTGGGCAGCAGGCATTGCCACGAGTGTTGGGGGAACAAAGTGAGGGTGAGGGTACCATTGGATAGAACAAGAACACTGGGAGTATTCAAGGAAGAGTAAAGGGCGAATTTTGTGGAAATGGCATGTGTGTTGAGAAACAGTTAGAGGCGAGGGTAGAAATTCATGTTAGAGGGCCTGACTGTTTAGTTGACAAGGATGTATGTAGCTGTGGAGACAATTGGAGCCCTGTGATCTTTACATGTTGAAATGACATCATTCAAACTGCTCTTTAGGAGAGTTTAGAAGAAAAGCAAAGGCAGTGTATTCATGGTAGACTAGAAGTGACCTGGGAGAGGGGGACCAGGGTAGTCTCACAGGTTCCCCTTAGTAAGTGTGTGATGCTCAGAGCGAGCCTGAATAATGGAGATTCACAGCTAAGTCACCATCTGGGGCCTCCGATACCATGACCTCATTTTCTTACAAACTTCTCTTACTCTAGTTTCTTCTTTCCTGGCTTCTGTTTCTGAAACGTGTACATAGCTCAGTCTTCTGTTAGAGAAATGGTCCTAACAAGCCCTTCAAAGAGCAAGGGAAAGGGAGCGAGGAAGAGAGGGAGAGAAACATCACTGTGTGGTTGCCTCTCCCATGCCCCCTACTGGGGACCTGGCCCACAACCCAGGCATGTGCCCTGACTGGGAATGGAACCAGAGACTCTGGTGTGTGCAGGTCGGCACTCAGTCCACTGCGCCACACCAGCCAAGGGAATGGGAGTTGTTTTGGAACTAGACACTGGGTGGAGGCTGGGTGAACTTTTCGGAGCTTGACAGAGCAAGCCTAAACGCCCCAGAAAAGACTGTCAGCAGAAACCTGGACTTAAAGATGCCTCTACCAGTGGGAGCAGTTCAACTGTATGTTTTCTATCCATGATACGTCATTAATACAGGGTACACTTAAATACTTTGTCAGGACATTGAACACCTGAGACTATTTACGACTCAAGTATCTTTTTTCAAGGACGACTGAAATGTTTCTCCTAGCTCAGGAATAACTAAAAAGGACCTCTTTCTGCCCTTTATGAGGCATACCCCAGCGAGCTAAAGTCAGCTGCTCGTCCATAAACAGAAGCAGTGGCTAAGTGAAGCCCTGCTTTCCAAATGGTTCTGGCAACTCCGCTCTCTTTACAAACGACAGCAGGTGCAGAGTGCAGAACGCATCGAGGGAGCATCGGGCAGCCCACAGTCCTGCCCTCTTGGCTCCTTTGGCCTGTTCCGTGACGCCGTGGCCCGAAGGACTGTCCTTGGAAGCCGGGTTAGTAACAGATGAGAAACCTCTTCATTACATGATTCACAGCCAGGCAAAATGTCAACTAAGTGATTAATAGCTGGGCTCCGAGGACACACACACAAACACAAATGCGCACCTCTCTACAGTGTGAGGGTCATTTAATATCCAAGTCACGTGGTCATGGAAAAACTGTCACCTGTTAACAAGTAGCTAACTTCACCCCAACTGGGAGCAGCTGGAGGAACCGTGGTAGTTCAGCTGCAGTGATGGTGCAAAGCCATCCTGAACCTGACAGGTCCGTCGAGACGTAAACTCTTGTCTTAAAAGTTTGGTCAATAATTTTGGCAAAAACACTCTTTTGTGGGTGTAGGATATGAATCCTGCCGTAACATACATCTTGAAGAAACCCTGACAGGTATGTGTGTGACAGACAGGTATGTGCGTGACACAGAGGTCACCGATAAAGGGGGGTCTGGAATTCTGTGCCTGGTAGCCAGCTGCCCACTTTGGGCAGTGTGCCTCGGAATTCTCCAGAAGCTCTCCCCAGGGAGCCTCTGGCCCTCATACCCTACTAACTTCTGGATGTGGAGTGGAATTATTTCAGTACATTGCTGTCAACTCCACTTAAAAGAATCCCTTCTAAGTCCAAGGAAAGGCCACTGAGCTGGGACCAGCACACACTCATGTTAGCCTGTCTCCATACGTGGTGAACAGGAAGAAAAACACCCCTGAATTCTCCTTGTATTCTCACCGCTGCCCTCTCGTTTATTATGATGATGGGGTTACACCCGGGTACTGGGCGTGAATTCTGTGATTGAGCCTCCTGGTGGCACTACCTGAAAGCATTATTATAGATACTTTACACTAGAGGAAACTAAGTCTCAGAGAAAGAAAAAAGTCACATAGCTAGTACGCTCCAGAGCTCAGTTTTTTTATTAATTTGAGTGGAAAAGACCACAAACAGAAACAGGAAAAAGCAGTTGTACGTGTGTGTGTCTGGGGGTGAGACTTTGGCAGGTTTGATTCATGGGACCCTGTGGCTCGACTGGAGTCTTATTACACTGCATCGGGTATCCCTCCGCACCCAGGGCTCTAGGCACTGCATCGGGTATCCTGCTGCAGCGCGTGCTTCCGCCTCCTCGGGCTTGTAAGACTGTTTCCTGTAACCAGGTTTGACATTTTGGTGAATGAACCCTCTAGAGCCAAGGTCAGCCAGCTGTCGCCAGAGGGTCAGTTCCCGTGGCCTGCTTTGCAATGCAGTTGTGTGGGAAGGCAGCCACACCCATGTGTTCACGTGTCGTTTGTGGCTGGTTTCACGCCAAGGCGGCAGTCAATGGTCAGTGGTTGCACAAACCCCAAATATTCACTCTGTTTCCGTGTGGAAAAGCTGTGCCCACCTGTGCTCCCGTGATAGCTTCAGCACATTTCTTGCCATTCTGTTCTGTGTAGTGCAATCGTTGTCTTTATTGGTGTTATCCATTGAGTTGATTTTAAGTGGCTGGTAGAGTGTGTGTACTTATATATGTGTCCTTTTTAATATACTTCCTCAGAAGAACAATAAATAGCTGTTGAGTTCAACTGAATCAACAAAATCCTAGTTTCACACGTAATCAGGCTTCCATATATTTTAGACTGGATATTTATTTAAAACTTCTTCAAAGCACATGCCATCTCCCCTTCTGGCATTTTATATTCTCCATTTAGTCCAATCAATCATTTCATCTTTTAATTTTTCCTTCCACTGCAGCTCCAGCGAGCTAGCGCCTTTGATTCCGACTTTGCCTCTCCTGGCGCAGGGCGGTTGGGGGTGGCGTCTGGACAGTTTGCTGGGAGTGTAGCCACGTGACAAGGTCTTGCCCACGAGTATTTCCAGGGCAAGCATTGTTTTAGAAGTCGGTGAACTCTGTCGTCTTTTCCATCCTGCTGCCAGGGTGCGGTGCATCCCAGGGGCATCGGGGGATGGAGGGCACAGTCACGTCCGGATGGAGCGTGGCCGGGACATTTGCACTGGATGGTTACGGAAGTGAGAAATAGTCCTTATTATGTCCATCCTGTGACACTCACAGGTGTATTTGTTTCAGAAGCGAAGTTACATGGCTGAATAATGTTGCAAAGGCAATTGCTTTTTCTACTTTTCACCACCACAGTCCCCGCGCCTCCCCCAACCCCGAGCAATCGACTATCCTCTGAGGTCTAACATTCATTAAATCATTAACATGTCCGAATTTTTTTCCGTAAGGAATCATTTTCCTTTACCTCTTATATCTCTGGGCATAAGACTCACATGAGATCTATACAAGAGAAGCAGACTAGGGGCACTTAAAACCCCCAAGGTGCGGCTGAGTGACTGTCCCCTTCGAGACCAGGCCCAGCAGACCCCGCCCTTGCCCGTCGCGGGGACAGCACCTTGTGCGCATGTCTGCATGTTTCCCTGCGGTTACCTGTCTGTGCGCATTGGGCCTCCCTGCGGCTCCAGCGGCAGAACCCGGCCCAGGGTCAGGCCGAGGGGCGCGCTGTTTCTTTCTTAGATGTGCTGCTTTCTTAGCTTTCTTTGCCGCGAGTGTGTAAGTCACATGCTGTGAAAACAAAGGGACTGACGCCACAAATCCAGTGAAACTGGCTTGCTCTTCCATACGGTAGCTGCTCTCTACTTTTAATGTTTGGTACAAGTTTTTCATTTCATTTTTACAGATGTAATCAGATTAAGTCCATTATTTGCTATCGGCAGAAATAGAATCTTCTGAATATGCCAAATGATTCTTATTGAACCTATATTTAGTAAGGGATATTCAAATGTCTTTTTTTTAAGCTGTCGAACTTCTGTTTAAATGAAGAAGTTGTCCAGAAGGACAAAGGGATGAACGTCCCCATACTGTGGGTGAAACAGGGGAGTGTACAAGGCCAGACCTTGTCCCCCAGGCTGTGTGGAGGCCCTGCGGAGGGCCCCAGAGAACCCCCAGCACTTTTTAGGGCTAGGGTTTACCCACTGGAGTAGAGATTTAAATCGAATTGGTGAACGTTCTGTTGGACAGTTGCATGTATTTCTTTGGTTAACTATAGAGTGCAGCACATGAAAAAAGAAAACACTGCTAGAATGTATTCAGAAGAAGCTGCTTTTAGTTTTAGAAACTTCAAAAAAGTTTAAGTGCCATGCACCTGAAATTTCCAAACCGTTATTCACCTTACCATCGCTTATGGATATACAATCACGACATTTCATTTTGCAGTACTTAACCTTTTTAAAAGCTTTCTTTCTAAAAATCCAAACGATTCCTTCAGTCAAAGAGGAGAACCACGTCGTCCTCCGATGGATGGTGATAGGACGCAGTGCAGCGTCATCCTCCCCGCGGGCTGGTCCGGCGATTCTTCTGCCTTTGAGTAGAAACGGAAGCGAAAGTGCTGGTGACCGTCTTGGAGCCTTCAGTCAGCGTTACAATTGTTTGAGTTTATTGACGCTTCTTTGCCAGTAATGTGGAGCAGGCAGTGGAATAGCAGGCTACTGCTCACTGACCTTATTGCCAACTCTGTATCGTAACTATTCCCTTACTCACAATTTAATTATGGATATATGCCTATAATCACAAAGCAGAGCTCATTGAGGGGCATGGTTAGAGCACATAGTCAGTAGAGGGCCACTTTTTCTCTCTTTGTGTATGATGACATAGTCAGAAGTCTAGAATTTGCAAATAAATTGAGTGATACAATACGCTGCACCCCCAAAAGAGCCCTTAGACCTAAGGGACCCTTTTCACAGAAATAAAATGAAAGACTCCTTCTCCATCTAGTGGACACGCTGAGAAATGGACAAGTGCTTTTACTGTTTCATTGAATTGTACCAAAAGGCTGAATTTTTCTTAGGCAGAGTACACCTGCTCTCTTTATTGTTTTCACAGACATTTTGAAAATTTATTTATATATGGAATTAGATAATTTTTAAAAAGTTGTTTGGAAAAACGGGACTCAGGGACTCTAAAGCAACTAAACTGCACAGTGACAGATAAAAGTTTTCGTACACGAGATATCACAAACCGAGAGCGGGACGGAGTAAAGGAGGAAGAGAGAAAGAAGGAAAGAGAAATTGATCTCTCTATTTGAATTGTTTAAAAAGAGGGACAATATAAAAAAAAGAAGCATTATTTAGAAAATTCTAAAGCTTAAACCAGAAGTAGTCCTCAGGGCTCAAGGAATAATTTTTTAGTCTAGTGTACTGAAAGTTTGGCAAGCAGAAAATGTCTTTTGGAAGAAGCGCCAGGGTCTGGGGAGAGGTGGGGACAGGCGGATGAAGGACAGGTGCTGGAAGGAGGCGTGGCCTGGGAAGGGGCTCTGCAGCTGGAGGGGCGGGGCAGCTGGGGCAGGGCAGCTGGGGCCGCTTTTTCTCCGGGCCACCTGCAGGGGGTGACAGTGGGAGAGGAGCCAGGGGGGAAGAGTCTGGTTACAGGAGACCTTCCGACAGACTGGTTAAACCCCTTGCCTTTCCTCACTAAGCGAAATAGTATCGTAGAGAAGGAGACTGCCAAATCACCTCTCATTACACCGAATGGAGAGTCATTCTCGGAGTGGTTAGACCCTGGGTCCCAGTCCCTTCAGTCCTTGCTAGGCCTGTCAGTTGGGCAATTTTCCAGGGGCCTTGCCGGGCTATAGTGTCGTGAAGTGTGAAGAGCTTACTAGGACACACAGGCAGCTGGGTATTCTAAAACTTTTACGGAACTGGTCATTCTCAGCACAGTAGAAGAGTTCTCAGTGTATCAGACATAAAAGGAGTTCCCCTGTAGTCCGGGGAGGGGGAGCTGAGGACCCTTAGTTTGGGACAGGATTCTTGGCCTGGCCGGCGGTGAGGACAGATTGGGTTCTGACCCAATTTATTTAGGGCTAGTACCAAAGTCTTAGCCTGGCGAGATAATGAATAGGGAATAAAACAAAACTGGAACTCCTAGTGCTGTTTTACGAAATGAAGAGGACATTTCTCAAGACATAACAAGTGATGTCCCACTGACAGCAAGAGGATGCTGCCCCTCACCTGGCCTTCTCTTCCTTCTAACCCTTCTGCAAGGACCAAAGAAGCGCCCTGTCGTGGGGCAGGTAGGCGTGTGGAGGGGCGCCGTCAGTGCCCCGAGAGAAGTACTGTCTCGCTGGAATGTGGGGCTCCAGTGGGACCACCCAGAGGCCCTGAGAGAGAGCCTGCTGGTTAGAGGCCCTGCCCAGAGAAGAGAGATTTCTGTCTGCTTTCTCGTAAAGGAGAGATTTCCATGTCGACAGGGAGTCGAAGATAGGGAAAGAGTGAAAAGAAATAAGCAAGAGACAGCCAGAATCCATCATATGGAGGGTCTAAAGACACTGGACTCTTCCACTTAAGATGAGGCTGGTAAGGCATTGAAACCAGAGAGTACCTCCCTAGTGTTTTAAACACTGTTCTGGTAGCGAGTGAATGCTCGGGAGCAGGCAGGACACTGCCCAAAGGGGCTGCCCTGCCCTTGAAGGGAAATGGACCGATTCTTACAGGGTTCGTAGGTCATGGGAGTGATGATGCATCTGACGGGGGAGTTGTCAGGGGTAGGCTCTGGGCTGCTTATGACATCTGTGCACAGCGGGGCTCTTTCTGGAAGAGCAGTTTTGGGGCTAGTACCAAAGCCCCAAGGTAGGTAGGCTAGTACCTACCAAAGCCCCAAGGTAGGTAGGCTAGTACCTACCACGCTGCAGGTGGTGATGGGGTGGCTTATTGGCAAAGGATGGGTGGAGTACAGGTTCAGTGCGAGGCGCTGGGGGGGCTACTGAAGGGGAGATGCGCAGGAGGGAGCTGGGGACGTGCCACTGGACCATCCTTGATGAGGCAGGCCCGTTCCCCCACTGGCACAATCCTGTTTGTTGTTGTGTTTTCCATCCGGACAGCCTGGCCCTGCACCTGGACAAATGCCTCCTCTTGTCAAAACGGCTTCCCAGCGCAGAAGTATCTGATATACTCATACTCCAGAGAAACTGTTTACTTTACAAATTGACTGTGACCTAGGCTGGGCCTAAACTATAACTCGGGAGCTTCAGACCCGATGTGCAGAGGAGCTTTACACAAGAGCGTTCCCCTTGTACCGATGGGAAGAACGTACAGCCTCGCCCTTCACGGGCCACGGAACCCTGCCTTCCGAGTCTGCACACGGGTTCCCCAAGAAGCGGAGAATCGGCTCCCTGCGTCATGGCAGGCAGTCACGTTCGTGTTGAAGAACATGCCTCTTACCCATGGTTTAGCCGTGCAAATGGCCACACGGAAGTGCTGGTATAACATGAATGCATTTTTTAACTTGCTGCCCCATGAGCCCATTTCCAGACCTCTCTGTGGACAGGACTGTCCACGGCACGCAAATCCACTCACCGAACATGTATTTATTCTCCCTGCTGGAGAAACGCCGGCCGGGGGAGAAGTGAGAGAGTAGCACAGATGAATTTCCTTAGTAACTGCTCATTATCGAGAACGATTGTTCAGATTGAGTATTCCTTCTGAAAATCTTAGGTCATTCTTCTGAGCCTAATTTAGATTGAGTGTGGTAGATAGGAAGGCACCAAGCAGGGGCCTGGTCGCTAGATTACCTTCTGTGTCCCGTCGAAGCAAAAATGTACCTGCCAGCCCTGTCCCGCTCTCCCCCAACTGCCTGCAGATTGGCTGCTTCTGCTGAAACCCCGTCCTTGCCCCTCCCTTTGTCCTAAAGACAAAAAGACACATATACCCAGTGCTGCCTCAATGTTGCTGAAATTTTCATACTTATGCGAATTCCCCGTGTGCACAGATTCAA
The DNA here is from genome assembly GCF_014824575.4 of Sturnira hondurensis. Taxonomy (NCBI): domain Eukaryota; kingdom Metazoa; phylum Chordata; class Mammalia; order Chiroptera; family Phyllostomidae; genus Sturnira; species Sturnira hondurensis. The sequence goes on along the minus strand of NW_028082759.1, from coordinate 25,845,198 downwards.
ATTTGATTTTTTCCCGTCAGTCTGCCTCTGTTAATTTGATTATTAGCCCAGTTAGAAGATCTTAGATGGTGGGAGGAAAAGTGTTATTTTTTTTAAAGATTTTATTTATTTATCTTTAGAGGGGAAGGGAAGGAGAGAAGTATCAATGTATGGTTGCCTCTCATGAGTCCCCTGCTGGGAACTGGGCTGCAACCCAGGCATGTGCCCTGACTGGGAATCGAACTGCAATTGTGTGGTTCGCAGGCTCACGCACAATCCACTGAGCTACACCAGCCAGGGCGAAAAGTTTTTGTTTTTTTCTTTAGCCTCCACAGTACATGTAGGAATAAAAACGTAGTATATATGAGGTCTGGGACTGTGCCCTGGGGGTTTGTAATGTGTCCCTCCTGGGCGAGGAGACTGCTGTGCAATTTACCTGATGTTTTCTCATCCCAACTTGTACTCCCAAGGAAACTGCATGGCTAGTACGCACTGCAGGGGGGCGCAGCCCAATTATCTCATAAGAATAGTGTGATCGCCCATCCTTGACTGTTGGGCAGGTTTCCACAGTGTGGTTCCTGGAAGCACAGCATCATGTCCCCTGGGGGCTCCCTCTAAATGCAAATGTTTCCATCTCACAGGTAGATCCACCGACTGGGAGTGTGGGCGGGGCCACGCACTGCACAGCGGGAGGGCTGGCCCTGGGAGCTGGCCTCTGAGCAGCTAGAGCTGAGGGATGCTGGCCGGAGGAGGGTGGCATTGCCACACTTGTCCCCGAGGTAGTGCCGATGATACAACTCCCCACACCGGTGTGAGGAAACTGGAAGCGATCGACCAGCTGTGAGCAGAACAGGCAGAGGACACACTTAAAGAGGAGCCGGGAGCCAGAGCCGACAGGTGTTGGAATTCCTGCTGAGGAAGGAGGGAGGTTCTGTTTCCCCTTCCACACACGCTCTTACAATAAACTTCCGTCATGTGAGGCATTCATTTAAAGGGTCTTGTGCTCTGCCATTTAGGGGCTCCCTAGAAGGGAGAAGATACAGGGTGACTGAGCCAGGAAGGTGGAGAAGGGACTCAGAGGCAGTCTGTATTTCTGTTCTGAGAGATGGATGATGTTACACCCCGAAGGGTCAGCGGAGCAAGTGCTCAGGTAAAGTGTCTCTTTCAGATGCACAAACACCTTTTGCAGAGCAGCTGACTGCGAGTCCCAAGTCTCAGCATTGACGTGTGTTAGTAACACTGTATTGCACACTCCCTCGGCCAGGACGCTGTTGTGTGTGCATACATACATACATGTATTATATTTGCACAAAATATCCGAGTTTACATGATAAACAGGCTCGGACTATGACTCCTTGTTTCACAGCCTTACACAGAGTAACATTGTGTGTAGGTAGCGAGAATTTAATTGCCTCGCCCAAGGACACACGCGTAATCTGGTACTAAGGGTGGGTGTGCACCCTGGCGACCTGACACCAGTGCCTGCCTGACCAGCTGCAGTGCCACGCTGCTTCCTGATGGAAGTTGTTGAATTACTACTCCTCTAGGTTTGAGATTCTGTAAATTGCTTCTTTGTCTCTATGGCAACCACGTGCAACGCTGTGTGCTCCTAGACCCATTTGAAATCACCACTAACCATAAGAGCCACAAGGCTCCTGTGTGTCCCACCAAACATGTGCCTGTGTTTACATTTTGTACATGATTCCTAAAACCTGCGTTGCGTGAACGGCCAATGTCGTGAGCTCTGGTTTTCGCCCATGGAAGAGTTTGCCTCTGATTTCCTAGTTACAGTCCTGAGCAACAGAGGCGGGAAGGGAAGAGAGTAGGCACTGTCCTTCCCTTTGTAGATCATAAACGTCTTCAAGAGCCGTCGGGGGGAGCAGTGGGAAACCTTCAAGTCTTCCCTAAAAGACATGGGGGAGCCCCCCCATAAAGACAGCGCACCAGCCTGAGTGGGGCCCCGGAAAGGCACGGCCATCCTCAGCTGCGTGTGATCCGTGCCTTCGTGTATATTTTTACACACAGGCTAATTCAAGGGGAAATGTACATGAGTGTTGATTTTATGTTTAACTCAAAACAAAAACAGTACATGGCAACTCAACAGTAAGGCAGGGGCTAGGGGCAAGCCTTTCTTTTTTTATTTTTGTGCAGTCCTCACTGATCGTCTGTGACATGCCAGAAAGACAGCTTCCTCCTCCCCACATTGTCCTGTCATCGTCCGGGCTCTCTCTGATGTGGTTGCAGTGTCCTGGTTCTATCAGGTGGGCTGGTGAGCAGCACTGAAGGCAGCAACAGGGGCCCCAGGGCTCCGGGCAGGCAGCTTGCCACACCCTCTGCCTCCCCAGAGCTGCACAGCATGACTTCCACCACCTGGGGGCGCTGCTAGGCCATCTGCCCCCAACACGGTCTGGAAAGGTGGAAGGAAGGAGTGCCCTCACTGGAAGTGATGTCCTCCATCTAGGCCTTTAACCTTGGTTGCCCTAGAATGTTCTTTCCATCAGTCTATCTCTTTGGTATGAGTTAAAAAGCTGAATGTGTTCCAGTTGTATTCAGAAAAGCTGGGGGTGGTGTGTGTATGTGTCTACCTTTGTGTGCACTAATGAAGGTACACCGTAAGAAAGCAGGAGCTGGTTAACTATTGTGGAAGTATTCCGTTACAACCAGCCGTGTGACTTTATGTAACTATGAGATTGTTCTTTGGTGTCTGGGAAATGGGGAGGGTGCTTCTATGTACATGTTTTCTTTGAGGATTAAGGACATTAAAACACATAAAATACTTAGAAAAGTGTCAGTCATATAGTGAGTATTCAATAAGTACTGGTTTTTATTATTTTTAAAGTTCTCCATGTATATATAAGACAGTAGTACACAAGTTTGTGTTGAGAAAACACAAATATGCACAAAGGAAGGCCTTTCTTATCTCTCAAATCCTACAAAGACCATCCGGGTGCTAACCGGACAGTTGGATCTTTTGTACCCTCTACATTCCCAAATGGTTAGAGCAGTTTCTTAGATTCTCAAAGAACGTCTGTGTTTTTTAATGATTTCTTAAGTGGCATGTGTTTCCTGACCCATGGTGGTTGTTTTGTTATAGATGGTGCTTTAGTAATTCTCTGAGATGGAGAGATGATGCAGAATGAACTACATTTAAATCTAATTTGGGATTTGCTTATACGCGTGACTGTGTATTACTTTGGTTAGGAAGGTGTTTGCCACTTTTTCAAAGACAGGAAAAGGCCATGCACAATGATTCCTTTCAGGTTCAAACCCATTGGATTGACAGATAAAATATTAAGGTTCTAATAATTGGACAAATGAAGTAAAGTAGAACAAAGGGGAACTCTCTGTGGCCCAGAACAGAATCCCCAGTACCTACAAGAATGCCTCATAGATAGTAGTTTGCTAAATCATTGTTAAGTAAAGGAATAACAATTCACGAGTAAGAGAGAAAGTAGAATGCTTTCCATTTCCATGCATAAACTGCTTTATGAAATGTAAATCTCTAAAAACTTAGGTTAAAATAGACTCAGTTTCACAGATGTTTGAGGCAAAGGTGTGTCCTAGTTTGAGACACCTGGGTGGTTATCTACTCTGCCTCGTGACAGAACCCACTTCCCTCACCTCTTTCTAGACTATGGGACCAAATCATAAAAACGGTGGCTGTGCCTGAGATGATTCATGTTGTTTTCTATTCTAAATTGTCTATGACAAGGAAAGCATTTCTAGTGCCCTATGGACAAAACCACCCCTTGTGGGGGTTACAGCTCATTACCAGGCTACTGTGACTAGCGTAAGGGTCAAGCTGAGACATTATAAGCAGGGAGTCTCAACCGTAGAATCCAGAAGACTGGTTTAGAGATGGAAAGGTGGGGAGAAGAGCATCTGTGGCCATGTTTATGGTCAAGTCCGTGCACACCACCAATACAGGGAGCTTTGTATGTCAGGACATAGAGGTTGATAGCCACAGTCCACACACTTTTCATTTTAGTTGTGCAAATTCACACCCCCTGGGTGAGGTGGGACCCCAGCAACTCCTCTGTGGCCACATAATTTATAAGCGGCAGATATTTGACCTTTGCTCTATATTGCACATTATTTGTAATGCTCCCTGCCGACCCGGGGCCCCCGGGGGAACTTGGGTGCATGTTCCCTGTGTAGTCAGTTGGGCAGCACTCAGCTGCGTTTGCAAGGTGAGGTCTGTGAACTCTCACATGCCTGTGTTGGAGTCCGGGAGTCTGCCTGCTGAAGGGAGAAAGCTTTCTCAGCTTCAGGCAAATCTTAAAAAGTTTGGGGAATCATGGTCAGAAGGGCCTAACAGCTGGGTATAGGGTTTGCCCAAAAGTCAAGGTCTTTTGTATTTTTCTATTTCTTTTTTTCCCCATACTGCCCTGCCCCCACCCCCACCCCCCATTAACAAGGTTTAGAGCAGTTTAAGCACATTCAATCTTGCTGGGCAATTTGGGGGCCATTCTGTTTACAAGAGGAAGTTCAGAGCAGGGAGCCACTGAACATTTTCTGGCTGAAACTGTTCTGCGCTTCTGGCCCTGAGCATAAGCTGGGCTTGAGGAAGAAGAGAGAGGAGGTTTCTCTTTCCTCCAGGCTTGAGAATTCCCATCCCCTGACGTGAAGAGAGAAAGGAGAAATAGATGAGGGAGAGACTATGAAAGCACGTTCTCTTATGAAATGTAAGTTAGAGTTCGGGATACGTTTTGTGTGTTTTGTTTCAGTATTTTGAAATGGGTCTGGAAAAGTACAGTTTTATTCTAATGATACACATATGTTTGTACTTGGTATATTGAAAAGATTATTAAGAACATTTGGTTCAAGGGATTGAGGCCTTCAGGAAGACAGCAAGAAGTCCAAGTAGACATTGGATAGTTCTATTATGTACTTCAGTGAGTGGGTCTTCCATGAGTTTCGCGAGATAGTTACACAAAGCCTTCCCAAGTGCATTTTCTCAAGGTTTCTTGAGATCAAATTCCAAATAGCATTTACTGTATTAATGTTTCCTTTTCAAGCCAATTTGCCAGGTGTTTCCCTGTTCTCCAGGAAGTATAATTCATCTGGGGATGTGTGTGAACTGTTCCTGAGCCATTTTCTGTTTAAGATGTGCTAGGATTTATTTATTTATTATTTTCCCACATGGTTTTTTATTGAGATTCTGATCATGTATTTGGGAAACTTGGTGTGTCTGTTTTTCCTTCCATAAGAAAAATCCAATTTATAGGTAATTTTTGAAACATCCTCTCATTGTATTTTAACATGAGACAGAACACCGGAATAGGCTTTTTTTAGTAGAAAATGATATATCAGAGGATACTGTTGCTCTAAGCAAGGGCGCCCAACCTGTGGCCCATGGGCCGCATGCAGCCCAGGATGGCTGTGAACGTGGCCCCACACAAAACCGTAAATTTAATTACAACATGATGAGATTTGTTTTTTGATTACATGTCACGATGATTTAATGTGAGGCCCGAGATGCCTCTTCCAGTGTGGTGCAGACACACCACAAGGTTGAACACCTCTGACTGGACGTTTATATATTTTAATTTCTTGTAAATTTATCAAATGATAACTCCTTTGTATTTAACTCTTAGGCCTTTGAGCAGACATGATAATCTCTAAATATTATTAAAATCTTTTAAATACTAAGCAGAACGTACCAGTTATGAAACATTAATTTCTGAAAACATGAGTAAGCATGAAGATCGAGACTCTGTGGGGGACGGGCTATCTTAGAAACTTATTTCAAGAGTTGGGACGTTTTTACAACCAATAAGTACAGTGTTTACTGCCAAAGATGGAAAGAAAGGTTGTCTAAGTGGAGTGATGTTCTTGGGTTGAAAGTCACAATCGCTTGTCTCAGCTGTTTAAGTAACTGGCAAAGAACTTTGTGCAGGATTTAGACAAAAACAAGAAAACATTCATTAGAAGCTGACCCTGTGCCAGGCACTAGCTCAATCAATAAATAGTTATATGGCTTTTTAACTGTTGTTTCACTGACAACTATTACAACCTCTCCTTTGTGTTAGCTTTGCATTTTCCAAGCTCACTGTCCTCTTTCCATTTCCTTCAGTGGGATTCAAAGAGAGCAGGGACTTTCCTCCACACTCATGTCTATTTTTGTCCTTAATTCGCAACCATTTTCTTCTGACTTCGTCCTAGATGACTTTAGGACCCACATTTATTGGATGTTTACTGTTATAAGTATATAGCTCTTTGGTAGTAAACTGAACTCTGTTTCCCAAACCACATTCTAACCCTGATCATCCCTGGAAAAAGGAAGTGGGATGTTTTACTATCCAATCACAGCAGGACTGTGCTGGTAAATGTTTAACAACCAGCTCTTTTGGGGGGGGTGGGGAAGAGACCCTCTGATTTGTGACTCTTGCTGATGGTCAGGGTGTGGCTGAGTTCAAGTAACCACCATGATCTCCTTGACTATAGATGTGGGAAGAAATGCTCACATCAGCTTCTTTAGCTGGGACTCTCTGGGTCATAGATTTGTATTTCCACATTCCTCATCATGCCTTCATTTCCGGGATTTTCAGGCCTCAAGTCTCTTCATTATCGCTCTCTTCTCTCAGTCAGTCATCCCGACCTTCTTTCTTATTCTGTCAGAGCGGATAGGCAGTCACGAGACACACAACTCCCAAAAGGATCAAGTGCTCCAGCCTTGCATGCCCACCAAAGCCAACCCAGGGTCCCCAAGGTCCTATCCCCCACCCCCTATCCCCCACATCTGTCTTTAGTGCTTTTATAATCTCTTTTAGTTTCAATCCACTCCTTCTAGTGCTCCCCACACCAGTTCTTACCACCCTTTGTCACTCTCTGCAGGTCTCTTGCTTCACTTCCATTCTTTGAGCAAAACCCTCCTCCGAGAATGTGGTACTCACGAATGGTGCATTATTCCCTCCTCCCGACTTCACTTTCACTCCTGTTCAACACTTCCTGTTTCCCATGTGCCGTTTTGAGAAATAAAAACCCCTCTTTCTTTCCAAAACTAAGTATTTACCTTTGCTTTTTGGGGGGCACCACCATCTTGTACGCTCTGTGTACCTCAGTTCATTATCACTCCAGTTCCCCCAGAATATTTCTCAATCTCTGATCCTCCCCTTTGCTGAAACCTGATGGAAATATTCCTGCCTTGAAACTAAAGAAACAAAATCCTTTTCTCCATGTTTTCACATAAAACCATCAAATGTTACTTGTTTCTTTTATTACCTATCTATAAAGAATTTTGGTGCCTTGAATTTTTATTTCGCACATCGCCCATTGTTTCCTTCGTTCATTGGGCTGTAACCCTAGGGTCTGCAGGACCTTAAACTTGAGCAAGGCTTAAGGCATGTCTGATTCTCACCACTCTGCAGGGTGCAAGGCAAGCAATAAATAGCCATTGAATAAATATGTAGCATCACCACTCCTGACTCTGCCCTCACTAGGTCATCAATGAACGACTTCTTATAATTTTCAAAATGACTTTTTAAAAAATCTCTGTCATGCTCTGCAGCATATGAGACCCCTCTGAAAATTTTTTCTTCTACAAACCCTTTTATTTCTTAATTTCCATGTTCATGTTTTCTCCCCGTCCTTCTGAGTTATCTTTATTTTTCTCTGGGAACTTTCTTTCTTCCTGCTGGATAAAGTTTGATGAACTCCAGGACCCCTTTCTTCCTCAGTTTTATCTTTTCGCTCTGTGGTTTGCTCTTGGCACGTATGAAAGCTATGTATGCATTAGCCAATAAGGATTTCAACTGTGGAGAATGTGAATAAAAAGAAAGGACTGAAGTTGAATGACATTTTGAAAAAATGGGCATTGGGGCTTACTAAGCACGAGCCATTGAGGAAGGGCCAATGTTGAGTCCAAGTTTCCCGGATTTGTATTTGTTCAGGTGGCAGGTGGGTCAGCAGGAACAGGAAGAGGGAGGCAGCGTTCACTACCCAAGAGTGGCGGATACGACTGATGACGTTCATGGTCGGCCGAATGTCAGATTCTTACGGAATATGCAGTCGGACATTCTTAGCAGGAGCTGGGACAGAATACCGAGAACGGAGATGTACTGATCCCGAAGGCCATGTGATTCTGAAGAAGAGTAGGTTTACAAAAATAAGGAAATATGGCCAAAGGCAAAATCTTAGTGTTTTATTAATATTTTAGAATTCAGGTAAGGTAAACAACTGGAAAATGAGGCAAAGAGGGCGCAGCTAGAGAGGTAAGAGAATTGGAACTAGAAAATCAAATGGTAAAGACCGCTTGATTGAAAAAGTTTCAGAAGTCAGACAAAACCAAGTGTTGGCGAAGACATGGATGAACAGGGACCACAGACGGGAACACACATTCTCCCGCCACTTCAGAAATAGTATCACATTACTTAGTAAAGTTGAGACTGTACCTGTGTGTCGCCCCATCATTCCACTCCTTTATATAGTGTTGAAACACTGCAGGTATCTTTACAACATTGTTGTAACGTTGTGGACCTAGCAGCATAGTGTATTTAGGCAAAAATCTGGAATCCATTCAACCTTTAAATGTATGGACAAATAAATTGAGGAATCTTTTATGCACTGGAATTATTATGCCTCAATGGAAAATTTAAAAAAAAACTAAAGTTATATGCACACATATGGATGAATCTCAGTAATAACACTGAGAGAAAAGACAGCTACAAAAATAATTTATACGGTTCTGCTTTTTAAAACTCAAAGATGACAGGACTAACCAATGTATTATTTCGAGGTGCAAACATATTTGATCAAATTATTTTTAAAGTATATGACTGACAAATTTTAGAACTGCTTCAACAATTTTGCAAAATACGGTTTTAAAACTAGACATTTTAATTCAAAGATATGTAACCTATGAAGACATTATTTCAGATACATAAGGACCGAGAACCTTGTTCTGTGCGCCCCTTCTTAGGGGGTGCTTAGAGAAACGGAGTGTAAACCGAGATAGACGAAGGTGTAAGACCAGGAGTGGGTGGCCCTAACCTGAGAGTGATGAAGAGAAGCCCAGGATGAGCGGGGGTGGCGTAAACCTTTAAAACACCCAGAGCAGCTTTGAGCTTAGGGGGGAGGACACACTGCAGGAAAATAGGAGGGTTGATAAAGAGTGAGTGTAAGAGAGGTTTCTTAATAATTCATCGGTGGTGAGAGGGAGAGGGCAAACAGGAGGGAGGAGGGGAGGGGTGGCAAGAGAGTAGAGAGAGAGAGGGAGAGAAAGAGAAGTGAAAAGGGAAGAGCTGATTAGAGGGCAACACATTTATACGAATAAAAATGGGCTCAGAGTACGATACTTGCATCTGTAGTCATACAATACTGTACATTTATGACCATGGAAACACTGATTGCTTAATTCTGTAAATCAATAGTTATTTAATTCTATTGGGAGGGTCCGGAAAGTCAGGTTGAAGAGAGAGCTCTGTCTCCATCCGGCCCAACAGGGAGTCAGTAGATAAAAGTTAAGTTGTGATTCAGTAAACAGAAATGTAAGCATATAACTTAGAAATGTAGAAGCGATTGAAGAATCATTTAAAATTGTCTGACGGATGGAAAGAACAGGGTTAGTGAACACACCTTGATGTAAGCCTTTCGGTGCCTCTGAAAGACAATGTCGTGTACCGATATTTAAGAAAACTAAAATAGTAAGTAAAAATTGCCCCAACTATAAAATTTCAAGTTTTTACTTTATTTTGAAAAGCCCCACTAATGTTGATTGGTAAATAAATGGTCTGTATCCTCAAAAATTTTCAAGACAGACATACAAGGTAGTGAGTTTTTAAAATGAAATTGCCTTTGTCATGGGCCAGCAATTTAGAAAGCGCTCTACCGTCCAAGGCTCAGCTCTACGTTAAATATTTCATACAGATGAGATCTTTCTGAATGGGAAATCTAAGCCTGAGTGGTCAGTATCTGCCAGAAAAGGGCTTCTTTCTCTGAAGTTCTCCTCCTTCCACCCTGGTCTCCTCGACCAAAGTATTGCCTTTCCATACAACTTTTCCATACTCCGCTGGAAGCATGTGAGCTAAACGCCCTAAATGGTACATTTACTGTTGTTGATGCTTTGTTGTCATGGTTACAGAAACAGGACTACAGCAGGCAGTTAAACTGACTGCCTTTGCTGCGAAACCAAAGTTCTAATTTTCCAGTTGTACTTGGATCTGAAATTTGGCTTCACATAAGTTCAGCAAGTCCCAGGACAAAATGAAGCCAAGTTTACGTTGTGTATTTCATGGTCCAGTGGTTAGCGCTAATTTTTCAAACATGACACACACTTTATGGACTAGAACATAATAGTACAATACTAAAACTGTAGGATTTGTTTATTTTTTTTCTGTTTTTCCTTTAGGGTTTTGATTTCCCTTAGTTTTTTAATTGCTATTTTTTATTCACTTAAAAAGAAAAACAATCATATCTTAAACTCCAGAAAGGAAAAGTCAGAAATGAGAACTAATCAATCTTTTGTAATTCTTTCCATTCATTTTGTCTACTCTCTTTTTAAGTTTCTCACCATGCACCTCTGAAACTTTAAAATCAGAATTCCATTGACCTTATACGAAGAATTACTGTTCCTTAGCCACAGGCGACCCGGAAGTGAGGCAGACACTTGGAGAGCTGACATACGGACTAGATCTCCTAAAGAGGTGGGACTGCTGTTCCCCACTCCCGAGAATTATACCCCAATTCAAATCTTGTTTTAGAGGAGACTGCTTATTACTCTCCATCAGGAAAAGTGGGTTAAACTGTTAACAATTAAAATCTGAGTTTCTGTGGCGAGAGTGTAGTACAACTGGACAAATGTGGCATATCTGATTATATCCACTAGGTGTCAGATTGAATTTGTAAGTGACAACAAGGGACCCAAAGGCACTGGAAGCGGTCTATACACATTCATCACTATCATGGTTGGCGGCCTTAGAGTTTCAGCTGAAGTTAAATCTATACATAAGCCTGCTAAGTTGTCAGGTATTTTCAGAAAGAAAGTCAAATGAAGTGCTTACCAGTGCTGTTGGGTTGAGCGCAGTAGTGAAGAGTTTTCTTGAGGGTTTGCTTGGTCACATGAGGTTTCATCTGATAGTTTTGGGGGGATGTCAGCACTCATGAAATGACAGATGTGTGCTTGTATACCACACTCAGCACTGGATCCTGTTCAGAACAAACACTCCCCCAAAGCTTCAGCTGGGTTGGACACAACAGTCTTTTTTTATGAATTATTACTTTTATTGTTCAAGTACAGTTGTCTCCATTTTTCTGTCACGACTTCTCCCCACCACACCCACCCACACCTCCCGCCCTCAATCCTTCCCCACTTCGGCTTTGTCCATGGGTCCTTTATATGCTAGTCTTACACCAAACACACCGTGTTGCATGAGAAGGGCCTGGAGAAGAGTCTCAGGACCAGTGTGGGCTGGAGTGAGGGGGCTCGAGCCGTGGTCACCCCCACGCTTTCTCATGAGATCCCTGAGCATCGCTGGTCGCTGGCAGCATTCGCCGTCTTACCCACCCACACTCACCGTCTCACGGAGGCCTATTTCCCTTGCAGTGTTCTCTTCACTGGTCAGTCTTAAAACCTCGACACAGTTCTTGATTTAAATTCTCTACCTAGTAATGCATCAAATTGGTTTTCCTACCTCGGCAACGTCTAAAACATTCATATTCCTTCTGATGCCATCATCCCTGAAGTTCGAAGAATTGTCGCCGTGGAAGGCACCCAGTCACTCTTTCCGTGTTGACGCGTGCCCTCTGATCCATTCTGCACCCAGGAATCAGAGGAATCTGTGTAAATAGCAACTCTAGTTTTTCTTTCTGTCCTTAAAACTTTCTATGTGTAGTAGCTTCAGATTATCTTAAAATATCCAAAGTCCATGCAAAACTCTCCGCAGTGTGATCTGTGCCGCTCCAGCCTCATCTCATGCCACCGGGGCTTTGTCATTTCTACGGTGAGGCTTCCAACTTTTAGATTTTAGGCATATTTGCAGAATCTACTAGTTCTGAAATTTTTTGCTTGGGAATATATTTATACAGGATACTATTACTCCTTCATCTTCACCCTGTTCTTAGTCATCTTTTTGTGCTAGTTTAAGGGTTACTTTTTAAGGAAAACTTCCTTGTCCTGGGCAGGTTTAAATCCCCTCGTTTTAACCCAATGCCTTGCCCCCCGAGCTTCTCCTTTCCTAACGTACCTCACACCTCAGTTTCCAGCTCGCTCTCCACACTTGACTCTGTAAGTCCTGGGTTGAATTGATCTATCTTTATACTCGGTCTCCTTATTTCTACTATATATCCTGGGACATGGCAGAAGCTTGATAAATAACGATCTAACCAAAGTGAATGAAGCACGCCAGAATGGTAAAAATGTATAGTAGCAGCTTCTTTTAAAATGCTCAGGGCTGGAGATATCAAAGCATTCTATGTTGGCACAATACACACTTTGATTCTTGTGGTTTGCATACTGGAATTTTGTGAGTTACGCATGTGGGTATTTGTGTGAGTTGTGTGATAAAAGGTGGGAAGGATCGAGGAGAGAAGGTATGAGTGACAAAAACAAAGGCCAACAATAAAATATTTTTTGGCCAGCAGTGTGGAACGCACCGTGGGGGACAGTTTTCCTTCCATTTATCTAAGGCCCTGCCATGTTATGAAATCTTTTCTAGGCTTCTTGGCATACTCTAGAAAATCCTATATACCCCCCCCCCCCCGCCACACACTCAAATGGTAAAATAATGCAAATAGAAATCCCCTGGGTAATAAACCATGGCATGCTCCAATACCTTTGTCTTCCGTTAAAGATGTGAGGATCTGAGAGAAATGTAGAACCTAACCCCTTCCTGTCGCTTTTAAGAAAATATTGAGAACAAAATGCACGTAAACCCTTAGCACATGTTTGCAGTTACTCCAAAGTAAACGTTTCCTCTGTACCTTGTGGAAAAAGTGATTTTGTGACTCTCCGCATTTGAAAATGAGCTCGATTTATCTTCAAAGGCCACTTCACGGAGAGGTGCCTGTGCCTTGGAGCAGCCCCTCTGCCAAAGGCCTTGCCCTGAAATAGTATTTCCCTTGGCAGTTTTGTAAGTTAAGAATAGGACACCCTCCATCTTTGGGGGATGCGTGAGTTGCATGACTCTGTATCGTACTTTTAAAAACTTGAGCAACATAGATTAACCTAGACCTTCCAAGTATTTTATCATGCAACTGAACTCTGGGGTTTCTGTTTGTGTATTTTGAATGCCTATTAAAATCTGAGTCCCTCCAAAACAAACTGGCGAAATTCTACTGTGATGAGAAGGAAAATGAGTTCCAGACAAGCTTATTAGTCTCCTTTACCCCTCAGATAACCTCACATGTAGCCTTAGTCATCATTTATAAAATGACAATAATCACACCTATTGCCTGCTAGTGTGATGAGAATTTAATGAGAAACATATGCCAGACTTTTTACTCAGAAAAGCTCATTCATTTGATCTTCTAGGTCCAAACTACAGGAAAAAGTTGCGACAAAGTTTGCGACATGAAAATATGTCGCAACATTTAGTAATTAATGTTTTTCAAAAGGGAAGTTTTATAGTTTATATTATTATAATTGCACTATATGTGCAAATCCTTAAACTGCAATGGTTTTTACCCCGGGGCAACTTCAGAGAGAAGGTTCCATATAATTTCTGGCTGTGGCCACCATTTGTCACGCAGCAGAAAGACAGCCAGTCCCAGGCGTGTGCGCGGGGAGAGCGGGTTGGCTCTGCAAAGTTCAGGGTTACACTCACAGCCACTGCGAAAACTGCTCCGAACGCTCTTTTCCATTCACGCCACCCTCGGCAGGTCTGCAGAGAACGAAGTCAGGAATCGGAGTACATGGCAGATGGGCTCCTAGACAAGTCTAGGTGTGGGATGGGAAGTGACTGAATTTTAATTCCTCACCCAGGTCTTGCCTGCACAGGAACCGGACCTTTAGCCCCTGGTCCCTCCCTCCCCCCGCCCCAGTACCATCATCAAGGTGTTTGCCAAAGGAAAAGTCAAACATGGCAGAGGGAACATAGCATCCTCCACCTAAAGAGTCTCACCTGAAAGGGAACAGATGATTCTTTCACCAGGGGAGTGGCCCTCAGCCACGGAAGGTACCTGCAGGCGTCTCGTTACTCAGGGTTTCAGTCATTCCCTCCCACTCCCTTTGTGTTTGAGACACAGGAAAGTCAAATTCTCTCTCTCTCTCTTTTTCAAGACAAGAACATAATAGTAAAATGTAAGGTTTTGAAAATACATTGCTTTGGTTAGTTTCAAGATTCACAGATCCGATGACATGTACGTATCTCCGTGGCTTCTCAGAGGGTGGAAGAGCAGATTAGCAAACTGTGAAGACTGTGTGTAGACATTTGGAGCGTGTTAAGACCCTTTCGTTTGATTATGAGGTGAGAGGAAACGGAGGCACCAGAGACCCACCCCGGGTGCCAAGTGTGCTGGAGAAGCCATTCAGCGGGGAAGGGGATACTTCAGCTTCTCAAGGTCATGTTCGTCTCCCAGGCACATCACTGCCTCATCTCTCTTTCAAAAGCATGCTTTTAATCATGTAACATCTCCCAACATAAGAAGCTCGACATCGTTAGCTGTCCAAGAAATACAGATAAGAACACCACTGCAATACACACCCACAGCCACGGGCGGTTATAATCTCAAAGACACATACCGAGAGGTGTTAGTGAGGATGCGGACAAGCTGGACCCCTCATCACTGGTGGCGGGAGTGTACGATGGTGTGGATGCCCTGGAAAATAGTCTGAAACTTGCCCAGGGATTAGACGTGCTCTGACTGTAGGCTCTAGAGCATTCACTCCTGGGTGTCCACACACCAAAGAACTGAAAACATGTTATGAATGTTTATAGAACCATTATTTATAGTAGCCGAAAAGGAGGAATAATTTCAATATCCGTCAACTGATGAGGAGATAAATAAAATGGGGTTTTATCCACACAATGGAATTTTGTTCTGTTCTGTGGAGCAACAAATGACTGGTGCATCGTACAGCGTGGGGGAGCCTCGAAGACGGGGTGTAAGTGGAAGAACCCAGTCACGACAGAGAGCGATGGTTGAAGCGTGTGGGGTTTCTCTGGGGGATAACAGACTGTTCTAAGATCAGCTGTGATGATGGGTGCGCAGCTCTGCGAAACACTGAAGTCATCGGCTCATATATTTTTAAAAGAGTGAATTTTATATGTGAATTATATCTGAACGAAGATGTTAAGAAATAAAACAATAGGATAAAAATAGCTGTGTGAGAAAACATTCTCAGATTTTCACTGTAGGACTGGGATGGGAGCTGGTTTACCCAGGAAAACATTATTTATACTTTCCAGGTATTTCAAGTGCTATGGACTTAAGATAGGGAGTCAGACACACAGAAAACTGTTGGAAAGACTGAAGAGGCAAATGTGAGGCAGCGATCACTGGCTTTTAGGTCACGGATGCAGTTGTGATCCAGAAAGTCATGAAGTTTCTGCCACTAGAGGTCAGGGAAATGCAGAACATGACTGCCAGCCTCCCAAAGTGGGTGACTGAAGGAAAGGAAGTTCAACTCCTCCTGAGAGGAGCTGGTCTGCCTCAGCCTATGTGGCTCTCGCCTCTGACAAAGGGACGTTGGATCCTATATTCTGCCTTTCAAACTAGATACCAGCTCATCTCAATGGCAGAATCTAGATTAGTAAGTAGGTAAATAAGGCTCTTGTCTGAAGGCCAGCACAGGGCAGATGACAGTAGAACTGTAAGTGGTAATTGAATTCCAAATTGAACTGAGGCTGTGTCCATCCTGAGCTATTCACAACCTCATCAGAGGAGTTTAGAGGCTAATTTTTCTGGGGCACAAAAGCCTTAGCAACAATCTACACATGCCTTACTCTCATCTAAGAAGAACAAATTTAAATGTCATTAATTTTCCCTGATGGATTCAGTTCATTTATATTTATGTCTCAGTTAATGCCAAACATGTATCCACACTCTTCTCAAATGTGTTTAGTCATGATTTGCTGTCGTATTAAGTGGTGTTATCACCTGCCACGAAGGACTCCTTTCACTTCCTGTGGGTGCCTGGGGGGGGGTGTGTCCCAGCCACCATCTGGCAGCCACTGCTAAGCCAGCGACCCTTCTGTCCTTTCTCATTAGTCGTCGGAGGAAAGCGCGGTGTTTGTGTGAACGCTGTTCTGAAAATGGATGGAAAAGAGCTGACTTTGCTCAAAGTCAAAGATACGAGAATAGATGAGATTACTTCCGGAAGAACTGGATAGGATTTGAATAAACGTAGCTTTAGATGTGCACGCAGCTTCCCAACTTTCATGTAATCACCGAACATTCACGAGTGTAATGTTATTTCTTTTGGCTTGAAGGAATTCGCTGGCTCTGAGTCACTGGGTTTCTATTTCTTTCTTTCCTTCAGCTGCTTGCCCCTGCACCCTCTGACCTTCTGTCTCTGTGCGTCTCCTTCCTGCTTGGGCCCGAGCGGCTCGCCTCTGTGGCTCCCGTCTTTAGTGAGCGGATGGTCCTCTCAGTAGGATGCTTTTTAGTGTTTCCCCGACATTGCTGAACACCCTACCCTGACTGTCAGCTTGCATCCTTGTAGGCCATGCGCACCACAGAATGTACTCATGGGTGATGTGGGGAGGAGACTCCTGTCTGGTAGACAGAGACGTAACTCCAGGGTGGCGTGGAAGCTAACTAACTAACTAACTGGGGCAGCTTTTGATCCTACCTGTTATGCCAGGAGGATCATAAGACAAAAGAATGAATGAAGCAGAAGGGAAATCAGAGGGAGCTCTGTTTGTGATGAGGTGTTAATGGGTGGTTTCCTGAGGAGGGAACTGGCAGGCGGAGCTTTTGATCTTGACCGGTCCTAAGAGTAGGATTGTGAATAAAGTTGCAGGTTGTAAGTGCCTAAACGGCAACAGCCACATCTGTGCACTGGCTCTGTGCCGCCCAGGGCTTGGGCGGTCACTCGGTATGGCCTAGCAACTGAGGCAGTAAAGGGCTTCCAGTTGACTTTCAGGCCACATCCAATGACACCAATGTCTGCCATACTTAGACCATGCCCTGGGTTTCTCTTTTTGAACCTGGGAATAGATGGTATTGCCTATATTTATGTAAAAGTTTCTTTATGAAATTAACATTGATAACAATGATTCCCAGTGAATAAAATAGAGGTAATAAAGAATACCAAGAACCCATATGGGGAAGGAATCAAAGAAATATACAGAAAAGATTTTCCAGTTGCTTGTCCTATTCTTCCAACACTGATTTATTTGTTCATGGCCACACACTGTATTTGTATGTACTTGCCTCCCCTGCAAAGTTGGAAGTGGTTTGAGACTGAGGAGACTAGATCCATGTGTTATGAGGTTGACTAGAGAATTTTGACTGGACTGTGTTCAAACACGCCCTATGCTAAATGCTAATCATGGAGCCAAGGCAAAGAGCAGGATGGTGCCAGGAATTTGGGTAGGGGTACACATAGTTCAGGCAGAGATTTGGCAAAAGATAGATTCTTAGGAAAAAGTCCCAGTTTCTTTATTTCCTTTTATCTTCTCATTCTTACATGCTTCCCCTTAGCTTCCAACACACCGAATTCTTGAACATCGAGGGGTTGAAGCGTAGACAGCATTTTAGTGGGCAGGAACATAGATGGGGATGTTTCTGGAGGGAACAACCTGAACAAATGGGGATTATCACTGGCAAAGTAGACCGATGTTCGAGGGTATTAGAATATGTCAGCCCCAAATATGCCTCTGGCACAAAAATTATTTTGAGCTGAAGACAATTAAGACGTAGCAAGCTCTACTCCTGCCCCTTTCTGCGTGAAGGCAGAATGTGGCTCCCTTTTACCGGAGGCACTCTTAGCAGCCACGAGATCTGCAAACAAACCTGACTCTGTTAGGTTCTTCCCGTATAGTTCCCTTCCCACAGCTTGCTGCCCTTGGAAGTTGAACTCTTTTCTTTCTTGTCATTTTCCAAAAATTGACTGCTCTTTGCTGAGGGTGCTATACAAGCCGGGGTGGGGTGGGGTTCTAGGTTCCATTTGGAGTTTCTGTGTCCACATTTTTCTTGTGTGGTGTGTGAGAGACATTAATAACCTGTTTTTCTCTTGTTAATCTGTTTTTTGCCCCAGATAAAAACCTGAGATGGGTAAAGGCAAAGTTTCTCCTTCCCTACAGAGGTCAGAGTACAGGATGGGTGAGGAGAGAAAAGGGTGTAACCTTGGCAGGTGGTGTTGGCCTGGGTTATGGATGCGGAGGACACGGCAGGGTGGAAGTTAAATTCTCGGTCGACGAGTTTCAACCTGGTTCAGTGTGCAGTGGGGAGCCAGGAAGGTTTTAACTGTAGGGACGTGGCCGCATCTAAATGTGCCGTATGAAGTTCCCCTGGCAGTGGTGTTCACTCACTCCTATCTATTTATTAACCAATTATTTTAAGGATAAAGAAATACATGCTCCGTGCTGTGTGAGAGAAAAAGGCTGGCCTGATGAACCTTCTGCCCTGGTGAGAGCAGGACTCAGGGAGCCAGGGCACGGTGGGCACCATGGCTCTGCTGCCTCATCCAAGTCACACACGTCCCAACTGCCCGGATGGGATGGAGAGGAGAGAGAGACCACTTCTGGCCATTTGGGAGACCACTTAGGAGACTAAAACTGGAGGTCAAGCAGGAGGAATTTAAAGCATGCCTTTATATAATGGCACCCAGCATTGCTTTAGTCCTGAGGAGAAGGGGAGGAATAAACTCGTCCTCAGGGACTTACTGTGTAGCAGGGGAATGAGAACATGAGTGGTGCCGTGGGACCCAAACTGGGAATGAGGAGGAGCGGTGGACTGTACCATATTTCACTTATTACATAATATTTTGAGTTTGAGGAACTGATGAGGCATGAGTTTAGACAGAGAAGAGGGCCAGCAAAATAGACGGTTACCTGTTTGGTGTGAATAGTTCAGATCATGAGGATAAACGGGTTCATTAAAGGAGAAAGCGCAGAAAGGCAAGAACAGGGTTTCGCACAGACTCTCAGGAAGTGTGTGTAGTTGGGAAATAGAACGCTGGCTGAGAGTCGATTAAGGCGACGAAAGCAGGGGGATGAGACATTTGGAAACAAAATGAAACAGTTGATAGCTCACGTGGTTCATTGAGCAGAGCTTGAGGGTGCAGAGGGTGGCCGCGCGGCTGTGGGGCGGCGGTGGGCGCAGACCCAGGTTGTAAGCCAGTCTCAGGTGGCAAAGGAAGTAGGGAGACGAGATAAGGCCTTGAGAGAAACAAGTTATGAGAAAGTTGCTTAAGACTGTTAGTCATAAATGGTCCAAGTAGAGGAATGGGAATTTTTAGAGCCCAAAGAAGGAGAAGGCAGAGAGAGAGAATGGCTAATCGGTCAAAGAGGAAGTGTGAGGGGTGAGACAGAGCCCACAGAGCTTGGCGGGTGTTGGGTGGGGGCAGGAGTCCTTTCCATCCAGGCGCCTCACGCCTGCAGGAGGAGGGGCCGAGTCTCAGGTTCAGGAGCAGCCACGGGGAAGACCGAGGGAGCTGCGGTCGAATAGGTCCCTAGCAGTTCAGAGGGAGGAGGAGGTGCTGATTTGGGGGGTGTTGGCATAGGTGTCCAAACGTGAAGAACGAAGGCAACGCGAAATAATGACAACGGAAAATAAAGTTATGATTCTGCAAGAGATGGATCAAGTAATTTCTCACCAGCCGAAAGGCTCAGCTGAAGTTGGAGAGCATTTATCTGGACCAACATACATGGTTTCATGATTCCTTCTGGTAAAGCGTCGGCTGCCTGGGGGGCCACTTCCCTTCTCACATCCTGCCCATCTTGCTCCAGGCAGGGACTGGGGTGACCCATCTGGTGTCAGAGCAGAGACAAGGGGTTTCCCTTCATGTTCTCCACAGTTCACTTTACCTCTTTGATGAAAAGACACTGTGTGCCAAAGTGAAGGAGCAAGGCCACCGACACATAAGCCCCTCATCTGTCACTGACAGGGTTTCAGACTTACTCAGCCCAGTTGTCACACTAGGGAGCGGGTCAGAATTGCCAGAAACCTGCGGAGAAGAGTTCTCGGAACGTTAAACCACATGGGAGTAATTCGTTTTCCCAAACAGGGAGGAAACTCTCTCTCCAGGAGCAGTAGGAGGTTGCAGTCGGCCTTTGGAAAGTCTCTCTAGCGCCCTGTGGTAGGAGCCACAAGGACTTCTTGGCGCATTTTAGCTCCTCCCTGGGGAGCCTGGAAGACTCCTCGCCAGTCCGTGCTGGTTGGTCCTGCGGACATTTCGAGCTCTGGCCTTCTGCTAATTTGTACAGGACAAAGGTGCGGAGCTTCAATGTGCAGGATTGTGGTTGAGACCTTAGGCTCAGCCTCGGACCCCAGCTGGGAACAGGGCGAATATAGTCTTTGTCAGGACTGAATACAATTGCTTAGTGAAGTAGCCCAACAAAATAGTCTTTTTTTTTTAACTTTAGAAGATACCAATTTGAGTGGTGCCGTGAAGGGAGGCATGAAGGGAGGCATGTAGTCATGGTAGTTTGTCCACTTAAAATTAGGAGAAGTCTCTCACCCAGGGGTTTTTAATGTGCTATAGGCTCTCCTTTCACAATGAGTTTCGCAGTTCCTGAGTGAGGCTGCGTCACTGGGGCTCAGCTCTGCTCTTTCCCGAGCTGGGGGGCTGTCGAAGGGACGCCGTAATGAAGCAAAGATGGGGCTCCTTTGTGCCTCTCGATGGAGTGAGACAGAATGGCCTCAGATTGGGGATAACTTTAAGCACTATCGCTGCTACGTGAGGATATCAAACAGAGAGCAGTCAGCATCTCGGAGTTGTTTTGAAGCAGAAGCCTGTATTGAGCAAGGAGTATTTGTAACTGGAACCTACTGTAGTCTGAACTAAGAACCGCCGTTGGCTGTGAGTAATGAATTCTGTGCCTGAGGTCTGTGTTATTGCTTCTGTTATCGAGTATCTGGGTCCCAAGGCCTGTGCTGTTGGATTTGGGCACATTTATGAAAGAAGAGTCAAGTATGCATTTCTAGAACCGATGGAGATGAGGAAAAGGAAGGGTTGTTGTAGGAAGCAGTCTCAGCCACTTCCTCAGAAGGGAGGAGACAAAGGCATCTAACTTGCATTAATAGCTGGCTCTTATTAATATGTCAATAAAACTTTGCAACTTCAGTATACTGAGGTCATTTTTAAAATAATGAAACTGAGGCTACTTAAGAACCGTGCTCAACCACACAGCTGAGAGTAGCAAACCCAATCAATCGTTGAACTTGTCAAATTTGTTCTTGCTTAGTTTGTCTCAAAGTAAGGATGTTGGGCCAGCAACATTGGCATTACCTGAAAACTTGGTAGAAATGAAAGTCTTCGGGCCCCATCTCAGATCTCCTGAGTCAGAGCCTCTGAGAGTGAGGCTCAGCAGTCCGCTTCAGCAAGCTCAATGTTTGCACTACTCCAGAAAAAGTTGTGTTTGTTCCATTTCACAACTCTCTCCTCACTCCACACTGCTGTTAGAAACAGTCGTTTCTACTGTTAGAATGTTAGAGTTGGTATGTATTGGGGAAGCTTTGTCCATAGCATGTGTCCGAAATTCTCATATCTACTCAGCTATTCATTCATTCACTTCCATTCATTCATTTAGTCAACAAGTACTACACATGTGGAGCATTTAACACTGACAAGAGGAAACAAAAGGATGAAGACAAGCTACTGTTAGAAAAACAGGCTGGGCACTGGTGAAACAGCTGGGGAACAGACACTAGGAGGCAATATCCAGGAACTGACAGAAGCAGGATTCAGGTAACTCCTCACGATTTTTAGGTGGGAAAGAGACAGTGCAACTGTCATAGTTAAACTCATGGAAAACAGCGGGCTCGGGCGCAACTTGGAGAGGAAGAAAACATAGAAAGGCGGTGGTGGTGCTGTGGTGTTCGTGGGTATGCCAGGTGGGAAAAGCCTAGAAAAATATTTTTGATTCCTTCTAGAGCAATTTCCTCTTTCTTAGATAAGGAAATCGCCACAGTGGGTTCAGTATCCTAGTGGGCAGCCGAGGCAGAAAGAGTCTTGGAGTCAGAGTGGGGAGACCTGGGTTCTCTCTGCTCACAGCCCATGACGTCTGGCAAAGCCTCCGTTTCTTAATTGTAAAAGTGGAGTTTCAGTATGGTACTTGTCGACAAAATCGCTTGAAAGATGAAAAGAAATAATCCCCATCAGGGTTTCCCAGTCTGCCCTAAAAAGTTCAGTTTTTCAGACACATTTTGAGAACATTGGGTTAAACTATGTGACTGAGAGATGGTGACTCTCTTAGAGGAGAAATCAGTACGTGCTGTACCCCAAACTTAGGTGCTTTGGAATTTGTTTGTGGAGAACCTTTGAACGTCTCTGAGGACAAGCGTTTCAGAGTACAGCCTTAAAGATGTGGTGCACGTATGGTGGTATCTTGCCGCAGAGTGGGGTTTATTAATTTTGCTGGAGCTCATGCCACCCAGTCGTGGCTTCTCTTGGATTTCAGGGCATCATGACGGACAGGGCCTAGTGATAGGAATCCGGGGCCAGTTCAGCCTCCGCTCTCTCTGTATCTTGGAACTTTTGCCCACTTACATTTTTCATAAAATGCATCTGTTTCTGAAAGCATTAAGCCTTTTGACATTCTGAAGCCTGAAAGATGTAGTGAAATTGGCAAAAAATATTTCATGATTGATGCAGTTGATAACTATAACCTATCTAGATTTCATATGCACTATGCAAGTATTACATAGAAAACTTATATATGTATGCAATTATATGCTCACATACATATGATATATTTTATATAGAAAGCTGTCTCTCAGTGATGTGATTGGTGGACATACATAGGACAGGAGTTGAGTATCATATTTAGTTGTCAACAAATCACTTTTATTCCCCCTCTGTGTGTCAGGCACTGGGCAGGCAAGTCTGCAAAACAGGACAGAATATTTTCCTGTAAGGTATTCCTGAGTTAGTGGAGGAGAGCAATGACCACGTGTGTTATAAGTGCTAAGAGGGGGGTGAACATCTTGTGATTATCAAAGGAGGAAGAACTTAATTCTGATGGGGAGGGGCAGCAATGGAAAGTTTCATCAAGAAAGCAATTCTCGATCTGGGCTTTGAAGGATTACTTTACATGTTCAAGGGTGGGGGGGGGGAAGGGAAGGTTTCAGAGTGAAAACAATTGTAAAAAGTACAAAGGTGTCAGAGCTCAAGTCCAGTACAGGAAAAAACAAATAAATGGGTGTAATGAGAGAACAGAATGGGAATAAGAAGCAGCGGGAGACCAGGGCTGGCTGGCATTGACATTGAAGTCAGATCAGAAAGACTGTTGCTGACAAGACAAGGAGTGAATACTTTTATTCTAAAGAGCATGGGTTGGTATCAGAAAGATTTAGAACAAGAAACATCTTTATTTTAGAAACATGTTTCTGAATTCTCATGGGAAAATATATTCTAGGTGACTCGACATTTAAACATAAAGAATAATAGTAATAAAATGTCTGTCCATGGAACTCTTACACTGTGCTGGGCAGATCACGACATACCCGGTGCCACCTCCTTCCTAGACGATGTCTCCTGTAATACTCTCGAAACAAGAGGTGGAAATCCTATTCCCCTTTTTAGACATAATGAGCTTAAATTCACGCCTTGAAGTCACAGAGCAGAATTCAAATCTAAGTTTGGGTAAGCCAGCATTCTTAATGACTATTCTGCGCTACCACCCACTAAAATTACTAAAATAACGAATAAATAAAAGGAAATACGGTGAAAGGTGTTTTACATTCATGAGGATCAAAAAAAGGCTTTCTAAACTAATGTTAAAGTCAGAAAGGAAAATGATTTAGGAAAAAAGAGGTCTGACCACATAAACATGAACTCCTTATAATAGAGAATAATTATAAACAAGGTAGAAATACAACAAACTAGGAAAACACAACTTACATGACAGAAAAAATATCTGATAATTTATCAACATCAAGCCCTTCTGAAAAAATAAGTAAGAAATGGGTGAACTCTCCTAATCAGAGAACAGGCAAAGGACACAGAGAACTGGTCAGTTTAGGGAGGAGTACCATTGGGGTTATTTAGGGAGAGACAGGGTGTGAGGGAATAAGCACACTCATGTAAAACTGCTCGGGGTGTAGCCTGTACCATCGTTCCGGAGGAAAGTGTGACAACATGTGACATAACATAAACTGTGTGGTGTTTGACCCAATAACTTTAAGGTATTTTTATTTTTAAGAGTGCAATGAACAGCCCTGGCTGGTGTAGCTCAGTGGATTGAGCGCGGGCCTGCCAACCACATGATCGCGGTTCAATTCCCAGTCAGGGCACATGCCTGGGTTGCGGGCCAGTTCCCAGCAGGGGACTCATGAGAAGCAACCATACATTGATATTTCTCTCCTTCTCTCCTTCCCTTCCCCTCTAAAGATAAATAAATAAGTAAAAAATAAAAAAAGAATGCAATGAACAATTTGTTTTGAATGGGTTGGGGGTGAGAGAGAAGGTTTCACAAAGAGGGCAAATACATGACTAGATACAGCTGGAAAAGTAGAGACAGAATAATTAAATTGGTTGGAAAAGAAGACACTATGCAAGATTAGATCAGAGTCTTAAGAATCTCAGAGAGAAATCCCATTCAAATGATTTCCTTTTCTTCGAAATGTGCTGCGGAGATCTGTGGTCCTTGGTGTTCCCCTGAAATGTGACAAGTCACCAGGGGAGATAATGAGCCTTATGGGGGGCCAGTGAGCTCATGGGGACCTTTGTAAAATTTGGCTCAGAGACACGGGGTTCCAAGTCATGGCCTCCTTTCCTCGAGGATATATTGAGCTGCTCCAAAAAACTCAACGAGTTGGAGACTGCTTGGGACTGTCAAACTACATGCGTTTTAGAATACCATTCTTGCCTAGATTCAAGCTTATTAACTCAGGATCAGACCTTTGAAGTTCAGATTTTTGGATGCATTTGTTTGAGTTTTATTATGTAAGGTCACGAGCAATAAGTCTTTTAGTATGAACTATGTATTCAATAGGCCAACACCAGGTACACTGGGCACCTAATTTCCTGGTTCCAACACGACCTGCTGCCCAAGCAGACGACATCGTAGCCAGGCAGTGTCAGGGTCACTGTGCAATTTCAGAATTCTTTGAGGCCTTTTTGAAGACACAACTAAATAAAAAGTGAAGCTAAGAGATCAAAAGTCTTTGCACTTGAAAGGGACTAGAGTTTGTAACCCCTACGGTGAAGGCGGTTGTGTACCAAAGACATTTAGATGACTGGGGGTGTTTCATTCTCTTAAAATGCTATCCCAGTTGTTAAAAAATAAACACGACCAACATTTCTCTGTAATTTAACATCCTCTTACTGCGTCTCTTAACATAACTTTCCTATTTATTTGAATTTCTGCCAGTCACTTTCTTTGGTTCCTTATTATCTTTTCTGTGGAGCTAGGAGAAAGTTCTAATGTTTGCTTTTCTCCAAGAAATACCGATGCTGCACAGTTAACTGTGTTTCCTTCCTGTGGAAGATGATAGGAAGCACAGAGCCTGCAGGAAATACTTCTAGTAAAGCCCGCTTCCACCAGATGGCCGAGGGGAAGTGGCCCTTTCCTGACTCTGTACTCAGAACCACTTTTATCAGGATAGGGTGGTCACCAAAATCTCATCAAGAACCTACTACAAGTGCCCACTTCCTACCTGAATCTGAAATACTCTGTTGGCTCCAGACATTTTGATGCAACCCCCACTGTGAAAATGATAAAATATTAGTGAGATCAATATGTGATTTCCTTTGTTTTCATCCAGTTTTGTCTTTTTTAGTTCTAGGATGTCCGCTTCAAACTGAACAGTTGTACTAGTCAAGGGTCACTTTATGTAAATGTGATCTAGCTGCTTCTTAACACCAGCTCCTAACACAAAGAGAACATCAGCCCAATTCAGAACCTTAACAGTGTCAGGCTTGTACACGTTTGCCAGTGCGTGGGGTCAACAACGGCCTTGCACGCTCCTGTTTCTCCTCTTCTTTTGGCCAATTCGCCTTTCCCTGGTGGAGCTTGTCATCACCACCTGAACACCGCCACTTTTACGGTCCCTACCGGGCCTCGCTGTTTCCTTCTAATAGGGCCTGCCATCCAACACTTATTTCCTTCTTCGAATATCAGCTTGTCTTTGCGTCTTTATAACCTCTTGGAGCTTTTAGTTCATGGAGGAAATAGTTTCTCCAATTTCACAGTTTGTGGCAGTCAAAAATGTAATCTATTTCATGGAGGAATTCCTCTTATTTTCTTCTATTTCCTGCTGCTCTCATGGTTATTTTTCTTTGCTCCTTGATGTATCTTTTTCTTGGCACGTCTATCTGTAGGTCCTGACATCAGTGTTTTCTAGCCACTGTGATTAGGATGCGTGGGAGCTTTCTTTCAGGCCGCCTGTGGACCGGCAAGGAGCTGGTCTGGTGGTAGAAAGCTGGAAAATAGATCTCTTGACTCAGAACACTCCCCTCTATCTTTACTCTGCAATTTGGGCAGACTTCTTAGTGCAAGCGAGGACAGATGGAAGCCTGGTTTGCAGTGAAGCCTGGGATTTTTTTTTTCGGAGAACAGAGCCGACACCTCAAAAGGGTCTCCTCTGTGTAGTCTCAAAACGTATTACAGTGCTCCCCAAGGCACATTTTTTAAAGATTTTATTTATTTATCTTAGAGGGGAAGAGAAAGAGAAAGAGAGAGAGAAATATCAATGCATGGTTGCCTCTTGTATGTCCCCTGCCGGGAACGGGGAACTGGCCTGCAACCCAGGCATGTGCCCTGACTGGGAATCAAACCGCGATTGTGTGGTTTGCGGGCCCGCACTCAATCCACTAAGCTACACCAGCCAGGGCGCCCCAAGGCACATTTGAATTTAGGTGTATAGCTTTCATGGAGAGGTTACTGCCCTAATTGTGTGTATTGCTGTTATATTAACATCAAAAAAATCTTAGTTCCCCCTACACACCTCTCTTAATCATGCTGAAAGGAATGTAAGCTGAGACTCCCCTATGCTGCACCAGACATACAGATACTAGGAAGAATTAGAGAATTTATAGAGGGTGCTGAGTTTAGCAGTGGTGGAAATAGGTTGAAACCTAGGTGATTATGGAAGAATATTATCTGTACAGTGGGGGTTAAATGCAGAGTCCTGTACGAAAGGGTCAAGAGTTTGTATCTAAAACAAACAAAACAAAACAAAACAAAAAACAGGCCTGAAAACAAACAGGCCAAAATGAGAGTAGGAAAAAACCAGGATCCCCAGTGTTGCATTGCCTAAAATATTCAGTGATCAAGTGGGTCCGTGAAGCGAACTCTTCCGTGTGCAGCACGTGTTCTAAACATAATAAAACCCGAGCTGAATATGTTTTGCTTCCGAAGAGCACATGTTCTGCTGATGATTCTTACAACCCCCGGTACGGGATGTGCTTTTGTGGCCGTGGCGTGAGAAGCCGCCGTGAGTGAGTCCTTACTGAGGGCGGCGTCTTTCTGCATGCGTCAGAGGATTCTTGCATTTCATCCTCATTGCAAACCTATGCAGCAGATGCGATTATTTCCCCAAGTTCCAGATAAAAATTGAGGTACCGGGAGTAAAGCAGTCATCCTCTCTGACCCCGTGAGTCCCCTAAGGAATGGGTTCAGCTCCAGGCTTCAGTGCCTTAAGCTTTAGCACGCTATTTCAGAAGGGAACCTTGCGAAGGCTGTTAGGTACTTCTAATTCTCCTTTGATTTTTGTAGAACAACAGACTTCCCTTTGTACATAATGAGGACATCTCTCTTTGCACATTTGTCCAAATGTGAACTGGGACTTTTCTCTGGGTTCCCTTGCCGAGAGAATGCCCAAAACCTGAGAGGGAGAAGCCCCTGTAGGTACTTACCTGTACATTTTTCACATTCCAGCAGCACCGAAGTCTATGGACATCACTTTAGACCCTCCAAGTCCACCCACTCCTCTGCTTCCGCTGCTTCAAACCATGTTCTCACTCGTACTTCTGCAGTGGCTTTTCTGATTTCCCCCTAATTCTTTCTCAGCCAACGCCAACATAGTCTCTGTTTTGCAAACAGAGGAGACTTTGCAAAATATTGACTTGATGATACATTTCTCTGTTCAAACTCTTTACATGACTTCCCATGACTCATTATAAAGACCAGCCTCTTGAGCATTAATTAGAATGAGCTATTTTAGCAAAGATCCTGCCAACTCAGGAGTTAAAGATGAAGTTTATTCCCTTCCAAGATGGCAGTCGAGAGTGGCCGGGATCTTCTTCAAGTGGCCATTTGGGGAGGGGCAGCCGCCTTCCTCACGGGGCTTTCAAAGGCGCCTTGCTCTCAGCGGTGGAGCCCGCAAAATGGGAGGTGAGCGTGTGGGGCGAGGACCCCCACTGTCCTGACATCTGTCTAGTGCCGTTACTTCTCCTTCCTTCCTGTGGAGAGAGACTCATCATGTGGTCACACGTCACCAGAGGAGAACCTGAGAGGCCCTGAGGTTTCATCCTGAGTTTCAGGCTGCATCCAACTCTGATCATCAGTTTTGAATGAAAAAAAAAAGTCTTAACTGTGCCAATCTAGTCCTTTAGATATTGATATCAAAATTCACATTTTGGGTTGTGGGCCCCACAACTGGAATGAACATTATTAGCCTAGAAACCTGGCCTGCAGGAACAGCGGGTGGGAGGCAGAGGCTCAAGGCAATCTTTCTTCTGTTTCCCAAGCTCTGGGCCCCTACTTTTCCTTCCTACATGTCTTCTCTCTGAAGTTCAGCCACAAAGTCCATCCGCGACATGGGAGAGCGAGCGGCCATCGTGGCACGATCTGTTCTTCTTGCTTAAGGAAGGAGGAGCTTTGTGCCGGCTGGCACCTAGATGGCTGCCTCTGTCCCTACCCGAAGCCAGCCCAGCGCAGGGCCCTGCCTTCACCTCCTGACGCTGTGTTGACACTCCTCCCCTTCTGAGCCGCACTTTCCTCTGCGCCATCACGTACTTCTGATTCCTGTCCGCAGCCTCTGTGCTGCCTGCCGGCTCCCCGAGGCCATCAGGCTGCCTTCTTCGGCTCTGCACCCACGGCTCCTGCTCAGCGTTTAACTCTTTGTCTGCACATTTGTGGGCTTTCCATGCTGCCACCTACGCTGCCTCTTCTAAACACGAAAAGCGTGGAAGCCATAAGCTGTTTGTCTTCTCTCTTAACCACCAAACCCATTTTTTTTTAAGTGCAACATCTCATTTAGCGCTGGCCCCCATGTCTGTACTCTTTGAACGTGCTTCATTTCGACGTGGAAAGCTTTCAGGAAGAGTGGGCTTTACTTACAGACTGAAGCCTAATGTTTTATTTGTTTGGAGTGGACTTTAATGAATGGGTTACTAGTTTGTTACGCTTTTTGAAAGTGATGTCAATAACTGGTTTCCTCTTTGCTCCCCTAGAACCTCAGTACTTATCATAATGCCCGAATCACTGCTTTCTTATCTCTTTCCCCACTAGAGCATTCTTTCTTTTTTTTTAACTTTGTATGGTTTAGTTTTTAATTGCAGTTGACATGCCATATTGTATTCATCTCAGGTGTACAACACAGTGATTCAGCACTGAGACACCTTATGAAATAAGACAGTAAGTCTAGGAACCGTCACTGTGCTCGACTATTACAGTGTTACCGACTCTGCCCCCTGTGCTGTACATTGTCTTCCCACGGACTATTTTATAATTGAAAGTTTGTCCTTTTCAACCCCCTTCTCCTTTTTTGCCCAGTCCTCCACCCCCTCCTTTCCGGCAACCATCAGTTTGTCCTCCGTATCCGTGAGTTTGCTCCTGCTTTGTTTTGTTGGTTCACTTGTGCTGTTTTTAGATTTCACGCATCACTGAAACTGCGTGGCATTTGTTTCTCTCTGTCTGACTTACTTCACTTAGTACAATAGTCTGTAAGTTGATCCGTGTCATCACAAACGGCAGGATTTCATTCTTGTTTGTGGCTGGTTAATATGTCATATGTGTGTGTGTGTGTTCAAGTTCAGTCCTGTATTTCGTAGCTGTGTGACCCTCAGCAGTTACTTCCCTGAACTTCAGTTTTCTCATTAGGGAAATGGGATGAGTGATGACCTCAATGCGTTGCTGTGTTGTTGTGAGGGCCTACGGTACTGACACGTGTAAGCACCTGGGGTGTGCCCAGGTGATGTGTCGGCATCAATTCTCTACTCATCACCTCTTCATTGCATCTTTTTTAAATATTGTATTTATTTATCTTTAGAGGGGAAGGGAAGGAGATAAAAGGAGAAACATTAATGTACGGTTGCCTCTTGTGCATCCCCACTGGGAACTGGCCTGCAACCCAGGCATGTGCCCTGACTGGGAATTGAACTGCGATCTTCTGGTTCATAGTCCCACACTCAATCCACTGAGCTACACCAGCCAGGTTTATTGCATCTTTTGATGGAGTTTTTTTTTTTTTAAGCCAGATAGACAACTAACTATAAATAGCAGAACTTGATTTTTAAGTGGAAAAGGAAAGCTGTGTTAAAATAATCTATTCCAAATGGTTTATTTGTCTGTAATTAACTGAGGATATTAAGATTACTCACAATTTCATGTTCTTATAAATAATTTTATGTTCAGATAAAAGTGAAATATATATGTTTCCATGTGCCCTAAAGTGTCATTTCTATTTACAAGGGAGTTTGAGAAGCTGAGGAAGTTACTTAGGGAGACAGGGTGGTGGGGCGCGGGGGAACGCACCTGTATTTGCAGCAGGTCGGGGGCTCAGGCAGCCAGATCTGTGTGTCACTGGGACACATCATATCTGATATCACAGCTGTGAAGATCTACAAAGTCTGGACATTTTAAAAGAAGCTTTGCTGTATGTTAGTGTTTTAAAGTTTAACACAGGTAATTCTTGTTTTGCTTGTGACAGTGGATCATGAACGTGGCGAAGGCTGTGGATTGACTCTTTCAAAGCCATTTGCAACTTCTTTTTTTATCTTTTCCTGTAGAAGCTCCAAAGCTTGAGTTGAGTACTTTTGTTCCTATTTTCACTTGGAGTTAAGGGTGAGCACATGACCCGGCCCTACACAAAAAGATGAAGTTGAAGTCGCTGAGATTACCTGCTGAGAAACCTTTAAAGGAGGACATTTATTAGCGGCACTGTCCTGTAGGTGTTTCTCTTCCCACTTCTTCTTGCTTCCGCCTGGAGAGCAGGGGTGAGCCTGCCGCAGCAGCAGCCCTCCCTCCATGTTGTGGCCACGTCCTGGCCACGTCTGTGCGGCCCTGCCCGTGCAGGCTGAGACTGGCTAGAGGGAAAAAGGAGCCTGTGCCCTGGAGCCGGGCTCCACCGCAGATTCCTGACTCCTGCTGGCCGAGATAAATAGCTGCTCTTTGTCTAAATCCCTGAACAGGCTCTTGCTTGCTTCAACCTGAATTCAATCCTGATATCAGTTTCTACTTAAACAAGAAGACAGAAACTGATTTAAAGATTATTTTCCCAATTCTCTCACGGAAGGCAGATAACCAGCACCATTCCAGAGGCATCGAAGCCTTTCAGAAATTCTCACAGAAGCACTAGGAAGCTAATGAAGTAGGAAAACCAAATCCTAAATTATAATGATTGGTCTCAAAATGTCTGAGATGATTATTAGGAAAGGCATTTATTCAACAAGCATTCCTTGATCTCCCTTATGTATAAGAAACTTCTGGGATGTCCAAATAAATAAGCAAAAGATTCTGTGTGTCATTGTCAGCCGCAGGCCTGCTGGCCGCCCTGTTAAAAGCCCTTCACAGTGTGTTCTTCTCAGGAGTCTCAGTGAGGCTGGAACTACTCTTCACACGTGTGCATGCAAGTGCGTAGCTGCCGTCTTTGTTGTAGCTTTATTCTTAGGAGAAACAGAGCCTAATTTTTACTTAAAAGTTACTCAGCTATGCCTGCTCTCAATTTTTGCATCAATATAATGGACATAAAATACCATATGTGAAAATTTTCTCTGAGTGCTAAACTTTTCTCAGGTAGTAGGTCATTTTACCTGTTATAGGTCAATCAGGTGGTAGGTCATTTGCTAGCGTATCCTCTAAAATGGACTGTAGATGTTTAACCCAAAGAGGAAAAATTCAGGGGAAAATAGCTCTTTTCAAATAACTAAAGTGCAATAAACCAGAAGAGTTGCTTTTCGTGAGCCTTCAAATGATAGATGGGGATTGGTGGGGATAGAGTTGGAATTAATATATTGGGAAAACTGTTAATGATTTTAGCTTAAGCAATATATTCTGACTCTTAAATCAATACATTTCTTTGCCATAAGAATTGTTCACTTTCAACTTAGTGATGATCTCAATTATATCTTTAAAAAACTGGGGAAAAGGTAAACATTTAAGATCATTAAAAAAAGAATTATTCATCTGGAAAATCATTTTCCAGGTCTGTTTGAAGGCGTTTCAAACATTCCCAAGTTGGCTGGCATTTCCAGGCTCATGTATCCCAAACACCATGGGATCCAGACGGGTATATTAGAAAGAACATCCAGTCTGGACATCGAAGGCAGTTCGAATTCCATATCTGTTCCTTAGCAGGTGTATGAACATAATTTCTGAATCTCACCTCAATGCCTGTGAAACACAGATATGAATACCCATACTAAAGAACTGTTCTGAGTTGCCATTAAAATAATCCGTATAAAGCATCTAGGCATTAGTCGGAACATAGTAGATGCTGGCTTTTTCCCTCGTTCTGCAGCTCTGTGTGTGTGTTTCTGTCAGCCTCTGACAAGTACAGCCTCTGATAAGTAGCATGTTCATATCACACAATTCTACAAAAGCAGAAATGAGGTGGTCAGAACCAACCACTCTGTCCTTTAACAGCCCAGCACCTCTAGGTCACTAATTTGCGGTGACCATGGGAAAGTCACAGAACTGTCTTATTCCAACTGTATAATGGAAAGGCCAATCCTTCCTGTCCACTACCTTTCTTACAAGACGCTTGGAAGGATTAAATAAGGTGTACAATTGTGAGATGCGCATGCGTGCACGGCAGCTTTGCCTCTGGTTACTGACAAAGCCGTGGTGAGATGCTGCTTTGTTGTGAGCAGACACTTTTCAACTAGAGGTGCCGTTATTGGAAGGACGTAAGATGTTTTGGGAAGTCTGGCAATTTGGCTCCGCATAAGTTATTTTTATCTATTAAAGCCAAAGGTAACCAGTGAGCCTCTCCCATTGGATCAAAGATGCTGATAAGTGGAGCAGCTTTGGGCAGCGGAACAGTAGGACTGGTGTGCAAGGGCCGCACATCTCCTGCAGGTCTTGCAGTGCAACTATCCGGGCCGTAGCGGGTGGAAATCAAATAGCAAGAGCAGAAAAATCGCTTGCACGGTATCTGTTCACCTGAGCTCTGAAGGTGTGTGGAGGCATTGCATTAACTGCAAGAGCTTTCGGTGACAAAACAAGGACTCACAGTCTCACGTGGATGGCCGGGACAGTTGTGAGGTGCAGATTTGTGGGGCACGCGGGCTCAGGTGGAGTCAGAGTGGGAGAGACAGAATCGAGGCACGGAGGAGGCGGCTCTGGCCTCAGTCAAGGACCTGCCCTCAAGTGGCCACCTACTTCATCAGTTTCCAAATGGAAAAGGATTGGTTGTAAATGTTAGAGATACAGACAGGGGTGTGTGTGTGTGTGTGTGTGTGTGTGTCTGTCTGTGTGCATGGGCATGTGTAAGCATGCATATTCTGTGTAGCACTGGTTCTTGGGCCCATCTCATATTGCTAGAAATTCTATTCCTACAACCTTCAGGCAGTCCAAGCATGTCCCTACTGGTGTCTCACTGAACTATAACGTGGGAAGTCTTTTCAGCTGACTCATCCGCCAGTTTCTCTTGCCCTCTAGGAAGGGTCAGACTGTCTCTTCCAGGCTCTGCTTTCACTTGAGCGGGGTCTCCCCACTAATCCTGCAGGGCTTCCTGCCTCTACTGTGCCGAGAAGCCCCTCCTTCTAGCTGTTACCACGTCCGCATTTCAGCCTCCTCAGATGGCGCCACTGCCATTCCTGTAGGGAGGCCTTGGAACCAGGGGGACACTCGAAGTTCCGCTGCGTCTGAAGTGCTCTTCTCGAGGTGGCAAGACACAATTGTCTCGCAGAGCCTCCGCGTGAGAACGTCGGAGCACGTTCTGGGTGAGAGCACAGGGCGTGTCTCCACGGCCCTTTCGCTCAAAGAGCAACATGTTGCCATGCAGAGCCAACAAGTATTTGATTTAGTTCTCTTACTGATAGCTTAAATGATATGCATGTGGAATGAGCAAATCAAAGAGGAGGCGTCATGTAAATCAGTGAAGCTCAAATGGGGTGTTGATTTTTTAGTGCTAGGAGTTACTAAGCAATATAGTAGTGTCATATCACTTCCCTTATTTACTCCTCACATCATCAAACAGGGAAATAAAGTTTATAGGCAATTCACAAGCTTTTAATTGATTCCGACCGCATTTTGCTGGGCCACTGTGAGCTGCCGCCCCAGCTGTTCTGCAGTTGCGGAGAATCTGACACGCTCCAGAATCACCATGGAATGCTGCAGGGCCTTTGCAAACACACAGCAACGCCTAAGGAGTCAAAACTGTAGCCAGCCGCGCCGGAGAGAACAGGAAGCTGTGTTGTAGAGAGGATACAAGTACGGTTGTTTTAAAGAATTACAAGTTGAGTCGTTGGAGCATTTCAGATGTAATTTATGTGTATTTTACATCTGTATATATGTCACATATATATAATGCATGCTAATGATACCATTTTCAATGATTTATTGTGAAATGTTTTGAACACAGAGAAAAACTGAAGTAATTTTACAGTGAATACCTGTGCATCAACCACTTACAACTAACATTTACTATACTAGCTTTATTACATATCTATCCAATTATTCCTCATTCTATCAGCCCATCAATTTACCTTATTTTCTATATAGTTTTGATACTTTCTTAAATCTATAAAATATGGAAGTACACAATTTTAAAGAGTCTCTAATGTAATCTTCCAGAATATAATTGTTAGTTCCTAATCTGAGAATCATGGATACTTAACATGGGGACAGACTTTTAAAGTTACTTTATTGTATCTTGTTTTTTAGCTATAGAAATTAGGGCATACTGATTTTAAAGAGTTTGTATGAGACCACCCAACTAATTAGTAACTAAGCCAAGATTAGATTCGTTACTCTCTATTTTACAAACGTATGTATTTGAGTAGTGAAAGAAAGCCGTGAGGTGTTAGTAAAGTAACGAGAATCACTGAAGTGTGCTGTTAGAAAATCGAAGTGACTTTTAAGTTAATAGCCCAGTGTGCAGTTGAATTAGCAGTGAGATTTTAGAAGGAAGTAGAGTTAAGTGCGTTAAGAGGTGAACATCAGTGAAAACCCTCCAACTGTGTCATCAGAAGAAAAGACCTGGTATAAAAACTGTAATTCTAGCATAAGCCTCTTGTGTGGGCTCAGTCCCTACAGTTACAGGATGTCCCGGGGGTGAAGAATTGAAGGCTGAGCAGCGGAAGCTGGGAATTTGAGTGGGAGACAGAGAGCGTCTGCTGCTTCAGTCCAGGTTGACAGGCTCACCGACTGTCGGACTGTCACGAGAAGCACAGTTTAAAGGTCCTAGAAGTCACATGAGGTGTAAACACCCCCGTGAAGCAGAAATCCAGCGCTGGAAGGGGCCACTTACAACTGACTTACGTGTAACACACAGTCAGTCTGCATGGCTTCCAGGCACAAGCTTACCTTTGAGTCCCAGCTCTGTCTGGAGAATGGCTGTCTAACAGTGTAACCTCTGTCACTTTTACGTCCCCATGTCTGACCTAAAGTTTTAAAGAAAATTTGAAATCAATGGGGGAACAATGTTAGGAAATTTTTTTTAATTTAGAAAATGTAAAAAAAATCCTCATCCAAGAATAATATTTTATTGATTTTTATAGAAGGGGGAAGAGAGGGAAAGAAATATCGACCTGAGAGAGAGACGTGAATCATTCGCCTCTAGCACTGGCCCGACCGGGCATCGAACCACCACCTCTTGGTGTACAGGACAGCACTCCGACCGCCTGAGCCACTCGGCTGGGGCAGAGAATGTAAAATCCTTTACACTTCAATTCTACTCTAGAGTTGGCAAAGCAGAAAATGCAAGTTTCCTCTCTCTTTTTTTCTTCTTCCTCTCACATGTTTTAAAACTTATCCCCAGGACTCTTTCCTCAGACTCCGACTGAGTGACTAGCATGTCTTCCCGGAGAGCATAGTTTTACTGACTCAGGACTTAAGGACTCACTGGGAAGTGTTTTAAATTTAACTTCAGTCCTACCTAAAAGAGGCCAGTCTTTTATATCCTTTAGCAGACTCTCCAAGTAGTTTTTCAGGTGCCCAATAACTAGGAACTACTGGAATGAAGGATTTAACCTTACGTTAGAGCTCAGGACGTCTGGTTCCCAGCTCTGTCTGGGCAGCTGATGTCAGACCCCCAGGGGAGGATAAAATTTATTTTATTCTTATCCAGTGGAGCTCTTCTCTGTTACTACAGACAATTTAATAAAAACGATCTTTTAGGTTGTTTTCAAGATTTAAATAAAGCCATGTATTTAGGAACCTAGTATAATATCCCACACCTAAGTGCTCAATAAATGATGGTATTATTATAACTGTAAAAATGATTAATATTATTAAGAAACAGTCATTAAACTCATTTGCTGCTGTAGACTGGTCTTATAAAGAGTTGTGTAAAGTAAGTATGAACAGCAGGATCAGTCTCTAAAGCACAGGCGGCCAACACAAGGCCCACGGGCCAAGCCCGGCCCTCCCCTTGTTTTATCCCCCAGGCACCTTGTTTCTGCCCAGCAGCAGTGCCGAGCTCCTTGCCCCTGGTTAAGCAGTCGTTACATTTATATAATCCTAAAGTTCCATTTGGTCCTTCGAAGGCAACTGCGAGGCTGATGTGGCCCCCGGTGACAATGAGTTTGTCACCCATTGCTGGTGACACCCAGCAATGCTCCGTTGACCATTATTTTATCAGACTGCTCACTCAGTTCTGGGTACCATAAACAGGGGGAATGTGGGCTACATAGAAAAAGCAAAAGATAGCCAAGAAAATGTTTGGGTCAGTAGGCACAGGAGAAAAACCACAGGAAATGAGTACATTTCACCTCAAAAGGTAAGATGATGGATGGGCGTGCCATTTTCTTTGGCTGTCAATTTCCTCATCTTCAAAGGTGAACTGAGGATTCCGGTTACCAGGTTTGTGAGTCAGAAATGATTGTAGTCCAATTCCACCACATACCAGTTTAAATTTGGCCTGATTTACCTCTCTGAGCCTTAATTTCTTCAACTGTAAAATACACACGATGCTGGGAAGTACATCACAGTGAGTGCGTGACCCACACCCAGCACTCGGTGCAGGAGCCAGGACTGCCGCCACGTGGTTCCCCAGCTGGGAAGCTAATGGCCGGGGAGATTTCTGCCTCCTCGTGCTGAAGATGCAAGTCTGAAATCCTGGTGCCCGCAGGGCCGTCCTCCCTCTGAAATCCGATGGGGACTCTTCCCTTGTCTCCTTCTAGCTTCTTGCAGTTTGCCCACAGTCGGCGGCATTTCTCGGCTCGCAGCCACGCGGCTCCAGTACCTGCTTTTGCCGTCATCACACGGCATTCTCCCTGCGTGTGCTGCCTTCACACAGCTGTCTTCTGAGTAGGGGCGTCAGTTGTGCTGCATTACGGACCCACTCTGCTCCGGTGTGTTTTCGTCCCGAGTGCTGATGTGTGCCACTAAGGTCCTATTGTAGGTACTTGTGCTTAGGACTCCAACATATCTGTTTGTGTGGGACATGGTGTGTCCATAACAGTGCATCCCTGTCACCAGGGCTGTGACACTCACTGTGTGAGGTGACAGAGGAGGGCACTCTGCATACAAAAGTGGAAATGTTGCATGTAGTTCTTCATGAAAGCCTTTAGACAGATGAATAGGAGTTCTGGAATGAGAAGGAATACCAAAGAGAAACGCATCTAAACCCAACCAGAAGGACTTTGCAAGCACCTGCTGTTTCTGAAATGATGGAACATGCCCCATAGGTTTCTTCCACTTTGGAAATATGCTGTGGAGAGCTGGTGCGGAGTTTGGGAGTATTAGGAGATCATGTTGGTCTAGAAAGAGCAAGTAAGACTGTAGTACTTCAAATTGTAAAGTTCATGCAGTCTACCAACTGCATATAGCATCTACTAAATAATAATGTTTTATAGATACATACCAGTCACTTTTCTTGTTAGTGATATAAATAAAATTTCTTCTATGCTACAAAGGGTAAGTATTAGCACCCCATCTCTGTCTCCTGTAACAATGGGAAAAGTGATATGAAAAACCCTGATTACAAACCCATAGTTAGTAATAAAAAGGCTGGGATTCAAGCCCATCATTTTGAATGGAAACATGCCTGTTTTCCTTTGGCTGTCCATCTGTTTTTGTTTTTGTTTTTGTTTTTGTTGTCTTGTTCTCTTCATTACCCTGGTGGTACTTGGCGGTCAGTAGCAGGAACAATAGATGACCAAGACCCACAGTGCACTTGTCTGCTGATCGGATCTCCACGGAGGAATATAAGACCATGCATTTGTCATTTCCTTCCTGAGCATATGTGTCTCTTATCCATTTTTTGTTCTTACTGCATTTCCTAAATCAGTATTTAATTACTTTTTAAGAAATGGAAATGATTCTGTGATAACAATTTGTTCCATTGAAATGATGAAGCATAGGCTATATTTTGATTTATAGATATGAAAAGCACTAATTATTTTATTTGTGTGCAGCAAAGAATTATATATGACTTTGAATTTACTCAAATCCACGCATAAACTCAATGGGATAATGCTGAAATCAGTGACTGTCAGGTGCAGGCAGAGGAAACAGCATGTCAACCTAAGTTTGCTTTTTCTACTGTACCCTTGGAGAACATGCAACTAGATTCATGCCATAACTTTACTGTACTGGGTTGACTTACAAAAGATCTTTCCCACACCGAAACAGAAAAAGTTATACTCACCTTGGGAAAACAAAGATCAGTGTCCAGACGCTATTTCCAGCTGGCCTCCCCGCCCCGAACCCCAGTGAGTGGACAAAGACGTGTGTTATGTGCTGAGACGCAGCAAAAGTCCCAACTTTCCAAGTAACATCTGCAGAGGAATTACAAGCCAACATAAAACATGTTCATTGTTATTGAAATTTTCTGCTTTTGAATTTTTCTGCTTTAATGTGCACTCTGTATTCATAACCTCTCCAAGGCATTTTCTTTGGAACACAGAAGGATGGCTCATATTCTATTTTTTAATTGTCATAAATTATTCATTAGTTGTCAAAATCTCAAGTTCTACAATGATGCTTGATTTCCTTTTGTGCCTACTCACCTAAACCTCCAGTTCCAAAAGGGGGCCGCTGGGAAATTTATACACGACGCGCTGCTGAAGAACTGACTACTAAAACACTGACTGGACTCCATAAGGCCCGTGTGATATCTCTGAGTACGTTAACGAGACTCTGGTAAATATCTTTGGATCAAATGTCAGAGGCTAAAGAATGTGACCCAGGGACCCTTAGCTTAGGATAAACTTCCAGTTTCTTAGATCTAGTCAATTTTCTGTCTTCAGATGAGCTTCACCACAGTGACTCCATCTGACTCACTTTAATTCACTTTACAAGCGTGGACTGTCGGCTTACGGTGTGTCCTGAGCTACGGCGAAGGCAGAGGAAGTAGACGTCATGGTTCCAGTCGTAAGAAACCTAAAATCTTGATAATGAATACTTTCAAGAGTCACAATGTAAATGTCTGGAACAAACAACAGCAAATCCAAATTGAAACCACCCCTGTGATGAGATGCTAAAATGCATGAGTATTTCCATTCTCAAACTTCAGCGGCTTACGCATGTTATTTATGTTCTAGAGCAGTCAGTGAAATGTGTTCTGTATGATTCATTAGCTGTCTCTACTCAAAAAGTGCTTCCTTAGCCAAACATTTAATTCACAATCTTACTACAGAAAAAATTCAGTGTCGAGTAATTGGGAAAAAACATTTGAGCCCTACATGGGAAAATATAAAGGTTATTTTTCTTCTTTTCGTGTATGAGTGATGTATAGGAGTGAAGGGAAGAATATAGGCAGGTTTAAACAAACTATTCCTGAATCTGTGATATCTATAGTTTTAGAGCTTTCTGTGGGGTTTTCGCTTCTCAGTACAAAAGGACAGGTCTGAGATACAAAGCACCTATTTCTTCTAAGCACATCTTAGCATGTCGACAATTCAGTCTTCTGGTTCCTGACGTAAGGAGATTGCTGGAGGCCGATGGGAGAGGTAGCAAGGAAGGAAATTGGTGTCTGGCTGGCTTTCAAACGAAGGGTCTTTCATTTCCTTTCAAAAATATCTACAAA
This sequence comes from Sturnira hondurensis, assembly GCF_014824575.4. Lineage (NCBI taxonomy): Eukaryota > Metazoa > Chordata > Mammalia > Chiroptera > Phyllostomidae > Sturnira > Sturnira hondurensis. Next base: position 25,804,812 of record NW_028082759.1, on the reverse strand, counting down.
CTTTAGAAATCAGTTTAGTTTTTCCATCTTCAATATCCTGCTTTATTTATCCTCAGTCAAGTCCAAACTCACCCCTTTCCATTGTGCTTGGTTCTTGTCAGGGAAGAATGAGACGAAATTCTCTCTAGACATCCTATCTCCTTTACACACACACACCTTATATACAAGAGATGATTTCATTAAAACCTAATTCTTCAATTTCTCTCCTGCATCATTTCTAACACCTTCCCTAAAGAAAAGAGCTGCTACATTCACCCCCAATAAGATATCACTGCCTGCAAAATTCGAATTCCTGACTGGTGAGCCATTAGATTTGCTTCAGTACAGGAACCTTGTCTGTTTTACTCATCTTCAGGGTCTAGGGCAATGAATGGCATTTACTACATGCTCAACAAATGTTTGTTGAATGAGCACATGCCTTAAAGTCTTCAGAGGAGTTGGACAGCGGCAGGCATCAGAGGAAATGTTTAATTTTTATCTTTTTGTTGTTCCTGAAATACTTCTCTCAAGGCCGCTGCCATACAGGGCCACATACAGGGCCACAGATTTCGTGTCCCACTCACACGCGTGAAGAATTAAGTTTCACTTCTCTGCCAGTGCCTGCCCCGCTTGCCTGTCCTGACATTAAAGAGTGGGGATCTTTTCCTGTCCCCCGAATCTCTGTGCAGGCATTAGAAACCCCTCTGGGGAAACCAGAGATGCAGTCGGTTAGGGGAGTTTTAGCAAAGACTGCATTGCTAACCCTCTGAACTCCCTAACCCACCAAGACTCCCGTCGGCCGAGAAATAGACCCTTGAGCAGCACAGAGAAACCCTCTGTGGGGTTGCCTTCCAGGAGCACCCATTGAGAGTTTTCTAAGTACTTAACAGACTGCGCAGTGAGCAGCCCCCCTGGTACCAGGAATGTGGGATTTAAGTACCACCAGTCTTGACTCCAGGGCTGGAGGAGCCTAAGGGGAGGAAATACTAAGAAATGACGGTGTTGATTTTCCATCATTTCTTCCCAGATTGTATGAGGAGCTTTTACCACCCCTGTGTGAGTGGCAGTCAACAGTCATGAGGCCGGCAGACACTCACAGAGCTGTCCTTCTGTCCATACTGACCTCTGGGATGACACCACCCCTCCTGCCCAGCCGCAGGGCCTCCAAGAAATAAAGATGCTAACATTGAAAGTCAGTGTCTTCTGGATCAGATTACTGCCCTGTAACACATTCTAATCTTGAATGTCTATAAATACATATCCAAAGAGTTAGGCCTCCCCCACAACCTGGCCCTTAGTCATCTCTGGAACTCCCTCCCCTTCTCTGCTTTGTCTGAGAATTGACAGCAGCCCTCCAATAAAACCTTTTCACACTCGCAGTGGGAAGCCTTGAAGTCCCTGGGTGTCTGTGTCCGCCTTTGTCAAGGGGAACCCGGCGTGTCTGTAAACATATGGCCCGGAAAGGGTATGCAGGCCAGGACAGCAAGCCCCTGGCCCACCGATTTCCTCTCGGTCTCTGCCGTCAGGTTGCCCCTGGCAACTAATGGGGGAAATAGTCTCTGAGAGAACAGCACTCCTTTTCCTTATTACAAATCCAGGGTTTGGCTTGTAAAATAAAATAAAATCTTTTTACTGCCTCTTCTTTTTGTAATGAAAAAATTACTGTATTTTTAACTGCCTTCTTAACTGCAGAAAGTTCTTATGTCCTTTATGTCCCTCTCTATGTTCTCTTCTTCCACTACCCTCTGTTCTCAGCCATGGAGACAAAGAAATAGAAAGAGAGAAGGGGAGAGAAGAAGAAGCAGGGTGGGAGAGACAGGGAGAGGGAGGGAGGGAAGGAAGGAGAGAGAGAGGTCTGTTTCAGTGCTGTGATCCGCTGAAGACTGTAACGCATTGAGTATATACAGGAGAAACTTGAAAATGTTTCAAGTTTCACACAGTACCTGCAGACTTGCAATAAATTAGCTTCATTTCCATATCATAAAAAATGGCACAGCTGGGCAGATCAGTGTACCTTGCATGACTTTTATTTATAATACAGATAGACAGAAATAAGTCACATCCATTCATTCATTCACTTCACACTCGCTGGGTGGGACACACTCGCTGTATTGGGTGTACACATTCTTGAAAGCCCCTTGGAAGTAGAACCTAACCCACGTGGGAACGGAAGTCTGAGGAGGAGAGGCAACTTGCCCCGCCCCACCCTCCTGGCGGGTCCGGGGCCTGGTCTGCTGGACTCTGGTTGGCCCTATGCATTCTCTTCTCATCCAGATGCCTAGTGTCTGAGGCAGTGCGGAGATGAAACAACGAGAGATTTTGAGGGGAACTCACCCAAATAGGGAAATTATCACTGAGAGTACTGAGCAATTAAGTGATTAACTGTCCTGTTCACTGTTCTTTTAATGAGGAGCAAGCAAAAAGAAAAAAGAAAAAAAATAGGCAGCTACCAGTGACTAATAATGACCTTTTGGAATGGAGCTCATTGTTAGTGTAAAATGGGAAGAGAATTTAGTAAAAAAATCATCTGAACCATTTTTATGTTTATATTCATGTCACAAAAGCAATGAGCAAGATCCTATTTTGGAGCAGTGATTTTCAGGTCACTGTGTCACTGAGTACTTCACATTTTCCATCCCATGGAAGGCATTCCTTAATAAACGGCAGCCAAAAAGGTGTCAGCTACATGCAGTTTCCTCAGCATATGGCACTTTTTTCAGACGTCCTCACACGACACTGCCTCGTGTACTCAGAACCTTGGTAGCTGTTGCTTGTATTTTTTTTTTTTTGAATCATCTCAGGATTGCCTTCAGATTCTAGAAGGTGCTCACATTTCTCATTAGGCTAGTCAGATGCTGAAACATTTTATTACTTAGCTGACCATTTATTTCACGACCTCAGCTGCTGGTAATGACTTTTAAATATTAAAATTATTGAAAATTTAATTTGGGGGACTTAGAATCTACTACATATAAAAAGTGATTGCCCATTCATAAAATTTTTCTTAATAATAGTAACATGACCACTTATACTTCATACTGCTATAATACATACACTACTCAAATCAACTCACATCATTAATTACTTAATATGTGGCAAAAAAAAGTCCACGAGGATACATTTTAATTCCTACCCATAGGAATGCTCTAAATTTTACATTAATCTGTAGTGTTATTGGCTTGACGATTTAAGCAGAGGCAAATTTACCACTATTTACCCTTCACTTACACAGACTCTTTCCCGGGAGGAGTCCTAGAAATGCTCACAAGGCCCTAATAATTTCTGAGAAATTCTCGCTGGTGAGGCGGCACTCGAACTGTGGTTGACTGAGACCGCCGTCCCCATCCCAGTGAATGCCCTTGACCAGTTACGCCGGAGTGGCCACAAATATGTCTAAAGCCTGGCTAGAGGGGGTACGTTTTTGGGGTTCACGGTCACTTAGGTGTACAGGTAGGTAATCGCTAGCTGTCCCGACGCTGGTGCAGCTCCGGAATCTTCCCGAAGCTCTTTGACTCGAAGGGACAGAGTCACAGACCCTTTGATTGTCGTTGGTTCTAAGAGTATCACGACTATACTAGCAAACCTTGGAATGCCCTGAAGTCTTAAGGTCCCCTGTGAAAGACACACGATAGTGATTTTCTCCTCTAAATGACAGCAGTCCTGTGTGGAGTTGTTCATAACGACATGAGGAGATAAGAGAAAATGTCTAAACTGTCAGAAAAAAAGTTGTGTTCATCCAGGATAAAACAAAGACTAACTTGTCTTCCTAATCTCTGTAGGGAAAATATTACAAAGTTATTATTAGTACCCCAAAATATTAGGGACAGACAATAAGTTAATAAAATTATTATTAGCCTTTTCTGACATTGTGGTGCTTATTATATATCTGTAACTGTGGAAAAATTTGGAGTTTAATGCTATTCTTTATTCTTTTTTTAAAAGATATTTATTTATTTATCTTTAGAGGGGAAGGGAAGGAGAGAGGGAGAGAAATATCAATGTGTGGTTGCCTCTTGTGCGTCCCCTGCTGGGAACTGGCCTGCAACCCAGGCATGTGCCCTGACTGGGAATCGAACTGCAATCATGTGGTTCTCAGGCCCATGCTCAATCCATTGAGCTACACCAGCCAGGGCCTATTCTTCATTCTTAATAAAGATTTACATACAGCTAATTTTGTATCTGCAATTTGTATTTTTTCTGGGATTCCAAGTTGTATAAGCTTTCATTATGACGAGAAACAAAGTAATTCAAGTTATTTTGTAAGAAATATTCATATTTCAAACTGAATTCAGTTACCAAATTTTTTTTGTTTAAATTCCCCCTCTCTATTTTAATTAGATTTTACCTAGACGGAGAACATTTAAGTAATTGCTTTTCTTATAGCAATTCTGTTAGGTTGATTCATAGTCTGTCAAACTAAATCAAGCAAATGGTTGAGAACTTTGTGAGAGCTCAGGTTTGCCATCTTTTAAATGAGGGTAAGGAAGTGTCCACCTTCACTCCCCTGTGGTCTCGTTGGTTATGCGCTTTGCTCAGTGAGAAGAGACAAAGACCTATCACGAGAAATGTACAAAAATATATAGTCTGTATTTTGAATGAGGTCAGGGCTCCAGTTTCTCTGTGGTTTAACTCTCCCAGAAATAAAGTGGACCCTTGACAGTATGCCTCCCGGGGAACCTTTGAAGGTTGGCAGTAATTCCAGTAAAAATGTGGCCCCTAAGAGTGAGATAGTATTATATGTGCTGTGTCCTAAGGAAATTGGATTGTTCCAGAAAGGCTGTAAGCCCTTGGTTTCAGGAATAATCCTTTAAAAGCAGAGAGATAAACCCTGGAGGTGAAGTTACAGCTTGATCAAATACATGAATTGACCCAATGTGGAATTCAGACTATTGTAAAATACCTCGTACTTCAGAGACACGGAAGAGCTACAACTACTGTTCTGACACTTGTCCAGAATAATATCTTATTGTTATTATTGTTATTCTCTCTTCATAAGTTGTAGCTCATTAGGCTAAGTGACTTTTCACCTAACTTCCGCAGGCACGTTATGGTGACTGCCGCATTCCTGCCTTGCACTGCTGGTCACAGCCTTAAATTTTTTGCCATTTCTATTTCTTCCCCACCGACCCGATATCTTTATTAAAATAGCATAGCACAGCAGTTAGCATTTTAAACATTTACTTATGTAACTCATTGCTTATAAAATGCTAATACTGAGAACAAATTTCAGAGAAGTAAAAAATTTTCATACACTTTATTTCTTACCAAGCATTGCAAATATAAACCTTGTTCTCACTCCTTCAAGACTTTTTTCTGAGTTGATCACAGGCACATTTTGGACTCCCACCACGGTGCTCCAGAACAGCCCTTGATGGAAAGAGCATTCCTGGGAAACTCTCTGTAAATTTGGGATGTTTTTAAGTACCAGTAACAACCAACCCGAGACAGGTTATTAAGTTGCCTGCCTGGGACTCTTGATGAGCTCTCCGCTCGCCCACCTGGGGCTTCTCAGCTCTCACAGCTCCCCGCGCCATGGGGCCCGAGGCCGAAGAGAAACACCCTCCCAGCCTGCGGACCTTCTGAGAAGGCAGCAGTTCTCCGGAGTTACTCCAGCCTCACGAAGGGTCTCTTCCTGATGAGGCATTTGTTTCCTCTGATGTCTCCACTTTTCTCAGAGATTCCTGTCCTTTAAAAATGACCAACAACCGTAAAAGCCTATACACACGGACGTCCCCGAGTTCTCTGTGTTTCTGCCGTTTCAGAACTATTTCTTTCTAGAATTTCTGGTACCAACTTAACTTCTTAAAGGGTCCTTGGATTTTTACCATAGCCTTTATTTTAAATGACTTGAACAGCATACTACATTTTTAAAGCGTTTACTCCAGTTTTCTTTCTTAACTAAAGAGTCTATAGTCTAAACAAAACTCAAATACTAAGGTTCTCTTGGTAACCAGAAAACTGTATTACTGGAAATTGTTTCAATTCTACTTATAATGCAAGCCATTCTTAGTGAAATATGAGTATTCTTACAGATATTCTGTCATGAAAACAGATTTCTTTTGTCTTCCCTGATACTTATTGTTTTGACAGCTCTTGGTCAGAGAAACACAGCTAAATGTATGGATATAATTTTTTTTATGCAGCTTTCCTCTTCTGTTGTTTCCTGTGCCTCCCATTCGCAGGTTGCTTTCTGGGGCCTCCGTGACACTGTTAACTTCATTTCTCCAAATACAGGGGGTCATTTACTCTAGTTCTGCTCCAATAGCTTGAGAAGTCCCCATTAAATACCCAGGTAGCTTCCTGATTAAAGCAGATACTGAATTTTTAAAGGCCCATTGGAACGTCCCTCTGATGTAGGTGTCACAGTCAAATCAGCAAGAGGATTTCTGCTTCAGCCTCTCCCAACTACGAAGGCGTTTCTTAGAGTGTGAGCCGTGTGCTCAACTGGTGTAACTTTCCCAAAGAATGCCCGCAGTAACCCTGAGCTTCTTGAGTGGGGAAAAAATCTCTTATTTATCTGTAAAATCAAAATCTATAAGTAAAGGCTTATCTTAATTATCCCTGGAAGCTTGCTGCATAATGCTTTGTTGTACAGAAACCCAATTTCAAAGAAAAATCATCCTTAATTGGAAGAAACCTTAGTACGGCTATTGAAAATGGTTTACCCTATCCTAAAACTCCTGAAGGCGCACCACCTCAACTGGAACTTTTTTATTGATTCAAATAGCCATGACCTCTGGCGTAACCCTGGTTGCACCCCACCCCCCCTTCAGAGAGCCCGCCGATGGCTTTCGAATCACCTCCTCACTCACAGTAACCATGGATAAAGCCAGACGTGTGTTTCTCTTCAGGATGTTAACAAAATTCCAGATTCAAACTATGTGGAAAGAGGCATGAGCTCTGCGTGCCCGGGAGTTTTTCCTGCCGGCGAGCCCACGTCGGGTTACCTTTGCTCTAGCAGCCATGGCCACGCCTCACGGAAAGGAGACCCACGCTCCCGAGTGGTCCCAACAGCCTCCTCCCACCTCGCGGTCACGAGCTGCTCCGTGCGCCAGTCCAGCCTTTATCCTGCCACCCAGCTGCCACCCAAACATGAGAACTTGGTTGAAAAGATCTTCTAGTGCCCCTAATTTCTTATACAAAAAAAAAAAAAGATCAAAATTCTCAACCTGATGTGCAAATCCTGAACTGATTTGGCTCTCTCCTGGCTGGATCGCCTCCCAGTGTACTGCCCTCCGGCAGGTACCTAGTACCTCCCCCGTTTAAACACTCGCTGCTCTCTCCAGCCCTTNCGAGCTGCTCCGTGCGCCAGTCCAGCCTTTATCCTGCCACCCAGCTGCCACCCAAACATGAGAACTTGGTTGAAAAGATCTTCTAGTGCCCCTAATTTCTTATACAAAAAAAAAAAAAGATCAAAATTCTCAACCTGATGTGCAAATCCTGAACTGATTTGGCTCTCTCCTGGCTGGATCGCCTCCCAGTGTACTGCCCTCCGGCAGGTACCTAGTAACTCCCTCCTTTAAACACTCGCTGCTCTCTCCAGCCCTTGCTCCGTGACTCAAGCTGCCCTACTGTCTGAAAGGCCTCTCATTCCACAGATACCCTGTAGGTGTATAACAGCTTTCCCAAAGACACTTTCTCAACTATTCCTACTTACAAAATTCTTTCCCTCCTTCAATCGTATAGCATTTGTAAATGTTATGCATTCAGAAAACCTATTGTATGATGCCTTAGGTGGTTGGTCAAATGTGTTTGTGTCTTCTGCCCTGCACCTTGGTCTAGGACACAGAGCCTTCTGTGTCTCAACCATAAACCATAAGGATAGGATCTCCAGTGCCTTCCTTCCAATACTCCCCCATCCAATGCCTAGCAAAGAGCTCTGCGTGCAGCATTGTAGAAGTGTTTGCTACTTACTTGAATTATCATTGCATAGCTCCTTCTAATAGTAGTTTTCTATGTATAGAAAGTAATTAAATAAATATTTTGTTGAAAAAGGACGAGGTGTGATGAATAGATAAGGAATAATTTGATTCATAAAAGGCACATCTGTGAATAATATGTTTGGCAAGCTTTCTTACTCTCATCTGATCCCCTATAACATGTAGAAGTTTTCTCCCATGCGTGAAAGATCTGATTGCTGGGACAGCATTGCACTGATACACTTACATGCCATTTCTCTCCCATTTTTGTGTATTTAAAAATAATTAAAATAATTATAACGAAAAAAGATATGAGAGGATGTGTCTTCAGTCCAGGCTGCTGTAAGGAAATACCATAGACTGGGTGGCTTCTAAATGACAAGTTTATTCTCCCAGCCCTGGGGACTGCGAGTGGGCGGTCCGAGGGTGCACGTGGTTGGGCGAGTTCCGGTGAGGGCCGCAAATGCTGACTTCTCGTTATTCTCACCTGGCAGAGTGCAGAGGGGAGAAGCAAGACCTCCCACGGCTCCCCTTACTGGCACTACCCTGTTCACGAGGGCTCCCTCCACACAACTCCGTCCACTCCTAACCACTTCACTTCCCAAAGGTCCCACCGCACCTATTAAGTCTGTTCCCTCCTTCCTCCCCCATTTCTCCTTCTAAGAGATCATCTTACTAATTTCTTGGATTTCCTTATATCTCTCTCCCCTTCTCTCTCCCCTTTGTTAGAAATGTTGGTTTCCCTACTGTTTCTTTACCTACTGATCAGCAATTCTTTATCTGTGTCACTGTCCTTCCTGGGACACAGTGGCTCAGATACCATCTCCTTCCCTTGCAGACCCCTTGGGGCACAAGGTTCAGCTGCTTGTCCACCTCCTGGAGTCACGTAGGTCATGCAATTAAGTTCCTAGAGTAACAGCTTTCCACGTGCTTTAATCACTGAGACCTATATAAGCTATGACTAAAGCTAAAATCTTTAACTCTTGAGTTCCCTATCATTGTGATAGTTTATTCTTCTAAATAGTTTGCACAAGAGCACTCAATGGAGAGGAATCAAGACATTACCTTGAAAGACTAAAGAGAATTGAACTTTGAGAGACTGAAGAGGATTGAACTTTTGCCTGGCTCTGTGAGCTGGCAAAACATCATCTAGGTACATGCTCATTCAGCAAGAACTAGAGCGTGTTTGGGAGAAGCCACGTGCTTGAGAATAACAGTCTGCAACACGTCGGACTGATGGCAACACTGCAGGTTTGCCCCAGGCAAGGGGTCTTTCCCCCGTATCCCCCACTGCCTTTCACCCATGATAGGAGTGTTCTGCCAACGTTTACTCAGTGTCAGCGGTGATGAATAGTGAGTGCTCAGGGTACTTTCTACCATCATTCTGTAAACTCTGCTGAAATAGCTTTTCCCAGAATATATCGCTCTGAAAGGTGTTGGAATGCCAGTCAAATTTTAAGATGCAATGAAAAAAGAGCTACACACATTTAAAGCTATAAATTCTACCTGCCAAAAGCAATATTTTGCCTTTTCCTGTGGATTTCTTACTTGTGTTTGATGAAAGATAAGCATATTAAAGCTGTAAAAACCATAATGAACTCAAATCAGTGTAGACCTATCACGGAATTCATGCTTTAAATTTAATAATTGACTGCTCTTCACGGACAAACTGAAAAGGCTAGAAAGCTGTGTTTTTCTCCTGCCATCCCTGTGTTTTCTCCAGCACGGTCTGATTCTTATCAGTAGGGTGTTGACGTCACTTCCTTTGTGAGTGGTCATTGTTTAACGTGGAGAGGGACAGGAAGAGGGCAACATGTTTATTTACACAGAAGGCTCCAGTCAGGAAAGCGTATTCTTGGGCACTTTACGTCCTCACTGTCAAGTGTGAGGTTCTTATAAATGGGTAATGGCGGTGTTTGACATTGAACCCTAAAGCATGGCAGTTTGTTTCTGTTCATGCAGTGTTTGCTTACCCCACATGGCTTTTGATAGACTTTTTGAAAAATCTTGAATATTACTCTTCATCCTCTCATAAAATCCAGAAAGATATTTGGACATTAGGATCCCCTGAAATTAAAATAAAAAACGTAAAAAGAACAAAATTCAAATACATTCATGTTTAGGGAAGATGGAGCTGTCTTCTATAATTCAACAGTCTATTCTTAGCACAAATCCAGCTAAAATGGGAAGGATTAAACTCTGAGTTGATCAAAAGATCGGAGGCGGCCTGGGGGGTTCAGCCTGACTCAGAGGCTCAGTCAGAGAGCAGGGAAAATGGAATAATAATGAGAAAGTATATGATTCCCTGAAGTGTACGTTAATCCCTTTTTCTTCTCTTTTTCAGAAATGGGTTTGGAAAATACGGGCAAAATATGATCTTTCGGGTCAGCCCAGAGGTTGTCTCTACACCTTTGATGATAGTGCAGTATGAGGCCCTGCCTTGGGGGGCTTTAGTGAACCCGAGGTTAATTGTTTCATTTCATAATGACGGCAAACATTTCTGGATGCCCACCACGTTTTAATCTCCCAAGTACCTTCCTTTGTCAGTCGTTTATCCTCACAAAGACACTGACAGGTCGGTTCCATTATCGAGTCATAAACAGGACAAGGAGCCCTCGGGTTTGCCTAAGGTTGTGCAGCTGCTAGGGCAGGGAGCTGAGATCTAAACCGGACAGCCTGACTTCGGGGCCTGCGCACTTAAAAGCTCGCCTAATATGAGACGCGACTTACTGAGCCTGCTTGTTCTCAGTGACAGTTACTGTAGACGTATTTAGGAGAATACAATACATGAGCATATGTACGCGCATTCCCACGATCACCTCTACCTCTAAGAAAACAAATATTTACCACCAGAGTTCCAGGCACTGCAGAGGCACAGAGGTGGCTCCCATGGAGACTTTTCTGCCTTACATCACAAAGCCTGGTGATGGAGGGCTCATTCACTGCGTTGGATTGTTTTTAAAATAGTAACGTGGGTTCATCTGAGATAATAAACTGAAATAAATTCAAGAACAATTCTTAAACGTGGCTGGCATGAAAATCTTATTTTCATGCAATAAGTGTGATGTCTGTACATGATTGCGAAGTGATGAATTATTCATGTTGTCCCGTAAAGAAAACGTGCCGTTTCCTCAGGCAAACTGTAACTTCCGGCTGGCAGGCGAATGGTCACCTTCATCCCTGTAGCATCCGAATCAACCTTTCCTTCAGTGCATGGTCTCAATGACACCACAGGTCCTGATGAAGTGGCCTTGTTTTGTGAAATGCCTTGCAGTGGGCTGGCACCCGCAGGCCGGACAATTGTGACACGGTGGTGTTCCTGAACTCCTTCTCACTGGGCGAGCCCTGGGGACTCAGGCTGCCGTATCTGTCAAAAATGGGTACATGTGTCCTCTCCCAGGGAGTGGCCATGTCCAGGACGACATGAGGTGTCAGGGGAAGCCCTCTGCAGTCTGAGTCGCTAGCTCGGGGTCCGTCGTAGCATGGGCTCTGGGTGAAGGCGTCTGTCTTGCTCAGCCCACACACCTTTCAGCATTCATGGCACAGCCAGGCTGGCTCAGAGGGACTCTGCAGAGAACACTGTGGTCAACTGCCCCTTCCTAGCCTCTGGAGCACACGGTCGAAGATGCCGTTTGGGTGTCTCCTGCACTGACACTGTGTTTCTAAGGGGAACATTTCAAAAGATTAAATTAAAGAACACATACCGTTCTTTCTCCTTGTCTGTCACCACTGAGATCTTCGTGTGATATGTCAGCCCCAGAAAGGGAGAACGTTTGGCTCAGAACCTGGTGTGTGACACATGAGCCCTCACTTCCACACCGGCGTTCTTCCCAGACAGCACCTTCACAACTGCAGGCGGCCGGGCGGGCCTGAGGCCTGACCTCAGCAGTGGACAAGCAAACATCCGCCCCACGACCTGAACAATCATGTCTATCTGCTCTGTGGGTTCTCCTTCGGGAGAGGTTGAGGATTTATAAAGCACTTAATGGAGCATAACTTCCAAACATCAAATGGACACATCTCTTCCCATCTCCAGAGTTTAGTTCCTGTGACAGGAGCAAAGATCGTTTCTGGCGACTGCCCGCAAGTCCCGTGCATGTGGCCGCACTGCCGGCCTCTTCCATCCCTTCCCTCCTCCTCACTCGCAGCTGCCCCCTTCCTCCCAGGGGGACACGCCCTCCTTCCCAGGCCCTGGTGCTCTCATGCCAAGGAGCAGCTATCCCCTCGACAGTAGGGGGCGTACTGTCTCGTCACCGTCTCGGGTAGATGTACATTTACGGTTACCGTACATTTCCACGCTCTCCTAACGCTCTTAAATGTTAAAATGAAAAATAAAACTAGTCAAGTAATTATTTCCTCTGGCAAAAATCAGGGGCCCTCCCCTCACTGACCTGGAGCCAGCACAGCCTGTCTGAGTCACTGCTGCGGGTGAAAGAAGACCCCGCAGGGTGTGGGCTGTCGTCAGGGTAACCAGGCACGTCAGCTTTGCAGCCAGCGCAGTCTGCCGCCTTTTCCCTTCATCTTTCGGTTGTCTCTCTCTGCATTTATTTCCTCTACTGCAGTGATTTTCAGTCTTTTTCATCCCATGACATACGTAAACTACTAAAATTCTGCAGCAAACCCCAAATCTACTTTTTTGCCAATCTAACAAAAAGAGGTACAATTTTGAGTCAGTCACACTGGCTGGCTAGTGTTGTGTTGGCTGTCGTCATTTTTTAACTGGAGAATCCACGGGATTGCCAAATAAATAGGTATTGCTTGTTTTAAAAGTTCTTTCAGCACAAGGGTTGAAAATCACTGTCCTACGAATAGACTGTGAGTGCTTGGGGCAGCGCATGTCCTAACGGTTGTCCCCAGGCCTGGTGTTTTATTTAGCACACAATGCCCACTGGATCAATGTTCAGAAAAGAACAAGTGGATGGACAAAGGCAAACGTCTGTGGAAACTAAATCTTTGTGGATATCCAGCACAGGGAAGAACAGAAGGCGGAGGGATGGCACAGATTTGTAGCCCACTAGCCCCAGGTCACGGCGGCAGTCCCGCCGGGCCGCCCTGTGTTACCAGGATTCCTCCCTCCAAACTCCGCCCACTCCTACCCCTGTAAAAACCCAGGCAGTCCCAGCAGGGCCTGCACAGTCACTCTCTGCGAACGTGGAGGCGGCTTTCCCTTGGGCCTTCCTTGGTAGCCTGTCGGTAGAGTCAGCAGAAGCTGGCAGACCCCATCTGCCTGATTCGGGGCTGCGGTCCCCTCTGCTGGGCATGCAGCCGCGAGGACACAGGCCCGGTGGAGGGCCATCAGGCCCTCTTGTCAGCTGCCCATTCCCTGGAAAGCATGGCCGGTCTCCATCTCCTCTCCTGTGAATCAGTAGCTCGTCTAACAGGCCAGCAGAGTCTTTAGATTTTACACATTACAGGACATCAAAAGGAGCCAAGTCTCATTCTCCCCAGCCTGATGGCCCCCCTCCTCTACCTACCGCAGAGTCTGTCTCTGGGCTGAGAGCTGCCAGCTGCAGTCCCAGCCGTGCAGCTCGGGGCCGGGAGAGCTTACTGACCAGAAGGCTGGTGGCTGGAGCCCCTACCTTGGAATTGCAGTTGGGGGACCACAGAGATGCTTTAATACCATAAACAAACCCTATAAACTTTTTAAAAACTGCACTTCCCTTATCTGATTCAGGCTGCTCCAGGTTTTCCACGTAGCTCAATGGCGACTCCTTTTAAATGAAATAGGAGACCAATGTAGGTGCTTCACCTAAGCCCAAGAGCAGAATTGAAAGTGAAACCATTCTAATGCCTTCACTCACATGTAGCCCCTAGAAAAGAGAGTTAGTCTTTTAGCTGTTAGAGTGGCCAGTTGATAACTCTGTTGCTTTTTTGTAATTTGTGTACCAAATTTTAGCTTTAAAATGCAATGAAATCAACTTGATTGTACACTTTATAGTTTGAGTCAAGGTAAATGGATAAGCACAAAAAAATAACTCCCAATGTTCTCAGAACGGCTTGCCACTGATATCAGAGTAGAAGTGAGATTGAACATTGAATAAGCTAATTTGAATGTATAACATTTTACTCCCAAAGAGGCATTCCTTCCCCTTTCATACAGGCAGTTCTAACAGCTGCATATTTATTGCATTGTCATGTATGCTGATGTGATTTCAAGGGTTTCTCACCTGGATGCATAACAGACATACCTGGCCCATGGGAAATCCGAAAAACCAGGTTTTCTGACTTCTCTTTTTTCCCTAAAGTTAATGCTACATCTTATGCAAAGGCAGTATGTGGTTGAATAAGTTAACAATTACCTACATTCAAAGAAAGCTGCCTGGTGAAATTAAATGGATCATATAGTCATTATTGAAGAGACAGAACCCAAAAGCCAGTGATTTTTAATTCATCATAACCATACTCTAATATAAACTAGTTTATAATTACCTGCTATGACTCACGGACATGTAGATAGTATATCACTCTCCTAATAAAGTGATAAGTTATCAAACAGGCAAAGTAAAGAAAACCTATCCAGTCGAAAGTAGAGTTTATAAAAACCAAAGGCATTAAATTGTGATCATTTAATGTTTTTCTAAGACTTGTTGGAAGCAGAAGTCATTTTTGCAAGAGCAACTTGGAGCCACACTCAGTGACATGAATAAAAAAGAAAGACGCTTGATTCGCATCTGGGCAGCTCACTGAGCGATTTCAGAGGCCGGCTCGTCTCTGGTACAGTAAGAAAATGAGTGTGACAGTCCCAGTTAAACTCACTGAAATAATCTCAGGGTGTCACCTTGCCTGCACATTCTTACACAGTAGAAAGTACGGCCGGACACTCACTCACATTAGAGAAATACCCATATAACGCGGGTTCTAGACCCAAAAGTCCGTAACTGACCTGCCTACTCAGTGCCATCTTTCTTTCATTTGATGGTAGTTACTTTTCACATTAACTTAATTCTTCTCCCTCATCTTCAGGTCTTTTCTTATAAGACAGTCTCCCCAGCTCATATTCCTGTTTTATTGGGCTGCGTCGGCTAACTGTATTTACTGTCCAGCACGTGACACTCAGTGACACAGTAATGATCTGGACTGGTTCCTTTAGGTCACTGCCATCCCCAATATGACAGCTGGCAGGGCGATGGCCTTCCAGCGACATTATTCTTCAGTACGATGCCCTCGGGGGGCCCAGGAATCTCAAATGTTTTCATCCCTTCTGAAGCAGTATTTTTGTTCAGAATGTAGCTTGTTATACCACATCAGACTACCATGCACTATTTTTAAACTCCCATAAACATAACATGCTCTTTAGTTAGAAGATATTTACCAAAATAAAAAATGGTACACTGCAGCATTTGGGTGTTATCAATCATCATTGGATTCAAAAGCTTTAATTCATTTTTTTCTCTTTCCAGTTAATTTCCCACCGAACAGTGAGAGCAGCCCTCTGTTTTCAGGGTTTTTGTTTCAGAACCATCATGACCCTCTCACGGGAACGGCTGACTCTGTTCAGTTCTGGCAGTCACGAAACACGTTCCCAGGACAAATGGCCCACATACACTGTGGAGGGTTTGCAATCCCCAGCTCAGAATAATGCCGCAGATGCAGACAGCTGGCCTTCTAGAAAACTTGGCCAAATTCACTCTTTGTTCCGCTCTCTCACGATTAATCCTCACAGAGTTTTTCTGAATAGCTTACATTGACCTTATTTATGCAGTAACATTTAAACTGAGGAAAAAAGAAATGAAATACATACACATGATTCAAATACAAGAGCGATATTCCAGGGCTTGCTCTCACTCGGGCCATCGAATCCTCAGCATCGCCACTTGGACTTAAACATTGCAGGTGCTACTTTGAACGGATCACGTATAATGAGGCGTTAAGAAATGTCAGAAACATTTACTGAAACACGTACTAAGTTAGTGGAATAAAAAGCAAAAAGTAGATTTGATTTTGGCAGGCCAGCTAGAAAATATGTGAACGTGAAGAAAAGCAAGCTTTGCAAATTTTCCATTTGACTCTATACAAAGAGACTAGCACATAATGTTAAATATGTTTTGCACTAACGTTGTGTTACATAATTAAAAGAAAATAGCATCATAATATATTTGGTCACAGTTCAAATAGATGGAAGGGAGAAAAGGAAAGAAGAAATGAAAGGAAGGAAAGAAGGAGGATACAATGCTCTCTTCAAGTAACGCTACTTTCTCTAGCAATTACGTATGAGTAGCAAGTAGATGCTGAAGACATGATGTTATCTATACATATAGATATGTACACATATAATGTATATGTAAAATGTATGTAAAATTTTATAAGAAAAATTTCTTTGAAAGAACCGTAAGTCTATTTTTATCATTTTTAGGTTATATACGAGCAATTTAAAAAGGCTTTCAATATTCAAAATTAGTTCTTGAAGTAATTTTTATTAGGTAAATTTTATCAAAGGTATACAAGAGTTGGAGTAAAAGGTATACCTTTTATCAAAGGTATACAAGAGTTGGTATAAAGAGTTAGATTATTCCATTGAGAAATCATTCACTAGGAAGGTAGCTCAGTAGTCACTCGTAGTGTGACAGTTAAAAACGTTGAAGTCTGGAGTCAGGGATACATTTAGGAAAACAGCGATACGTGGGAGAGTACCGGTTAGTCACCGGCTCCGTTCAGACGGCCCCCCTAAGAAGCCTGTGCCAACTGCCCGGCCTGCTTCTCTGAACAAGCGTGGCTGTCAGTGCGCACCTCTGACGGGGCAGCTGAACCTTCGAGCTCACGTCGTAATTGTTCGTATTACCTTACGTAGCTCATGGCCGGATCTCCCAGAGTCTCTCTGCCTCGGTTTCGTTCCTCTCTGACCTGGCGGCTCTCAGCATCGAGTGTGCATGCATGCAGAAGTCTTATCAAACCGCATCTTGGTGAAGTCCCCATCTCCAGGGCTTTTGCTTCAGTCGTTCTGTGGTGGGTCCTCGGATTTTTCTTTTTAGCAAGTCCCCAGGTGACACTCACTCTGCTGGTCCTGAGGATATTCGGAGAAGCCCTGGTCTAATGTTCCTCTACCAAAAAGACAGAAAGGGTTAAAAAACAAACACCTGAGAATGCTTAAAGACGTCTAATATCAGGAATGGTTTACACTGCCCGGTGCTTCTGGTCATACTGCACTTCTCTCCCGGAGGCTGTTTCTTACCAGCCCCCCCTCACACGTCAGAAACACCCACGCAAACCTTTGTTTGGGATTCTTCATTGTAATAAGCTTTCTTTCTCTTGAGGACTTTTACGTATCCTCTTCCTGGGGTACTCACTTACCTGGCTTACTCATGTTCGTGTTTGGGGTACCAGATGTTTCCTCCTTCGGGAAGCCTTCCCGTCTCCATCAGCGGTGCCACCCCTGTGCACCCCCAGCACGCCCTTCCCGTCTGAGCCAGTGGTCGTACATCAGCTCCTCCCTCAGTTATGGGGTCTCCGAGGGACAGAGACAGCACCTGCTGGGTCACTGCTGTCTGTGTAGGGTTGATACGTGTCAGCTTCTTAACGGACATGGGAGCAGTGAGTGAGTGAGTTAACGAATGGGCGCCCTGGCCGGCCCATCAGACTGTCAGCCTCTGGAGCACAGGAGGGCGCGTCTGAGTCTCTGTGTTTTTCATAACACCTGGAGTAGTTACTTGCATGTGGTGATTTTGCTAAAGAAGAGACAGATGGATGTAGGGGGCGATGGAGAAGGATGAGCAGGTGGATTCAGGGGGGAAGGGTGAAAACACGAGACCCAGTCAAATACCTAGAAGTAGGCACGGTATTTGAAAAAGCTGAAAGGGAAGTTTACAAAAACAATGCAGGAATTCTCTGACAGATACGCACTGCAGCGAGGCCGGAAGGGGAAAGCACCGGCTTGTAGCTATCATCACAGAAAAGCGAAAATAGATTTTTGCGGAAGTAGCTCATCATCTAAAGGTCCAAGATTACGAAACATTAAACCTTAGTAGAAGAGTATCCCTGGGAACTGGGCAGGGAGAGATGTCCCTAAAAGAAATAGCGTTCGTATTCACAGAGTAAGTGACAGCATTGCACGACATTTGTGTGAGTAAAGGGCAGTGGCACATGACTCCTGGGACTGGGCTCCAGCCGTGGCCACCACCCAGCAGGTCACAGTGTGGGAAAATGAGAGCAGCGACACAGGGGAATAGACTGTGGGCCTGGGAACTGGGGGAGCAGAACTCTGTTCTTGACTTGTGCTGCAAAACTGCCCTGTGAACTTGAACGTGCTGAGTCCTTTAGCCTTTTTGTCCATGAAATGAGGCTAAAAAAGCCTGCAGTAAGATAGTTCAGGGATAAACAAATATTGGTGGCTGCTGAAAGCCCGCCGGACATACTACTATGTGGACGGAACCTCAGACGCCGCTCCTCCGTAGCCCCAGTTTTTCCCTGTGTTCGAGAAATCTCCCTGTTATTCTGAGGTTTAACGGAGTCCGGGTTTCGTAGAAAGCTGCATTGCCAGAGCTGCCGAGCACGGTGATCGGTCTTGCCTTGGGTGAGAAATGCTGCAGATAACAGAAATAATTGAAATTGAGCGGCTGCTAGCGTTCCCATTTTTTTAAACAATTATGAATGGTTTCATTCCAGGTATTATTTGCTCTTCTTACATTCTCTCTTCCTGCAACCCAGAACTAAAGACTTTTTGTTCTAAAGAACTAGAGATTAAGAATATAATTAAGGACCGGCAGCAGTTGCAGTTGGCCCAGCATCCCTCAAAGACGACAGCAAAACACACTGAGCAGGAAAGACAAATTAAACCAACAACCCTCCCCCAAAATGTGGTACAAAAAGGAGGGGAGAGGAGACCTGGAGGAAAACATTCGGTGCACAGGGAAGATGGCCCAGGCCTCAGAGGGAGCTCGGCAGCGGAAGCGGGCAAAGGCAGCTGGTACGTGCCATGGGGAGGGGAATGTGGGTTTTTCCATAAACCTCTGGCAACTGCACATAGGACCATCCTTGGCTCCGTTGTGACTCTGCTTGGCGAGTCTGGCAGAGCGTCTTCCTCTACCAGGCAGAACTTGTCAGGAGCGGCTGTGCCCCTGGGATTCCCACAGCAGGGCGGGTCATTTCTTTCCGTTTCCTTCCCCCAGTTGCCTTCACATCTAGACGGAGATGGCGCAACCCCTGACCAGGTGGAAATAGCTGTTCTGTCCTCACGTCGGTAATTGAACAACAGCCTCATTGTATCAAGATTATCTAGTTTCTCTCTCCAGCCTTACGGGAGCTTCGAGAGAACAGGGATCTTATTCTCCTTCATGCCTGCGCTGTTAGTTCCTGGTGCAGCCTTTCTGCCGCGTGGTAGATACTTTGTATGTACTGGGTGGCCTCTCAGCCCTTGGAGAGGAAGTCTGCTTTGAAAAAGAGAGCAGCGTATGACTCATTGCCACCTGACATCATCTAGTGCCTCCACCGTCACCTAACGTAAGACTAAGCAATTTTCGTTTCATTAGGAGCATCCTCTGTGTTTATGAAGCTTCCACACTGCCTCCTTCACGTCCACAAGTAGCTGTTCTCTCCTCCTATCACTACAAAGTCAAAGCAATAAAAGCATTGGACGTCATACCCTTGGCATTAGATTAGCTCAGTGAGAACATTTTCCATGTAAAGATCAATGAAGAAAAGTCCAGAGCAATGAATTAAATGGAGAGAAAATGTTTTCCTGAGTCAGAGCCAATCAATCATTTTCATTGGCAAGATGTTTCAGCATCTCCGCCAGCAAAGGGCCCTGATGTTTCGGGGAACTAAATGTGTTGAATTTTTAGAGTTGGGGTACCCTAATCGAAGCGATGAATTTTAGGTCAGGGAGATGTCCAGCATTGAGCTCATGTAGTGATTTGCTTAGGGGAGTGGGCATTGAACAGACCACTAAAAATAGAAGGTCTAAAGAAAACGAATGTTTATCAAAAGCCTGTTTTGGCTATGCTAAAAAAATAATCTGCGTGATTTCAGATTGAAGCTACCAGACCCATTCATCCTCAGCCAAGTCAGCAAGGCAGTGTGCCATGTCAGATGCTGAACCAGAGAAGCTGTGATGCTGTTCACGAAGCAATCCCCACCAAAGAACACCCTCGTTTTTAGGAGTGACTAAGTAGGCAATAACATGGGCAGCTTGACCAAAATTGCATCCTACCACAGTTTGTTGACAGACAGAAAACTAAGGTTCTGTTTTTCACACTTTTCTTACTTCCTCATCTTTTAAGCAATAGTTTAACTGGATTTCAGCTAATGTCTCACTGGGCTTGTTGTCTCTCCTAAGTGCATCTGGAGAAATTCAGATTTCACCAGACACTTTTAAATAAACAGTCAAAGCAAGTGCATGGGAGTGATGGTCGTGCCTAAGAGAGGAAGCCATGCAGGTACTGGTTTCCCGGAGAGGTGCTTATTTGCCCCTGAGGAGTGAAATGAACAGGGCCGACTGGGTTCTCTGGGTGACGGAGCGCCTGCAAAGGGCATGAGTGGGATGGAGCCTCTACACCCAGGAGCTGTTTTGGCTCTAACATCAAGGCCAAGGCCAAGGCCAATGAAGAACGTAGTCACCTGCAAATCTTCTTGATCAGTCCATACGTGACCAGACTCTGCCTGTCTCCTCCAGTTGTTGTACACATGAGAACTTATACCCTGGAGGGTGATGACTTTGGTATATAAATAAATCTGTTATCTATATATCTGTCCGCAATTAGCAGCACTAAAATTAGGGGCCATGAAGCATTACACGGAACATATTCTCTGAACTTTTGTAAAAAGCAAGTGTCTCCATAAGAAATACAATTAAAAGTCAAGTAAAATCAATATTAGTATATTAAATATTATCTTAATTTTATTGAGAATATTAGACTTTTTTCTAATTATAAAATAACATTTGAACTTAGAAAATTTTGAAAATGCACATCCTACTAAGAAGAAAGTATCACTAGTTTATAATAATCACCCAGAAAAAAACTACCATTAACATGTTTATATTATTAGACTTGCCTTTTTTCCTAGCGTAACAAAGCTTCTTGCAAAAATTATGTCATATCATTCTGCCTTTAACTTAGTAGATGTTCTTGTGACTATTTTAAAAATCCAAAGAGTCAGGTTCAAAGCAGTGTGACATTGCACACACCAGGTCCCCTACCTCGTACATGTTGGGGTCAGGGCGCAGAGCCGGACCGGGCTCGTGAGTCCGCGGGGTCCTCCCTGCCTGGCCACAGCCTGCAGGCCTAGAGTATGATCTGCAGGGGACGGAGGGGTTACAGGGGCCCCTGAACACAGTAAGTCCGTCGCCCCTTCTCCTGCAGATGGTCTCGCTTTACGTATTTATAGCGCCTGCTTATGTTTCGCTCTCAATGTTCAAGTAACTGCTCCGCACGCAGTAGAACATCAAGTACAATGCCATGTTAGTCGTCCCGGCTTCTATACATTTAGACCTGTTTCAGTACCTTGTGGAAAACTAAATTTCAAGGAAAGTATTGCTTGGCTGCTGGAGTTATTGAATTATCGATTATTGCCTGATTAGAAAGATACGATTGTTTTGTGAACTGAAATAGTTTGACTATTATTTTGGCCTTCCAATTCATTCCCCAGCATCACAGAAAAAAAGACTTTAAAATTTTCGAGGATGAGGATTGGGCAGCGCATTTTGTTCAAATTTCTATCTCCATTATACGTGGTTCTGTATGTGGTACAGAGGAAACAATCAATAATTGTGGGGTGATTGGATATATTGGTTAAGGACTGATAGATGTCAACAGATTGGAATCAAAGTCTTTTTTGCAATTTTAGGTATAACATTAGAGATAGTCCCTCTTAAATGACATTATCCTTTCTGTGATTATATCCTCTAATCTTAGAACAGACAAAATCCCTGATATATGGGGAAGTGCCCAGGGAACCAGGATTTGGGTCTGTACTCTGACATTTTCACCAGATAAAAAGAGTTTTGAGCAATAGCTCTTTCCTTCCTGACTTACATGGGTTTTGGGCTTTCTAACTTAAGGTGAATTACTACTTATATCATAGAAATCTTCCCCTGTTTATACTTTAATTCAGTGCATGCATGGTGTGACAGAGCCTTAAAAAATAAGCTACCTAACCCCTCTCCCCATCAGCCTAACACCCTGGTGAATTTTGATTTGGCTTTGTTTTTAAACTGTCCCATGGTTAAATGAAAAACATACCAAAAACTGCCCTACAATCTATTATCTCTTTAAAACCTTTTTTCTTTGCTACCATCATGCTGATTTCCTTCATCTTTACCAGTACAATAAAAACTGGATGAAACTTCAAAAAATAAAAATGAGATTTTGCTTCCATTCTCCATAGAGTGCAGAACAGGATACACTGGGAAATAAGTTTTTGTTAAGTCATGTGAACATAGCTATTGGGAAACTGAAACTCAGGAATTAGTCACTTCCCCTAAAGGCATTGTGAGAAGATTGTACTGAGAGACAAAATGTGTCCCTTAGAATTGCAGGGAGCACAGGGGTGTCTGGGTGAAACCTGTCCAGCATCCTAACGTGTCTGAAAGCCATGTCATTCAGCGGCTCCGAGCAGGGCTAACATGAACGAAGGGTTCAAGCCTGTGCTGGGAGCTCCCAGAAATCACTTTCAGGGTGTGTCATTGTTGAAAACATTTTGTTTGCATTCTGTAGTTTGAAACAGAGCTAGCAAACAACAAGACGCACATCATGAGTCAATGCTATAGGCAAGGTGCAAGCTGGAGTCAGACCATTGTGATAGGAGCTTCCCCAGCAACAGACCAGTGCATCGGAATTCAAATGGACGGATGCAGTCCGTAACATGAGCACTTAGAGACAGAGTCCTCCTGGCTTTTCAGTTAGTGCTTCACTCAGAGGTAAATCTGTGTGGGCAGAAACACCGTAACACTCCCAGAAACCCCATTCACACTGTGACATGTGAACAATGGATGAGGGGAAGGAGGTGGGAACTCACCCCTCAGTGAAGAGCAACGTTCTTGTCTGTTTGATGTAAACTCCGTCACTTACTGAAGGACGTTAGCAGAAGTAATTTTCTTCATGTCTTCGTACCTGAAAACATAGGAAAACCCAATTAAAAAATGAAGAGTGGTAAAATACAGTCCTGGCCCTGGCTGGTGTAGCTCAGTGAATTGAGCACAGGCCTGCGAACCAGAGGATCGCGGTTTGATTCCCAGTCAGGGCACATGCCTGGGTTGCAGGCTGGAACTGGCCGGGGACACACGATACATTGTCTGTCCTCCGCAAAGGCAACCATACATTGATATTTACATTGATATTTCTCTCCCTCCTTCCCTTCCCATCTAAACCCATCTAAAGATAAATAAAATAAAATATTTTTTAAAAAATCCAGTCCTGGCCTGGTAGCTCAATTGGTTAGAATCCCCATATGCTAAGGTTGTGGGTTTGATCACAGGTCAAGGCACATATAAGAATCAACCCATAGTTGCAGGCCAGGTCCCTGCAGGCCGACTCCCAGCAGGGGACGCAGGAAAGGCAACCATACATTGATGTCTCTCTCCCTGTCTCCTTCCCCTCTAAAGATAAATAAATAAATTAATTAAAAAAAAAAAGAATCAACCCATAAATGCATAAAAGAGTAGAACAACAAATTGATATTTTCTTTGTCTCTCTCCCCAACTCTCCTCTCTCTCACCAATCAATAAGTAAAATTTAAAAAATAGCAAAATTTGCATTGTTTTTCAAATAAATTGAAAAGCTGCTGTATGCTGGTAGAGATTCCATTCTTAACAAGGGCAGCGTGGGCTCTCTGGGCAGAGAGTAGGCCGTAGGGATCCCAGCAACCCTTGGTGATGGTCAGAGTATGGTTCCGGCACTGAAGATGGAGGGCGGTGTAGGGTAAGGTAGAGAGGGCCTTGGGGACCAGTCTGTCTCTCTGTACCTGTAGTCACCTCTGAAGAGGGACCATGGAGCTGTCTTTTATTAGACTGCAGTGTATACACAGTACTGTTCTCAACCGAAGGGTAGCAAATATTTTCTGTAAAGAGCCAGATAGTAAATTTAGGCTTTATAACCCAAATAACAGATAGAAAATAACTCTTCTACCTAATTTTCTTTCATATCTTTGAAACCAGAAGTATA
The DNA here is from genome assembly GCF_014824575.4 of Sturnira hondurensis. Lineage (NCBI taxonomy): Eukaryota > Metazoa > Chordata > Mammalia > Chiroptera > Phyllostomidae > Sturnira > Sturnira hondurensis. The sequence continues at coordinate 25,780,823 of NW_028082759.1, read as the reverse complement.
GCTGTGTCATTCCCATGAATCTTCCCTGTTCTGGGGTAGTGACTTCCTGTCAATTTAAGCATTCTTCACTTGAGGTGGTGTCTTTGCAGGCCCTTTCTCATCACTCCCTCCTGGGTAGTTGGTAATGTCTCCAGCAAAACGCAGATCCCAGAGCCGATGTGGTTAGTGAGGATGTAACTAAGAAATAATAAGTAATCTCCTTTCTATGTGGATCCTCTATGTGCATCAATGAAAACTGAGTGAGATTAGGAGGTCAACAAAATTTTTTGTAAGTGGCCAGAGAATCGGCATTGGAGGCGCTGAGGCCCGGAAGTTCTCTTGCAGCATACAGCTCTGTTGTAGCACAAAAGCAACCATAGGCAATACAGAAATGAATGAGCATGGCTGTGTTTCAATAAAACTTTATTTACAAAAACAGACAGTGGGGTTTGGTTTGCCAGTGCCGGTTTTAGATATTTATATACTTTCAGTCAAGTAAAAAACTCTTTTTTTTTCATACCATGCTTCTAAACTATGGACCTCCATTCTTTAAAAATAGTTTGTTTTCATTCCTATTAAAATATTACATGATTAGATTTAGCCTATGCATCTAATGGCCACAGTTGTTTGAATTCTGAGGCTGTTAGTCACTACATGTAAAGGCTCCTCTTGTCTATAGCATGCCCCCTTCATGTGGATAAATATGTGCTTTCTTTATTCTTATGCAAATTATTGGTAAATATGTTGAATGGGACAAGACCAAGGAAAGAATCATTTGCAGTGAAACTCCAAGTTAATAGAAATACATTAATAAACATTCTTCGGGAGTATTTCTTCAGTCAGATATCATGGATTAATTTTACTACCCAACCCATATTTTCATATCATAATAATAAGAAACTGCCAAATATCTTAATGGGCTACATAAACAATATCTATATCACTCTTCTAATATTACAGTTTTTAACTGAGCCAAAGGGTCTAAACTGAAGCTTTCTACATAATCCAAAGTGAAGTTTCTCAGCAGTCTGGTATGGAAGTTTTTCAGTTTTTCCTACCTATTTAAGGCCAAATAAACGCAACGTTTGAAAATTTCAAGAAGTCAAATTGTAGCTCGTACAATCAACAAGTCCCTGTACTGCATATAAAATAAGAACGGATTGTGTCATAGGAAATGGGGTTTCTACTCCAATGTATTCAAAAGATGACGGATAATATTTGAGAATGGTGGAGAGAAATGTGTGTATCTAATAAACAGCGGAACCGATGACAAATAATTTCATGTCTCTGTCTGAGAATCATGAACCCAAAAATGTTTCAGCCAAACAATCATCAAGGACTTAGCAACAAACAGCCTCTTGTGTCTCTGCTGACACCTTCTAGCTGGAAGGGGGAGTAAGGGAACGGCAGTAGCTGCGGCTTCCACCTCGTTTCATCACCAGTCCTTGGTCACCTACGGGTCCTGAGGTTCACTGGCAGTGGCCCCAAAAGACAGGCTCCAGCATGAGACTGAACTTCTAGCCATCTGAAAGTCACGAAACACTTATTTTCACATGGGAAAAAAGGAAGTGGAATAATTATTTTACTACTCTTATTAGAACTCTAGCCATTGAAATTATGGCCTTATTCTAAATAGGATTGGTTCACAAAGGACATAGATATCTTCCTTTCTACGTCATTTTGAGTACTTCCCTGATTATAATTTGTTTCAAGGGTATTGCACTATTTTAATTAACGCACAATTGTCTGAAGTGTGCATAACATGGTGAACTGAAAGAATGGACTGAGGTCAATCTTTTATTAAAACGTGAAAGGTTGACGTGATTATGTACAAGAATCTAGCTTAGACAATTATTTCTCAAAGCTATTTTCATCAAGATCTACTCATTGAGTGAAAAGAGCTGTTTCTAAAAGCCAAATAAACCAAAAGTACCATCATCACATAGGCCCTAAAATTATGACAGCGTTCCAAAACAACACAGTAACATGACTGAGATGCAGTCAGGACTGCATTTTATCTGAATCTCTGATAAAAACTCTGCTCGATCGTTCCTGTGTGTTCACATAATATGCTAGACACTTGGAAGTGCGTCTTCTCTCATTGTCATTATTATCCGTGAATAATCGTGGCGTGCACTTTCTGATGCGTCAATCTCTTTTACTGTTTCACTAGCATTTTCTCCTCCTCCCACCGGAAGCCTGTACTAAAACTTGCCAGTGGTGCTACACATCAGAGAAGTCATCATTCATAAGTTTGATGCACAGAGTGTGGGGTTTGATTCTTGCTACAGTAATAATTATGGGATGTGAAACAAGGAAGAAAGGAAAGCAGAATAAGAAGACTATATAACTTTTCTAGTGATTTCACCATGTCTTTAAATAGCAGCACATCAGCATTCCTTTCTAAGAATGATGAACCTGATTCGGTGAGCGTTTATCATTTTCCACAATCAGAACAATGCTGCTCTACTTTGGGAAACTGCTTCTCCCGTTCTCTAATTGTGTGGTTCAGGTGGGAGCCACCAGTCACCATGCTCACCCTAATGATCATACAGGACATGGGTAGATGGCTCGGGATCTGTCATTTGGAATTAATCCCAGATTTTATGAATTAGGGGCTATCTCTTAAAAAGGAGACCTGAGATCCCGACTGAGAGCCATGAATTACAGTGGCTGGAGAGGCTAACAAGTAAGACGCTCTTGCTTGCAACCCAGAGGAAAAATATAAAACTCAGACTCTTCTACATAAGGCAAATTTTTTCTAAAGAAGCTTCTTAGATTTGTAGAAATGACTAAAAGCTTGTAACCCTCTGGGAAGTATTTAAGAAAAATGCCTGAATCTCAGTAGCAGCAGTGAGTCTTGTGGCATTTGAATTTCCCCTATTCCTAGCTGTCTCCCAAATCCCACGGTGGCTTAAAACTAACAATCGCACTGTCACCGTCATAACTAGCTGTTCAGCAACCACCAAAGGGGCAGAACGGAGTCAGAGGTCTTTGAGAGCTGCATTCCCAGATAACCATCATTATTTGCTCTATCTGGAAGTTCTGTGGAGCATCCCACCTCACAACTTGCCTTCACTGAATCTGAATCATAGTCCACCTGGTGTGAACAGCTTTTTCCCCAGAAGCATTTATTGGAGATGCTCAGCAGCAATTGTTCAACAGTGAACTTGCCTGTTGTGTCTGTAATGATTGGGCTGACAACACAGTGGCCAAAAATCCTTTTAAAAATAGCTGGAGAATGAAATATCTACCAGGCGCTTTTTAAAAAAGTTCCAGCATATCCCTAGGACTCTAGACGGCCCTGTGTGTGCCTTGCTCTCTGGGCAGCCCCCCTCTGGCTGACCGTGAGGCTCTGCGTGGGCAGGAAGTGAAGGCAAAGGCAGAGTTGGAAACTGTCTGTCTGAGCCTTGAAGGCATGCCCAACATGCATATTGAGATGCTTGCAAAAGGGAGCCCATTTAAGGATGTTTCTCTCCCATCATTGGCTGACCGTTCAATTCACCACAGAAAGACTTCCGAGGCCACAGACAACGGAGAATACCAATGTTAAAGTGTGAGTTCAGGAAAGTCCCGGGAAACCAGTAGCCACAGTGACAGTACGTAGCACCAGCAATACACCCCACAAATGGGATCTTATCCAGTTTTCCAAAGTTGCCAAGTGGTATTGTTTAAAATGTCCAATTTTCAAACAAAAATTAGAAGACATGGGAAAAAAGCAGAAGGAAGTATGGACTATACACAAGAAAAATAAATGGCAAGTGAATAGAAACTGTACCTGAGGAAACCAATGTATTGGATCTACTAAACAAAGATCTTAAGTCATTATTTAAACGTGTTCAATGAACTAAGAAGATCATGTCTAAAGAAAGAAAGGAAAATAGGGAAACAATGTCTTTCCAAATTGAGAATATTGATAAGGAGATAGAAATGATAAAGATAAGTCCATTAAAATTGTCCAGTATGAGTGTCTTAGTGTGTTTGGGCCACCGTAACAAATACCACAGACTGAGTAGCCTACCAGCAACAGAAATCTGTTTCTCACTGCTTGAGTGCTGGAAGTCTGAGACCAATGGGCCAGCATGGTCAGGGGAAGTCTCGCTTCCCATCGCAGACTTCTCCCTGTGTCCTCAAGGGCGGAAGGGGCCAGGGAGCTCGGTGGGATATCATTTATAATTCTGCTCATTAGAGCTTCACCATCATGACCTGGGTGTCTCCCAAAGGTGCCACCTGCTAATATGATCATGCAGACATTCAGGCCAAAGCACTGACAAGCATTATAATCAAAACTGCACACCAAAAATAGCATTTAACCTAATGAAAGAGAATGATGGAAGAATGTAAGATCAAAGAAAGATACACAGAAAGCAAATTGCTAAATGGCACACATAAATTCTACGTTATTAGGAATTATATTTAACTTATATTAAAATCTCTAATCAAAAGGTGGAGATTAGCAAACTAAATAAAAAGAAACATAGTTCAGCTGTATCTTGTCTATAAGACACACTTTAAATTTAGTGACACAAATAGGTTGAAAATGAAAGGATAGAAAAATAAATGCTTGCATACAGTAAGTAAAAGGTTTGGAGTGGCTGACTCTAGTAATTTCAGATGAAACAGACTGTATGGCAAATTATCGCTAAAGGCAAAGATGTGTAGTTCAATGATAAAATGGTCAGTACAGCGAGAAGACACAACTACTGTAAGTGCCGATGTACCTGACTACAGGTGCACAAGAGCGGTGACAAGGTTGAGCGGAGAAATAGACAATTCAACAGTCATAGTTGGAAACCTCAAATCTATACTTTCATAACTGATAGAACAATGAGGCAGAAGATTGGAGGAAAAAGAGATTTCAAAAACACTCTAAACCGCTAGATCTACACAGCCATCTATAGGACAGTCTACTCAACAGCTGCAGAATCCATAGCCCATTTGCAAACCACCTATGTGATGAGGGACTGATTTCCACAATATGTGGAGTACTCAAACAGCTCCACAATAAAAATACAAAGAAACCAATGAAAATGGATGAAGGATAAGAATAGACATTTCTCCAGAGAAGATAGGCGATGGCCAATAAGCACATGAAAAATGTCTCAGCATTGTTAGCCACAAGGAGATGCCCTTTCAAACCACAGAGAGATACTATTTCATATCCACTAGGATACCTAGGATCAAGAAGATGAACAATAAGAGATGTTAGTGAGGATACGAAAAAACAGAGCCCTCCTACAGGGCCGATGTAAAACAGTGCAGCAGATTGGAGAAACACATTGGCATTTCCACAGCGTGACCCAGTGTTTCTTGGTGTGTATCCCTCCAAAATGAAAACATATGCCCACTCAAAAGCTGGTACACAAATATTCATACTCATTTTATTCATAATAGTGATGCAAAAAATGAGTATTTACCAGCTGATGAATGGATAAGCACAAGTGGTTTGTCCGTACAATGGGATATTATTTAGCCATAAAAGGAATTTAAGTATTGATGCATTCGCATGGATGGGCACATCGTGCAGGGTTAAAGAAGTCACACACAAACGATCCTGCATTGTCTGACTTCATTTATGTGAAAGGTGCAGAGTAGACAAACCCGTAGAGACAGAAGGATCGGGGGTCTGAGAAAATCAGGGGGATGAGAATGACTGCTAATTTATAAAAGGTCCCTTTTCAAGATGATCTAAGTTCTGACATTATGAGTGGTAATGGTTGTAGGAGTTTGTGAGTAAATTAAAAAGCACCGAATTACATACTTCAAGGGGTGACTTTTTGGTACATGAAGTATATATGTTACAAGAAAAAACGGAAAAACAACTTTATACATGAAAGGCCCGTGATACAAGAGGCCACGCGTTCTGTTGTACGTAATTTTGAATCCAGGGTAGAGGCCGCAGCCCCACAACCACGTACGTTGTCAAGCACGTGCGGACAGGGTGGCACGGATGCAGGCGAAAGGGACACTCAGCGAGAAGCAGCGAAAGGGGTGTCGGGAGGAAACGTGAGGCGGGGCCGGGCTCAGCTTTGCATTCTTTTCCGTGTTTTGTCATCAAAGCCAACAAAGTCTCCTTTTTCCACTTAAGCCTTTGGGTTGGATTTCTGTCACTCGGTCGTAAAACTCTGCAATAATAGATGTCTTTAAAGAAAAACACTACTCCAAGTGGCTTAAATAATTCTAACACTAAACATAGGAGCATATTGCATGGCGATGAGTGAGAGCGAAGATACGGGAGCGTTGTATTTCAGTATCACTGGCCAGAAAGTCGTTAGTGGGTAATTGAAGCTCAACTACTTGATACAGTTTTGAAATTTGAATAAAAAATGTTTGAGAGGATCAAAGTTCGGAATGTCCGGGGAGAATATGGCTGCGCATCGTCAAGTCTGGTTGTTAGGAGCAGCCTGCGCTTGACTGATCTCTGTTTTGACCCCGTGGGCGAGCGAGCCTTTCACCTTCCTGCGGCTGCTGCATTTTCCAACTGCAGAAGACAGCAGCCTGAACTCCTACCCAGACGGAATAAAGTAGCCCGCCCAGTAGACTTTTTACAAAAAAAAAAAAATTGGCTTGTATGTCGGTTTTTGAGAAATGAAAATTTACTTTTCACAGACTATTGCCTTCTTTACTAAATTTTAAAAATTTGACATATGTTTTAAAAATCTTCAGATATTTTTGCTATTAATAAAACAGGTTAGTCTAGTGAAATAATGCTTAGCATTTTCATTACATTTCTTTCAAACAATAAATTAAGGGATCATGGTTATCAAGTTCATTATGTTGGTATCTATTAAAATGTGCCTGAGGAGTGTAATTATAAATTATTTACTTGTATAATGATTTTTTTTGTGCTACATAGGTACAATTAATTTTAGTGGATAAAACAATTGAATAGTATGCCCTCACCCTCCAAGAGGAATCCATAATATCTTAAATTGGCCTGATTAATTTTCTAGTAATACTTAGGTACACAATAACTTCCTATTCCTATACAAATAAATGACAAATGAAATGCAAGAGATGGGTAAACTGTCTTAGTTGACAAAAGAAAATGTACGGCCTACACAACTGTTGACCTGATTCTAAATTATAGATAGTATGAGCAATCAGTGGTGAATGAATAGATTGGTGCGTAGATATTAACCCCCCCCAACACACGCACATACACACCCCAGAGGAAGACTTGTCCATAGTGGAAAACTGTCATCTGAAAGTATCTGGATTAAGGAGGTCAGAATTGAATTCCTAAGAAGATACCATGAGGTTAGAGAGAGAGGCGGAGGGGGATGGCAACAGAAAGAGGGAGGGGAAAGGTAGGCGGCCGAGAGATGCATTTTGAGAAAGAAGGTCCCCCCTCCCAAGGTTCTCCGGGATGGAAGTGACAGGTCTGGTGGGTGACAGCAGGGGGCTCCTGAGGTTCCTCTGGCCAGACCTGGCAGGTGAACAAAGGACCCTTTACTTGTTGTAGACCATTCTGCAATTCGAGGTAAATGCATTATTTTATTTAAAACATATTTGAACAGTTTCTTCCTAAAGTTGCACAAAAAAACCTCCAATGTATACATAATACATGTAACAATTGCTCACTATTGCCACATAATTTACTGGTACCTTGGGAGTTCTTTTCCATTTAAGTGGCCTCTGGGTCTGGGTGTGATGCTAAGTAACTCATACTTACTATCTAGCATGTGGCCAATTTTTACGAAATGGGTCGACCCATCTTCTGGTCAGTGGGAGCCTGTCTTTAACGCCCAGTTTAGAATGTCTCTATACCCTTGGGTGCTTTTTGGTCAGGAAATAGATTGAATTTGTGTGTTTTGGCCCCACATAAGCCTGCTCACAGAGGGTACCCATGCACTGAGCTGACTCGCCCTGAGTGTTAGACCCACGCTAGGCCCCGTGGGGCAACAGGAAATGGAATGTTCCTTGTAGCATAGAAGGAATTACTTTATACATTGGTAAGAAGAGATCTCAGCTCTTTGTTGGCCCTTGTCCGAACCTGATGGGTGGAACGCCTTCATCTCTTAGGTACTATCGCTGGGCAGATTCTCGGTACCCATGGCTGCCAACTCCTCAACGATGAGTATGTCTCTTTAAGAAATGTGGGGTGGCTTTGGAGAGCCATTTTTGGTCCATCGCTTGTGCCCCCCTCCCATGCATGCTGTGCACTGATTGCTGCTTCAGTGATGAACTGAAATGGGACGCTTCTTAAGCCAGTCGGAAGGAGCATTCTTGCCAGTCTTCGAACCCCGTCCAGCAGCCTGGGGTGCAGCTTAGCTCATTTGCCATTCCGCAGACGAAACACCGCTGGCTCACGTTGTTTGTGGTCCCATGGCATCCATCACAGCAAAGTCCCAGTAAACAATCACAGGCTGTATTAGGGCTAATAATCCCATCAATCTAAATATACTTTGATGGAACAAACGATATAAGACATTTAGGGGAAAGAATGCATCCATCTAAGAATTCTTCGGTGTGCTAGATGCATCTGGTAGAGAAAAACAATTCTGTAGCCCTAATATCAGCCCGATTTAAGGAATCACATCAAATGTCCACCTTGTCTCCATGTCTCCCCTGTAATTTAAAAAGCATCAAAATATTTGTAGAAAAATCTTGCTCCCTGTGGTTGCCAACTACATAACACATAAGGGGTAGGTGCCAATGACTGACATCTCCAGGGGCCAGGGATGAGCCACAGAACAGGTCTTAGCTATCATCCTGAAGCACCAATTTTAGTCAAGTGTTTAGTGTCAAGGTAACTATTTTAACTTGTCATATGTGTATCACATGTTTTCTCCTCAAAATCATCATGGAGATGATTATGTGAGATGAAAGATAACATTTATTTGAATTTTAGAGATTGAACACAATTTCCAGTAAATGCCAGAGAGCAGTTTGCCTATTCTTCACAGTATCCACTCCCACTCAAAATGTTTGAGAAGCAGAATAGGGAGTTTAAGAAGTACCATTATCAATGAGTCATCAGTAAGGACTTCTAACACTGATTAGAAGTCCAGAGAAGAATGCATCACATTTCATATGTAAAATGTACATTGCAGGGGGTGCTGTTGATGCCCCACCCCCAGATCTGGGTCTTTACTTGGACAGGGAACACCTTGCCCACCTCTTGTAATTATTAGCTGCTCCAAGCTCAGAGCTGTGCTCCCCTTCACAGTGGACAGTTGCTCTCGGCCAAGGGCCCTCTTGCCTGCATGGGTAGAGCAGCCCCCAGGCAATGGCCAGCAGCTAACAAGGACTAACAGGCTCCTGTTCCAGGACTGCCTCTGGGTCCAGGCTGAAGCTAAAGGCTGGTTGACTCCAAATCCGTGCTCAACTTTCTCCTGCCACCCTCCCTCCCCCACCCCTTTCTTTCTCCCAATAAACTCTATCCATGAGCATGCCTTTTTAGATCATGCCGAACCAGTCATAGGACATCTTCCTCTGTCTGTCTCCACTCCTTCCTTCCCAGCGTGAAATGCCTACAGTCCTCCTGGTGGCCCTTGCTGTTCCTAGCCGGTGCTTCCTGTGCTTTTGCCTTGGTGGCATCTCCTGAATGCTTTTCTCCACAGATTGCCTGGATCCTTTACAGTTTCTTTATTCTGTCTCTGCGTCGCTGTCCGACTGTCTGTGACGGGGATTGGGAGGGATGCTGTCCTCGTGGACCTGGATGGGAATATCAGCGACAACTTCATGCCCATTTCTTGGTTTTAGATTCAGTCTTTTGTGACCATAAGGAATAGCTGCTTAGCAACCTCCCCCTAAACAAAGACTGCTCCACAGTCTAAAGCAGTAGAAACTGACCGACGCACTCTGTCTTGGGTCATCTTGCTGAAGGCCAGGTCATTCAACAGGCAATCTCCAAGTGACCGGTTTCACAAAATACTTGTGTCTTTAACTGTTTTGTTTTAATTGACTGGTTTTCGTTGGTGTTCACAACAGGTTGAGGGGCACAAAGAGAATATTCCTCATACCGTTTTTTATGAGGCAAAATGCAAAACAGCCTACTAAAACAAAATGCTTGGAAGAAATAATCCCTGGCTGGTTTGGCTCAGTGGTTGAGTGCCAGCCTATGAATCAAAGGGTTGCTGGTTTGATTCCCAATTAGGGCACCTTCCTGGGTTGTAGGCCAGGTCTCCAGATGGGGGCATGGGAGAGGCAACCACACACTGATGTCTCTCCCTCTTTTTCTCCCTCTCTTCCCCTCTGTAAAAAATAAATAAAATCTTTTTTAAAAAAAGAAGAAATGAGTAATTTCACAAACTGATCATTCTAAGGATGGTATTTGGCTTCTGGGAAATTGTTGGCTAATTGGCTTACATCTGTTAGGTATCTATATATTATTAACTTATTTTTGTATTTCTCAATGCTTTTCAACTAATTTCCATCCATTTATAATCATTTAAATGTCTTTAATGTTGCCAACATTGGAAGTTAATAGGTCCAATTTCCTGTCATTTTCTCCATTTATTAATATACAAATCACTTCCAACTTAAATTTTAGTAAACCCTGTAAGTAACTACTTGAGAAGTCCAAGATAAATATTTTACTTTTCCCCTTAAGAACTTTTTTTGAGTTGGGAATTGCGTTCTCATCCACTAATGATGGAAATAAAAATTACTACCAACTGTCTCGAAAACAACTTTAGAGCATGTATCAAAAGGTTTAAAAATGATCTTGCCCTTTGAAATATTAACCCAATTTCTCAAAGAAATAATGAGACATGAGGACAACCATAGATTGCTGAGATACTAACTGCAGCAATTTTTATGAAAATTTAAATGAACAGAAGTAGGGTTCATTCAGAAAAAAATGGACTTAGATTTAAAAATTTGCCATAAAAATTCATTCTTTCTTTGCCTCTAGAATTCTGCTTCTGGTTCTGGATTTTTGTATGGTGGTCCCCAGAATGGTATTCCTGCTTTAGTTCATTGACCTGGATTTGTTCCAAAGCTCTCCCCTGAACAATTTGCAAGGCCAGGGAGCAGTGACAGCTGGCCTCCTTTAAACTATGTAGGACCTACCTCTGACACTTAGAGCAGAAAGAATTCCAGCAAAGTCATGAGTTGAAAGTAAAAGGACATTGGTGGTTTGAAGGAAATTTATCATAAGAAGGGAAAATGTTTTCTGGGTGACAGAAACTAAGGATGCTATTCTATGATGATTTTTTAAAATATAGTAAATTACCATGTAGACATTCAAAGTCATATTGTTAAAAAAATAATTATATGAGAAAATGGTTACTATGAAACTTTACATCCAAAAAGCTGGGAGAACAGCAAGTGCGAGTGGCTGAGGCATTCTGACCTGTGAGAACGGAGAGTTGTAAGAGCTCAGGCATAATGAAGGAGGGACGAGCTTCAGGAACAAGACTGGAGAGCCTTCCGGTCAAGATGGCAGACACAGCTCGCCTCTTTGCACATCCACACCACAATTACAACCAAAATATAGACCAACTATCATTCAGGAATGTCAGAAATAAAGGTGAATGGAAGTCTGACAACCACTAAATTGAAAAAACCACATCTACCCTGACTGGTAGGAGGGGCATGGACACAAAGCAAGCCAGCCCCACGGCCATGTGAATAAAAATTGGTAAGGGATATCTTGGGAGCAAGGAGTCCCAGACCTACACCAGGTCCCCCAGCTCAGGGTTCCAGTGCCAGGAAGATAAATCCCCGCAGCTTAACAGCTGCTAAGACCAGTGGGGACTGAGTCAGTGGAAGAGGCTGCTGGGGCCCTAAGTAGTTCCTCTTGGGGAACCCACACATGGACTCACTACTCAGACTCGCTCCCTCAAAACTTCTATTTAAGGACATGTACCTTCGACACTTATAACCTCTACATACAATTCTGAGAACAAAATACATTGGGATTTTTTTCTAAGTGGAAGACATGGGGCATTTAATATTTAGCAAAATCTTTTCTGATATATACTATTATTCCTGTTTTTAAAACAAAAATATGGCAGCTGAGGAAATCGCTAAAGGTTACTTTCTAGTTGGGGGATTTAACCTTCATCTGTAAATATACTGACAAACAATCATTTACAATTTTAGTGTTTGTGCCATGGTTTCAGATATTTTCAACGAGCTCTGAGCATCATCCTCTAACACCAGATTAGATGCTTCTCTTCTAAGCCCTTTTACCACTGGATTCAAGCCTCTGCTGTACTGATTCTGCATTTTAACAGCCTGGTTACTCTTTGTCTCCCTCCCAGATCATAGTTTCCTTGAGAATAGGCATAGTATCTTGCTTCTTAGGCACATAGTAAACCCTTCATAAATGTTTTCAAATAAATGAATATTTGAAATGATTTATTCTTTCATAGTATACAATGGGATCAGCAAAGATTTGTCACTATGGAAAATCCTCAGCTAATTAATGTAATATAATTTGCTAGTCCTACGCGATGGGAAGAAGAATTTGGAGTGTATTTCAACACACACATATGCAATTTTCTGGAAACATGGATGTTATTGTTCTACTTTAAGGAAGCCCCTTTGGGACTGACCTCAAGTACATGCTTCTGCAGGGAAGAATGTGGGGGTCAGGGGAATGGTGCGCATACAGGCAAATTGGCATTATGTGTCTTCGGATAACATTTCAGCCCACAGAGACTCAAGATGGTGTTGACGTGGCCAAATATTATTTAATGCCACTTGTGGGCATTGCAGAAATTTCATGGAAAATATAGTTCTCAGGTTTCTTATTTAATAACATGGGTAGTTGCCATTGATGAGAAAATGCCAAACCTATTTCAATTCTGAGGTTTGAAAATCTAATTTACTCAAAATAAAATCTCATATTCCTTAAAAATAGTTGCTACCGAAGACTTAACGTGTTACTTTATACACACATTCACACTTACAGAAATATGCTGAAAACTTATTTCAGCCTCAGTGTTGCTTTGTACATGCAACCGGATTTGGTGTCAATGAGTTCTGGTGCCTTCGCAAAGATGTGATCTGCAGGAAAGAAGGCGTGGCTTATTAATGGGATCCTTGAACACTCAGGTTTTGAGGTGAAAGGCACAAAATTAATTTAATTCAACAAAATATTGCAGAGTAGCTGATTTAAGCTTACCCCTTAATACGTTGTTGCATTTCTAACTTAGAAAACATCCAAGGATGCCTTTCAGATACTCGCCTGACATTCTGAGCCCTCAGCTACAGAGCTGCTCGGCGTAGACGGGTGCTCTTCACTTTTCCCCTGTTGGTGACTCTGATTAGTTTTCACTTTGATCTGTTCGAATAAAATTGGATAGTTGGTTGTTTATACGGATGCAATATTTTTCCGTACATAATAGTAGCCAGTCACATTTATTTCTCATACTGCTCCAAGTCAGGAAGAAATCTCATTTAAAAGGTTTTCTAGTAGCCTCTGAGGAAGTTATTGTCATCCAACTATTTATGTTTTATTTCCCCTTTTTCTCCCTTTTCTGCTCCTAGCCTTTGAAGGTTTGTTTATTTGTTTACCTTTTCTACTTCTCTGTAGGTGATCATTTCTGGGATATCTTAGATTAATGTGATTAACTGCTTCCTATTAAGTATTGTTGAGGACATTCAATAGGCAAAATCTCTATCTGGCTTTAGTTTCCCTGCGTTTCCACAAGCTCTCAGTCTGCAGTGGGGCCTCATAATTCTCACGCTTTCTGTTCTTTGTCCTTCCTGGGAGTTTCTCTATAAACTAATCCCACTTACCATGGTTTACAGACCAAGTTTCAGGCTGGGCCTCTTCAGAGCTGACCAGCATAAGCAAAGGCTAGCTAGGAGAAAATTATGGAAAATAAAGCCAACCCCACAGCCCGCTCTTTCTAGTTCCCTCCCTCTCTCTTTCTCTTCCCCTGTCCTTGCCTTCCTCCCTCTCTCTCCCCTTCTCTCCCCTTCTCTCCCTCCCTCCTATAGTTACTCTTCACAATACACACAGTCCCTCATCGCTTTAGGGCAGAGCTGGCCTCCAGTTTTCAGTAGCCTCATTCTACAATGAGCACGAAGTGTTTTAAGTAAATAATTTTTGTCCAATCAGGTCACTTTGTCAGAAGCAAAAGGCTCCTAGTAGGACACAATTCCCATCCCTAATTATTTAATAATGGGTTTACCCCTTATTCCCAAAACACACACACAACAAATGCACTCCTACCTCTTAATGCTTTTACTCTTTAGGCAACCTGCCACTACAGAGATGAGTAACTGAAGTTCCTTGCATTTGAGCCACAGTCTGGGATCCCCTGAAATGTCAAGGTCACTGGACTGTCTGGGGGGACAAGGACTCTCTGGGTTCTCCTCCAGTTCCTCCATGGTGTGTTCGCCCAGTCCCTAGACGCTGCCCCACGCATCCAGCCTGGCATTTTCGAGGTTCATTCTGTCAGCCTCCATAGCACTGCCGCACTCCTGCTTATTACTGGTTTGGCTAGCATTGTTTAATGATTTTAACTGTTGCTTTTGGGAGAGAGAAATCTCAGCTTTGACTTTTAAGGCAAAAGAGAAGTTTTTTTTTTCAATTCAATACATTAGAGGAGAATTTTAAGGTAAACAAAGTTCATCTGTATCTCTTTAAATTACATCATTGTAGGTAGAATTCAGGTCAGCAATAAAAGTCATAAGCATATTAATTACTTTCAGGTTTCTTAAAAAGGAAGAGTAACATGACAAATAGGAGTAAAAATACTGAGTTGTAAAATGGAGCATCTCTAAGATGGATGCCGTAGCAGTAGACTCTTATTAGCTTTCAAAATTAAATTGTGTCACTTCTCAGAGCCTCAGTTTGCTTAACTGCAGAAGGACACTAGTTCTGGTGATTAAAAGAAATAATTTTTGTTCAAGGCTCCTAGTAAACTAATACGAAAGTTGCCTGTTGTTATTTAGCAAATAAAGTTAAGTGACTGGTGAATGCAGAGAACAGTGCTAGCCAGCAGAGAGTAGAAATAAATCAAAGCTTCTGTTTCTTCGTTGCAGTCACGTGAGTGGAAGAGACCGAGTGCATGAAGTTCCTCAAACAGAGTAAAAGATTAATGGCGAGGGGAGCTCTTTCAGAGGTGCTATAAGCTGCCATGGATACAAGGCTCAGAGAGCAGAGTGTTTTAGGGGTTTTGGGGAAGGTTCATGAAGGAGCTAATTTTTTCTCAGTATTAAAGGGGAAGGAGGTATGGGGCAGGATAATATATATGATGATTACAACCAGCAAGCCAATAGTATCAGAACGATAGGAGACACATAGCTGACTGGCTCCAGGCAGCCAACATGCCGTCTATTACTATTTTAGGATAGTGCTGAGACTCACATAAGGGGACGTCTAAAGTGGAAAGGGTGTTTCACTCATTGTATACCTACACATTGCATTGTTAAAGGGTCAATTGGTTTGATGTGGTTGGTAGAAATTAGTTTTTCAAATTTAAAAGAATATTCTTGGTGTAGCTCAGTGGATTTAGCACAGTCCTGTGAACCAAACAACCGTAGTTCGATTCCCAGTCAGGGCACTTGCCTGGGTTGCAGGCCAGTTCCAAGCAAGGGGTGCACAAGAGGCAACTGTACATTGATATTTCTCTCCCTCTCTCCTTCCCTTTCCCTCTAAAGATAAATAAATAAAATCTTTAAAAAAATAAAAGAATATTCTTACAGAAATTCTTTGCCATAATAAATATGCCATTAGGTCATACAGTAGAATAGTTAATGGATAAATTAATAATGCTTTTTGTGATCGTGTGTTTATAATAGATCTATTTATAGCCTCTGCTCTGTGTTCAAAGACATAATTTAGGCTCCTGTGTCCTTACCGCCAACAAGAAAAAAATTGCTTAAAATTGCTCTAATTATTTGAACTAATTTTCCAATTGCAGTATGTGTATACAGTGATTTCCTTTTCATTCATGCTGAACTTTTCTCCAAGCTTTTTGCTAAGATACAACCTTGTTTCTAAGTTTCTCAAAGCTCAGTCTGACTTAATACATCTCTCGAGTCCTTGAGTCCAGACTGTTTGAATCCCAAATGCGGAGAACATGTTTCTAAGTGGAAACTGATCTGTCCCTAACCGAACCGGCCCAGGCCAAGTCTGCACAGGCAGAGGCCCAGGGTGGGGGGGCGGGGCACCCAGCAGGGGCGGGGGGGCAGGCTCTGGGAGGCTGTTTCCACTCCAGCTGCCTGTTGATTCCAGAATGCACAGTGCACTTTGGTGCTGGCTGTTGCCTTGGCTCAGTGTGCCCAGCATAAATCTGTGCATCTGACATCAGCAAGGGGAAGCGGACACCAGAGAAGACTACCCTAACTTAATGACCGCTTTGTACTTTGAGGGGAGAGGAAATGCAGTCCCCAAAAGCCACACCGTTGTCCCGGCTGGGGTGGAAGGGGACATGGGATCGGATATTCCGATAGGCGCAAGCCCCTCTCCTTCCCCTCTTGATGCTGATCGGGTTGTTGCAAATGTTCAGATCTCGGGGGCCTGATGTTGTCACGGGAATGACAGTTCCACCAGCAAAACAGGGCCATCGCAAGTATGAAATGGTGTGATACATGCCGAACTTAGCAGGCCTTCTGATGCTTCTGTTTGGGCCAGCGTGGTAAAATTAACTGTGACCGTGAACACCCTTTCCATGGCCGTGCCTAAACATTGGAAAGACTGGGCAAGAGATGACTTTGGGGGTGCCCTGGGGGGTGATACCCACGAACACTGCTAGTGAAGTGAATGGAACTTGCTGGTTTTCAGCCAGAAGCGGGCGTCCACCATGCTTCAATGTTCTCTTTCTCGTCACGAAAACTGGACGAATCTTTTCTGGCCAATTAAATAAATAATTGTGTGTTCAAAGCCTTTTAAACTAAATTCTAGTGACATCCCTGGTAGATGTGCACATGAAGCCACTGACTTTCTGTTTGACGTTGAGAAGATGGCTGTGTTCGTTTCTTAAATCACATAGGTGTGTAACTAATTCTAATGAATAAAGATAATTTCAATTTTTTGAATAATTTTTGTGATTGCCCTGAGTTAAAATTATAGTGTCTCCAAATAGTGACAAGTTCCTAAAGGCCTTAGGCATCTCTGTGTATCTCCTGCCTTAAAAAAAAATACAGCAAAAACACAAAACAAAAAAATGTGCTCAGAATGAAGATATTACTGTGGTCAGCATTAACCTCTGAGCGTCTTCCTGGAAAGTTAGGAGAGACAGTGCGTTGAGGGTGCATTGACCAGATATGTTTCACTCGTGGTCACTCAGAAAGCATCTTAGGGAGAAAACAGCGGCAAGAGGCATGGCTGGCTCCAACCCGAGAGAAATCTTACAGAGGAAGTATTCAATTTCCTTTGTTCCTTATGTGTTCCATAAATATTTCACGTATTTATTAAAGCTCTGTTATTGCTGGAAGCCAGCCTTCTCCCTTGTTTAATTCTCCCCCCACCCTTAAAGGCTGGAAATGTTTGAAATATGGAGTCTGCATTCCATGTGCATTTTTGCATGTTTTGTTAATAAACAACACTTGAAAATTAAGATGTAAATTTCTTCAAAGGAAGAGAAAGGGAAATAGTTTGGGTGACTGGGAAGGAAAGAGTCTCACAATACCCGGGGGGTGACCTTGGAGAGCTGGCATTTATCACAGTTCCGCGGACAGAAAATAGGAAGGCTTCTAACGGAAATGAGAGTCAGCTCCTTCTCACAGCCGTCTGTGCTCCGTGGCCCGTGGGGAAGGGAGGGCACGTCTGAGGGGCTTCCTTAGAAAACTGGGTGGTTCGTCACCAGTTGTATTCATCCCAGTGCTAGAAGGTCAGATCTCCTGTTTAAATAGTACACATCTCTGAGGGCAAGGGACCACTATTGGAAACAGGAAAAAAATCACTAACAATTTCAACCAAGGAGCTAGAGTAATGGAAGGAATCAATAAATCAGAAGTCAATGTGAGTTATCTTCATTTCAGGCCCCAGCTTACCTGTCATTTCTGTGACAGGTAAAGGGGACAAGAAACATCCCATCTAGGCTTCGGAGGACACAGGCCTTGGCTTCTCTTTCCCACTCCTGAGTGTCCTGACCATCTGCTGTCCACTTCCTCTCAACATCATACCTTGCGCGTGCCAAAACCAAGCGTCGATACAATGAAGAGGCATGATTTTTTGCTTCACACCCCTTTGTGGGGAAAACGGTGCCGTGGGAGAGTGGATCCCAAAGCCAGTACACACAAATGAAAAGTGCCACAGTCTGTGGCCAGCCCCAGGTTGTGCTGTGTCAGCAGCAGAACATACCTGTGCTGTTTGACACGTGCCATCAGGGTGACACGCCCTGGACACAGGCTCTGTCATTTATCTGCAAGCAGCTCTGTGCATCTCTATTTGACCCAGCAGGAAACGAGGCTCTGAGGTTGAGTCCTTGGTCAAGTGCGCACAGAGCCAGCGCGCTGGGAAGCCAGAGTGTCCACCTGTGCTCGTCCGAGGTGGCATCTGCGTGCTTAGCCACTCGCTGCACGTCCCCCAGTCAGAAGTCACACATCTGTGCTTGATAAAGAACAAGAATGGTTCAGCCTTTGTTACCAAAGTTCTGCGAAAAACCCTTGTCTTCACTGAAGGACACACCAAGGTCCTGGGGTCAGAATCTCAGACACTACGTTGTCACACAGTGTCCAGTCAGAAGCATCCACACTGGGATGCTTTTATGAGCTGAAAACTATGCTGGTGATACTTTGCTAGGAAAACAGGTATAAGCCAGGGCCGGTCAAGTACACCGAATGTTCTTTCATTTTCTTGTAGTTAATCTCGGCCAACCATCTTACAATTCATGGATTTTCCGGCATTATACCAATACAAGAACTGTGATTTAATGCTGCTAAGATCCCAGTTTGTTATATACATTATCCATGTCAGCTTCACCAATTCTTTGGGTGGGAATTACCTTCCCCATTTTACAGATGAGAGAACAGAGAGGGCAGGTGGGTTGGAAAAGGGCCTTTCATTATCAACAGGTAAAAGTGGGGTTCAAGCTGGTGCTTTAAACATTACCCATCATTGTTTTACTTTTGTGTTTCTTGTTCCTTTCACCCCAAGGAAAAGCCACTGACAAGTTGCTGTGCAACCTGTTTCTCAACTGTAGTCATGTCTCATTCACCAGCTCTCAAGGGGAACGTCGGCAGGTGACGCGTTTAAAACACCATTTCAAGATGGCAGAAGAATCAAATATGACTGTCTGCCATCCCTCTTCAATTCTTAGAAATGACAGTATGTAGTTTTTTAGAAGGAATAGACCAAGATTAGCACTGACAAAGTACAAATGGTGCCACTAGCAGAATAAAAATTTTGAGGAATTACAGAAAAACACAGAGCAGATGGGATCAGACTGGGAAAGATCCACCTCGGCTCCAACTGTTTGGGGGAAGGGCCGCTGTGGAGGTCGGGGTGGCCGGTGCACACCGCACTCAGGGACAAAGGGCGCAGTGCAGCGGGCTTCTCCCGGTTGTCAGCATGAGTCGCTGGGGCTCTGATTCAGGGAAGTTTGTAGGCAGGTACCTTCCTTTCTCTGTTTTTGTGGGTTCATGGACAGCAGAGGTTCCCTTCCAGGGGACGCGGTGAGGATGTGCCACCTGGGAGGAAGAACAGTGGCAGGGCTGACGTTCAGCTGGTGTGGACCTCCTGGGCCAGGTGTGGAAACACGACAGGACCGCTCTTCACAGGCATCTCACAGCCATAGAATCAGCCAAGAATAATGGCTGATCACTCTTGTTTCACATTGTCCCAGGAGAGGACGGGCAGGTGACGAGGGGGGAAACCTGTCCGACATTGGAAGCCCTGCCTAATATGGCACCTCTGTTGAAAAGCAGGCTTGCCTAGACACGCCCAGAAGACTTCCACCTGTACCTCTGTGGCCACATCTGTTACCCGCCACCCCTCATTTTAGTAAATGGTAGGAAATCAGCTTTTAAATGACTTTTCTGTGTCCAAAACATGCTCAACTATGGCTTACATGTTATGTTCTCATGTTATTGGACATTTTGCTTATGAATACTAGACCTTTTATTTATCCCTATTAATTTTATCTTTTTGCATTGAATCATTTTTCTTATTATAGAAGAACAATTCAAAAAGCCTGAATTCTGGTTTATGTATTTTTATTTTTTTTATTGTTGTTCAGGTACAGTTGTCCCCTATAGTATTAGACTGATATTCTTGTTAACAGGGCAAAGTCTGTTTCTTACAACTAGGAAACATCACTGATGACTCTTTCTAATTTTTATGTGAATTTTTTTGTATGAAAACTGAGGTTCAGACAAATTACTTATGACTATAAATTTAGAGAAAAGCATAGACAAGAATTTTAGAATCAAATTTATATCTCTCTGAACTCCCAATTTAGTTCAGTTCTTTGCATTTTCCTGCTTAAAATGGGATGGCTTAACATATCCTCATACCCAACAAGTAGGAGTGTCCTCCTTCAAAAGCAGTTGACCGGGAAAGAGAAAAGGTTTGACTAGAACATTTTCCTGTAATGTAATCATTATATGTATATAATGTAAACATGTAGGAGACCTTCTACCAGGCTGAAATTCCAGTGTCCAATTAAACCACAAGAAAAATGTGTGTGTGTATATAAGATATAGCATGAACCCAATAACTTAATAATTCTGTTTATTAAAACTGTCCAGAAGTTAATCCTATTAAAACTATCTCGTGTACTGGAAGCAGAGAAGGTTACTAAAATAGAATGTGTGTAGTTCTGCTTAAAATTTCTTTTTCTTCCATCTTATTTTCTTGGCTTCAGAAAATTCAGTATGCTGCAAGTCTCCACTTTCTGACCCTAAATGTAGCAAGGTCAGCAGAATCCCTCGAGACAGGGGTTTATCTTTCCCTCTTACGCTCACCAGGCAGAATTTCATCTCTCTTGCGGTGGCTGGAAAAAAAAAGGGTGTTCCAAAGGAAACAGTCAAGCATTCCACGTTTGAATTAAGATGCTTTTTTTATAGTAGAAAACTCTTTGTACCTCATCAAGGAAAGCAACAGAAAAGGACAATCATTTTCAACCTGATGTTTTCCTTTGTGCAAACCTGGCCTCAAAGGAATCTATTTTTCTTTTTGAAATTATGTTATCATTTCTTTCATGTCTCCAAAGTGAAATGTGATGGATTGGAAATCCAGGGAAATAGTCTCTGATAGTGTGTATTATAACTGCACCATGTACATCACTTTTGTGCAGAGCTAATCATGGGGCATCATACACCAAATGTTTTTAATTTGTTTCTTTTAGAAATTAGGGCATGATTTTATTCTTTTGTGTTCTAAGTTCCTGTTTTAGTTTTAACAGAATACCAAAATACAGCATTTCCATTTCTATCTCACTGTGTGTAACTTTGAATATGTTTTAAAATGGGCATACATATTATTTGAGTTTCCCTTATTATCTCGGATTTTTCACGTATTCTTATAATCATCAGTAAAACGCACATTTGACGACCACAGCTGATACATTTAAAGCTTATTAAACTAAGCTAATATAAATTATTTAAAATACTACTTTTCATAAAGAGTCTATAAAATGCATTTGTGCACACTTGATTAAGAAAGATCCCTGAAATAATCTTCCATCTCTTTTATGACCTTGAAGAATAGCTTTGTTGTCTGCAGTGTGTTTAAAAATAAAGTGTTTTTCTATTCTACTACTGTTCTCACTTGATTCTAACCACCGTGTGAGCTGTCTGCAGACTGGGCTGTTGTTACATTACCGTCTGGGAAGGGGATGACCTGGAGGGGTTATGTTGCGTTCCTTTACAAGAGGGTATGTGCGGGAGGCGGGGCTGGGAGAAGACAGGCAGTCCGCCACAGAGCTGGTACACCGATCCATTATTCTAAAGTGCGTGTGTCCGGTGTCCTTCCGCCACAGCCCCTCCTCCCATCTGCGCACTGAGTTCACGCGGCAATTCCATCTCAGGAGAGCCTCTCCGGCTGCCAGTCTGGCAGCAGAGGACGCCATGCTGTCTGAGCCCCACCTGGAGACAAACGCCTATTCCAGGACAACATACGTTTCTGTGTGTGTGTGAGTGTGTGTGTGTGTTTCCCAGCTTCTCCGGCTCGGCCTCCAAGGGTGAGTGCACAGCATAGTGCAGGCACCAAACCTATGTCCAGTGTCTGACTGTGAAATGAGAAGGGGATGCCTGGACACACTTGTGATCGCTTGGAAACAATACTCAGCTGAGATCCAAAATGGTTGCTGGAGGGTCAAGGGACCCTCCCAAACTCTGTTCCACAGTGAAACTCTTTCTCTCGGAGTGGATGTTTTCTCATCTGTGAATGAGGGGCTTGGCAGAGACATTCAGATATGTTCTGGTGTTCACGATGGTTGCTCGGCAGTTACAGAGCCCTGGTGGAGGTCCCATTTGTCCCAGGAGGTGACCACTCTTTTCCCCTTCGCGAGCAGGTATCTGTTTGGCTGTTTCCCCCCTCTCCCCTGGGCAGTGTGGAGCTCGCTTTAGTGGCCTTGGCTCCTGTGTTTGTGAGGAACCCCGGGTGGTAGACCTTTCCATCTATTTAGATCAGCTCTTATTCTGAAAAAGGAACACTGAAGGCTAATTGGTAAGGCTGGGTTCACCTGACTCAGTGAAACAACTTCTGCAACAGAAAACTGATTTTTACGAAAAGGTGGTATTTTAAAAAAGGACTCAGTTATCTCAGCACTGCTTCAGAGTTTCAAACAAAGCAACTGATGAACTAAAACAAAACAACTCTTTCTCTGAACTTAAAATTAGGACGAGTGATGCAGTCTTTGCCATTGTTTAAGGAAAGCCCAGATTAAGGCCTGTAGCAGAGAAACGTAAGGGAGGCTGCCTTCCTGTTAAGCCGTTGAGGTATGGAGAAGCCCCTGTGTTGGAGACGGTTGAAGTGAGTAGGTTGAGCACAGCAGTCCTGGGGATGAACAGGACTTTTGATGGACGAGGACTCCGACGCTGCGGCATGGTGGGCAGTGCAGAGGCGACAGGGGCAGATTTCGTATTCCTGGGGTAATGGCTTTCTCTGCACATCTCTCCATCCCTATAAACCAGCCAGGATGGGCTGTCCCCAGCCTGTACACCTGGCGGGGGAAGAGGGTAGATGGTGGACAGATGGTGATGGCAGGGGACTCGACTTGGGATGGTGAGCACACGAGACAACACACAGATTGTAGAACTGTGCCCCCGAAACTTACATATGATTTCTTAACCAGGGTCAGCCCAGTGAATTCAATGAAAAAAAAAGGGGAATCTGCATGTGACATTTGTGAAATACTGAATTTTGTTTACATTGTCCTTCCACAGAGTCTTCAGAAACAAAACATGTAAAGCTGTTTCAGAAGAAAAACATGGAATTGGAAATTATTTCCTTCCTTAAGAAAGAAAACAGCAATCACCAAATGACCTCAATACCTAGATTTATGACAACCAAGGAAAAAAGGTAAGGAACTTGAAATGATAGAGCACTTGTATCTAGTGGTACAGATTTAAGTCATTTATACTTACTGGAAAGTCGGTTTTAAGTGATTGCATATAGTCATGAAATTATAACTATTTGTCTAATGTGAAAACCAGCGATGATTTATATATTGATTTTCTGGTACACAAAACCATTCTAGGCTCCAGTTTTCTTATCTGTAAAATTAAACTTCAAACTAAATAATTTATTTATCCCTTTCCAGTTTCAAACTACAGTGATTTATCTCTCTTCCAAAAGAGGAAAGATAATTACATATTATTTTCTTCAGTAGTGCCTTAAATACTTCCATGAGAGTGTCTCATGGACTGTCGAAAACCTCATGAAGCCTGTCATTCATATAATAACCAGCAAATATTAATAGTGCATTAATTATGTACAAGGCACAGCAAGCTATAAAAGACCCAAAGAAAAATACGAAAGCTTTAATAACTTTAAGGAGCATACCACCTAATTTGAGAAACAGTGAATACAGAAAGAGTTAAAGACCACCGACGATCATTAGGTAATTGATGTCATGAGGGAATTAATGAGTACTGTCCGATTTAATTATATGTACAGTGAGAGCTGAGTTTGTAAGGTAAGCTATTCGGGGCTGAACAGAACTAGGGATTCTTATGAAAAAGTGATCTGACCTGCGGCTTGAAGGATGGAGAGGGTCTGAACAGGTGAGGGGAGAGCTCTGGCCATCAGAGCAGGTAGACATGCAGCCTTCCCGCGTGACTAGCGCTTTTCCACGGCCACTTGGCAAGACAACATGACCCGCATTCTTCCTCCTGTTGCAAATGGGGAAAACAGAACTGTTTGCACCAAAAGTCGTATTCCGGCCTTTTGATTTCTATTTTTCTGTTCTTCCCTCTATTTTAACTGAAATCCTGAAATAGTATTGTTTTTAAATTCCACTGTTTTACTATTTTGCTCTGGAAGGGATTAGAGCATTAATTAGTGTTTGAATTGCTAGCTTGTATTCCACGTTATCTCTTTCAAGTGAAAAATTCTATGGAAATGAGGGGTGATTGTGGTATTATTCTTATGTAACATAAGAGAAAGCTAAAGCCAGTGAAATTTTAGGTAGGGGGCAAAAGCAGGAATGTGGAAACCACAGCGCATTATTAGACTGTGAATTTTGTCTTCGAACAGTTTATAGAGAGGAAAACTTCCTGAAAAGTTGATTGCATAGCTTCTCTTTCACACATGGACAAACGTTATCCTTTTGATCCCAAAGAGTTCACGAACCTTTGTACATTCTTGACGTGCAGGAACTTATGTTGCCCTAAGTAGGAACTCTCATTGCTAGTATTGTTTGGAAATCGATGAGCAGTTTTTAAGTGCTAGCCCGTGCCGGCTTTCCAGCCCGTAGCTCTCGTATCTTCAAGGAAAATCGGAGTGCAATATTTTTATGATTACCTATCCTCAGGTGCTATGCTTACTTGGAAACTTCCATTTTGAACATCAGCTCTGTAGTAGGAAGGGAAAAAGTCTTTAATAACAGACAATTGTCCCTCACATTATCTAGGAGTTCTGAAGGTCAGATTGCTAGTCCGTGCCCCCTTCCTCCCGGAAATCCGAGCGCAGGCCTGGTGCAGGGCGTGGAGCCGCTATTGTGCACACTTACGGAGAGGTCCCGGGAGGGGTTCCACGGGTCAGTAGCTGCCTCTTTGAAGACCCTAATGAGGGACTGACGAAACTTCCAGGCTTCTCCTCAATCATAGGAAACAAGGGAAGTGCTACTTTGACATCAGAAAGTAGCTTCTGCATCTGGAAAGCAGTTTTCTTAAAAAGAATTCAAAACAGGAAGTGGAAGGGAGGCTGGCGAAACGGAGAACAAAGTGTGTGTGACAGCGTGCTTTCCACTGTGACCTTTCCAGTGTCGACGACACCGAGCATCATGGCATGTTTCCTTGGCGCCGAGAGTTCCATAGTGTACTTTTACGACTAAACGCTGAAGAATCTGTTCATAGTAAAATTCGTCTTTCTCGAATCGACAATTTCTCTAATAGAAAACACATGTTGTTCTTTCTGTGGTCAGATCAATGAGTGTGTTCATCAGTGTTTAATCGAATGGTAAAGAGGACCCCACACAAAGTGGACTGATTACCCAAAGAGAAAGGCCATTGTTTTCAAGGGTCTTTTCAACAGTCCACCTTTTTTTTCTTTTTAAGCAGCACAGAATTTGGTGTAGAGTACCTTGACTTTAATACTTTACACAGAATGGGAAAAATGAGAATAGTGTCTCCTTTTTGTGCAATTGTGTCAGAATTATGGACGAGCAATACTTTCATACTCAGGCTAGCCTGAGAAGAGACCTTTTCATAAAGAACCTTTGCAAAGCAGACCTGAGTGTCCACAGGGTTTCTGAACAGGCTGAGTAGATTTCTGCCTCCTTGCGCTTCGGCAGTGCTGCCCGGACAGCGGCCTCGGGCTGCAGGTCTCGGCGCTGCCGGCCTCCGCTCCCCTCGAACCCAGGCATCATTGAGCTTCTCCAAAGAGCTCTGCTGACGTGGGTTTTATCTGTCAATATGTATCATGTCATAAATTAAAAGAGAAATATTAATTAAAAATAGTAAAAACCCACTGTAAGTAAATATAATTAACATAGTTTGGGGGAAATATCTATATTTTCCAAAACAAAGGTATTTGGCAAGAATAGTAACTTTTTATGGAAATCTATTGCTGAGATTGAAGTATGTGAAGAAAATATGACCTTACATCGGGTTTTAGTTGGAAAAGGGAGGTATATTTTAACAGTCTTTTAAGATAACTGCGTATGTTCTTCTTTGCAACTTCGCCAATACTTGCCACCTGGTGATTCCTTAAAGGTGAGCTGCACTATGAAATCTGTGACCAGAGAGTCAACTCTCTGAACCTTGAACCTCGCTACGTCAAACCCCTTTAGTAAAACTTGGACTTTGGAAGACTATTTTACTGTGCATGGTTTGGTAAAATTATACATTTGCCACATGGAAAATGTACTGAGTTATACAGATTTTCTTGATGTTGACACATTTCATTATATAATATTAAAGATGATTTATTAATGTTTTCACCAACCCCATCAGAAAAGTCTTCATGTATCGGAAGCTGCGGATCTCAGAGTGGTAAATAACAAGTTTTTCAAAGTCCTAATTTCACTTGGTAGCCTGAATTTCTTCACCAGCGCCAAATCCTGCGAGTTTTTTCTTTGAGGTGACAGGCCACATCGCCCCTTTTCTGAGAAAGCAGCTGCCGGCCGCACGCAGATACGTCCGAGCGATCGCGGCCTGCCTGCCCGTCATTCCTTCGAGGGAGGACAGGGCTCCGTGGAAAACGCAGCTGCTTGTCCCCCGAGGACTTTCACTTGTCCGTCTGTTTCTCTGTGTGCGCCCGAAGGGGGGGAGGGGGAGGTGCTCGGTGCGCCCGTGGCTTTAGCACACAGGTATTTAAAAGTCCCGTGTTTTCACGGATGGAGATGCAATGAAAATTCGCCTTACGCGCTTCACCAAGGACTTCCTTAGGTGAAGTCTGTGACTGTGTGACGGGCACAGTGACCGCAGTGCCGCCTGCCGCCACTGCCTTGACGTGCCCTGAGGCAGAGAGCACCTCACACATCCTTGTGTTTCCACCCTCCGTGCACATATCACAATTAAATAGGAAAATAATGTCATCGTATTCCTGGGTGAACAGTTTTCGAATCGCTTTTCAAGGCAAACCAGGAGCCCTGAGAGGCTCACGGATTATGCTTTGAGTGTGCTGACTCATAGCATGAAAAGATTGTGACCTCAAACCCTATCATTCAGTGTTCGTTTGAGGGAGATATGGATTATACAAGAGTTAGAAGTTTTCTGTGGATAGCTACACATAGATGTATATGCCTATATTAAAAATAGCTCACAAAACTGCATAGGGATTGAACATTTTTGGTTGAAATTTCTGTTTAATAATTGTATCTTTATTTTTTTAATTAAAAAGTGTTATTGTTGTTCCAGTACAATTGTCTCCATTTCACCCCATCACACCCCTCCACCTCACCCCTCCCCATCTCCCATCCTTGAGCCTGACCCCTTTGGCTTTGTCCATGTGTCCTTCATGCATGTTCCTTGATGGCCCCCCATTACCCTTTATTATCCCTCTCCCCCATCCTCTCTGGTCACTGTCAGATTGTTCTTTATTTCAATGTCTCTGGTTGTATTTTGCTTGCTTGTTTTGTTGATTAGATTCCACTTATAGTTGAGATCAGGTGGTGTTTCTCTTTCATTGCCTGGCTTGTTTCATTCAGCATAGTACTCTCCACTTCTATCCATGCTGTAGCAAAGGGTAAGAGCTCCTTCTTTCTTTCTGCTGTGTAGAATTCCATTGTGTAAATGTACCACAGATTTTTGATCCACTCATTTCCTGATGGGCACTTAGGTTGCTTCCAGCACTTGGCTATTGTGAATTGCACTGCTATGAACATTGGGGTGCATAGGTTCTTTTGAATTGGTGTTTCAGGGTTCTTAGGATATAATCCCAACAGTGGTATTGGAAGGTCAAAAGGTATTTTCATTTTTAGTTTCCTGAGGAAATTCCATACTGTTTTCCACAGTGGCTTCACCAGCCTGCATTCCCACCAACAGGGATTGAAAATTTTATGATCCTAAGTGCAGCTAGATTTATTTAAATGTGGATATATCCATTTATTATTATTTATATTATTAAAATGTAAATAAAACAGTATCATCTGATTGATGTTGAGACTGATTTCTTTCATCTGAGTTGTTAGCTTTGAAGAAGGTCAGATAGAAAATGTATTGTTTTTAAAAGAATTGGTTGGCAAAATAATAACGATCAAATCTTTATATGAAAATTGCTCTCCCCCTGAAAAACATGTGACCCAAATGATGTAAATAAGATTTTAGAGAAACAAATGAGATGCCATTGGTTTATAGCTTAGCAGTTAAATGCATGGACCAGAAGCCAGACTTCTCAGGTTTAATTCTGATACTTCTACCAAGTTCTGGGACTTTGGGCATTTTTACCCCTTGAGCAAACCCCTTGCCTTAGTCTGCTCATTTGTAAAAATTGGGATCATAGTAAGAATACTTTTCTCATTGGGTTGTTGTAATGATTAAGAGAATAACAGTGTGGAAAGAACTTTGAACAGTGACTAGAACATAGCTCACACCAGATTAGTTATTGGTAAGTATTACTATTACAAAATATGCAATTCTGCCTATACTGAAAAAGGTCACTATTATGTTTGTAAGAATATACCTCTATTCCACTTGATAATATCTTTCCCTTACATGTTGGAATCGATAGTACTGATTGTCTTAAAATCAGTCAGTACCGNCAACAGGGATTGAAAATTTTATGATCCTAAGTGCAGCTAGATTTATTTAAATGTGGATATATCCATTTATAATTATTTATATTATTAAAATGTAAATAAAACAGTATCATCTGATTGATGTTGAGACTGTTTTCTTTCATCTGAGTTGTTAGCTTTGAAGAAGGTCAGATAGAAAATGTATTGTTTTTAAAAGAATTGGTTGGCAAAATAATAACGATCAAATCTTTATATGAAAATTGCTCTCCCGCTGAAAAACATGTGACCCAAATGATGTAAATAAGATTTTAGAGAAACAAGTGAGATGCCATGGGTTTATAGCTTAGCAGTTAAATGCATGGACCAGAAGCCAGACTTCTCAGGTTTAATTCTGATACTTCTACCAAGTTCTGGGACTTTGGGCATTTTTCCCCCTTGAGCAAACCCCTTGCCTTAGTCTGCTCATTTGTAAAAATTGGGATCATAGTAAGAATACTTTTCTCATTGGGTTGTTGTAATGATTAAGAGAATTACAGTGTGGAAAGAACTTTGAACAGTGACTAGAACATAGCTCACACCAGATTAGTTATTGGTAAGTATTACTATTACAAAATATGCAATTCTGCCCATACTGAAATAGGTCACTATTATGTTTGTAAGAATATACCTCTATTCCACTTGATAATATCTTTCCCTTACATGTTGGAATCAACAGTACTGATTGTCTTAAAATCAGTCAGTACCGATGGTCAGTACTGATGGTACTGACAGTCTTAAATCTCAATAAAATTTTAAATGTTTAGCAATATGATTAGAAATATGAAAGGAATGATACTGAAGGTGGACAGGGATTGAAAGTACTGGCTAGAAATTTGAGAGACTGAGTATAGATTCAATTTATTAGATGAGGCTGAAAGGCAAGTGTTCGGTAAGCGCTTGCTAGTGGGAGGTTCTGGGTATTTTTGTCCATTAGAATGTTAGACCCACTAGTGATGGTGTGTTGCCATTAAATATTTATTACTAAATGATTAAAATAAGGAAATGAGGAATTGAGCACCCAAGTAAATGATTCACTTAATGAATCGAGAACCATTAGTGATGATAGTAATTAGGTTTAATTTTATATTTTTCCTTGAGCCAAAAATGTCACATTTACGAGTGTCTGTGTATATGGTTTCACTTTTGCCTTTGAAAATTGTCACCAAAGCCCAGCCTCAGCTGTGTCGTCATCATTTCCTTCTTAGGTCTGTGAGCGTTTCTGACTTGGTTACCCCCCTATCTACCTCCTCCAGTGTCTGCCCAGTTTTACTCACAGTTGTTTGGTTGTCTGAACGTGTGCAGAAACAGGGCCTTGGGAGCCAGGCTTCCCTGCGGTATTCCAGAACAGAAGTCCCTGAATTGGGAGGAAGACACTGTTCATTCCCAGTAGCTCATTGCTGAGGCTGGGATGCCAGTGAAAACACCCTCATTTTGCCTTTTGAAAGGCCTTTGTATGAGGTTTGTTTGTTTTGCTATAAATAGTAAGGGATGCCTTCTTATGTAGAAGGATTGCACAAAGAGAAAAGAATAATTCACAATTTTATAAATAGGATGTTTGGGAAATTGTATTATTTTAAATTATATTTGTAACTTGGGGAAAATAAATGGAAGATCATGTAGCAAAGGCCTCTGATGTGAAAGTCCTGTGATCAGCTAAGCCACAGAGGTTATTTATAATGTACCCAGGGCAAATTATGAAAAGGAATTGTGTCTTCTCCATTTTCTCTTCACCCACTCATTTCTTTTTTGAGTGAGGTATGTACACTTAGCATGCTCCCCAGAATAGGCCAGAGCCATCACTAACAATGATATTAGTTACTAGGTAATTCACCATTGCAAATACTCTGCCTCTTATATCTATTTTGGCCCTTAGCCTTGACATGTTCTTTACAGCTCTGGGTCAGTAGAGGACTCAGAGACGTAAGATGCATGTTCTCTAGGCATTTATTTTAGTGTTTGCATGTATCGCCTTTATTTTTAAGAAAATGAGAAACTACAACTAAGTAAAAAGAATAAAATCAACAATAATTATACATTGTTAACATTGCAAAAGGTATCATTTCATGTTTCCAAACCCATGCATACACATAAATGAATGAATTATGAATAAATGAGAAATGAATGAATGACCAACAAAATGAGAAAATGTTCATACATATACAGACACATACACAGAAACAGAGCGAGAGAGCACCGGTTTATTCATTCAACAGCAAACTCATCATCTCTTAATGCCAGTCAATGGAGAAATCCATCCTCATTATGATGCACTGTTAATGGTAAAAAAAAAACACACACACATTCTCTGAACTGCAGTGAGCTGCCTCTCACTCATGATTTGGTTTTGATTGGTTGGTTGCATATAAAATACGCAGTTTTATAGGCCTTTTGCAATAGTAAACACAGAAATTAATTTACAAATATTTACACTTGGTCTTCACTACATTCATAGAATTGGAGATTTTTATTACCTGTTCCAAGAATCAAACAGCTTTTTTTCTGTAAAGGACCAGGTAGCGAATATTTTAGTTAAATAGCTTTTATGGAACTTTTTGACTCTGCTATTGTAGTTCAAAAGCAGCCAAAGACAATACGTTAACACGTGAGTATGGCTTAGTTCCAATAAAACTTCATATACAAAAATTGACCCTGGGACGATTTGGCCAGTTTTGCCACTACCCTCATTTTGCTGGTAGAACCAGCGCCATGCAAGCTTAAAAATCTTTGCTCAAGCCTCGAAGCCAAAGACCAACAGGTGCTAGGGGTGCGTGTCTGCAAAACCCTTGCTCAGCGTTCCTTCTCCTCCCTGAAATCCTAGCTCTAACTTTCCAGTCCTTCCCCAGTCCTAGTGGTTCTCTGCTAAAGAAGCACTATAATTGTACATTGTATTTTGTATAACTGATTTATCACTTCTGTTTGCAAAACATGCTTAGAACTACTTCTCAGGGTCTCTCCTGCTACTGCCGTTCTCCAGACCAGACCACCGTCACTGGTCACATGGGGGGCTGCAGTAGTCTGGCATCTGCCGTCACTGCGTCAGCCTTTGACCGCTTTTGTCTAATTTTGACAGAGACAAGAGCGATCCTTCATCAGGGGAGGCGGGCACTGCTGGACCTAATCAGTCTTCATCACTGCAGGAAGGCTCTCCGTGGTCTGGCCTTCTCTTGCCCCTGGGGTCATCTCCTTCTCAGCTTCTTCCATTTACCCACGGCAGCCCCGGTCACCTGGCTCTTCCCCCAAACACTCAGGCACGCTGGCCTCAAGGAGAGATGTCCACAGCCCCAGCCCCTCCCCTCTCCAGAGGGTGAGTCAAATGCCATGTTCTTAGTCGTGTTTTTCTGGCTGCCATGTCTCAGCTGCACACCTGCACATGCATAACACACACACACACACAATTTGTATATCCCCTCATTCAAGTTTCCCCCTTTGCACTTGTATCATACATGTGCCTGCCCTACCCACCCAAAGATAAGGTCCGTGAGTGCAGGGATTTTCATGTTGTATTCACCATTTATCCCCAACCCCTAAACCAGTGGACGGCGTGCAGTGGTGTTTCAGTACATAAGTATATAGTGAGGGAATGGACATAAAGTTCCGGTTGATTCCCAAGTAACCCTGAGTGCTGGACATACTGAGTGGAAAGTTCAAAGTAATTTTGTGTCTGCTTCCCTTAATAGTCTAAGAAAGACTTGGGTTTGAAACAACTCTTTACTTACATATCTGGAGAGGTGAAGGGAGGGGGGTCTGTGGATACCTGCTCTGAGGCCAGTGTGTTTGAGTATTTGTGAGAAGAGCCAGGTGACAAGGTTGCTGGGGCAGAGTCCAGGAGACTGTGGTAGGAGATGCAGCTAGGAGGCAACAGAGGGCGCTGTTGTGGAGGGTCTTAATGCAATGATAAAGATTTATTTTACATATACATATAATATTTATAATATTTTAAGAAGTCTCCAATGTCACTATTCCTTCCTTAAAATAATTTAATTGTAAGGATTATAGAATGGCAAATTCATTCTGAATTCCCAATAAACTTGAGTTCTTGAACACACATACTTTGCTCTAGAAAACTATTATCTTTGGCCCTGGCTGGTGTAGCTCAGCAGATTGAGCACAGGCCTGCAAACCAAAGAGTCACTGGTTCATTTCCCACTCAGGGCCCGTGCCTGGGTTGCGGGCCAGGTCCCTAGTAGGGGGTGTGGTAGAAGCAACCGCACATTGATGCTTTTCTCCCTTTCTCTCTCCTTCCCTTCCCCTCTCTCTAAAAATTAATAAAGTTTTTAAAAAGAAAAAAGAAAAGTGTTATCTTAGAAGCAAAGAGTCTTACTCCTTCAATTTTGAAGCTACATTCCTACAGATGTAAACATTAAAGATTAAGGAGTATAGGAATCTTGAACTTAGATTCAGAAAATAGTTTCCTGAGAGGTGAACTAAAACACTGGCCTGAACCCAGGGCAGCCTTTGGGGTGCGGGGAGAGAGGAGTGCTGTAAAAATCACCCTGCAATCTTACACCCTGCGTCTCTTGCCACACTTGATTTTGAAGGCATTTTCTGGCATCCCTCTCCCGATTCTTCCACACACCATATTTATGTTGCTTACACTAACAGACGTAATTATAACTCACTGCTAATTTGTTTTTAAAAAGAAGAGAAGGAGCCCACAACAAGGAGCATGTTAAAAATAACACTGAGAATATAATTTAAGTATTAGACTTGAGTGTCAAAATACAGGCTTCCACCCTAAGCAGCTTTACCCCAGCAGCACGCAACACGGCTTGAGTTGCCTGAACGATAAGAGACTAAACTTACATGGGACGTGCCCCCTACCGAACAAATGGATTTCTGTCCCTCTCTCTGTGTTTCATTTAGGGAAAACAGGTAACTGCATTGCACTCACGAAAAACCTTAATCATCGATCACGCGGTGCTCATTCTAAAATAAATGAGTCAGCCCCTTACCTGAGATTAACAAGTGACTTTTCAGACATGGAAATAGAATCGTTTTTGCCAGATGCACTGTACAAAAATGCCTGGGTCATGGGTGTTTTGAAAGCTGCTTAAGATTTTGAAGTTTTTTAAATGTTATATAAAACATAAATTTTAAACTTTAAACTCATTTAGCAATAAATTTTAGAACGACTTAAAGGTTACTATGCTGCATTTATGGAGATCGGAAACTCAGTTTATTTTCTATTTATTAAAATGTGTACTTTTTATATTTAACATTGACAAGGAATCTAACTCGGTTCATTTTCTAGTTTTTGAGGCCCAGAATAAGAGACTCAGGTTAACAAGTGATCGGGGATGAGAAACATTACATCAGTTGGAAGTATGTGCTAATAATTCCAGATAATATGGGGGAAAGTTTTAAGACAAAACCATTCTTAACTGAGATACAATGGCAGTAAAGTCACACAGCTTTAATTCAAACGTGTGGTTAGGTTACAAAGTATAGTAAAATTGAAATAAATAAAGGCTAAGGGTCTCTTACCCTAATTCCAACTGGGATGGGTGAAAATATTTGGTGTGAAAATGAACTTCAAGCCATGAAGTTCAGGGGAGGGTCGTCCTGGACGTCAGGAGAGGAAGGTGCCAGGCAATGGCAGGTGGCGAGAGACTCCCCCCAGTCCATCCGTTCTGCACATCGCCCTTGGAGTGACTGAGACGTTTGAAGAGTTAGTATCAGCTCAAGAAATAAACTTGATTGATCTGAGGATAAGTATATGTCCCCCCCTGCACACAACTGTCATTGACTCATATTGGTGAGAGCGTGTGTCCCCATTCTCACCAAGGAGATAGGAGGACAATCTGCAGATTTCTGGAAATGTTCTTCCTCAGAGGTAACCCCAGGAAGCCATGCGCTTCCTCCCCTGTGCTGAGAGGAGGCGCAGACCCCGGTTGCCACTGGCAACGTAACCATGAGGTCACACGGCCATGGGATGAAACCCACACTGCAGGTAAACAGCAAAAGGCAAGAAAGGAATCAGGAAATATTTACACATGAACTGAAGAAAGAACTAATCCTAAAACCAGGTCTCCTTCTGGAGTACTGGTTACGTACGTGTTTTTACTACTGAAGAGCATTCAAACACTTGCAGTTCCAGGCATTGTGACCGATACAGAACTCGACACACATTTGACTCAAGGATAGAACTAAGCGTGATTTCGCTACAGCTGTAACCCATGAGGGAGAGTCATAGCAACAATTCCAAAATGCCTAGAACCTGTAAAATAAAGCCTCCCGGTTTGCAGACAGTCCTGGAAAGCTGCTTGAAGGGACGGCTGCCATTGGATCCGTAACCGACCACCAACTGCGATCACCTCTTACCCAGGGTTTCATGGGCAGTCACCCCTAATCTGGATTGCAGCCAGTAGTGCACGGTTTGAATGTTGAACTCTCCTTGGAAACCACCTGCAGATCAGCCAGAAGCTTAGGGCAGTCGATAACCTGCAGACGAGTGCAGCTAACTCCCGTGGTCCTGCTAAGCAAGAAGTCATTTTCATAATGGGATAAAAATCAGATTACACCGAACACCTTCTGTAGGTTGTTATCCAAACTACACTCATCTCCACTCCGATCTTTCTGATTTTCACAGCAGAGGAATGCGAAAGGTGTGTTTTCCTGTGAAGTAGTGTCCCCCGCTGCTACCAAGAACAATGTGTTCTCTCTCTTCGGGGCGGCAACCAAGACTGCATTTGCTATTTGTTTTGTTCTGCCTCGTGTAGGCAGTCAGCTACCGTGTCATTTCTATTAAGTGTAAGTTTTACAATGGCCTTCTTTAAGGAAGTGTTATACACTTTTCCTTGGCGCACATTTGAAACGTGTTGCTACATTTTTCTTAACGCACGTTTATGTGTTTTTATGAACACAAATGTCTTCAGAAATTGCTCCATTTCAAAAGCTGAGATGGTTCGAATGTAGAAAACTACTGAGTAGTCACAGTAGGACAAGTTCAACAAGTGTAAATTTAGAGTAACTTAAGTCTGATTAAATTGAAACAAATCATAATTAAAGGCCATAAAAAAATTAAACTTTTGCCTGGCTGGTGTAGCTCAGTAGATTGAGTGTGGGCTGTGAACCAAAGGGTTGCTGGTTCAATTCCCAGTCAGGGCACGTACCTGGGTTGCAGGCCAGGTCCCCAGTGGAGGATTCGTGAGAGGCAGCCACACATTGATGTTTCTCTCCCTCTCTTTCTCTAAAAAAAAATAAATAAATAAAAGCTTTAAAAAATTTAGATTTCCAACTAATTACAGTAACCAAGAGGCACGTCCCTTCACTTGTACTGTATATCAAAAACCAAATTAGCCCCTTCATTTTGTTAGAAGATAAAAGATAGTAATTTAAAAATTAGTGATAGCTGCTTGTAACATCCAAATTGTCACAATAACGAACCCCTTAAAATAAACTATTGTGATAAAAAGATATTTATTTTATACACACATTCATGTTTCAGTAACAAAAATCGAACATACTTTCGTCTTTTATCTGAAAGACAGATTATTGAAGACCAGATTCACAGACAGCGCTGTCACTGTGTGTAGGAGAAGCAACCACAGTGTGTGATCCATCACACTTGTCCCCGGTACACCGCTCCCAGTCCCTCTCTGTTCTCTTCTCCCAGCACTGAACATGGGCTTTCAGTAAATCCCAGTATTTATGTCACTCACGCACTTTGTCAAATACCTGGACGTCGTCTCTCTTCCATTAAAATAAATTTTTATAAAGATGTACATTATCACTGCTATGATCTCCAGTTCCATCGTACATTGGGGGTGGGAAATCACATGAAGAGCTATTTTGCATGATGATATCTACCTCTAAAATATAGAAACACAGATTCGATAATAAAACAGAAAGTAAAATTATTGAACTTTTTAGTTTATTTAAAGTGTATTGAGTGATCCTCACCTATGGCATATTTAGCCTCAAAATGGGGCATATCTTTTTGCTAGAATTAGATTCTACACAGTCTTTATAGTTCTCCATTTCAGATAAACAACTTGAGTTATTTGGGCTTGCAAAACCTAACACAAGATAGCAAATTCTGTTACCCTAGAATAGAGGGGCCTGAACCAAGATGGATTGGCTGAGAAGGAATTTCATGTTTGGAAAAAGATAAAATCCTCTTTCATCTATGATTTTATTTACGTGAATCTCCTCTCTTTTCTTCTTAGTGAGTCCAGCTAAAAGTCTGTCAGTTTCATTTATCTTTTCAAAGAACCAGATCTTAGTTTCATTGATCTTTTTTATTGTCTTTTCACTCCCTATTTCATTTCCCCCCTCTGGTTGGTATTATTTCCTTCCTTCTCCTGACTTTGGATTTCATTTGTTCTTTTTCTAAAGTACAAGTTTAGAATGTTCGAGATTTTTTTTGTCTCTTGTGGCTGGCCTGTATTGCTAAAAACTTTCCTCTTCATTTCTACTTCTGCTGTGTCCCAAATATTTAGGTTTGTCTGGTGTATTTCCACTTTCATTTGTCTCTGTATATTTCTATTTTTTTTTAATTTCTTTGCTGACCCAATAGTTCAGTAGCGTGTTGTTTCAGGCCCACTGATCTGCAACTTTTTCAGCTTTCTTCTTGTGTTTGATTTCTAATTGCCTCGTGTTGTGTCTGGAAAAGATGCTTGATCGGTTCATTCTTCTCAAGTTTCCTGGGACTTCTTTTGTATTCCTGCATAAGGTCTGTGCTAAGGGTGCTCCTTGTCCACTGGAGAGCAACATGCGTTCTGGTGCTTCTGGATGGGATGCTGCGTAACTATTCTGTTCATCTGGTGTGCATCACTGGCGGCCGATGTTTCCTTGTTGACTCTCTGTCTAGATAATGCATCTATGGGTGTAGAGGCATGTTAAGGTCTCCTCCTGTTCCTGTGGTCCTGCTTCTTTCTCCCCGTACGTCTGTTAGTAAAAAGAATAAGACCATGTGTGAGAATCTTTGCAGATCATTTATGGGTTTGTTCTTCACTATTCTAAAATTAATTTTGTGTAATATATGTTCTTTTATGATCGGCTAATTAGTGCAGAAACTCCACATTTCATCCATGTTGCAGCATGTGGCAGATTTACTTTCTTCCCGGGGACGAGTAATAGTCCACTGTGTGTGGTGCCACATTTTCTTTATCTGGTCACACTGATGGACACTTGGGATGCTTCCCCTTTTTGGCCATTGTGAGTAACATGCTAAGGACATGGATGTACAGAATAGCTGGGTCTCTGCTTTCATCCTTCGGGTATATCTTCAGCAGTGGAACCGTTGGCTCATATGACACTCTTTGTTTCATTTGTTGAAGAATCCGATTCTAAAAAGGGTGAATGTTGTGCAACATATATTTTTACCACAATAAAAAAAAAACAGTTAATCTCATTGAAAGCTCCCCAACTCGGTGCGTCAGAATCCCTGACCACTCGTCTGGCCCGTCTGACTGTCCACCTCACCCACGAGCTGTGTGGAGTCTCCTCTCTCCTGGCTCCTGCCTCCTTCAGCTCCGTGACCTTGGTGGCGTCCCCACCCTCCCTCCCCAGCAGACGTGTCCTAGCGCACACAGCAGGTCCAGGCAGCTCGCTACCGTTGGTTGTGGTTTTTCCAGATTCAAAATAGTTCAGAGTCCAGAAAGCCTGTATCCAGTTTCTGTCTCTGCCATGTCTTCAAATTGTGAATTTTCAAAAAAGCATTTAATGGTTTTAATTCACTGTTTCTGCTCACTTGTACTTTTTTAAAAAATGGATTGAGCCCAGCACTTTTCAGGATGTGTGCCAAGGCTAAAAATGCGTGATAAAGTGACATCCTCCTTCCAACTCAAGAAGTTACAGTCACCAGGGGGAAAGTAGCTGCCCAGTGCCCCGCCCAGAGGGGAAGCAGGGAAGTTTTTGATGTAATCCATGAAAAAGGGCTGGCATATTTCCAAGCATTGAATGCGTGAGGTGCGCTCACTGTTACTCACACTGGCTCCTTGTCACACTTCAGCTACTCTCAAGTCCACGTAAGAAATTAAGGAGTCGGTTTTAACTATAAAGTAAAGTGATAGAATTCTTTATTTCTGCAGTAAAAACAACAACAAAAACACGATAGGTAGTAGTTTTCATCCTTTAATTGTTGAAAAAAATCTCACCCAATTTGAAATGACTTACCCGAATTATTGTCCCCTTTCCACAAGTCACTTCCGTGTGTTTACTGATGACTCTCAGGTGTGTTAACATTAAAGGAAGGCCTGCCTGGCTTTCTCTCTCTTGAATGAAAGAGGAAAACAGAAATTATAAAAAATAACACAGGAACTATTCATTGCTTTAGGAGAATATTCAGCATGTCGGAGAGGCCCTATAGGCATCCATATATGGGAATTATGTTAACTGACCTCTTACCTGAAAGAGTTGAATAAATGGGATGTTTGATGATAATAACGTTGACGCAGTAGCCAAGATTGCTCATTCTTTACTAATTTTTAGTAAGTTTTCTTGTCTGTTTTGCCTATGCAGTCCTAGGCTGAATGGGAATCTCACTCGCGTGGTTAACACCCACGATCACTCCCAAGTAGATGTCCCTGTTATGCTAGTGCAGCCGCTCTCGTGAACAAGCGAACCGGCGCTGGCCGGCAGTAAAAGGCAGGTTAGTAGTGCCCAGTGTTAAAGTGTGTCCTCGTCCGTGGAACAGAGAGAGGTGTTTTGAACGCCACCGCTGCTCCAGAATGAGCGTCCCAGACGCTGAAGGAAGCACAGGGCAGACACACAGTCGGGCCTTGGGGACTCAAGGAAGGCTTCCTGGAGAAAGGGGCGCACACACTGAGATGGAAGGAGAGTCCTACGGTGAGAGTCCAGCTCTCCTGCCCTTCCAGACCTGGGCGGGTCTGATAATCATGGCAGACTGACAGGAGGCATGTGGGAGAGCAAATGCATTTCGGAATAAGGGTAATACTTGAGAACCATTAAAAAAACTCAAAGTTTTATCTTATAATGTGACAACCCTTTCTGTGTCTATAATAAATTGGCAAAAATATAGACAACGTATCAAGTGGATTCTTCTCTAGAGACTTTTTGCTGTTTTCAGGGAAATTCAAATATTCATGTTACTATCATTGTTTCTGTTATGACCCTTTACCAATTAAAGTTTATCAAGCACGTACTGTATTGTAAACACTCAGTTCAAAGTGAAGTTGTTCGGAGGTGACCTGGTGCTGGGCACCCGCGTGTGCAGGGGGCTGACTTGAGTTGTGCCCGCGTTTTTGGCTGTGTGGGCCGTCTGTGCCCCGACCCCCACAGTGTCCAGGGATCAGCTGTGTTTTACTTCCGGTCCTGCTGAAAGAACTATTGGGTCATGCTGGGCTGGCCAGGAAGTTCGTCTAGTTCTTTTCTGTAAAATAAAAGACCAATCTTTTCATTTTCACCAATAATTTTATTGATCTAGATATTTTGAGTATGTTCACTGTCTCCCATGTGTTATAATGTTGATTGTTTTTAATTAATTCCTCGATTTGTTCACTATTGATTTCAATGGCTCTGCCCGACCGTGGAGTATTGTCCAGCAAGAGAAATCTCCAGCACGAAGCTTTGCAAACTGCTTCTGACACGTTCCATCAGTCACAGAAACTCCTCACACGGCACAAACCTTTCTTGGCATTGCAGTTGTGTTTTCACCTTTCTTGAAATAATGAAGCATAATATGCGGAAACTGCTGCTTATTTTCTTTCATATTCAATATTCAAATGACTACACAACATTCCACCTACTTTGATTTTTTTTTAAAATGCACGCTCATCCGACAGCTGTCAGAATACAAACTCACAAAATTGTTTCAAATGAAGTTAAACGACAACAACGCACTACTTCAGCCAGCTTATGTAAAAAAAAAACCAAACAAGCTTTTTGGCCAACCCAATGTATTTTCTCCAAGTTATCTTCATAATTTGTTTTATATCTGTTTTCTATAGCATATTAAAATTTCTTCATAATTCTCAAAATTTTCACATTTGTTTCTATAGCATATTGAAATTTTTAAAAAAATGCATTCCTTCATGCCCTAACTCCTTGTCCATTGGTTGTATATGTCTCTTTTCAATGCTTTTCTCTGACAAACTAATAGACTTGGCCCATGTCCTGAGGCCATCTCACTCTGCACAGTTACCAGGTGTATTTGTGTTATGTCCCGTCTTGCTTCGTGAGTGGCCTGAGCAAGAAGCTTCTGTATCTTTTAGACAATGAAACAACACCGTTGTGAAGCACTGACGAGACAAAGGGGTCTGAGCAAGGGATAGGAAATGTTGCAATGGTAACTAGGAAGATAAGGGTGAGTTTCACAGGGTTTCTCAGTCCAGATTGCCGTCTCCAGGACGCGTCTCCATTCCTCACGCGGTGGAGGGTGCCTTTCCCATGACCCATTTCAGGAAAGCAGGGAGGAAGAAGGTCAGGGTGACCTTCCTTCTTCTACTATTTTTCCCAACTCTCACCCATTAGACACCATGTCCAAGCCTCTCCATCCTGGTCAGGAAAATTTTAAAGTGTCTCCAGACATTGCTGACTGTTCCCCAGGGGACGAAATTGCCCTCGTTGGAGGACCCCTGGACTAAAATAGTCACCATCAGCCCCTGACAGTCACTAGTGCTTCCCAGCCCAGTGTCCCCGCCCCTCCAACAGCAGCCCCAGCACCAGGTTCTGAACGGGGCTTCTCATTTCCAGCTCCCGCAGAACAGCTTCTGTACCCATCATCAGGCCTGACAGAGAGACATGACATAACGCATTCTTTTTTTTTTTGCACATGAGTAACCCAAAATATATTTAATTTGGTCCCATACAATATTTAAGTAGAAGTTAAAAATTCACATGGTTTATGATATAACCTATTTATTGCCCAAAGATAATTTTTTAACTATAATAGAGTGTTTTTTAAAAATATTTTTTTCGGAAAAATACCCAGCTTCTACCATCAATGGCATTTTTTAAGGAATGTATGACCTATTTGGCAAGGTCATATTCTTGGGAGATAGCTGCCGTCTTATATTTTTAGAATATATTTATGCAAGAGTTAGAGTATAATTTACCAAAGTGTCACGTATAAAGAGGCCAACCAAAAATAAACGTAGTTGATGTGGTTGTGGTGTGGAAGCCTGTGCGAGACGCATGGGGAGAGAGCAGTCTTTTTCCTTAATTGTCAGCGGCCAGGCTGGGCGAGAGCCAAGAGAAAGAACGAAGGCTTTGATGCGTGGGGAGATGGTTGAAGTCTCTTTGACATTAAATATTATGAACAAAACAAGCAAACAAGCCAAAAGGCTCCTTTCTTTTGTTTATTTATTATAATTTCCCCTTCAAGGCAGTTTGATTAATCTTCTCACAAA
The DNA here is from genome assembly GCF_014824575.4 of Sturnira hondurensis. Lineage (NCBI taxonomy): Eukaryota > Metazoa > Chordata > Mammalia > Chiroptera > Phyllostomidae > Sturnira > Sturnira hondurensis. Next base: position 25,738,792 of record NW_028082759.1, on the reverse strand, counting down.
TAATAGCTTTAAAAATTTACATATTTGTACAACTGGGATATTTCACAGGCTTTGAACTTGGACAATGAAGGGTATTATAGAGGCACCAGGTAACTAGAGATACACTATAAATCTTCACCGAGTGTGTTAAAGTGTACAGTTCCCTGCCTTTCTTCTCCCATCTGTGCTCTAATCCTGCCTCTGAGAGAAAAAGCAGCAGGACCACTTCACAGTGTGGCACGGAAAATATAAATAAAGCTTAAAAAAAACACAAACCCTCTCCAGTAAGCCCGCACCCACTGAAGTCATGCCAGCCTGTGAGATGCAGTTCGCTGAAGCTCTAGAAACAAGAATAGAATTGCAGGAAATTATATCCCACGTGAAATGAAAACCCCTCTTTTCTTGCGTACGCTGTGCACCAAAACAGTACTCCGACCGAAGTGGACTCCCTTCGTAAAATACTGTATGTTTTTGGCCTCCGAGGTCTTCCATTCATGTTCATCAGTCTGCTGTAGGCCGGGCAGGGTTCCCAGCGCTCAGGCCAAGGACCCAGCGTTCCTGCCAGTGGCTGCTGTGGGTGTGGCTCCAGCCTGACCCCGGAGCACACGTTCTGTAAAAGCTCAGAGAAGAGGATAATTACAGCATGCAGAAATGTACAGATTTATTTGCCCCTGGAGCCTGATAACAGATTAGTTGCTAAATGGGTGTTGTGGGTCTTAACAGACCCTGAACTTGCATGAATGATATAAAAATGCCGTAACATGGAATCTCTACTAATGGTATGGACAATTTCCTGACCTTTACTAAATGAAATTGAAAAACCAGCTTCTACTGGGTAAAGGGTTTATGAAGAAATGTGAGACATGGTCCCTACTGTGAAAGAACTGATGCTTGAGGGGAGGGTATGAAGAGGTGGCAGGATAATATTTTGCTCTCTCCGCTACCGCCTTTCCCCTCCTGTAAGCCCACCCCTTCCCTACCAGCCAGACACCACCCACCACATCAAGGCTGTGGGGCCACAGCGCAATCTGAGAAGATGATGCTCATGTAAAATGCCTGCTTCTTGAGAGGGGCTGGAATATAAAGAGCACAAAAGAAGAAAGAGAAGAAATCCCCTTTTCTCCAAGACCAGCTTTCCTGGGAGGGACCGAGGACTAGGCAGGCTCTATGAATCCCTGAGGGGGCGCCTCACTCCTGGCTGCCCTGGAGCTAAGCCCGCCACCTCTCCTTGTGAGATGCACTCAGATTGTTTGCAGAAAAGAAATGAAGAAGAGACCCTCTTGCCCTGTTTAGATAGAATTCAGTGAGGAGGAAGAGCCGGGAAATTCCCCGCACTGTGGCCTGTGGGTTGTGCAACAGGCAGACCTGAGTGTGAATGGCCTGCCTGGGGCAGCCTCCACATTTCCCTCACCCCCGTAGCACACAGGAAACTCGCTGAAAATACTTTTAAGGTATAAAGAAGTCCAAAGTGGAGATGTGTGAAAAGATGGCTATTCATCAATTAACCTAAGAAGGAAAAAGGGGAAAAAGAAGCAAAGAACACATAGAGCAAGTGGAAAACATTCAGCATGTCCATAATCACATTAAACGTGAATAGTCTAGAGACATCAATTAGAAGAGACAAATTGTGAGGTCGGATAAAGTTAATCAGGATTCAAATATGAGGGTGGGTAGGCTACCCAGTATCCCCAAAGGGCATATTGATCACTTGGAATTGCTTGGCCAGCAGGCAGCACTGGAAAGGCACTTGACCTTCCTTTGTTCCCGTGAATGAAGCCAATGCTTTTCTCTGTAGCAGCAGCCTTCTCGCTGCACAGGACACTGAGAGAGATGCCTTATCGCTGCAGTTAAGGCGTCCAGGGTTGAAAGTTTGCATACACGAGCCTTGTCACTCCTTCGCTCACTTGCTGCTACCCAAACCCCACTTTGTTTGGGCACCTCAGGAGGGAGCCCTCCTACCCGGCCCACCCTCCAAAGTGTCTTTAGCCTCTCATTTCTTTACAAATGTATTGTTTCTTTGTGATTCATCATTGTAAAACCCTGGCTGATTCATCACTGCAGGGAACATGATTTATAATATTCTGCAAGCACGTATTAAATTGGTTTTTCTTTTGTCAGCCTGGTGCTAACTCAATTTTATTAGTCTAGCCATAGGAACTCAAGAAGGGGAGAAGAGGAGGATCCTCCCCCCCCCCAACACTTTCCACAGGAAACCCATTTTAAATATAAAGTATAAAGATGTTGGAATAAAAGAATATAAAAATATGTACTTAAAGAAGGCAAGAGTAGCATATAGCAGACTAATTAGGGAAAAATACAAAATTCTTTTTTTTTTTAAAGATTTTATTTATTTATTTACCTTTAGAGGGGAAGGGGAGAGGGAGAGAAACATCAATGTATGGTTGCCTTTTGTGCATCCCCTGCTGGGAGTTGGCCTGCAGGGAACCGGCCTGCAACCCAGGCATGTGCCCTGACTAGGAATCGAACCGAGATCCTCTGGTTCGCAGGCCTGTGCTCAATCCACTGAGCTACACCAGCCAGGGCCTGAAAAATACAAAATTCTTAACTTAGAAATAGTCTTTACAAAATTCAATACCCATTAATGGTAAATACTCAGAAAATAAGTATGTGTATATGTATTATATATATCATGTAATTCTCAAAACTCAATAAGAACCAATATAATAAATGGCAAGAGGTCTGGCTACATGCCCCCCAAAAGACACATGGATAAAAATAATTTCACTAGTGCCCTGGCTGGTGTAGCTCAGTGGATTGAGCACAGGCCTGCAAACCACAGGATTGAGGTTCGATTCCCAGTCAGGGCACATGCCTGGGTTGCAGGCCAGTTCCTGGTTCCCAGCAGAGGACACACGAGAGGCAACCATACATTGATGTTTCTCTCTCTCTCTCCTTCCCTTCCCCTCTAAGATAAATAAATAAAATCTTTAAAAAATAATAATTTCACTAGTTATTAGAGCAATAAAATGCTAAAATCACTAAGAGATAGCACTATAAACCTGTAGAAATGGCTAACAGTTTTTGAAGGAGGGTTAATGCCACGTGCTCACCAGCATTCAGGGCAAATGGAAGCGTCATAGGATGCTGATAGAACATGAAATGGGACAGCCACTTTAGAAAACAGGTCCACAATACCTTGTAAACACACGGACACTATGTGGGGGCTAAAAACAGAATACTACTTTCCTTCCCACCTCCTACATTCTTCTAGTTGGACTAGTAATCAAATTAACAAAGACAGATTCACAGGAGAAAATCCAATTTTAACGCACACCAATGGGGAATGCACATAAGCATGAAGACAGTGAGGCAGCATTGGGTATATATACAAGGTCTGTCCAGAGGGTACCCAGCCGTGTACTATGAAAAGTACTGACTTTTACTCAAGAAGATACAAGATGCAAGAAACATAGTACAAGGGATGATAATGCCTGAGTCCCTTCGAAGTAGGCACGTTGGGACCTCACACAGTTCTCCTATTTGCCATCAGCTGTCCAATCATATTTTCATGAATCTCATCAACAGTCTCAAATATCTTCCCCCTCAAAGGTGAATTTAGTTTGGGAAGAGCCAGAAGCTGCAGGGCATCCTGTAGAGGGGCTGAGTCACCTGGGTGACTTGATGTTTTGCCAAAAAACTCTGCATGAGACATGATGCCTGAGCAGGCACGTTGCCATGATGAAGCTGCTGATCACCAGTTGCTTATAGCTGCGGCCTTCTGAGTCCCCTGAATAGTTTTTGCAGAGGAATGTTCAAGTTTAATGCAAAATTTGATGCAGATTCATTGCTGTACTCAGTCCTTTTGAATGCAACAGCTGCACAGTACACATACCTGATAGAATATACTGTCTGCACTGACTACTACCGTGAAGTCGTCATTGTTCATGCATGTGCATGCCAGTCCACTCTCCTTGGCTGCCAGGTTACATCGATGTCACACAAACCATTCTCGTTATATCAACAGTGGTTGAACTGTTCCCAGATAGACCTGATATGTGTCATTTTGGAGAAAGGAAATAAGAGGGGAACAGTCCTCTCTTAGAGTTCAAAAGTGAGAATGGTGATTGGTAGGTAATTGAGGAAGAGTGGAATACCCATGGTAGGCAAACTTGTGCTAGGCAGCCCAGAAACAGTGGGACACCACAGCTGGTCCAGCCCCATCCCCAGCCCCCACTGAGAGCCCTCTCCTCCACTGTACTCAGTTCAGACCAGGCTAAGGTGACATCCTGATGTCCTTCCTGAAGCAGGCCTTTGCATCTGAAACTCTCAGGCAGAAAGGGGGGAGGGCCAAAGGGCCTCTTCTTTCCGAGTCCTTTGTTTCTTAATAACCCGCTTCAAATCAGTAGCCTAAAAGGCTCGGTTGTTAGAGTGGCCGGGCTTTGGTTCCCTGTACGTGACACAGCCCAGCAGTCCCATTCCTGGGAGTCAGAATTGTGTGCTCATACCAAAGGCCGTGCATACGTGTCGGTAGCATTGTTATTTGTAATGTCCCCCAATTGGAAACAACCCATGTGGGTCTCAACAGGAAAATAAACTGTAGAACATCTAAATGACTGAGTACTACTCAATAGCAGAAAAGGCTTATGGATGTAGTTAGCAATGTGAATGTGTAGTCCATGCATTTCCCTAAGTGAAAAAGTCCAGATGCAAACGGCTACATGATAAAATGCAATTGTGCCATATAGCATTCTGAAAAAGGTAAAACTGCAAGAGCGAAATCTGTATCATTTTTTGCTGAGGAATGTGTGTGCAGAGGCGGGTGCAGGCAGCAGGACAACAAAGAGGAGTAGGAGAATTTGGGGGGAGGCGGCGGGGGGTGAAAGTCTTTCAAATCATCTTGATTCTGCTGAGGGAGGTTCCATAAAGTATACATATGCCAGACTTGCACATATACACTAGGAGTGGGAAACTTTACCGTATGTAAATTATACCTTCATTTTATCATTTTAAAACTATTAGAACATGGGCATCCAAATCAGTCTATTTGCGAAGGACTATCGCAGTGCGAAGCACTCTGCTTGCATGGCTTGGCCACGAAACGCCAAGCTTTGAGGCAGCAGAGATGATGTGACATTTGTCTTGCACCCCAGCACCCAGTAGGAGGTCTGGCAAAAGCAAATTTCTCAACAAAAGTTTGTGAAGTATATAAATCAAGTGGCTTAAGGGTTTTAAAACCAAGCTAAGAGATTGACTCTATAAAATCAATATCAGAAAAAAATTAATGTTGATACCAAATATTTTTTTAAAGGCACACTACACATGGATGATAGAAGAGCCAAATTTGAGAGTCCTAGTGGTTGTTGATGTCAGATTTATTACAAATACAGAGCATTTATTTTAAGAAAATTCTGGATCCGTGACAACACTGATGCACCAACAGTGGGGGCAGGGCGGGGGGTGGGCTGCGGCTCAGGTTGGGACCCGGGAGAAGGGACCATGCACATCTTCACCTAAATCTTCGAGTCCTAGAAGGTCAAAGTAAGTCTTGTAGCTAGGAAGGAAAGAACCACCCAAACCCAGAAAGCAGAAGCTATTGTCCCGGGGAGGCGACACGACAGAGAGCTCAAGCCGACCTGGAGCCTGATGAATCGAAGGATTTGTGTGTGGATCTGCAGCAGGCCCGTGGGCCCTGTGACAGGCCTCCCGCACCGGCTGTCCCCTCCTTCACTGTGCGTGTGATGGGCAGGGCGGTGCCTGGAGCGTCAGGGCACCTGCGGTTCTCCAGCTCCTTTGCTGGCAGAGACGGGGCACGCTTCGAGTCCATTTTAGTCGGCATAAGCTCTCCACTGCCTTTCTTCAGAGCCAAAGCTGAGAATGGGGAGAAGAGGATTCTACTTGGTAGACATTCAATAAATTATCTGTTGAAAGAATACATGGATGAATGAACGAACCAATGACTGAATGGATAAATGACCAGGTCTGTAATTTGTTTGGAGTTACTGGGTGCCGAAAATAACAGAAGCTGGGAGATGCACAGTGATGCTGATTAACTAGTACAAAACAGCCATTTAGAACGCCGTTTACTAATCTCCTTCATTTACATGGATTTGCTGGTGGCAAAATTCATTAGCTTCTCTCGTTTTTAGTCTCCAAATTCTAGAGAGTTATCCCTGAGGAATTTTTCTATTATCTCATTCGCTGCATTTTAATTTTTCCAAAATGCGTTCTCCTCACACGGCTCTTTAGAAAGAAGACTCACGCCTCCTAAGAGCCCACAGGCTGTTCCAGCGTTCGAGTCTTATGACCCAGTGAAAACAATGTAATACACTTGTTTTCTTGTATTTGAGTAGAGATTGTGCCCACTGTGTACAACCAGAGTCATGCAGTACAGTTTTTAAAGTGTGGCAGTAGTTCATCCCCTTACTGATCCACCGTGAACGACTCAAACTTCTCTCCACAGGGAAGGAGATGGCGCAGCCCGCTGGGCACCTGCCCCACCGAGCGAATAAGATCTAATGAAGCAAATGAACAAATCTTTGGACTCACTAAAGTATATTATAGAAGAGGGAAGTGTAACGCATACTATTTAGGATATTTTTACCTCTAAATATGTTAAGCACTGATTAGATGTCAGTTGAATCAATTGGCATTTCTAACGGATGGCTTTTGTTACATGCAGGTATCGATATTTCTAAGTTTCAGTGTTTTGCATGATACCCCGTGCTCAAGTGCGTGTAGTGACCTGAAGAAATGAGTATTTGTGGGTTTGTACAGAGCAGGGAATCATGCTCTTTCCTCTAGGATTTGTCTCCACTGGACCTTTGACCTGTCCTCCTGAAAAGCTAGAATTTTCCAACAGTGAGAGAACCAGGGCCCATTAGTCCTTTACAAATATCTCCCACAAGACTACAAAGACTTTCATTTAGTAGTGTTTTGCAAAATTCAGGTAGTTTAGTTCCCAAAGAAAGGGAGCCTCTTTGAATCTGAGGCAAATAAACAAATTGGATCTCTGATGATCTAAAAGGCATACAGATGGCTCTCCGCTACACATCACCCTGAAATGACACGTATACTTCCACGACTTTTTCACATGTGCATCTGACACCTTGGTTAATACCATCTTCTTTTGCAAAATATGGATGGCAGCGATTTAGAAGATACACGAAGGGTTTGTGATATTTTTGTTAAATTTTCTGATGGCAAAAGATTCTGTGTCCATAATGCCTTGGGTCATGTTTTGTCACTTTCTCCTTCCTTTTATTGCCTCATATTTTCAAGTTTTTCTATTATATCAATAATCTCTTATCTTTAATGCTACAAAGATGTAAGACTTTTTTCACACTGTGTTTTGTCAGTGCTTCACTCCTAGAAAAATTAGGCATGTTCTAGCTTTACAGTGAAGTTTACATTAAAAAAGGGGAATAGGGGTATGGCCCTGGCTGCTGTGGCTCAGTGGATTGAGGGCCAGCCTGCAAACCAAAGGGTCGCTGGCTCGATTCCCAGTCAGGGCACATGCCTGGGTTTTGGGCCAGATCCCCAGTAGGGGGCACATGAGAGACAACCACACATTGATGTTTCTCTCTCCCTCTTTGTCCCTCCCTTCCCCTCACTCTAAAAATAAGTAAATAAAATCTTTATAAAATATATTTATAAAAATGAGGGCATATCCAAGGCATAGGAGACAATGGAAAAAATCCCAATGGCCAACGCGGGCACAATTTGAACAATAAAAAGTAGTATCGAATTATAATGCAGAGTATAAAGTGAACATTCATAACTGCATGTTGATATGCATACATGACTGAACAAATTAATAAATGGGGAAGAAGAGACAAATATTCAATGCAGAAAAAGTCCAAATACTCATATAGCTACTCCCCTGTAAAGGAAGTGGAACATTTCACTCCTCGAACGTGAGCTTGTGTCCCCAAACTGCCACCCAGAGCGTATGGTGTCAAGGCAGAGTGGAAAGAATGACCTCACAGTGAAAAATCCCGATAAACCTTCCTTCAACCATGTGATCGAGATCGACATTCGCAGTTAAAAACCAGGCTGATCCTGTGTCCTCGCGATCCACCACGAAGTAAACGGCCCTCCGCGGGCTTCCTCCCGAAACCCGTTATCCCGTCTAATGATGAGACGCATGCCCGGCGCATCCCAGCTGAGGAGCGCCCACCGCGTCCCTGGTCGGCACTCTTCACAGCTGCGAGGGTCCTCAAGGACCAGGGAAGCCACACATCTTACGGGGGAAACCACCGCAGCAAAAACACATCCCGGGGAGAGATGATAATTAAACATAATGTGGTGTCTTGAATGGGATCCTGGAATACGAAATTACATCAGGTAAAAACTAAGGAAATCAAAATAAACCATAGACATTTGTTAATAATAATGTATCAGTGTTGGTTCATTCATTGTAACATATACTAATATAAATGACTAATAATAAGCAAAACTGCATATGCAGAATTCTCATTTAATTCTAAACACAACTTTATGAAGCAGATAATGGGATTACACCAACTTTATGAGACTCAAGTTTAAAAAAGTTAAATTCTCAAGATTCTACAGTCAGTCGATATAAAGGCTAAAAATTGATCCAGGTGTTTTTGACAAATCTGTGCTCTTAGCTACCATGTGATCTAAGCCATTAAGCAGCTAAAGGTCTTCACAGGGACCTTGTGATCCTAAAGAATCAGAGAAGCCCCAGTGTGTACTTTCTGCCTTCAAATCTGCAGTTGATCATGAATAATAGCATCTTAATATTACACCTTTAAATGTTGTGGGGAGGAGACAAAGCACCCTTCTCCCTTCAAAATTCTTCCACCTGTCTTCTGCTGGGTATGAATTTTAAATGTGTTTATTTATATATTTATAATACACTTTATACATACATGCATACATATGTAAGTAACACACATGTAGAGAGGAAAAATTCTTATTTTGACATTCTAATTTTTCTCAAAATATTTCTCAAGGCTTATTCTTTCATTATTACAGCCTATGTTTCCAGATTATTCCACATCTTTTCATGACATACAGATACGTTATAGATATGCTTTGCTAATAGCAAACTTAATTTCCAGAAAAATATAATATTCTCTATGTGCTAGAGATGGCTAAAGATACAACCTTGCACTCTCTTTTTTAAAGCATTTTCAGGGACTTCATTAGTTAGGAGGTGGCAGACTTCCTGGTTTCTGTTTCCTTAAAAAATACTGACACTACGCAGCTCCCTTGAGTGGTCTGAAATAGTGGGACAACGGGTATCTGTTAGCACTCGCGCTGGGCCAGTGGGTTCCCTGGGAAGCAGTCAGCAGGGGCTCCACAAACCGCAGGCTAGTGCCTCCCCTTGGGTCAGGAACAGACCCTGAAAGGTCCTCCACGCCCTGCCCCCTGACTCCTGCATCTCCCATCACACTGTGTCCCTCTCCCTCTCTCAGTCTCTCATCCCTTCCCTTGTCTGCACTGGAATCTGCTTCAGTCCCCGCACGCTCAGTCTGCTCCAGGACTCCTGTCTGGGAAGTCCCCTGCGTTGTCTGCCTCACCCCACCTCACCCTCCCCTGCAGAGGTGCAGTCCGTGCGAGACCCAGGCTGTCGTAAAGTGTGCCCTATGGCGACACACCTGTGGTGTGAACGATGGATGCCATTTTGTCATTTTGGACACATTACACTGTGCTCTTGTTTTCTCTGTTACTTTCTTAGGCATAATCTCTAAGGAAGGAGGAGTCACTCTTATGCTTTTTCTGTTATGTCTTTCTTTTCTCATCATCCCAAAACACACACGCATGTACACACAGGCACACACATTTTATCTAGTAATTTTATTCGAGGAGAATGAATAAGTATGCAGGATTATCACTGTTTCCCCTACTCTACGACTGAGACTGTGTTCACCTTAATATAGAATTACATTAAGGGACTGTGGCTCATTAGGAACTGTGAGTCCCTACATTAGGTACTGTGGCTTATTTTTCTTATATTGGAAAAATAAGAGCTACTACTTTGTTGAGTTCCCAGGAAACCGGATGCTCTTGGTAAGAGTCTGCAAGACCGTAGATCTCACGTAGACGCAAACAAAGCATTTGGTTTCCTCCCTGTGGCCCCTGGTGAGAACCCTCGCCCCCTTGGTCAGGTGCTATCACCTGTTTGTGGGTTAGAGACTCCAGCCATTACGGGAGCCCAGTGCAATAAATGCCACGGAAAGTGGGTGGGGCAAGTAAGTTGTCTCTACATTCAGTGTCTAAAGTGAAAAAATTTAAAATAGCTTAAGGAGCCTTTCTGAGTCCTGGGCATTTTCAGGTGGCTAACTTCCTCAGCAACCCTCCAAGCTTTCTTCTCCGAAGGACAGAATGAGCTCTGCGGTAAACTGGGAAAGGGCCCCAAGTTCGAATAGACGGTCACAACAGGAACCGAGCTTGAATCTGTCTGCAGTCCAGGCTCGCCCCTCTGTGATCACCAGCTCCCCCAAACGGAAACAGGGAGAGATGTTCATGACTCCACTTAGATTCCGTTGCTTAAACAAGGCTGTGGCAAGATGATGAGATAAGAGTCACATACAGGTAGGCTGGCATTAAAGAAATGAATCCACAAATGTAGGGAAAAGGAAAAACAAAAAACATGCATGTCAGAAAGACCCAAACTTAGAAAAGAAGGTAAAATGGTTTTTCACATCATATCAAAAGGTGATATCATCTGTCCCTCCTTAGAAAATAAGAAAAAGAGTAAAAACAAAGAGGCTTCATTTTTTTAAAAATAAAATAAGGACAAATACTGTTTTCATCCAGATGGAAATTTGTGTGCACTCATTATAAAACAATAAATCCTATCCCAATTAATCTGACATTTGGGTCACACTCTGAATTATCAATATCTTTGGATCTAAGTCTGAATTTTCTATTTGCTTCTACCCATGTACACATATTTTACTTTTCTTTAAAAAAACCCACTGCAACGGGCTCCCCTTGTTACCACCCCCTTTCTCTAGTTTCTTCTTCGTGATATAGCCCCTCTGAGAGTTCCTTCTCCTTCTCTCTAGAATATCTTTGCCCCCTTCTTCTAAACCTCATTCTGATTGGGCCTCATTTGCTGCCCCATCCCGTGGACAGGGTTCTTTCCGGGTTCACTGGTGACCTGCGTGTCACCAAGTCCAGTGGCCAGTTCTTTGCCTTGCCTCCTCATCAGGATTTGACATGACCAATCACACTTTACACTTTCTTCACTGGCCTTCCCCACCGCATGCGCAGGCGAATTTCCTCCTTGGCATCTGTAAGTCATCTCTGTAACCTCTGAGATAAAGGGGGCTCGGTCCTCGAGTCCCTTCTCCTACCCAGCTCCCACTTCCTTCATGATCTTGTGTTTGAGGTGGCAACCGGAAATGCAACCTCTGTTATGAAGATTCACAAATGTGTCCCCCTCCCCCACGGACCCACCCCCAGTTTGTGTATCCATCACCTCATGGCCTGCCTCATAACACCTTGTATTAGGCAACCTTAGTAACTCTCCTGGTAACGTAACTCTGACCGTGAGCTCCCCTGGCTCTCAGACTTTCTATCTCCTGGATGGCACTCAACCTTGCCAAGCTCGGCCTTCTGAAGTTCCAGTCTCAGCCATCGCCCACGGCACTCAGACCTTTCCCGCATGAGTTCCAACTGCCCTGGGCTGTCTTCCTCCAGCCTCTCTCCCCAAAGGGCATCTCCTCCTTCACCATTCCCACATGTTGGCTTCAACTCTATCTCCTCTGAATAATCTCTCCCGTCTCAAATTCTAATATCACTCATTTTGTATTCTGGTTAATTTTATTGTGTATTTTACTGCCTCAGGAATAGATTATAAATAAAACAGACTTTTTATTCAGAATTTTACATAGTTTGGTATCAATATTTAGGGCATGTATACGATAATCATTATATAATATAGAGAATAGTGGATTAGAAACATTTTTGTAGGTAGGTACTTTATCAAAATACGGTCTGGAAGAAGTTTTTAGTGGAAGTTTTTAAAGTCAAATTTTGAGATAAGCATATTTTTTGTGTGTGCCACCTCATTTTTTTCAGCTTTTTAAGAAAAACAAAAAAGATAATGAAGGGTTCCAGTTAGATGGGTTAAAGTTAATCAAGATCGACGGTGGTGGAACCAAAATTCTTACAATGACACATATAAACTTGGCTAACTCCTGTCCTTTGAGGCCACATCTGCCTTCGAGTCAGTGGTTCAACAACCAGTCCATGAGAAAAATGACAGTTTTCTTTTGCCAAGCTTATTTCCATTGTAAGTTCTGATTCCTTCAGCATCTTGTCGTTTGCTGACACGTGTTTGCTGACACGTGTTTGCTGACACGTGTTTGCTGATACGTGGACCCACTCTCGTTGCACCTTGGTTTGCTGCTCCGGGTGAAGGGCTGTTTTCCCCTCTCACCCACAGAGCAGCTCCAGTAAACACAGCCCCTAACCTACAGCCTCTGACTAGCAGTGAGGTATATGAGGTTTTTTGTTTTCATTAGTTATTTTTCTGTATTGAAAAATTTTTATCATAAAATGTGGGGCTGGCAATCCATTTCTTTCAAGTCTAATTTATCCGATGGCATGTGTAATGTTAAACTCAAATTCTTTTATCAGTAGTTATGTTTTCCACTTTGTGGCATATAAGTAATTTCATCTTTACAAACAGAAATTCCAATCCTAGCTTTATTTTACATAAATACAACATACAGTTTTCCGTTTTCCTTGTCTTTCGTCGCTTTTTCCTAAATATATACATCCTTGTTATTTAAACAAATACTGGCTAAGGAAACAGTCTTGAGTTTCTCTGTACTTGATTCTGCTGTGTATTTCTTTGGTACAAAATATGCTTTACTAAGGAAGAAAAGTTTCTCTTGTTTGCATGTGAAATGAGTCTCTCCTCGAACGAATGCATAAAAATACAGATGGGGGTTTGGTTAGTGTGTGTGACAAAGTGACCTAAGCCCATGTGGCCGAGGCCAGTGGAGAGGGTGGCTCCCTGAGGGGGAGCTACTGTCTCACCTGCTGCTGCTCAGGCTGATGGTCGACCTGGATGTTCCCCAAAGCGAAACTCCCTGAGGGGGGTGGGATGTGCACGGAGCGCCAGCCTGCGGGCCTGCTGGCTTCGTGCACGGATCTGCAGACCTCAGCTTAGAGCTTCTGGTCAGGAACTCAGCGGGCGGTGCAGCCAGACCACTTTAATATCGGGGACACGCCCACCGCCTCTGCCCCGTGTCCCTCTGAAGCAGACGGCGGTCCAGGGCCCAGACCCTGAGAAAAAGAGCCCTGGACGCCAGGCTTCCTTCTGCTATTCCGGTCACCAGCAGCAATTCCATACGGCTTTCACGACTATTCTCCTCCTACTCATTACATTAAAGCATAAAATTCTGTTGCCAGTGGGGTGGGGAGTTCACCGGTGTCATGGAATACTACTTTGAAGTATTAAAAATGTGGACCCTTCATATTTTGTGCGACCCTGGGAGCCTTTGGCATTAGGGCCGCTCAGGCATGTGGCATCTATTGAACCCGCAGAGAAATATCCCCACAGAATCAAGGAGCAGCCCATCGCGGATCAAATGCTGATCTTTTTTACAAGCAGAGTCTGGCCAAAAAGACAGCTCAAGGCACAAAGATGCTAGATGACTCCAGTGAACCATTGCCGCTTGGTCCCCCTCTCTCCTCCTCCCCACCCCGAGGTGCAAGGGGACTCCAGAAGTGGGGACAAGGGACCAGAAGGCAATGCAGAAGCGAGCAGACAGTGGGGTCTGGGGTCAGCTATCTGAGCTCTTCTGAGGAAAGTCCTGGGGGGAACTTCTGTCCCCAGGGGCAGAGGGCTCCGGATATTTTGTGGGGAATGGATGAAGAGGAAAGTTTTGCCTCGTTTTTCCAGGTACAGCTGAAGAAAGGGAGGCTCCTCAGAGTAGGAGGGACTTTGGCGACCTCCAGGGAGACACCTGCACTTGCTCACTGGAGGGGTAGAGGCCTCTGTTCTCCCCAGTGGTTGAGAAGGGGCGAGGACGCACGGGAGGCCTCACCGAGTTTGTGGGTCTCAGTGCAGGCGAGACCAGCAGAGCAATCCTGTGCACCCACAAGTCCTAGCGGGACCCGGGGGGCCTCCGGATGAGATTCAAGGGTATCACAGCAGCGGGCCACATGACAAGACATGGAGACTAGACTCAGCCTGGTCACTGCAGGAGATGCCGGGGCGGAGAAAGGCAGCTACAGAACAGGTGCCGCCCTTCACTGCCGGGCGCAGTGCGAGCTCCTGGAGATGAGACACAGCCCGGGAAGGAAGCCAGTGGGTGATGTCAGGGCAGGTGAAGGGAGGCCTATGGAGTGTATTAGAGTTTATGGTAGATGCATCGGTTGGAGAAAAATTTCTTCCCTTTTCGTTAAGGATTTTATTTATTTATTTTTAGAGACGAGCAGGGAGGGAGAAAGACAGGGAGAGAGACATCAGTGTGAGAGAGAAACATTGATTAGTTGCCTCCTGTATGCACCCCAAACCAGGGACTGAACCTGCAACCCAGTCATGTGCCCTGACTGGGAATCAAACCAATGACTTTTTGTTTTGTGGGACGACAACTGGACAACCGAGCCACACTGGTGAGGGCCGGAGAAATTTTTTAAAAATCTGTTTCTGGGGCTAAAAATGAAGACTTACTATAAGAATCCAACCTCATACAGACTTGCGATCCATGTCACACGGAGACAGATGGTCAAGGCCTCCAAGTGTCCCTTTCGGGCCTGGACTGGCAGTGCTTCTAGTTCCTACGCCATTCTAGGTCTTTCTGTGAGGAAGGGTTTTGCTCCGTCATCCTTACAGTCCTTCCTCCAGCCCAGGACTGGTGTCTTCGCCACGCTGGGAGCTAGCAAACTAGGCTGTCTCCCTGGCTTCGGGGGCCACGCGGGTGCCTTCAGTAGTGCCATCCGCGCCGCTAATGCTCAAGGGCTGGGCTCCAGGATGCCGCTGTAGAGCCCTTATTTCCTAGTCTTATTTTCAGGTCTCTCTCAGGGACACTTTTCTTAGCCCTTACTCATGCCCCACTCTCTTTGGTCTGACTTCTTGTTCCGTGATAAGCAGATGGTAAATGCCACTTGGCCCTCACTTTGTCACCAGGGCTCCCTCCCATCTTTTGTCACCCTCTGCTCTCCATGCGGCATGTTGGTACAGGCTGCACCTTAATCTTCTGTCTATGTGGCTGGGGGTTCTACTTCGACTGTGTGGCGTTGCAAAGGTGACTGTAATGATAATTCTCGCCGTATACACTTTCCTGTCATGCGATTCTCCCTGTACCCATTGGGAGGTAGGGCACATCTCTGCAACACTTACATCCTGGGCCTGCTTGGCCTAGTAGAGGGTCACAGAAGTGACCCTGTTGCTCTTGTGGGGGCAGCCTTTAGCTGGCCCGGGGACATCTGTGTCTTTCCTTTCGGAGGCCAGCTGCTGCTGTGAGGAAGACTATTGCTCTGTGACTGTCCCAGCTGCCTGGAGAGGTGGCCCTGGAGGACTGAGTCTCCAAACGTGGGAGGGAGGAGACCTTGGATGTCTCCCCGTCGAACCTCCAGACGGTATGAGGGGCCCCCAGAGAGGGGCCCCCAGAGAGAACGGCCCCCACTGAGCCCAGGCAACCTGTACAACCATGAAGAGATGGAAGCTGGACTTTGACCCACTTTGTCAAAACTCGGTGTCTTTACCAATCTACATGGGCGGTGGGAGCTATATTGCCTGCTTGTCGTAGAGACATATAGAAAGCAAAGAAAGTATCCAAAAGTTCAAGCAGGTAAATCATGTTTCT
Source organism: Sturnira hondurensis (assembly GCF_014824575.4). NCBI lineage: Eukaryota > Metazoa > Chordata > Mammalia > Chiroptera > Phyllostomidae > Sturnira > Sturnira hondurensis. The sequence goes on along the minus strand of NW_028082759.1, from coordinate 25,723,052 downwards.
CACATGAAACTATTTTTTGCATGTCTTCATAGGCATATAATTATCCTTCCTTTTACTTAAATATTCGTATCGCGTGCAGCCCGGGAACACGTAAGCACTCGCATATCTGAATTAGAGCACAGGTGTAGTAACCAGACACCCGCAGGGAGAGAGGGGTTGCATTTTCAACATCCTCAGCTTTCTACTTGTATGGCCCAACTTGGCTGATGTATCTGGAAACACAAGTAATTATGATTGATTTAAATACTCTTTAAAAATGAATTACTCCTCAGTTCTTAAAAGCTGAATTACAGAAGGAGAAATTCAGTTGTATAATCAGCAGTGTTCATAGACACCTGATTATCATTTTTGAAAGGTGAATACAATAATTATGCAATTATCAGCAATTTGACCAATTAATTTTAAAAAGAAAACATCACACAATATAATGAAGTATAAATTATAAGGAAAAAAGTTTCTATCAAATCAACTCATGCTAGAAATATTCTTATTTAGCTAAATCACCCATATATTTTTACATCAACAGATCCTAACGATAATAGACATCTGTATTGTGGGGAAAGGCACATAACATACAATTTCCTGACTTGACCGTTTCTGAGTGTGCAGCACAGTGGTGCGAGGCACGCTCACGTAGTCGTGCGGCCACTCTCCGGAAGACTTTCCTCTCAGAAAACCCACCCTCTGCACCCTCCAAACAGCAGCTCTGGCTTCTGTCCCTCCCCTCCACCCTGCCCCAGTTTTGCTGAAACCGACTGGAGCAAATATCCCTTTTGTGCTGTGTAAATGTCTCCAAGGAAGTCGGTTTTCAAAGACATGTCGTGACTTTTCCTTTCAGGAGATGTTTGTAACTAAAACTGGCTCCTTGTCATTCACCTTAGAAAGCCTTGTATCTCTCCGCACTCACACTTTCTGATGAAGGTCTGTGCACCTCATCTCGTCCTCCGTCCTCGGGGCCCAAGAGAAAGTTCAGTGGGTCTGTCTCTCATCTTCTTCCAGGCCCTGCAGAGCCGATCAGAATTTGGATTCTGATCAGAGAGGACGTACTCCAATCAGCTGGAGGTGTTGCGGGTAAAGGTGGGAGAGCATTCTCAGTTCCACGGCTTCAGGGGCTGGGGCCGCAGGGTCGGGGTGGGTTTGGGCACAGGACGCGGTTTGGTTTCATTATTGTTATTTTCAGAGTAAACAAACACGCATCTGTGAGTGGGAGGACAGGCACTGCACTGTTCCACGAGCCTGTTCTGTAAAAGTAAATCCTGTGCTGAGGCTACAACCTGGGACTTTTTGCAGCTCATTTGCGGAGCTTCAGCCTCCCTGCCCAGCCCCTGCCCTGAGTCTCAGGAGGTAAAGAGGCATTTCAGGTATTCCAGGAGAAATGTAGCTGCGCATGCTCAGAGAGTCTTTTGTGCAACTTGTTCCCACTGAGGGTAACCCCAAACTGGCCAAAAACCCTGGGACACACCTCCAGTCAGTGTTCATGCCTGCTTCCAGCAAATGTCCATGCGGATTCTAAGTGTTTGATTGCTCGATATCCACAGACAAAAGGCAAGGGCCTGAGCAGCCTTAGCAGGCCTCCCTCCCCAAGTGTGAATTCCCCAAACCCGCTCATTTGCCAGCAGCTGCAATGCTCTCATCTCCAAAGTTACACTTGCTCGGAGCCCAGCCTTTGTTTACATCAATCAAAGCACCCTGGGCAAAATGCCTGTCTCTCCCTTTAATATACTCTTCTCTCTGAGTCGACTGTGATGTGTTTGCTAGAGAGAGAGAACCTTACCAATATGAGAAAACTTATTTGGGGATTAAAACAAGGTTGTGTGATTCCAGAAATTCAGCTCTCCTCTGATCTTTTTACTCATGAGTTGAAAATGTCATTGGAACCTTCTTTGGGGGAATATGTTCTTGCATCCTGTGTTCGGTTGTGAATTGAAATGTATTATTATTTCATGGTAAGGAATACATGAGCATGTTTGGGAAAAAAGAGTGTGTTTCAACATCCCAACCATTCCTATTTTGACTGAGCTTCTTCGGGGAACTCACGCCTTTTCCTGAGGTTTTGAAACTGTTGGTGCCTAAATCTGTGTGAAGGGCAGGCCCTTCAGCTTAAGTAAGAGTAAAGAGAAGTGACAGGTAAACTGTAGGACCCCAAATAATAATGCCGTCTTTCAAAGGGCCAATAAAAGACGGAGTTAACAGAATGGAAAACACAAAGCAATGTGGCCAGTCGGGGGGCCGCAGGGAGGCTGACCTGAACAAAATGCAGACAGATTATCAGCTGCTCTCGCAACCACACAGAAAACGGGTTCAGCTGCCTGTCGCCACAGAAGCCAGACACCTGCAGCAGACAGATGCATTGCAAGAGGAAAGAGGATTTTTATTCAGGCACTGCACAGTCCGGGAGAGCGGTGGACTCCTGTCTCAAAGCCCTTCTTCTCTTTCCGCCGTGAAAACCCCCAGCCGTCCTCAGCAGGACCAAAACAAACGCCAGTGTCCAGCGTCCCTGTGCCTCGGCTGAGTGGTCTTACTCCCCTCCAGGTAGCTCGGCTTTCCTGGCTGCTGTCCATTTCAGGCTCCCTAGAGCCCGTGTGTGGAGCCTGCGTGGCTGTGAGCCATGTGACTGCCAGGGCCACAAAGTCACAGACTCTCGGGGACATGCCCTCGCACCTGTGAGTGCATTACTAGACTCCCTCCTGGGGGTCATGGGCCAGGTGGCTACTGAGGCCACAGCAGCCCTCGGAAAGAACAGGCAAGAGCACTGTGTGAGCGCAGGAGATGCGCCAGAGAGTGCGCCTTTGTTCCCCAGGATTATATTAGCTTGGGTGTGGGGTGGACCAGGGGCTTTCTCAGAATGAACCAATCAGCTCCCCAGATTTTCCTGTATTTCTGGTTGGGTCCACCCCCAACCAATCCCCTTTTCCCCCAGGTTAGACTGACAGGCCTTTTTGATCTAGAACCACCCCCTGCACCATGTTGGCCAATGGGGGAGACTCCCCGGCACTCAGACCGTTCGTTTTACAGTAACGCTAGCATTGAATTGAATTATCTTTAAGTATTTGAATGTGTTTTTTACATTTTCCCTCTTTATTGTAGCCTACTTGTTTTCTTCTTTCTAAGTGTTTGACGTTTCGTGTCCCCTGGTTATTGGCAATATACTAGAATTTATGACTACTCAACTTTGATTCTGACATTTTAATTTCCTTAAAATTTTGAAAAATTTTAAATTGAGTCTTTAGTTTTAACAATCGCCAAGGTTTAAAATGTAGATCTACACCTCATCTTATGCTTTGGAAAATATTTTTATATAATATTACGAAGAGCTAGGAGAACAGGAACAGTTATTTCTGTTTTATAAGCGATAGAGCAAGCGGCTGGGGAAGCGGCGTGACACCGAGACCAGCGCAGCGCAGGCGACATTTCCGGTCTCCCGGAAACCCAGCTCTTTTCCCAGTGCGTCTGTGGCACTCAGAACCAACTGCCAAAACCAACCTGCCGAGAGCACGCTCCCTGCAGAAACCCACGAGATGAAGTTTCTGTTTTTTCACGTGTCCTGCATGCAGTGATGTTGATACTAAAGATAATTGTGCCGGGAGAGAAGCATCCCACGTGTAGGTGGGAAACATTTCCCCATTTGGCACGTGGATCCTCAGGGGAGGGGATTTATGTTCAGGACAGCAAAGCACCATCAAACAAAAAGTTTCACAGCCAAAAGCTTTTCTAAAAGAGAGGACTTATGAAGTCAAGTCCTAGTCAGAAAAGCACACGGCCTTGGGACACGAAGTCGAAACCAGCAACGGGAGGCTGGATGGAGAAAACAAACACACCTGCCCTCTGCGTTCCAGGGGCACCTTCATGCGCCGCCTACCTCAGGGAAGCAGGGCAGGTTCTCTGGAAAGAATCTACATCAGCTGCAGACCAGGAGGTGGGGCCGTTCTAGGATAGGGGCGCAGTGTGTAAGGGAGAAACAGACTTTCGACTGGGGGGGGTGGGCGGCAGTCCTGAGTGTTCCTGCGGATGCGGGATGGTGGGGACCCCGGCTGCTTGAAGGCTCCCACATTCATTGAGAAAGGTGAGCTGTCTCTTGTTAGCTGGCCCAGCTATCAACTGGTTGCCTACTCAGAGCTGGTTAGCTTACTTACAACGTAATATGATTTCATTTAGGGCTTCTCAGAGTTTTTCTGAGGTTTTTCTTGTGACCACGTTGCCAGTAACCCTCAGGTTTCCCTAAAAAGCACTAATGATATCTTACTCTTATCTACTGATGGATTTCTGTGGAAGGATGGGAACACACGTTTTGTTGTTTTGATGAATGAAAATGTATTCCGTTGTGGATTTTTCTGGTGTTACAGTGGGTGTTTTGTTCTGTTTGTTTTGCTTTCTCTTGTTCAGTTTCGGTAAGGCCACTGAGTTCGGCTCAAGGGCCTGTTCCAAAACCAGGTTATATGTAATCGTTTACCGTGTCTTCATCTTAGCGCTTTCCTCAGCTCAAAGCTGACCAAATGCCCTTGGCAACTGTCCCTCCCGCGATGCACCTAAAGCACCTGAAGTCACGTGGACAAGCAGGTTCTCAGTTTCCCACCCTTGCCAGCAGCCTCCTGGTGGTGCTCCCGACATGGGAGTCCCCTGCATCTGAATTTCAGAAAACAGGAAGGAACCGAAGCAGCCATCATCTGGCCATTGTTTTACTTCCGCTCCTGCGTCGCCAGGTTTGAGAACCTGTTACCGTCTCCTAACTGAGAGAGAATGATTAAGAAATCATTTATGCCCAAGTCCTCCCTATGTGCAGGTTGTTTCCATTAAAATCATATAAGGTTTTTTTAAAGGATTTTCTAGGGATTGTCACCCTTAAATTCTTCCTATCATAAAGAAAACATTAATTCATGTCAGGCATTGTTTTAAATAGACGTTGTGCTTATGTTCCTTCTATAAGCTACAGAGTGACTGTTCAGCATTTTCTTTATAGATTTTGTGAATTTGGAGGTAGTATGAGTCACTCTTCACCTGTTATTTTTTACATTTTACAATCTTGGTCTGCTTGACTCTTGTCCACAGACCCTAACTTACGACCTGTTTCTCCAGCCTTCCCTCAGGTTAATATTCCATAATGACAAAACCAGAATCTGGGCTCCCTGTGGTTCCTGCCTTTGTTGACAGCGAACGGGTTGCTTACCTTCTCTAACACAATTTTCTCAGTTCATTAAATGTGGGTGGTAAAAGTTCCTACTTTCTAAGAACTAAACATGGAGCATGGTACACAGGGCACAGGGCCCGGTGTGCACTCCACGGCCCCAGGCTGGGCAGGAGGAGAGCACCCCAGCATCTGTGATTTACAAGATATTTCTCTTTTTTAAAAAAGAAAGAAACAAAGGAGGACAATCACTAAATTAACCTTTTACCAGAATTCATAGATTCCCCAGGAAAGGGTTTTCCTCCCGCTCTGGCCAGTTCACAAGCAAGGGCTGCCTGCCCTCTCTCTTCCCACCGCGCCGGTGGGCGGCTCAGCAGGGGCAGCGTGGAGCCTGGTGTTGCCCTTGGTCTGTGCTCCTGAGGCTATCGCTTTGCAAATGCTCTGATTGCCCTATGCCCATGAGTTCTCCTTTTCCTGCTGTTCTCATTTCCCAGCTCCTGAGCCGACGCTGCTGGCCCTCACATGGAGGGCCCCCCTGAGGATGGAAGCCTGCAGGGCAGCAGAGTGGATTTAATCCCATTGTTAATTTCTTCTCTAAACTCTCAGCAAGCAGAGAGCAACTCCCTATGGAAGGTGTTGCTCCTGAGGCTGAAAGAGTGGTGGAGGGTAAAACCTGGAGACTGCTGCCCCAGAGCCGTGGCTGGGTCCCATTCCTAGAACCTGGGACAGTGAGAATGCCTTCTCAGGATTCTCTCCTCAGGGTCCCCAGAATATGAATCTGTGTCTTGAGTGAAGTCTCCTTTTATTGGGAAAAATATGAAAATTTAAGATGAGCAAGAAAAAAAAATTCTCAATTCCTCATTGTAGAAAACTGATAGGTATGTTTTCGTTTTCCTCCCAGGATTCCAAAGAGTTGGAACTCTCACCAACCAGTCGATGCTTCTCTTGCACGTCAATGTTTCTCTCCCTCTGTTGCTCCTTCCCTTCCTCTCTCTTAAATAAATAAATAAATAAAGTCTTTAAAAATCACTTTTTCTCCCACCTTCTAAGTTCTTTTAGCCGGGCTAGTAATTCAAACAATATATAGCAGGATAGCAGGAGAAAATCAAATTTTAATACATGCATACAGAGAACTCCCACAAGCATGAACATTCCCGAGACAGTGAGGTAACCTTGTGTACGTACATCCTTTGGTCCAAAGGAGAAGGGGGAGGGGAGTAGGAGCCTGGGATTTCCAAGGAACTAGGCGATTTCCAAGTAGCCGAGGAAGAGCCGGACGTACCTGACAGGCACATTGCTACTAGGCAGCCCCCAAACAATGGGACACAGGGCAGTTCCAGTCACCGGGTCTCTGCTTGGAGCCTTTTTTCCCACCACACTTCATTCACGGGAGATGAAAGTGAATAAGCTACGCTTTATTTCCTCCCTGGAACAGGTCTTTCCCTGTGAGTCTCACGGGCAGGAGAGGGAGCGGGTCTCATGCTCTGAGCCTTCGGACTCTTCATAAATGGCGTAAAATCTGTATCCGAAAGGCAGTTTTAGGGTGGTAGCACTCGGTCTTCTTCAGACTGAAGAGTTAAATCAGAGCCATTCACACTGAGTTGGACCACCAGTGACTACAAAAGTTATTAATGAATGAATATAAGATATTTATTTGATTCAAGTCAATTACTTTAGAATACCATGGGCTAAATTTAGCAAGGCATGTGGAGAAAAAAGAAAAACTCAGCTAAATCTGTGCCTCCAGAGGTGTTTTACAGGTGAACCCCTCAACCTTCCCAACCTGGTAGTGAAGGTGTTAGTATCTTCAATTTGCAAAAAAAGGAAACTGAGCTTAAGAGGATGAGGTATTTGCCAAAGCGCACCATGCTAGGAAGTGGTAGAGGCTACATCTGAATTTCAGCCTGACTGCGGAAGTCCGCACCTTCCTCTTGGCCCACTGCCCAGGCGAGAAGCAGTCTCTCGTCCTTAACCAATTCGGGGGGTCATATCCAGGGCACCCAGAATGATGCTGTGATGAGTCATCTTGGCATGGTTCCAGGTAGGTTGCAGATTGGCAGGTGGGGCCTACCTACATCCAAGACAAAGATTCAATGAGCCCCCAGTGAAGAAATATTTTAAAATATTGAGCTGGGAAGTAAGTTAAAAAAAAATCAAATTACTGTGTTTTATTGGGTTTTATTTTTGGTGTGGGAACACATTCGCTTGGTAAATAAATAAGAGGTATCCAGTGGAAAAACCCACGTCCGCCCTGAACCCGGGGGCTCAGTCCCCGGCTCCTCCTCGCAGATGTAAACCGCAGTTTCATGCAGGCCCGGCGGTCAGCCTCCTTGTGCAGAAGTAACAGGGGGCACGGGTTGTTCTTCACTGGGCCTTTTTCTCACGTGGCAGAATACCCCGGAGAGCCCCTACTGTTAGTTTGTTTCATCAGTCTCCCACCCAAGGACCTGTCTTTCAGATTTCTTGCTATTTCAGGTTTTGTTTCTTTGTCCTGCTTTCATGTCTTAGTTGGGTGTCTCTCTCTCTCGGTGAGTAAACGTGTGCCTTCATCCTTGCAGGTGTGTGTAGGCTGATCTGTAAGTAACCGTGGAAGAGGGAATTCTGGGTCAAGGAGTGTGTGAGTGTGCGACGTTCTTACATAGGGAATTGCCGTTCTCAGGGGGTTGGAGCTGCTGATGCTGCCTCCTGCAGCAGGAGCGTGCTGAATTTCTCCGGACTCCCCAAAAAGAGGTGTTCAAAAAATAAAGTTTGGCGATGCTTGCCATTCTGATAGACCACGGAAGTGCCTGACCGTGCATTGCTTCCATTACCTGCTGTGGTTGGTTCCCGTTTGTGTCTGTGGAAGCTACTGTAAATACCTACCGGTTGTGTGCCTCACGGTTTTACTGAAGTCTCTACTTTCTTACTGCGGTTTTCCAGTCGGTTCACTGGGACCTTTCCAAGTACCGTGGCGGTGACAGTTCCAGCACAAGGTGATGACTTTGCCTTCTTTACAAACTCAGTCTTTTCCTTGTGTCCAACTGTTAACTCGGGAGCAAGAAGAACTAGGAATGGTGAGCGCGAATTGTCTTATTCTTGGCCAGAGTGGGATGCGCCTCAGTCTTCATTGAGCACAAAGCTGACTGTTACACCGAGAAATGGCTATTTCCTCCTATTTCCATGGTGGTTTTTTTTTATCAAGAACTATTGTAGTTCCCCAAATGTTTCTCAGCATCCATGAAGTATGTATGTTTTTCTTTTTAGGTATGTAATTTAAAAAACTACTATATTACTAGCTTTCCCAATAGCAACCCAGGCTTGAATTCCTGGAATTAACCTCATTGGAGAAGATAAAACAATTTTTAATGTGGTGCTGGGTTTTGGTCCCTGGTATTCACTGAAGACTTTTTGCATCAAAAATCCTAAGTGAGATTAATTGGTCTGATTTTTTTTATGTGACCTTTGCCACGATTCGGTATCGGTTTACACAGGCAGTCCTCACTGGGCACCGGAATGTGAAACCAGGACGACGACGACGTCCTGACACCTGGGGAGGGACGTTAGCTGGTCTAAACGTCACAGCGGCATCTTATTGTGCTAATAGTCTCACTAGATGGGGATGTGAGTCAGTTCGTGCCAGCGTCTGAGACAGTGAAACCAACCTTTACTGGCAACCAAAGGTTTCCCTTTGGTTTCCTCGTAATCCCTGTATATGATTTTAAACATAGTGGGTCCTGGCCCTTAGTACATTGTACACTAAATGCTATTGAAGGAGCTTTAGCTTGTTTCTTACATTCATCAGACTTTTTCAACATGGTTTCTACCTAACTTCACGCAAGCCCAGAGCTCATCCTGTCTTTCTTCGCTGTTGCCGTTTTCAAATCGAATCCTGCCCAGTTTTACTACAGCATCATCAGTTTGCATGTCTTTGCTACCCTGGACTCTTTGTTGGCCAAGTTCCGCTTTCAGTCATCCGTGTAAAACATCACAGGGGTTGTCCCTGGGAGCCAGGGACCCAACACAGCGGCGTGTTCGGCTGTCTGTGGGTGAAATGGGTCCCAGATACTCAGGCTGTGAAGAGACGCCGTGAGGGTCCNTAAACATGGTTTCTACCTAACTTCACGCAAGCCCAGAGCTCATCCTGTCTTTCTTCGCTGTTGCCATTTTCAAATCGAATCCTGCCCAGTTTTACTACAGCATCATCAGTTTGCATGTCTTTGCTACCCTGGACTCTTTGTTGGCCAAGTTCCGCTTTCAGTCATCCGTGTAAAACATCACAGGGGTTGTCCCTGGGAGCGAGGGACCCAACACAGCGGCGTGTTCAGCTGTCTGTGGGTGAAATGGGTCCCAGATACTCAGGCTGTGAAGAGACACCGTGAGGGTCCCTGCTCCTCGGGCACACTCTTCCGTGCACGGTGCCAGGTGGCCTGAGGGCTGGGAGTGAAGCTTTTACTTCCTGAGGTCCTCGCCATTGACCCGTCCAGTGACTGTGACTGGGCTCCCGAGGTGAGGGTCTGTCTTATGTAATCGAACTGTAATAATGAAATGCAGGCACATCAAATCCAGGTAATACGAGGACTGCATACAAAGGGTTTCCCAGTGTTTTTGCAACCTTTTTGAAGTTTCAAAAACTTTAGAATGTTCTGCTCCATGTCATGTAGTATTCCCTTATGAAACCACCTCCTCTTCCTTCTTTTTGTTTTGACATGATAGCTGTACATCCTGGATAGAAATACGATCGTTAGAATCGTAGAATGCCAAACACACTTGGAATCAAAAGTCACGCTGCGCACACACAGGCTGCCGCAGGGATGAGTCTCAAAACCGCCCCGCCGAGGACATGAGTCCGGCACAGGGGCGCCTGTGTGCTTTTATTTATCAGACNTACAAAGGGTTTCCCAGTGTTTTTGCAACCTTTTTGAAGTTTCAAAAACTTTAGAATGTTCTGCTCCATGTCATGTAGTATTCCCTTATGAAACCACCTCCTCTTCCTTCTTTTTGTTTTGACATGATAGCTGTACATCCTGGATAGAAATACGATTGTTAGATTTTAAAAAATCTTTACAGAGTCAGTAATGAAAAGTTATATTCTTCTAAGGAAATTACTCATGTCATCCAGGTTTTCCAATTTATTTGAGTACCATTAAACAGCTCTTGAGGTGTATATCAGACATAGGTTGGTTCCTTCAGGATGGCCCTTATTTTTAAAAAAGTACATTTTTGCTGCTGTCTCCCCTTGTTTTTCGTGGCCCGAGGTCTGCGGCCAGTGGGCCGCCTTCCTGGCCACACCGTGACCCCACTCCTGGCTGCTCCCCAAAGGAAAATGGAGTCCGGCGCTGACACACATAACTGAATGCACACACTCATAACAGCGTCGCGCGGGACAGTCAGCAACAGAGAACAGCTCACATGCCTCTCAGCGTGTGAGCGGACAGACCCACTGCTGGTGTTGCATGAGGGTGGGATGCCAAACACACTTAGAATCAAAAGTCACGCTGCGCACACACAGGCTGCCACAGGGATGAGTCTCAAAACCACCCCGCCGAGGACATGAGTCCGGCACAGGGGCGCCTGTGTGCTTTTATTTATCAGACATTTCTAAAAGGCAAAATGGTTCCTGTCGACAGCCAGCTGGTGGTTAATAGGAAAGGGCAGCAGAGGAAATTAGACACTGAGCTGCATGGACTGGGGAGCAGGAGCCCATCTGCTTCCCCAGAAACCTGCAGCTTCCCACCCCAGGGGCCTAACCCTCCTCCTTCCCCCTCTGGGACTGGGGCTGGGGGCACCACCGGGGTGGGGCTGGACCACAGAGGCCCATCATTCTAACTAGGGGGCGTAAACCTATCAAAAGTCCTGAAACCTTGGGAAGCTGATTGGTTCCTTTGGGAAGGCATCTGGCCCACCTCAAACCCAAACTAAGAATAATTCCAGGGGAACAAAGAAGAGCTCGCATGCTCGCTTCCTCTTCCTCTTCCTCATGACTTGCACTTGCCGAATTTGTTGCAAGGCTCTCACCTGGGAGCTCGCGACCACGTGGGGCCAGCAGCTACCAGGCCCGCAGCAGATGCCGTGGGCTGCAGAATGGCTCAGCTTCAATGTGAAGCAGAAACTCCGGACACTGGCCCTTGCTCTGGCCTTGCTGCCTGGGGGCATGATGGGACTTTTTCCAGGATGGGATGCAGGGAGGTGAGACATTGGCAGCTGGGGGCAACCTTCCACACAAATAAACAGTTTTGTCACACCAGTCTCCTGTGTGTGGTCCTTGGAAATCCGTCCTCGCAATCCCGGGCAAGAGCTTGGTTTCCACCAACAAAACTACTAAGAAATCCAGACTAGTAGTTGCCAGAGGTTGTGGTGAGAGGAGGGAATTGATTCTAAGGGGCGTGCACGGGAAACTTTGTGAGGTGACGCGGACATTGTGTATCTCAGCTGTAGTGCTGTTTATGTTTTACATACCTGTCAAAACTCATTAAACTATCCTTTAAAAATGTGAATTCTATTGTGTAAAAGTCATACCTTACTTAAAAAAAATTAGCAACACTTCTGAATAAATGATCAATATGCTGAGAAAACTATGTCTCTATTCAGCAACACCTAGAAAATGAAATAAAAATACCATTTACAACAGCATCAATAAGAAACAAATTACCTAGGAATACATTTAATGGGTGCGCCCACCTCTACACAGAAATGAGAAACATTACTGAAAATAAATTAGATCTGAACAAAGGAGAGGTACAGCAAGTTCATTGATTGGAAGACTAAATGTACGAACAAATCTTCTCTCCCAACTCCAAACTGATCTGTAGATCCAATGTAATGTCAAACCATACACCAGCAAGTTTCTCCTTTTAATGAAATTGAGAAGCCAATGTTTGAAGCTCTGCAGCGACTCAGAATGCGGAGAGGAGCGTGGGTGCCCGGAGGGGCAAGGCAGAGGCTCCGATTCCCAGACGCTGACGTCTGTGACAAAGCCACGGCGATTTAATGGGTCCGACGTTGGCTCCGTGGACAAAAACACTCACCCGCATAACAGTGCCTGGTTTATGACAAAGGCGATGCTGAAAGATGCCGATAAATAGATAATGCTGGCTGATTTGACAAGGTAAAACCACAGAAACTGGAAGAAACCAAAGGCACTGCCATCATGACCTTGGGATAGGCAAGTATTTATACAACAGGGCATAAAACAGCAGAACTACAATAAAAGATTAGATTTCACTAAATGAGAACCACTGTGAAAACGTGAAAACACACCATCGTGAGTGAGAAGATAAAGCACAGAGTCTGAGAAGCTATTTGCATGGTATCTGTTATGAAAAGGACCTGTAATACTGATTCTTTTTTCAAAAGAATTTTTTTAAAAAAACAAGAAACCGAAGGGGGGACAGGACAAATTTCTCCACAAGACAGGACATAAAAATAGACAAAAGTCTTATGTAAAAGTGTCTAATCTCATTAGTCATGTCAAAAATGCACATTCAAACCTCAGTACAAGTGTACAACCCAACAGAATTACGAAAAGAAAGAACCGAATGATATGAGGTGATGAAATGTTCCCATCTGCCTGGTGTGGATAAAGTGGATGCAGCCACCTGGGAAAACCGACGTTCCTTAGTAAAGCTAATCATGATCCCATCCTAAGACCCAGTCATTTCACGCATATTATTGAAAATAAATGTATACTATGGGCACCAAAAATATGTCCAAAAATGTTGCCTGTAAGATAAAGAGCTGAAAACTGGAAACAATCCCAATGTTCACTAATAGCAACATAGGCTTTTTAATGTATTCACACTGTGGAATTCTGTACAATTTTGAAAGAACAATACTATACAGTAATGGAAAAGGGCAAATCACTGTTACACAGTGTGGGTGAATTTCATCAACTGAAGGTAAAGAAGCCAGCACAAAAGCGACATATTGCTTGATTCCATTCATACGAAGTTTAAAATAGCCAGTGTTAACCTGTGGTGATCAAAGCCAGCACAGGGGGTTTCGATGTTGGGGGTGGTATCTGGGAGGGGCAAGGGAGGTTTCTGACTGTGGTTATGGCCTGCATCCAGAGTGCATCTGGAGCAGGGTGGGGGGTAAACGGGTATGGTCAATTTATAAAAACTTACTGGACAGCAGCTTAGGATTTCTGTGCTTTCCTGTGCGTGTTCTAGTTCACCATACGGTTACAAGCAAAGCAGGAATAGCGGATGCTCGTTAAAAGTGCGGCATCAGTTCTTTGGGGACAAACCATTGTATCAGTTTTCACACATGGAGATCAAGAATAGGTGAAAGCTGTGAATACATAGGGGGCTTCTAAAGGTTACAAATATTTCTTTTTTGTAGCTAATTTTTGCCAGTGTGGTAAATAAAGACAATGTGTATTTAAGAGCAGAAACCTATCCTGGCTATTGCAAACAATACTGCAGTGAATTACTGGCTTGCATTTCCTTGGATATATGGCCAGAAGTGAAATCGCTAGGCCGTAAAACAGTTCCATTTTAATTTTTTGAGGAGCCTCCATACTGTTTTCCACAGTGGCTGCACCAGTCTGCACTCCCACTAACAGTGCACCAGGGTCCCTGTCTCCACATCCTCTCCACCACTTATTGACGATGGCCATTCCAACAGGTGAGCGTCATTGTGCGTTAACTCGTATTTCTCTGATGATTGGTGACCCCGAGCGTGTTTTCATGTCTACGGGCTCTCTGTACATCCTCTGCCTATTTTTTACTTGTTTTTTTTTGGGGGGGGGCTGTTTTTGGGGGTTTTTTGGTGTTGAGTTGTACAAGTGTCCATCAATAGACAAGTGGATAGAAGTTGTGGTCCATGTATACAATGGAATACTACTTGGCTATGAGAAAAATGAAATCTTACCCTTTGGGACCTGAAGGTTATTATGCTGAGTGAAATAAGTCAGAGAAAGACAAATGCCACATGATTCCACTTATATGTGGAATCTGAAGAACAAAATAAAGTAGCAAACAAAATGGAAATGGATTCGTAGACACAGAGAACAGAGAAGGGGGAGGGGCTGCAGGGCTGGGCGAAAAAGATGAAGGGACTGAGAAGTACAAAGCTACCAATTTAGTCACAAAAAGTCACAGGAATGTCAAGTGCAGCAGGGGAGATGCAGTCGATAATACCGTAATAACTGTGAATGGTGTCTGCTGTGTACCTGAAATGCCAGGCAAATCACTTCCTAAAACATGAGTGTCTAACCACTGTGCTGTCCACCTGCAACTAATTCAAAAGAATACTGAATGCAAATTGTAACTGAAAATAAAACTGAAAAAAAAGGGTAGAAACCTGAACACACAGTAAATTCCAAATGACTCCATTTCAATTTCGATAAACTTTTCTTATAGTAAGATAGGCCAAGCAAAGGCCATCTTTTAAAAATAAGATTAGTGCATGTATTTGCATAATGACTGAAATTTTCCCAGAAATTCAGGAATCCAAGCCTTCAGTGTGTATCTCACTGTTATTAGTTGGCAGCCTCCCAACTTCTAGGGCAAAGGAGCGAAAACATGAATCACTGCCAAGTTCTCGTAGCGTCTTCCTTTGGACCACCAGCTAGAAAATCCCGTGTTTATTTAGTCAAACAGCCTGTTTTGAAATTCTTCTATGTAAATAATCCATTTGTGTTTAAACATCATTAAAAACTTTTAGAATAAGGTTTCTATTCATGCAATAGATTTATAAAAAATATAAGGTCATTATTGCAGAACTCTGTAATGATAAAATCACCTCACAGAAAATACTGTGATGGCCTTTATTGAAACCTCTCTTTAGAGGAACAGAAAACACACACACACACGAAGAAGTGACTCACGTTTACTGAGTGAACAGTACACAGAAAGTTACTTGAAAAATGAATGACCCCGTTGCAATAAAGCTCCAAAGTCAGAAATGCTCGATGGACTCAGCATTCTGACGCCAGGGAGCACCGTGCACACTGCGTACGAGGGCCCCGCAGTGTCAAAGGCACGGCACCCACACGGCGAGACGCAGTGTGCTGTGTGAGTCAGGAAAAGCACACACGCTCAGGAAGGGGCTTTCAGAAGGTTTACAGGCCAGATCTTTTTTCCTCCCTTCCTTTGGAAAGTTTTCTCTCTTTTTTTTTTTGTAAAATGGTTCCAAATTCATGTGCTCAGTACTTATTTAAAATAAGTTAATATGGAACACCATTAGTTGTTTTACTCTAAGCATGGCATGCATGTTCTGTTGGTTCAAGAACAAAATTAAAACAAGATATCCTCTGTAAAGCAAATATATTTATTATGCACTTTCATATACATAGGGATTTTTGCTTAATATAATACAAGGAATAAAATAAAACTTTTACAATGTGAAGTTCAATGTACATTTTAGTCTATTTACATACCCCAGACCAGTGGAAAAGTAAAACAGAAGCACTTGTTGACATCTACCTTTGCTGAGATATGTAAATGAATGGGGGACACGAAGCAGAACAAACATCTGCATAGCCAGACAATGCTGAGAAGTGTGCACTCCTGCGTTTTCAGGAGGAGTTCTTCCAGGTGAAGGTTCTCGTAGGCGTGGGACGAGGGTGAGAGACAGGCCGCCGCTGCACGGTGCAGACCGCACTGAGCTCTGGGCGGACTTCCCTACGGGCACTGAGACTTTTATTCTTCACCACTGTACTTCCCATCGCTCCCGGTTTGTCAGCTCACGACTTTGAGGGACAGACAGAGACGGAAGATGACAAACACGTTAAAAGCACCTGGCATCACAGGCATGTAGTGGCGTCAGGTGATTTACAAAATTTAACCAGGTGAATCTTTAAAACAGCTTTTTAGGAGTTACATTTGGAGGACTACTTTTACTCTCCTTAATGGATTAAAAGCCATTTTCAATCATGGTATTAAATCCCCCACAGAAAGAAATCAGCAAAGTAGGGCATCTTGCTTCCCTACCAGTCTTAGCCTAACTAAAAGCCACTTTTGGTTCTATTCCAACACATGATATAAAAACACTCAGAGGAATACTTACTTTTGAAAGTCTCATTTTTCCAGCAGGTTCTCTTCCTACCAACTGTTTCAAGTCTTTATCATGTGAGTATGAAAACATGTAGCTATTTGAAAACCAGAAATCCCTTCTGTAATGAGGCATTTCTTTGCCCTTTGGCCACAAGGTGCATTTTTGTAAAAACAAACAATAAAATTAAATAAATACAATTCCAATAACTCAAGGTTAGTAGAAAAACTGGCAGCTCTCGGGGCTCTCTAACAAAACTACACCTGGTAAGAAATCAGAGGGTCGCCTTCTGCAGCAATGGGAACGGACTGTAGCTGAGGCGTGAGCAAGGGGGGCTCTCCTAACAGTATGTGTTCCTATGTATGAAAAGAATCACGAACACTTTTAAGGCTACTTTGCAAGAGTCCTATTAAGTGTATTAGTATATGTCCCATAGGGACAAAAATTCAATACTTGAAACATTCACATTCGAGTTCTCCGTATCGCCATGTCACCTTAATAACAACTGAACTTATTACTGCACCTCCTACTCCTGACTCTGATTTGGTGACATAAACAAGATGAGTTTGGCCGACTTTAAACAACAAAAGCAAAACAAAAAGCCTTACGGAAGATCCAAGTGAGACAATGACCACAACCAAGGTCAGGCTTCTGCTTCTGTGACCAGCGCGTCTCGTGCAGAGCCTTCATGCAGGATGACGTTGCTGACCTCAGTTACCTACGACATTTTCTAAAGGTTCTCTTCGCCTAGTAGCAATGGTTTTGTGCTGAATCTCCACATTCTCTTTCCTCATTCCTCCTTCCAACCAACACTATACGGGAAGAATAGAATTTCTGGATTTTGTAACATTTTCAGGACTCCTAAAAAGATCAAACATACGCCCCTGGCTTTTAAATACATTTGGGCCTTTCCAGACACATGCGCGCCCACTGAAACTGGCTCACACGCTCCTCGGAGCCAATCGGCTTGGTTTTCTGTGGTCACGGACCTCACCCTTGACCCTGGCAGTCATCCCAGAGGCAGTTGTCCGAGGAAGGAAACAGGAAAGAGTATGTGGACAAAGCTTAGTGTTTATCAAATACCCCTAAACCCCACGGATGTGCTATGACCCACAGGTTAGTGGTGTCACCTGTGAAGGACAGTGCTTACCGCACTCATCGAGAACGTCCATCCCACTAACCACTGGGATCCACTCAACTGATTTTCAGTGGGGACTTCTTTTCAACATGCAGTGATTTGCAAAATAGAAGCAACTAAGAGAGAAGCCAGCATTAAAACGCACACTGGTAAATCAGAGCGTATTCAATTCGACGGAAGAGATGAGGCCGCCGATGAATTGTTCGCGGATCAATAATCCACCCTCTGAGACCTCTGGACCGCCCTCTCCACACGCACCCCCGAGGCCTGGCTCAGTCCCCGGGGAGTTCCCGGCCTCGGGGGCGACTGACCGACTGACCGTCTGTCTCCTCGGAGGTGGAATGACGAGTGAGTGGAGGGCGAGCTTGCACCCTGGTGAGTGAAACAACTTCGCTCTGCCCTGTCTTTTTTCCTTTTTCCTGTCTGACACTGTCCGAGATCAGGAGGATTGTACTGGGAAATCCAAATTCCAACTACTTAGTGCGGCTCCCTAAAAGACTAGAAATTGTTTTTAAATCTGTGAAGAAACCATTTTCTTCACCTCAATGTGGCATTAAACAGAAACTCATTTTGACCGATGCTGAAGGTGTAGCAAGTATAAATAGTTGCAGGCTTTATTTTATTGAGTGACATTTTTAAAGATACAAGAAACAAGCCATACACTACAGCAATGCGGATGTGACGGAAACAGTAGGCTTAAGACTTGTTGGCCACAAAAAGAAAAAATAAATACAAGGAACACTGCCTTTCCATATATATTTGATCATGGCACATGCACATTTATCAAATCTTAACTTAAAATACTTAAAGTTTTTTCAGCTTTCATCAGGGAACCGCAGTATACGTCTGCATTTTAAAAAGTGCTTATTCTTGCGGAGTGAATGAATACAAAGCACACGAAACGGAGTTTCTGAGCACGAGAGGGTCACACTGAGAGCGCGGCCCACTCGTCAGGCACAGGCAGCACTGGAGGGGCCGGGCCACGCCCCGCGGGCCGCACACTCCCCGCTTCCTTCCCGCAGGCAGCAGGCGCAGGGTTCTCATCCGGGCGCCGAGGAGCCGCCCCAATCAGCATGTCTTCCGGTTCAGTTTCACAGGATGGGGAGCTAATGAAGGAGTTAAAGATATATACATATATGTGTATATATATATGAATTTCCTCATTGCACTCACTGTGTAACTACTACAGTTTTAAGGCCACACATAAGAACATACATACTTACTGTGTAAAGCACGAAGTCGACATCAGAGATTCATTCTTTAACTTAAAAGGCACTTTTAAAGGGTCCACAAAATGCTAGCCTAACTCACGTGTTCTGCTATTTAGTACAGTTTTACTCGCCTTTACGAAAGATGCCATGAGTCGGGAGTGACAGCATAGAACAAAATGTTTTTAAAGTAAATCACATTGGAGAGTGAGCTAACAACTACACACATAGTATTTTTGAATGGGAGTTGGCCACACTGAGGGCATCTGTTAGCAAAAGGTACAAGAAATAATTTATGCTAACACGCTGCCTAAAATAGGTCTCCAAAGACAGAAAAAGCGTTAAGAAAGAGCTTTCCGTTTGCCAGAAGAGTACAATTTTATTACAGGATAAAAATGATTCAGAAAAGTGGGATAAACACACTTGAAGTCAAGAAAGATTCGTAATGAAATATTTATCGCCAATATCAGAAATGTGCTTCTAAAAAGAGTATAGATAATATAAAATTCTGTATCTATTTTCTCACTAACTTCCCCTATATAATTAGTGAAACATCCACTGAGGTGTTATTTAATAAATATGACTTTATCTTTGAGGTTTTAACATTTAATTCTTATGTCTAAATATAATGGCCCCTAAAAACTCTCTTGCCAATATGTACATTCATCACCTTTCCATACTTATGCTTGGTGGGGCAAAGTTTACTTAGAAGACCCTTAAGAATCTGTCTTACAAAAATTACCTTTTTCTGATTAAGTCTTTGACTTCTAGGGTGAAAAGTTAGGAAATTAACATGTACTATCATCTACTCAGCACCACATACACTATTTTATTCAAACCAATAAGTATTACAGAAATAGCTCCTCCCTCTGTTATCATCAAAGAACTTTTAAGAGGGAAATGACTATATAGAAGGAATTCTTACTCTGAGACCCATAAATAGGATATTCGTTCATTCATTCATTCACTCAACACATTTTTACTGAGAAACTACTATAGGACCAAGCAGTATCCCAAGTACGTGGAGCGAACAAAACAGATAAAAATCCCTACCCTCATGAAGATTCCATTTAAGTTGGATGGGGGCAAATAATAAACACAATAAATAAAACATATAAAGTATGTGAAATAATCAGTACTCTGGACAACAAAAGCAGAATAGGGGAACAGGGAAAAGGGCGTGCTCCAGGTGGGAGAGGTCAAATTCCTAAGAAGCAACCGGCCTTCTGGCGCTTACTCTTTGTGTTGACCAAACGTTACCTGTTATAATGGTGTTTCCTTTTTATAGTTGAAGCTAGGGTCAGAACCATCGATCTGAAGCTTCAGGGCTTGTTTAAGGCTTAATTCCGTCTCTGAGGAAGGGTACCCTTCCAACACTTCCTGATGCCCTCTGTCTGGTATGGTTCGTGGGACCGAAACCCTGCCAAGAAACACCTGGTTGCTCTGGAGGTGGTAATTTGGGTTTGTCATTATTCCATTTCTCTTCTTCTGTTCCCCGCTGTGCTGGTGGATGAGAAATGGCTGCGGGGATCGCCCAATGTCCTGCTGAGCGGATGGCATCGCGATCTTGCACGGAGGTTCTGCCGGCGTCTGCTTGGGGGGCGCACTGGGCCCGGACTTGGCTGCAGGCCCTCTTGCATCCAACTGAGTCATTTCATATTCTAAGACCTTTGGCTGTGAAGAACTAGTGTGTTTAGCTTTTTTCCCAGCTGACCCAGACTTGCTGGAGTTTTCTGATTTCCCCCCCTTACTGGCTTTAGTCGACTTCGAACTGGGTTTTACTTGACTCCATTCAAATTCACTACTTGGGGAGCGGTGGCCCTGCCCCAGGGACTGTGTCGTGGAAGACGGGGACACGACCGACTGTCGACTTCTACTGCGGGGGAGAGAGTGCTGCTGGATCTGCTCGGTGAACGACAGGCTGTGGAAGCTGTCGATCGGCACAGTCTGAGCCGTCGCCGTGGACGAGGTCGTTCTCAGAGAGGAGTTTTTTGAACTTTTCAGGGAATTATTGGACAGCGAGGACTTCTGCCGATCAACCGTAGAGTCTGGGGATTCCGAAGGAGAACTGAACGCATGCGCTGGCCCATTCGGTAAACCTCGCAGTGGAGGCTGCACGTCCCCCCCGCCAGTACTGCCAGAGCTGTTTGATTTGATCGTTAGCGACTGCGTTTTTGAAGACACTGACTGTAGAGGCTTTTGCTCCATCGTGTGAACAGGAGATGGGGAACAGCCGTTCAAACTAGATGCACCGTATTTTTCTAATAATTTAATGATCTGAGAGTGTCCATTTTTGGCTGCAACACGCATAGCAGTGCGTCCAAACTGATCCGCGTGGTTTGGGTCAGCGCCGTGCTCTAGGAGAACCTGCACGACGTCAATGTGCCCTTCCTGGGCCGCGATGCAGAGTGCGGTCGCGCCCTGGTTACAGGTGTGGTCCACCGCGGCCCCGCGCTCTATCAGCAGCTGCACCACTTTCACGTGGCCCTGCCAGGCCGCGGACTGCAGAGCAGACCGCTGCTCGTTGTCCGCAGCGTTGACGTCGGCGTGGTAGGTGAGCAGCACCTGCACCATCTCCAGGTGGCCCTGCCAGCAGGAAACGTGCAGGGCCGTCCTTCCTTCGGCATCGCTGGTTTCTACATTCGCACCATTTTCTAAAAAATACTCAGCCATTGTCAGCTGGTTTTCTAAGGCCAAAATATAAAGGGTAGGCCTACCATCAGCATCTTTGTAGTTAACGTCAGCCCCGTGGCTAAAGAGCAACTCGACAATGTCCCTGTGTCCTTCTAGGGCGGCCACCCGCAGTGCATTTCTGCCGTCATAGCCTCTCTGATCGACGTTGGACTTGTTCTCCAGCAACATCTGAACGCAGTCATAGTGACCCTCTTGCGCTGCTAATATGAAAGGTATTCGCCCATCATTATCAATCTCATTCGTTCTAGCACCTTGTTCGATAAGTGCTTCACATATTAATCTGTGCCCTTCAAACGCTGCCATGTGCAAAGGTGTCCACCCAGCGTCATCTCTGTGGTTTTCATCCAGCCCTCTGTCCAGCAGAGTGCGCACCACCTCCACGTTCCCTTGGGCTGAGGCTATGCTCAGGACCGTCCTACCCTCGCTATCGATGCTGTCCACGGCCGCACCCCAAAACAAGAGTGTGTTCACCACCGAGGCGTGGCCCATGGAAGCTGCAGCCAAGAGGGGCGTACGGCCGTTGTTGTCGGTGTGGTCCACATCTGCGCCCCCCTCCAGAAGCAAGTCAACCACGTCGACGTGTCCTTCGTAGGCGGCCACCAGCAGGGGAGTCATGCCATCCTTGTCACAGTGATCCACTTCGGCACCTCGATCGATCAGAAGGCTGACGACTGAAGCGTGCCCCTTGCTGGCAGGCACGCAGAGTGCAGCCACGGAGAGTGCAGTCCTGCCGTCCACGTCCTCGTGGTTCACCTCCGCCCCGTGGTCCAGAAGGTGCTCCACGATCTCTCTGTGTCCCATGTACGCCGCTGCGATCAGGGCGGTCCTGCCCTCGTTGTCAGCCTTGTTGACCTCAGCGCCGTGCTGCAGCAGGTTCAGCACAATGTCCTCGTGTCCGCCCCAGGCGGCCGCCCTCAAGGCCGTCCGGCTGTCGGCGTCTGCACAGTCCACCTTGACGCCGGCGTAAAGTAGCGCGGAGACCACCTCAGTGTGACCGCCCCAGGCGGCGGACCTCAACGCCGTCCAGCCGTCCTGATCGGTGTGGTTGATGTTCGCGCCACAGCCGATCAGACAATTCACCACCTTGGTGTGTCCTTGCCTCGCTGCGAGGGTGAGCGGTGTGTGTCCGTGAGCATCTTCGATCTCTAAGTCTGCTCCCCTGGAGACCAGCAGGTTCACCACGTCGAGGTTGCCACTGTACGCAGCATTAGCCAGCAACGTCCTTCCGCTGGAGTCGCACTGGTTAACCGAGGCGCCGTTGTCGAGCAGGGTCCGGATGGAGTCCTCCCGTTCCAGGGCCTGACGGACTATGCACGAGGCGCGGTCGTCCTCGCTGTTCACGTGCGCGCCCGCTTTCACCAGCAGCTGCAGCACTTCCGGCTCCTTGGGCACCGAGGTGGACAGGGAGTCTCTGACCGGTGCGCCGTTCCATACCATCCACAGCGCTAGCTCGGCCGGCTCCAGCTGCAGGTTTGAATTAATCAAGTGCAATGCAAACTCCTGGGCCTCCAGTGGCGTTAAGTCCTTGGCTTGGCAGGTGTAGCTCATAGCCAACATCCTGTGTCCTTCTGCCGCGTTACACAAATACTTCTGAGTGCAGTGCTTCACGTCCAGAAGCCACTCTGCAAAGCTATAGTGAAACAGTATTTTAGTGTTTCCCAGTCCGTCAACCAGGAGTTTGGAGAGGACGTCTAACTTGCGTTGGAAGTCTTCCAGGGTTAGGGACATGTTTTTGGTCCACACGGCGTGGTATAATTCCGTTATGGTCAAAGGCCGGCAGGCGGCCAGGATCACGTTCAGAACGGGCTGCACCTTTGCAAACTGCTTCCTCACAAAGAGCCTCTGACACAGCCAGAGGTACAGCCCGTTGAGAGTGCCCGGGATGTCGCGGATCTCTCGCAACATGATGAAGTTTTCCACGACCCCGTCCAGAACTCGCTCCAGGTAGAGAAAGCACCCACTGCTTTTGATGTGCAGCTGGTTCAGCATCTCCGCGGTCTCCTTGGTGAGGTGCTGCCGCAGAGCTTCCTCTTGGTCCAGACGGTGAAGAATGTACTGCTGGACATCCTTAACAATGTAGGCCTTCCGAAGGTCGTCCAGGCTGATTTTTCGGAAACCTGAGGAGACAAAGAGGAGATGTCATCATCCTTTGAAAACGATGCTAGAAGTTGCCGTACACTCAGAGAGAACGCCTTTAATGTGCCATCCACTAATAAGCAAAAAAGTCAGTAATACATCAACCAGCACTAACAAATCGATACCTGTTAGTATATGAATCAGTTTTACTTTCCTTTTATTAAAACACAAGGACGGCAGATAAACAATATCGTTCTCCAGCCCAAAACGGAGCTCACTTCGGTGGCTCTGTGCTGCTCTCCGCTTCGGGGGCAAGCACTCGACAGTTTTACACACAGGTCCAAACAAACACGTTAACATTTTCGGAGCTCTCAACTGATTAGGAGAAAAAGTTTCAAGAAACACAACAAATAAGATTTGTTTGTTTTTACAGCTGATAGTTTTCATATGAAAAATTTATGTATTTCCATCTCCATAACCAAATGTATACTAGCTTTAATGAGGGGACCGAATATTCAGATCCAATTAGAATATTAATATCCTATTAGAATATTACCTGTCACAGCCTTTGAATAACATTATTTTACATGCTATCAAATTAAAATAACTAAATGTCAGACTGTCAAAAAATAGCCCGAACCTTAAGATGCGAATTAGTTAGATTATGCTGACAAAACTTGTAAAAATAAAGCAATTTAATATAATCCAAACATGAAAACATACTAGTTAAAGCTATTTGAAACTCACTTTTAAGTTCTTCAAAGTGAACTGTAATTTCACTTTCTAAAGGGAAGAGGTGTCCTGATTTATAGGGATACATTTATTAGGCAGGTGTGTTTTCATCTTACAGAAGAAAAAACTATTGAGTGAATGAACTCCCTTAAGAGACATTATTAAAGAAAGTCAGCAAAGATTAGTGATGGTCAATTAATACTGAGTGAAATACTCTTACCCAACTCAGTCAAACAAATACACATGTACCCAGGGTCCAGCACAAAAATGCCCCCTTTTTATTACAAAATCATAAGCATGAAATTCTGTAACACGACAATATCATACTCTCGCACACCATATGACACTTCAGGTGAAATGTTCAAATTAAGACTATAAATGATCACACCCACATTGTTACCCTACCAGCCACACTCACTTCTGCCGGATCCGGTACATCAGCCACTGTGTGCCGGGTACTCTGGGATGATGAGACCTCCACCTGGTGAGGACCCACTGGTGGGGAGTATGTGACCAGACACGCACTACGGAGGCCAGGCTCAACACCACTATAGAGCTGGGGTCAAACTGGGGGCAAGGCTTCTCTGAAGGGCCTGTGAGCCAGTCGGGGCCAGAGCCGCCAAGGGCCTGGACCACCGCAGCAGCACTGAGAAGTACAACACGGGTTTGGGGGTTGTTAGCGAGAGCTGGAGGGCACAGAGCGCCAAGCTGGAGAAGGAGGGAGGGACAGGGGCGGCCGAAGCTGACAGTAACCTCTGGCTTCATGGAACGGGATGGAGAAGGACCCCTGAAGAATGGGGGGCCTGGGGAGGAAGCTGACACATTCAGTTTTGTGATGCTAAGCTTGGAGCACTTACATGAAATGGGTAAATTTACTGAAGATACAACCTACCAGAATGATAGATAAAGAAATAACGAATTCGCACAGCTCTGAATCTATACAAAAGTGGAATCTGTAACTATACATACACATGCATGCAACTGATTATTAATTAATTATACAGATAACAGATGATTTTCAACAGAATTAATTCCAAAAGATAAGTTTGGAAATCATTCAAATCATCAAATTAATGATTTGGAATGATTAAAAGACATTCTTGACCTAAGGGAAGTTTAAAACATTCATAAAAATTTATATCACTCTACATTTACCAATGACATAAGGTACAATAACTTGCCTCAAAACCTTTTTCTGTGTGTTCATCTGCTCTTGGATTTATGAAATCATTAAAACAATTTAAGTTGGGAAACACCTGGAATGTTGTTAATAAAAAACATTTTTTAAAAAAATAACTATCTTACATATTATTACAGTGTTTCAAAGTTTCCAAAATGATCTTGTAGATACTGACTGATATATTTACATGAAAGGTTATAGTACCTATTATGAATAAATATCTATTCATTTAAACCTACTTAACTAAGATATCGTGACTGAAACGTGAGATAATTAAGACAGAATCAAGGCTAAACCTCTGTAGCAACAGGTTCAGTTCCCAAGAAACAAGAGATCAATTTTTCAGTCAATAGTGTTAAGGCAGCACTTCAAGCACTTATTGCACTGGACTCCTTTTTATGTCAGGCCTGCAAGGTAAGTTTCTGCACTTTAAAAATGAAGAAGCTAAAGCTCAAAAAAGTCAGTATAATCGCCCAAAGTAGCAGGGCTGGCAAACCACTGACCAAGGATTCTGACTGTTTTGACTTAGAAGTTTGCTCTTTTCATTAAGATAGGAATGGGTGGGGGAAGTTGTGGGGGATGAGGGCTGGCGGGCTGGGCCACAAGACTGATTCTAAATGAAAGGAGAGAAAATTTCAGAAAGTACAGACACGAAATGCTTGCAATTAAAAGAACAAAAAGCTTCCAAATCTAAATATGCTTAGTTACATGAATTTAGATAGACTCAGTGTTCATCATTCATGATAGTTATCTGTTCCTTAATATGGAACTAAGAATATTTATTAATCAACAGTTTGAATATCTTGAGTTAAAGTTGCTAAAAATAATTGCTTTTTTTGGAGTGCAAGTTCTGCCCATTCTACATGTAATCCCTTTCTCATGAACAGGCACCATTTAATATACTGCTTTCAGAGCACTTTAAAATGTTTTTATAAGGCTGAAAAATGTTCAAAAGTTTTAGGGGAAGATAGGTGATTCACTAAAATGTTCGACCACTTTTGTATTCTTCCTGAAAACACTTATCAGGACGCGTGACCCCTCCATGCCGGACGGAGACAGCAGAGGCAGAGTGCCAGACCCCGGGCCAGTCTGTACAAACCGATGCTCACTGCGTTCCCTCCTGCCCTGAAGACTCCGTGGGGCGAGAGTGCGGGAAAACTTAGGGGCACAAGAGTAGGAAAGTCGAGTGAATTCTGGTGAACTGACGGACTAACGAGTTACGTATCCACTGAAACAGACACTAAGAACAACACCGCGGCACTGAAAGATCTACAAATGTTAAATTGACAACACAGAAGTGAATGACATCGAGCGTGATCTCAACTGGGGGATAACACACACAGAACTCAATCCAGAGTGTCTGAGAGTGATTATTACTGTATCTCTGAATGATGTGCTATTTGAGTATGCTGTCGTTTAAAACACTGTCCATATATACAGCATGCATTACTTTTGAATCAGGTAAAAATATGTATAAAAATCTTCACAAATCTTTGAGGTGTAATTTTTTATACATAAAATGCTTTCAAATGGGCTCCTGTCCTTTCAGTCCCCAAACAAGTGTCGGCAGCTGGCAGCCTATGACAGAGCCTTCATGTGTGGTCAGAATCCTGCTCAGCACCGAAGGGGTTGTTTGTGAGACTGATCTGACGCCGTTGACAAGAACACTGTTTGTTGGTGTATACAGTCTGTACCTGAGGATGGGCAGGCTCTTTACAAATGTTAAATGCTCTTTACAAATGTTACATATCTGTTAGATGCAGATATGAGTAGATGAAACTGACTTAGACACAGTAAAAACCTTAATGTCACTGCCCTATGGCTTACGCACCTGACAACTTTAAGTTTGAATGCATAGATTGCAACTCAAAACCTACATATTTAAACTTAAAACATTAGCAAAAAGCAGGAAGAGATGTGCAGGGCATATATAAGAACAACTGAAAAAATCTAAGACAAAAGCTGAATAAATGGAAAAATAAGCCATGTTCATAGATGGAACAAAAGCATATATTTTTTTTTATCGCCACCCAAGGACATTTTTTTCAGTGCTTTGAGAAAGAGAAGGGACAGAGGAAGATCGACAGACAAACATCGAATGGTTCTACATACGCCCCAACCAGGGCTTGAACCCGCAACCCACGTACATGCCTGACTGAGAATTGAACCCTGGACCCTTTGGTCCACAGGACGACACTCCAACTAACTGAGCCACATTGGCCAGACCTAACATACTAGTATGTTTATGTTCAATTTTATGAAGAAAAAGTGTACAAATTAATTAGGTTTTGCCACACTGCAAAGTGCACAGACCTACTTAAAACTGACATGGCTACTTAGCGAATGACTTAATTGTATTTCCTCCAGTTACACTGTAAATCCTATGAGTGGTCCTTGTTTATACTCCTTTTATTTTATGAAGCACAGAGAATGCGTTACATAATCGAACAGGAGTAATCACAGCTCTGCTGTGTTAGTAACAAAAGTAAAACAGTTCAGTCAAAAAAAAACCCCGATCATGTACTTTTACACACTATTTACATACGTTGTTCTTTCACACATCAGGAAAGGGTTTTAGAAAGGACCTATCTCAAGAGGTGTCCCGAGAGGCTGCACACTGGCCCTCCTGCCCCGCCCGGAAAGCCACCTCGCCGACTGCCCCTGGTCATTTAAAAAGCGTACTCACACTCTCGGGATGCTCCGCCGTCTAGAGCAAACACCAGAGGCCGGTGGTGATGTAACTGCACAGTAAACGCACGCCCCCAGATACACTGCGGCTACCGGGCATGAAACACCCCCGACATTTACGAAGGAAGGTAGGAAAACAATCTTGGAAAGGGTGATGTTGAAGGATCTGAAAACATTTCCTGGCTTATTTTCAATACAACTTTTAAAAAGTACTGTTGAGAACAGCTGACGAAGCAACCCCCGATTTTCCACCGCACACTCCCCTCTAAGAAAGAACCACGCAGACCAGTTCAGCGACGAGCGCCACTCGAGGATGGCAATAAGGGGTCGTGCTTACCGGTAAACATTTTAGTAACAGCCTTACTCTGCTTTCGGGCGGAGCAGAGAAGCAACAGCCACGGCGGGAAGAACTCGTGGTGACCAGCTAAGAGCTCCGCCACGGTCCCAGACAGGCTGGCGGACGTCTGCTCCCCTTCGGTGACTTTACAGCCTTCGTCAACAGAGTCCACGAGCAGATAGAGGCTTTGCTGGGGCGGCTTCATCCCTAGCAGAGGGAGCAGGACACACCTGGAAGGCACATCCGCACAAGCAGTGTGAGTGGCGTGGGCTCTGATGCAGACCTTTATTACTCAAACAGGAGTCTTACCTGTTATGAACATGCTTTAAAGGCGAATTCGGGTTTTAGCATAACAGCACTGTATAGATTCCGATTCCTTACTTTAAGGAGAAAGCCCCCACTTTACTTTTATCTGAAACAGTGCGTGCTGCCAATAACATTTTCCACAATCAAGCGTGTGAGTGTGTGTGTGTGTTCAGTAATTCAGCACGCGTAAGGAAGAGCAGTGGAAATGTGAGGAAATAGTACTTCAATTTTCTCTAACCTTCTGAATTGACCCAGAGCTTGACTGTTTATAGCAAAGCCAGAATGTGTTGCAAAGGTGGGGAGCAAATTTGGGGACCACTTTAATAATAAGGAAAATAGCAAAGATTCTAGAGAAGTCAGAAGCGTTTTATCACGGTCTCTCTTACCAAACGACTGCACTGTATGCGGCTTGTCACACAGATTTTATTTGGACAGACTCTGCAAAGCGAAGCTGCAGGCTAGGTCCCATTAGATGTATTTTCACATTCCGGTGCGGAGAATAAATTACTGGGTATCATCCCACTGAGTCTCTTTCCTATTCATATAATTTATATTGCAGCTGAACACAACATTTCCATAACTCAAGTGGTGCTCATGCATTTTCAACACTTACTCCTCACGTGCCACCTGCGGAGCAAGGCGCTGAAATAGAACGATGGCACTGAGGAGGACGCCACCCACTGGTTGGGACCATGTCCGGGCAACCCGGCCACCACCCTGCTCTTCACACTCAGTCCCACGGCTCCCAGAGCCGCTCCAGCAGCGTGTCCGGTCAACACTTCTTCATAAAAGTCCCTCAGACCCATCCCACCTGCGACATGATCACCCCAGGCCCGCGACTTCAGATCTCTTTCATCTCGCGGCACATGTGCACCAATGACCACAATTCTGCAGCACACCAAAAAGCCTTTTTTTGCCAAGGTGACAAAGTAATGGGTGTAATTTTGACTCGCTCACACTGGACAGCTGCTGTTGTGCTGGCTGCTGTCATTTTCTATCTGACAGTCTGAGGGAAGAGGTCAGCACCCCGACCAAACAGTCGGGAGTTGCATGTCTTCAACATTCCTGCCACCCGCTGGGTGTACTTCGCTGCCTGAGTCCAAACTACCATCACCTCTGTCACCTGGGCCCCAGTAAGAGGCACATGCCTCCCCTCGCTCCCCAGCCCCGGAGTGCCCACTGCAGCCAGACAACCTTCTCAAAATGTCCCTCCAGCCACAGCGGCCTTCTTTCAATGACTCTAATTAGACACAATTATACAAGGGCCTTTTCATTTAGTTTCCTCTGCCTGGTATCGCTTCCCTTCTCTAGTAATTAACTCATTAGGGAAATGCAAATGAAAACCACAGGGAGACAGCACCAGACACCTCACAGAACTGCTGAAATAAACGAAAGCCCTGAAAACACCAAGGGCTGTCACTGACGTGGCACAGTGACACAGCCACGCCCAAACAGCCAGTTGGGAAGTTTGGCGGTTCCTTAAAAAGTTGAACGCACACCTACCCCAGGGCCCAGCGACCCTTTCGAGGCAACGACCTAAGCGAGGTGAGACTTCCGGCAACACAACAGCCCGAAGGGGAAGGTGTACAGGAACTTCATTCATTACCTGCAATACACCGGCAGTCAAAACCACTGATCCCATCTACTGGGCGGCGCTATATTCGTTCAAGCTGCTCCGTTTCTAGAAGTTGGTCGCAAACCAAAATTCTCAAGTACTGAACACTCCAAATCGGACACCGAGATACTGATCTGAAAATGACCGAACTGCCTCAGTTATGTTAGAGCAGCTTGGCTCTCTGGTGCTAGGGGATTAGTGAGCAGGATGCAGTGCCTCTGTATTCTGTGTCAAATATGTATACAATGTGTATTACCTTATTTTCCTTTGGAAACCAAATATTTAAAATATAAAAGTGGGAAATACACAGTCACCCTCACGTTCCCTGAGGGCTTACAAGGATGAGGCCCGAGGCTGAGGAGTCCCTGTGGACTGACTCCCCTGCCTGTTCCTCACAACAGCCCTGCACCGCAGACGCTCAGCATCTCCCTGCGGCGGATGAAGGAACCAAACAAAGGACAGCAGCCTGACAGTGAAACGAGCCCTAAGTGGCAGAGGTGGGGACAGAGTTTGGTGTTTCCAAGTTCCTCTTCTTTTTTATGCTAAACTGCTTCTGAAAATATCAGAAAGTTATGTGAAACCCTGAGGTCCAATTTAAACAAGAAAGTTCTTAGAACAACCTAACTAAATTAGCAAGTGGCTAACTTTTTAGCATTTAATTACCTGAAAATGTTTTCATGGAAAAAAAACAAAAGTAGCACATTTTCGGACTATAAGATGCACCCCCTAAATTTGGGAGGAAAATGGGGGTGCATCTTATAGTCTGAATGTACCTTTACATTTACATTGGTGAAATATTATGTTATTTATGTTACTAAATATTTTACTTTTTTTGCTTCAAAAATTTTTTTCCTATTTTCCTCTAAACCCTAGGTGTGTCTTATGGTCCGAAAAATAGGGTATGTATTTTAAGATCTTCTAACTGAATCTTCTACTCTTCAAATTTGACTTTCCTGAGAGTATTAAACATTCGTGTTTGTTTGGTAAAATTCTAAAACTCACTTGCCTTGCCCTGGCCGGTGGCTCGGTTAGTTGGAGCATTGTCCTGTGTACCCAAAAGGATGAGGGTTTGATTCCCGGTCAGGACACATAGCTAGATGGTGGGTTTGATCCTGGGTTAGGGTGCATACAGGATTCTCTTTCTCCCCCTTTCCCTTCCCCCTACCCCTCCCTCTTTCTCCCTCTCCCCTCCTCTAAAATCAATAAACATATCCTCAGGTGAGGATTAAAAAAAAGTCACTTGTCTCAATACCAAAATCCCAGAAAATTAGTAGATGGTAGGTGTACCTAATAGTTTTGCTATAGTGATTGCATGATTACCGCCAAGGGTCACTGACGGCTCCTGACTCCGCTCTGCTGGGACCTGTAGCTGGTTCTCTCCGGCACACCACCCCACCTTCTCAGGACGTGAGGACTGCTCCCACGGGTGTTCCGCTTTCCTCCCTCCCCCCACTGCACCATGCCAGACACAGCAGAAGTGCGAGTGCTCGTTGACCAGAAAAGTTCTGACCAAAAAGTTAATGCTTTTCAGTGTAAGTATCTGTTTTTCTCTTCACTATCGCCTCCCTGGATATTTAAGGAACTTTGAGAATTAAATTGTATGTAATATTACCAGATTACCCATGTTGAAATTCTGGAGCCTGAAATCTCACTACTATCTGGTGAAATTTAACAACAAAACAACCACAATCTAACTGCTATGTGAGTTTGTCTTGGATTCCACATCTAAGTGAGATAATAATGGTATTTTTCTTTCTCTGTATCACTTACTTCACTTGTCTAAATACTCTCTAAGCTCACACACGTCACAAATGGCCAGGTTACCGCCCACCCCCCCCTTTTAAAAGATTTTATTTCTTTTTAAACAGAGGGGAAGGGAGGGAGAAAGGAAGGGAGAGAAGCATCACTGTGTGGTTGCCTCTCACACGCCCCCTACTGGGAACCTGGCCTGCAACCCAGGCATGTGCCCTGACTAGGAATTGAACCAGCAACCCTTTGGTTTGCAGGTTGGCACTCAGTCCACTGAGCCACACCAGCCAGGACTGGATTACCTTCTTTTTATGGCTGAATAGTATTCCATTTCTATATATACCACGATTTCTTTATCCATCCACCTGCCATGGACATAGGTTGTTTCCCTACTTTCCTTTCTTAGGAACAAAATTATCCATCCACTAAATTAAGGCACACAGTACAGAGGGTAAAAAAATGCAAGTGTAATTACTATCTCCAATCAGTTCAAAATTGAATAATATGTATTTGTTCATTTTTTAAAATTTAGTAAGTAAAACATAATTAAAAACAGGTTAGAAGTTTGGCCAATATGCAGGGTAAAATTTCTCTCTGAACTTTTGACCAACATGTTGTAGTGACTTCATGCCTTTATGAACTATTTCCTCTTGTTAAAATACAGCTGGGAAATATGGAATAAGAAAACAAAAAGAAAAATATAACCAGTCAAAAATAGAATAAACATTTCAAAGTATAAGAAACAGGAAAGTAGCAGAATGCTAAAAATGAATCTAAACTCTCGTTTGCCGAGAAAGCACACAGCAGGAGCAGCCTGGGGACCCGCCTGTGGAAGAGAAGGGGCCAGCCCCAGCCCTCGAACGGCAGAACTCACACTCTGGGTGTGAGAGGAGGGCCCGGAGGGGCTGGAGCGCTGGCCGTCACCTAGTGAACGGAGCAGAGAAAAAGCAGCCCTGGCTCCCAGAGGATCAGGGCCTGTGGGGAGCAGCGGGGTGGACCCCAAGCCAGCCCCAGTGGAGAAAGGGCCGTGCTGGACAGATCATAGCTTAGGGACCAAATTTACAAAATCGCCACGACCCCCTTGGAGTGGGGCCTCACACCTTCACCATCAGCCCTCACTGAGACCACAAGGAGGGGGAGCGGAGAAGGGGTTGGAATGGTGGTGGGAGGGGACCGAAGGGGAGAGTGAGACAATACTGCAGGCTCCTCGCGCCCGGAGCCAGGCAGCAAACCCGCTGTCAGAATGTGCTCACGTCCGACCGTGATTCGACAGTGATTCATAAAACTGCCAAAGGATTGGAAGGAAGCGTATTTGTGTGGCACAGGCAAAAATGAAATTCATTCAAAAATTATTTAACAAGCAAATAAAACAGCAAAGAACTAGGAAAATCTTCCTCACTGGGACTCCCACTGGCAGGCAAAATGGAGTGGGTGGCAGCAGCTGGGGAACTAGGCCAAGGGAGACCGGCCAGCATGGAGTCTCCCACAGTCTACGTGTTAGAGACAAAATTCTGCCAATGGGAGAGTGCTTGCCTTAAACACAAAGCCCACCTCCCTCAAGAAGATCTGTTAGAATGTGAAGCTATCAAGGACCGGGAATAAAGAGTTAAATATAACTGTCTGTGGCGGAAGAAACGAATCATCAACAGTCTTCAGAACTCTCAGTCAGAAGCTTGGAAGAACCCACCAAAACACGGGTGATAAGCCAGTGGTCTCAGCCCGACTGCAAAGGAGCCACTGGCCCAGCTGAGCCCGGCCCGCCCCAACCGGGGGGCAGGGAGGGGGGGACCTTGTCTGGTGAAAGACCAGACCGCATCTGGAACGCCACAATCGGTGACACCATCTGACACGTGGTCAAAAGTTACTGGACAGAAAAACGGGGGAAATATAGCTACAACACTTCTCGCTGCCTGCACCTCCTCACCCAAGTTCAAGCACAAGCCTCTCCCCTCACTGCTGCACCACCAGCTCCTGACCTCCTGGCTTCTACCCTCAGCACCATGGGCCTCCACACGGTACACGCTCAGGCCGAATGATGTCACTTGTGTTTCAAAGACCTAATGGCTTCCACTCTTCTCAAAGTAAAAATGAAGACGAGTGTCCTGACCACAGCTGCCAAGTCTACGCACTGCATGGCCCCACACTACTTCTCCTCTGTCTCCTGCTGTGCGCCCCCCGGGGCCCACCGTTCCAGCCACCAGGCTCCCCTGGCTTCCTGGGACAGTGCTAATCCAGCCCCCCAATCAGGGCTGGAATGCAGTTGTTGGAAATGCCCTGCGAAGACCCCAACCTCCACTGTACAGATGGCAGCCCCGGTCCCCAGCCACCTAGCAGCTCACTCCCATCCTCTGTACTGGGTGCATTTGCACACTCACTGCCTGGCAAGTGATGGGCTGCACACTGTCTTCCTGATTTCCCCTTTTTCTACCAACCGCCCACATCAGCCCTCAAATTTGAACACACACGGATATTTGCCATTTTTATTTCCTAACATACCCCACTATTAAGAATGGCATCTGGTACATTCCTGGTACCCAGTGTTTATTTGGTAAATCAGTGAATGGACGGATGAACCAAAGTAGAATACACAACTCAGAAATACATACATACGTGTGTGTGTGTGTGTCTTCCTGTGTTGGCGTTACAGATTAACAGTGGAAGGTGAGCCTGCCACTCAACACATGTTGCTGGATCAGGCAGAAGACACGTTTTAAAATACTAAGACCCAAAAGGCCACCCATAAAGGATATCATACAGAAAAGGACGGATACATTTGACTGTGTTCATTTTTACACTTCAAAAATTTCCACAAAATGGCATGCCACAGGATCAAAGACATTTAAAATAATAAGATGCCATTTCACATTGACCTCACAAAACAAGCACCCTGACAAGAGAGCATGCGCGGGGGACCCAAGCAGGTCACGAACACCCGAGGCAAAAGGCTGCAACAAGACAAGGCGCCGCGGTTGGGGGGGGTGGCTGGCGCCGCGCGGAGTTGAAGACGGATGTCCACCCTGCCACCCACGTCGCATCCGTGAGTGGGAACTTGGAATCGGTTTTCACGGCTCCTGGAGCGAAACCCTGGGGGCGCCCAAGCATGCTCTCAGCAGCGCGGCTGCCAGGTCGGGCAGCTGACGTCGTGAACGGTGTCTACACGGCAGCAGCGAAGGGAGCACAGCGCAAAGGGCGGATTATTACACTCTCTCCAGTGGTCGACGGGAGCCGTGCAGACCCGCGGGGAACAGCGCAGGGAAACTCGGGAACAGCGCCCGCCACGCCCCCTCCTGCGGACCGCGCTGTGCAGAGGGCGCTGTGCAGAGTGCGCTGTGCAGAGCGCATGGGGGTGCCCCCTCCGCACCCCTGCAGGGCCATTAAAAAGCCAGGTGGTACTTGCTTTTCACCCTCCTTCTCTCTCACGAATACAGTGGAGTTCCCCAGAGGCCGCGTGCAGAACAGGTTGAGAATCCAGCTGTCCTTTATTAAGCCTAACAGAAAGATTTGCCAGAAAAAAAAGTAAAATAATGCCGCTCCATTTTTTTTGGGGGGGGGGGTCTTGGACAACATATTTATTCTTTGATTAAAGTTTTATGTTAATATATAATAATACGTATTATTGTTAAGTTTATTAATACGTATTTTTAAATTTACCTGCTAAAATTTCACATAAGCCAACACCCATAGATATAACCCACATCAACAAAAGGTCTTTGCGGCTGAATGGGACCGAGAGCAAAGCGGCTGGAGAAGGGCTGTACAGACTCACCAGCATGCACAGCTGGAGCGGGTCACAGAGGGTGTGAGAATCACACGTCTGCCCAGGCGGGCGAACCGCGCGGACTTGCAAACCACACAGACAGGACTTCGCCAGAGGGTCTCCCATGGGGTGTGAGGAGATCAGACTTAGGAAGAGAGACCCAGTAGGCTTCCAGCATAGATTACTTTTCCTTAAAACAAAATAGAAAATCCAGCCTGAAAGCAAACGTGGCAAAATGGGTACATGCGCGCTTTTTACTCTCCTGTATAACTGAAGCGCGCTGGGGGAAGGAACAGCTCCTACGACCAGGTCTCCCCTTTTGGTGCTGTCAGAGTTTCCCTTTTGATTCCTGTGAAGCCCATGGGTTTGCAAGCTGCTTCTCTCTGTAAAGAAGCAATTTCACTGAGACTTAAGCTACAAAAGTTTTTTCTCCTTTCTAAGTGAATGTGAATTTTAAATGATAAAATGCCAATTATCAACGTGACAAATCATAACATTTTTAAGTTAAAATATAGTTCATTAACTCAAGAAATAGTTATCTGCTCTCCACTGGATTCTAAACTCCAGAGATACACAAGACAGGGAAGTCCCCTGCTCATTCCAGTAGGCGAGCAGGAAGTCAAATCAAACAAATACAGAAAATAATTCCAGATCCTGAAAGACAGTGAAAATTAAGGAACAGAAAAAGTGTGGTGCTATGATTTAAGAAAGTGACCAGCTGGGACGCCTTCTAAAGACTCAGTGGGCAGAAGCAGCCCTCTGAGGAGGTGACAGTAAAGCTGGTACGCACACCTAAGTGATACCGGAGTGAGTGGCTGGCCAGAACCTGACCCATTTCAGGATCCAGTAAGGGAAGTGTGGAGACCCTGAGCAGGGGCAGAGCAGGGGGAGTAACAGGGTAACAGGGTCTGGTACTCTACCAGCTCTTGGAGGAGGACAACAGCAACACGCCGGTCCAGAGGCCACCGCAGGAGTCTGGGTGGAGACCATGCAAGTAGCAGCCAAAGGCTGGAGGAAAGTGGAGGCGTCAGTTTTATCTTGGGTCAGAGCAAAAAGAGCTGATGGGTGAGGGGGGGGATGAAATCGAGGGATCAGTGAGGCACCTAGACTTTTGTGATGGAAATTAATGAGTTCCTATTAAAACATCATATCCTTAGCTTTTGTATTGTTAACCATCTTCACATTATTGGTATATCACAAACCACCCCCAACCCAGTGGCTTAGCTTAAAATAACAATCACTGCTGCTTCTCATGTGTCTGTTTGCTGATCCACTCCAGGCGTGGACAAGGAGGCGGGCTAGGACTGGTCCGCTCGGTTCCGGCCCCTCCTCCTACAGCCGGCAAGCCAGCCAGAGCACGTCCTCCTCGAAGGGATGGCCACACCAGGAGGCCAGGCCCGCCTCCGTTTAGACCTCATCTGCTAACATCCGGCTGGTCCAAGAAAAGCTTCCGGCTGAGCCAAAAGCAGAGGCGGAGCAGTGCCACACCCGACACCCGCCAGCCGAAGGACCCCAAACGCCAAAAGGCGAAGAGCAACAACTCGAGGAGGGAGGAGCAAAAGCGCGTGGGTCCACGCACTGCAGTTTCTTGTATTCAAATCATGAGTCGGAGCTGTAAAAGGCCGCGGTCTCTGGAAGGATCCAAATTGCTTCTCAAGGTAAGCACAGGTAAGATAATTAGTTCTCTTAATTAGTGTTATTTTATTAAGCAATTACATGAACTTTATTTCGCTATACACATGTATAGTAGAGAAAAATGACAGGAAGATCTCTGGGACTGGACAAGGTGAAGGAGAAGCTGGTGTGCAGTGTGACACAGTTAGACACGGTGTGGTCACAGGGTAGAGATGGGCCACCCATCAGAACACACGTCAAGGTATTTACTTATTTTACTCCATGAAATCAAATTAATTAAAATTTTTAGAAAGCAAAATTGCTAAAAACAAAGGGCTAAAAACCAAAAATAAAAAATCTGCAATATATACAACAAATAAAAGGCTAAATCCTTATTATGTATATGAAGTTCTTACTAAACAGTAAGGAAATAAGAATATTCTTATTAGTCACATCTCCTATCAACTTTAACACTTTCTCATATGCTTAAAAATATTTCTTGAAAGAATAAATGAGCTTAATGTGCTCAGATGAAGTTTGGAAACATGATACATACATTAGCTGGAGCAGAATCAAATTATCAAGAGCTTTTAAAGCCAGGCAGAGAGAAACTTGAACTTGCGTAGATTATCGCAGGCTCAGAAGAACGACCTAAAGAAAGCACCGTTCTACTCCAGTTAACTGGCCAACTGTGACCAAAGCGAATGAGAATAAAGAGGGGCTACAATTAAGTAGGCCAACTAGGAGTAGATGACTAAAAATGCTAGATTAGAGTAAAAGAATTCAAGAAGCATTCCAAGAAAAAGATTAAACATCTCAGAACAGGAAACGGAGAGAATCTAGCCTAGGACAATGCCCCTCAAACTTCAGCGGGCACAGGATACACGCGGGGATCTCAGGTGCAGACTGAGAGCCAGTAAATCTGAGATTCTGCATTTCTAATGACCTCCCAGGTGTTCTTAAGATCACACCTTTAAGTAGAAAGGGTCTAAGAAAGTGGAATAATTATGGAACAACTTAATTATTTTCTCAGACTTCCAGGTAATGACCAAGCTTCCTATTACAGCTTTTTGAGCGCCCAGTGTCCCTGCTTCTTAGAGTTTCTCAAAGCTGCACTTTTCCATTTATTTTTGTATTATCTGTCTGATGCACTCCCCTCCCGCTTGGTTCAGCGCACTGTCTGGCTAACCCCTTTAGCCCCATCACTCAGCACACCTACCTGGCACAGAGCAGGCACTGAACGCTTATCTGAGCAATGAGTGAGTCCGTGGACAGAAATGCTGCAAGAGATGCTGGTTTGAGCACTGGGAGGTACATGAGGAAAAAGACATATATTGATCAGAGTGAAGATAGAGGCTGTTGATGCCAATTTGGTTGCTATGGTATCCATATAAATAAACATAATGTTTTCGAGTAAGTATTGACAGAAGAGCTATGTAAGCTTGGTTAGACAAATACCCAGGCACAATCTAGAGGAACAGCTACCAAGAAATACAGTTGGGTAGGGCATTCTGAAAGTGCAAATGATGAAAAATAGTTCTGAAATGTATCACTTAAGGGTAAGACACATTGAGCAGTGAGTTCAGAGGATGCCACACCTCATCAGCTTTCAGTGACTGTGTAGAGAGAGAAGTGAGACCTTAATAAGGGAGGAAGGAGAAAGGTAACAGGGAAGAAGCACTCACACACACAAACTCCAGATAATACGAAGCACACTGAGGGGGAGGTACAGGCTTGCTATAAAAGTACAGGCTTGCTTTTTTCAGAGGAATAGGAAACATGTTCATGTTATTTTTAATTTTAAAAAATTAAAAAAACATTTATTGATGTGAGAGAGAAGGAGAAGAGAGACAGAGATGCGGACTTGTTCCCCCTGCTTATGTATCATTGGCTGATTCATGAATGTGCTCTGAGCTGGGATCAAACCTGCAACCTTGGTGTATCAAGATGACGCTGTAACCAACTGAGCTACCAGGCCACGGCACATGTTCACGTTTGAATTACCTGTGGGAGCCATGGTGATACAGAGGTCTGTCCAGAAAGTATCCAGCCACAGCGATGGAAAAGACACGCATTTATTGAAGAAGATACAAGAAACATTGCACACAGGACAATGACACCTCAGTTCCCTTCAAAGTAAACAACTTGGGACCCAACACAGCTCTCCCAGCATCTCTTCCACAGCTCAAAACACTGCAAAATCCTTTGCTGGAATCGGCATCAGCCATCCCCTTGTCTTTTCCTGAATCTCCTGGATGGTCTGAAATCTCTTCCCTTTCAAAGGTGATTTTAGTTTGGGGAAAAGCCAGAAGTTGCAGGATACTATATCTGGGCTGTAGTGGTGCTGGGTCACCTGGGTGATTTGATGTTTTGCCAAAAAACTCTGCCCAAGACAGGATGCATCAGCGGACACATTGTCGTGATGAAGCTGCTGGTCACCAGTGTGGCCATTTTTGTCCCATTGCATCTTTCAAGCAATAAAGAACATTAAGGTAGTACTTACTCCTCGTTGTTTGGCCTGGAGGGGCGTACTCACGATGGGCAGTGTCTTCCCAGCCAAAAACCACAGTTAACACGGTCTTGACCTTCCTGCATTGTCTTCAGGCATGGAGAACCAGGCCCCCTCTACTGGGACGA
The DNA here is from genome assembly GCF_014824575.4 of Sturnira hondurensis. Lineage (NCBI taxonomy): Eukaryota > Metazoa > Chordata > Mammalia > Chiroptera > Phyllostomidae > Sturnira > Sturnira hondurensis. The sequence goes on along the minus strand of NW_028082759.1, from coordinate 25,683,225 downwards.
CTGGGCCTTCACTTCTGGGTCCTAGGCGTAGACCCGAGATACATCTCTAGTCATGACCTTCTTGAGGAAATCTGGCTCATGGGTAGCAGTTTGGATCAAGTCATCAGCAACTGCAGCACAATGTGCCTTCTGCTCCGGCAGCAGAAGCTGCAGAACATATTTTGTCACGACATGTTTCATGCCAAGGTCCTGCATCAGAAATCTCAGACACAGCAGTTTTGGGAATCCCCAGGTCAGCTTCTGGTTCTCACACTGTCCATCGCTGACCTTTGCTGACTGCAGCCCGGACACGTTCAACATTCTCAGGTGCTCTGCTTATTGTAGGCCTTTCAGAACGTGGATCACTTTCAACAGATTCTCCACCCTCTTTGAAGCATTTACACTTTTACTTGTGCTGCACTCATTGTATTGTCCCCCAAAGCCTTTTGAATCACCTGAATAGTTTCCGCAGAAGAACGTTCAAGCTTAACGCAAAACCTGCTGCAGGTTCTTTGCTCTATTTACTCACTCATTTTGAATGTAACAACCACACAGTACACGTGCTCACTCAACAGCATCTACCACCCCACGGACTAGTACAGTGACGTCATCACTGTTCACACATGCACATTCCAGTCCACCCTCCTTGGCTGCCAGGTTATACCTATTCTCGTTTATATTAACGATGGCTGGACTTTTCCTGGACAGACCAGGAAACAAATGAAATGGTCTCGGGACAGAACAGAGTGTGTGTGGGGTGGGGAGGGGCTGGGTCAAATCAGGAGCATCGGTCTGTCTAAAGATAGCAGCTGACTCAGCGCAACCGGTGTACTGCCTCAAAGGAATGAGAATCAAACACTGTCACAAGTTTTTTTCCCCAACAAAAAACCCAGTAATTTGGGTGTGTGTGTACAATGTCCTGAACTGGGTAGAAAACATATTGAACCTGTGGGGCACCACTTTACTCTCTCGGACTAAAAAAAAAGTCCGAGTTATCGGGAAGTACGTGAATGGAAGCGCAGCCAGGCCGCACTAAGAATGCGGCTAACATCAGGCAGTGTACACGCGGACCCGCGCATGGTGCTGTCACTGCGCTGAAGGCGTTCAAGGTTAAGGCCAGTTCCGCAAAGACAAGTACTACCAGGCACCAAAGGAAGCAGCAGTCAGACACGAAGTGTAACAGAGAGAGCCCATCTGGAGTAGAAAGAAGAGACTCCCTTTCACTTCAGGAAGTGAAAGTAGGAGAGGCTGAATGAATGGAAAGCCTTTAATGGCTAAAAGTTGGAAGCAACAGACATTTTAGTGAAAAGTAACTATCTCAGACTAAAGGCAATGTAGAAGTTTGATTATAAAAATAATATTATTTTATTTTATTCAAAACCTGACCAGTAAAGACACATTTATAAAATCTTTTCATCTGAAAATATTTAGGAATGGACAGTAGTCAGTAACAGTTATCTTACGTAGTATTAGTTATACAAGGCAGATAATGGAAAGGGAACAGTTTGCCTTGAAATTACCCACAACTGTGGGTAAGAAGGAAGCACACGTCCCGGTCCCATTCTGCTCTTGGTCCCTTTGCTGAGTTTGCCAAAGACACGTGGAGCCAGCTGAGACAGAAGACGGACGTCTGGCCACTTATAACTGTCTGGTCCTGCACCATATACATACGTGCTGAAGAGCAGACAGTGGGCTGATTAACTAATAATCACTGCACCAGTGTGGTCTGCATCTGAAACTGACCTAAGTGATCTAACATTTCTATTTCCTTTCATATGCAAGAGCTTCTGCTGTCCTTCAATTGGATTCAAACATCTTCTAGAGAGTTAAGTAGCATTATTCAGTCTTTCAGTTGAGAATCATTCAGCAATTACTATCCTATATGAGAAGTGCTGTTCAAAGCACAATTGTGAATATAAAAAATTAATCACTCATGAATAATGTCATGAAGAAGCATATGCCTAGCGGAGAAGAAAACAGAAGACATGTGCATAAATAACTATAAAAGAAGCTAAAATCTATCGAGATACATGTGAGGAGCAATAAATGTTCAAGAAGAAGATCAGTAGGAGATTCCATTATTTAAGGGTTCCCATTGGACATCAAAAACAAATGTCAGAGTCCAGACTTCCAGTTTCCAACCCCAATGAGCCACTGTGGCCTTCACCATGTGCACATTTCTGCTAACTCTCAAAGTTTAGAACCATGTGTCCTTAATTCTTCTCCATTTTATCCCATTTACACTTCATTTGTGGTAACCCTGAAGCTGTTTAATGAACTCCTATAAACATCACACAGAACACAATCTTTTTAGTCAACATGGGAAAACTGGCATCATGCATAGAAAACTCACACCTGGTCTTGCAGATTGTCAAACAGAGAAGTTAGGGACGACCGGCTCCAGAAACAAAGGTTTTTATTGGCATCAATCTACATCTCCTCTGGGTTCAAGGACCATGACAGTGGGGACAGTAGGTCGGAAAGGAGTTTCTGGCTGGATGACATACCCATCTTCAGTTGTGCTTCTAAACCTGGCACAGGACCCCAAACCACCACCGCACCCCCAATTCCCTAACTCAGCTGCCTTGATCTTATCATTATAATCACCTACTTTGATCTCCATCTCCCCCAAAATATTAACTCCTGGAAAACAATGATCTTCTGCCCACTGCCCACCTGTTGAGCTCCTCCAACTCTGGCTGAATAAAATACATTCCAATTAAAACTCTCAAAAGGACCTACTTAACAAATCAGTCACGGTCACTAATAGGACCTACAATGAAACCTTGACTATCTGTCCGAAAATGCCGTAGACTATGCAAAAAATGTTTCTTTTTCACTTTGAATTGAGTTCTCACCTGTACACTTGGATGTGGTTAGACCATAGCTTCAGAGTCACAGAGGAAGTAAATATCTAATGAATTATCAGAAACAGCAGTTCCAATACCAAGATTACCTCATTTACTTGATGATTAATTACTTTAATGATAAAAAATAAGTGACCCAGGCTTCGGCGGGCGGTCAGGTAGAGCGCCCAGTGGCCCAAGGAGCAGCAGTGGGTTCTCTCTACCAAAACGCAGCAGCAGTTTCCCACTGGGGCAGACGCCCTGCGTCCGTCAGGTAACTGGTAACGGCGTGACCTTCACACACGCCTCCAGCTGCTGTTTATTTCGCTCATTAGTTAATAACTGAAATTCACACGGGAACAAAAAAGAGGGGACTGACTAAGTAAGGGCTCTTACTGTAGAGAAAGATCTGCTCAGGATGAGAGCATATCAAAAATACAGTTATCAGACATGATGTCGAATATTTAAAAGTAGTAGAATTTTAATATGAATTCCAGTAAAATTAAGTGCATAGTTAGTTATACTTTTTGAAACTGGTTTTCTAAGGTGTCAATAAATACAAATAGCTTATGAAATGATTTATAAGAAATGAAAACTCAGCTCTTCAACTAGTAACAGTACCTTCAGAAAAAGCATCAAGTCCACAAAACCGAGGTGTTTGTTTGTGTACAGAGACTTGACGCCTCTTTGAAAGTAAAGTTTTGGGCTGGGGGCAACACCTGATTCCATACAGTGACTGCACGTTCAACACTGTCCACCACACCTGGCCTCTCAAATCTGTGGCGCGGGCATCAGCTAGCAGATTTCCTCACTGAGTTAAGAATGATGTAATAGTTTCAACCCAGATTTTCTTGCTAACAGCAAAAGATAACAGATTTGCCCTGTGTTTTATCAGCTGGCACTTACACATTTTGAAGGTCTACGGGATTATCACATCTCTCAAAGACACTACCTTTTGCTGACTTTAATAAACCTTGCACCTGTCTGAATTCTCTACCACTAGTCACAGCGACCATTCCAGACTGCCACTCCTCACAGGTAATCTGAAAACCACACTCGGGCCACAGCTCTGACACACCCCAGGTCTCCACAAACTTCAAAGCCCCCCCTCTTCTGCTCAAGTCCTCCAAAGAAGGTCTGTGATTACACACCTGTGTACATACATGTGTCTTTCAAACCTCAGCTCTAGCCTGAGGACAAGCTAGATTTACTAGCCTGTAATCTTGGACAAGTTACTTCACCTCGTGTGATTCGGTTTCCTCGTCTATAAAATGGGGCCAACAATACCTGCGTCACAGGGTTATTATGAAGATCTGATGATGTAATATTAGCATAGCTCTTAGAACAGTGGTTCACACACTGTGTGCTACTGTTACTGGTAGTTTCAACATCCCACCAAAATTCATAGATTTCATACCAGTAGATCTGAGGACATCCAAAGAACAAAATCACTTTCCCGGTGATTCACATCCTGCTCAGATGACTCCTAGAGACCCTCACACAGACATACACCCACAGTCGCCTTCACTGCGGATGCCCCTGTGTCTTTGGGGAACCACGCTAAGAACTACTTACCTTGTGGGGGACAAAAGTGCATGACTAAGTGACTAAAGCAGCAGCGAGGCAACAGCAATTACGAAACAATTTGCTTCCTTCTTTTACAATGAGCAGAGGGGTAACATACAAAAAATTATTTTCAAGGACTCAGTTTTTAAGAACACATTTTGATTCTGGAATCACTCTGAAAAAAACTCATGTCACTTCTTAGAGCACTCCTTTTACTATGGAAAAATGCGTAATTGAGATCAGGAAAAAAATCTGTATCACTTGGTAAAAGTACTAAAATGACGCCTAATTTTCACTATTTTGTAAATACACACACATCAACATATCACTGAAATATCCATTTACTTGAAAGGTGAATAAATAGCAAAGCACATTAGCAAACTTTTTTCAGATTCTCAATGGCCAGTGGTCTCTTTCAAAGAGACTTTCCTTATTTAAAGGAGTAACTCTACAAACAGAAATAGCAGATTCTATGATGAGAGTTCCTCCAAATTCAGGACCAGTAAATCTGTCCTTCTTAAAAATGTAGCCTACACTCCGGGCAGCTAAATGTTCTTCTCTACCACAGAACAGGTATCCCGTACCAATCACAGGTAATACCTGTGGCATAACTGGCATAAATTTGAAAATAATTTGTTTCTCACAGTGCTTTAAATGCTATTATAAAAGACACACTTTTAATCCATAACCTGTGCAAACTGAGCTCAAATTTTGTTTGTTCAATATTCAAATAGACTGGTTTATTCACAACCACACGTTATCCCCCAAATTTACATCAGTAGTGCAAGTACCCCACAACATTTTAAAAAACTAAAAAAATCTAAAAACCATTTTCACTTTTGCATAGAAACTAGAATGCCACGACATTCTTACTGTTACCTTTTAAATGCTTCAGCAGGGTTCCTCTCACATTCCCCTGGCTGCAAGAGGCTTTGGACGGCAGGGTCCCTCAGCTTGTCCTCATATCCTGGGAGGAGTCCACTGTGGCAGATCTGGGCGACTAGGCCTCTAACAAACCCTCCAACACACAGTGTGTCCGAGTCCTGGGCTTTGCAGAAATGAAAGGCCAGGGCCTGGCGATGCAAGCCTCTCTGCAAGCTTGTAGGTGAACTTGGCCACAGGAGCTCAGTGCACAGGGCAGTCTTGCCGCTGCCAGGCCCTCCCACCAACAGCACCCCCCAGGCAGCTCCTTTCCCAGAGACAACGCCGCCGGTGTTACTCCCAGAATTCGCTGAGAGGGGCGGCGTGCTGACGGCACTGTTGCAGCCGTTAGTCTTCTCCTGGAGGCAGTGCTGAAGCTTGTGGAAAACCCACTCCCTACAGTAAAACTGCTTCCCCTGCAGTAAACTCGTCTGAGCCATTTTGCAGACTTTCTCTTCCCAAGGATTAGTCATAACAGGCTTCGTATCTTCAACCTTTGCTAACATCGGGACACATCAACACAGGTCCTTGCATCCGCTAGGACGTAACCTGCACACGAAGAAGTTCACTTGGAAGGACAGAGGAGCCAGTTACAAGTAAAATTCAACAGCCACAGGGTCCATTTGTTGATAGGATGTCCATGACTTTATCTGGTTCTTTATTCTTGACTATCAGCAGAGAATGTACCAGTTTAATTGTTGAAGTGGTAGAAAATCGGCTGGTTCCCAAGCTCAGCAGCAGTTTTTCTCTATCTTGATGGGTCACGCAGCTCCATGGCTAACAACCAGAGTTTACGTGATTGTGGGTCTTTCAAGTACGCAGATGAGACGATACATCTGGAAAACTAAAGAGAAAACCCACTCTTTCACTTCATACAAAATGCTTCTCCAGATTCCAAGTGTTAATTCTGTATCTGAAAATCAGATCAGAGAAAGTGTCCATTATAGTCAATGTCTCCAGAGAGATCCCCTGTGTACAGTCAGTAGGTAGCTCTGTATTTCTTGGGGGAAAGACAACCACGAACACTACCAGACCTGCCACTTTCAGGCATATGGACCACAGCCAGGGAGACAACTGTGTGGCAACAACGACAGCCCAGTGTTAGCACCTCTGCATGCAGAGCATTCATAAAATGCATTTTTCAAGACAGATTCTTAATGAACCTTTTCACAGTTTCCTCTTTATAAGACATCCTGGTAATCAACAATCTCCACCAGTAACTGAAATAAAATATCTTAGTGCAAAAATATACATTTAAAGTTCACTTATCAAAGGATACAACTTACCAGTTAATCTCAAAAGTCATTTTTTGCACTTTCAAAAATTTGAACAATTACCCTGAAATCCTGATCACGTTTTCCTTTCTGTATTTTTCTTCTTCCATGGTTGTAATTCCCATACATCTACATTTCCACCAAGTTACCCTAGATATTCCAAACCTCACTGTTGAAGAGGGAAAAAAGGCGATGTGCACACACAGTAACATCCTTAAGCCTAGCCAAAGAGATCTTTCCACTAGCTTGGTAGAAGGGCGCCAGCTAAGGAAGCTCTGTTAACCCGCCCAGTCCAGCCAGTCAAGGACTCTGTTTACTTGACTAGCCACACTTCTTTGTTGATAGTTTGCAACATCTAGGAGGTGACTGCCATGGCGGAGGCTGGATGGCAACGGGTTAAAAAAAAAGAGGGGAGGAGGGGGATGATCTCACACGAATGATAAATCCAAACACAGAACAACGTGAATCCTTCCTTGCTCTGCGCTAGAGGTGAAGGTTTCGGATGGGGGTGAGGAGTGCAACCTCCTGCGCCGGGAGGAACGGCTGCCGGGGAGAATTCCCTCCGAGGCAGGAGGGGCCAGGAGCCAACGGCCCCGGCGCTGGGGGTGTCTGCCTACAGTTCCGGCCGCTGGTTTCAGCTGACAGACAAAAGGAATTCCGGGATCCCCAACGACAGAACCACCTTCGTTTAACCGGCCGCGAAGAGCCACAGGGGGGCCACCGTGGATGGGCTGAGGACGGAGGTGCAGCCACCCTCCGAGGTCTTCCCTCGCAGACGCTGGGACAGCCCGCCCCGCCCCGACACTGGGGTGTGTCTTTCGAAGGGGGAGGGGTGCCCGACGTCCTTGCCAATCCCTGCTGAGGGGTCGCCTCCGGATCCGGGTCCGGCTCTGCCTCTGCGCCCGCACCCTGCGCACGGATTCCCGCCCCCTCCCGGCCCGCGGCGGAGCGAGGGGATTGGCGGCGACCAGGGTCCTAGCCTAGAAAGTGCACGGGTGGGTCAGGTCCGCGCCCCGGCGGTAGTTCCGAGCTCCCACCGCGGCCGCCCCTCGGTTACCTCGGCCGCAGCAGCCGCGGCCGCCGCGCTCAGCCTCCGACACTTGCTCCGCTGAGACGCCGCGGTCGCCAGCGCTCCCGGGGTTCCAGCAGCAGCTGCCTGGTCCGCCCTGCCCGGGGGGCTCCCAGCTCCTGATCCGCCGCTTGACCCCGGGAACTACCCGTTCCAACTGCGCCGGCAGCCAGGGTCGCGCTTCCCCCAGCCCCCACCGACCAACTGCCGCCGCTGCCGCCGCCGCCGCCAGGGCAATGACTGTCTCAAGCAGCCCCAGACCGGCCAGCTCCGCCCCGCCCGAGGCTCAGGCCCCGCCCCCTCCCGACCCGCAGCCTTTCTTCGCCACAAGCCCCGCCCCCGCCCCGCCCCGCTCCCAACGTGCGGGCCCGTAGAGGCCCGTAGCCGCCCGTGCCGGGGCGTGTGCGGCTGCCTGGGACCCGCTGCTCGCGCCGCGGGGAGACCTTTCTTGGAGCGGCCTTGGAGCTCCGCCTTCTCGGGGCGGTCGGTGGGGAAGGGGGCGGGGGCTGCGTTCTCACGTCCCCGTGCTCACGCGAGTCGCTGCTCCCACCCACCCCGTCACCGCTCGGCCCTGAGCTTTCCTTTGTCTTCCAGGCCCGAGGGACTCTCTGGCTTTGGGGGCCATATCCGCTCGTAGGAGGAGCAGCTGGGCTGGGAGAGTTGGCCCCTTCCTATCCCTTAGCCCCCTAGCCCCAAAGAGCCACTTCAGACCCATCCTTGTCCTTAGTCTTGCGGGTTCCCTTTCGATCCATTAAATTCCTGTGATTTTTCCCCCCTTTCTCAGGATGAGTCTAAGAGCAGGAAGGAAAAGACTGGGAAGAATGTTGCAAAAATAAAAATAGGGGTATAGGGCTGCGTTCCTATCGCCAATGGAAAGGACCCGGCCTCCCCCATGGAGGTTGAAAGCAGTCTTTGTGTCTCGGGCTCCTGCCCTTAGGGATAGTTTGATGATTTCCAGGGGCCACTATAGGGGAGAAAGTCCATGGTGGTGGTCAGAATGTGGAGTCAGACTGCCCTTGAGGGCCTGGCCACAGGCAGGAACTGTTGAATTAGGGAGGCCAGTTGTTCGTACTTGCGTAGACCTGGATCATTCAGATTTCAGATTTCTGCTGGGAAAATAAAGTACTTCCTGTCAACTGAGAGAGTAGCATATGCACTATCTTTATTATTTGATTATTTATGCTAAAACCGTGAGTTGTCCATCTCCCATTGGTTTGAGTGTGTTTATTTTGAAATTTATGTTTATTTCCCAAGTACTAAGCCAATTTCCATCTGGTTTCAGGAATTTCAAAATATAGGTATCACACTCAACTAGAAAAACAGATAATGAAGTGGAGGGTGCAGCGCTTTCCCCCTTCTCTTTATTCCCATCCTGCCCGTGGCATTTGAGGCTGGTTGATCCTAGTATTTAACTTTAATTCATTTACTGTGAATTCTGAGGTCCTTTTTCAAAGGAAGAAAAAAAAAGATGGAAGAGTATAAATTATCTGGAATTAGAGCAAGGAAATTGATTTTTAAAAATCTACAAATTTGTAAAATCTACAAAATTGCTTAAGCAATTTTAATTACCAAGTGGATTGTTTATAAACCTAGCTTGCACGCAGCTTCATGGTTACTGACTCCCTCAGGTTCTTGGTTGTAAAACTATGTTTAGAGAAAAATATTAAACAAGAAATATATCCATTGTATTATTATTTCCATTAAACAATTTGCTCATATGATAATCAAAATAAGTTCTGCCCAGTAGAGAGAGTTTACAGAAACTTTTGGTTTAGTGGGTGTATTTTTTTTATGGCAACTAACCATTGTGGAATCCTGTTAACTGCAGTGATCGCTAATAATTGATAGTTGTAATTGATCTTCAGACTCATTTAGAGCTTTTTTTTGTTTGTTTTGCTTAAAAGTTTATTTCACATTTTATTTCTATGGCTTTGGCTTTCCCTAGTTCCTTACCTATAAGGTGGAATCACAGTTGGGACATTAGGAAGTTAGGTTTGGGGCAGAGTCACCACAGCTGAGAAGCCTTGCACTGCCCACCTGCAGGCAACCATTTCAATGGACTGGTGCACTGCCCAGGCTAGAGTGTATCCGGTTAGTGGGCATAGTTTCCCCCAGGGTGTTTGAGCACATGTAACAAAGCTCGCTCCCAATGTTTGATACATTAGGGCTTGTCTCTCCTAGGCAACAAAATGCCCAGGTGGCACGTGTCCTGAGGCATTCCCTGCTGCCTTTCGGACATGGGTAGAGTGTAGCAAACGCAAGCCTCGTATGGGTCTGGGCCTATATGCATGAAACTGTATATTTTGGCTTTTTCAAATATAACAAAAATTTATATATAATTTTCATACAATAAAAATTCAGAAATCACAAAAATATTGTAAAATAATACAATTTTTTTGAAAATTAGTATTACCACCTTTTGACTTAGTAGTAGAAGAAAAATATCATTAAAATGTTGACAATAGTCTTTTGTAGTACATTTGCCAAAAAGGCTCTGTAGTAAAGAGCACACATTTGAAAGTTACATTCGTTTTCCACCTCTAAATCAGCTTTTTGGGGTATTAGACTTTGGGTGTGCCAGTTATCTGTTGCTATATATTATACACCATAACTTACAGCTTGGTGGCTTAACACAACCCTTGTTTCTTATTCCTCCCAATTGTGTGGATTGTCCGGGTGGTTCTGGGTGGTCTCCCCACAGCTCGTGCACTCAAGTTCAGCTGGCTTCACTCCCTGTCTGGGTCACCAGCTGGGCTGGTGGCAAAGACTGAGGTGTACGTGCCTTCTCCCAAGGCTTCTTCCCAGCAAGTGGGCTCGGAGCTCCATGAGAACCAAATAGCCCCTGGAGGCCTTACTCTGGAACTCACCCTGTGTCACTGAGGCCAGTGCACCAGGACCAGCCAGACTCAGGGGGTGAAATATACTCCCCCATCGGCATCGGAGGGAATGAGGTGCAAGGTATTACGGTCCTGTCCTTCAAGTACCACAAATTGAAACCTTTGAGAATTTGACACATAATTTAAACTCTCCACCAGAAAGAAAAAGAAAAGCAAGCTCATACAAAGTTTGTGTTATTATAAAGGAATAACGCCCTCCTATGTGACAGGACTCCAGATTAAGGGACCCTGATTTACACAGCTTCCCTGAAATTCAATGAGCCACTTAACATGAATAAATAGAAATACAGTCCAGATAGGTATAAATATATATAATATATCCATCTACACTGACACTTTTCTCAGCATTAGGCGCTGTATTTATCAACATTTACATTTTTATTCAACATAACAGGATTTTAAAGAGTTAAGGCTCAGAAAATTTGAGTATCATAGTTAAACAGAGATCAATGATTTGTTTGACTTTGAATGAAATATTAGTTTATAAATTAATTCATAAGAAGACAATATTCTCTTTTCTAGTTTTATAAAAAGAAGTTCTGGTTTTAATCAACATGTCACTCTATCTTTGGTTAAATTCTTTTAGTTTAAGGAGGTTAAAAAACTTCTTGTCTTCTTTAGTCATTGGTGGAAAAAGAACTTTTTCTTCAAAGAAGAAAGTGAAGAAGAGTTTTTGCTTATTATGGGTAGTTACTAATAAACTAACTAGTAAATTAACTAGTGTTTATTGAACTGTACATCAACATGAACATTTTTCAGAAGTACTTTCACACAATAACTGGCACCTGTAATACTTCTCAAAATATATTTCTTATTTAATATATCTTTGTGATGTGAACAAATATTATAATACATGGTAGTTTAATTTGGCTAAATTCCAATGAAAATGAATGAAGACCATTTTATTTTATTACTTGTATTTGTGTACAAACATTTACTATTTGCTTCCTGAAGAATGCCAAAATGTCACCTAAGTAGGTGCCTGGCACTTGGGCCCACAATCTGTCACTGATTAGATAAAAGCAAGACTTTCAGATCTGCACACAGGTTGCACAAAGGAAAGCCTCACCGGTTCCCTGAAACCGGAGAAAATGAGGCCCTGCTATTTGATAGTAAGAGCCAGAGGCTGGAGAGAGGAACAGACCCTAAGCCAGGTACGCTCTCAGATCAAGGCGACATGATGCTTGAAAAGTTCACTGTAGGGAGGTTTTAGCAGAGTCGAAGTCCACAAATCACCCACCAAATTGACATGAAAAATCCCAGTTTGATGCATTTAAAACCTTTTTGTTTTTGTTTTTTTCTTAAGAGAGATGGGAAGGGAGGGAGAATGAGAGGGAAAGAAACTCCAATGTGTGAGACAAACACTGATTGGCTGCCTTCTGTCTTGGCCCTGGCTGGGGACAGAACCTGCAACCCCGGCATGGGCCGGGACTGGAATGGAACCAGTGACCCTCTGTTTGCAGGATGGACGACGCCCAGCCAACTCAGCCACACTGTCTGGGGCCCAGTTTGAAGGATTTGATGCCTGTTGCTGACTTTGAAGAGGGAGTGGGCCATAAGCACAGGATGGAGAGAGGCAATGAAGAGGTCGGTGCAACCCTAGGCCAACTGCCCACAACAGTTGGGGAGCTTAGTCCTGTCACTGCAGAGAACTAAACTCTGCCAGTAACAGGAATGAGCCTGGAAGAGGACCTTGAGTGCCAAATGAAAACACTGTCAGTAGCTTTGGGCTGTGGCAATGTCATAGCCAGTGAGGTTTATTCGAGACGTGATTATTGCTACTTGAAAACACTGTCAGTAGACACATTGGTTTCAGCCGTGAATACATTGAATCCACTTGAACCTGCCCGTACCCCTGATGTGCAGAAACTGTGAAATAATGACCGGGCATTGTTTTAAACTCCCGTGTTTGTGATCTCTTATTTTGTAGCAGGTAGAAAACTAACACAGATTTTGGTACCGAGGGAGTTAGTGTATAAGATACCCCCAAATGTGGAAGGGTCTGGAATCAGGTAGTGATGGGAGGCTGTTAGAATTTTGAGGAGCTTGATAGAAACAGTTGCTTTTGCTTTGCAAAGACTGTTGGTACAAAGGACACTCCCAACGCTGCTGGCAAGGGCCCAGCAGGAAGTGAGAAAGATGTCCCTGGAAAACAGAGGAAGAGAGACTCGCTCGGTCTCTGTGGGAAGTTGAGGAAAATGGTTTCCCGCTGTAGGACTTGTAAAGGAACTTGGATAGCGAGTGGAGAAGGTTCCTAAGCAAAGTGTGGAAAGTGAGACCTGTTTCCTTCTTTCCACGCATAATAAAACGTGAGAAGAGAGAAAGAAATTGGAGAAGGAACTGTAACTCAAAAGGGAACTGGGACTGGATGGTTTGGGACAGTCTCACCCTGCTGTGATGGCAAAAGACGCTGAAATGAAAAGATTGCGTCCGAAGGTGTGGCACACATTGACAGCTGTGGGTTGGCTGTGCCGCCCTCGACAGCCACCCTGGGGAGAGGAGAGTAGGAAGCCTGCAGTCACAGGCAACTCCAGGTGTGCCTCATAGGTCCCAGTTGAAGCGGGTGGCCTCAAAAAGCTTACTGGCCGCATCCTTCCGCCACCTCAACTAAAGTCCAAAATAGAAAAGAAATTATTTTTAAAAAAAATCCGAGCCTTTTGTCCACTTAAATCCGCCCAAAGCCACAAGGTGCTTGGTAGTAACTTTCAGCAGGAGCACGGCCAGCCGGGACAGCGAGGGACACAGAGCTTGTGGCCTAAAAGGAGACTCAGAGCACCCCCCTCCCCCTAGTCTCCACCGGGGAGCCTGGCTGAGAACACCTGGAAGCTACAGAGAGGATGCGCCTTTCCTGGGAAAGGGTTACCTGCATTCTCGAAGTCACCGCTTCCTACAGCTCTCTGGTACAATTATAGCTCCGGAGGGGCAGGGGCCTGCATGCAGCTTATTGTGCTGCCCACCCCCACCCATTGCTGTGACTCGGCTTGTTACTCCTCAGCGAGGATGTTGAATAAACAAATAGATGCACCATGACTAATACAGACAACCACATAACTACTTTGATTAAAAAAACCCACCTCCTTTAATATAGCTGGAACACGGCATTTTCATTTTAATTCAAGAGAACGTATCTTCCCATCACACATAAACCTGCTCTTCCTCCTGGGCTGGCTCCTACCGTCTGGCTCCGTGATCCACTTGGTTGCCCAAGACAGTAACCTAGGAATCTCCCTACACGTCTTCCTTTTCTTTCCACTTCATACCAAACTCTGTTTTTACTCCTGACTACCTTTTATGTCCGCATTTCCCCTTCTCATCCTTACTACGTAGTTCAGCTTCTCATCTCGCCTGGTCTTCCTACTTCAGTCTCAACATTGTCACACATCCCATCTCCCACATTTCTGCAAAAGCGATCTGCCGAAAACCAAACGCTGATATCATGCTTCTCTGTTAATGTTTTTATCGCCCCCCCCCCCCCAATGTATGCATGAGTGTCTTTGTATAGCTCTTTGTGACAGGGCACCTAACTCACAGTTCCAATCATCTCTTGGCTTTTTCCCAGGTATACTTTGGACACCCTAAATTACTTGAGCTCTTGATATTTCCATGACTTGGGAAGCATTCTCTGTAGGATACTTCGTCTCACGTCTTCAGTTCACCAGAAAGACTCCCACCTGAACTTCAGCCTGAAGTTGCTTTGTCAAACCTCTCCGGATTCCTCCGGCAGCGTTAGCTGTGCCTCCTCCTGTGCCGACACGATAGGCTACGCCTGTTCTATCATAGCGGTGCCATTGGGACTGGTTTCGATACTAGACTCCTTCGGGCCAGAGGCCTTTTAAAAATATGTGTGCCTTCGAATCCAGTGGGATGTGTTTCATAGTCATTCAATAGGCACGTGATAAAACCTTGTGAAAAAGAATAGTGAGTGGGTGGGGGAGGATGGAGGGGGGTGATGGAGACAATGGTACTTGTACAACAATAAAAAATAAAAATAAATAAAAAAGAATAACTAGAAAAAGAAGAATTGAGGGATAAATTAATATGAATTCTAGAAAATGACCCTCTTTGGTCTTTAAATTTTAAGTCATATATTCCATTGTCAAATAATCTCTTAGGGTGTAAAAAGCATTGTCTTTGTTCACTGCGAAAGAATAGTCATGAAAACAATTATAACATAAATCGACAATGATAAACCGCACATTTTAATTTTCTTTAGTTAAAAAAAGTAACTAACACTACACTATAATACTACACTATGCCTAAATTTACAGTTTCATGAAATTTTAAAAACCACAGCATTCTGTAGTTTCTCTACCTGACACCTTAAAACATAGTTATGTTCATTTTCAAGGATGAGGACACATAGGTTGGCTTTTGTCAATGAAGGTTACCATCATTTTTCTCATCCCGATGCCCTTAAAATCTGCATCTGTTAAAGGGAAAGGAGGAAGGAGCATCTGTCCCTGGGGTGACAGGCAAACATCATGTCCTTAACAAACAACGTATCAGGGTAGTGAGAAGTGTTGTGCTTCCATAAAATGTCAGTGTATTTCGCAACGCCACAGTGGAACCCGGCACTCATCTGTCTGTGGCTCCCACCGTGCGGACAAGAGATGCTCCTAAGTAGGCAGGGAGCACGAATGAACGCCACAAACCTAACTCTCATCAAGCAATAAGCCTCACTTCTCCACAATGGCGTCCACAGAGTACATGCCTGGAGAATATGCTAGCCCGTATTTGTTTAAGAAAAAAGAAGAAAAGATCATTTCTCAATAAGACTTGAGAAGATGAATCACCCAGATGCAGCTTCCTTTTCACAGACTCGCGATGTGAGGGAGATGGGAAAATGTGCCTGATGAGCCATCGGAGTTATTGGCGTGATGTGTATTTCTCATTTCAAAGTTCCCTGTAGCTTGCAGATGCATTAAATTAAATCAGTGGGTGAGAGAAACCAAACAATGAAAGCTGCTCTCACAGGAAAGGCGTCCTGTAAGAGGACGTGTGGAAGGCCCAGTTTGCTTTCCGTTAAAACGGCCTCTAAAAACATTGTAGCTAAATCCACTTTGCCTTTTCTTGAGTCCTTTGGAGGTTTTTCTGGCTGTTGTTTACTTAATAGGAAAACAAGAATTCGGTGTTCTTTTACTCCTGCACTGGAACCTTTTTCTACATAGCCAATAGACAGCATGGTTTTGTTCCCCAAAGAAATGTGTTACATGTGGTCCACGCCCTAGAAAAACGGCTCAGCTGTAAAACCCCGTGTAAGACGACGTCCTCATAAACAGCACAGCCACTCAACGACAGAGACTGATGGGTCCCATCTGGTCTTCACGGCTCTCCTTCCTCCGGGCCCAAGCAACTTCCCGGGGGCTCTGATGTCCACAACCCTATTCTAGGCCACACATATTGCTCAGCTAGTGTTGGAAACAATTTTGTTTTAGAATTCATTTCTTTACAGTCTGGATGTCTATGGCCAGAATAACATTTACACTGTTGCTGCCACTGGGCTAAAAATTGAGGGCCATGCAAGACCTCTAGGGTTATCCTGTCGTCTCTCCCTTCCCCAGCACAACGTGTCCATTCGCTTAGTGGTTTTTGGAAGCAAAAGGGGAAAATGAAACAAACGTTGGCACGGAGGCTTAGCCTCCTTGCCAACCTCCATTCCAACATCCGTGTCTTCAATCCAACACAAGGACATTCCAGTCATCTAGGTTGTTTGGGGGAAGCAGGGAAGATAATGGGGGAAATAGTTTGAGGGAGGCAGGATTGCCATCTACTTTGCCAAGAGAACAATCAGTTTATTTTTCTAATTCTTTAAAATATTTGCTTATTTATTTTTAGAGAGGGGGAAGGGAGGGAGAAAGAGAAGGAGAGAAACATCAATGTGTGTTTACTTCTCATGTGCCCCCTACTCCGCACCTGGCCCGCACCCTAGGCACGTGCCTGACTGGAATTTGAACCAGTGACCCTTTGGTTTGCAGGCCGGCATTCAGTCCACTGAGCCACCCCAGCCAGGGCAGTTTATTTTATTTTTAAAGTTTAGTAGTAAATGGCCCTGGCTGGGGTAGCTCAGTGGATTGAGCGCCAGCCTGCGAACCAAAGGATCGCAGTTCAATTCCCAGTCAGGGCACATGTCAGGGTTGCAGGCCAGTTCCCAGCAGGGGACTCACGAGAGGCAACCACACATTGATATCTCTTTCCCTCTCTCTTTACCTTCCCCTCTAACGATAAATAAATAAAATCTTTTTTTAAAAGTTTGGTAGTAAATGATCTAAATGCAGGTCTATAATCATTTTTTGTTGCAAGTTGTATTCAGATTATTCAACACAGTTTAGCATTTTATTTTCCAGATCTGTGTTATAAAACATCAGTTCCCATCTTAAACTTAGTAATACTCAGTTCCTGATTTCCAACAGCTTATTTTACTTGTTTATAAGAGATATGCGATGGAAACTTTTTCTTTTACTACCTTTTTTAGCTGACTTGAATACACAGTGAAGGCCAGGGAGGCAGAAACAGTGGCTTGTGTTTTCTTATTTTCTCTCCCTTCCACTTCACCACATGTCATTTCTCTGTTCTTAGAGGAACGTCTTCTCATAGGGGTGACCCTGTTGTATGCAGAAGCGCTGTGTTTATCTTATTGTACTTTAGAGCTTCGATGAAAATATTTCAGTTACGTCATTGTTAAAGGCCTTTCATTCTCTAGATTAGAGAAGAGAAACCCAAAGTCCTTTGAACACAACATCAAGAAAAAACTTCAAACGGATTAGTGATGGGTAGATGAATGACGCCATGTGTTTGGAAAAGGAGCGAAAGTCACAGGCCTGTTCTCACTGATTTCTCCTTTCAGTTCCTAGGCTACTACACTGCAAATGTGAACGAGCAAACTTCTGTCTCCCTGCCTTTATTTCCAGTTATTTTTAATTTCTTGATTTTTAGAGAGAGAGAGAGGAAGGGAGAGGGAGACTGGGGGCTGGGAGCGGAGAGAGAGAGATTTGTTTTTCCACTTATTGATGCTTTCGTTGGGGGCTTCTTGTATGCACCCCGACCGGGGATGGAACCCACAGCCTTGCCGTACCGGGACGAGGTTCTAACCATCTGAACTACCTGGCCAGGGCTTCAAATTCCATTTTGTTTGTAAATAAAATTAAACCGAAAATCATTATTTGAAATTATTCTCATTATGTAACAAATGGAGCATTGGTTACCATAAACACATTTTTTAAATAATTTTTATTCTTTTTTTAGATTTTATTTATTTATCTTTAGAGGGGAAGGTAAGGAGAGAGGAGAGAGACATCAATGTATGGTTGCCTCCTGTGCGTCCCCTGCTGGGAACTGGCCTGCAACCCAGGCATGTGCCCTGGCTGGGAATCGAACCTCGATCGTGTGGTTCGCAGGCCCGTGTTCAATTCACTGAGCTACACCAGCCAGGGCCATAAACACATTTTAAATGAAAACGTGAATTGGGAAGAGTCTATTAAATTAGGTCTCATAGAATATAACTTTACAGAATTTGTATTTCAACTCATAAAAAATGTAAATACCAAGTGGAAGCTTACGGTTTTAAAGCTTCAGGGCTCCTCACTCGGCACGGTCCCCTCTGAGGGTGATATGGAGTGACAGTGACTATTTCTTTGAGGAGAGCTTTTATATTGACAACATGGTTTGTACCAGGGGAAGAAGTTGTTTTTGTTTTCAACAACCCCCTATACTTTAAAATTTTCTGTCTATTATACACTATTTATTCAAAGGGTATCTTCCTCTTTTATCTCAGAGGCTATTAAACGTTTCTGCATTCAGCAATTACACTTTTTTACTAAAAAATGCACATTAATAAAGTGTAATTTGCACATTACAAAATGTGTGTGTCTTCATTGTCCCACATTGGCAAATGCGTTACCTGCGTAACCACCTGCACCATAAACTAGGGAACGAACATTTCCGTCACATGGAAGGGTCGGTTATGCCTCCTTCACATGCAGGGATGCCCCTGTCTCAGGAAAACGACTCTGTTTATTCTCTCACTTCAAAGAGTATTTTTAAAGCAGTTTTAGGCTCACAGCAAATTTGAGAGGAAGGTGTTTCACGGAACCCCCACCCCCCACATGCACGGTCTGTCCATCATGAACACCCCCGTCAGAGAGCCACACGCATTACAAGTGACAGAGCCGACCTGGGCACAACACAGTCGCCCTAAACCACGGTTTACTTTAGGGTTCATTCTGCGTGTGGTACGGTCTGTGAATCTGGACAAATTGATAATGGCTTGTATCCATCATTATAGAAATACTCAGAGTAGTTTTATTGACCTAACAGTTCTTTCCCATCAGCACTCATCAACCCCATTCCACACCCCGGGCAACCACAAATCCTTTGCCTTTCTCTCCAGTCTTGCCTTTTAAAGAATGACAGCCTTTTCAGATTGGCTGCATTCAGGTAGCAACATGCATTTAAGTTTCCTCAGGTCTTTTCAGAGCTTGATAGCTCATTTATTTGGGGGACTGAATAATATTCCAGTGCTTGGATGGACCACGGTTTAGTTACCCATTCACCTCCTGAAGGACATCTCTGTTGCGTGCAAGTCTCAGCAATGATGAACAAAGCTGCGAGAAGCACCGGTGTGCAGGTTTTTAGGTGCCCATAAGTTTTCAGCTGCTTTGAGTAAATACCAAGGAGCGTGACTGATGAGGTGTATGCTAAGATGTGACTCTTTTAATGAAAACCTCTAAATAGTCTTCCAAAATGGTTGTGCCATTCTGCATTCCCATGAGCAATGAACGAGAGTGCCTGTTGCTCTTCATCCTCGTCAGCATTTGCTGTTGTCGTGTTTCAGAGTTTGGCCCTTCTGATAGATTTACAGTGGTGTCTCATTGTTGTTCTAATTTAAATGCCCTTGGTGGCACATGAGGTGGAGCATCTTTTTACGTTTAGTTGCCATGCTTTCCCTAGGGTTTGATCTGATCAGGTGAGGAGGGTGGATTGAAGAATCTTTAAGGTCCCTTCCTACTGACACGTGTCTGCCTTTGGGAAGGCAGCTGTGGTAAGTGGAGCAATTGGTCCCCAGGGTAGCTGGCTGGTGCCACTGCTCAGCCCTTTGTCCCAAGAGAGATGAGCAGAAGGAGTTGCCAGGTTGGTGAACAGAGGAAAACGCGGGTAACTTAACTTCGCTGTGTCCAGACGCATTCCCGATGGGTTCTATTTCTGTAACCCTTTTGTAAAAATTGTTCTCGGCGCAACAGGTGATGCTTCCTTCTCCCTTCCTGACCTTGCCCTGTAGGCTAACATTTGACAGTGAATTCGATTGCTGTCTTGTCCTCTTTGAACTTGGTTTCACTCACAACAAAATGCTGCCCATTTCTCCCCTGCTCTGCTGGGAGGGGTCATGTAAGGTGACCCAGCTGTTTTGGAAAACATTTTGGCATGAAGGGTCACTTAAAAATATTCGCAGCCTTTTATCTTAAAATCGTGATTCTAGAAAACTAGCTTAAGAAAGTGATTTTAAATGTTGTGAAGGATCTGGGCATGAAGATGTTCACCACCATGTTGAAAAACTTATGATTGTTAACAAGTGGAAGCAACCTAAATGTTTAGGGTAAAGGGTTAGCATATTGAGATAGGAAAACACTGTTATCAAATGGTATTGAAGGGTTTAAAGAAAACTTAGGGACTGCTCAATGGCAAAATGGCAAGCAGAGAAAGTGAGATACGTAATTGTATGGTGTGATTTTCATCCTGTAAGCAACAACAACGAAAAACATTTGATGAGACATACATCCAGATGTTAGCAGTGGCATTTCTGGGTGTTGTGATTCTTCCTTGCTCGCATTCCTCTATTTTTTGTTGGTAAGCTTTAATAGCATCCGAATAAAAGTATCACTCAAATATAAAACTACTGGAAGTCAAGACTATGTTTCCCCCAGCATCCACGGGGATGTTTCTGGGAGGCTGTGCGTGCTCACGCTCTGCCGAGCTGCAGGGATGCGCTTTCCAAGGTTCCTGCCAGAGATTTCTTAAGACTCATCAATGTCCTTTTCTCATGCCGCCACAGCTTTCCCTGTTGTAACTGGAAACAACCATCAGCTCTTGCTGTTTGAGTTAATTTTAACACGTTGCAGCTGTTACACGCCGCTCTCTCAAGTCTCCAAGTATCCGGTAAACCCAGAACAAACTGTAGGAAAAACCGTGAAGTGGGTGGTTTTTCTTCTTCCCACCTCTTTCTCACGACTCATCCCACTTTTATTGGTAGCTTCTGTCTCCAACCCTCTGCCCTGTCCAGCCACCGGTGGCTTCTTTCTGGGCTCCATTGGCACCTGCCCTTCCCCAGGAGTGACCCTGATTTTCCAGTTCTTCTGCCTTATGTTACCTGTCCAATTCATTTCCCACTGAAAATGATTCCTCTCTTTCATTTCTCCATTGTCTTAATTTGTGCTAAAGTAAATGTGGATGTATAAGTATATGTACATTTATCTGAGGGATAAGACGCTACCTGCTCCAAGGGGAGGATTTATGCATTAGCATTCAGTCCCCAGGCTTTCTAACCGAGATAATACATGTAACACCACACTGCAGCCCCTCTCCCACCCGACAATTTTATTTTGCTTTCGGAGCTCTCAGTTATCAGTGGGCAGCCATTGTCTGAAAGTATGATGGAAAATTCCAGAAATGAACAACGCCCGAGCTTTAAATGGCACACGTGATGAAGTCTCACAGGAACCTTTGGGTCCTAACCCATTTGTTGGCTGGGCTTCTCCGTGCAGGCGGGACTCACGTGGTAGCCACCCTGTTACCGAACTGGCCGAGTCACCAGGGGCCCAGTGAGTGTGTGTAGGTGACTCCTCTCTCACTTCCTAATGGCCCCAGACGTGCCCGAGGAGTGATTCTGGGGAGTCAAACACACCGAAGGGAAGCCGTGCTTCCCTGGTGAAAGGTGAAACATTTTCTACTGAATAAGGAAAGTGGAAACGTCTTGTGCTGAGGTTGCTAAGGTCTAGGGTAACAAGGAAACCCCTGTGGGTGAAACTGAAGAAGGAAGAAGCTCCTGCTCACTCTGCTCTCACACCTCAAGTTGCCAACGTCAGGACCACGGTGCGCGATAGGAGCTCAGTTACGGTGGAAAAGGCGTCGTGTCTGCGGTGGGAGACGCGCACCGAGGCTGTGCCGACTCACTGCAGCGAGTTTCCCAGGAAGCCTGGAGCCCACCTGGGACTTCAGCGAGGGGATCCCTGCCATGAGCGACCCCCAGCCATTCCCTGCAAGGGAGGGATGGCTACACGGATTCGGGAAGAGGTTTCATCTTGTATCATCTCGCATCAACCCAAGAAGAAGGGTGAGTACAGTCCTATAAGATACTTTGAGAGAAACTATATTCACATAACTCTTATTGTAGTATAGTGCGGTTTTATTATTAGATATTGTTGTTAATCTCTTACTGTGCCTAATTTATAAATTACACTTCTTCTTGGGTTTGTGTGTATAGGAAAAAACAATATATATGAGCGGGTACCAAAAACAAACCTGAAATGTCTTCTGGAGAGCAGACCCCTTGTAGCCTTCCCCTGCTAGGTGAGTGTTTTAGGACCCCATCTGTATCAGTGCACCAGCTGGCGTTGTTGTGAGAGGCTGCGTTTGGCTTCAGTGAGTTTTCTGATGACTCTTTCAACCCCATCACCCATTTAATGATGTGTGATTTATGATCACACCTGTCCACACCACACTGAGTGACTGTTCAGCAGTTTCTGACCTGAAAATGGCATGTCCCCCCCATGCCCCATCCTCCCTATTCACCGGATCTTGCCCCTAGCGACTTGTTTGTTTGTTTGTTTCACTGGATGAGCAAAGTCCTCAGAGGGAACCGTTTTGCCGAGGTGGAAGAGGCACTAAGCTTTAAAACCAGCAGAAGAGCTAAAAGGCATCAGAGTCGCAGGGTCCAAAGACTGTTGTGAGCAGTAAAATAAAGTCTCAATAGGTGTATTGCATCAAATGGAGAGTATTGAGAAGGCCACTGAAGCTTAAACATGTAAGAATAAATACACACATTTTTATAAATAAATTCCAGTTATTTGGGTCCCCCCTTCGTATAGGGCTCAGTACTACCCTCAGTTTCAGGCATCTACTGGGGGTCTTGGAGTGTCTCCACCAAGGGTAAGGGGAGAGCACTGTGCCTAAGTTTTTTATTTATAAGAATTATTTATCTAAAACTGACATTAAGAGAAAACTCTCATTAAACACTTTACCTTATCACTCCTCAGCTCAAAATGTTTAGCTTTGAGGCCATCCTCCACAGCAGAGGTCAGCAAACTTTTTCTGCAAAGAGTCCGACAGTGCCCGCTGTAGAATGGCAGCCCACATGACCTCTGTCACAATTGCCATTCCCGTGTGGAGGGTGAATGCTGTCGGGGACATTCCTAAGTGAGTGAGCGTGGCTGCGGTCCAGTCCGACTTGACTTTCGAAAGCAGAAGGCGGGTCAGCTTTACTCCACGGCAAACGTTCACCAACCCTAGTCTCTCTTCTAAGAACTTAACACACATGTGCTTAACACACGAGGCACATGTGCTTAACACACGAGGCACATGTGTTTAACACACATGAGGCACATCTGTCTGCAGCCTCCTGTTCCCTGGGCGTGCTCACTAACTCATTTGTCTTTTTGTTCTACATGTCCTCTAATTTTTAAAAATACACTCTGCACTCTCCTGCTGTGTTCTCCTGACAGCTGGTGGACAGGGACCCAGGTTCTAGGAAAGGCGTCGAGTTCTCTGTGACCCTCTGCACTCTCCCCTGTACTTCCTGAAGACTTTATTCATGTCTGTTCACGCCTACATCACAGTACTCTCTTTTTACAATTACTGTCACTTTATTCATTGATATCTTTCCGAGATTCATTTAGGTGTAGTTGATCAATAAAATTACTTACATTTAAAGTGTGCAGTGTAGTGATTGGATACTTTGTGACGTGGTCACCACGATCAGGTTGACAACACATACGCCACCTCCCATGGTTACCGTGTGTGTGTGGGGGGTGGTGTGGGTGTGTGGTGAGAATGCTGTAGAGTCGCTCTCTCAGCAGATGTTAACTACACAGTGTCGGACTGCTAACTGTGGTCACCATGCTGTACAGTGGGTCCCAGAACTTCCTTGTCTTCTAGCTGAAGGCTGTGTCCCTCAAATGGCATCTCCTCAGTTTCTCCATTCCTGAGGCCCTGGTGACCGTCCTTTTGCTCCTTGTATGAGCTTGACATGTTTCATTTAGATTTCACATAGAAGTGAGATCACACAGTATTTGTCTTTCTCTGATGTATTTCACTTAGCATGGTGTCCTAGAGGTCTATCCATGTTGGCACAAATGGCAGGGTTGTCTCATTTCTCATTGCTGAATAATGTTCCATTATGTACCCACCCCCGTGTGGCTCAGTGGGTTGGGAGTCATCCTGCAAAGCGAAAGATGGCTGATTCCATTCTTGGTCAGGGCACATGCCTAGGTTGCAGGTTCGGTCTCTGCGGGGGGCACATATGAGAGACGGCGGATCAATGCTTCTCTCTTGCACCAATGTTTCCTTCTCTTTCTCCTTCCCTTCCTCTCTCTAAAAAATAATAAATAAGTGTTAATAACTTTGAATGGGAGAGATGAATGTATGCGTCAATATGTGTGTGCATAGGATACAAGTCCTGAAGCTACTAAAGAGCACACTTTCCATCCGCCGAATTTCAGGGATTTCTGTGTGAGGGTGCAGATCATGACCACATTAATTTGTTCATTCGACCGGAGTGCATGTCCTAGGAGCTATGCTGAGTGCTGGGCATTCAGTGGTGCCCACGGCCAGTGGGTCCCTGATCCCTGCAGCTTGCAATTGAGTTGGGGAGGATGCCACCGAATATGTACGTTGATAGGTGGTGAGAAACTGTAGTGGTTACTCACCATGGAGTGAATTTATGCTATGAATGCCCTCATCCATTTCTTATGTTGAAGCTTCCCCCCCCCACCAATGTAAATGTCAGAGATAAGGCCTTTGGGGAGGTGATTAAGGTTCAGGGAGGTTGTGAGGGTGGAGCCCTAGTCTGCGAGAACTGCTGCCCTCGTAAGTAGAGAGACACCCCAGCTCTGTCTTCACTTGTGTGGACGCAGGGAGAATACCCCGCCTGCAAGCCCGAGGGGGAGCCTTCCCAGAACTGGTTGTGAGGCGCACCCCGACTTCGATGGTTGGGCTCCAGGGCTGTGAGAAAATGAGTAAGTGTTGGTTGTCCAAGCCACCCAGGGGATGGCAATTTTTTATCGGTGGCCTGAGCTAACTGATACAGTGCTCTGCAAGGAGCGTAGAGATGGACGTGAGGTGTAGGATAGAGGCCCACAGAGAGACGGGGGGAAAGGGATCGCCAAAGAGAGCGGAGGGTGGGACCCGAATGCTGGGCTGTGGCCAGCAGAGAAGGGTGCAGCCCAAGGTCACAATGGTGGTGGAGATTTTCCTCCATCAAGTCTGACCCCGGATCTGTGATGTATGGGCAGACAGAATAACATGTTTGTTATCTCTGTTTTGAAAACCTGTCTAGCTCTCACCATGACGTCACTGCATTATTCCTGTTTCAGAGATGTCGTTCCACGGAGGAATAATGTGTGGGTTCAAAGAGGCACAAAATCAAAACATAAATCTATCGGAAACATCCAAAATGTGCATTGTTTTCAACATAGCAAGGCTAAAATTGGATCATTTCCCATAGAATTTTCATTTGAATCAGTTGTTCAAATGTGTTCATTTGGTGAGTGACATTGTTTTTCAAAATGTCTTTCACCAAAACTTGGAGAATAGTCTAAATCTACAAGTCCTTGTATTTTCATTGATGCAGGGCCTAAAAGCCAGTTTCTATGTGTTTATATCCTTAATTAAAATGAGTTCTTAGGGTCATTTTATTATTAAAATATATTAGGCTCTATATATTATGACTTTAATACAAATAAACTCTTAACAAAAAATATTCCTTGGTTTACCTTTAAAGGTTTCCGGACTCTACTCCTGCTTAATTTTTCTGTTTTCTGTGTATGTTTGCTCAGAGGCTAGAAATGAATTTATTTACGTCAGCATTCCCAGTTCATAGCATAGTAATTGGCACATGGTGAATGTTTTGTAAAGGAGTATTGACAAGTCCTTATTAACTCGAAAAGGCAAACGATGTGTTATTATCTTTTTTAAGTAAAATATGACATACTGGAGGTAGAAATGTGACTTTTAGGTTTCTATGCCAACTAACTGAATGACATACCAATTTTGGTGCCATGATTGTTAGATTTGGGTCAGTTTTCCTTTGGACCAAATTTGACGTTTTTAATTTATGGTATGAAATTTTTTGTCATGCTGTCGTATTTTTGGTTCAAAGACATTGGGTGACAGTGGCAATTAAGAAAACAGGCAAGGAAATGAGAGGTTCGGGGGTCTGTCCAATTTGTCCCGTAGCACTGTAATCCACGGAACACACTTGAGAGGTTGTCGGGACAAACCTGTAATTAGGAAGGGAGAAAGCCACAGTATGCTATCTGGATTTCATGGGGTGGTGTCTCTGCCTTTTCCCAGAGTGAGCTCTTCCTGTTCCATAATAGTAACAGTCCTTTGGGCTACGAATTCCTACTACTGATAGCAATGGTCCTATGGAAGTTGACTGGAAAGTACTGAGCTTGTGTTGCGTTTGGGGACTTTTGGTTAGAAACTCATTGGGACCATTGACTGTGTGGTAGAGAGAGCACCAGGGCTACAGCCCTGGCCTTGGCACTGACAAGCTGCGTGGATTTGCGCAAGTTCCCCTCTGTGGTCCCTGATTTATTCCCTTACAAGGCGGAGATAGTGCTGGTGTCCGGTTAATAGACTTCACTGAGGATGTGAGCACTTTGTACATGTAAAATCCTAAGAACTACGTCTCACATAGCTCTGTGAAAAGTGTGTTCAATGCATAATAATGAACATGTACACTTAAACATTTAAAGCATATCACTATAAATTACAGACAGGGGATGGAAGAATCCTTGTCAGGTGCTCCACATCATCGAGTGGAGTTTGTAGGAGGCTGTTTCAAACCCGGAGCTTCTGGTTTTCAACCCCGTGGTGGCCCTGGGTGTGCCCACCTCTTCCTCCTCAAGCCACGGAGACGAAGGACTTCCCTGCTGCACAGGGCTGCGCTGTGAGAAGGGTCCTCTACCGCTCTGTCAAGGGCACAATCCAAGGTCTTGTACAATCCAGAGCTGTCGTACATGAGCATGCATGACACAGAGGGTTCCCAGTCGGTGATGGGCTTTCTCCTGCTGTGACCCGCTGTGAGCCACCCAGAAATGCATAGGACTCCTTCTCCTAGAAGGCATGAAAACATTAGTTAGGGAAAAAAATTGCCCAGCTCACAAGAAAAGAACATAAAATTAGATATGTCATTGAAATAAAAAATGATCAACTACTTGCCACTTAAAATGCCTTTTGGAATGAGCAAGACATAAGTCAATGACCAACGGATTCAAGTATTGATTACCAAATACTTCAAAGAGTCCCACTAGAATGTATAAATTAATGAAGACTTTGAAAGGGTCAGAACAAAGCCAACGAAGGATTCCTCGGGCAGCCCCGGCATTGGTGAGTGAGCGGGCTGGGCTGGTGTTTAATGCTCACGTCTGAAGCTTGAAGGAGCAGACAGGCGCCGAGAACCTGCTGAGCCACCTGGGGCTGCCGGGGCTGGAACCCCAGGCTGAGAGGCTCATTCGCCGTTGGGAGGACAGCTTCTGCTCTGCTCATCCTGGCTTCTGGAGTTGTTTATATGATGCCATGAAAATTATAACTCTGTGTTTCAGGGATGTGTTAGAACTAGTGAGACATCCAAAAGACCTCGAGGTACTGGCTACTACTATCACCAAACAAGTAGAACATGTAAAAATTTTACAGCGATTCTTGATGTGAGACATGAATATGTAGCCTCCTGGTACATGGGAATGAGTGTGGAATTAGAATTAGAATTGGGTCGCCTCTATGTCACATTAGCTGGTTCCTCGTTTAATGAATTTGGGTGATAGTCTCTTTTTCACCATGAGCCTTGCATTATCGAAATCTCGATTCTTTAAATAAGCTTTACTGACCTTGTGTTTTGATGGCCCCCACATTTGTCAGGCCAGTAGAGGCCAGACAGACAACAAAGAGACACAGTTCCGGGTGAGCGTGGGGTGGTTTCGGCGAAGGTGCCTCACGCATTGCTGGACTGGAGGCATTAGAAAGCTGGGTAATGCCAAGGGCTGGCAGAGAGGGGAGGATGTGGGCCTGCTCGGCCATTCTGGAGAACGGTCGGGAGCGTTTGGAAAAATTCAGTCTGAACACGGCGTATGACTCACTGGTTCCACGGCAGTGTCCATAAACAAAATCCTTATATGTTTGTAATGGGGCATTAGAAGCGTTGTCATAGGGTCATTTGTGCCTATGTGAGGTGAGTGTGTATGTGTGGCTGTGTGTGTTTGCAAGTGCATGTATGGGAGCATGGGTGTGTGTGCACACATGTGCGAGCAGCATCGGGAGTGTGGACACACATGGACTGTATACATGAATTAAGTACATATAAAAACCACATGGAGTCAGAGCAACATAGGTGGATCTTAGATGCTTGTTATTTAGTGAAAAGTAAGGAACAATGAGAACTTTAAAACAACGCATGTACATACATTTGAAAATACATTTACTGAAGCTAAATACATTTGGTGAAAATGGGAAATTGCACTAGTTTCGTAAGCAGAGGAAGGGACAGGAGGAGGTGAGGAGTAGAAAGAAGAGGACCTTTGACCACGATGATAACATGGCGTTGAATAAGCACGTGCAGGAGTCAGGGAGCTGCCGTGAGGGGCGCCCTGGTGGGCCTGAGGTTTCAGATGGGTTTTGTGAGGTTGAGGATGAGTTGACCGGGCCAGCTGGGAAAGGGGCAGGACTTACTAGAAAGAAGACCCCATCATATTCGGAGCAGTGGGAGATGCAGATTCAATGGTCTGAGATTGAATGCTTGCCTTCTGCTTGGGACTGCACAGAGTTCGGTATGACAAGGGCACAGACTTCAGAGTGGAGTGGGGATGGGATGAAGGGACGGAGAGGCAGACAGGGCTCAGATGGTGCAGCGAATTGGACCGTGTGTTTTCCTGTGTGCTCGGGAATCGGAAGGTTGTGGGGAGGACTCTCAACAAGAGAGTGATGTGAGCCTTTTTAAAAAAATCTTACACCATTCTCTCTCTCATCTGAGGGAATCTGTTAATATTTAAGGCCAGTTCAAGTCTCATTTCATCTGTGAAGTCCTTTCTTAGTCCAGTTCCTGAATCAGTTGGGTGGAGTCTCTTCCTGTGAACCTGTGTAGCATTTTGTGCTTTCTTATGCACTTAGCTGGTCCTTGTCATTCTTAAGTTATGTGTCCTTAACTTACCTTTCCTTGTGACATCTAGTAGACTGGACATTTACACATGGCACAAAATGCCAAATCACCCAATGTTTAGTACAGGTCAAAGTGAGTTGAACCTGTAGGTGGGGAAGGAAATCCAGCCTAAGTGTGATGGCTCAAACGGAGGCAACAGCTGATGGAGGGGGTGTGGCAGGGTTTCCCGGGGATGTGGTGTCAGTGAAGAAGGCAGTTAAGTGAGGCCTCGAGGGGCAGAGGGCAAAATTGATGGAGAATTTTGTTTTCAAGGAGTGATTTTTGACTTCTGAGATAAAGTTTTAGTCTTTCGGGACATATCTGAGGGCTTGTGAGCACCATCTCCATTACTTGGGTTTGCATTTTACCTTTTTTAAAAAATATTTTATTTATTTATTTTTTAGAGAGGAAGGGAAGGAGAGAAGGAGAGAAATATCAATGTATGGTTGCTTCTCATGAGTCCCCTGCTGGGAACTGGCCTACCCAGGCATGTGCCCTGACTGGGAATCGAACCTCGATCTTGTGGTTCGCAGGCCTGCGCTCAATCCACTGAGCTACACCAGCCAGGGCTGCATTTTATCTTAACAGTTCTGATAATCTGGGTCAAAAAATACAGCAACTACCGAATTGGTTGTCACCTACAATGTGGAGACAATGCCTGGATTTAGCATTGGCTAGAGGATGCCCCCTTAAACCTCATGGAGTGCACATTCCAGTGTACACTCTGGTCTTCAGTTATTGGAAATAAAAGGTTAATACTTGTGGTTAGATAAAAAGTTATAAAGGAAAGATTTCATTATTAGCTTGAATTCAATTTATTAGGTTACTTACTATAAAATTTCTCAGTCCATACCTTGAAAGTGCATTCCTGCTAGTCTTTTATGAATAAAATTAATGTTAGGTAAATCGATTTATGAGTTGGCCCTTCCTTTGCCAGATCAACCCTAGAGTTCAGAAAAAATGTATACATTTCATGGCCAAATTTTCCAGGCCCTTTTGTTAGTACAGAGGCAATTCCCGAGTGATTTGGCAACAAACCCATGAAAACGTTTGTTTGTTATCTCCACGCGGCCCCGCAGTTCCCCCCATCTCTTCCTGCCCCACCTCTTTCTCCTCTGAACCTTCCTATCAGCTTGGAATCCCCAGGGGGTTCCAGGGACTCGCTGCGGAAAGTGTTTACTGAAACGTTTGCGTAGTTACAGTGATGGAGGCGTTTTCAGGAATCCGCATCTGCCATCCATTCCTAGCAGCAGCGGCTTCTGTCCAAGTAGCCGTCCCTTTTCACCAAACATCTCCCACTTGCCAGGCACAGGCAGCTCGGGCCAGACTGAGCTCCGGCGGAGTGGAGGGCTGCACAAACAGTGCTTCGTTTGGAATATTCTAGGCGTCAAATGTTGACACGGAGTCCCCAGTCCTCTGGCTTGGATCTTTCGTGCATTTTCAACTCGCTGTCTCTTTACAAAACCGTTTGTTTTGGAGGGTGGTATAGACCTAGTTTCTCAGAGGAAGCAGGCGAAGTGCCATCGCCGGTCACTGTGAAAACCAGATTAGCTCGCACACTGGGAGTTGTACAAACAGAAGAGCTCTCACGCCTGCTCACATATTCTTGTTTCTGCACGAATTTATCTCCAAAATGTACCAAAAGGCATTGCTTTCTTAAAGTGGTTCTTAGAATGTTATTCTGAAAGTTTCTTGCAGCTGTGACGGATAAGGGCTACTTGGAGTTGTTGAATCATTTTAAAAGAAAGACAAAAATGAGCTGTCTAGAAATCTATGACAGAGGAGTTAAAATATTTGACAACTTGCATGAATGTTGAGGATCAAATTTCAATGAAGAAAGTATTGCTTTAAATGTAATTATCTCACTGATACTGCAAAGTCAATATTCATAGGCACTCTGTAGACAAAGGTTTATTATGTGGAAGAAAGAACCGTGTGTTTTATATAACAGATTCTTTTTATATTCTGGTTAATACAACAGACAAGTTCTAAGTATCTTAAGGACCAACTGAAAATGTAATGCACATGGCGAGTGTTGGGTAATGAGCTGATCTAGGTGGTGTTGGTACGAGAGACTTAGAGACCAAGGGAGGCTCTGCTCTGAGGACACAAGCTCGTGCCTAAGGGCATTAAAGACACCTATGTGCACACACCTTTTAGAACAACAGTGAGCATACCAACACATCTCTGTAAGCAATACCGTGTAGAACGTCCACATTGAGGTTCCCTCTGGTGCTTCAGATCCCCACGAGGTCTGACCAACAAGCACTTACTCAGAACTAAGTGTCCCTGACAGGCACTGTCTCCCTTGTGGAGAGCCATTGGTCTGCCTAGGGGGAAAACCACCTTTACAGCTTTGGGGCATCATATTTTTTCTTTAAAGGTGCTATTCAAATATATTGGTAGATTGAATGAGTTTGCAAATTGTTGTTTTTATATGTGCATTTAGATTTTTAAACTAAACCGGGCTTCTCTTTGTTTCGAACATTCTTCGGAGAGCTATCATTTGGCCTTCTTTGATCTCGACTCTCAAATCTTGTCACATTTTGCATATGTTTCCATTGCAATGTGTGATGATCTTACATTAAAATGTTCTAAATTAAATCTGCTCCCAGATCAGATAGTTGAGCTCTGTTACAGGAAACTATAAACTCACTTCTTTATTTTCAATTTAGCATAGGATTGGTATATGCTAGAAATCTGACTCATGTTTCATTGATGTTGACTATATATTACTTTGCAAAGCACAGCTATTTCCTGCTCGGATAGGTGTATAGTGAGGAAAAACCTCTATTAATTGCTTCACTGATTTAAATGGGATGTTCTCTCATGCATTAATTTGTTTCAAAGAAAGTAAAATAAATAAAAGAAATACTGATACCAGCTTGGCCTGCTTTTTCTCAAACTTTCTACTAAATTTCACTTTCAAAGTTTAGACAAAGCAGGTGCTTGAAGCAATAGTTTTGCAAAGTCATTAAGTATTAGACCCAGGAAACCTGATGTGTTCTGCAGAACAGTAAACTTGCTTCACTGGTGTGCTTAAGACAGTGCATAAATATTATTCTTGGTTTCTCTGATAGCGGTGGACTGCACAACCCATGCCTTGCTGTTCTTGAAGCTGTTCGTTAGCAGTTATTTCCTAGGATGAGTTGGGCTTCTCCTTTTCCACATAATAAAAGGAAAAACTTGGCACTTCTTTAAAATAAAAGTTTCCTGTGCCCTCGCATATAGGCCCAGAAATTTGGATTTTTACAAGCCTCCTAGATTGAATTGCCTCTTATTTTAGTTGAGTTTAATAAACGCTGGATAAATTGATTTAAAACTCTCTTGTTTTGAACGTGTCTCCTTGCTGGGTCATCAGTGTGTTTGTGAGGACGGGACAGTAGGACGGGAGAGGAGAGGTTGAGGGTACAGTCACCTTCATGGGGGGCAGGGGGCCTCATTCTCAAGCACAGCACAGCTGAGACTTGTATGGTGACAGGACATTTCTGGAAGGTGTATGAATGTGAATCAGAAGCCTTAAAATGGCCCGTCGAGTATATTTTGACCCCTCACTTCTGAAGTCTAAATGGCTCCTAAGATTTCCAGCCTCTGGTGTTTGCATGGCTTTCCCTAGTTATTTGATTAAACACGAAGTAGGCACTACTGTGACTTGTTTTTGTACAGGTAGGTAAGGTCCCAAGTCAATAATTTTGTCACAGGGAGACGATCCAGGTGGCCCGACCCACTAGGCCCCCCAGGTCCTCACATGCAGCGTCTCCTCTGTTGGCTGCATTAGGGAAGGGCGGTGAGGCACACTGCAGCGGGCCTGGGAGAGCAGGCGTGCCCGTGGTGGCGGGCTGTGGCAGCCACCTGGCAAGGAGCCACAGGAGGCATCTAGAAGAGGACAGTGGCCTGTGGTCACGAGCCAAAAGGGAACTAGGGACCTGAGCCCTGCAAGCCCAAGGAAAGGCATTTTGCCCAAACACAGTGAGCTGGGAGGGGGACTGGGGGCCTCAGATGAGAACCGCGACCCTACCCAACACCTTCCTTTCAGCCGGGCGAGACCCTGGGCAGGGACTTCATCTGCGCCGTACTGGACCCCGACCTACAGAGACTTCGAGGTGAGACGTTTGTGCTGTTTTCTGCTAAGTCTGTGGCGATTTGTTACACAGCATGCATTTAATTCGTCTAAAATAGAGTCGAGTTATTAGATACATTAAGAAAAGGGATGATAAGATTCAGCTGTTTTACATTTTTTAGAATTTGTGCTGAAAATATACAGAAGTAATTTCTTCTACTTTAGCTCCGCCCCCATAGAAATTTAATTCCACTTTCTGTATGAGGGAATGCATTGAGATGGAAAAGCATAATAGAACATATTTAGAGTACACCAAGTAGTCTCATTAAGTTATTGTGTGAGGTATTTGAAAGAAAGTACTTGTGAAGAATAGTGAAAATAAAAGAAATAATAACTTATGCCCTGGCTGGTGAGGCTCAGTGGTTGGAGATTAGTCCCTACGCCCAGAGCTATGAGCTTGACTCCTGGTCAGGGCACATGCCAAGGCCGGGGCTTCGACCCCCAGTCAGGCTGCACATGAGAGGCAGCCGATTGACGTTTCTTGCTCTCTCTCCCCCTCTCCTCCCTACACGGCTTCCTCTTTCTAAAAGCAATGAAAAAAATGTCCTTGGAGATGATAAAAAGAAATCCCTTGAAGTCATGTCAAGGAGGACAGGAAAGGGTGTTTGCTTGTTATTCAGAGATAATGTAAGCCATCGGACAGTTTCGAGTGGCGGGGAGGTGGATTTGAGTTGTGCAGCTGGAGGATTCTGTGTCTCAGCATGAGGCCTGGACCAGAGGTGGACCACGAAGAGGCTGTGATGTGCTGTATCACAGGTTGTGCCTCGAGCCTTCGTGAAGATAACAGAATAGGTGCATGGTTTGTGGAGTCCCATTGTCGGTTTTTAAGCCTGAGTGTGATTCTGGCAATTGTAGTGACATTAACAGAAGTATGTAAGCCACGAAGTGACAAGTTTTAGGGTGAAGATGATGAACTCAGTCTGGATAAACCCAATGGGAGATGCTGGGAAGTCGTCATCCAAGTAATGGGATGGACGGGGAGTGGGAAATGGACACAAGGCCCAGAGGAAGGCTGTCATGGCAGAGTGGATCAGGAGTTGTCAGGATACCAGGCTACGGCGGTGCCCTCAGCAAGGCAGAGCAGATGGGAACTGCAGGCAATAAAAACACACATGTGAGAAATGTTACATTCAGGAGGCAGGAAACCAAAGGAAAAAATCAGGAAAGCTATAAATGTTGTAAGACAGTGAGAGAACAGATATTATCGGTGAGGTACAAGAGATTTTTAAGGAAGATGGTGGTAAGTTATTTGAGATATTCCAGAGGCACAACATGAGGAGTAACAGGAAACAAACAACACGCAAACCTTGGAGTCTGGTAACTGGCATGTGGAGAGTGAACTTCCAGTGGTATCAGTAAAAAAAAAAAATGACAGAAGCATTTGCTACATAGAAACTTTCTTCAGATGAGAAGTTGAAGAGATAAGATGTTGACCAAGGAGGTCATTTATTCATCTATTTTTTGGCTAGTAAATCTTACTAATAATGCTGGACAAATCAGAAAAGAATAAAACTAATTTGCATATAGCATATAAAATAGTTGATATTTTTGGTAGACTTCTTGTCAGGTTGCAAGTCAGAGCATACTCTTTAATGTTATATATACATGAACACACATATAACATACATAGACATATCTATGATATTATATATATCTACATATGATAATCTAGTTAGCTAATTTAATAAGTTTGTTTTTAAAATATTCAATTAAATTATTTGCTTAATATTTCTCCTGAACACTCAAAATATTTTGCAAATAATAATTTATTAATTCTTGCTTTAATTTCTTGAGTAGATGTTAATTTATTATAATTAATAATAATTTCACTCATTATAGAAATAGGCATAACCTGAGGCCTATCTCTTGAATTTTTATGAAACCAGCAAATGAACATTTAAAAAATTTTTAAGCATCGTATATTTCTATCTAAATAGTTATAATTGCAGATATTTTATTTATAGTCAAATCAGGTTTACGGCCAGCCAGCATAGATTTCATTACAAAAGCACTTAAATAATTGACAGCAATCCGGGTGAACTCAGAACAGTCTACAGGACAGACACCGATATTCACACTCTCTCTAATATATCCACATAAGTCAAATAAATGTCCCTACCAGAATGGGAAGTTTTTTCCCATGCTGTGTTTAAAGGGAGATTCTGCACAGTGTCAATGAGCACAGACTGTGCCTGTTGAGAAATATCTGGAGAGGAAGAGCAGGAAGCACCCTCTTGCTAAATGCAGCACAAAAACTGCATTCAGGAGACAAGTTTTAGGCTCATAATGTCGTGCAAAACAGTGATGGCTGAACGCTTAAGAATCTGGAGGAAGAAATAGGGTATTGTATGTGAAGGTTGACTCAAGGCTAAAAACTGGGGACTTTTTTGACTTCTAAAGCTCAGTGATTTAAAAAATGCTGATAATCAGAACACCCCACCACTCGCTGCTGTTCTGAGTCAACTCCCCCGAGGGGGTCTGTGGTTAGCGGACTGCAGCAGGGTGTTGTGTTTGTCCGTGGAAGTCATGCACGCACCGGTCTCAGTAGTTCTCACTCCCAAGCATATCTGGCAATGGGGGACCTTCCCCACAGCGCACACCGTGCCTGGGCCCCTCACTCCTGTGGACACCACATGACTGTTTTTTCCCCAAGTTACTTTATGTCGTGTGGTAGGTCCTCACAGCGTTGGTGCTACTCTGCCTTTCATGTCACTGATATAGAAGATGTGAGCTTGTTCACACACTCGTTTTCCTTTCCAAGGTGATGCAGAGAATTTATGATGGCTATATCTGTGCTCAAGTGTTCACTGGGAAGATTACAATTATAGGGACTTCCAAAAGGAGTCCAGTGTTTGCCAATATCAAGTGTAAAAATGTCATGTCCTCGTATAAGAGTTGTCGTAGTTTTAAAACACACCGGTCGAGGGAATCCGCATGTCTGTGCAGACTCAGGGATGCCTTGCAATAATAACTCCTAATCCCCCCGTGGTTCAAAACCATGCAGGTCAGAAGTCACCAATGTAATCTCAGTTTCTCATTTTGTATTTGTCAACACTGAGTCCTAGGGAGGTGCAGTGAGCTGCAGAAAGACAGCCATCCAACTGGGCTTTAAGGACGTGCCAACCCACTCTGCAGGCTTCCTCCTCTCTGCCATGGAGAGGTCTGAGTGTGCTGGCCACACCAAAGCCCACCGGGAATGCCCCTGTGGTCCAGGCAGTGCAGTGCGTGCAGCCCGAGAGAGGGAACACCCCAGAGGACGCCACAATGACCTTTACGTCGATCATTTCAGTGGCGATCATTTTGCTTACCTTTTACTAAAATGACGCCGAGAGTTAGTTGTGAAAAAATCCGCAGACTTTAGTGTATAATTTAACTTAAGAAAAATGTTGTGAATCACAGACACAGCCAGACCATGAAAGACTTAAATTCCTGGAGAGTACAGTTTCCCCCCAGTAAAATGATGGAGAGCTCACACAATCTTTTCGCATCCTTGAAGTTCCTCAGTTTTCTGCATGACTCTTTCATGAAGGTTTATATTTGCTATGTGAGACTGGAAAGGAGAAAAACTATGTATAAATAGAGAGTACATAGTATGTTACATTCATATAGAAATGTAAAATCTGTGCATGTTTGCCTGTTAGCTCACATTTGCTATGTCCAATACGGGATTCAGAGCTTGGCGTTCCAGAGATATGTGGAATTGAATTACAATGAATGAAATATAAACTTTGACCAATAGTGGTTA
Source organism: Sturnira hondurensis (assembly GCF_014824575.4). Taxonomy (NCBI): domain Eukaryota; kingdom Metazoa; phylum Chordata; class Mammalia; order Chiroptera; family Phyllostomidae; genus Sturnira; species Sturnira hondurensis. Next base: position 25,646,408 of record NW_028082759.1, on the reverse strand, counting down.
ATTATAGGGTATTACCATAATTTACAGAAATACAGCATCTATCTATAGTTTTCATTTTCTAACTTATAGGCATACAATTCCAAATATCTAGTTTAATTAGTGGTAAACAAGACGAATTTTTTGTTTTGTTTGAAAAAATTATATCAAACCCTTTTAAGACTTTTTAATTTTCAGTGATTTCAGATGACTTCTGAAATACTGAAAATGAAAACATTGATTTTATATGTGTGTATGTATTTTTATATATGTACATGGTAATATATATGTATATATAGATGTAACACATCTATATATGTAATCCTCCCTCTCATAACATTTAATCTATTTGTGCATTAGTTTGCCTGTTATAAAATAAAAGGTGGCATATATGTACAATGTAAGACTAATTAAAATCAGAGTCATTTAATTTAACATTGAAAGATTTAGGAGGATGGATGGCAGTTATTTAAATATAGATAGTAATAATAATTATTATTGCTATCTGGGGGTTTATTTGGCCTTGAAAAAACAGAAAATCTCATGTGTCTTGCTGCGCTCTGCAGTCCTAAGTGTTCTTTAGTCCCCAAAACGAGGAGACGGTGACAACAGGGACTAGCATCGCCAAGAGGAGAAAACCCATCTACGCATTCCAGGGCCTCTCACTTCTTCCGCCAGCCGGGCCATGTGTTCCTGCTACTCAGATTGGATGCAGGTGCGCGTCCGTGCGCACTCTGCGAACCGCAGAACAAATGGAGCACAGAGAGCACATCCGCAGACCGCTCGGGCCGTGCCCGGGGCAAGTGCCCGCCACGAGGCTCGCTGCGCCCTCCTTATATGGATGCCCAGCCGGACTCCTCCGTGTATGGGATTAAGGCACAAAGGCCTGGCTGTCAGAGCGAGACCTCCGCCGAAGGAAGGGAGCCAAGGAAGCCCAGATCCCCGGGAGCATTCTCTTTCACAGCCCTCTTACATGCATATCAGTTTTTACTTGTTTTTTTTTGCATCTGTCTACAAATGCCGTGACTCTTATATCATTACTGCTTTCCTAGCTGAAGTGGAGTCTATTTCTGATCACTGCATGAGCCAGTTTCACTAAAGTGTAAATATTCCACATTATGCAGGACATATGAACTATTGATACTCATATTTACACTTGAGGCCTTCAGACCTCGCCCCCTTTGGGGTGGGGTGAGTTCTGTGATGACTCTATCAGCACCCTTATGAAGCTCTTCCCATAAAGGACCTTAGAGGCCCCTTCGTATTTATATTCTTTTTCAGAGAGAATCGGCTCTGGTGATGATCCCATCATTGCTCGAACTCTCTGAGCGCACGGTGCTTTGTTCATTTTTCGTTCTGTTTTGCATGTGGCCTTACCATTTCGGTGGCACATGAGGGTGGTGTCAGATGTTTGGAGTGCAAAGCTTTCAAGCAGTTCGAATAAACTATTGAAATACACATTTCTGTTATTATGTGTAGTTTAGCTTCCACTGTGTATCTCAGTTGAATAGTAGAATAGTTTTTATTTACATTTGTTTTTCTTTATTTTGCTCTTGGTGTCCTATTTCAATTATAGTTGTTAGGTTTTTAGGGTAGATCTGTAACTAGTTAGTCGATTAAGTAAATACTTTAAATTATATGTCCATGTCTGTAAAATAACCTGTGGACACTGTTAAAGAGAGAAGAGGAACTAAAAAGGTCATAGAGGAGACCATGCTTCGCCTAGTAGGTAAGTATTGCAAGAGTAAGCGGATCATTTGTGGAACTTCTGAGCCCTACCCTCCAAATGGCTTTCGGGAATGATGCCAAGATTTGCTTTCTGCTTTAATTTTTGTTTGTTCATGAACTCTAGTGAAGTCATAAACTGCTCCTTTGACCCGGAACTCTGCCTTTCCCTCACAGAGCTGTAATCTCACAGAAACCTTACTGTGGCTAGGCGTTCCTAACGGTTTCATTTAACCATTCATTTGAAAGTAATTTAAAATTAATCCTATTCAACTGCATATAAATTCAATCTCTTAAAATTGTAGTTTACTTTTGCCCACACTTAGAAGGGTCTCTCACCATCAGTATTATGGTACCAATACAGTAGAAGATTAGTTACTGATTTGCTTGTCATTCCCGAATTCAGGTCGACAGATGACTCTGGAGACTGTCACTGCATTTAATTTGCATTAACTGCACATTTATTTATTGTAGCTTAGAAGAGGTTGGAATACATTTGTTTTCTTATCATCAATATTAGGAGAATGAAGGTAAAATTAACATCAGTCCAGTAGACCAGTCTACTGGAGTCTTTGAGTCTGGGGCTAATACATTTCAATTATTAATGAATTCCAATGTGGAGTAAACAGTTTGAAATTTTGGTTCATGATGTCATGTACTAATTTGGGATATAAACAAGTAAGTTTCCCCCAAATAGAATCCACTTGAGGAAGATGCTTCATCAGTAAAGCAAGTGTAGTAGTGTAGACTGAAATAATTAAGGAACCTCAGTAAATCCTGGTTTTAAAGATAGCATATTTTAGCTCATTTTTGCAGGGGGAACAAAAATAGAGTAACATCAAATTAATACTATGAATTATTATGTAATTACGAGAAAGCATGGAACAGCTGAGCTCTTTGCGTAAGCGTAGGCATTCAGCTCCGTGTTTGCATTGGTAATAGAAGGGAAGGCTGGCCTGCTGGGCCAGAAGTTTGCTCCGTCTTAGCTCTTGGTCTTGCCTTCTTTGATTGTGTCTCATTATCTTTTGCCTAGTACTGGTTTTGCTCACTGAGGCCAGAGGTCTAAACATGAATGTTAAGTGTCAGAGCAGAGGAAACCAGATATCCTGGCCTTTACATTCCTGTCTTGACTGCCCAAAGAAACCCGGTATTTGCTTCTTACCATTAGCAGTTAGTTTCACTGGAGTTGAGGCAGCGGGGAGGAAAGAGGGCCGGGAGGGAGAAAAATGCGAGATGGTGGCAGGAAGTGGACACATAGATAGCAAGGGAAGAGGCGTTTTAATAGCATGGATGCAAAAGCATATATTGATTCTCTCTCTGTGTGTATGTTTATTTTCGGCTTTATTGTTGATAGTAATTAAATATTGACATATATTTCTCAGTTTCTATGCTGAATTTTGTTTTATGAATAACCATTTTAGATACTCGTTCACTTTTCTTCTGGTTAAAAATGATTGTTTAAGCATTTTTAGGGGATTTTTTTTGTGTTTGTAAGTTTTTCTTTTCTCCTATTTTTGAAGGAGAGTCCAAGAAGTTTTTGAGGTAAAGGAAATCGATTAAAATACAAAGTAACGCATTATAGGCCCCCTAAATAAGCTCCTCCCTGTGGAATTTCTCGCAGGCTCCAGCTCCGGCTCGGCTGCTGGGTCTCCACCACCTCCAGGCCCTTTCTTCTCATCCACTCCAGGACCTCCCCTTTTCCTCTGGACTCCAGCAGGCCACTCCAAATCTCCTGTTTTACTAGCCGTCTAAATGGCACGTATTCGACTGTGTATAATAGCCCTTGTCTTTCTTACCTGATTACCAAACCAAGACATTTGTCTGTTAAAAGAGTAATTACTGTTGGAAATAAATTATTGTCACTGTTGTAGAAGGCAAATATAATCATGGTTAGTTTGTTAAAAGATACAGAATTGTTTCCTAATGCCTACTATTTTTGTGTCTAACTGCATATATACTTTACCTCCTGAATGTGAGTTTTCTCAAACTCACAATGTTAAAAAAACTTACTACAAATTCCATCAAAACCTGTCCCTCCCCTTGTGTCTCTATCCCAGTGATCAGAACCCACTCTCCAGGCTCTTATCTGGGCATCATCCTAGGTTCTTCCCTTGTAGTCGGTCCCCAAATTCAATGGCTATATTGTCTCTATTCTCCGTGATAGAAATTTCCAGAATCTGACCACCTTTCCCCATCTCCCCTGTCTTAGCACAAGTTAGTATCAACTGTACCTCTCAACCTCGTGTCTGTATTATCTCCTCCCTCCATCTGAGAGTCTGGTGGACAGAGCTGAACGTTGCCGGTGATTTCCACCTCCCTGCGCCGACACCCTGTGCAACTCCTTCCCCTTCGGGGTGCGCGGGACCCGTGACTCACTTCCAACTAGGAGACGTGGCAAACCTGATGGGATGTCATTCCTGTGATTGTTACGTTGTATAAGAATGTCTTGTAGACTCACAACTCACGCTTGCTCCCTGTTGCTGGCCTTGAAGAAACCAGATGCCATGGATCCTTCAGCCACAGGAAATACATTCCGCCAACCACCTGGGGAAGTTTGGAAGAGGATCGTGCCCCAGTGAGCCTCTGGTGAAAGCCCCTCTGGCGGGCACACTGGCAGAGCAGAGGGCCCAAGCTGACCATGCCTTGATTCCCTGGATAATGAACTTTGTTTTAACCCCCCGTGTCCACGGTAATTTGTTACTCAGCAATAGATAGCTAATATATATTCCTTATCTAACATATGTAATCATGTTACTCCTAAGCAAAAAAACAAAACAAACCAAAACAAAATCCTAGTACTGGTGTACCATTTCCTTCAGGAGGAAGCCACAATTTGTAGCTGGTTGCTCTACGCTCTGACTCTCACCTAGAGTTCTGTGAGTGCCGGGCCTCCTTCTGCTGACTGGATGAAGCCTTCTTCTTCGTGCAGATCTTTGCCATGTTCTTTCTTACACTTAAAATATTCTCCTCTGGCTACGTCTTTCCCCCTAAAGCCCTCTCTTCTTTTATTAACTAGTTCCAATTCATACATTTAAATTCCAGCTTCAGTTTGAGCCAGGAAGTTGTGGGCACTCTCTCTTATTTTTTTTATCTGTATGCTTTTCATTCATTATTATAATTGCTGATTTAATCATCTTTTCTTCTCACGAGGGTCGATGAACCATGAGAGAGAAAAAAATCATGTTTATCTTGCTCATATATGTGTCCTCCGCATCTGACCCAGAATTTGGGCTCATTAGTTACCTATCTCATAACTTAATGAGTACTTCACTACAAAGTAGGGGCCACATGAGACAAGCCCCGCGAACAATCACAGCGCGCTGTTGCGATGGGCAATCCCAGGGCTTTCCTTGCTGCGGTCTTGAGGTGACTCGAAGGTTCGGGTGAGTCCCCTGTCTCTCCTTTCTCTGCCAGCAGCCACAGCCGGCTTTCATCTTCCGTCACAGAGCATCTTACGCCCAGTCTGTTCCTTGGTGTTCTTGCCACCAAGATAGCATTCCTGCTCTCTCACAAAGGAATGATCGTATATCGTTTGTTTTTGGAAAAGGCAATTATCAGCCTTAATAAAAGTTGGGAAGTTGTAAAAGGTAAGTAGTCTATTTTACACAGTTCATGTAGTCCTGGTCCATGATCAAAATTTAGAACTTATACCAGAAATAAATAAAAATTTTGTCACAAAGAATTCCCTTTCCTACATGTTTGTAATATTTAAGAAATTTTAAAAAATATCTTAATGTTCTAAAGTACCATGTGTCTTCAACTGCCAAGTAAATAAAAATGACCACATCTTGTTTTCATGGATGTCATTGTTTTATTAATATTTTTACTATTTTTCTTTTCAACATCTGATAGCCTAGCTGATAAGAGACTGTGGTTCCTTCTTCCATGCTTCATTTACCCCATGTAGATAAGCATATCTTGCCTTGCCGTTAGTAATGAAGGGCTTTCTGTACTTCGATTTACTTTATCTGTATGAGAGAGTCTTGACCAGACCATGAGGATTACATTTTTAAATAACAGAGGGGTCAGTGTGAGTACCTCTAGTTTTCTACTTTGCAAATAAATTAGGTGAATCGGACTACTTAAACCACATGCTAAATTAAAAGTATTGAATCCTGGTAATGGGTATGAGTTAGTTTATTGACTTATTTTTAACATTAACACTTTTCCTCAGAGGACTGAAATGTCCTCAGTTGAGGTTTATAGGAAATAACGCTTAGTATTGATTGCCACTATTATAATCAGTACACAGAGTACTTGCAAGTTCATTCCCCAGCGTCAGTGAAAACAAAAAGGTCTTGAGTAAAATCCATTTTTAGATGGTTGTTATATATTTGTAAGCCAGACTTCAAGTACTACATTGTTCGTGTATGTTCACTTAGCATGTATTTTGTAGCAGACACTGGTACCTATTGCAGATTCCACAATTCAGACATGATGGGGTTTATAACCCAGAGAAATAGTCAAGTGACCCTAACACAAGGCAGTTCACACCTTATGAGTGGTACCCACTGTGCACACAGTGGAGAATGAGTGCATCGAGCTTTGACAGTTTCCGAAGTTGCATTGATGTGACGATCTCTGAGCATTTACTGTATCTGGGAAGGGCGGGGCATCAATAGATAACTGTGGAAATCCAGCGACAGTTCTAGGTAGAGAGAAAGGCTAAGGCGGAGACATAAAGGTGGGAGATGCTATGAATGGTGGGTTTCCTTGGTTGGTTGGCACACAGGTTCTCTGCTCTGTGTTCTATAGCAGCATTTAAATGCATACTTTAAATATAATGAACAAAGTGTCACCCTGAATCAGAAACAGAAAAGCCCATATTGATGGCTTGATCCAGGATTTCCTGAGGTTTAATCTGTGGTCTATATCGTCTTAAATCCATTTGATGGGGAACAGCCATTGTATAGTAAATTCTGTATAATCAGGAAGTATTTGTAGTAACATGAAGCTTCTATAAGTTTGTGTTAAACGGTATTACTGGATTGATATAGTACTTACCTGTACACACCCACCCCAGCTGACATTTTCCAAGCTTCAGAACAATCAGTTTGTTTAGAATTCTGCCTTAAAACTAAGATTTTCCACCCACTGTGCCTTCCCAGTGAAGTCGACTACGAATTGTTCATGCTACACAGCACTGGCCCGTGAGTTGGGTGGACAGCAGGAGGCCTGTGTTGTCTAAGCACCACAGTAAATGAGCATCCTCTACCGCCACCTCTTCTTGACTGCCCCGGCAAGTGTCCATCAGCTTCAGGATTCGTGCGTTTTTCAGATACAGAAATACACTCACTTGGGCATGACAAAACACCATTAAGCTACATTCAAATTATCTAGTGAATGACTCACTTTAACTGAGTAGAATTTAAATTGACATTATGATTCATGAGTCCTTGCTTATAATATCTAATCAAATTAACATCCATAATATTTTATAGTTAACAGAAATCTGTATGTTTGCTAAATGGCAAATGCATTCTTGATACATTCTTTTTATGTGAAAGCAATATGATTCAAATGTGTTAATTCTAATCAGGAGATAGAATCTTCTGGAAACATTACAATGTAATATGTTATGAACCATAATTTTGACTGATTTTTTTATTGAGAGTATTCAGGTTTCAATTTATATTAAGTAAATAGATTAAACTCTGCCTCTATCATTTTCTTTTCAGAAATTGCAACTAATACAAAATAAATTAGTTTACTTTGTATTTTGCTCATTGTTACTACTTAGAGAAGCTATTATCTGTGAGATTATAATGATCAAGAGACTGAATATCTAGGATAAAATTGATTAATTGAGTAGACATAATTTTATTTATGAAACATCCTATTATATATTGTTAGCTAACAGCATGATATCACCTAAGTCAAGATTCAAGTCTTATTTGTCTTTGTCACTTAAGTCAATGCTAAGCACAGGACTGCCACAGGACAGGCATCTAGTTTGAATATTGAGAATACTAGAGTCACATGTATTTAGCCTATTTCATAATATTTCTGAACCCATACAGGCTCAGGACAAAACTGGCAATTGTCTTACTGTTGTGAAGTGCAATTATGGAATCATTAGTAAGTGATTCAGAAAGAAATCTTTTTAAGACAAGTTCAAGTCTTTGTTTCACAAGGTATTTTAGTATTTTCTGCTCCTTATGTTGCTCAATGTCAAAGGCTCACACAGAGAAAGTAGACTTCCTTCACTTCTTTGAGAGAGCCGCAGTGAGATTTTCTGAACAATGGGTTTAGTAAGTTATCATACGGGATAAGAACTTGATCTTAGCAATGAAAATCATTGGTGAATTATCAATGGCCTAATGTATGTAATTACCAATTTCTCAGACAGTGGCATAAATGTGAAGATATATTCTCTGGGATTAATATTCATAGTGTAAATGTAGAACATTTCCTTATTTAAAACAACCAACGTTGAATCTGTGCAACACAGGATTGTTCTTCTGCTTTTAATTTATTTAAGAACTTTAAAGTCCGATTTTATCCAAGATGGTATTTTGCTGTTATAAATAGGTGGTGTCCTATTTTAAATAGGATGTGAGTATGATTTGTCAAATTTAGTAGCTAGAAGTTGACTTAGAATTGCTTTTTTAAAAAATGACATGTCATTTCTAAGGATGATTTGGCGAAGAAAAGAGAGATAAGTTCATTTACAACTAGATGATAGTTTAATATATTTTTTCAGTTTAAAATCCTCACTCATTTAACCATTTATCCTTATAGCCGACTCAAACAATGAGTAAAAGTGCAGGTTTGGGGACAGGTGCTGTTGAGGACAGAGAGGGACACTCCTGAGTCCCGTGGCAGGCTCACCCCACAGAAGGGTACCCCGCTGTGTCAGGCGGAGCGTCAGGGCTGATAGAGCCAGAAAAAATACTGAGAAAATGGGATAGAGGAAAATAGAAAGTCGTTTTAGGGAAATTAGAAAAAGACTTCTTTTCGGGGAAAGAATTTGAAAACGTTTTGTGAGGGCGGTCAAATATGGAGCATGTTAACCCGAGGGAGACTGACGAAGGTGAGAACTCTGACTTAGATTGGAAAAGACAAGAACCTGAAGTACATGTGTGTTCTTGGGGAGACATAGCAATAAAAACGTATAAATCATTATTCCCCAAACCTGTCTTTCTTATGCTGAAGCAGCCCCATTTATCATTTTTCCGATGAAACCAATGTACACGTGGCTGGGTGGGGTGAGAGGAGAGCGCTGCGCACACTGGTTAGACCCAGTAATTTCCCAGGATCGCGGAGGCGCGCTGCCTCCTGGGTGAACGCTGGTGCGATCCGAGGCGGGGGGAGTACCCGTGCAGCGCAACGGGGGTGACGTAGGGGGCCGCAGTCTCATGATTGTGCTAGAAGCCTTTAGATAAAAACACTGACTAAAGCAAGGCTTTTGTTACTGTGTACAGTCTATCAAGCAGAGAAGAGTATAGTTCTTACAAAGCTACTTTACAGGAATACTTTCCAAATAGAATAAGTATGCTGTTTTGTCCAGATAATTTTTACGTACTTTTTTTTTGCTTTCAGAACACATGAATTTTAAGTAGTCTTATGAGAACCAAAATATGTATCAGTTTTTTATTTAACATTTCTCACATTCCTATAATAGCCAAAGATTTATAAGTTGTCCCTAACCCCAATGATGCAACTATCCGAAGAACAGATGCCTGAGTTTGTCCGTGGTGGGTGAGGAAGACATGATGACTACTCAGTGTTGCCTGGTCTTAGCCTTCGGGAGAGAACACTGTGTTCCGTAGTTTCACGGACGTCAGTAAACCTCAGTCCCGAGCAGGAAGGAAGTATGCCTGTCTCACATGAGCAAATGTAAGAGTAATTACCTGCATCCAACATGTACCATTTATCTTTGCTGTTGTAAAGAATGGTTTCGTTTATTTAGTGTTTCATCTAGTCACAACATATATGTATACATAAGTATATATATATAAAATATATATGTATGCTTATAGTGTATGCATAATGTCTATAAATCTATTTTCATGTATGTTGTAGGTAACACACCCTCACATTCCCTATAGAAAACCTGGAAAGTCCAGAAGAGCAGGCAGATAGCAGTCACACGTAACTCGCCCTCCAGAGACACCATCTGGACCCTGCATGAACCTGGTGATGCGACTGGAAGTCCCAGTAGTAGAAACGGCATTTGATTGCACAAGACCAAAGGTGTTAAATTGGCTTCTTCCTTGTGTTTAAAAAAATGTAAGAAGGAGTTGTGGCTTCATTCAGGCTAATACAGATTAGAATTTTCCTCCTGATGAAACATGTGACCGGTGCCGCACAGTACCACGGTAAAACGTTCTTTAAGCACGGGCCAGCTAGTATTGACACATGTAAGGATGCTTCTCGCCCAGCTGGCTGTGGTTAGCTGTAAGGTAATAAAAACTTCTATCCAATGAAAAGAATCTATGAGTTTCTCGTTCCGGCATAACGCTCTCATGTGTTGGTGCCCTCTGTGAAATGTGTCACAAGTACAAATGCTATTAACAGAAGTTAGAATACAGATTCCATTCAAGAACGACTTGGGCTCTTCTCTGAAATCACGTCATTCTTCCTTTCATTCAAGTGTCCTTTCCTGAGAGTGAGAGGCAGGTGATAGAGACAGATAAAATACAGTGTAACCCCTGGCTTCTCCCATTAAGCTACAGCTGTTAATATATCAATTGTATAGACAGTGGCTGACTGGTAGTGACAACTGATTATTATAGTGCTGGCCAAATTATGTTGGCTGTCCTGTTAAAACCTCGGAACGCTCATCAGATTACATTGTGCTTACTGTGAATATTATAGCATGCGTGTTGCAGTAGGAAGCAATCGGGGCTTGTTCGTTACTCATGAATTCTTTTCGAGAAGAATGAGTTTTGAAGAATTTGGTTCTCTACACTGAACACAGAGTTTAGCTTCACAGCGTTCGCCACCCCCTTTCTGATTTCAGATCAGGCTATTTTAAGTTGCGTTCTGCCAAAAATGTGGAAGAATCCTGGATAAGAAATAACATTGTGGTGCTTTCTAATATGGTATCTTTTTTAAAAGCAGAAATGCGTATTATTTAATGTGTTGGTCTTTTGTATTTTAGTCTCATTTCTTGCTTTGTGGCACAGAAATAACAAGCGCGCCCTTCGTCTTGCAGCAGTGAGACAGAACGTCCCTGTGCCGCGGCGTGATTCAGTTCCCCAAAGCAAAGTTGATTTCGTGGGAGCCCTGTCTCCGTGTGACCCGGGCTGTGGCCCTTTGGTTAGGCAGGCCAGGCAATGGCCAGGCAGTTGGGTTTCCTGCTGCAGTCACGAGTGTGTCACCTTTTGGGCGCCCCTAAACTTAGTGCTAAAGTCAGGGATTTGCTCCCCAGTGAGGTGATCTCCTTTTCTCACCCTGGGTGTCATGCCTTATTTTCCGCTCAAGCTTGCGTGACTGTCACATTTGAAATTTAGTCCCTTATAGTATGTCATGCGTAAGTTAGTAGGATTACATAGACCTGTCCAGATTTTCACTAGATTATCAGAAAACGATGTCATTCTTCTAGGTGTCTCATAAAAGCACAACTTGGGGAAGTGTTTCACTAAAATCAAGCCAAACAATCTCTCAAATATCACTATTCCCCAAACCCGAGGTAATAATCAACAAATGTAACGGCACAGTCAGATGAAGAGGACCAACTTTTCTTGAAAGATCCCTCTAGAAAGTGGGAAATGAAACTGTTTCATTTCTTGTGTGTGTACATGATCTTTTCCATATGTACGCAGTACCCTACACACTATTGGCATGTTTATTATTCCCTCTGTCTCCCACACTTAAAATACCCATCTAGAATATAGCATTTAATTTTCTTAGATTTGGCGTGCATTTCAAACTCGTTCTGAGGTGACAGTAAATTCAGGCCACTTCAGGAAGTATTTATTAAACACCTTTGTTTACGTACCAGCTACTATTCAGGGTCCTGGGCACACTAGGAAGATGAAGTATCCACTGCTACTATCCAGGAAATATTTAACTGAATACTTTAGAATTTATCCTACTTATCACCCTGCAAATCAAGTCAGAAAAATGCTTGTGACTTATCTGCTATAGCTTCACAATTTACAAATAAGGTAGGAAGTGCTTTTACAAATTGATAATTGACTACATTTTAAAACAGAGATTCACTCAAACTTAGCAGAAATGAAACTGCCCTATATCCAAATACCATTTCAAGTAATTTGGCAAGGACTCCACACTGCCAAGGAAAGACTAAATATTTCTCCTTGACAGTTAAAAGTTTTTAACTGGAATATCCAAATTTAGAAGAAGATATAATGCCAAATAGCACAGTTCTAAACACTGAGCAGATGCTCCGTGAATGCTTGTGGAAGTAGACGACAAATTTTCCGCGGTATGGTCCCAACAACTGTGTTTTACCACTTCTATCATATGAATTTTTTTTTGGTTGGCTACGTTCACAGCTATTACTCAAAATTAGGGGTTGCCCAAATGTCAGAGTGTGGCATAGATTCTTTATGTCCCTCAAAGTAATACATGTATTACGTATTTCCAGATGTTTTTAAGGTAACTGTATGGTTTGTGAAATAAAATTCACATTATTTGATCTGTCTTTTTATAAAAGCAAATGCATCTAATTTGATTTCACCTGGTTAAAAAACAAGATTTATCGATCTAGTTCATAGGAGAAGTAAAGTTATAGTACATACAACTAAACTTTATTATTTTAGATATTTTATATTTAAAATTTTATGATTCATTTTTTGTTAAATTCTTCCTTTGGTTTACTTCTGGATATTTCTTGTTTAAAACCCCCCTCCCATAAAGTGTGAATATGTATCACTGTTGAACAATTTCAGAGGAAACTCCAAATACTGATTTTCAAAGTTATTTGCAAAAGTCAGTGTCACTGGGCTTTGTGATCAACGCCCCACAGTGAGACCAAATAGGCAGCTGTGTGTGTGTGTGTGTTGCGTTTTATTACCTGGTGAATGGACACATAAAAACGGCTTTAAAAATTAAACCCATTGATTCCCAACCTGAAGTTTGGATGATGAAATACCAACATATTCTATTTTAAAGGCAAACAGTTTAAACAAATCTCTCTCTGGGTGGGAAAGACAGCTGGTATGTCTTGTGAGCCGACCGTGACGTCGGTGGCCCTGCCCTGTGGTGCTGTTGGCCTTGAAAATGCCCTTCCTTTTCATTACGAAAGGTGGTTTGCCCTCTACTCCGCCACTTGGGTCTCAGGTAGTTGTGTGGGGACATTCAAGTCCGGTGCGTGACCACAGTGGGTCTTGGCAGAGCTGTGACAAACACTCAGGTCTTTTTGTCTCTAAGACTCTTGCTCTTGGAAGTACCCTGGGTAGCCCCTTGAAATGTGAGTCTATGAATTATTCACAATTGTATGCTTATTAATAGATTCTGATGTATTTAATAGGTTTCCAAGTTGACCTAAAAGGTAAGTTTGAAACAAAAACTTTAATGGTACGAGCCTGTGGTTGAAACCTTAAGTACGCTTCAAAGACTGGTGTCACAGATGGATCACGCAAAATGATGAGATTCCGCCTTGCCTGGGGATCGCACCTTCTCGTGATCTGATCACGGATCAGTGTTTCCGAGGAGAGGTGGGGGGCTGGCCATGAGGCAGCAGGGAGAGAGCTGGAGACAGCCAGCAGAACCCCGACATTCTGTGGGGGCTGGGAGTCAGCACGCTGCCCCGATGGCACTTCGAAACGTTAACTGTGCTTCTTATTCATCCAAAGCCATGTTTCTTATTTGCCTGGACACGCAGGCTTCTGTGAATATGCCTATTGCTTGTATTCGTTTCCTTTCTAGCAAGATCCTTTTAGGAATAATGTATCACTGAGGTTATTTTCACACACATCATCAGGGAATATTCATATATCAGCCTGTTTTTACCATAAAAACATCTGTTTTCCAATGAGATCGTGCAGCGTTCACCTGCTGAAAGGCGACGACCGCCCCTACAGCCAGCAGATGCAGCTCCGACGCCCCTGTCTGTCCGTCTCAGTGAGGACCCCTTGTTACTGATCGGGAATGTGTAGTTCAAGCCTAAAAAATTCGTATTCCAGGATTCCTTTTATGTCTACATGAATTGGAATATTTTAGAGTGAGGCAAAGGAGCATGTTTTGAAATTCGTAAAGTGTTTGCTGAAATGAGTCATCATTTTCCAGTTTTAAATTATGTTCTGAGTTCATGTTATTTTTCCATCAACTTTGAAAATATTTTTCTCAAAGTCCATGCTACTTTCCATACGAGGAATTACTTTCCTGTTTTCCTCTTTGTTTTGATAGAACTATTTTAAATCTTAATATTTATTATAAATCAACTTCATTCATCCCTTAAAATTCTCTAGTGCTTTGCTTGTAGCGTACTATCAAATTATTAAAAACTATTTTTAATCTTACTGAACGATATAGAAAACTTTGAAATAATTTCATTTAGAACAATTTCTTAAAGAAGGAACTTTAGAAATCAGGCAAGTAAGCTACAAGGGCACTTTGCAAGTCACGTGTTGTGAGTCCCTGCAGACAAGAATGTTTTATTTTACTTAATGTTTTTCTAGCATTCCGTTTTTCAAACATGCTGTCTATCTAGGAAAGAGTCCTTAACCTAGAAGAAGATGAAAAGGTACATTGAGGATAGGGGCAAATAACTAAGTGAGAAAATGAGTTAATTGTTGGGAAGTCCATCATCCTTCAACGTTTGTGACTTAGATTACAGGAACTGTTCCTCGCAGCGCTGCCGCACACCCAGCAGAGGCTACACACGGTCGTGTGACACTGGGGGTGCAGAGGGGACACCAACTGGAAGCAGATAAAATGACTGTGGAGTGAAGCCTGTTTGAAGTCTGTGTGTTTCTTCTACACAGTTTCAGGCAACTGTAGCATATTTTCACAATATAGTCATTTTGTGGTTGCAAGGATGGCAGTTTTAAAATCAATTATAGTATTGCAATAAATAATACATACTGTGTCATCTACATTATATATAATAAATTATACCAAAATAACTTGACTTTACATCATACTTTAGAATATATAAAATCTTAAAATTAATATGCTGTGCGTTTATGACTCACTAACTATAATCTTGAATTACTATAGATTACTCTGATTTAGAGGAGAATAGGGATGTAATTATTTTGTAGTGGATGGCATCTTCCAATAAAATGGCTAACACCTGTGGAGCTGTGAGTCATGGTCGAGTATAATTTATGGTAAAGACCTCCCGGCGTACACTGGGTTAACAAAGTGGGTCCGAGTTTCTATCTTCTCTGACGTACGAGTGTGGCGCCCCAGGCCTTGGAAGCTGCTCTGCTCCACCAGGTCTTCAGGGACTTGAGGTCCCTCCACTGTGATGCCCTCCAGCTACACCTGGGCCACTGACACCCCTACCTGCTCCGTGAGAACGGGACAGAAACAGACCTCCAAGAGAAGTCACTTCTTTTCAAGCACACGGCGTGAACCTTACAGCTCTCCCTTTCTTTTAGTTTATTTTGTGAAGGTTTTAGTCCCATGGCCACGCGTTCCAGGGACGCTAGAAAACACTTGGCCTATAACTGGGTGACTACGGAAAGAGGAAAACCAGGCTGGAAAACTCAGCCATCTGCTAAACGGAGTAGGATTCATTCGCCTTCTCTCTTTTAGAAGATGCTGTTACTGCAAGTTACAGTGTGCGAAGGTGGGCAGAAAACTTGTAATTTATGTCAGCACGCAGACTGTCCACAGTGGTGCCATCCTTCACACTTTCTCCAGCGCTTGTCTTAGAACCTGACCCTACCAGTCAGTAGCTCTCCCCCTTTCTGTTCCTCTCCCCTGACTTTTAGCACGTGTAGATTCCCTGTTTTCTGCAAGGAGGGGACGTCTGCTAGACTGGAGCAGCATTGTACCAGGGCCCCCACTGTCCTGCTGAGACCGTATATCCACAACTCTCAGAACCCCGGCCGTCACTGTTCAGTAAGCGCTGAACCAGTGATGCGATCTCACTGTCCCCTCTGTCTCTCTCTTTCTCCTNTGCCATCCTTCACACTTTCTCCAGCGCTTGTCTTAGAACCTGACCCTACCAGTCAGGAGCTCTCCCCCTTTCTGTTCCTCTCCCCTGACTTTTAGCACGTGTAGATTCCCTGTTTTCTGAAAGGAGGGGACTTCTGCTAGACTGGAGCAACATTGTACCAGGGCCCCCACTGTCCTGCTGAGACCGTATATCCACAACTCTCAGAACCCCGGCTGTCACTGTTCAGTAAGCGCTGAACCAGTGATGCAATCTCACTGTCCCCTCTGTCTCTCTCTTTCTCCTTGTACAACTGCGCAAATATATGCCTGTACCTCAGCTTCCATTGGCTCGCAGCCCATTCACTTCTGAGAGCCAACCTGGCGTCTCTCCAGTGCTCCATGGGAAGTGTGTTCTCGTCGATCTCCTTGTGAATTCAGAGAGACTTCTCAGCCCTGATCCTCCTAAAACAGTTTCCTGTTGATTTAGATTTTCCTGTGTTATTTTCTACCTTCATGCTTCAACTGCTATTCCTTGTAGCTCTGGGTCTGATCTTTTCTTCTTCTCTGTGCTGTAGACAACTCAGTCTCTCTGTGCAGTGTTCTCTCCAATCTAAATTTCTTCTTACAGCACACATGCATGAGCCTACTGTATTTATATTATTCTACTTGAAATGCTCTTTGTGTCCACCTGACAAATTCTTGCTTCTTCACTAAGATTTAGACTGAATAATGAAAACATCAGATTCCTTATGAAGCTCTTGTCAATTTTAAAATCCACAGCTCTGTCTTCTGCCTTCAAACCAACGCGCACTTAAATGTTTCTTTTTCCTATAATGTGAACTTTTCACACTGCAAATATATTAATTATTTCATGTATAGTCTCTTTTTGGATACCCAGCAGCCCTCTAGAACAGCAAGAGCACTTTGCTGAATGATGCATCTTCAGAGAGTGGTTAGTGCCCTCCACACGAGGCTTATTGAACGAGGTTTGTCCTGACCCCTTCCATTACTCACCAGACATGTCCTTCTGGGTGCCCACAGGTCACTTGTCACCTCCATTCAACTCACACACAATGGAATTAACATCCCCATCATGTGACCTGACATCTCTTTATCATTGTCACTGAAGTGACCTAGAATGAAAGAAGCGACATCCCTGTCACTCATCTCCTCCTCTCAGTGTTTGTCCCTTCTGGTCATTCACCCAAGCCACCTCCCAGTTTTGGTGGTGGGTCACCTCAGTTTTGACCATCGAAGCTCCTCTGCAAGTGCCTCTTGCCCCGGCCTCCCCTCCTCTGTGGTCAGTGTTTCTAAACCACGCATCTAATCTGGTCACCCACACTCCAGAAATAAAAGCGTAGTTATCTATCGCCTTCCAGTTAAATATAATGTCTTAGCATGGCATTTAATATGACCCATAGTCTGACTCCGATTCCAAACTTCCTGTCTTAGTACGCTGCAACGTGAATACACAGATCCAGAAAGAATGGTCGTCTCACTGGTCCTCATTTATTGAAGATAAACGATCGCTTACTTATTGAAGAAATGTTCTGTGAGGTTAATGCATACTGGACATTGTACTGGTTTCCAAGGATACACTTCCTGCCCCCACAGAGCTTAGCTGACAGCGAAGTGAGGATGGCAGATGGCTCCTGGTGGAAGTGGTTTCCCAGGGTGGAAATGCTCACCTCCAGCACACCGCCTGGCACGGAGGAAGCATTCAAACACATCCGTTGAGTTGAAAGGGTTCACGAGGTAAAACAGAAGACAGACGTGAACACTAGTAACAGTGTAATGGGAAAGTGCCGTGTTATTCATGCACATGTAGCCCCAAAACAGGAAGCTGTGATTGCACAGCCAGTGACAGAAAACTAAAAACCTCAGGTGTCCTTCTAAGAGTTAGAGGTCATGGATAGAGATGAGGGGCGCCGATCCTCACAGCACACGGCCCAGACCTGAGCTACAGGTCAGGGTGAGCGCAGCCTAGGGGCCAGTGAGTGCTTCCTTCAGAGACCTGTGCTTAGGGGACGGTGGCCACCTTTGCCGGGCCAGTGCGTGGGCTGCATCTGGAAGTGGGGAAGAGGAGGGGGCAGAGGCCATGAAGCACACGCAGCAGAGTGGTGCCAAAGCTGACGTGGAGGTTTGAAGATCCGTGTCTCGTCTGGGAAGTGGGAGCATCCCAGAATGACTGAGAGCCGGGCGCCTTCCGATAAGTCTGGAATGCAGCCGCGGCCAGACTCTCAGCATCGGGAATATCTTAATAAAAAGTTCATCACCCTGAGGTCATGGCAGACCTTCAAGGAGCTTGACGCAGAGGCTTGCGTTACCGCAGCCTCAGCTCCCTTTCACTGCCAAGTTCACCATCATTCAAGTTTTCCTTCTTCTGCACCATGCGGTGAAAGACCAGTCTTGTCCTTATCTGGAAACTCCGGCACTTGCAGCACCGGTCTCCTGATGCTCACTCACAGAAAGCTCCCCGAGTGGGTTTCAGAGATGCTTGTCCTGTGTGTGTGTGTGTGAATTTTAAGTTCCTTGGAGTTTGTAGTTCATAAATGGTCAGCATATTCATATTAACTTATGAAGTGTCATTTCTTGGATTAATTACAGACTTAATACATGAGGGAAGGTTAGCTTCTTTTTTTTCCCCTCATGATACAGTACAATCTTATGGATATGAGTCGCCTACCCCAGAAATGCCGGTGTTTGCCAGATCTGCCGGCCTGGGCCCCAGCACACACAAGCAGCTCAACCCTGCCCCCCCCCCCACCCCACATTACCTGGGGGCAAGTGAGAGGCAGAGCGCAGTGACTCACCCCGTTCCCTGCAGGGCCTAGTGCCGCCTGAGCAGTCAGAGGGGAGACCACGTGTGTGTACCGAGCCAGCATTTCTCCCGCTCCACTGTCCTGCCTCCGTTTTCCTCTCTGTCGTGGCATAAAGCTCTTGCTCACACTTGCCTAAGATGCCAGAAATAAGACTATTTCCGGAGGCAGGATCAGGAAATTGTACTGATTGGACAGGACAGCAGGACAGTGGGAGCCCTGGTACAATGTTGCTCCAGTCTAGCAGAAGTCCCCTCCTTTCAGAAAACAGGGAATCTACACGTGCTAAAAGTCAGGGGAGAGGAACAGAAAGGGGGAGAGCTCCTGACTGGTAGGGTCAGGTTCTAAGACAAGCGCTGGAGAAAGTGTGAAGGATGGCACTACTGTGGACGGTCTGCGTGCTGAAATAATTTCCTGGGGCAGGACCAGGGGTTCCGGGGCACCCCGCCTCCAGCATGCGGAGGGAGGTCTCTTGGTCTCCTTTGTGGTGTGGATGGGTTCATCCTAATCGCCTCAACTGTCGTGGTGGCCACAGCACCTGCTATGAAAAGGAAGTCAGGAATTGTTTTCTACATCTCAGTAAGAATCGGGGAGGAGGACTTGCAGGTAAATGGGTTAACAAATGCCAGATCAGAAATGTAGCATTTCACAGCTCTGGTGGGAGGGGGACAACCAAGACCCGGGGCCACCACCGCAGGCAGCTTCCTGCTGAGCCCCCCGCCAGGCAGGCGTCCTGGAGGCCAGGCTGCGCTCACAGCTGCTGCGCCCGTTCTGCAGGCAGCACAAGAGATTGGCGCCAGCAAGGCATCACGTTGCAAGGTCTTGTGGGAGCTGAAACTATAATACGGTTCCTTCCCTGGCTGGCTGGGCCTTTCGCTGACCTGTGAGTCATTTTATGCTGAACAAAGGTCCTTTGCTCTCCTGGCCTCCCCGCTCACCTTTTCACCATCCACAAAAGCCCGATTGCAGAGATTACTCAGGTCTGGGAGGGGGTCCTAGGCTCCCACACCTAGTGGACTAGATTGGCGATAGGAAGGGAGAAACAGGGCCTGAGAGGGGCAGTGGGGGACTGGAGGGGACGTGACTTGGCTTCCATCTGACGGGTGCCCATGGGGAGCAAGGGACACATGGACCCAAAATTCCAGAGGGTTTCTTAAACCTGCCGGACTCATTAGAACGTGTGTGGGCGTATTGGAACTGTAGCCTGTCTCTTCTGTGTTTTGACACGCTGGAATTCATCCCTAAAGGACATTAATTACAACTACAGGGTGAGACAAAGGAGGTTTGCAGTTGTTCAGATGGAAAATAATGCAATAACTAATAATTAATAATACAAGAATAGGCTGTGTTTGGTGTGCTCATGACTGTAAACTTACCTTTGCTCCACCCTACGTGGGGATTTATTTCTCTCTGATGACTTTATTGTAGCCAAATCTCTTATGCATATTGAGTCAAGAGGTTGAGTTTTATCTCTCTGCTCAACAGTGTTTTTATCTCCATATTAGGATTTTACCATGTGTCCAGATCAGTGATTACAGACATTAGATAAAGCAGAATTGAAGTCGCCGTTGCTCTTTTGCAGGTACCACTGCATCTGTTACCACCTCAGGTCTGATAACAGGCGTCCCAGTGGCGTTTCTCGATGGGCCAGGGTCACTGCCAGTGTCACAGAGCCCGAAGCAGTAAGGACGTCCTGTGTGAGTCCAGGTACCCGGCCAGGTCTTCTCTGTCTGTGTATCTGTGTGTCGTGTGTCCAGGTGTGACCCCGGGCCCACCATGCATAGGGGAGACCCCACTGTCACTCAGGAAGTGTTGAGAGCTGAGCGGCCACCTGTGAGGAACCAGAAGCAAAGGTCAGCCAAGTTCTTTATTCTGCACTCAGCTAGTACATATCCGAACCAAGACCTCATCCTGCCCCCACTGGGTTCCAGGTGCAACTCTGTGCATTGTCTCCTTGTTTGCCCAGCACAGTACCTGGCACATCGTGAGTGCCCAGTAAACCTTAAATGTATGAACAAGCCAGATTTTTTTTCCTTCTGCACAGAGAGAGTAAAATTCCATGGCAGTAATGATGCACTCAAGTATTTTCATCATTTTATGAATGGAATACTCTCAGAGGCCTGTGTTAGTTAGGAAACCCTTCCATGGAGGTCTTGTCCTCTGGAAAACAGCTTGTTATCACCGTGTAAAATCATGAGAAGCTGAGGTCGGGCTGGGGTAGAATGCTTGTGACTTCAGTGGTACAGAGGAGGCTGAGTGTAAATTGCTTTCAGGCTATTCTTTGGTGTGAGAATATCATTACTTGCAAGACAGGACACTCCTGAGTCATGCTTAGTGTGGTCATATGGGGTTTTCTTTTAAACAGGACATGAGCTCTGCCATGTCTCTGAAGACAAAAGTGCTTGTATTCAGGATAAAAGCCAGTTAAAAGTACAGTATGAAACACAAGTTTAAGACTCAATCAGTTGTGATGGAGAAATGTGAGAGAGGAAAAAATTCCAGTCCTGCGAAATCAGGATTTTGAAGAAATTATCAAATTCATATCTATCTTGAAAAAGTCTCTATATTTTGCTTCAAAGAAAGGCTCTGATCCAATTTCATTATAAATAACCTCTATTAAGGCCTTAGTCCAAAGCAGATAATGGGGGAGCATATTTTTCTTTCATCTTTCTCTGCTTTATCTGTTGTCCTTTCTATTTTTCCAAACATTATACCTTCAAATGGAATGAAAGGGAACAAAGTCTGACCTATGATCCAGAGTGGACAGTGCAGTTTGAAGTGTTGGCCTGCAGGAGAAGAGAGATGAGAGGAATAACCTTTTAGTGTGATAGATTCTTTGGAAATATTTCTGATTGTATAACTAACATGAGCAGTAAAACAGACAATTACCTCTTTGAGTATATTCCCAGACTTCTAACCATTATGCTTATAAAAACTCCTTATTGTATTGAAATTGTTTTATTTACATCTCGACATTTCCAAATACAGCTAAACACAACACCATTCCGCTGTCCTGTTCGTTTGCCTCCAACAGAGAGCTACAGCTGGACATGTTGTAGTCATGCCCATACCCCTTACGCCTTTCCCAGGGCTGCTCATCAGCCAAATGATGCGTTCATGGAATCAAAATGTAGGGATGGTTCATTGGGAGGGTGTGGGCTTCTGATGTTAAGACAGTGTCATGTTCGCTTCCAA
This sequence comes from Sturnira hondurensis, assembly GCF_014824575.4. NCBI lineage: Eukaryota > Metazoa > Chordata > Mammalia > Chiroptera > Phyllostomidae > Sturnira > Sturnira hondurensis. The sequence continues at coordinate 25,624,671 of NW_028082759.1, read as the reverse complement.
CCCCATGTGAAGACAGCATTTAAAGACCACATTCATAGTGTAGCAATGGCAGCTCTTGGGTCCTTGACATGGTCACTAAGGAAACACAGTAAGATAAACTCACATTATTTGAGCCAAGAAGAAGAAGAATCCATCTTCCTTTAATATTCAGTCTGTAGCTTGATGTCTACAGGTGACTTGTGGTATGTCTTTCTCTCAAACTTTTACTTAAAAGTTTATTTTTTTATTGATGCTAGAGAGAGGTGAAGGGAAGGAGAAAGAGGGAGAGAAACATTGATGTGAGAGAGAAACATCGATGGGTTGCCTTTCACAGGTGCCCCGACTGGGGACCCAACCTACAACCCAGGCATGTGCCCTGACTGGGAATGAAACTAGTGACCTTTTGGTTTGCAGGGTTACACCCAACCAATTGAGCCACACCAGCCAGGGTCAAGCCTTTTCTTTTAGTTACAAGAACCACAAACCAACTAGAACTTGAGTTTGCATAGGCTAAACAGTGCAAAAGGGTTTTGGGGCTTCTGGGAGGAAGAGGCAAGTGATGGGAAGGTGACCAGGGAAGCGACGGAGAACAAGGTCTATTGAGAAAGGTTTGTTTTGCAGATGTAACTTGGTTCCTTCTCCATTAATAGTCTTGCTCATACAGGAGAGGAGGGAAGACATCTTAAAAATGGAAATTTGCTTTATAAGTGTGAATTTTCCTTTACACAAGGAAAACTTATGCCTGTTTTTTAGAGGTTTTCCTACATCTGGTAGTTCTTAATTGCCATTAGCTTTAAAATCCCCACGCCAAAAGAGGCATATTTGGGAGTGGTGTACTCGGCGCGTTTCCTTGGAAGAGGTAGGGTTATTTAGTGGTTTGTGATGAATGGGCAAGGCTTGGTCCAAAAACAGGTCATTAGTTAGGCCTGTTTTATCTTTTTTTAACTTTTATTTTCACGACAGGTAAAAGATTTATGTTTCTCAAGCTTATTTTACTTATATTACATGTTCATTAAATTTATCTCTGTCACTTGAAAGTGAATGGAGCAATTTTGACTCTATCCAGTTGGTTGCATGTACCAAACTGCAGCTTAATATTAGTGCTAAATTGTGACCTCTGGTATAATGCACATGTATGAGGCCAAGAAAAAAGAAACTGAACACTTGACAGTTTCTATCATGATATTGACAGTTTACTTATTCAAAGTAGTGTAGGTACTTAGTGAGTGCTGCCAAAAACTATGTAAATAAAAACAAAGGCAGTAAGTCACACGTAGGTCATCATGTCACTGGAAAGAGATCAGGACCAAGATGCTCTACCCTGGCCCAGTCTGGACTGTGTGGGTTCTGGACTTGGTGCAGAAAACATTTTGGGACACCAGCCCAGGTGATTTTGAGGGTGTGTTCATTAAAGCTAAGGCAGCAAAACACAGGGAGGACTTAGGATAGAGGAGGCGAGATCACAGAAACAGGAGTGGGCCAGGGGGTTCTGCCTTGGCCCTTTGGAAACGTGAAGAGTTGAGCCTAGGCAAGGTCGCCTTGGCCCTTCAAAAAGACAGTCTCAGAGACAGAAGAAGTGAGCCAGCTGGGCTTCGGGGACAAGTTCCAGAGGCAAAAGGAGGGTCTTAAGACAGGTTCAGGGGGCAGCCCGGGACAAGCTGCTGCTGCCCCGTGCTCTCTGGTTGCAAGCCTCACGGGAATGCTTAGGGCTTAGAGGAAGAGAGCAAAGGCACACACCTGAGGGAGAAGGGGGTGCGGAGAGGCACGCCCAAGGGAGAACGTGCACTGGGTCCTTTGTCTTAAGGGTTTTTATCTGTTTTCTAAAGACAGGAATTTTAGGGGAGGATCTCAATAAAATATTCACCAGCTTTCCAGATGTGCCCTGTGATTTACTGATTCATCAAAATGAACCCACAGAGGGGTCAGGGTCATTCTCTGGTCAGTTTCACAGTGAAGAGGGACAGGGACACAGACAGGGACAGAGGTGTGTCCGACCAGGCAAGGTCAGAAGCGTGTAGACCATTTGCTCCTGTGTACCCTTAGATAGGGAAGGTGAGGCCTTGTGGTTTATCATCTGGCTTAAACTGCTCCGCCATTCAAACATCTGTCTCAGTTTCCCCATTACACTCGCCACGGAATTCTCCCAGCTTCTTGCTGTCCTGCCTTGATCACAAGAGGAGGACACTTGGGAGGTTGTTCTAATTATTGCAGTTTTTAACTGTCACCTGAACAGTAGGAGTCATGAGACTGACGGATATGGCTACTGAGACAAGGTATAAATTTTGTCATATCAAACGCATATTCTAGACGTTCATCAAGCCATGTTAAGCCTGTTCTCTGGTGCTTCTGCCGTAGCGATGTTTTTCTCATTATTTTTCTGTTGCTAGGAATGCACATCATGTAGCCATGGTCTCTTTGTGACCACGGGCTGTCAGTGCCAATTATAACTTAAATAGCCCAGGCGAAGAAAATTTAAATTTGAGCCAGTAAATAGCTGTCTTCCACACATTACTGAAACAAAGGCACTCAGAGGACCCTATGACATCCCTGAACCGTCCAATTCAGCGAGCTAAGAATGAAACCTGGCCGCATTTAAAATAACATTTGTGTTAGTGATCTTGATAAACAGGTTTCAGGGTATGATAATTGGGTTCTCATCAATCAAAGAGAGTTATCCCTGAAGTGAAATACGTTCAGGTGGGAAAATAGAGATGCAAAAGTGAAATATTTAAGCCATAAGAATTAATTATCTTAAGCCTCAGCAAACAAAGCTCGGTTCCTTTATTTATTTATTAAAACAAACAGAAAATGAATACACGCTGCTCTTATCAATAAAAAGAATGGTTCGATTTATCAGTAGGAATGCCTTTTGCATGGTTTATCCAAGGGGTGGTTAATTTGCATTAATCACCCCAAATTTCAACCCACTTTCCTCATTTTAAGAACACTGGATATGGGTAAGGGGGGCGCATGGACCCTTTGAAGAGCACCTGACTATGCCCCCCCCCCAAAACATGCCACTTGAGCATGGGAATTATTTTGAACTGAAGACCGTGAAAAAGCACAGATGTAGAAAAAGCTCTTTACTTTTCCCCCCAACTGCCTAAAAGTAATGTATAAATTTCCTCTCTTGTCCCAGGAAGAGAGCTGCTCCTGGAAAGAGCTGCCGCCTGAGAGCCTTGTCTGCATGACAATGCCGCCCTGGTTTACAGCTCATTCCCACCCCTCAGCCTTCCCAGCACTTGCCCCAGCCTTTGCCTGTTATGCCCTATTTTTTTTTTTTTCTTTTTTTACGTTTTCCCCCACCTTTAGGAAAAGCAATGTTCCTCTAAAATCAACTTCCTTCTTGGCTCATGATTTATCTTTTCCCAATTCCTGACAAGACCTTTCTTTGATTTTAATAACATCTTTAGTCACTTAATTGGAACTCCTTTTAATATTCAAAAGACGCATTTCAAAACCGTAAACCCCTTGTCAAAAACTGCATGTGGTAAAATCTGATAGGACAAAATTCAAATGTATTGCCTGGCCATTGTAATATCTCTGACTTCTTAAAAACTGGCCTATTCTGTGGCTTTAATATACCAAACTGTCAACAGAGCTAGGCGGGGACTATAGGTAGGCGCGCAGCACTGGTCAAATGTGATAGAACTTAGTGGGGATTGTGGACAACTGCAGAGTGAATGCTTCATCCAAAAGGGAACGAATCGACTTAGTTCCAGCTGGTGTTTGCCATGTACAAACGAGGGCCAATTTTGTCAGATACTTTGAAAACTAGGTAAAGTCTCCATTTTTTTTTTAAACATGAGCAACTGGCAAATATTTGAAAAGCACTTTGGTTGCCAAACAAAACCCAAGGGCAGCACTCAGCCAGCAGCTGCAGCCTCTGCCGGCTCAGTCATGGACTCTGCTCCGCTCCGGGCGACTCTCTCCTCTTGTTTCCTTAGCTTTTCTCACAATGTTGACTTAACTTTAAGGGCTTCTTTTCCTTCCCTCTGTACCTATTCATGAACCATTCTTCACTTCTGGGTCAGTCTTCACCCCTCTTTCCACTCAGTTCCGGCTTTTTAGTATCATGCTCCAGAATCACCTTCCTCTGGGAAATATTTATTATCTGATGATCTCATTTGTGACTCTATCACATGCTCGCTTTAATTTTATTGTTAGTTCTGCCAAGACTTCATTAAAGATGAACCTTCCGTGGAAAAGACGTTGGGAGATGTGTAGTCCAACCCCTCATGTAAAGCTTGGAGAAAGGAAGCAAACCCCCTCTCGCACTGTTAACATCGCAGCGTTAGCTGATTCCAGATTCCAGAAGCTTTTTAAATTGCGGTGAGTGTTGTGGCATCACCCCCAGTGCTGCTCTGGAGCAGCTGTGGGGTTCGATGGCCCACCACCAAGAAGCGTGACTCCCAATGCGAGAGTCCAGTGAAAAAGGAAAGGGGTTGTTTATCTAAAGGTTTTACAGATATAGAATATGGCAGATTTCTGCCCGTAAGTCCTGTTCCCTTTAAAAGCACCCAAGAACGTGTAGTTCTGTCTCCCTTTGCCAAACCAGGCCAGTTTCGGAGTAGGACAGTCAGAGGTTCTGTCTTTCAGAAAAGCAGACGTCTGCAGCTCCGCTTTCCTGATCACAGGTCCGCTTCACGTGGCTCTCGTGAATCCAGGTGGCTGGGAAGGTCCCATGCAGCTCAGCCAGCTCTGCCGTGGCCTTCTCCTTTTTGAACTCCAGACCATGGGCTTCTTCCCTTCTCTCACTCCAGACCACGTGGCTCTTTTGTTTCTCTCTCCAGACCACGTAGCTGCTTCCTGACTCCCGGCAGACCTCCTCGTGGTGGACCCCATTCTCTTTCAGGCTGCCCTCCTCTAAACGCTCAGCCTAGAACTTCCTGCATGACCTCCTATCTGGCCCTGCCTGTGATGTGCCACTTTGGCCAGATTCCCTGTGTGTTTTACCTTCTTTTGGCTGCCATCTGTAGTCAGGGTAAAAGTTCCCAGCAACTTCCGGGGTAGGATGGGTGCCTGCCCCCTGCCTCTCACGCAGGTGCCGTGTCCTGGCTATGTCCAGAGTCCCTGAATGTTCTCAGAATCATGCACACAATTTGCCCTGCGCGGCAGCCCTCCTCCCTTCAGGAAGGCATGACTCTCAGCTTGCCGTCGTCACGCAGTGTGTCTTCGATGCTGTATCATCTGCTCCCCACCTTCCCCCAATCAAGGGTTGTGGGGGATACATTTGGCACCCCATTACAGTAGATTGGGTTTAAATACATATATGCTGATTGATGTAAAACGTCTATTACTGTAGAAATGTCTTTTTTAGACATTTGTTATAATTTCTTAAATTGAAACACAAAATTCTGCATTCAGCAATGAATGAAAAAAAATGAAGGAACACTCAGTTTTATGGAGTTCTACCTATAAGCTGTAATCTTCCTCTAAGAAAATGAGTTATGGTTTTATTTCTAAAAAAACAAACACGTACACACCCAAAACAAGGGTACGTGTTTGCATTCCACATTAAGCCGAGGAGAATGGGTGTGCAAATTGCTTTTGTTTACAAAGTGCAGCTGCGCCTCCCTTGAGTTTCAGAGGCAGTCGGAACTGGACCCAGCACTTTGCCTTCGGAATTTTGATGTTTACTTATGCACACAAAATGTTGGCAGTTAGTTTTTACCCAGGTGGCTATTTGGTAGTGGTGGATGTTATTCTTTTTAAGTTATGAAATAGTTCTGATGGACAGAAACTGCTAAAATTGTGTTATGTATACTTAAAAAACAGCACTCAGATTTAACATCAGCTGAGATTTTGCGATCTCTCTCCAACCTGGAAGATGTAAGGGGGCTTCATTAGCCTAACGGCCATCGAAAGCATGTGTTAATGTGATGATTACCATGGGAACGCAGGTCATGCTTAGGCAGTAAAGGATGGTCCTGGGGAAACAGACTGGAGACAGGCTCAGCATTACAAGACCCTCCATCCTCTAACACCTGTATCTGGTTTTAAAGCGTTAGCTACATTCCTCTCAGCACGTGGCACATTGTTACTGCTTTTTTCCAGGCTCTCTTTTATTTCATGCATGTATTTCCTTTCCCCTTCAAACCTACTTCCATGTCTCTCCCTCCCTGTACCACAATGACTGAGTCAAGGTGACTGTCAATACTGACACTTCTCCCCTCAGCAGATGGGTCTGCTGCTTTTTGCCCTGACCCTGAGTTGGCCCACGACCAGCTCTCCAATCCCAGCTATGTAACACTGCGTCTGATGGCAGCGATGCTACGTGAACTGCAAAAAACCACCCTTAAGGGTGCCGTCAGCTCCTGCCTTGCTGTCATGATCTGACTCCCCAGCTGAAGGAGCCACAGTGACAGACCCTGGATGTGGAATGGAGAGCCAGGCCATCCCAGCTGAGCTGAGCCTCCTCATGTCTCTGCCAGTTCTCAGAATGTGGATGGAGGGGTCTGGGACTCCATGGACCAGCTCCACCATCAATGGACCACAACCCGTGACCTCTGTGGACACCACGGGGCACAGGTACCACCTACTCACGCCACATCTGCAATCCTGACTCACAGGATGTGAGCAAAAAGAATGATTGTTGTTTTTAGCCACCAGGTTTTAGAGTTGTTTGCTCAAAAAAGAGTTAACTGGGCCCATATTTAGTCCATTTTGGTTCAAGTACATCTTCCCCACACCCCCCTCCCTCGGCAAAATGTATGTTCTGAGACTCTGTCTGTTTCGTGATGCAGGTGTCTTGATTTGTTTACATGTTGTTGTGAAATACAGCTCTCTTTACTAAGCACGGTGTGTTTGATATTCATACAATCTCCGTGCCTCTCTGTTTTACCGCTGTTTGTTGTGTGTGCTCCTTTGTTCCTGCAGGCATTTGACGTTTTTTGTCCCACTGTGAACACTCAGGTCGCTACACAGAATTTTATGATACAGGTTCTGGCAAATTATCTTCCCCTGCGTGTATGAGAATTCCTCTGAGTTTATTGGAGTAGACTGACTCTATCATAGGTTACATCTACACCCTATTTGCCTAAGTAATGACGGATTTTCTGCGGTATGGCTGTGCCCGTGTTTGGGGGTCTTACATTATCACACTCTCTCCGGTAACTGAAATTATCCAGCTTTTCTGTTTCTTCCTGTATAGAAGCTCAAAATGAAATCTGTTTTCAATATACATGTTTTTGATTCCAACTGATCCTGAACTGCCCGTCGTGCATGTCAGCCTTTCGTGTTTCCTCGATTGTAAGTTGCTGGTTCATAATCATGGTTACTTTTCTATTCGTTTGCTGACCTCTTTTTATTTTTTCAGGAGCTCCTTGTGTGTTTAGAAGTTTTTCAGTTAAGTTTCTCAGAGTGACACTGGTTAATAAAATCACATAGGTTTCAAGTATACAATTCTTTTCTTTCCCCAGACTCACTTCTCTTTTTTGAGTCTTTTAAAAAAATTTGTTTGTTCACTTTAGGGAGAGAGGAAGGGAGAGAGAAACATCAGTTTGTTGTTCCCCTTATTTATGCATTCGTTGGTTGATTCTTGTGTGTGCCCTGACTGGGATCAGACCTGCAACCTTGGCTCATCAGGACAATGCTCTAACCAACTGAGCTACCCGGCCAGCACTCAGGTGTACAGTTCTGCCGTACAGCATCTGTGTATCGTATTGTGTGCCCACCACTCAAAGTTGGATCTTCCATCGTCATGTATTGGAGTCCCTTCACCCTTTCTCACCTCCCCACACCCTTGCCCCTCTGGTAGCCACCATATTATCATGATCTTAGAGGACAAGCTTTTGGTTTTTCACCACCGAGAATGATATGATCGGAGGAGTTATCGTTTACGACCTTTATTATGTTGAGGTACTTTACCTCTATACCTTTTTTTTGAGCATTCTAATGATAAATAGATGCTGCATCTTGTCAAATGTATTTTGCTGCATCTATCGATATGATCACATGATTCTTATCCTTTACTGTATTAGTGTAGTGTATTACATTGATCGATTCGTGTGTGTTAAACCATCCTTGTGCCCCTGGAATGGGCCCTGCTTCATTGTGATGCATTATTTTTTAAGTGTATTGGGTTCTGTTTGCTAGGTTTGTGTTTAGGATTTTCGCATCTCTGTTCATCAGAGATATTTTCTGTGGTTCTCTGTGTCGTGCTTGCCAAGTTTCGGTATCAGGGTAGTGGTGGCCTCATACAGTGTGTCAGGAAGTTACTGCCTCCTCTTCAGTTTTCTGAGAGTTTGAAAGGATAGGTATCAAATCTTCTTTAAATGGTTGGTGGCATTCACTAGCGAAGCCACCTGGTCCTGGACTTCTACTTTTCGGTAGGTTTTTGTTATATACCTAGAGATTGATCACTTGTTTGTTTTAGACATTACAAATCTTGACTCATTCTTTCATCAGTCTTTCTGTTTTTTTTTTCATGGTGCCTCTCCTGGAACAAATGTCCTTGTTCTAGTTTAGTTAAATAACTAATTCATTTCCTTATGTACTTTTGAAGTTTCATGTTAAGAATTTTTCACTGCTACTAAGTCATAAAATAGTTACCTGTATTCATTCTATTAACTTTATATTTTTACTTTTCTCACTGTAATATTTCATCTGCCTATTATGTGTCCTTATATATGGTACAGACTGGAAACTCATTTAATTTTCTCCAGCCCCAATCCACCAAAAACCGATGCACTGATGTGTACCACTTTTATCTATAATCATTTATTACGTACAATCATATATCTCTAAACTTTATTCTCTTCTACTAATGTATTTTTCTGTTCCCTCCTCTTTTTAAAGGTTGATTTAACTCTTGCCAGAATGATATTTCTTTGTGTAAACTTTAGAATAAATTCATCTTGTTTCTTTAAAAAGTGAACTCGGATTTAAATTTTTTAGATTATACTGAATTTGCACTTTCATTTGGGTCGAATTGGCATCTTTGTAATTTGAAGTTGAGAGTATGCAGTACTGTTCCCTAATTCAGAGCATCACCCTTAATCTTACACTCCAAACACCTGATGGAGATTTCATATGCTCCTTCGAAAGTTTATCTGTAAATCTTATGTTTCGTTGTTAATGAGTGATATCTTACTTATTGCTGCACTTTCTGGTTAGTGTACCGGTCAGCAATCGCTGTGTAAGAAACAAAACCATCACAAGGCAGAGAGTAGCATTATTTTCCATTATGTGTGTATTGACCGGTTTGGGAGACTCCCTCAGTGGAGGGATAGGGGCTCCCCGGGGCTCCCCGGGCATGGTCCCATTACCTTAGAAGCCAGAGGCTCCCAAATGGGTGAGCAGAAACAAGTGCAGTCGGGACCGGAACCCACTCTGCCACAGCGGCCCGTATCTCGTGGACCCCAGCAGACGGTCCAGCCCAGCATCAGCGGGGTGGGGAAGTATCCTTCTCTCATTAAGACAGCTCAGTGGGGGTGAAAATTTGCTGGCCAGCAACTGAACTGAACACAGTCAGTCAATTAGCCTTCATGATGGACAAAATCAGTTGAGAAAATTATGCTGTTAATTTAATAAAAAGATCATTTGGAGGCTAGTGCTTGATTTTGATTATAGAAATTTCTGAACTATACACATATAATTACATGCATTAAGCTTAATTAATTTATGATGTTATTGACATTGAGGCATTTCTCAGTTTGCTCTTAGGCAGCTTCATAGACAGAATTGTCAAATATTCCCACCTGATTCGGCAAGTGTACCTGCTGCTAGAAACAAAACGAGTACTTCATTCTATTTTAAATTAAATTGAAATAACTAGGTAAATCAGAATCCTAGTAAAACAAAAAAGTAGCACGTGTTCTTCAATTTAACATCATAAAATGTGACCTTTTATACCAATAATTCGCAGTGGTAAACAATACCCTCTGATTTTGTTGCACACTTAGTGTGCTGCTATTTCTTAAACACCATTGCATAAAAAGTTCAGTGGGAGTTATTTTACTTGATAAATCAGTTGAACCAAATTCCCTGGAGCAGTTTTATTTATTGTTCTTATACTGATCTCTAAAATTAATTATTTTATTGTGCTATATACTGGTGTTTAGAGTCTTTGCCTGGAAAATATGTTTGCATAGTTGCCTTGTCGACTTTAGAAAAGTGCTATATTCAAATAAATACATATTTGGTAAACCAGCAAATTTTATAGAGAGATAAGAAATCTGTTATCATTTTTATACATATATATTATATGAAGGTTTTTGAGTACCATTTAAGCATAACTGTCTTTATACTAATATATATGTGTGTATATATGTATATACATATACATACATTTGTATTTTTTATGAAGGTATATATGATTAAATGATACTTAGTAATACCTTCATATGGAGACCAGTGAAACACCTTAAAACAATTGCAAACAATTCTAGAACTACAAGCATAACCTTGAACAATGAAAACAAACAAATCCGTCATTGAGCTCTCAGTGAAGTTTTAGCAATAATTTGGGAAACACTAGAGATGCAACCAGAAGCCCTGTGTTTTCAGTAAAGTAAAAAGACATAAATATAAGCCCAAATTCTGTTTACAAAAAATATGTTTTGAAGGACAGTGCTGGTTTGGCGCATTACGTGATAAAACCCCGTGTGAACTCAGTCTCCCCGCAGCACGGCCTCTTCCACACTGTTTCTCTAAGTCCCCTTCCAAGACCAAGTCCGGGAGGGGCAGCGGGAGCAGCTTCCCGGAGGGTGTTGTGGAGAGGAGCCTCCAGCTGCTACAAAGATAAGCGTTTATTTAAGAACTTGACTCTCGGTACAGCTATTTTAACTATTACACACCGAGTCTTCACTGAGAGTAGAATTTGTATTTAACAAACTCAGGGATAGTGCTTTTTTGAATGGACTTTATCATCTAAAAGTAAGAATCATCGGTGTTATTTAAACTCCTAAAAAGCAGGAAGTTACTTGCATACTAAAACATTTCAAATATGTTAAGTATTTGAAAATAATGTAATACAAACCATGATACAATATTGTTCTATTAAAGCTTAGGGAGTGGATAGAGGAAAAGCTCATGAAACATCACCACACTCAGGCATCTCTGACTGTCAAGGGAGACATGACTAATCTTCACGTCAGCAGAAGGAGAGCGCCCAGCGAATTCCACAGGTGTCAACAATGGCGTATTCTTCCCTCCGGTACTTAAGCGGGATGCTTGGTAGGACACGTGAGCGCCCACACACGCACACCCACCCACACACGCACACACGACAATGTTTTGCCCTTTAAAATCTGCTGTGGTGATTCGTGGCAGCTAGGTGATTTTATTCCTGAGTGCAGTTCCACTTATATTCCATTTGGTGGAATTCCTTCTGAAGGGTGGAGATAAAGCCAGTTTTAGTTTGGATGGCTTGTAAGCAAAGGGACAGAAATCACAGCTCTTCAGAAAGCATATAAGATTAAAAAACAATAGTCAACAGTATTGTACAAATTTAAAGAGAATTTTTTTGCAAACAGTCTGTAAAATTGGCTCTACTGAAATAACCCCCATATATAGTGCGTGCACACTATTTTATCTCTAACTGCTGATAATACGACACCAGGAATATTCTAATTCCGGGCTCTGTTGGAATGTGGCCAGTGAGGTGCACAGACAGCCGCAGTGTTTTGAAGGGCCGTGGGCACATGTCTCCGGGGAAAGAGAAATTAATCTCCCCTTGCAGTTGTTGATTGTGCCTCAGGACGAGTTTGAAGACACGCCATGTGACTTTTAAGGGGAAGGATTGAGCATTCCTCTCCTGATTTCAATTTGCCATTAAATCTTGTAGAAACATAAAGCAGAACTACTATAGGAAAGAACTGAAGATGATCTAAAATATGCTCTTTTCACCCAGCTTAAAACATTCATGCCCGTCCCATAGACAAATAGGTCGCCTGTCTCTGGCATTATGGACATTCGTTGTTATCAAACATCATCACTCTTTGGAAAAATGAAAGCCGTGAAAGATAATTACTGGATGACATTTCATTTTCTGGAGAGCCATGCTGAAAGAGGACATATTAGTGTTTATTTTCTTCAGTGTAAAACAGATATATTTTAACAGTAAACTACATTCAATCTTTAGCACTTCTAAAAGACAATATAATGGCAGGGGATTTTTTTCCATGATGTACTGTTGCAGAACATGACTCCCAGGAGCTGGGCTGAGCGATTCATCAACTCCCACGCCGATCAGTCATTGAGCGCGAGCTTCCTGGGAAGACGGCCTGCCCGTCAGACGGCAGCTCCCTTTCACAGAGGGCCTTTGGGGGAGGGCTCCCCTTGGAGGGGTCTGTGGATGAAGCACTTGCAGCAGGTAAAAGGGGGAGTCCCTCCTTCTGGAAGGGGAACCAGGGGACAGTCGCAGCACACACCACTTGCACCGCTGAGTCACGTCTCTGTATGAAATTTGGGCAGAGCTCCTTCAGGTTTCTGGGGGCTTTCGGCCTGAAAAATCCTGCAGTGGGTCTCTGAGCCGCTGAGGCAGCGTCCCCTCTCCCTTTACTTCCATCTTACGCTGGCTTCTCTACCGTTCTGGGTGGCTCACCTGGTGATGGGACTCAGACCCTGCTCCCTGAAAAGTCTGAGCCCTGCTCAGTGGGCCTTCCCTGCTGGGGCTGCTGCATCCTTACTGTGGGCCACAAACCCTGTGCAGCAGAACGCGAAGAGGTGCCCAAGCAGATTACCTTGGTCGAAATACGTTTCTACCTTCCCCACTGCCGTCAGGATCAATTTAGCCCTTCCAACATGGCGACTCCTCAGCTGGACTCCTGGTCTGGTGGCACAAGAAGCCCACAGTGACCCGTTTGCCACTGACCTTTGAATGGAAGTCTTTTTGTGTCTCCCCTTTGGGACCCAGGCCTCTAAATCCTCACAGTTCGGAGGTGTGAGAATGGAATGCACAAGCCCACCAATGTCACTAGTGATGGCAGTGGCAGTGTCTCCTCTTCTTACCATTGAACTTCTGGGCTGAAGGGTTCCATGTGTTGAAAACATTGCACCACATGAAAGTCACTGATTTAGAATGTGCATTGCATCCTGGGAGACGGCACCAAGTCCTCCCAGTTACCCTCTCCAAGCTGGTGCTCTCCCTGGGTTTCACCATCTCTTCCCATCGTGTTAAGAGGCCGGACGCTCCTGGGGGGTGTAGAGCCAGCGAACCCCATGGTCATGGTTCACCCTGCGCATCCCTTGCTCTGAAGTGCCCTGGGCCGGTAGGCTAAACAGTCGTTAACTCTGCAGGTGGTGCTGTTGGCCGAGACCCCGCAGTGGAAAATACAAATCCATAACGAGAACATAAGTCTGTTTTTATCAGAGTAAGTCATTGCTGCTTCCTGGGTGGAAGGTGTCCAATGCACTCAGTTTGCTGCCATCTGCCCAACTGGTGGATTCAAAGGTTGAGCCCAGCGGAACTCACCATTGGGCTCCATCACTGGAGTGGACCAGGTCGTAGTGGCCGCACTTCATCTGCTGCTGGGAGAGCCATGGTGTCTGGCTCCGCTGAGCCTGCCGCCGTGGCCAACCCAGCCGCGCACCTGCTGTCCCACCACTGGGATGACGGAGCAGGATAGCTAAGGTCGCTGCATGGTGGTTGGTCTGCTTGGTTTAACGTCTGTGCTTTTCCCACGCACTGTGGACGACCAGACGTCCTGCTCGGAGCTCTGCTCTTTGGGAAGGTTGTCCCACACCACATCCTTTCAAGGTTACCTCTGCCAAGTGCAGCCTCCAGCCATTTCCAACTTGCACCCACATAACGAGCCATGCCATCCGTGAATATCCGTGAATCGTGATTGTTCTGTCAGTTGCTGACGGGGACCTTTTCGTCAGTCACTGGATATAAGCTGCCTCTGGGGTGATACACTGGGGTGCAGTGGCTCTCCTTAGGGGAGGCAGTTCCCCAAAATGTCAGGTAGATGAAGGTCTGCTATGAGCGCCCCAGCGGCTGGGGAATGAGCCCTTCATCTGTGACTGCATCTGGGTGGATAAGATAGAATGTGTCTTGGAAGTCAGGATGGTAATTTACCAGGAAAGTACAACATATGACTGACTTTTACTGTGAAGTGACAAGTGTCTTGCCGCTTGGCCCCACTGAACCCCAAACCTAAGAACAGTGAATAATTGTCTTCAAACTATACCTATATGAAATAGGTATAGAACACTGAGCCCTCTCAACCATAGTGCTTCTATATGAATGGTCTTTCTTACCTAAAGGTTAAGTGCAAACTCTGTAGTGTGGAGTTTGCACTTGACCTCTGTAGTCTGTCTGGTAGTCTGTCTGGTCCCAGTTGATATTTGAAACTAATTTCTCACTTTTCTCTGCCCTTACTGTATTTCTTTCAGTGCCATTAATTTTATACTCATAAAACCCCTATGAATAAAATGTTACTTTCAACTACATTTTTACAGGCAAAAAAAATGAAGGCGTAGAGAGGTTTAGTAAATTGCCTGAGGCCACAGACTTCCCTCCTGGTGAAACAGGGTTGCCGATCCGTTCTCCGTGACTCCAGGTTTTTATTTATGTTGCCTCCTACGTTTGGCAAGTGTGTGAATGACTTAGAGATGGGTCTGCCATCAAACCAACAGGCAAAGTATTTCACTTAAAAAAAGCCTTGTCCCGATTTCTTAACTCATTTAGCTTTCTAACTGAAATAACCAAGTCAATCCATTCCAATAATATTTCAATAAACCAATAAGGAAAGTAACTCTACAAACAGGAATTGCCATACTTTTTAAGAGTTCTGTAGTTCAGTAAATAGCTGCCTATTTCATGCCTCTGACTTTATGCAGTGCATCCAATATAATTTCCCTGCAGAATATGTAGGCTCTGAGGTGCAGAATGATGATAGAAAGATCAGGGGAGTTCTTGCTTCTATTTTTTAAAATAATCCTGAACTGAATTTTTATTGTGATTTCAACTGATGGCAGAACACATAATCTTGGAATTTCTAAGAAGTTCTGTTTGGGGAGGTTTCATCACAGCCATTTTATAAATAATCTGCCAGCCCTCTTTCCCTAGGAATGGCATCTGTATTTAGAAGGGTTTATGAGACTGACTGCTGGGGCCACCCTAACAAAGCACCCCAAACTTGGTGCTGTGACAACAGATACTTTTTTCCCACAGTTCCAGAGGCTGAAGGTCTAAGGTCAAGGGGGCGGTAAGATTAGTTTCTTCTGAGGCCTCCTCTATCTTTGGCTTCTAGGGAACTGTGTCCTGCCTCTATGCCTATCTGTCCAGATTTCCTCTTCTCCTGTCTTTGTGCTCTGGGCCCCACACTGAGGCCTTCATTTCAACTTAATCACCTCTTTAAAAACCCTATCTCTACGTACACGTACATTCCAAGGTACTGGGGGTTAGGACGTCAGCATTTGAACTGGGGACATGCCATTCAACTCACAGCAGTGGGAGGCACCTGTGGAAGGCGTGGCCTTGGAGGGCGAGGCAGGGCCCTGGTTGGCTTCTGGGTGCCTGGCACGCCTGGAGGCCTGTTTGTCCAACCTGGCTGATGGCTGCTCTTTAAGCCCTGGTTGCAAAGCTCACCGGGCTTTCTGCTGGTGCCTGTCCTGCCAGGGCCATGAGACCACTGGGTCTGTGGCCCCCCCCACCCCGTCCCAGTAGACTCTGTACCAACTTCACAGACCGCCACAGTCCTCTCTCTGCAGTCCTCGGGGCCCTTTTTGGCCACCAGCCCGGAGGCTCCTTCAAGGCCATTGCCTCCCTGGGAGCAGACGCCAGACCCCCTCTGCTGTAAAGTCCCCAGGCCTGTCTGCTGCTGTATCGTCTTCCTCCCGGCGTGGACGTCAATGAATTCTGCTTTCCTAACGGCCCTCCTCTCTAGTGCTCTCTTTCCTTCCTCATCCTGAGGGATGTTTTTCCTCTTTCTATGCGAAGGCAGGGGAGGGCGAGGGGGGATGAAGAAATGGTTCTCCCGGAATACATAACATTTTGTAATCTCTACTTTCTTTTATCTGGACCAGAGCTTTTGAGTGAAAACTAGGAATTTGCTCCCCTTAGACTTTGGTTCCTCAAAGACAGGGTTGCCTTGTGTCTTGCAACTTGAAAGGAGCGTGTTAGTTAAAAGGATAAGATGGGGGGAAACACATCGTTTAAGATTCCCGGAAGGCACCCCTCCACATGACGTCCGTCAGAAATCTCGCACTAGAAGCGACTGTAGCCCCCGCAGTGAATCGAGGCCTGCCGTTTATTTTTATGGAGCTCAGTCACTCATCTGTGAAATCAAGAGGTTGGCACAGATGATGTCTGAAGTCCTTCCCAGGGTTAAAACTCTCTGTCTCTGTGAGGGTATATTTAAGTTTCCTCAGGCTTCCGAAGGGCCACTTTGTACCGGCTCATTAAAACGCATGGTACTAAAATGCCATATGTTTCTCCAGTTTTTAATTTCATGATTTTCTGTGGGGTTTTATGAGTACTCTTTTTCTTTGCCTGGGAGGACTACAAATGATTGTAATTTCACATGACTTTTCAGGCAATTCCACCGCCCTCAGAATATTTCATGGCCTATCATTTAAAAAAAATAATACATTTTCAGTGCATGCAGCTTCGAGGGTTTTTCTTTCTGAGAGAGACCAGATAAATAAAATGACATGGGGCCAAGAACTTCAAAATCGGCTGTAGAGAAGTCATATTTCAAAATAGTACCTTCCCGTGCTACTTGTTTTGAACGCCGTGCAGCCGGGCCCTGCCTTCGCTGACAGCACTTCTGCGAATGTTGACATTCCAGCCCCAGCGCCCATCAGCGCGGGGGGAGTGTTTGGAGTGGGGACAATCCAGGAGATCGTAACTCCCCCTCCACCAAATCTGCTAAACCGGTTCTACCTGATTCTAGTTCTTAGGAAGTTTTGAAGGGAAAGTCCAAGTGTCAGCCCTGAGCCAAATGTTAGGGTTGAACTATAAAGCCTTCAGAAACACGTGGAATTATAATTAGCAATGATGAGTGAAGTTTTAAGTGGTTGAAGGCTGTCTCCGTGCAGCATGTTTCGGCCTGACCCGATTCCTGCCGTTTCTCCTGACTGTAGCCGGGACCCTGCACACCGTCAGAGTCCTGCCGTGGAGGCTGCGGTGGGCACCCGCCAGGCAAAGCGGTGGCGGGTCTCGGCGAGACAGTCCCTGGAGCCCAAGCACTGTTCCTGAGAGCTCGGTGGGAGATGCTGCTTGTGTTCTCAGGAGGAAGACAGCAGAAAAATGCAGCAGGAACAACCACAAAACGATGATGCTTTTTACCTCGGTTTTATTAGTGAAAAGAATACAGATTTGCCAGTTTGGCCTTATTTTTTTCTTCACTGGAAAGCCTGGCCTGCCGTGGGGTGTGAGGCCCATTCATTCAGCTCAGTCACTGCCCTGTGCGCTGGGCGGAGCTGGCCCTCTGTCCAGAGCAGTGCTCCTCCCCCGCTCTCCATCTCCTGTCTCTTCTCTGTGTGACTCACTGTCACTCATCCTTAGGATCCATCCTCGGAGAGTTGCTTCTGGCAGGTAACGAGTTTTCCCAAACAGACTGTGCCTCCCCCGCCCCCGCTGTGTTTTCATAGCATTTTTGTGCCTGTTTCATAACGCGTAGCACGCTGTGCTATCGGAGGTCCCCATTTTTTTCTTTTCTGCCTTTTTTCCTCATGAGACTGGAAACTTACCAAAGGTAAAGCCGTGCCATTTCTTGAGTTTCCCGTGGCATCTTGAACTTGACTCTTCACAGGGAGAGTTTACTTATCTGATCAAAGACTAGTTCAGAAGGAAAATGGTCAGTTTGTGATGGTTCTGAGTGATTGGAGCACTTCTTTGCACAGTCTTAGACCTGAAAAAGAAGGAGAAACAGAAAAATGACTCACAGTACCCCAGATTTCTTTCCGTTCAAATGTGTTCAGGAGCGGAAAAACAGACCTTGAACTCTGTGTAAACCACAACAAAGGTCATCCAGTTGTGGGGCCCCATGTACAACTGTAAAGGTCATCTGGTTCTGTTCCTTGGGAGAGTGGTGGCTCAGGTGCCACCCAGAGGGACTAACCTGGCCAGGGGGCCACATACATTTCCCCACATACATTTGCAACAGAGAGATTGGCTTTCATCAATGTATTCGGAATGTTACCTCAAACCCACCTCCCATTCAAAACCTGAATAAATTTGGCTCAAGCCCACACCAAGTTCAAAGACCCTTGTCATTTAAAACCTATTAATTATTTTTGAAAATTACCAGGGCCCTCTCTATCACTGGGTCTTGAGATGCTACCTGTATGCTGTTTCTGACCTGCATGTGATGGTAATACTGATTGCACTGGGTACTGGGTCCTGCAGCAATAACACCTGCTGGGGTGTGGTTGGCAGGGTAATGACATGAGTGTAACAACGTACAGTTTTATTTGAACATTTCACCCCAAATGTCAGATGGTGCGCTTGAGTGTGATATTGTTATGTTACAGAAAGACATGCTCCTGACTTTGTAATAAGAGATTTTGTTAATAAACAGGGGCAATACTTGTGCCAGACTCTGTGTGTGTGTGTGTGTGTGTACATTTAAAATACCACAGAACCCAGCCATTATGACTGAAGCAGGTCTCTCCCGTCTTTTTCCTCCCCAGATTGCTCCAGGAACACGGACTTTCTCGTTCCTTATGCTTCCATCCAGCTCCAGCCAACACGCAAACCTTCTGTGGGGACCAAGGAAGCACTGGGTTTCCCGTCATTGGCCCTGGTTTATTTCTCAAACAAAACAAAACAAAAAACGTCTCTCTATATAAAACTATTCCAGGGTCACATGTAAAGGTAATGATATTTTCTTTGCTCATTATGTTAGCTGTCAATTGGAATTTATATTGGGATTCAAGACATTTCATTTGAAGAAAGTTTTTTACGGCTTCAGAATTTGAAAGCCCTTGCTTTAGGAGTCTGGGTTGCAGGGCATAATTTCAGCTGCATGGGATGTGCAAGATACAGTAAAATATGTCATTCTCTAGGGATTGAGTCCACAGGATAAGGACTTAATCCCTAAATGGGGATGTGAGGGGGGATAGGACATGGCTACTCATATATGCCATTCTAATGAAATACCAAGCCTCAATCCCTGGAGGGCACACATATAAAAACCCATACCTAAAGTTCTCCGGTTTCAGATACCTGCTAATTCGGTACTGCAGGCACCTGGGAGTTTTTCTGTTCCACACTCAGGAGCACGTGTGTGCACACCCCTCAGTTCAGCTCCCTTGAGGAAGCCCGCTTTCTGTCGATCGCTGCCAGTGGGGTGCCGCTCCACCCGCACCCTGCATGGGGGTGCTAGCCGGCCAGGTGCTAGCTGGCCAGGTGCCGCTTCTGTCTGGTGTCCCCACTGGGCACAGAAGTCCTCTCTTGCTGGTCATATTTGGCCCTCAATGCTTGTGAGGGTCTATGATAGTTTGGGGAAGCCTTCTGTCTAATTCAGTCACATTTTGTCGGTGGAGCCAAGAAACCCTGATGACACCGAGAGAAGCCCGGAATTCCCTGTAAACACCTTCCTCGGTGTTTCCTCTGGGGACCCTACCCACCATGGATCTAAGCTTTTTCATGCAGCTTGGGAACGGGCACCAAGTCGTTCCCTCAACTTTTCCGCTCTGACTTGCTTTTCCCGCAGACGAACCCTGGTGCTGGACACCCCGCCCTGCTCCGTTCTCCCTCAGTCTGGACCTAATACACCCACGCGGATTTCTGGAGGAGCCGCATCTCTCCGACTTGGCAAACTGACCCTAAATCAGCCTGGGTGCAGCGGGCACATCCGGCTGCCTTCGTGCCTTTATACTGTGCTAGTGTTTATAAAGTGCTCGCACATACTCAGCCCTCTCTTTGCGGCCCTACTATTGCTAGTTCTTACCTATCACCAATTCACAGGTAAGTCAATGGGGGTATAAAAGGGCCTACGAGACTGGCAGGTCACAGAAGGAGTTAATGAGGTGCGATGGTTAATTTCACGTGTCACCTGGACTGGAGTTAAGGGTGACCAGATGACTAGGAAAGCAGCTCCGGATGTCTCCGTGAGGGTGTTTCTGGAAGGGGTTAGTCTTTGAACACATCAAGGAAGATCGCCCTCACCAAGGTCGGGCATCATCTGACCCACAAAGGGCTGGAATGAAGCGAAAAGGCAGATGGAGGGCAAAACACTGCCTGCTCGCGCCGAGACGTCCCCTCCTGCCCTGGACCTTGGAGCCCCAGTCAGTGATGACAGTGGGGGCCCCTTAACATAGGATGGTCTGTAAGGGCTGGATTTACTCACATGTGCTCTTTGTTCCATTTACCCAAGTCTCCCCACGACTCTTCCTGCTTTTTTCTTTTAAGGTTTAGCCACGTACAGCAGGATGGGAGGGAGTCATGGGCAGAAACCTCCCTGGTCCCACATCCTTGAATGTGGACCAGGCAGGCGTCGAGGACCAGCACTTGGAGCCAGGAGAGTCAGGCTACAGCAGTGCGTAGGGGGTCCTAAGGGAGTGTTTCTGGGGGACACCCCAGCTGGTAGTTCCCCGGGGACCATCCGCTGCCTGCTGATGCTCCTGGGACTGTGTTATCCCCAGCGGGAGCAGGCTCATCCCACGGGTTTCCCACAGTGCCTGGCACAGCGCGGGGTGAAATAATTAGCTGCTCAGCTACTGGCATTTACCAGCGAAGGATGAGAGTGGTGACGACGTTCACACTCTCTATACAACTCGGGGAGTGAGAACACACGCTGTGAAAGTGAAATAAATGCACGCTTTCTGTTTGCCACTGACACTACCTGGACTATAAATTCATAGGGAAAAAGGTGCAGCATAAAGGTCTTAGGGAGAGAAAAGCTCTTATGCCAATGTACACCATTTAAATAAAACAAAGTAATAAGGTGATAAATAAACATTCTCATCTCTTAGCCTATATCCATGCAGACAGCTGGTACAGGATACCGTCCGTCACTTGGTTCAGGTCAGACGGTTCTTTTTTGAAAGGATGTCCATTGAAGAATTGATGGTATAAAGCACACTGGCCAAGTTCAACTCTGACGTTCGCACAGGTCGTCCTAACGCCTTCCTGTGG
This sequence comes from Sturnira hondurensis, assembly GCF_014824575.4. Taxonomy (NCBI): domain Eukaryota; kingdom Metazoa; phylum Chordata; class Mammalia; order Chiroptera; family Phyllostomidae; genus Sturnira; species Sturnira hondurensis. Next base: position 25,603,658 of record NW_028082759.1, on the reverse strand, counting down.
GTGCCATGTGTGTGACCGGTGGAGCGATTTCTTACTTCTCGTTTTGATTTTCCACATAAATAATCCCCATTTTAATACAATAGAGCATGCTCACTCATTGCAAAGAAACTCACACCATGTAGCCCAGGAGAGGGGGGAACGATCGAAAGGGCTGCCTGCTTCTCCACAGTTCACGTTTTTCCAAGAGGCAGACGTTAGTGAGAGTTTAGAGTCCTGTGGTCATACTTTCTTGTCCAGGATTGATTCTGGGAGCAAAGGCGCTGGCCCCGGGGCCCCAGCAGGCCAGCGGTCACACTGGCACATTGTTTCTTTCCTTGGCTTCATTTCTGAGGTTTACAGCTTTCATTTGTTCTTATTTCCTTATTTTGTTGCTGCTTAAGAAGGATTATTTTTTCTCTTTTTTCTATCTTCATTTAAAAACTATTGTTGTTTGTTTTATTAGTACAGGGGAGGGTAATTTCATGCTGTTGTGTAACCCAGCTGGTAACCAACCCCAAACCACTGTTTGGTCTATAAAGGTACAATGTGAGGTGGAGGGCGATTTCCAAAGACTTTGGACCTTGTGTTCTGTGTCTTCAGGGCTTGAGATGGATACAGAACGGCTGGCCAAGAAAAGGGAAAATGCTCCGTTTCGTTCCAGTCTGACTCTGGTCCGCTGGGAGAGTGCAGACCTGATCAGGCCAGTCTCAGAGACCTGCTGTCAACGTGGAAAGTGATCAGCTTTCTGAGTTCAGCCCATCCAGGCAGCGTAGTTGTGAACAGAGCGTCACTTGTTACTTTCTAGGGGCTGGGGCGATGGGCAGCCCCATCTCCCTATGGAAGGACTCACAGCCTCTGCTGTTGCAGGCAGGGGGTGGGGGGGTGGGGGTGGGGGGGCGCCTCCAGCTCTCAGCCCCTTCAGGAATGGCCTGGGTGGTCAGAGACTCCCCGACCCCCCCAGTCTCACCCCTCTCCTCCAGCAGCCATATCCGATGGCAATCTCTGTGGGAGACTAAACGCTGGGCCATTTCAGCCCAACATCCACTCCGTCCCTGTCCCACTAGGCAGCAGCTTTTCCTTTGGGGCCTCATTTAACGCTCAGCACCGGGAGAGTGCTCCACCCGGTCAGGGCAGTCTCACCTAACTTCCGCAGTCAAAGGTGCAGGTAGTGAGGGCTGGAGGGTTAGCACATCCCAGTGGCCGGGTCACAGGGACTGACTCAGGGACAGGTGGTCAGTGGGAAGTTCAGGGCACTGGCGACTGTAGGAATGAGTGCTGCTCCCTTCCGTGGGTGCTGTTGGTAACGCTTTCGGTGGCTGCTGGCACCTGTTGCAAACAGGGCAGGAAACCAGCTGGGAGGTGATGCCACAACTCGCAGGAGATGCTGAGGAGGTGGGCCGGGCCTGGATGGGGCCGGGCCTGAATGCCTCCTACTGCTGGGTGCAGTTGATTCACCGGGGTGGTAGTCTTGCTCTCCTGAGGATCAGTGTTTCAGGAACAGCAAAGTCGATGGGTCTGAGTCATTCATTTTAAAGGATAATTGACACCTAAAGGGTGGAAGTTTCAGCCTGACCATGAGATGAAAAAACCTCTTAGTGCTCAGCAAAATTCTTGTTGACCTTTTATTTGAAAGTCAGTCAGACCTACATAAAGAAGCATAAATAATTGGGGGTAATGGATATCTCAAGCAACTTGGCTACACATATCTGTGTATGTTGGTCATAATTTTATTGCTTTTAGCTTGGAGCCATTGTAAGTTCATGGAAATTATATTAGTGAAGTCATGGAAATTTTTTCATTCTTTCTCTTTTACTCATTAAAATAAACTAATGACTACAAAAAAAAGAAAAGAGCTTAAAACGAAGAGATGCAGTATGGGTACAGTATTGTAATTTCTGTGTAGTGACTCTGGGACAACACAGTAGGGGTCATTTTTATTCTCCACCGAACTTAAATAGGAATTTATTAATGGGTTTTTATGTGAAGGAAGGAAGAAGATAGATGCAGGCCTGTCAGCTTGTGGGTACATTATACAGGGTTCTATTTTTACCTGCATTCTGTCCCATAGGAAAATGTATAATACAGATGGAAAATATCGGCTGCTTAGTAATATTCCTTGGACACCATTTAGCTGGCAAATAAGTACAATGTGTCTGCATATACAGTTCAAATTATGTATGTAAATGAGCCAAGGACAGAAAAGAAGGTAAAAATATTCTTGAGTATATGCATTTATGTGTGGTGTGTGTATATAGATATATCTCTATATATCTCTATATCACACACACAATATAAAAATCAGCAAGAAGTTTTCTCATTCTAACACTAGCAAAGAACTAAAATCAGAGAGAGGAACAATCACCTTGTTCTCGGATGGTTCATCAGACTGCAGGTAGCTTTCCACACCCTTAATCTTACACTGCAAACACCTGACTGCACTTGGGGGTTGAGACAGAAAGTCGGTGCCGTTTCCTGCGTGAGGCCTCTGCTGCTCGGCCACGTGAGGGGCGACCCTCGAATCTCCCCGAGCACCACCCCCAAAGCCCAGGAGCCCCTCCAACGGGAGGTGCGCTGCATAGGCTGTCCTTACCCACTTCGTTGATTTTATTTCCACTGGAAAGAACCTGCTAACCCGTGGAGAGGAAATAAAGACTGAGGTGGTTTTATCACTTTAGACATTTTACATTTTGTTTTGTTACATTTTGTTTAGGCTTCTGACAATAGCAACTTTTTCAAATAATAACAGAACAGACATTATATTGACTAATGGGATACATATTATATTGAACAATACCATTAGTTTAGACAAACTACTTAAGAAACTTAATATATATTTTCTGTCTATTTAAAACTACTCTAGCTAATGAAAAGGAAAAAGAAGATACAATTCCTAACATGAAGAGTTTTGCATTAACATAGAACTAAATATTGAGATTATAGTTTAGGTTGACGAATGAGAAAGTGATGTAAGACGGAAATAATTAACATAAAGGGAAATAATTGCTTGCTAAAACGGTATAAAAGTTTCCTTTTAATCCCAGCACTCTACTGCTGAAAAGCATTCCACAGCTTCTTACCGCTTATGGGGTGGGTTCCCATGCCTGTTTCTGGGCCTTGAAGTGACTCCTCAACGCATCCGGTCTAAACTTCTAAATGTGTCTCCCTCCACCGATCCTTCTCTTGGCTGTGCTCGTCTCCTTCCCCCCAGTTTTCCCAGTATCAGCTCATCTCCGTGCCTTTGCTTTACTTGTCTCCCTTCTTGGCAAGAAAGGCCCCTGCCACCTGTAGCCAGACACGTTTTTCTTCCCTCCAGATTCCCATCCCGTGGTTCACAGGGTGAAAGAAACATTCCCTCACTACACATTCCAGAATACAAACAAGCCGACTTCATGGAAATGAGCCCAAGATCTAAAATACTCAGATGGAGAGTAAACAGGAAGGAGGAGGGAGGAGGGGGCTGCGTGCGGGTGGAGCTGGGCGGTGGGGGGAGGGGACAGAAGCGAGGAAGGAAGTGGATGCGCAACTTGGTAGCCCGGCTTTGGACATTTGAGGAGCCAGAATACACGATATTCTAGTCTCTCAAATTTGTGGTGGATTCTTCTACACACAAAAGGCCTTTTGAGTGTTTTCTTTGCCTTCTGAAATAGAAGAAATAGTATCAAGCCCACATCTGTTGAAATGCCACTGAGGAGAAGAGACTCGGGGTTTAGGGGACAAAACACAAGTTCAGGGAGAGTGGGAAGTAGGAGAACGAGGTGGCTAGACCCATGTCTGTCTGCGGGATCCAGCAGGCATTGTAGGGCTGTCGCGGAGGCAGGGACTTTCCACAGGACGTCACCCGGGGTGTTGCTCAGTCCTTCCCCAGGGACGCCAACCACCCCGGCTTGCCCAGCACTTCGGGCTTTCCCGGCTGGGGGTGGTCAGTGCTGAAGCCAGAAAGTCCTGGGCCTCCTCTCCGGCACTCCGGGGCCCCAAGCACATGTATGTCTGGAATTGTCAGTGATCATTCTCCTTGTACAAGATGTGATGAAATGGTAACATGACTTGCGGGAATTTTAAAAACTCCCCCCACACTTGATCTATAATCTAAGTCGGCTCCCCTCAGTAATTACCTAAAGACACGTCATCCTTAGTAATGACCCTAAACATTTACCCAGTGCATTCCGTCATTCTTCTTTTAGACCTGCCTCCAGGTCACTGGATCTCAACTGGTGGTGATCTTGCCCGCCCCCCTTCCTTCGAAGGACATTTGTCAGCATCTGGAATGAGGTGTGACTGTCACAACTTGCGTGTGTGTTTCCCGGAACATAGTGAACAGAGGCTAGGACTGCTGCTAAAAACCCGACCATGCACAAGACAGCCAGCCCCCCCTGCCCCCGGAAGAGCGATCCGGCCCAGATGGCCGTGGTGCCCAGGTGGAGAGCCCCTGACTCAGCCCCTGACTCAGCTCGACTCACACTTCTGGGTCGAAGGGCTTGTTGGCCGACACTTGAGGCTGGACGGTTGAAAGCCACCAGAGTCATTTGAGGAGAAAGTGGCCCTGGGAGAGCCTGTTTTAGAAGCACCACGGGCAGAGCAGCATCAGGTAAAATAATTTACAACATCAAAGGGGCGTCATAAACAAGATAAAATCTTTATGGACCAGCACTGGAATAGAAACGCACAGGGGCGGCCGGGTCTTGCTGGGAGCCTGGCTCGGAAAGCACACGCAGGCGCAGGCGACTGGAGCCGGTTCTGCAGGGGTCAGGGCTCCGAGTGCCGCAGGCCTGGCCGGCGGAGGCAGGCTCCGCTGCTGAGAGCACCCGAGCCGTGGTGGTTGTAACGTTCCAGGAGAAAGAGCAAAAAGCTCCTCGCTGCCCCGCGGAGTGATCCCTTGATAAGATCTGGATTGGTCAGTGAGCCTCGATACGGCCAGAGACCAGCAGCTCCAAAATCTGCCGGTCTGGAACAAGGGAAGCGCGTTTCTTGCTCAGCCCCACGTGCCTTCAAGGCTGATGAGGAGCAGACTCGGTGCGGTTCGTGCTCTCCCAGGGGTGAGGCCCCCTTGACCTGTGCGGGCAGCTGATCGCAGGAAAGGGGCCTGCGAGGGTTTTGCATCAGCACTGTGTGTTCTGGCCAGGTGGGGGGACATACCACTTGCGCCCCAAAGTTCCTGGCCAACACTAGTCACTTGGCTTCGGGAAGCACCATTCTGGAAACGCTGGGAAGAGCGTGAACCGCACTCATGACCCACAAGCATAAAAAGTGGAGAACCAGGGGTGCCAAGGTGTTTGCTGTTCCGTGACCGGACCTCTGATAACTCACCTTTATGGCAGGTTAGAAGCTTCGAGCCGTCAGTGTGCAGTTTGGGCCCAAGGGCAGGGCTGTGGGAGGAGGCCAACTGCAGGCCATTGCCCCCGCTGGGGAGAGGGGAGAAAGAGAAAAAAAAAGGTTCCCACGTAAGGGCAGCCGGCAGCCTGTGATCTGAAGGCGCCTGAGGTGACCCAGCCGTGTTTCCGGTTCCCCCCTTCTCCCCACGTGGCAGGATTTCACAACCTTGCTCTCAGAGTCGGGGCTGGAAGGTGAGGAGGTGACACACATCAGTTCCAGGTTGAGCACTAGAAGAGCTGGCACGTGATCCTCCGTGCTCCTTTCTTTCCACCTTAGAAACAGGTGTACCCCAAAGAGTTCCAGGCCCAACCGCCTGGGGCCTGAGTGAGATGCCTTCGTCTTTCTTCGGACCTGAGATGGACATGTAGTTTATGTGCGGTACCTACCTACATTGTTTTAACTCATGGAGATTTTGGTATTATGCAGCAAAATTTATCTTATCCTGATAAGTAATGACGGATACAGTCATTGTTCAAGAAGTATTTATTGAATGTTTAGGAAGTCTTAAATGGTAAATGTTAAGCTGGACTTTTGCTAGTCTATAGGGGCCCTGGCTGGTGTGGTTCAGTAGGTTGAGTACTAGCCCGTGAATCAAAGGGTCGCCGGTTCAATTCCCCATCGGGGCATATGCCTGTGTTGTGGGCCAGGTCCCTGGTTGAGGGCATGCAAGACACAACCACCCTATGTTTTTCTCACACACTTGTGTTTCTCTCCCCCTCTGCCCCTCTTTCTAGAAATGAATAAATTAAATCTTTTTTAAAAGTACAAGCGTGTAGGGTAAGAACAGGTGAAGACTACGGTACCGGCAGAGGGAGAATCCGGGCAGGGTGCGGTGCTGTGATAAAACGGATACAGGTGTGCAGGGGGCGTGCCGCAGGAGGGAAGTTTCACCGGAGAAGCAATAAACATGTAAATTACAACAGGCAAAGAGGAATCAATTAATGAAGAGTTTTTGGTTCTAGTTTGAAAGTTCCAGACTTTGCTTTCACGAGAACAATTTATGTCATTTTGAAGGTGAAGGACACATCGGATGTTAGTTGTATTTAATGGTGATTAAGTAACCTAGTAGTCATGGCTAGGATGACTTAGGATACGGAGAAGTCGTCTAAGAAACTGTTACAATAAGTGAAATGTGAATTAGAGAGCATAGTTTGGGCATTGATAGTGGGGATTGAATAAAATTGAGAGTAACAGAAAAAAGGGAATATTAGTGGGACATTTTGATTAGTATATATAGGAGGGGAGCAAAATTAAGAAAACAAATCAAATTCAGAATCAAGGTCATACACCTGGGACATGAATAAGGGAAGTTTGGTCTGCAAGAGACAATGATAGATTGAACTAGATTCTTGGGGCCGAGGAGCACATCGTGGTGATAGCCAGACTGCGGTTTCAGTTTTCATAAGGACGGCTTGTATGGGAGGTCAGGACTCGGGTGGTTGCCTTATTTACAAACATTCCATCTCTTCCATGGTCTTGGCTCACATGCACTAGGCAAGCAAGTGAACACTGTTGTCGGTCACTCACGTGGTACTCAGCAAACGTCAGAGCCATGCCAAGTTTGTAATTACGTCGTTAGACTGATCACTGACAGGCTTTAAGGTTTTGGTCTGAGGAGGATGGCTACCGTGCAGAGCAAGGAGAGAGGAGAGTGTGAAGATAGATGGATATTGCACGTGTGTGCTTCAGACTGGACGGTTCTACCCCGCCTTCAGGAGCCTGGCTTTCCACTACAGAATGGGCTTCAGGCTGACAGGAAGAACAAATAAGAACTTTCTCTGGGAGACAATCTTTTTTATTAGACCCTTTAGAGGTTTGAGGTCATATGTGTGCATTGTGAAGTCTAGGCATTGTAGACGCTGCTTTGGAAAACTTTTGATCCTTATATAATTCGAGGCTGGGTGTCATTATGAGTATGCAGAAATAGGCTGTGTTTAACTGCATTTACGCTTGATTTCAGAAATGCTGAGAAAAGGAGTATTTCCTTCTCGGGTCATGGCATTCTGTGATTTTTGTCGCTATGGTTAGAAGCTCCGAAGCAGTGTTAGCTTTATATGAAACACTCAATGCAGGGAAATACAATGTTAAAAGTGCTTCACATGAACTTGAAAGCATGGAGCTAATTAAGGACCAAGCAACTAATTCATATAATTTGGTTACACTAACAAAGGAACTAGGTGCATACAGGTAATATATGTTAAAATATTTTTTTGTTATTTTCATAATACTTGTATGGATATAAAACTTTTTTTACTATTTTCATAATTTTTGGACCCAAACATAAAGCATTTTTTGTATTAAGTGTCAAAAAGCTTTCTAAGCGCTACACTGTCATATAGAAGATAAAATTAATATTGCTGACAATACCATTTAAGCTAAATTACTAAAAGTTTAGTAATGTGCCTGAGAGTTAATGTATATTACTTTCGCTTTTAGAAAAAATATTCTGACACGAGTATTATAATTAGTGAAGAAAATTTTATAAGCTATAAGATCTAAAAACTAAGTGGACTGCAAGTATTTAGGTCCCTAATTCACACATTTGCTGGGGTTTTATGCATATTACATTATGCAGCCACTTCCCACGGTGTTTCTACCTATTGACACTATCTCTAAATAGTGAAGATTTCTTGAAGAGTGCATTTCCCGCCCCCACATTTCCTAACAAATTTATAATTAGCCATCAGGACAAAGAAATGGACCTAGCCCCAGATCTGGTTCTGCTCCTCCAGAATCTTTTAAGAATTATCCTGCTTTCGCACGGTTTGGGAATCTGCCTGGGGACTTTTCAACTATTAAGAGACAAGTGTTTAAGCCACATCTGAAAGCAGATGTTTGCAGGGCCGGTGGCCAGTTTCTCATCCTATGTGGGAGAATTCCTCGTGTGTGACATAGACGGAGAAGCTGGCCAAATGATCTCAAAACAACATTGTTGGAACATTTTCACTCCGTGAAACACGTATTTCCAAAGGGAGATACTGAACACTGTGGAATTTGGTTCCCCTCTTTGTACGGCAAAGAAAATATTTTCTCTTTTCTTCCTTTAACATTTTTTAAAAACAACTGGAGAGAAGCCATGCATGTTTTCTGAGCAGCATCATTTTTCTGCTAAGACAATCCTAAATTCTACACGGCTGGTCTACTGAAAGCGCAGTATTGATTCTATACTTATGGATGCTCAAGATTTAGGCTTTGCCTTGGCCAGGACAGGAACTCAAAGAATTTTATGCCGAGATGAATTGTTGTGAACGTCAAGAGTCTGGCTGACCACTTACACGAGGCCCCCATTTCGAGTTGTGAAAGCAATGTGGAACTTTCTCAACACACGATAGAAATGCCAATCATGCTTTCTGTGGCTAACCTGGAAGCCTGACATTTAGATGCACAAGCGCTATTGCTAGCTCCGGTGGAGATTGGGCAGGGCCCTGGCTGGTGTAGCTCAGTGGATTGAGCGCGGGCCTGTGAACCAAAAGATTGCGGTTCAATTCCCAGTCAGGGCACATACCTGGGTTGCAGGCCAGTTCCCGGCAGGGGACTCACGAGAGGCAACCATACATTGATATTTCTCTCCTTCTCTCCTTCCCTTCACCTCTAAATAAAATCTTAAAAAAAAGATTGGGATTGGGTAGGAATTGCCAGGTTACCCATGTAGAAGAGAGAGGGTCACTTCTCAATCAGAACTGGCGGCCCGCGGCTCTGGCAACACTGGTCTGAGTAGTTCAAAGTGTCAACTCGGGTCAACCCCGAGAGTTGCCCCCATGAGGTAGGCGCTGTTTTGATCCCCGTGTCAGAGACAGTTGGGTAGTGATAATAATGTGGGTAGGTCCTAATGTGGGTAGGTCCTATCCTTGGGAACTGGCTGTGGCGGCCTTTGACCTTGGCCACCGCGCTGTGCACACTGTGGCCCACGGCGCATGCTCCCGTGGAGGAAGCTGGAGGTGGCTGCAGCAGCAGCTCCTGCCGGGGCTCCCGCCGCATCTCCCACCTTTGGGGGTTCGCACTTTCTTCTGGGGTTTGTGCACTGTGAGGGGAAGGTGCTGTCAGATGTTACAGATTTTTGTTTTTAATTGGTGAAAGGAAGGAAACGGCGTCAGTTCTCCTGGTTAAGGGAAGGCCCTATGAGAAGGTGGTTAAGATGCACTGAGAATCTGTCCTTCCGGGGCATTTACACAGAGAAGTGCTGACTGTCACCACCATCCAGAGAGAAGTCCCTTCCGAAGGTTAAAGCTTGAGATTATGGAATTATTGAAGAGAAGTTGTGGAGAAAGTTGATTACCTTGGTGCTAATCTGGACAGAATTTTATCTTTGACTGTTTCAGGGCTGGAGGGAAAGCTTTCTGCCCTTTACAGTCGTGTTACATATCACCACGCACACATCACATGTGTACTGTATGTGATACACGTGATACACACATGTGTGATGCATGTGCCACTAGCGTGACAGTGATTTCCACTCAGTTTTTATGGAAACCTTTGTGACAGTCTCGTGACTCTGTTAGGATGATGGTGTCCCAGGGACTGGAGCCCGAATCCGGGTGGCTCTTGGCCTCTTCCAGGCAGACAACAGGACCCCACCTGGTGGAGCAGCCCGCACCCTCATTGGTCCTGGGACGGGAGGCCACGGGCCGAAGCATTTTGTAAGCAGGTCTGGACTGAGCGATGGTGGGTTGAAGCGGCAGTGAGTCCGATCCTGTCATCGCAGGGGAACGCTTCCCCGTGCCAGGTGAGTGACACCTCTGTAGTTCTGCGCTCCAGCTCCAGGCAGCTGAAGGCACCAGGGCAGGCGCTGGCGTGGTGCGCCACAGCAAAGAGGCATGGCGTTTTCTAAGGGGCAGAGTCCCTGTCCTCACTCAGTGCGGCTTCTCGACGCAGGGCCAGGGCAGGAAGGACGTCCGGTAGTTCTCCGAATTGAGCCACGGGAAAGGTAGGACGCCCATGTGCCCACTTCTGAGAGCTGTTTCCTGGGAGATAGGTAGCAGTTATTTCAGAACATCCAGAAGGAACTACAGGCCAGAAAGTGTCTGCAGATTAAGCAAATGCGATCCAGAAATACTTCGTGGGGAAAACTGAAATCAAAATTCTGCAATAAATGGGTGGGCGTCCTCTCCGTCGCCCACCTAGCGCAGCAGATGCAGGGGGTGGATTACAAGGAGGAGGCGGGTGCAGGTGTGGCAGTGCAGGACCGGAAGCTGCTTTTCGCTCGGTTCCCTCTTGGGGAGGGATTCTGGTGCAAAGGGCTTAGGGCAGCATCTTGGACTAACCCAGGAGCCGTTGCCATGGAAGCCCTACCGTTAGAGAAGGGTGGAGCTCTTGGAGACCACCCAGATAGAAAGAGAATAGTGAGTGCTGTGGCTACAAATATTCAGTGACGGGTGTTTTGTAGCAAACATTAAGAGAAGCCACTCCCTGCCCACCCTTAAGAATAGAATTAACACAATCTGTTACTAATATGCACAAATGGAAAACTTGTCCAACTTAAGCAAATGGAGAGTCCTGCCCGTAGGTCATTTACCTAGCCTCATGGGAGTGAGGGTGGGAGTGGAGAGGAGAGAGAATTTTAACTTACTAAGGATGAAATTGGGGAATAGAACCACGGGGCATGTTACCAGAAGTTTGTGATACATCATTTTTCTTATGTGAACTGTGCAGTGAGTGAAATCAACTGTAGCCTTTTGTTTGTTTGTTTCCATTGTGTGGGACTTTTTTCAGTGGGCCGCTCAGGGGCCAGACAACATTCCCATGGCACACCCAGGGCGAATGAAGAAGAATGTTTCATTACTGCTCAGACAGTGTAGTGAGGAGCAGGGGACACCACCACTGAGTGGGTGGCACCGGCTGCCAGCACCAGACCCCCTGAGGAGCTGCAGGACAGAGAGCAGCAGGTGGCAGGTGTGGCTCCGAGTAGAGGAGAACCTGCCAGCACCTGACCAAGGGAGACCGGCAGGGAGGCAGCCAGAGGAGCACACGCTCCGGGTGTCCCTCCCCTGGAACCCAGAGGGACAGGGAACCAGCTTTGGGACAGCAGACAGGAGAGGGAGTGCCCAGCACTGGAAGCGGATGGCGAGGGGGAGCGTAGGTCTGGAGGCACAGAGCTGCACCGTGCAGACACGCAGAAAGCATTTAGTAGCTGCCAAGTCCTGAACTACGACAGGTGGGTGGGGGAGCCCAGTAGTGCAGAGTCTGTTACTCGGAATGTGTGAGTCCGGGCGTTGGGGACTTTGATAGTTTGTGCCTTGCCTGCACCTCCACATTCAAGGGCAAAATCAGAATTCTGCTTTCAGTATTCCGGGGGAAAACCTCCCAGTTCTGAGATTTCTTTGTACTTTGAATAATATAGAAACACAGTAATTTGATGAGAATAGAAGAACATTAATTCGCTAAAACAATACACGTCTCAGTCAGAAGAAGCCCTCGCTAGGCGGTCAGGAGTAAGAGAAGCTGGAGTGGAGGAGGAGGCGTCGTTTTATATTATTATGGCAGATCCCTGAGGCCCCACGCATTTCCTCACAGATATTTTTTATGAAGAGTAATTAATGAAGTTCTCTGCCCAAATGAAAATTGACTTGGAAAGCACAATCTGTTCATTGTTAAAATCATTTTAAAGGTAAAATGCATCAAAAAGTTCTCTATGAAGAACAGTAACACTAAGAACCCACTGTCTTGGAAAAAAGTCAGCACTTTTCAAAAGACATGAAACTTCCCGAGAATTCCTATTCGGATCCTTTCTGTAAAAGCTGACGGACCATACTGTCCGTCCCTTTGGGAAGTACGCGATTTCGAACAGAACGAGAGAGATGCTTCCCTCTCTTCTTGTTAAACTCCACTCCGGCTGCTGAAGGCTGCACCCTGCCCGGGGCTGACACCGCTGGTCAGGCACCTTCTCCGTGTCTGTCACCTTCTGAGGCTTCCTCGCTGGGATAGGTTTCATCTCCAGTGGGGAGGGCACGTGGCCCGGTCCGTGTTCCGTGCTGCGCTCACTCAGCAGTTCCCTTAGCAGCTCACTCTCCAGCTCCATGGCTCAGACGAGGACATCCACAGTGACCATCAGCCCTTGTCTGCATGTTTTTGGGTACCGCTGGCACAGTCCTTGACCCTACAGCCTGGGCACTTGCAGAAGGAGGGTGAAAGCCACCACCGGTCGGGGGAATGAATAATGTTTTGGGTGTTTGCCTTTCTTTCTTCCTTGAAGAAAATCTTTTTTGTTACCGGTGGGAGTGGGTTTCCTCTGATGTTTGAAGGAAAAGACTTTCCTGAGACCCACGTAAGTGGATGGGGCTGTGGTGCGGCTCACTGGTGGTGTTTAATTAAGTGGATTCCCCTCCTGCCGCCCCAGGGCTCCGTCCCCGTCCGCCTCACCATGGCGAGTCTAGTCCTGTCCTCAGCAGGGCCAGGGTGAAGGCACTGCCCAGAGAGTCTGCTGCACACTTCAGTGCAGCCCAGCCCCGGCCAGCATCGGCTGTGGAGGGTGCGGTTCCAGGGGCAGCCAGTTCGGCCTCCCTCCTGCAGCCTGCGTGTGGAGTTGCCCGGCCACGGGCCATGTGGCTGTTGGGGCCCCTGGCCATGGGGGAGACGGGCGAGTGCGCCAGGCACGTGCAGGTCACGAGCAGGAGACAGAGAGAGAGGGGAGACAGAGAGATTCTTTGTTCCCCTGAGATTATGTTAGTGTGGATTTGGGATGAGCCAGGAGCCCTTCCAAAAGAACCCATCGATTTCCCAGGCTTCCGCAGGCTTTGGATGGGTCTATTTTCAGGCCTGTATGGTCCAGCCCCATCCCCGTGCCCCCAGCAATCTGGTACCAGAGGGGGAGGGAGGAGTGTGGATCCCCATGGTGGAGTGAGGCTGTGGTCCCCTGGGGTGTGAAGGTGCAGCTTCCTGGCTCCCCAGTTCATCAAGCTCAATGCCTGCTCCCCCTTTCTATCTGAATGCTGCTGGTAGCCATTTCCTTGGTCTCCTCCTCTCAGGGCCATCTCTGTCATGTTCCCTAGACTCAGGCCGAGTTCCTTTCATGCACGAAATGTGTTTTGTTACATCAAAACGTTTTCTGATGTTAACTAGAAAACCCTGGAATACTCGACTGGATGATGCCCTGGCCGAGTGCCGTGGAAGGTGACTTCTCGGCCTTCACTCGGCTTTGAACACATCACTGTGTTACAAATGTAACGGTATATATCTACAGTGGAAAACAGTCATCCTAATCTTAAAAGCTGAAACTCTTGAGGTCCTTTTCTTCCAGGACAAGAATCTCCCATGTGTTGCAGGCGGACCTCGGGGCAGTGCCTGAGGGTGGCGGCTGCAGAGACTCAGGTTCCCAAGCAAGGGGACCAGACCCGTGGGGCTCCAGTCTGCAGCCCTCCCAGCTCAGCTCTCCCCGCTCCCCACCCGCTGGCTTAGACGGCCCGGCCTGTATCCGAAGAGCACAGCGCAGGCTGCTTTCTACACAAGGCGTGAGTGAGTCAAGGTCATCAAACGAAGGCTTTATTTGTTGGGACAGGCACTGTCACTAGGAAACAGAGATGGGAGCCAGCTGTGCCCTGTGGAGAGCTCCCTCCCCTTCAGATTCAGAAAAATGTGCATTATGCAGGCAGCCTGTGGAGGGTGAGGAGAGGAAGTTCATTAGCAAACCAAAGCCTAGGACCTTCTTGTCTCGGTGTTAAGGACGGCCTCAGAGTCCTTGGTGTTTGTCATATGACCGCACAGACCTGTGGCCCTTCCTCAGCATCTCCCGGATCCTGAGTGTAGCTTGAGGGGCAGAAGCCCTCAGCCTCTTCCAGGGAGCCTTCTGGGGGCCCCAGCCCCATCCCATTTACATCCGAAAGTGATAGCAGGTACTTTAAAATGCAAATCCAATTTTTCAGGATTTAGGAGTGTGAGCAAGCTGCCGAGAGTACTGGGGAGGTCAGAGGAGAGCTCCCCTTATTTGGAATTTCTCACCTTCACCCCTCTGGTGTGATGAACCAAGGCCTGTCTGTCTTCAAAGGCACGCCATCCGGTTCTTCTGCATCTGTTATGTGTGGGACACAGGACTGGCGATGGAAAAGATTCAGCGCCTCACGTGCTGGGAGACAAGTAAACAAAGGACACTGTAAAATGCTCAGTCCGCCAAGATGAATTTTTGACAACTTTGGTGTGTGAAATCTAAAATTTAAGTAGAGAATCTGCAAATACATGGGGTTTTCATATTATTCTCCTCATTTAGACTCAGTTAAACTATTTTTGCTTTCTTAAAAATTTTTGGTTTTGGTGTAACAAACACTTTAGGTCCTAAATATAAGTAGAAAAAGCCAATCTTCTATTTTACTTCAATAGTAATTTTAATGAACAAATTTTTTGGAATGCCACATTGTGTCTTAACTCAGTCCACCGCACCGGAAACACGTTTTTGATGTAATTCAAATTCTCAGAGCCTCAGGCTTGCTTAGGGAGGGACTAGGAGGCAGGGAGCAGGCCCTGCTCTGAAGGAGAAGGGGGACAAGCAGGGGTCCATTTCTGTGGTGACCCAGCTGCCTTTGCAGTGGCCGAGGGGCCTCCCTGCCGCCTGCAGAGCTGGTCTTACTGGTCACAACTTACTCACTGACTTTTCCCTGGGATTCCTGTCGGCTTGCTCACCTTCCCTCCACCCCTGCTTAGCACACATTTCAGGACACCCACGCAAGACTGCACCAAAAAGACGTGTTTTAAAAGTGTTTTAATTAAGTTATAACTCTGCAGGGCACCAAAGTGGTGCCACCCTGAAACTGCCTTTTGGGATATTGTTTTTAAGCTGGTCCTTAAGACACGAAAAGCTCGGAAATGGCATCTGAACCTCCCCCCTTTATTTCCCAGGAGATCGAGGTGGAAAAGCCTGCTGCAGGCAGGAAATCTTAGCGTGCTCACCTTGGCCCCGTGTGAGTTAGGTATGGCAGGTGGGAAGGCTCCAAGCGGGGACCTGTCAGCTGCCTTGGCCCCTGTGCCCCACTGTGTCCGGGTGGCCAAGCCAGAATGTGCCTGTCCTGTGTTCAGCCTTCCTTCAATGACCTTCAGATTGCCTGTTTGCTTTGAAATCTTAGACCCCTACCCCTTTTTTCCTTTGTCCATAGTGACACGTAAACCTCAACTGTCCAATGCATTTTGGGGTCTCCTATCTTGTGATAACTCCTGGCGAGTACACCCATACTGAACTTGGGACATTTCCTCCCATTATTGGTGATCTGTGTCTGTTGATCTGAGGATTAGCCCAGCTAGAAAGACGCAGGACGCGAGAGGAAAAGTGTGTTTTTAGTCCCCACCGATCACCCATGGCAAAGCACACACCTCTCAAGGGACCACTCACTTTATGAACAGTTACACCTGTGTAATCGTCACCCACGTTGAGATACGGAACAGACCCCTGAGCGTAGAAAGCAGCCTGGAGCCCCTCACAGTCTGCTCTCTGACCTCTGCGTCAGAAAGTTGATTTGCCTACATTTGAATTTTATGCAAATTAAATTGTGCAGTTTGCTTAGTATTATGTCTGTTATGTGATCTTTGAGAATTGTCTCCCTCTCCAGACTTTTTAATGTAATTAAGCTTTAATATACTATTCTGAATTTTCTGAAAGTGCAAACGTGAGTCACAAACCACTACAAAAAGGAACACTAAGCGCTTAGCAGTGGGATTAAGTTGACAGTAACTTTACTTTGTAACAGTTGCTATAAATAAAATCCGCTCACACTCAGCTACCTACCCTGGCCCTGTGCCCATGTTACAAAATAAGCACCTAAACTCCAACTGAGTAAAAATTCTGGAAAGACGCTTAAGGTTTTCTGCTTGACACAGGCAGACATTACACATTTTAAATTAGCCCCTGATTATTTCAATCATGTATTTAGACAGTAAACTGTGGACAGAACGTGGGTGGTTGCGATGGTTAATTCTATGTGTCCACTGGATTGGGCCGCAGGGGGGCCCAGGTGTTTGGTCAGACAGTCTGGGAATGTCTGCGACTGTGCTCCTGGGTGAGATCCACATGGGAATCAGTCGGTTGGGTCCGGCAGACTGCCCTTCCTGGTGCAGGTGGGCCTCGTCCAATCAGTCGAAGGCCCGCACAGAGAGAAAAGGTGGACCCTCCTGGAAGAGACAACTCCTTCTGCCTGACAACTCGATCTGGGACCCGGGTCTCAGTTGCCTTTTGAGAGAACCAAGCTTTTGCCATCCTGAGGCCTCCTCTTGGAATACTGATTTTAAGCTGTTTATTAAGAAACAAGACTCAGAAGGATTCTTTTATCCTCTCCTGTTTACTGCTCAAGAGACAGAGACAGAGAAACCTGCTTTGGGAAGGGAATCTTGGCTTACTGATGGTGAGGATGTCCACTCTAGCATCACTCAGGCAGACTCCCAGCCTGTGAGCTGGACAGCCCCCGCGTCCCCTCCAGTCTGAGTCACCTGGCAGGAACTTTCCTGCCGTGTACGTTCTGTTCTTCCACAACTGCCTGCAAGTTGCCCACTCTCACTCTGGAATCTAATACGCTCTCTTTCTCCTTCCTCACCAAGGCCTTCTCCCCCCAGGGTTGCCTGACTGTCTTTGAGAGTTTAATGCTTATGTGAGTTCCCCGTGCACAAGTATTAAAACTCTGATTTTTTCCTCTTAATCTGTCTCTGTTGATCTGATGGTTAGCCCAGCCAGAAGAGTTTGGAAGGTGGGGGGAAAAGTATTAATATTTCTAGTCGCCACACTGTCAGAGGACTGGGTGGTGCTTCCCAGGGTGGACGGGCCTCATCCAATCCATCCAGGGCATGAGGGGGTGAAGAAGACTCACTCAGCCCACGACGCAAATGCTCATCTCTCAGGACATGCCTCGCAGACCCATCCAGAAACCGGGTGCAACTAAATTCCTGGGCGCTGTGACCCAGGCAGGTTGACCTGTAACGTTAACTGTCCAGTATTGGTATTTCAAAAAACCAAACTTCAGAGTTTTGAAATGCAAAGTATTTCCTGTATATTAAAAATCTCTGTGATATTTATGGCACTTGTATTGTTTTAAATAATGAGTTTGAGTTGGAAATTCCTGTTCAGCAAATGCACGTTCTGTCTCACAATTTCTTAAAACTGTGGCAGCCACTAAAACATACTGAGAACATTTTGATACCTCAATTTAATTGCAGCTCCTGAAGGAATATTATTAGGCAATTTCCTTATATGTTGGAATTCTTTGAAGCTTGCTATGGGTATAAAACGACAACGTTTGAAAAAAGTTATAACAAATGTCAAATATTTATCACACAAATTAATGAAGAAAGCAGAGGAAGACAAAAGCTAGTTCAAAAGTGAATACAAGAGACTGAACCATTTAGCTAGTAAAAGGGGAAAAAAGCTGAAAAATAAGTCATGTGATTTTAAAACTGGTCACAGGGCAAGCAAACCATAATCTTTCATTTTGTGTTTTTGTTTTTTTGTTCTCCTGGACAGAAAGCACCCGCATTTCTATTTGTCACCCTTTACATGCAGCTTATCAGTCTCCTCGGAGTTAAAATTGAACTTTACGAAATCTGGGCTCTAGTAGTAAACAGTGAGTCGAAGTTACATTTTCTTAGAGCATCTGGTGGCCCGCGGGTGAGGTGGTTAGGAGAACGCTCTTGGGAGAGGGCGTGCACCACACAGAGCCTTTGTGCTCAGCTCCAGGCTCTGAAATACAAAGTATCCATCGCCCAGGAATTAGTGGGTGAAGGCAGTATGAGAAGTGGACCCCTTCTCGTCTTTGACATAGGGGCATGTAATATTCTACTCAAATTCTTAAAGGTAAGAAAGAAATGCACCTGGTTTAAAAAATTATTCCGATTCTTTATGCCCTGGCTGGTGTAGCTCAGTGGATTGAGTGCGGGCCTGCGAACCACAGGATCGAGGTTTGATTCCCAGTCAGGGCACATGCCTGGGTTGCAGGCCAGTTCCCGGTTCCCAGCAGAGGCAACCATACATTGATATTTCTCTCCCTCTCTCCTTCCCTTCCCCTCTAAAGATAAATAAATAAAATCTTTAAAAAAAATTATTCAGATTCTTTATAAAATGTCTATTTATTTAATCTACTGTATCTTTTTAAAGGATTTATTAGGACATTGTCCAAAAGAATGAAATATTTATGGGATTGAATATTTATTTACTAGTTTGAATTTAATTTGTTAAAAAATATTATTTATTTATTTATAGAGGGGAAGGGAAGGAGAGAAGGAGAGAAATATCAATGTATGGTTGCCTCTGGTGAGTCCCCTGCTAGGAACTGGCCTGCAACCCAGGCATGTGCCCTGACTGGGAATCGAACCGCGATCATGTGGTTTGCAGGTCTGCGCTCAATCCACTGAGTTATACTAGCTGGGGCTGAATTTAATTTTTAATTAAGAAATGTTTTATGTGCATTGATTTGTATTGTATTACTACATGTTATAATAGAAAAATAACAATAACAAAAAGTACACTACTAAGGTAATGTAGAAAAACAAGAACCCTCCCCACATATATAATATAGTCCAATTTAAGGAAAAGAATTACAGTATCATTAAAGTTCTAACCACAACCAATTCTCATCTCCAGTAACTACTAATTTGAATTTTGTTTTTACCATCCCTTGCTTTTTAAATACTTTTAATAAAGTGCTAGAATCATATATATTTAATATAGTACATTTTGAATATAGTGTAAATGATATACTGTATGTATTATTTTGACTTGCTTCTTTTCATTAATATAATCCTTTTAACATCATCCCTGTTGAGGTGCTTAGCTATTGTTCGTTCTCTTTCATTTGAGTTCCTGCTTGTTATTAAATGGAACAAACGTTGAAACCATTAACTCTCATTCCTGTCTTTGCGTACATTTCCTCAATGACACTTACACCGCCGTAGATGTGCAGGGTCAAAGTGTTTGTGTATCTTTAACGTCGTTACACGAGTTCCAGTTGTTTCTAAGCAGCGGAACCGGTTTGTACTGTGGCCTGCAACGTCCGAGGTCCCCTTGTGCTCTGCAGTCTGACAAACCAGGGTTTGTCAGAGATTTTGCTCTTGCCAGTTTGGCGGGTAGAAAATCATAACTGAGTTTTACATTTTTGTTTCTCCTGTGATGAGACTGTACATATTTCTGGTTTGCTTTCCTTCGCATTCCACCTTTAGCTGAATGCTTTTTCTTGACTTTGCTCCATTTTTAAATTTTTAAAAAATTACATTTCATGGATTATGGTATTACAGTTGTCCTGATTCCCCCCCCTTTGTCTCCCTCCATCCAGTGTCCCCCACTCCCTCAGGCAATCCTCCCACCATTGTTCCCGTTCCTGCTCCTGTGTGTAAGTTCTTTCCTATGCTGTACGTTACATCCCCACGGCTATTCCTATTCCGTAACCACCTATTTGCACTTCTTAATCTCCTCACCTCTTCACACATCCTCCCCCACCCCCTCCCATCTGCCAGCCTTCCAGTATCTTACTTCTTTTCTCTTCCTTTTAAGAGTCTCAGGGGGAGGGCAGGAATATTATGGGAAATACAGAATCTAAAGAACTTGTGACACATGGACATGAACGAAAGGGGGGAAAGGTGGGGTGGGGGAGGGGTGTGCAGGGTGGAGGGGAGTGAAGGAGGGGAATGGGACAACTATAATGGCATAATCAATAAAATATTTTTTAAAAAAGAGTCTCTTTTATCTTCAACTTTTGGCCCTTTATATTTTATTATTTTTAAAAAAATATTTTTATTTATTTATTTTTAGAGGGGAAAGGAAGGAGAGAAGGAGAGAAATATCAATGTATGGTTGCCTCTCGTGAGTCCCCTGCTGGGAACTGGCCTGCAACCCAGGCATGTGCCCTGACTGGGAATGGAACTGTGATCGTCCCTGTATTAATGATGTGTCTTGGAGTAGCCTCTTTGCATCCATCATAATTAGGACTTTCTGTGCTTCCTAGACTTGCGTGTCTATTTCCTTCACCCAATTAGGGAACTTTTCTTTCACTACTTTTTTCAGATAGATTTCCAATTTCTTGCTCTTTCTCTTCTGCTTCTGGTCCCACTGTGAGGTGAATGTTGGACCTCTTGAATTTGTCCCAGAGGTTGTTTATACTATCCTCATTTTTTTAGATTCTTTTTTCTTCTTCTTGTTCTGTGTGGTGGTTTTTTGCTTCCTTATGTACCAAATCATCAACTTGTCATGCATTCTACTATTGTTTCCCTGTAAATTCTTATTTCAGTTAGTGTGTCTTTTCTGACTAGGACTTTTCTATGCTGCTGAGATCCTCACTGAGTTCCTTGAGCATCCTTGTAACCAGCGTTTTGAACTCTGCATCTGATAGATCACTTATCTCCATTTTGTTTGGTTCTTTTTCTTCAGTTATGATCTATTCTTCCAATTGGGCCGTGTTTCTTTGTCTCCTCATTTTGGCATGCTCCCTGTGTTCGTTTCTATGTATTAGGTAGAGCTGCTTTGACTCTGTGTCTTGGTAGTGTGGCCTAATATAGCAGGTGTCCTGTAGGGTCCAGTGGCACAGCCTCCTTTATCATCCAAGCTGAGTACTCAAGGAGTGTTCTTCATGTGGACTGACTATACTCTTCTCTTGTAGTTGAGCCTTGGTTGCTGTTGTGAGGTCAATGGGAGGGATTTACTCTGGCCAGTCAGCTGTAAGGACTGGCTGTGATCACTGACCACCCACCTCCGCCCTCTGTGGAGGGTCAGCTGTGCAGGGGCAGGGTCGAGGTGCTCTGACATGATCTGTAGCTCTCCACTGGGTGATGCAGGCCAAGGTCAGCCCCGACCTGTGTTTCACCTGGGGCACCCTGCCTGAGCTGTAAAGCAATCTGAGCTGGCTGCTACTTGTGCTGGGCTTGGAGATCTCCAGGTGAAGCCAAGCTGTGATTCCAATCTGGCTGCTGTTAGGGCTCACAGAAGCCAGCTGTTGCCTGTTTAATAGGATTTAGGAGCCAAGACCAGCCATTCTTATGGAAAAGCAGCTTGGGTGAGCCTGTAATTTGGGTGGGGTGGAGTCTCAAGTGTCTCCAAGGGGGGGTCACACAGTGTTAGCCAGGTTGATGGAGTCTCAGATATGGCACCAGCTTGCTGGCTCTGTGGGGAGAGGGCTCAGCACAGGGACAATGGCCTCTGCTCACCCTGATGACAGACACTTCAGTTCTTCCCTATACACCCCAGGTGCCCTTCAAGCTGCCGCCCCAGTGCTGGAGCTCAGAGGGAGTGAGTCTGTGTAGGTGAGTCCGTGTTGGGGGGTGGGTGTTCCCCAGAAGGAACTGCTTGAGGCTCCAGTAGCCTCCTCCACTGACACAGTCCCCGCTGGATTTTGCAGTCAGAAGTTGTGGGGACTTATCTTCCTGGCACTGGAATCCTGGGCCAGGGGGCCTGGTGTGGGGCTGGGACTCCTCAATCCCGAGACACCCCTACGTAATATTTAGTACTTGGTTGCGGGGCCAGCCCATGCTGCATCTGTATCCCTCCTACCAGTCTGGATGGGTGTAGTTTCTTTAACTCTGTAGTTGTCAGACGTCCATTCAACTCAATTTCTGAGTCATCATTGTTCCATTTTTTAGTTGTAATTTTGATGCGGTTGTGTGAAGAGGAGAGTCATGCCTGCCTACAGCATCATCTTTCCAGTTTTTTAATTCTGTAAATGTTTAAATGATTGAGTGGTGGGAGTTCTTGGTGTGTGTGCTGCTGTCTCTTTCTTGTAGTTATACGTGGCCGCCTTGTCATCGTTCCCTTAAGGGCATCGTTTGATGGTCAGAACGTTTTTTATTCTGAAACAATTTCAGATTGACAGAAAATTCACAAGGAGCACATGGTGAACCCCCATCTTTATTTGTTTATTTCTTTAGCACTCTACATATGAATGCACATGCGATTATTAGTGTTGCTCTTGCTGAAACGTTCGCCGTTGCAAAGCTTGGGTAACACGTAATTCTGGGAATCACCGTTCCCGTAGGTCACAGTGAAAGTAGTGTCCCCTCCAGACCTGAGGCCCAGGGCTGCCGGGTGAGGGGCGTTTCCTCCCCGTGTGGACTTTGGTCTAGATCAGTGCGGCGGGACAACGGGTGGTCTCATGTAGTGCCAGCCCATCGCCTCACGTGCCAGCTGCGTCCTTCCCGAGACAACACTGGCTAAGGTGCGCAGCATGGGTGCCCACAGCGAGCACGCTCGCTCACGAAAGTTGGAAATCAGATGTCCCCAAAGTTTTCCACCTGCAGTGTGTGAGGAACTGTGTCAGGGCTCTACCCCATGAGGACTGGAGGAACGAGTCCTCTAGAACTGTCTGTCTCCTCTCCTGGCTGCTGTCCACAGCATGAGTCTTCGATAGCCTCACCCACCGACTAGGAGACCCCGGCGGCACACACTGCTCTTTGGGGAACGTGGCTATTGTTTTGTTCCTAAAGCTGCGATCCTTCAATGCTCGTGTGTCTTCCCCAGGGCAGAATGATGAAGTGCCCTGGGGTGTGACTGACTAAAGTCTTTTATGACCTTATGAAGATCTGTTGTCGAAGGCTTACTTATACTCTGTATGTGTTTCCCCCCTCCTATTTGCAACAAAAGAATTATCTCATTTTTCCTGATACCAGAGTATTATGTATCCATGTGAATTGGAGTAGAAAGAACAGCTGGGGTAGAAAGAACACTGGCTTCCGTTTATCACTTCCTAAGGGCCCCGTGCCTCTGAGCTCTAGCTCAGAATGGCCATTCCAGGTCTCTCTTGGGTTCTAGTGGAGAATGTAAATCTAAAGATTCAGCCACTGATTAAAAATAAATGGCAAAGACATCAAAATCATTAAAGTAATATCAGAAAGAACAGAATGTGTTACGGAATTACTGCTTCCTCACGTAGCAGGCAGACGGTAGTCATACCCACCTTTGCTGCCAACCAGCCATAGGGATGCATCCCATCAGAGGAAACAGAGCTCCTCGGTCCGGGCTGTAGACTGGCCGGAAAGAGAGTTTCTGTCTACGGACCAGGCCCTTCTGGTTCCTTTTCAAGAAAATGCTTCCAGCCTGGGAGCATGGTAGAAAGTCTCCTTGAAGCAGGCCAGAGTGAGGGGTCAGATCCTGAAAGCTGTATCGTCGGTTTGTACATCATCCTCTTATTAACTGTACAGGACCTATATTTTAGTAGAATTTGCCCCCTTGTCAGATGTCTGCAGAGAGTGAAACCTTATCCCCCCACCTCGCCCCGCCCCACCCCCCAGGCACACGCGATGGTGACAGGAAAACCTTAGTGGCAGACTAATCGGGAGGAAGTGAGGCTGTCATTCTGGAGTCTGGGACTCGGAGGTGCCAGGTCCCTAAGTCTGAAAGCCCCTCCTCTCCTGGGGGTTGGAAGGTCTGTGTTTATCTTCTTGGGGAAAGCACTGATTGCCTTATACTTCTCAAATAAAGATCTTTCTGCTGTTGCCTTTTGAAAGGTCATCAGAGCTATTAATTCTTCATTGTGTTAGAAAGAGAAAAATCAATTGCAGTGAAAAGGGCTGGAGGTCATTGTATGCGTTCAGTGCCTCCTGCCAGGGAAGAGGGCCCTGCCCTTTGCCGTAGGGCTGGAGGTCATTGTATGCGTTCAGTGCCTCCTGCCAGGGAAGAGGGCCCTGCCCTTTGCCGTCAGAGCAAAGAAGGGGAGGCCTTGCTGCTACTTCCCCATCAGGAAAGGGTTGACGCAGAGGCTGGGGACACTCAGCACATGGGGAGGGTCCAAGGCTGAAGCCTCGACCAGGCACCAGGCCCTGAGAGCAAGACTTTAACCTCCTCCATCGGATGTTTTGTTCTTGTATTTGATTACATTTAGAAAAAGCTGCATGTGATTGAAAGCTTCGTTTCTTCTTTAGTAGTTAATAAAGATTTCAACTGTAGTGGGATTTGCTTTAGAAAAACCCTGAATGATTTTGTTTTTATAGCTCATTCTTAGTAACATCACACATCTCCTACAAACAGGAAACTAAACCAACCCCCTCCAAATTGTTTCATGTAAAGCCAATAAATTGTAGTTGAAAATATTTTTATTGTTTAATTAATGAGATTCAAAAATACTCCTATTGGTTGATTTCACATGATTGAGAGATTTACTATTATTCATTCATAGGAATTTAATTATTGTTACAATTTGCATATGTTTTGTGATTTAAAGGAGAATATGTAAATCAAACCTAATGAAAGAATAGGGTTGTTATAGAAATAAAAAATTAATTGTCATGCTTTAAATGCTTTTAAATATGTATCACAGAACTGCGTAAGCCAGCACTTTATACAGACAAGGGATCATCCTGAATAAATTTATGCTGGCAACTGACGGAATACATAAATCCTTGAATTGTAGAATTTATTTCCTGAATTCCACTGAGTTGGGAATAGTTGAATTTACAGAGCACTAGTACGAAAGGACTGGTTACTAACTGAGTGTAGTTTTTTTTATAGATTTTATTTATTTATTATTTATTTCTTTTTTAAGAGATTGGAGGGGAAGGAGAAAGCAAAGGAGAGAAACATCAATGTGTGGTTGCCTCTCGCGTGTCCTCCACTGGGGATCTGGCCCCCAACCCAGGCATGTGCCCTGACTGGGAATCGAACCAGCGACTCCCCTGGTTCACAGGCCAGCACTCAGTCCACTGAGCACCCCAGCCAGGGCGAATATGGTTTTGACTTTTGAATTCCTGCAAGTGTCTACAGCAAGATAGGAGGACACACGCCTTTGTGTCACAGGTTTATTTCTTTCCTTGACTACCCAACACTCAAAGGTTAAGTTTTCAGAACATTGTTAAACTGTTCTCTTTGGGGGCAGAATGTTTCTCTCTCTGCAGTCTTTGTTCGGTTTTCTCCATCCTTCTCCTGACATTTCAATACGTCCAGCCTTTACGGCACATCAGTTAAAAATGGGACACTGCGTTACATCAGGCAGGACAACACCAAGAGGACGAGGACAGCTGGGTTACGGTGCCCTCGCAGCTCCCCGATGGCCCTGGAGGAAGAACCCATACACACTGTGCACCCGACACAGACTGATGCCCACATTTTCAACTGCTGAGTTTGGAGAACCTAACATTTCAGTTGGGTGTCTTCAAAGCAGAATCGTAATGGGCAAGCGTTACATTTTCTGTAAGGAACTAGTGTTTTTATACCTGGTGGACCTATCGATCAGCTGGCCAATAACCTCACCTCTTGTCGCCGTTCTGCAAACGCGAGGCCTGTCTAAACTGCACTGTTAGTTGAAAGTGTGTGTGGGGGGTACCGCAGTGTATTCTGTACATACCGCGCGATGTCATACCGAACTCTTCAGACCCAGAGAACTTCCTGAGCTCGGTCTTGAGCTGTGGTTGAACTTTGAATGTTGCTGTTCCCCATTTTTGTGCAAGGCTTTTGAAAAGTGAAAATCCATTTCTACAGTACTTTTTATTTTGAAAATAACTCTACAACTAGACATCATTCTCTGCTAAAGAAGGCTAAAAGTTTCCGTGGGAATATTAGGAGCTGAATGGCAAATCTTGGGGACTCACACTGGCTAGGCCAGCGTTCAACATAAATGGTTTGTTTCAGTTTAGTACTTTGTCCCCGAGTGTCTCAGAAGTGCTGTTTTTCATTCTTCTGTAAAAGAGAGTCTTCCAGGTCTCCTCCCCCGTCTATACATTTGGCAGCGAAATACCACCTAGAAAATAGAACACTGTACTTGTAGGCCATGTGCCGTCATCTCTGAGCACATGGACCTCTCATCCAGAAGGGAAATATCTTACCCAGTTTAGCTTTGTGAAAAACTGTGGCACTGCGTGTTGGTCAGGATTCTCCACAGAGGGAGAGCCCAGAGGACACACATGTATGTAAATATTTATTATAAGGAGTGGCTCACATGGCTACAGAGGCTGAGAGGCCCCATGATCTGCCACCTGCCAGCCGGAGACCCAGGAAGGCCAGGGGTGTGGATCAGTCCGAGTCGGAGGGCCGGAGGGCTGAGGGTGTCAGTCTTTTCCAGAGCAGGACAAAGGCAGTCTGGCAGAGAGGGACCATTGTGTTGTGCTGGGACCCCCCGGGGGACTGGCAGACGCCCACCCACACTGGGGAGGGCGTCCGATTGGCTCAGCCTCCGGCTCCAATGCTCCTGCTCCCTCACGCACACCCGAGAGTGATGTGTAACTGAATGCTGGTGACCCAGGCAGGTTGGCGTGTAAAGTTCACTATCATGTACTGGTGTGTCAGAAAAGTCAGACTCCAGTTTCCAAATACACAGTGTTTCCTATATCTAAAAAAAATCTGTGAAATTTATGACTTGTCATTACTCGAAATATTCGGATCATGCCCAAGTCCATTTATGTTTTTATAGCAATGAATATTTAATGAGTCTCTTTTATGTACACACTGGTATTGTCTACTTTTATTTAATTCATGCTTTCCTGGGCAGTTGAATGGGATTTAAATTTGGTAAAGGCAGGCCTGGGAGAGTGAAAGCAGGAGGCGATGTCACGGAGAGGGTAACGGCGCAGCTCCCCAGAGTCAACGTATCTCAGGGTGAACCTGAGGCCGGCACGCCCTGGCTGGCGCTGTGGTGAGCCCCAGTGCCCTGGGGCCCCGTCATTTCCACACTCACGGTCAGTTCTGTGCCAAGACACCACTGCTTTCTCCTTCTCAAGGTTGTTGTGAGCAGCAGAGAAAACCATCTGTGGGCAGCGTTGCACACAGACAGACACACAGACAGATTCCCTTTCCGACGCCGTTCCTGCAGGCCTTTCTCGCCCGTTCCCCTTCTGGGCCGCTGTGTGAGGCCCTCCTTGCCTGCGGTGGGTCTTAATCGACAGTGTTCACTGGAACCACCTGGAGACCTCTTTCCCTTCCAAAACACATGTGCCGTAACGACTGAGAGTCTCTGGAGGGTGAGGCGCAGGTATTTATGTTTTGAAAAAGTTACTCGCGTTATTCTTATGGGCACAATTCTGGACCCAGCACAGGTGGAAGAGAGTTCGAAATGGGTGATGTGTTTTGTTGTGATTCTGTACACCTAACTGTCATGGCGGTACTGTTCTTTCTTCTCTGAAAGGGGGTCTTTCCATTCTCCTAAGTTCTCCCGGAGACGATGCCAGTGTTGGGGCCGGGGGGGTGCTACAAAACAGAACACTTGCAGGTCACTTAAAGTTATGTTCAGTTACAGTTCATTTACAGCTGAAACTTGTAAAAGGGGTTTCATCATTTCCAAGTTGACCATTTAATGAACTACTTCTGATTTATTCAGATGTGTAACACGTAACATTTAAACAGTCGTAGTAGAACAGGCGATGGTCAGTAGCTCCCTGTTTCTAAGACAAGTGGGTTTTAATGAGCACCCTTTTCTTCCAGACCCCGGCTTCACTTTGAGGAACCCCCCCCACCACCGGACCAGTGAGGGAGGGGCAGGGGCAGCAAAGCAGGGAATGGCTGATTGTATTTGGATTGTTTTCCAATGAATGAGTTTTGAAGTGGGTACATCTGAAGTCAAAGATCTTTTCTAGTTCATATTTTTGCCTCTCAATCACCAAATACGTTAAAGCTCATTTTCCTTACTCAGTGCATCCCTTGAGGTGGTCTTGCTTCTCCCGGGGATCTAACTGTACTCTGAGGCTGAGCCTGTGCTCAAATGCGATTTCAGTTGTAGGTTTCAGAAACCCCTTGAAGATGTGAGTGGGACACAAAGCCCCGCAGATCCATGATCAATAACCAGTAAAGTACACCTTGTCATTTAGAAGGCAGGGGCCTTTTCTTTTTCAAATTCTTTTGAAGTATTTTGGTCATTCAGGAAGACACAGAGAACAAGGCTTACCGTGTGGTGATTCAGCGTCCGGGGAGAGGGGCCCCCAACTTCCCTGGGCCTGGCTGGGTGGGGTGCCAAGGAGAGTCCGGGCACCCCTGCGCTGCCCTGGGAGGGGAGACCAGCTGTGTGACTGGGCTGGAGCCTGGGTGTCTTCTGGGGAGTGCAAGGATCCCATTTTCTGTCCACATCTCTATTTTACTTCACAGGTCCCTTTGGCTTGAATGTCTGCTGTGTCGATAGCTCGCAGGCGAAAGTTCTGGAGCCCCAGCCAAAGCTGGGCACACAGAAGTGGGTGGCGGGCCCTGGCGGTGTAGCCCTCGGGCACGGGGTAGGAGAGAGTGATGTCCAGACCCGGTCTGTCTGCGGTGGGTGGGAGGTGCCCGACACCGCACCAGAAAGCAGCGGTGGTGGGTTTGAGGCCGGACAGAACGCTTGCTGCCAGTCAGCTTTGCAAATCAAGGGACGGAGAACGGGGCGTGACGTGGCTGGGCGGAATGGAGTTCCCGCTGCTTCTTCGATTGCACCTAAGGGTCAGTCAGCGCCCCTGTGCGTAAAATCAACGCGGACTGTGTGTTTTTTTCCAATTGCAAACTTCACGGAGCAAGGCGCTTATCCTCTGCTTTGCTTTGTTGTGAAAGTTAACAAGGGGTCAAAACACAATCATTGACATAGCATAAGAAACATTACAAAATAAACCTGAGTACGGTTTTGGAATAATTACGCATTAAAAAAATTATTTATTTATCTTTAGAGGGGAAGGGAAGAAGGAGAGAAATATCAATGTATGGTTGCCTCTTGTGAGTCCCCTGCTGGGAACTGGCCTGCAACTCAGGCATGTGCCCTGACTGGGAATCGAACCGTGATCGTGTGGTTCACAGGCTCACACTCAATCCACGGAGCTATACCAGCCAGGGCTAAATAGTAACGCATTTTTGGTCACCTGCTTCTCACGACCTTGGAATGGTGGAAGGACAGACTCTGAGCCGGGAGGGGCAGAGACTGGTCACTGACATGTCTGAAGATAACAAAGGAAAAGAAGAAAATTATCCTGCAAATCAGGATTGTTCTGGTGCCCAGAAATGTTTTGCTGAGAGAATGATGCTGAAAATCCAAATCATGAAAATTTAAAGAATAAACATAATTTATAACATTTACTTACTTTCCAAATGCAGTAGTTAATCTGACTCCAGGGGCCGACTCTGGAGTCAGCCCGCCCTACACAATCAGTCACATGCGTTAACTGCTCGATCATCTCACCGACTGAGTTAAATGCACATTATTAACTGCCCGGTGCTTTTCTCCTTTAAACATAATGTGTTACGACGCAGAGTTAATTTGAAAAGTACTTTCTGAATCTCACCGATATTTAGTCATGCAGAAACACTGAAGAAGAGTGAATACTTTTTAAATAGCCATTTTAAACAGAAGGGTAAGTAGACTGGGTACCATGGGAACACATACTATACATAATACATAATACGTCAATTTGCAAAGCTGCATTTGAAAATCCGAAAACTGGCAGCTGCTTTCTTTGACTTTTCAGTGCTGCTTAGTTTCACTGGGATTTCCCCCAAACTTATAAAATGTTGCCTTAATACCTAAGGATCATCTTGTGTCATTTTGAATATACCACAGGTTAGCAACTCTGTGACTTGTCATCTGGCCTGATTTTGGTGGTGGAGCTTGCGGTGTTGTGCACTTGCAGTTCACTGTGAAGGTAACCATGGCGTTGAAAGGAGCCCTGGTCCAGAGTTGTAGCTTCACGCTTTCTTGTGTGATTAAATGCAGTGGTTAATGAATTAGACGCTGAAATCTTTTCTTGAAAAAAGAGCATGTTAATAGCAATTTAATTAAAACCAAGAGAAGCGAACGGGCACCAAGCGCCGTGCCCTGTGCTGGGCCCTGTGACCCATGTGCGTCACCTTTGCTAACTCGTTCAATTCTCGCCACCACCTGGAAAAGCCAGCGCGCTTCTCCGTCCTGCTTTACAGGGCGGGCGAGTCCGGGAGAGAAAGGAAGTCGCAGTGCCATGTGCGGGATCAGAGCCTGTGACTTTCAGAGTTCTCTCGTCTGCTGGCCACAGGATGTGTACTTCAGAAACAGTCACTGTTCTGTTCATTCCAAGACGACACCTTAAAAGAAAGGGAAGAAACCGCACTTGAAAGGGTGGGTGTTGAAGTATGTTCTCAATAGTTCTTTGAACATCTCCTGTCAGGAATTACAGTGAAGCAAGATAGTTTCCTCAACACGTCTGCAATCAACTTACATGCCTAAAATTTGTGAACCAGGTATAAGACATGTGGAGTTGGCCTGCTAGTAGTATTTTAATCTTTCCGAGGCACAGAGGAGTTAAATCAGCGTGTGGGGAAATGGCCTATCTTGTCTTGGATGAAAAAAGATGACGTTGAATGTGGGCATAGGTCGTGATGCAGCCAGTTGGTCAGGCTGGCGATGTTTTGCCCGTTTTCAATGAGCTGGACTCTTCTCTTCGGTTACAAAGACTGTTTCTGTGTGTTCCTCAGGAAGACGGGGACAGAGAAGTGAGTTCCATAATTCAGTGCAACTGTCTCAAATGTCCCCGGCGAAGACCTCTCCCAAAGGTCAAGAACTGCTCACGACAGCTGCTTCGTTACCCAGCAGAATAAGAAACAGCTCCCATGCCCAGTCTCCCTGTCAACGCGCGGGGCTCTCGCTCTTCGGGGCTGCTCTCTACAGGGAAGGGTGGAGAGCGCTCTCGTTGACTGAGCAGGCGTCCCACAATCAGCGGTGCCCTGTTGACACCCCCCGGGGGATGTGAAGTTTGCGTTTGCTCACCTGGAACGTTCCTTATCAACACAGCTGCCAGAGGTGGTCGGCAAAGTGTTTCAGACTCCGTTGGAGCTGCTGGCAGGACGCCCTCCTCCGCACTGAGTCCATATCACCAACAGGGGCCTCGGGAGGGCGCCCTCGCTTCCCGCCCGTCCTCCCCCCCCCCCCGTTCTCCCTGTCCGCGGGAATGCACCCTACGCATTTGGTAAGTCATAGCAGGGACTTGCCTTCTTTCTAGGATGAAATGAGACAATCAATACGCATCGTCTTTGCTGCCTGCAGCATTGTCTGCCCCAGCGTGAATGGAGCTCCAGCTGTGTGGCCTTGACCACTCTAGCCCAGACAGTGAGCAGCCTGGAACCNCCCCCCCGGGGATGTGAAGTTTGCGTTTGCTCACCTGGAACGTTCCTTATCAACACAGCTGCCAGAGGTGGTCGGCGAAGTGTTTCAGACTCCGTTGGAGCTGCTGGCAGGACGCCCTCCTCCTCACTGGAGTCCATATCACCAACAGGGGCCTCGGGAGGGCGCCCTCGCTTCCCGCCCGTCCTCTTCCCCCCTGTTCTCCCTGTCCGCGGGAATGCACCCTACGCATTTTGTAAGTCATAGCAGGGACTTGCCTTCTTTCTAGGATGAAATGAGACAATCAATACGCATCGTCTTTGCTGCCTGCAGCATTGTCTGCCCCAGCGTGAATGGAGCTCCAGCTGTGTGGCCTTGACCACTCTAGCCCAGACAGTGAGCAGCCTGGAACCCCAGGCCTGGCGTTAAAGCAGTCGATTTGTTTTTCCAAAAGAGAGAGAATGACACCAGCTACAGCATGAAGGTGGGCCAGCGACATATGGGGCGGGGGAGAGAACCAGCAATCACCAACTACAGGAAAGAACAGAGTCTGGTCTGGCTGGAGGAGGCATTGATTCTAACACGGGAGCAAAGCTCACATACATAGACACGCACAGATCACACAGAGATCACACACGTGTACACACACTGAGAAAGGACTTGCGAAACCTAACAAAGCTAATATTTCCAGTGTGCCACCCATAGTCAGTTATTTACATCTTGTGTTGACACAGGATGCTGTGGCAAAGAGCACAGTTTCATAGTGTTGGGGTTTCTTTTTATTGTGGATGTTAGTCTACCAGTTTTGCAACAATTCAAGGGGCGAAAACCGTATCAGTTTTGTTCTCGGTTGTAATCATAAAACTACGTGGTAGGCTGTTTATTAGTTATGCTTTCATTGTTGTCATCATTTAGAAATCTCCCTTTGCCTATGATTTCTCTAAAAGCAGTGACCGCTGAGCACACGTGCAGAGGGGCCGTGAGTGCACCAGGGTGGGGCGGACGTGGCTCGGTGGGGGACTCTCAAGCTACTTCCCATTTACCACAGAGTACAGGTAAAGAGAAAACGTGAGAGTTTTTCCTCTTCTGTTCCTATTTTGATTCTGTGTATCAAATGAATTTGTAGATCTGCAATACAATGAAAAGAAAAAGTACAAAAAAAATCAGTTCTCAGCCACCGTGTTCTCAGTGAGGAGCCAAACCTGAGAGGCAGCAACTGGTTTCCTGAGTCTCCAGAGTGAGCTGCTGAGCACAGAGCCCCAGGCCCTGGCCCACAGCGGTCTGCACCCCACCCCCGCCCCGCCCCCTGCAGCCTCACTTTCCCTGGGACCGAGTTGTAAGAGTTCCGTCGCTTGAACACCACTCTGGTCACACTGCTCTTTGTGAAAAGCCTCGCCAGTCACTCTGACCGTATTCTTGCTTTTCCAGAGCACGTTTCTCGAACACTGAAAGCTGGGTCATGCCTCAGTAAGTCCCACGTCCACGTTCAGTGTCCCCTGGGCTGGGTCTCTGCAGGCGAGCAGCAGCTGCCGGGTGGTATGCCTCCAGAAGCCCGCGCCACCCCCCTGCCCCGCCCCATTCCCCAGTCCACTCTCCACACCTGTTCACCAACTTGGGACATTCCTTTCTCAGGGACAGGAGCTTTTGATTTATAATTAGAAATAGGACTTAGGGGACCCCCCTGCCAGAGTGTTCAAAGCCCTCTGCTCAGGTTGCTTCAGGGGGTGTCGAATTTCTCCTGGCTCTCTGCCTGTCACCCAGAACTTGGAGAATGTTTCCACAGTGACGCTTGCCACCACCGCCTTGTGCAGGCACATGGCAGTGAGAACCTGTCCACAGGGGGCGTTGCTGGAACAGGCAGAGTTCAGGGCCCTTATGCAGCATCCCGGTGCTCAGCCGCACCACGCAGGGCCTCTTGGGAGCAGTGCCGCGCGTCCAGCCTCCTGCGGGCAGGACCTGCTCCCGGTCTTTCTGCGTCAGTAGTGGGCAAACGTTGTGATGGAGACCCGTTTGCAAATGCGAGAGTTGTAGATGTATTTCGAGAAAGCAAAAGGTCCACACCAGTTTTTTGCATGTTTCAGGGAGTTGGAGGAAAACCAGTTGCAGCAGCCCCGGTTTGGTTGCGGGGGACACTCCTGGCCGCCCTTTCCTGTGTGTCTGGAAATTCTGGCCTTGAGCGTATCAGTAAACATGTGGCTTTTCGTGGCCGCCAGTTTGAGTGGTACCCTGTCCACCAGCGGTTATACCCACTCACGACTGCATCACCTGGTGCGTGTAGGTTGACAGTATCATAAAACATGACTTTAACTTCGGGTTTCACTTGTTAGCCCATGGGGAATAGGTTCCGTGCATCTGCGTGGCTGAGAAACCGTGTGGTGTGAGGAGTCCTGATGTGTTTTTACCGGATCTGTGTGCGGGTCAGGACTTCCCAGCGGCCTCCGCAATTCCTTCATACCTGGCGTTTCTCAGTGGAGGCTGTTTGGCTTTCACTTAACTGCGGCGAAGACCAGCCCTCCTGGTCCCTGCTGCCCCTTCCG
Source organism: Sturnira hondurensis (assembly GCF_014824575.4). Classification (NCBI taxonomy): domain Eukaryota; kingdom Metazoa; phylum Chordata; class Mammalia; order Chiroptera; family Phyllostomidae; genus Sturnira; species Sturnira hondurensis. Next base: position 25,569,889 of record NW_028082759.1, on the reverse strand, counting down.
TGCCCCCTGCGAGCCTTTCTGCTGCTGCTTCCATCCGCAGAAGCGCCAGAGCAGCGGCTCAGTGTGCCCAAATTAGCCACTCTTCCCCTCAGCCCCACATGGCCTGCCACGACCCCAAAGTAGGGAAAAATCTTTTCTCAACAGAACCTGTATGTTTTCTGTGGGCTAGCATGTTTCTTCACTTACTATTTCTTCATTAGACACCAAACTGGGAAAAATCAGCTGATTCCCAGCAAGAGGTGCCCATCCCAGGGGCTGCCCACCCCAAGTGGAGCTGTTTCCAGTCGCTTCTAGAGTGCATTGACTTTACGCTTTTGTAGATGGACGTGGACAAAGTTGCTAGAGATGGCACGCAGTGTGGAAGGATAATGATCCATTATCACCCTTCGAGGCCTGCTCTTGGTTTGTGTTTCCTGGAGACGGAAGTTTTGTTTACTTTCCACACACCCGCCCTTCGTTTGGGGAGGACTCCTGGGCTGCATCTGCTGGGCTCGAAGAAGTAAAGCCAGGGGTTGTCATCATCGTTGTTGCCGTCGCCTCCCGCTCTTCGAGAAAAACCCGGATGTTTGACTGAAGATTTTAGAAACCCAATTTTTAAGTGTGCTATTTAGAATCTAAGCTGGACAAACAATCAGCTAGACTGTTTGTTTTTTGGATTTTTTTTTTTTTTTGCTGCGTTGTGTTTTTTCTCTGGTGAAGAACTGTGGAAACATTTGTGAGATGTGAATGTTGAATTGTTCTCCATGTTCATCTTCTCATCAGAGTTTTTGAATCTACCAACCCATCAGCTAAGATTTATTTTCCTCCGATAATTAAATTCTACTGGATTATTGGGGATTCTACTTGGTGTAAATTTAAGATTTAATGAGCTAGATTGGGGAAAATAATTGAGTTTGCTTCTCCTTTAGTGAGCTATACAGATCTTGCGTTGGAAGTGGAAATGGGAAAGGAGCGGATTCCCAGGAGCAAATGCATGGACCTACTGCTTGTCATCACCTTAGACTACAGATAAGGCAGGTCCACCTTTTTGCTCTGCAAAGAAAGCGTAAAGACTTGGCGGACTGCACGCTTGAGTGTCCTCGGAATGCTCTGCGGCAGCCTGCAAAAGCCAGGTGGGGGGATCTTGAGATCCAATTGGGTTCCCGTGGGCCCCATGAGTGCCTTGTGATACTGCCACGTGGCCTCTCTTTCTGTTGCCCTTTATGCTGATATTCTGATATCTTATTTCAGATATTCTGAAAATAAGCTATGCACAGAGTCTGCCCTCATCTTTGCTTTGAGGTTTGTAGGGCTGTGACTGCTCATGCTCAGAATGAGCCTCAATGAGGAGCTGAGTTCAACCACAAGGACAGCTTGTGGTAGCCTGTGGATAATCCTAGGAAGGAGGTGATAGCATTATCTCTGCGTCACAGCTAGGGAAGCAAAGGGGAAGAAAGACCAGACGACGTCCTGAGTGCCACACAGGTGCATTAAGTGGTGTGGAGAGTACCAGCCAAGTCTCCTTGGCTCGTTCTTTTGTACATTTACCGTGTGCTTGCCAAACCCAGAAGATGAATCCAATCACAAGTAAAACCTGGCATTAGCTGCAAGGTGATACTAAATGAAAGAGTCTTTAACAGAGGTAATGTGCTTGTGACTTTTCACACTACGCATGAGATAGATAGATAGATAGAGCTTCAGTTCTTCCATAAGAACATCTTTTTTGAAGGAAAACAAGTACACAGAAAGACCCAAAATTGGGATAGCTGACAGGAGGCAGAGAGGAGAGGCTAGATGTGTGTTACAGTGGTTGTCATATACAGAAGCTAAGGGACTTCACATAAATTTTCCATCCCTCGTGTTTATGGTATTTGGATTTTTTCTGAGTGTCTTTTTTTTTTCTGGTGAATGGTCATAAAAATGTTCATTTCATGCAATATATTTAACTATTGTCACTGTCACCATAGTTTTCCCACTTCAGTTTTTAAATCACCAACCTGCCAGTTTCTTTCTCTTTTCTCACAATTGTTTTTTCTCCATGTGACTTAGCTGGATTAATTTTCTCAAATTCACATTTTTAGTTTATGATGTGGACAAAGCCAGAAAAACTTTATGAGAAATTTTATAAAGGAAAACTCCCTGAATCATTAGGTGAGTGATTTTATATGCTTGCTACTTGACAGCCTTAAATGGCCTCGACATGTGGTGAATGTTATTTTTTAAAAAATGAAAAACCAAAACTATTTATTGTAGAAAAATGAATAGCATCAGGAAATGATTGGAATAGTCTAATTCACAGTAGGAGGGTTTTTAAATTTATTTATTTTAGTTTTAGAGGGGAAGGGAGGTAGAAAGAGAGGAAGAGAAACATCAATGTGTGGTTGCCTCTCACACCCCCTACCTGGGACTTGTCCCACAACCCAGGCATGTGCCCTGACTGGGAATCGAACTGGTAACCCTTTGGTCTGTAGGCTGGTGCTCAATCCACTGAGCCACATCAGCCAGGGAAGACTTTTTATTTCATTGTTGCGTAGATGTTTCATATGGCTATAGTGGTTTCTTAGAATTTCTTTTTAAGATGTCGTGTGTGTCGAGTTCACTGCTTTTAATTCCAAAACATGGGATATCTGAGCACTTTCCTTTTTAAATATTTTTATTAAGCATGAGCCATATTTTCTTGTGACTTCTCATATCTATTGATTTTTGAATAAATATTGGAGTTTTGAGAGATGCATTAGAGTGACCTGGGATTCTGTTATCTTCTAAGGAGTGTTGACTTTGGATAAAGTGGGGAGTTCGTTAACTATGTGACCCTGTGGAGTCTCAATGTTAGGTCTTGTTAGCCTGTGTCTCAGTGTTGCCTGTAACCGTAGGATGTGAGCCCTACCCTGAAGGCACAGCTATTCTCAGATTTTAATGGAAATCCTCACCTGTTTGCTCTTCTCTCAGCTGGCAGAGCCTGAAGTTCCCGTGTTATCTCCCTAGCCATGGGCAGTCGTGGGGGTATCTTTTCCATCCTTGCAAGCTTCCTCCTGCTGTTTCTGCAGGGCTCCGTAGATTTTTGTCCTGGGTAGCCCAGTTAAGCACCAGACCGTGATGAGAGGGGGCGTGTGGGCAGATCTGGGGCTCCCAGACTTCCCCATCAGTTTCTAGACACCTCACATGACTTCTGAGGCGCGAGCCTAGTAACCCTTCTGTTTTTAGCGTGAGAACTATTCCTCGTGAACCATGTGGACGGTGCTGTGCCCTCAGGGGAAAACCTACGCAAGCGTTCCTTTTACCAGTGTGTTTCCTGTTTCAAAGAGGAATTGATCTGAGGGTCACAAGAAGAATTTTTCTTTTTTATATTATATTTATATGAGATGATGAATGGATGATGAATGTCAACCTATCAGAGTAGCAATCACTTCACATGTGGTATACCTTAAACCTACACAGTGATGTGAAACAATTATTTCTCAATAAAACTAGAAGAAGAAGAAAACTTTCAAAAAAGATGGGTTTACTCTAGTTTCTGTGTGTTTTTGCTGGCTCTACTCTGCCTCCCAATGCATGCTTTTGTATTTATTCAAAGTTTATGATCATTGTAAGTTGGGGTAAAATGATGTGCACTACTTTGTCATCACTAGGAATGGGATTCTTTTGTGTTCTCCTTGTAGAAATTCATTTCATCAGTCATGTATCTTTTTTTTAAAATCTTCATTGATTTTATAGAGAGAGGAAGGGAGAGGGAGTGAGAGATGGTCCCAATTTCATATCAGTCTTCTAGCCTGTTCAGCAATATTTTCCTCAAAGATTGGTATGTCTCCACGTTTCCAGGGAAACCCATCACTGTAGGTATTCTGTACAGAAGGCGTGCAGATTGGTGTTCGAACACGTCTGGCTTTTATGACATGTGTGACCCTGGAAAGTCACATGTCTTCTGACACTGAGTGTTTTCTGTCTTAAGGGAGAAACATAAAATAGATATTAAAAGGAATTTTCTGAAGGTCAAATGCAGTAGTGTAAATAAAAATAATTTTTGTTATAAAGTGTTAAATATGTGTTACATTAAGGGTGTGATTTCTTATTTAATAAGATTTCATTTCACTTGAGTTAAAATCCCCAAAGTTATTTTGAGTTCAAAACACATCTTAAGTCATGTAACTGAACATGTTTTCAGACTGCATCCTCTGAATGAAAAATCAGGAATTCCATTCAGTAGGAGCTTTCTTTCATGTTGGTGAAGCGCACAGTGAAAGTCAGAGACCCCGTTTCTGGGGACTAGTTGACGGTTTAATAAGAAAAGTAAATAGCTTTGGAAGTAAATCAAATTAAATAACACTACAAGTAGTGGATCTAATAAAAGATGAAATGTGCACATCACACACACACACAAATATGAGCATGAGTGCTAAGAATTCACTGGAAAGTCAACGGTGTCTGGAGGCAAATAATTAATGTGCAAACGAACAGCAGCAAAACCAAAATGGCAGCAGTGTTTCCAAGGAAGTTTTGGTGTAAAGGAATTAAAGGGAGTAAAGGAAGGAGGGAGCGGACATTCAACGTTCGTATATATTGTGGCTTCGAGTTATACTTCGAGTCTTTTAGAAAATCGGGATTGAATGCATACGGCCTCACTTTAAGACACATCCCTGTGGGCATGACTTCAAGACACCTTCCCTTTTCATCAGTCCTGATTTTCTTTGCCTTTCTCCATCGCAAGGAAGACATTTGTTAGAGCCCTTTTCTGCGATCTATAAACCAGGCGTAGTCTTACCTCAGTGTCTGGACTCCCTCCCAGGGGGCACACCTCTGATTCCTTGGGGACTTAATAACAATTTGACACACTTTCAGTTGGAGAATCTGGTTCATTTTTCTGATTAGTGACGGGCTGCGGTGGTTAACGATTTTGCATCCTCACTGAAAAGAAGGAAAGGGAGGGACCGGAGCAAGGGAGAATCCGCTTCTGTTAGTTTCTCCAAAGCCTGAAAAGTCTTAATATGCTTCTGAATGACTGTCCAAAAAAGGGGGATTTTGGGGGTGGTGGCGGCTGATTTGTTTCTTACTCAAGGGGTGAAGTGCCCGCCTGCCCACAATCACAGTACACAGGCATCAGAACCTGAGAATCCATCCATCACACAACTCCTAGCAGGACAGCCCTGATAAGACCTAAACCACTTTCCCCGTTATCTTTGACGTGAAAGAGGATGGGCCTTGCGGCTATGCAGGGTTTTGTCTGCAGGATTAAGGAAAATGAGCAAGGTTCACTTATCAGAAAGGACTGTTCGCACTGGCGATCAAATGTTCCAGGACCGGCTCCTTATCTACCCGAGCAACAGCGTAGAGTCAGAATGTGAAAGAATGCCTTAGGGGTCCATTGAAAAAGTAAGACTGATATTTAAACATGTTTTTATTTGGAGGATAAATGCTAATGAGAAGCCAAGATTCACCTAATACATATTTTAAAAATCTTACAAGCTATTACCCTTTCTCAGAGGATGGGAAATGACTCCAAAGGGAGATTTATTCCAAAATAAATATGAATGCTTCTACCCATTGGAAAGGAATACATCGTATTTCTGTCTTTCTTTTTATACTTTGTCCTTCTTAGGATATTATTGCAAAGTTCTTATTGTGGAAATATCGTCCAAAAGTTAGCTCACATTTGTTAGGATACGTTTACATTTACCTGCATAATAAATCTTTAATTTATTTGCAGTGTGACTGGCTCATGAAATTCATCTTGGAAGGGGATTATAAAACTCCAATCAAGGATCATAACCAGGACTCATCCCAGGGATCCACCTACAGGTAGGTGGGCTCTCCTGACTTGCGATCCCTGTGCTAAGCCCTAGGCTGAGTCAAAGGACCATTGACTGAGTCTGTTTTATGTCCTTCTAACAAGGATGGGAGGGGGTGTCTCGGACCCCTGAGAGCTTCACTAGCTCTCAGGAGAGCTAACCTAATCTCCAAATCACCAATAAGGTTTAACGTTTTCCCTTCTAAAGCAATCCGCATTATAATAAGTAATAAAGGATTAGGCGGATCAATGCTCAGTTAACCCATAAAACTAGGACTTTCTGCAACCTGGAGACCAGTGGGCCTGGCAGGAGGGCCACAAGCCCGTCACCATCTCTGGAGTGGCCAATGGGAACATGTGTGTCCATGGGCCACAGGGGCAAGTGGAGGCCACACTGAAGGTTTGCCGTACTGACTGTCCTAAGAATAGGGATGAAGGATGCAGAGGCCAATTCACGTTTCTGTCATTCAGCCACAGCTAGTTCTTTCTCCTGTGAACACACATTTCACCCTCTTCTTACACCTGGATGCTCCTTTGGGAGAAAGTGAAAGTCATGCCACGGAATGTTCTACAGAAGGGCTCAGTTCCTTGGTGATAATCCCAAACTGATCATTTTAGATGAGGAAATTATGAGGAAAATCATATACATCCCAGCCAATGTGTACTTGATAAAGGAAATGGAACAAAATGGTACTCAATGGTGCAAATGAATCAACTTTTTAAAGCACCTTTGCAGTAACAAAACATCTAAATAAACTGAAGAAAAGTCGCCTTCGCGTAAACCGTTTTCTGAACGAACTGTGCCCTCAGCGGGCGGGCGGAGGGGCGGGCTGCAGATTTCCGCGTCCTTTGCAGGCCTGTCCTGCTGATCACCCGTGCCCCCTGAAACTTCACCTCCTCGGGGCTCTTAGCGTCAGTGTGGGAGTCTCAGAGCAGGGCTGACCCCCCGCGAAAACTCAGGGGAGTGTGGTGAGCGCTCAGTGTAGTCTCCTGCCACGCTTCCGCTGCAAACATAGTGCCAAGTGTTTAATCCAGTAGCTGCTTGGTCAGACATGGTATGAGGTTATTAAATGATATTATCTCGTCTCTCAAACACAATAGGACATTTAGAGTAAGACCAGATTTGGTTTGGCCTCTCCCGTGTGCGCCACTTATGGAAACTTGAGTCTTCAATTAGAATAGAGCAGAGGGGTTGCTTGTTAGACTTTGTCAGAGTTTAGATGGTAACTTTTGTTCTGATTTCTAGAGAAAAGACACTTTTACCTTTTGTGGAAACGTGACAGTGAAAATATAGAAATATATACAAGATTATAATTTAATCTGTAAGTACATATTATGTAAATAGGAATATATGTATATACAGAGGCAGGGGAAGTTAAGTTTGTATTTGTAATACAAATAAATAATACAATAATTAATAAACAGTTATACAAGAAAAAACTGTTTTACAGATTCACAACTGTAAGCCTATTTTTGCCCACCCCTGTAAGAGTGTTCACATTGAAAGTTAGCCACTAAAGCCACATGAATGATGTAATTCCTGCCCTCTACATTGTGCTGCTGATAAGGAATAAATGTAGTTGCTATGGTATGATAGAAAATCTTTTGTATTGAGTCAGAAGACTTCAGTTGAAGTAGGTAGAATCTTCTTTGTTCTCATTTCTAAAGTGTTCAAAGCAGAACTCTTTGATTTCAGGGCCCTCTCGTCTCTAATACACTCTAATACATTATAACCTGACATTTGTATGACTCTATGTATAAATAAAAATGAATCCAATTTAAACAGTTCTTAATAATCATTACACTTGTGGCGAGTGAAAAGCATACTTTTATTGGCTTTGGAATAATATTTAGGGACTAAAAAATAATATTTAAAAGAGAAGAAAATGTCTTCTGAAAATATAACCTGCACTCATGCAAAATTATATGGACCTTATAATTGCACCTACAAAAACACATGATACATATATAAATGTTTAATGGAAAGAGAAAGTATGTAGAAATTCACCAAGTGACTGAGCTGCGGTGGGCTTGTGAAAGACTGACTTTTCATCTCAACATTATTTTTATTGTACCACGTTAAATTTTATTTCTAATTAAAAAGACAAAAAATAAGAGAACTTGGAAAGTGTTAAATACTACATTTTACTTAAAAATATTTGTGATTGGTTCTCCAAATATTGTTGCAAAAACCACTTGGTTTGGAAAGTCACTCTCTACTATTATTGAACAAAAGAAATCTAGTTGCATCTTCTAATGTCATGGCATCAGTGTTAACTGTCTTCACCCAGAACCGTGAAAGACCTGTAAAAACTCACGACTGCTGCCTGATGGGGACCCCACCATTCTGAGGGTGACACACATGCAGCTGGAAGCAAGCACGTGACCCCGGCCTTTGGCCTGCCTGGGGAGTTGCACCCTAAAAATGCATCTGGATTTGGGGAGATGGCCCGAGCCCAGCTGGACTGGGGGTTCCTCCTCCTCTGAGTCTGGACGTTCTGTAGGTACCTCACAGGGCAGCAGGTGAGGGCGCCCCATCTGTATAGTTGGCTTACCCCGCAACACACAGTCTGGGGAAGGTAATGTTGAGTGATCTCTTGAAAATGTTGAGTGAGATGTCATCAATGACACATACAATTTTTTAAAAAATCCAAACTGTGTACTGCAGCTCTTTGGTGACCGTGACAAATTTTGCTTCCTCTGTGTGTTATGTCCAACTTAAGACCTGAGCAGCAAACTTTGGTTGAAAGCTCTAAGATTTGCCCAGTGTTTCCTCAGATTATTCATTGGTCCGAGTTCAGCATTCCAATAAAGTTAACTTTACTAGGGCTAGCAGAAAACTTGGCCTTCGTCCTTGGGGGAAAATAAAACAAAACACCCCCCCAAAAAAAAAATGTCTTGAGTTTGCTTAAAGGTCCGTGAACCTTAGGAAACCTCTGCATGACCCTTCCTGCAGAGTGGTGGCCTCTGGTGACACCTGAAACCAAGAATGTTTTGCGAAGAGTTTGGGTTTCACTTGCAAAGCTGTATCTAATCCTAGGAACTGCCTAATGAGTTAGAAGTCTGGTGCTCCTTGGATCCTCAGAAAGGCAGCGCTACGTGTAAAACCCACGACTTTTACTACAGAGTACATTGCTCCTCTTAATCCGTCACTTAAAAGCGCCTTTGGTAGGTTTTTAAAAACATTCCCTCTGCCCTTTATTCTATCATCAGTGTCACCTAGAACAAAGGTGAAGGTGTGGCATGATTTCTGTTAAATAATAGGTAGTATAACAGGAAACTGTTTTTATTACTGTTATACACTCTAAGAATATTTCATGTATTTTCTAGATCAAGACAGTCCTAAGAGTAGCAAGTTTTGATCGCGTGGAGCCGAAGTAACCACCTTGCCCACAGTATCTGACTGGTGGCCAATCAGACCAGCCACCCCGAGGGGTGGCGGAGAGCCCTGGTGGGGGTAGCTCTGAGCGCTCTCACTCTCCCGGTCTCCCTGACAGGGACACACACAGGCCCCATGGACACCCATCTCTTACAGCTAGAGAATTATCCTCAAAGTGGGGGAAATGTCCCAGAGCACATGAGTGTTTGATAATAAAAACGTTTCCAAGATGTGTTGGAAAAATAATACCTACAGCTGATTTTTCATTTTCCAGGAAAGAATACATTATTAAAAAAAATGGCTAAGAGACATACATTGGGAACAGCTTCTTTGTTTTCTCTTCTAATGATCTTTCTTGGCTTCTTTGGCCTAAATGAATTTTTCAGTGTTCTTATTCTAAGGATTTGTTGTCCATCATTTTTTAAAAACTATTTCTATATTTCAAACTCTTAGATAAAAATTCCTGAGATGTTTTGACATTATTTATGCTTCTAAATATGTTTAGACATCATTATTTTAGGGTCTGTCCCTATTTTAGGAATCAGTAGAAAAGATTTAAGAATATGAGAATTGTTGAGAAAATGTGTGTGTATGTGTATATTTCTTTCACTTGTTCTGAGCCACTATGTGACCATAGAGAGAAAAAAATGTTTATATTGACAATGACTGGTTGCCAGGGAATTAAAGACAAATTCTAATAGGGCCAATAAAGAAAATGAAATCCTGGTGAGGCAAGAAACAGCCTTCTAACCCTGATGTATGTATGGGTACTAATACTTTCTTTTCTACTAATTTTTTGATCACATACAACCATGCATAGTTCATTGTATAATTTTCTTTTATTTGCAAGTTTTAGCAATACGTTTTAAATAGATCAATCACTTGATAACCTAAGAGGCATGTTCCATGTCTACAAAGGAACTTGCCCCGTGGACGGCCTGTCTGTGGGCAGGTTCACTAGAGCCCATTGCTCGGGTGTGGGAGCACCACTGAGATTTTTTTTTAACCCACGAGACTTAATGAGCAAGTAGAACATCAACATCATTAGTCACATAGCTGCTTTCAACAAATGCAACCCGACCTTCAACCTGTCTTACGTTGTCTTATTTCCATAGACAATGGAAAGGTGAATGTGTTTCTGGCAATTTTTTTAAGGAAAAGATGTTGCTCCCCTTTCAATTATAAGGCCATTGTTAGCAAAGGCCAACGGATAACCAAGTAGAAAGGGCTGTGGCCGAGGGCTTTGGACCGTCTCCCTGGGAGATGCTGTGGGGAGTGGAAGCCACCCAGCAGCAGCAAACTCACGTTCCCGCCGCTCTTACACTTATTGGTCTTTCTCAACCACCTCATGAGCAACTGCTCAAGTGTTTCAGGTTTTTAAACCTTGGTGACTTTTGATTTGACTTCTCACTGGTTATGTTGTCTAGGCAAATGGTTTGTCCTTCTGCACGGAAGCCATCCGTCCGCCTGTCCCACTGTTGGTGGCTTCTGATGCCTGCCACACAACCACCTCCTGATGGCCGCGCTCGTATGGACCAGGACCGATAGTCTAACCCCTTTGCCCGCTGTGTTTGCATAGTTCTCACAGTGTACATTTCCACGCCTTCTGGTCACTTAGTGGTTGGATGGGCCACTATACATGTCCCTAACTTATCTGGTGTTTAAACTGTCTACTCACACCTATCTGTTTTTGTAGAGTGCAGCCAATAGATTATGAATTATAGTGCTACATTTTGCTAAGAGACAAAGCTATTTCTGAAGAAATAATTGTATTATAGATCGTTAAGTCACTTGCAGGAATGGAAGTTTGCTTTTTGAGGGAAGCATAAGATGATGAGCTATTATTTAGAAAACAGACAAGCCCAGACAAGCCTGGTTTTTGGTGATAGAGATGCTTTTACTCAACAAAGAATAGACTGCATGTGTTACGTGATTCGGCTCTAACTCCTGGTGACCCCGTGGATGCATGATGGCCACCACGTCCTGTCCCCATGGCCCTGCTCCGCTCTCGGACACTCAGCCTGCGGCTTCTTTTACGGAGTCAGTCCGTCTCGTCTTTGGTCTCCTCCTTTCCCGCCACCTCCTCTTTTTCTCAGCACTATTGTCTTTTGCAGAAAACCCTGCTTTCGCACGATGTGCCCGAAGTAGGACAGCCTCCCTCTTGTCACTTTTGTGCCCAGCAGTGTTTCAGGCTTAATTTGCTGTAGGATCCACTTGTCCGTCTTCCTCGCAGCCCGTGGTGCCGGGGGAGCTGGTCTGCAACACTGTACTTCAGGCGGGGGGGGTGGGGCAGTTATCCCCTGTCAGACTTCGCCGTCCAATCTGGCTTCCACGTTTGGGAATATGAGGGTGTGGTTGGTCTCAGCCTTGGTCTCGGATGACACCTCTTTGCTGCTGATCATCCCTAACCGTTCCATAATCTCCTTCTGAGTCTCAGCCTTCTCGTGGTGTCTTGGCTGCGGTCTCCATTTGAGTAGATGTGGCCTGTCAAAATGTCAAGGTTAGTGACATGATCATTATGTCTTTCTGCAGTTGCTAGCAAAAGTGATTTTATTTTAGAAAAAAAACCCACATAATAATGACGCACTATTTGGCTGATATACTATCATTAAACTCTCCAAAGGATTTTTTTCTCGTCCAGGTAAATTCAGTTCTCTCCAATGAATGTCCCTATTTTCCTCCTTTGACTGTGCAGAATAATCGGAGACATGTCGGGGAAGGGGGTCAAACCCCCAGAGTGCAGTAGTGGGCACAGATGATTTTCCTGCAGGCCGAGCATTTCCCACTCTGGGCGCCAGGTCATGTGGAGGGCAGGGCTTCCGAGAGACCGCGTGCCGAAAAGCCTGGTGCTGAGGAGCCTCGCCTCCCGCAGCCTGTGTGTTCCTGGTCCGTTTTGGAGCAAGTTACTTCTCTGCTCTAAGAAACCAGGCAGATTCGGGAGGGGCCATTCCAGGGCTCTGTTTCTGCATCTCTCAGGCTTGTTTCTTCTTAGCCCAGAAGCTCTTGTGGTGTCAGAATTGGCAGAGGATATCACTCCTGAAGCTCATCTAAGTGGCAGGTAGAGTTTAGGAAGCTCTTCATACATTTTCTCAATCCATGAGGGAAGCTCTTGAGATAGCCACCAATTCTCACCGTTGTCTTCCCTTTTAGAGCTGCAGACGCAATGCACCTGGAGCTCAGTAGGTGGTCTAGGGGTGCAGTGCGTAGGTCCCAGACGAGGACAGCAGCCTTGGGGTCTCACACAGACAGCCCCAGGGAGCATGGGCACTGGAGCCGTACCCTTGGATGAAAAATCACGGTCTCTTGTTTATGAATTGGGTCATTTTGGGTAAAATAACTTTTCTGTATCTTATTGTTTTCAAATGGGGATAATAATTATTTAATACATGCAAAGGACTTAGGGTTCAACACAGAAGAAATGCTTAATAACTATTATAATGCTACACATTCTTCAGAGAATTTTATTATGCATTAAGTCAGTATGCAGATCATAGAATGACATGTATAAATACAAGCATTCAGTCTTTCATATTTGAAATAATTTTTCAAGAATGGCTGTATTATACCCGAGACATAATGTATGTCTATTTTTTTTATGCTGAGTAAGAGAGGAATGCTCTGCTTTCCCTGATAGCGTAAAATGTCACTTTTCTGTACAACATGCAAATGCTTTATTTCAAAAGGCCAAATCTAAAGGTGCTGTCAAGCTTGATTGATTAGGCCTATTATAATCAGGACTGCTTCAGCATACAAACGAAACCGTGTTAAGGAGGCTGTCTCTCTGGGAAGCGCATTGCCCTTTTGACAGTGGAGGACTGTGGCAGAGCTCCTAGTGTGTGCTCAGGCAGCAGGGAGCTCCTAGTGTGTGCTCACGCAGCAGGGAGCTCCCTGCGCTGGAATTGGGCTGCTCCTGGCTTCTCTTCTGCATGAAGAGGGCAGCACTGTGGTGGGAAGGAAGGGAAAAGGCAAGACCAGACATCGCCACAGTGCAAATAGCAACACTGTGAAGGGTAAGCAGGTGCACAAAGGTGCAGGCGTAAATGCAAGTTCAAGGATCACGTAACTCAGAATCAGGTTTCCGTGGGCAGCCTCCCACACAATCCACCCTACACCAGAGGTTAAGACCGTGGGGTTGGAATAACGGTTGGCAATAAATTCTTCGTGGAGTCTGGTAGATTTTACAACCTCCTCCTCCAAACTCCACTTGGATTCCACATTCTAAGAAAGAGCAGCTATCTTGTGGCTCAGCAAAAGGAAACTGAGAGCAGATGAGACTCTGTGGAGGTCTGTAGCTGTAGAGTCACTAAGTCCCAGAGCCCGATTCTCTCCATTATAAAGCCTGCCTCAGGTCAAAGTTCAAATTAAAAATGACTTTGGTCATTAGCTACTGAGCCAATAATCTAACACTTAAGGATGATTAGTGTTATATGATGAAGAGCATAAGGGAAGGTTCCACTGAGCACGAATAAGCTGCTATAGATAGACAGGGTAAAGGGCAAAGGTCATAGAAGTGACTTGCCTTTCGTACTTGGAAAGTTGATTTGAGTTAGCAGGTCAATGTTAAAATACATTAGCGACAGTCTGGGAGCACATCAGGAAGTAGCATGGATATGTGGGGGCTGGGGCGGGAAGTGGACACTGATGAGTGGGTGGGGCTGAGATAGAAGGGGTGGGCTTTTGTTGCTTACCTCCCGGGTCTCCTGTCTACGGTACTCCAGGAGATTCTTGGAGACATGGGTAGGCCACGACTCAACCATGTTGCTTTGATAGGTAGTACACCTGTCACACCTGTCTTTAAACACCAGCTTAGACTTTTTTCAGATGTGTTGAAATCCAGAAGCAATAAGATGAATACACATACAAAGTTTGCCCAACACTAAGGGCAAAACAAACAGCTAGTACACAACTCACATAACTGAGGAGCCTGGCAAGGACAAGGTGAAGGAGGGTCAGGATAGTGAGTGTAAAGGAGTATAATGAATGATTCATCGGAAAAGGTCCCCTGGCTGGTGTAGCTCAGTGGATTGAGCGTGGGCTGAGAACCATAGTGTCTCCAGATCGATTCCCAGTCAGGGCACGTGCCTGGGTTGCGGGCCAAGTCCCCAGTAGGGGGCCACGTAAGAGGCAACTGCACATTGATGTTTCTCTTTCTCTTTCTCCCTCCCTTCCCCTCTCTCTAAAACTAAATAAATAAAATATTAAAGAAAAATGTTGCGGTCCACTGTAGTCAGTGGAAAAAGTAATGTACTTTCCTGCAACGCTGCCTCCGAACTCAAGACTCTGTGGCCAGTGGAGCCTCTTCCTCGTCCCCTTCTCTCCTCTGTCTTGCTCTTTCTGCCTTACACCGTGAACGGAAGGCACCTGTCGAGCAAGGGAAAAGCCTGGGGCCAATCAATGTGCGCTCTCCATGCCGGACAGGTGGTGGCTTCCTTTGCAGCGTGGCGTGTGGCTCTGCAGCTGCCCAGTCCACCTGGTGAGTGCCCATAAGCACGCTTGGCCCGAGCGCAGTTAGGGACCCGGGGGGCTGGCGGGCCATGTACTGATGGCCAGCAGGAGATGGGGACACGCCAAGTTCTGACTGAATTACACTGAGTGGCACTTCCTCCTGTGTTCACACCCTCCTTTTGCGGAGGCCCAGCTGTGGCCCGAAAGCAAGTGCGATGAGAGCCGGTGCGGATGGAGACGCTGGGCTCAGAGCAGAGCCTGCCAAGCGTCTGAGGGCTCCGTCAGCATGTGGCCACCCCAGAGGGGTGAGCTAAAGAAGGGAGAGAGACGGGTGCTGCCCGAGAGCCAGTCCCTGTGCTTAGGGATGACTAGATCTCAGTGAGGTGCGGCAGGAATGAAATGCCTTAAATGGTAGGGGTCTTGAAAAATACCACGGGGCAGAGCACGGGTGACTACATCGTGCAGGGAGAGAACGACCTGGGTCGTTTTCCAACCTCAGTGAATATCGGAATAAAAGGTCTCAAGTTCAGCAAGTGTTCATGCAGTCGTCTTTCAAACATTTTTAGTGCACACGCTCTCATTCAGAGGTTCTTCCTTCTCCCTAGTACCCTCCTTCTGCTGTATTTAGCCATCGCTTTCTGATATGGGTCCAGCATCGCTAAGCCAGAATGCCCTTTGAGCTGGCTTAGCCGGGTTGAATGAGGATGAGCACTGCCTCACTATTCAAACTCACCTTGGNTGACTACATCGTGCAGGGAGAGAACGACCTGGGTCGTTTTCCAACCTCAGTGAATATCGGAATAAAAGGTCTCAAGTTCAGCAAGTGTTCATGCAGTCGTCTTTCAAACATTTTTAGTGCACACGCTCTCATTCAGAGGTTCTTCCTTCTCCCTAGTACCCTCCTTCCGCTGTATTTAGCCATCACTTTCTGATATGGGTCCAGCATCGCTAAGCCAGAATGCCCTTTGAGCTGGCTTAGCCGGGTTGAATGAGGATGAGCACTGCCTCGCTATTCAAACTCACCTTGGCGGGGTGGGTGGGGGGGTGTGGGGGTGGGGGGTGGGGGAAGGCCTTGTTTAGCTTCAGCCTGAGTCAGGAATTCACCCTTGAGTCCCAAAGGAGGGTTGCTTGTGTCAGGGACTGGGAGCATGAAGAGCAAAGCTGTAGAATCTAGAACACAGATGCTGCTGCTCTTGGCTAGTGCATCACACAGAGGTCAATGGGCGCATGCTCAGTGGGAACTCATCTTAACTCTCATACTATTAATGACAGAAAATAGTCTGCCATAATAAAGGGCATGCAAAAACGAGTATGCGGACAGTGAGTACGAGAATGGGCAGTGTGGGGGGCCGAAGAGAAGCAGGAGGCTCGGAAGGTGAAGGAACCCAAACAGATGCCCAGGTTATGTGGGGAGTGTGTGTGTGTGAATGCTTATTGGGAGATAGAATATTTGCGATGTTTACGTGAGACTTAATACAATTCCAAGTTGAATGACTTCTATTACTGACTTACATGAGACTTTAATTGGTAACCTTCCCAGATGGTCCCAGTCAGCATCCTGATAAGCAAAGTGGTCTAAACAGATGCCTCCTGAAGTGGGGTTTGCACCGGGCAAGCACAGTCCCTGAAGCCATACGGTTAGAAATTTTACCGAGTGCATTTTCAGGTCCTCGGAATCAAGTGCTGAGCAGTCTGAGCTCCTGTCTCCCGTGTCTGATGTTGTTGGCTTTTTAGATGTTCATACTATGATATTTTACGAAGTTATCTACCTATAAGGAGAGGAAGTAAAAAAGTCTTGGCCATAGTTCTGTGCACGCTGCTAACTCCGTCAGCTTTGATTCTGACCGTGTGTTCCACGAGTATTCGTGCACAGGCGTGCCTGTGTCCAAAGCCCATGTCCAAAGAGGAAGGCTGAGATGAAAGTTGGTGTGTCACGGTCCTTTAAAGAGGCTTTAAAGATCCCAGCATCTACTTCCTGAGATGTCTGCTGAGCAAGCTCTGCAGTGTTGGGGGAAACAATGAACTTGAACCAGAGAGGCTGAGACAGTGGTCAGCACTGACACAACTCCCCTGTGGGGACTCTCCGTTTCCCTGCCCATAGGGTGCCGCCCCCCACCAGAAGAAGATGTTACTGGGGAGAAAACTTCATTTGATACCATTTAAAATTGGAGATACTAACATTTAGCCTATAATGAACACTTTCTCTTTCTGGGTGTAAATTTGCTTTACTACTTTTTTAGCACTCCAGAATAATCTTTAGGCAATTTTCATTTTTCCTTCCTGTTTTCTGCACTTTTCTTGCTTCTCTTTATCTGTGCCCGGTTGTTGGGAGTCAGACAATTATGAGATTAAAGTTTTATTAACTGGAAGTGGAGTAGAATGTTGCTTGCTAAATATGTCATGGATGGTGCATATAATTTCACATTCGTATGTCTGTAAGTAGAGATAAACATAGGGTTTATATTTCCCGGTGCTAGTCTTAGGAATTTTTGGAAAGAAGTATTTGTATAAATCTGTAATAACATGATAAAAAACAAACAATAGAAAATGTCAAGGTAGGGGTGGGCGGTGGGCAGGGTTGGGAATATAAGACAGAAACCTGTACTTGAACAAGAATTAAATAAAAATTATATTAAATTAAAAAAAAAAGAAAAGAAAATGTCAAGGTAATCAAGGTGGGAAAATAATTTTTTAAAATAAGAGCTACTTAATTCCAAGTGAATGAGCAAATCCAGAGCGCTTACTCTGACGTGAGAAGATCTGTGGATGCGAGGACCTGGCCCTTCACTGAGTCAGTAGAACCCCGCAGGGTTACTTTTTATTTCCGGTCAGACAGGTTTTCCTGTTAACGTTCAGATTATCTTTCCCGGACTAGCTAAGTTTCAGAATTGCCTGGGGAGCTGCCGAAGGGACAGCTGTGGGGTGCGGCTTGCTCATCCCTATGTCAAAATCCTCCACCCGTGATTTTAATGAATGGTGTACTTTGCGAAGCACTTGTGTGGAGGTAACAGTCCCCAAAGAGACAAAAACGAACTCGACAGTTTTATACGCATCCTAATCCAGGAGGAATTTCCGTTCCCACTCAAAGGTCTAACTGTATGGCATCCTCTGAAACGGTGGGCTGAGTCGGGGGGAATGCGCCATGTGTGGGTCCCCCTTGGCATCTCCTGAAGGGTGAGGGGACAGTTTCCTTGCCCTGCCCTCTCTCCCCCACACGGCTACTGCACTGCACTGTGATGAGGGACTTCAACTCTGCTGAGTATGATGGCGCTCTTAAGAGAAAGCCTGACTAACGAAGTGCACGGAGCATTAGCAGGAGGTGGCGCAAAGGTCTTCCACGCCACAGGCTGGAGCAGCCGTCAGCAGTGGGAGATGGTCAGGGCTCTGTGTGCGCTCCGGCGTCTGGTGACCTCAGAAGTAGGGCAGAAAGTGACGAGTACCCCGGCAGATTATCCGTGGAATTGATTTCAGGAAAAAGCACATTTGAAGAGAAACCATTGGCCCTTGAACAGCATAGTTTTGAACTACACGCGGGTACCTATATGCAGATTATTTTTATTAAGTGCCTCTGTTGTTTTCTACCTGCCGTTAGTTGGTGGGTGCAAAGGACTGACTGTATGCACTGACCTGCATCGTGCATTTTGGTATCTGTGCTGCGGGGGATCCCGGACCCGACCCTCTGTGCACCCTGCGAGAGGACTTCCATTTGTGGGGGGTCACATTACATCTAGATGCTCTGCCTCACAGGGGCGGGCACCCCTGGGCTCCCCCCAACACCGTCAGCAGTCAACTGAACTTTCACTTGAAAGACGTCCAGAGAAGAATTCTCGAACTCGCACAAATGCTCCTCCGAGTGCCAATGCGCAATTGCCATTATTTAAAAAGCAGCCAATTTAAAAAGCACTCAATCCTGGTGAATTACATACGTGCAACAATAACTAATTGAGGCAATAATAATTTTAAGAATAGATGACATTTACTAAAACAAACATAATTTCATAGCATTGCTTTATTTGAGAAATAAAACTTTTCAAGGTCTGGGCTTTGTGTTTTGATTAAAATGGCAGTGTTAAGCTAAGCAATACTTTTCATTATTTAAAATTTTTGATAAGTAGTTGCTTCTAAGGACACAATTAATTATTGCGCTGTCTGATACTGCCATATTTGTCAATTAACAATTGTGCTCTTTCATTAAAGAAAAGGCTGTTTTATCAGGTCTTCGACCAAGTTTAAGGACACTGGTAAGGGTGAAAGAATTGCATAGCTACTAACAGCACTCTAAGAATACCAGAGACAGTCAGAGAGGTGTATTTTGCAAGTGTCTTCTCTTTATATTTTGCTAGGATTGCACCTTTAAAAGCTCACCTTCGTCTGTTGTACCTATCCCTAATTCATGGGATTAATCAATTCTCCGAGATTTGTAGAATGATAGAACAGATCACTCCCTGGCGAAAACCAGTCATTCAGCTTTTCTGGCATTTTTTCATCTAAATGGGTTAGCCCCATTCCCTGACGTCATTCCAGCCATCTGCCTGCATTCCCACAAATAGGCTGTTTAGACACCTGGGTGATCTCACCAGAGGTTTCCCCACACAGAATTACAGAACGGATTCAGTAATCCCCTCCTCCTCACTGTACTTCTTAGGTGTCCACCCAGGCCACGTGACTTGCTCCGGGCAACAGTTTACGAGTAGCAGGTCCTACACCCCCGTGGGCGCTGTGCTATAGTCTGTCCCTTGCTACAGGGCCGGAGGGGACTCCAAATACTGGACTCTCGAGTGAGGAGACAGGAGCCAGGGCCCGCATGCATGACTGATCAGATATTCAATTACTGAAGACACAGTATGTGCCAGATTTTTAAAAAAGCGGATTGAGTTCTACAGAGAAGCCTAGGTATTTTCTGAAGTTTTTGAGGCTGTGAATTGCATATTCAGGCACTGAGACCCTGGGCAGAGCAGAGTGGCAGAGCCTGACAGTGGTCCTTGAACTGAGCAGAAGATGACATCAGGAACAGTGGGCTTGCCAACGGCAGAATGAGCTGGGGGGCCAGCTAGCAGCACACGCAATCCCATCGCCGTCCGGCAGCAGGCTCCCTAGCAGAGCGGTGCTTGCCCAGGGCTGCAGGGAGCTCCTCCTTGCCTTCTTCCTAAATGGTGTGTAGGTCTAAGGTTGTGCCCACTCAGTTGGTACCACCTGAAAAACAGCCCCAAAACTTTTGGATATTCGGGGAACCCAGCATGGTTCAGGTGAGTGTAGGAGAAGCCGGGAGTGGGAGAGGGAAGCACATCCCCTCACCCAGGAGTGTTCGAAAGCAGAGCCGTCTTCCAGCCGTTCCTGCACCCGTGCGTTCAGTTACTCATTCCCTCAGCAGAGACTCCTGGGCTGCTCACCAGATACTGTTTAGATGCTGGGGACACCACAGTGACCAAAGGGGCAGGTTGCTTGTGGACGCGACTCTAGATGCTAGTGGCGAGAGAGGAAACAGGTATGTAATGTAACAGGCAGGGAGAACTGGCTGAAGAATTAGGTAGGGTGAGTGGGACGGAATGTGACAGGGGCCAGTTCTTTCTGAGTGCAGTGAGGGAAGATGGAAACATTTGGACAGAGGTAGGAAGGACACGGGAGAGTTGCTTGTTTGGAGACTTGGAAGAAGAATTTAAGACTAAGGGGCTCTAAGGGCAATGACCTGAATCAGACAGATGCTTGGCTGGAATAAAGGCAGCGAGGATGTGGCCATCCATGTGGCTGGAGAGGGAGGGGTGCCCTGGTAGCCCCGTGAAGAGGTCACCGACAGTGCGGGACCCATGGGCCCTGGAGAGGCTCAGCGCGTACCCTCGGTGAGCCAGGGAGCTCCGGAGGACTTGAAACAGAGAAGGACGTGGCCCGACTCGCATCTGCAGAGAAGAAGCGCTGCTCCTCTTGTGGACAGAAGAGACTCCAGGAGGCAAGGGAGGCGTGGAAATCAAGTTCAGAGCAATTTTTTCTCAGAACTTGAAAGCCATATTCTGCTGCAGGTTAGCGTTCTCTTTTGCTGATAATTTCATATGTGCTATTTTCATTCTTTTATTTGGGAAGATTTTTTCATTACTGATAAGCTTTTAGGGTCCTCTTCTTATTCTTATGTTCTAAAATTTCATGATGCATTCTGGGTAATGATGTGCTTATGTTTAAAATTGACCTTGCTTAGCATTTTCTGCAGCTTTTCATTTTAAAGACGTGTGTTACTGTTCGGCTCCTGGAACTTTCTTCTGTTGTTCCATTGGAAATTTTTTTCCCTTATTTCTTTTATTCTTTCTAGAAACAGTATTAAAATATTTAACTTCTTGTTTTAACACTCTGTGCCTTTTTCTCTTATCATAGAGTTAAGAGTGATGTTGTATCTCTGTCTCTACCAAAAGTAGGAAACCAAAAATGGAGTAAGAAGACGATGGGTCTTATGGAGAAGGTGCGAGGGTCCATAGTTTTTGTGTGTGTGAAATTTACCAGTACTATTCCAATGTGCTTAATGAAGATGATTCTCATAAACATGTACCAGTTTACTCCTTTCTGATCCCAGATTTATATTCTTATTCCTCTTAATTTTTAAATATCACTTCCATGGGATATCAGAAAATAAGGGGCACGTTTGCCCATAAGTCTAACCCATTTTGAAGATCTTATTCCCTCTAAGGGAGAAGAAAATAGGCATTTGCTCAGTCGTTTCAGGCCACGCAGGTAATACCAGGACTTCTTTTGACTAAAGCCAGCCCTGAATATCTCCCCCATGTCTCTTGACCTTGAATCTATCAGTGGTATAAAGTAATTGCTTCATCCAATAGCTCCTTTTAGACGCCAACTCAATTAAAATCATTTGATATGAATGGCAAACTGCAAGATTACCCTAGAAGGCTGTTCTCTCTGGGATTTGAATATGGGCTTGACTTTGTAATTTCAAGTATGAGCTATAGACATCATCACTTACCTGTCACTTTTTTTAAAAGGAGCACCCTAAAAACAGTGCATTGATAAATTTTGAATGATATGTAGGATTTTAAAGTAAATGCAGAAATACAGCCATATTGAGGACAGTTTTTTTAAATAAATTAAGCTTAAGCATATAGATACATATTGCTGTGTGCATGTGAGAACTATAGTTATTTCATCAGTGACGTTTATAACACGTGGGCACGGACACACAGCACTTTATCGATGATGCTGTCAGATCCAGGGCAATTTGATTCCAGAGAAGATAAAAAGAATAATTTGCCAAGAATCCCCAGCCGGTAAGAGAGCACCTGTGTAACATGTGTGGCGAGCGATCAATATGGCCCTCAACTCCCACAGAGAAGTCGATGAATGATGTCAGAAGTTACTGTTATAACTTGAAGCAGAAAAATACCAGAGACAGGCGTTACAGGCTAATAGAGCTTAAAAGTGAAACCAATTTTCTCTTTCCAGTTGTAAAAACAAAGTGCTGCCTGATCTCTGAATGCCCAGGTGAGCTTTAAGTCAGGCAATAAAATTATCTGTATAACGCAATTAACTCCTAGCACAAGAGGTTCTGCATGATGACGTAGCGTATAAAGTGTGTCCTCTTTTCCCGAGCAGTAACTGTGTAAAAGAATACTGGTAGATGTTTTTTCTATGCTAAAAGTTTTCCCTGTCTGGGTAGAATTAATGTCACTTTCAGAATGATCCTGATGTATTCCTGAGAAGTAATTTCAGAAAACTTTTGGCGTGATGATACGATAAATGCGTAAAACTCTAGATCTCTTTATTATGTTTCTCCCTTATTCTCAAAAACATGGTGTAAGTGCATGATTTAAAGCAGTGACTTTCAACCTGTGAGCTGCAAAAAATTTTAAAACATGTGATACCTGACTTAGTCAGGGGCACTGACCTCTTTTCCTTTAGATTGTCAAATTAAAAAAAAAAGACAACAGCCAACACAACAAGAGCTGCCCAGTGTCAATGAGTCAAAATCATACCTATTTTTTAATCATGTCAGCAAAACTATATTTTTCGGTGTGCTGCAGAATTTTGGTAATTAGTGTGTGTGTGCCCTGAGACGAAGAAGGTTGAAAGCCACTGCCTTTGAGATGTGGCTCCCTACACCAGCCATTCCCCCTCAAACAGCCAGTGTACTGATTTCTCCTTTGACCACGTCATACACGTAGGGGCGCATCCCAGAGTGTCCGTCTTTTATCTCTGCTGGATAAAGAGGAACTGGGTTAGTGCTCAGACTCAGGGGCCTTCCAGAAGCCTTGGCAATAAACTGAAGAAGCCTCTGCAGTGTCTGTGGCCCAGCCATCCCCAGCTCCCATCTGTGGCCATGCATGTGTGGGTCCTGTTGTGTCCAATTAGGTTGTATCTGTTCTAAAGGCAAGTCGGAAGCTTTTTCAGGTGCACATTCAGGTGTTTTCCAGTAACACGTCCCTTCAGTCTGTTAACTGAAAGTCTGGTCTTGCTATTTTAGTTCTTTTTCAGGGATGGGCAGTGCGCAGTCTCAGAAAATAGATGTGCCATTCAGCAGGCGGACGGTCACATCGGGGAACGGTGACCAGCCTCAGGGGACCTCCCGTGCAGCGTTGTCTAATGTGGTGGCCGTGAGCTCGAGGTGGCTGTTTAAAGTTAAATTAGTTCAAGTGAGATGCAGTAAAAATTCTGTTCCTCAGGTTCACTAGCCACATTTCGAGTGCTCCATGGACACACGTGGCTACTGGCTACCTTGTGCTGCCCAGGTGAACGTGGCCCTCGCCGACGGGAGTCCCATGGCCAGTCTGTTCTGTCCAGGGCCGTGCTCAGTGTGGATGAGTGAACGGTGTAGCCTGGACAGCTGTTCGCTGGACCGGGGAGAGGAGGTGGAAGTACACTGATGCAGAGCCCCACGAGAGAGGTGGTGAGGAGGGGCCTGGGTCATTAGTATTTGTGCTCTGTCTCCATGAACTTACTCAGCAAACAAGGAGTGGTGGAGCCCGCGTGGCTATGATCCTGTAGAGTCGCCTGTGTGTAGCTGGGGCTGGGCACAGACGTCGGAAAGAGAACAAAACAGAGAAGTACCGGACAGAGGCTCACCAACGTCCCTGCCTTGTGTGCGTGTGTTGGGGGCTGATAATAAAAATAATCTGTGAGCCCCGAGGAATATTCAAAAAGCATAACAACCTCCTTGCCTTCTCAGGCAGAAATACTAACTGTGCTTTATTTCCTCCCTAATGACTCTGAGTCGTCGTTATTGAATTATGGAATAATGCATCTGAAAGGAAACCCAGAGCAATGCTCTCCCAGACAACTGGGCTATGCAGAGACTTAATGCATGCATTTCTCCCTGTATCAGGTTCCTCTACAGCATAATTTTCTCCTTGCCCTTCCTTTACCTTCTATCTTGTCATCATCTGTAACCTGACTTGTCTGCTTCCGGCAGTCCCCCGTGTCTCCTGTGAGGTCTCACATGGCAAAGCACGTTAGCAGTGACCGGATGATAGAACTGGGCTAACGACGTGTCAGCCTTGCTCTGTAAATGCCCGTGGCCTGCTCTGCTACCGTGCAGCACACATACTATTATTGCAGGTAGCTCCTCAGCCATCCCGTCCTGCCTTCTCCTCGGAAAGTCTCAGTTGGCACCCTTGACAGAGCAGGGAACTCAAGGACGCGAGTCGGGGTTTCCCTCCTGGCTCCGCCTCTGACCAGGGCTGATCTTGTATCTCCATAAGGGTCCGTTTTCTCACCCACCAGTTATCTTCACTGTCATCGTCCCTAACACTAATAAAGCTCTCAGCAGGAACACTGAGCACTTTGAACACTGCCAGCAGTGTTCTACATACTTTTCACATATTAATCTATTTTCATTTCACAATACTGTATGAATTAGGCACTGTTATTTATCCACACTTTACACAAGAACAAACTGAGGTATAAACCAGTTGAAGTAACTGGTTCTCATACCTAAGTTTCCAACTCGCAAGTGTTGAGTTTCTTTGAGAGACTTTTAGTTGTCTTTTAGGTTTGTGATTTTATTCTGGGTGATTAACATTTGAGGTGGTGGGTTTCTAACCAATAGCCCGTGATAAAGCACTTTGGAAGCTTGGGGAAACTGTGGGCGCACAGCGCCTACTCTCTAGGAAACCGGGCAGAAAGCCTCCTTCTCCCACGAGAAAGAGGCGGTCTGAGCTCAGTAGCCTGGGGACGGGGGGACTGAGGCAGCCTGCTGGCTGCAGTCTGCCCTGGTTTTGTAGGAACGGGGTGTGGTGTGATTTAAGCTTGAGCTTTAGAGCCGGGCCAGACAAGGGTTCCATGACAAGGAGAAAAACAGGTCCACTGACTTTCATGGGAAAATTGGGTCTGGTAGCATCTCTGCTCAATTTGATTGTCAGGAAACATTTTTATAGTTCTCTTCTGATGCTAAATGTTTATGGGACTGTGAGGTCAGTGACCTCGTTTTGGAAATAAGTGACGATTCAAGCAGATTTGGAGTAGCTACATGTCCTCTATAGTGTTTACTGCGCCTCTGTGTATAAACCAGGGACTTCACCCCAAAAGGAGGTCACACTTGGCTGTTTCTATTTCAGGGAAGGTGCGGATTTGTGAGGAGGCACGTGTTAGGGAGACATGACCACTGGCAGCTACCTTTGCGGAGACACGGCTCCCGGGGAAGCTGGCTGAGTGGAATCTCCCTCTGAACTACAGATCTGGTGAGGAGATTGCTGCAGCGAAGTCACATTAGTTAACGTCCACGAGAAAGTACATAAAAAATAGTAAAATAGACAATTATCTTCAAGAAGCCCACTTGGCTCAGGGAACGGGAGGGATTTCATCATCTCCCCCGGGTTCTTGCTCAGACGCAGTCTCACACTCCCGCCACCATTCTAGCGGGGCTCCCCAAAACATACAGACTGTATTTAAGAAAGTTTGGCACTAAAAAGATAGGACAAATTTTAGTTTAGCTGAAAGAAAAGCGATATATTGGGTCTAGCAACTCTGCCTTCTGAACCACTGTCACGAAGTTGAATTCCTGCAGAGGTGACTGGCTGGGGCGATCTGCCCCACTCGGTGACCTCTCTCTCCTCCCGGCCTCTGGGGCCCTGTGCAGTGCCGTGCCAGGGGACAGAGCTCCTGCCAGCATCTCTCTGGGACTGGCCACTAGGGCTCAGGTTGGCTGGAGTGGAGGAGCTGCTACAGTGTGTCTGGGACGGGTGACCTCAGAAGTCACTTTCGTTTTGCAGATTTTAGGGTATTTGCCAACAAATCAACAGAGCCAACCTGCATTCATTGGAAAGTAGCTAACGCTGGCCAGTATCTCTTAGTCTCTTTTTCGTCTTATGGTGTGTGTTACTGCCCAGTGAGAAAGTAACATGGTTAAAGAAATATAGTTGGCAAAATTCAGAATAACTTGGATTACAGGGCACCCACAGGCTTTACATGCTAATTTAGCACTAATATGTGTTTAAATCTTAATAAAATTATTTAGCTTATTTAGGAAATCCTGGAGGGAAAGCAGAAACCTAAACAACCTCGTAAAATAAAGCCTTATGGGGGGTGCAGGAAGTGAGGGTTGTGGCGTCAGAGTGGGAGATATAGACCTCGGGGAAATCCAGCCTGTCCGTGAGTCTGCACCGTGCGGCTTCGGCTCTGGGCAGGGTCCGAGTCCTGGGAAGCGGGAAAAAGCTGGGCGTCCGAGTCGATTCTCAGGTAAGTGTTCTGCCTTCTTGTTTGTCTCCCCCAACAGTACATCCCGAGTTTCCAAGCGATAACGATGCAGGCATTGTTATTGGGGCATACTGCACCATTTTTTAAGAACCGGCTGAGTTCTCAAATGAGGCAGGCCTAGTTCAAACCATCTAAATATCCCACTTGCTTGACCTTGACTTAACCACGTCTTGACCTTGACTTTTCCGTGATCGTATGAATTACCCTGTTTCCTTGTCGTTGGCCATGCCCCCTCCGGTGTCAGCTGCTACTAAAATCCATTCTTTGTAACTAAGTCTTTGCCGCAACCTTTTCTGGCAGGTAATGCTAGATTCTTTCTTCCAAATAATATGAATGAGGTCCTTATGTAATTTTAGCATTGAAATGACAACCCCACCTTCTTTTTCCTTTGAGGAGTTGGGGTAATCCACAAGGGAATGGTGGAGGAAACATGTTTTCTTTCTCACACCCCAGGATCCAGGCTTCTGGGGCATTCAGATTTGAGAGAGGTACCTCAGTAGCGTGGTTTCCTTCCCCACTAGAATTCCATGTGTCTCTGTAACTCGTTGGCCGGCAGAGTTTTGTAAGACAAAGTGCTGGCCCTCGGCGACGGGGCCTGGATTGATGACACCGGGAGTCTGAGTGGAATGGACGGGGCAGGCTGCACCTGGGACCTGGTGTCAGATAAGGGGGCTGAGGAGGAAGGCGGGTGTGAGTTCTGCCCTGTGGCCACCGGTGGGGCTCCGTGCAGAAGGGGTCGCAGCCCAGCAGCAAGGTTAGCCCAAATCAGTTTTCCAACGTGCTTTCTGTGAGCATCAGATCTGCACCCAGGCCTCCCCTCGTGAGAAGGTCTCCTCACGTTTGAAAAGTAGGGCTGCGTTTCCTTCCTGACCTCCCACTTTTCTTCCCCATAGTTCTATTGTTTTAAAAACAAATTGAGAGTAAAACTTGTTTGGCTTGGAAGTCAGCCCAAAATGAATTCCTTTCTGCGTTCTTGATTAAAATTCACGCGTGTATTTTCGCAGTGGTTGAATATGGGAAGAGAGAGATTTATCAGTTTCACACCATGTAACTAAAAATAGCTTTCTCTTCTGCCCGAGGCCTGGCAGACAGGCAATAAAGGCGACGAGTTTGGCCTTGACTGAAGACAGTTGGTATTGAGAAAACAAAACATGACACTTTCTAACTGAAGAAAAAGACCCCATTCATGGAATGCAGGCTTGGGCTTACAGGAAAGTACAGGCTATTCCCTGTCTACTTCCCACGACACTGGCAGAGACAGGGACGGCAGGTGCGCAAGCGTGAATTCCTGAAAACCGCCGCGTTCTGAAGAGCCCCCCACTAAAATTTTGGGGGCTTAGTGGGGAAAATAGGGTTTGGGGAAAGACTTCCCCAAACCCATGCAACTTTGTTACTAAAATGATAATATATATATTTTCAAATCAGTATTTCATGAAGGGACTGAGCCTGGGGTGCTGTGTTAGGGGCATCAAGTAGGTTCAGCAACGACGAAGCGGGGGTGTGGGTGTGGGGGCCACAGAGGGAACGCAGCCACAGGCGGAGGCCTCTTCTGGTTCCCCAGATGTCACCCCGTACTTCCGTCACGCATGAGCTCCCTTATGGCAAAGAAATATGTTTGTAGCAGGCAGCCGTCACCTTGGGGGCTTTTGCCATCTTTCATGACGTCATTGTCTATGTCTGTATATTTTTTCTGTAGTTCACTAATTCTGCTGTGCTTATGAAGGACCCCTCGTATGTTGCTCTCTATATGTCATGTATATTTCCCTAAATGTAAGGCCTGATATAAACATAACACACATCTCCACTTTTCCATGGCCACCTGTCCCTGTGCCCCATAGCTGCGGTAGACGATGATCAATTAGGATAGATGTGCGGGGGGGGGGGCGGGGAGGGGGGCTGGAGAGATGGGAGGGTGACTAAGGAAGTCCAGAGCGTGGGCAGAGAGGGCAGAGGTCTCGTGTCAGGCACAGCCCAGAGCTCATGGAGAACGATGGCTGGCAGAGATGTACTGTCGGGTGGAGGGGCACGGTTAATACCATGAACTTGTCGATGACTTTCATAGGAACAGTTTTCAGATGAGCAAGAGTTTGGAGACTCAAGGAGGGAACAAGCCAAGAAAGACAGTGTCAATGACTTTGCCACGAACGCTGATGACAAAGTAAAAGAGAAAAGTAGGGCAGTTGCTGGAGGGGAACACAGCCCTTGGCATCTGTTTACTTAGGAGAAAAACGCAGGTTTAAATGCTGTTATGTGGGTAGATGACCCAGAACATAGCCCAGGAAATGAATGCATTATAGAGGGTGGTCCCCGAGGAGGCTAGCGGAACTGGGGACAGGGATGAAGGAGCAAGGGGCCAAATTTAGATCCTAAGAGGAGGGCAGAGGAAGTGAATAAGGCTGAAGGGTTAGAGGGAAGTTGAGGGAGCTTTGTCTAATGTCCTCTGTCTTCTTTGAAGTAGAACAGAGATGGGCTGTGGGGCTGGGTGTTCGTGATATTAGCTGCTAAGAACGAGAAGAAGATGAAGACGAGAAAGAGGTAGGAGGGGCTACTAGGAAGGAAGGAAGGGTGGACAGAGGAGGTAGGTTCCCCCCCGCCCCCCCAGTCATGCCTGGGCTCCACTGGAACTGCCCACGGGTGGCCCTCACACCTCAGGATGAGGGACACGGCATACTTGTGCCTAAAAGACATTTTAAAATCACGTAAGGTTTTTGGGGTGAAAAATCCTTTCTTTTACAAAATAAGGATTTGGGGCAGAGCACAGGACCTAATACACTGGATCTCGTCAACAGATGGACTCCGAAACTTCAGATGGAAAAACCTAGTTCCTGACCTTGCCATTCACAGTGAAAATACAATGTGAGACACACACGCTGTAGGGAGGCCTAAGGGAAAGTAAATGAAAGTGGAGGGCAGGAGTGAGGCCGTGACCCTATAGTGGCAGCTCGAGGTGGCTCAGAAAAGCTGGTGGCGATGTCGTTCAACCTACTTCACGCTGACCCAGAGCTGGCAACGGTAGAAAAGCCCCACGCCCTCACTCAGGTGGATAAGTGGGGCGCGCTCTAAATGGAAGGGTGGAGGCTGGCTTAATTCAGAACTCATCTCTCGTCTCTGATGTCAGTAACAAAACCCAGCAATCAGAACCTGCAGATTAGACTTCTGGGCTTTGGTAAGGGTCTTAGATGTGGAGGGCACACTTTTTTATTATCTGTAGTTGCCCTCGAAAATGTGTTGCTTGTTTTCCTTTTAACACCGTGTAGAATTTTTCCTCGAGCAGGAGAATGCCACTGAGGAGGCTGGCTGTGGCGGGCCTGGGTTAGAGAAGTAGCGGAGAGAGTGGAGAAAAGGGACCAGTGAGGAAATGTGCGTCTCTGGGTCAGGGACATGCACGCAATTATTTGAATACTGGAGGCATTGGAGAAAAAAGTTGCACAGGTGACGGAGAGCCTTTTCATCTGTTTGGTTGGATGACTGCCAATGTCTGGCACTGAAACTGGGTGTATATCACAAGACAGAGGTTTGGAGGAAAAGCATGAACGTCATTTTGCCGGGTTTTGCATACATTGCCCACTTGGTGGGATGTCAGGTAGGCAGCCGGATATACAGCTCTGGAGCTTAGGAGGCGAGCTGGAGACAAGGATTTGGTTGTCACGAGTGAAAAGCTGGTAGTTGACGTCATGACAATAATTCAGATTGCTCAAAATGAGTAGCATGAGAGAAGGACAAAGGCAAAACTCTGAGGGAGAGAGGAATTAACGGGCAGCCAAGCCAAGGAAGCCAGGAGGGAGACCACCCCCCGCTTCCTGGGCCGGGCTCCGTGGGGTTGGAGAATCTGGACGGGAGGGGCTCTTGGATGCCAGGCCTCGGAAATGAGGGACTGGTCGCCAGTGAACATGTCACAGAATGAGCAATCCCACCCCCTCTCGCCCGGATCCTGCAGTTGGGATGGTGTTGGTGACCACAGAGAGAGTGGCTTCCTCTAGTGTGGTTAAAACCGATTTTAACTGCAGTGACCAATTTAAACCCAGTGACAAGGTGATTGGTGGAGACAGAGATTTCTGTTCGAGCAGGTTTGACCCACGGAGGACAGAGGGGATTAAAGGGCCCAGGAAGAATTTCCCCCCTTAATTTAAGAGAGCTGAACTAATTGACGTACAGGAGGGGATAACTAGTGAAAAGGGTGAAGAATAAGCCAAGAAAAGTGAAGGCTGGCAGGGCAGTTTCGGAGCAGACAGACACGATAAGATCTGGCACAAAGATGGAAAAATTAGATTGGCCAGAAAGAGAGCCATTTTTCCCCTAAGGAGGAAACGAGGGTGTATCTCTTATAGCAAACACGCGGATTTCTTTTCTTTGTAATGGCTCGAGTTACTACTTAGTCACCCCCAAACTCCGAGAGAGAAACCAGTAGACACTTCGTGGATGAGGTAGGTGACTTGAGTCACGCTAATTATAAACAGTCTTCCAGGTAAGAAGCAGGAAGGGCGTGTACCCAGGGGTGGCGTCCCTGAGTTCTCCTATTTCCACGGCGCAGCAGCCACCCGAACGTGGTGGAAAAGAAATCTTCCGGCCAGGAGCTGGAGGCCCCAGGCCAGGGAGGCCCCAGGCCAGGGAGGCCCCCGGTGTTCCCTGCCGCTGATTCTGGGTCCCTAGCTCGGCATCCTCTGGTTGCCGGGATTCCCAGCCTGGCAGCCCTGCTGGTGACATCCCCATGGTCAGGTTGACCAGCCTGGCAGCCCTGCTGCTGACGTCCCCACGGTCAGGTTGCTTCTTTCCCCAGGCGATTCTAGTTCTGTTTCCTTTTCCATCTGGTTCGTGAGAGCCAGGCCCCGGAAGACCAGTAACTGCTGGCTGCTATATTCAGAGCGGACCTGGGCTTCGGAGCCGCGCAGGGCTGAGCCTTGGCAGAGATGACATCGTCACAACCAAGCTCTGCCCAGCGGCTGCTAAGCCCCCTAAGTGACATCACTGTCATCTTTGATCTCCAAGAACATATTTATCAACCCAAATGTTCACGAGGTCACACAAAAGGGGAATAGCAGTGGATAATGGAGCTCATCCTTTCATTCAAGTCCCACGCCCTAGGCCTTTCCCAGTCTTCGAGAACCTTTGGGAGCCTGGGCCCGTGCTTCTGTCCATGCCAGCTGTGTACCGGGGGGCAGGACCGTGGGGTACCTGCTAGTGTGAGGTCAACCTTAGAGTGCCTCTCCTTGTCTCCTGTTGTAGGGTTTTTTTGTAAAGGGAAAAAACTGCTGAGCATATTTTTTTATTTCTCTTTTAAAAGAGGAAAAGCAAACATTCAGTTGTGACTAGAGGTCCATTATTTCACAGGTATTTGACTTATTTGATGACCCGCAAGCACAGCTTTTATAGTTCAATGACAAGTATGGTAGGAATCCAAGGATGAAAATTGTATTTCACAAGCCTTATAAATACTAGCATGGTAAATTGAGTGCAGGATAAGCAAGCATTGAAAGTGCCAGCAAGAAAAGAGAAAATATTTAGTGCTTTGAAGGAAGGGGAAAAAATTAACTTTAAAAGATAGCTGATTGTTATAGACAGCTCTGCCATGGTTCTAGGCATTGTATCTCTACCCCTTGTGGTTAAGGGTGAGGGACGACCTCTGGAATATGAGCCGCAGGAGACAAAGCTTGTTTCTGGTAGCAAATGCTGCCTCAGTTTCCTCTCCCTGCCCCCAAAGCTTGGTCAGAAGTCAATGACAGGTAAGATCCCTCACAGTGGGGGGCAACCTAAGCCAGACCTGATCACTTGGGAGGCCTTCATGGAAGGACTGGGGGTGGGGGGCTGCAACAAAGAGCAATGGACTCTCACCCTCTGGCTTTGACATAGTCTGAGTCCCCATGTTCTCTGGGAGAAGTGCTTCTTCGCTCTAATCCCCTTAAGCCTGAATACCTGATGGGGAGGGGTGCAGCTCCTTGCCTTGCTAGAGCGTGTCCTGGGGAAAAATCTGGCATCACAAAGACTTCCCAGTAAACCTGTGAAATCTTCTCTGCTAAGAGTGCTTTCATTCACGTTAAGGGTTTGAGCAGGAAACCCTAAAACTCTGTTCCTGACAGACTCTGAAGCCCTCAGATTTCTTTGAAATGTTATCCACTGTTTGATCCTTGCCACCCTGTATTCCCGTGTATTACAACCCAATAAAAACCCTGGAAGAGGGGGCTCGAGGCCTTTTTCTCCTGGGAGAAACTGGCTGCTGCTGGCCTTTGTCTCCCCTGAGAAACTGGCCACCAGCCCATGGCCTTTTCCCGGCAGGGAAAATGGCCACCCCTCCTCCCTAAGCAGATCACATCATGTCTCGGCCATACTTACTCTTCATCCGTGGCAACTGGGGGGCTTACGAAGAAGTCACCCCCACAGCTGATGCTCTCTGAATTGGATCAAAAAGCTACTTCCCTCTCCCACCTGCAAGCTTCCCATTCTTCATTCATTTGTGTCTTCATCACTTGAAGGATGACGACATTTGATATTTGTGTGGGCTGCAACCAAAGCACTCGCTTTGGTGCCTCTCAGTTTAGAGACAGGTGTCATTCAGTGGAAGCAATTGTGAAAACGGAGGAATTTTGTGTGCCCGTCCAAGTTCATGGTGCTCAAAACCGAGCTGTTGATGGTGCATCGCACAGTTCTCGCTCCACACGAGAGGCCCTGATCAACAGTCAGGGTCGGTGGAGACGGCATCCCGGCCGGTGTGTCTGGGTTCACAGCCTAGACTTATCCGATGCGTGCACACATGTGTGTGCCGTGGAGAAAAAAAATTATTTTTCTCTGAAGTCGGGATTTGTCAATTGTTAAAGAGACAAAAGAAAGGATCTCTAACGGAATGAAGCATGCTGATCCGTTAGGCTGCCCTTGAAAGCAGGTGCTGACCTCAGGGCTGATGGACGGGCGGTGCCCTGTTGGAGGCCACTCCTTCTTGGGCAGCTTCGAGTGGCAGTGTCGGGGACTGAGGAGAGAACACTGAGACAGACTCATGGGGGGGGCGGGGAAGAGTTTGGTGCTGATTGCATAACAACGGGAAACAAAGTTCCTCCACGGGGATGCAACATTCAAGTTCCCATGATTTTAAGAAAGGGGTTGTATAGTTCCCTTCGTATTAGCAGGGCTCACCTGTAAGAAGGAGTGACCGATACTATGACATTAATGTCCAGACCTGCCACATGTTGCAGCTCTGAGGCTTAGGGAACATGTTGGAATTGGGGGAAAGGAGAGTCAGCCTGGGCAGGAACCAGGTGTCAGAGCCTGTCCTCGGGCAGAACACAGAGAGGCCAGATTCCCCAACCCAGCATCCCAACCGCCAAATAGTGAGTGTGCTTTTGTTCCTTTGCTTGCTTGCTTTCCTTCTGCCCTTTCGTTACATTAACTTGGGCTTAAACATCTTAATTACTTAAGGATATCCAACCATAGGCATTAGTCTCGTGTTTGGAAGTATTTTGACCTTCCTTCATTTTTTAATGTCTTTATGGTATTTTGATGGGGAGCTGTGAGGAGGCGTGTCAGGCACCGCCTGACTCCTGCTACGCCCACCCAGGGGCATTTACAGTTCCCGAATTCTCCGTCAGTCTGCCTGGTGCCTGGCATTGCCGGACTCCCAGATAGGAGAGGGGCGAGGGCCCGGGGCACTTGGGGGCTGCAACAGGAGAGATGGTAAGAAATGAAAAGAAGGGATCATTACTCCAAGAACTAGATAATTCGAGATAAAAGCCAACTTTTTCCTTCAAAAGCTCTAATTAGCCGCCAAATGCTCCTCTCAAGAAATGGATTAGGAACAGAAAGCACTTGTTACAGTGATAACTGACGCCCTGTCTTTCATCCTCATTGCTTGGAATTTGCCACAGAGCATCCTGAGCTTTAAACACTGGTCCGATGTGTGGGACTCTGCTTCGTCTGCATTTCTCCATCCACTGCTTTGCGTCCCGTGCTTTGAGGTTACTGTCAACGACTCTGTCTTCTGTTGTTCAAGTTATAGGGGTACTGATGAAACTCAGTCCTGATTTCACTGGAGGAAACCCAATTCATAATTTATTTTGCTTTGTGCTGTAGTATTTCACGTGAAGTACAGAAGCAGGATCATCCTATTTTAATAATCCCATTTGAGGTTTTGTGATGGTCGGAGAACCTCATAACTAAGAAGCACATTTCCATGTTCCCGGACCTGCGGGACGGTCGTGCATGATCTTGCCGTCGCCTGAAGTGCCTTCAGTCCCGGCTCTCAGTCCCTATACAGTCTTTCTCTCACTTGACACCCATGCAGATGGGTGATTTCCTTGCATTTAAATAGTGTCGAGCATATTTCAGTGTATAGGTTGTCAAAACTCATACAAAGTTAATTTTAGTCAAGGTATGGAAATAAAAGATTGTTTTAAAGAATTACCCTGAAAGTCTCTGTGATCAGGTAATAGATTTCCTAGCTCACTCACAAGCTGTACCTCTGTCCGGATTCAGCCCTGCAGGGCAGTGGAACCAGGTCCCTTCACCCGGGAGTCTGAGGTGCTCTGCAGCCTGGGGAGGAGGGGATGGAGACGCCAGGGGTGTCTGGCCACAACTGGCCGGTGTTGGTGGAGAAGGATCAGCTCAAACACAGCCCGTTGGTATACCAACAGTTCCGTTCAGGTTGTCCTCTGGTCTGGTCCCCACAGACTCTTGCTTGATGCTGCCAGAGCCAGTGGCGACGAATGTGTGATAAACGTTCAAAAAGCAACCAAGCATCTCCATGGACATGGAAAGCAAATGTGTCTTCTGCCAGAACCACCGGCAGTGAATGATGATGGGGGGGGTCCCTTTGGCATAAGGCCGCTCCTTTATGTGGGATCTCCCCCCCTCCTCGGCTTCTTCGGGACATGAGCAGGCATTGCTGGGAAGGGTAGAAGCTTTGTGGCTTTTCACATTTGAGAATGAGAGGAAATTACCATAGGAACCAGAAAGGTAACGGGAACAGTAAATGCCAAGTGGTGGTCAGGCCCTTGGTGTGGAGCTCACAGCAGAGCTCACAGCAGAGGGACCTCCCGGCGGTTCTGGGAGCGCTTGGGAGAGCAGGTGGGGTGGATGGCGTCGGGCTTGGAAAGCAGATTGGACAGAGTTCAGCGTTACACCACCAGTGCCTGTGCTGTTCTCATCACGGCCGCTCCTCTAGATCAACTTGGCTTCAGAAAGAGGGGTTAGTTTTTTGTTTTTATAAATTTGACATCAATTTCAATGTAGGTTCTTATGCCGATGTTTAAATAAGGCTGATGTGTTAGATATATAATCAAAATACTTTCTGTATTATAGAATTACTAATTCTCTCTTAGGTTTTACTAACAACTTCAAACTTCAAACTTATAAAATACAGCACATCGTTTCAAAATAATATGCTTCTCAGATATATTCTTCAAACTGATTTGTAGAAACATTTTCTAGAAAAATCTCTGCCCATTACCACCCTTAGTGACTATCTCTTTGTTTTTATATTTTGTATGTTAATTATGAAAATTTTTAAATTTCTCATAGAACCAGTAGAACCTAATTCTGCAGTGAACCGGTGCTGTCTTTGTAACCCAGTAATCAGTACAAAAATGGATGGACTGTGTAAATCTGTTTTAGGGAATACCAACAGCACATTAGATATTTATAGAACGAACACATTCAGTCTTGACCTTGGCCATCTATTTATGATCTAAGAAAGAGCAACTGTGCTGTCTATATCCGATTGTAACTGTGTGGCAAGAGGAGGCTGGAAACATTAGCAGAACAGAGAAATTACCATCTGGACTTCGGAGACAGGAGTACACTCTTCTGGCCCTCACTTAGTTCAATGAACTTCATGGAGGAAATAAAGATCTGCACAGACTTCCAGCGCAGAGATCCTTTATTTGGTGGTCTTTCCAGTAGGAAAAAACACTCTGCAATGGCCATTTTTTCCTCAGGAACTATCTAGGCAAGGATTTCACAGTGTTCCTCTTTGCATCACCCTGGGCCTGACCTTGGCTTTGTTGGGGAGCCTTTTAGTCTATCATATTTACTAATGTCCACGGGATCATTCGGTTTAAAAATATGGAGGGTTTTGCTTACTAGAGCTTTAGCAATTTCTTACCCACACAAAGCAAAGATTTTTCAAAGCTCACTAACTGTAGAGGTTTGTACTTGTCTTCTCAGCAGAGAAGGGTCATTATGTGCCAGATACTCATTAATGTTTGCTCAAGTTTAACTTCAACCTAAGGGCATCAGAAGACAAATAGCGTTTGCTATTTCTCCATGTGTGTTTGGAGCATGCACGTACTGTGTGAGTCCCAGCTTGCTTTCATAGCACCACACCCTAAATACGCCCTTCTTTAATGATGAGTGGGCCGGAAGGCCTGGCTTAATCTCTGTAACTTCCTGGGAAACTGAAAATCCAAAAGCTTGCTTCCGTCTGCACTTTGCTCTTCCTTCCCAGCACTGCTATTGTCTTCTGCTCGCTCTCTGACTCACCCCATGTCTCTTAATTCCATGGAACTGCAGAAGCTGAAGTAAGGTGTGGAATAGGACTAACACTGACAAATGAACTCGAAGTGAGAAAGAGACATGAAGGAAAATTAAACTTGTAAGGAAGTTGTCAAGCTGGGCAGTAAACACTGACCAGAGCAGGGCCGAGGGAAGCGTGGGGAGCCAGGCCGAAGAGTTGTATAAAAACACTCTCCTCCCAAACAGCCTGCCCAGCCGACAGCTGACCACCCTGTATCCCTGCCGTGCCTTTGATCCAAACAGGAAGAGAAGTGTGATCGCTGAGAATATCGGAAAATGTGTTAGCTCTCTTGACAAATTGGATACATTGACATTCATGTTCTCTGACTTCTTCCACATGTCGAAAATCAACTGTGCTGTATTGGCACTCCATCTGCCTCTCTTTACAGACTCTGAAATCTGTTGGGAAAAAGGAGAACTGTGTGCCATTAGTTCATTAGTCCATGGTTAAAGGACGTGTGATTTATTTTCAGCATCCATCAAGACACTCAATTAAGTGCTTCGTACTGAAGAAGGCTTATAGTTAGTGCATTTAAAAGTTGTGGGCGGTTCACAATATGACTTTGTTAGTATGTGTGTGTAGGCGAGTGGATATACAATATGTAAATATAAATGTAATATGGGTTTTATATATGATTCTCTATATACGATGAGATATATACGATGCACACATAGGAAATGAGGCATGCAGTCAATTTTTCTTTCTTTGCTGATGCCTATTTGGTACTACGAGACCATAATGGAGCCCTAATGAAAGACTTGGTTATATTGGCAGGGAAGCAGCGCTGTGCCCCCGGGGGAGGGGGAGGGAGGCCGTGTGAGAGAAAGGTCTGTGGACGTGTTTTAAATAGACTAGTCTCCAACTCATTAGAATTCCAGTCTTATTAGCTCAGTGGGTTCGAGAGTTCATAAAGCATAAAGCCCCCACATAATATTCGATATGCCTTATGAAGTCAGAAGTGAGTTAAGTAGATGTGAGACAGCAAACAACGCCATTCTTCTTCCAGTTCACCTCAAGGCATTGCGTTCGGGCCTAAGATCTTATGAAATTTTACATCAATTATATAATGTAAAACCAGGTTTTGTACATCAGACAAACTTTGACGAAAGGGAGTTTAAGATGTTCACAGTTAATAATCCGGATTCTCCTGATTCTCCTCGATGAAGCCGTGCACGAAGAACTATGAAATGTGCGTTATGCTCAGATGATCTCCTAACAGAGTTTTTTTCAGTCTCGCTTGTTTACCTGGAAAACAGAACCTCTTCCATATCTATACGGACGCCTCTGGAGCTCAGTGACATGAGGCTCTGTTTGCAGACTCTGAAGTGGCTGGGTTTCCATTGTCAAAGCAGAATAGAAATCACCCAAGTTAACCCCGCAAACCTGTGGCACGGTCAGGTCGACCCCAGGAAAAGAAAGTCTCCTTCATTTGTAAATTAAAAAAAAAGTAAATGAGTGGAGAAAAAAAAAAACTGTGGTACATTTATGCAATGGAATACTACACAGCAGAAAGAAAGAAAGAAGGATCTCCTACCCTTCACGGCAGCATGGATGGAACTGGACAATATTATACTAAGTGAAATAAGCCAGATGGTAAAAGACAAATACCGTGTGATCTCGCTTATAAGTGGAAACTAATTAACAAAACAAACGAGTGAGCAGAATATAACCAGACACACAGAAATAAAGAACAAACTGACCATAACCAGAGGGGTAGAGGAAGGGGCATAATGGGGGAAAGAGGGGAAGGGTCATCAAGGAACATGTATAAAGGACCCAGGGACATGGACAACAGGGTGGGGATTGACTGTGGGAGTGGGTGGGGAGGGTGGTGGCAGTGGCGGTGGTGGGCTGGGTATAGGGAAGGGCAGTGTAGGAAACACTGGGACAACTGTACTAGGAGGACAATGGAAAGAAAAGCAGGCAGTCCTCAGGGCCCTCCTTGGGTGTCAGCACGGATGGGGGATGTCCTTGGAGCTCTACAGGCACCTCCCATTCTCTAGCTGCACTTTGAGTTCAGGGAGCACTACCTTGACCTTCGTTTCTCGCCTGTCAGCTGGAAGAAAAGGCAGTCTTCCTCCACTGTGATGCAAGGTGGGGTGCGGCTCTCTCTCTCTATTAATGATTGCTGGCACCGTGGTGGTAAAAGGGAAATAAGGAAAAAGCACTGGCTGGAAGCGATGTGTTGGCGTTTTGCTGAGCACTGATTATCTTTGTGTTCTCTCCAGAATGATGGTAACTGAAATCTTAGGAATGACGTATCTCAGTGGTGGAACTCGTTTCTCTAACATTCATCACTGTTCTCTTTAAGTACTGCAAATAAGTATTCAAGTGAAAGCAGAGACAAATAATGTTAAAATTTACAGGTGTTGCAGGTGGTCCGGTAGAAAGAATGCTACTTGTGTTTTTCTCTTATAATAACAAAAGTCTAGATGATGATGACTCACAAGGATGAATAAATTGTTGCAAATATAATAAATATAGGTTGAAGACAAATACAATTTTAATAATGGTGCTTTGAACCGGAAAGCCAAATATTCTATTAATGGTTATAATCATTAACAAAATGTTTGGTTAACAAATATAATCCAGAGATAATTATGGGTTAGAGAGCACCCAAAGGGGTTACTCACTTTTAAATGAAAATCAAGATCTTAATTAAGAAACACGTGATATTCTTGGTTATGCCTGATAAATTGGTGTTTATAATTCTGACC
This sequence comes from Sturnira hondurensis, assembly GCF_014824575.4. NCBI lineage: Eukaryota > Metazoa > Chordata > Mammalia > Chiroptera > Phyllostomidae > Sturnira > Sturnira hondurensis. Next base: position 25,530,410 of record NW_028082759.1, on the reverse strand, counting down.
CTATTTATGACACTATATGAAGATTTCAAATCCAGTGCTTACTGCTTTGCCTACAGACCTTTAAAGACTCTTTTAAAGAATCAAAGGTGCATGGATACCGCTGATTAGCATATTAGTGTCAGTGTGGGCACATGCGTGTGTGTGTGTCTGCATTTCAGTGCACAGTAAGGCCTCCGCTGTGGCAGACTCGGTGGTCTCGACTGGGAGCCTATTAATACTGATTCTGGGCAAGCCGGGTACTGCTGTCGGTAGAGGCTTAAAGTGTGCCGTAGGAATGCGGAATGCGACGCACGCTCGATGGCCCAGCTGCTGGGTTTGGGTCTCTATCTCATTTTCCTCCTGTTAAAATGGGGAGAAAAGCAGGGCCTGCTCCTTAGGCTTCCTGAGAGAAGCTCTGAAGGTCGAGACAGCCCAGAGGAGGCCCGGCTGCGCTCCACAGACACACCCGCGCGTGCTCCCGCCTTCTCCCCTCTGTGTCCCCGTCACCTGTGCTGTCCCCAGCCCACCTGTCCTCAAAGCGGGTCTGCTGTTCAACTTAATGTGGTGGAATCATGATTCTGGTTTTATTTTAAACCAATTACAGTGACGTGTGAAACAGCATCACTAGGCCACTGCTGTCCCTGTTAGGAAATTGTTTTAAACATAAAACACAGCATGGAGATAGTTTTTATAGTGTTGAACCAAATAGCAAAGCGTTTCATACTTCTTCTTAATTAGCATCTTGATTTAACTTTATGACTGAGCAAGCCTCACTTGCTAGGTAACGACTAGAGTTATAAAACACCCACAGTAAAAAGTCTAATCTATTCCTTTTATTCCAAATCCTCCAAGGAAGCAATCTCCTCTTTCACCTCTAAAAAGATGGTGTTTTTCTTGATCTGGCACTGAAGCAGGAGACCTTTACCTCTCCTTTGGGTTGCTCACCACAGGGGCAGGGAAATTCCCCTCTGAGTATAACAAAGAATGCAATGGTTTCCTAATAAGCTCAACAGCCCACATTATAATTTCTTCAGAGATCACCTTGAAGGACTGAGTGAGTATGGACAACTAGAGGTGAAAAGAGAGGGGAAAGGGGTGAGGCACGATAGACACAGGTGAAGCCCAATGTGAACATACAGGTGTGAGAGAGAGACCTCTACAAGGGACCATCTGTCAGTGGCGGGGGCTGCCACGTGAGGACCCCAGCAAAGGAGACAAAGAAACATAAACTCCCTTTGCCCCTGCTAATGTCTGTTCCCCTGAAGGTTTCTAACCATCCTTTCTTATCCTGATTGTATCAGTCAGCTATAGCTGAATAATAAAGTAGCCCAGGCTTCCCACCTGCAAGCAACCAGCACTCACCATCCCACAATTTCTGTGGGTCAGGAACCCCAGGTGATAGAAATAGGTGGTTCTTGCCTGGATTCTGTCCCCAACAATGTAGCAAACTGTCGGGGGGCTCTGCTGTCCTTTGGAGTGTCAAGTGGGTGAGGATCCACTCCTGAACTCTCTCACGAGACTCCTGACGGAGCTCAGAGGACCTGCTGCCACCTCAGTCATGCAGTTCCTCTGCAGGGTTGCTTCACACTGTAGCCATTGGCTTTCCCCAGAAGCAAGAGATCTGAGTGCGTAATAGAGAGCCACAGTAAAACAGGGTGCGGCCAAGATGGGGGGGTCCTAAATAGGCATTTGGAATGGGGTCCAGAACTCAAGGTGTCCAGGAAATATTAGAAAGATATATAGGATGTGCTCACCCCTTCCCCCCAACAGGGGTGAGTTGGGGGGAGGGACACATGGAGCAGGGCCATTGAGCGCTGTTTTGCATAGCAACAGCTTTGCAGCTAACCTCTGGCATGGCCATTTAGCATATGTGTAATGTGGTTTAACTGGTTTCATAGATATGTGAAATAGCTGTGGCCATGCTTTGAGCCAGGGGAATGGAAGTGATTTCCAGCCAAGATGTAACTGGGAGGCAACTCCCCCTGGTTATAGCGCCTGCGCCAGAGCTTAGAGATAATTGGCTCCACGCCACGGGGGAGACTTACCATGGCAGCCCGAAACACGGGAAGGATCTGGGAGTACTGACCAGGGCCACTTGTGGGAGGAGTCGGAAATGGGGCTGCAAAGGAAGATTGGCTCGGGGATTTAAACCCCGATGCGGCAGCCACGCAAGAGAGAACCACGCTGCTTTGGCCAGAGTGGGGACCCCCGAAGCCCTGGGAGGGAGAATCGCCATGAGCTTCAGCAGAGAACTGCCACTCAGCTTTGGCGAGGGAGGACCATGTGGTTTTGCCAGAGTGCCGACCCCCACAGCTTTGCAGAAGAGAACCACACAGTTGGTCCTAGCCGACCACACACCTGATGGGGCCGGGATCCTGAATCTACCTCTTTTCCTGAGATACAGTACCCCAAATTAGGGCAGAGGGAGAAGGAAGGACTGTGTGTGTCTGTGGGTACCCTAACGGACTTTAATATTTTAAAGAAGACATTAGGTTACTACTTTAAGTCTGTTTAGCTTTAAATAAACATTTTCTTTCCTTTTCACAAATCTCTGGCAGTGGACGAGCGAATCTAGTGGGGGTCCTTTTGGTAACAGTATATCATACCCCCTTGGCCCCTGTTCTGTAACAACAGGACCCTAGGTGAGAGCCACAGTCTCTCACAGTATGATCTCGGAAGTGACATACTCTATTAATCACAGATGAGTCATAAAATCCAGCCCACACTCAAGGGAGGAGCTTGCACAGAGACACGAAGACCAAGAGATGGCCATTGGGCACTGGTGCTTACACTGAATTCAGCGCTGTGCCCAGAGGTGGTCCCCAGCTTGTGGAGAACTCAGGTAGGTGTCTCTACAAGGATAAGAATGTGCAGAGGAAAAGCTTCTCTTTAGTTCAAGTTCTGCTCTCCATCTAATAATTCAGAAATGCAATTATGCCAGCAAATAACAGGTCTTCTCTCTCATATATATATATATATATATATATATATATATATATATATATGAGAAAAGGATATATATATATATTTCTTTTTTAATGTTTAAATTATGACATCTGATATTTGCTTTAAATAACTCAATTTAAAAATATTGGAATTTAGAAAATACACTATGGCAAAGAGGAGTTAAGCATTTGTTGAACTGGTTTATAGCTATGTAAAAAAAAAAACCCAGTAATTTATTACATCTAACAGTTTGAGCCATATTTCTTAGAATAATGTAACTCCCAGGAAATACTCATGCTATTCCCAGTACATCTTCAGAATGTCTTTTTGCAGTTGGCTTGTTTATCTAGGATCCAAATAAGGACCTCCCTTTCTGATTTAGCTAAGTGTATGTGTGTCGTGTTCTTAGGATTCTCTATCTCCCGCATTTTCTGTAAATTTCTTTTTGTGACCAGAGGGTTGACTGGGCACAAGTTCAGTTCTTTCGGCAAGACTGTTGCGTGGGCGGTTTCGTGTTCTTACTCTGTGATATCAGGAGGTGTGCAACGACACTAACTCCATCACTCTGTCTGGGTGTTGCCAGCTCGAACAACCCCTTGTATAGTATCAATCTTTCACCTAATTAATTTAGCCTTGAGTTTATTTTGGGTATGAATTCTTTCATCCTTTGCTGCAGTAATTCTTTCATTCACTCTTCAGTAATTTCCCAAGTAAATTATTTCTTTGGCCTGTGTAAGTTAGGATTCTTCTATAAAGAATGCATTTATATCTCTTCATCTATTTGGTTTCCTTAAAGTATAGTTTATACAGAAAGGGCAAGATAAATGATGGATTCTCTGCTTATTGATCAATTTTTCTGATAAGTTATTGTCCTAGAAACTTGAAATTAATCAATGAAAGATTTTTGGGCATCGTGGTTTTTTTTTATATATATATTTGATGTGTTTCAGTATATGGCTGTGATTGTTATAAGCCTTGAGATTTTATGCATCCTTCTGAGTCCTTATTCTTCTCAATTCAGAAATGTTGTTTCTCACGTCAATGCCAGTGTTTCGAGATCCCCCTTGTTTCGTGCCCTGTGGGTTTGCTTACCCTGAGGCAGTGCACTCTGACGAGATTCAGGATGGCCATGACGTGCACCTTTCCTTTCGAAAGGAAGAGAATAGCTCTGACATGATACGTCCATCATAGGTAGACTTCTAGCCTGACACAGTTTAGGCTAGCTTACATACAGAAACGGAAGATCTGGAAATTGATTTATTTATAATTTTCGATGCCTATGTATCTCTTACGAAATTTCTGTGTAGCTTGGGTGCATGCTTGGAATAGTCCTAGTCACTTCACATTGTTAAGGGTTGCTTGGATAATGAAGAAGTATAGATTTTACATTATTTCACACGTTCCTTGCTTAATTTTTGCCCACAAAAGTATGCACAGTAAATTTATCGATCTCTCAATAATTTTTGTAAATAAACAGAGCTATACTTACTACCTACAAGGTACAATTTCCATGAGGCTCTTTGCCAATGGCATACTTGATTTGAAATTTAATGCTGTGTGGATGACAATTCCAAAACAGATGTTGGGTGACTTTGTGTGACGAATTAAAAGTAACTGCTGCATCTCCACAGTCATTAAGCTGGGGTAGCCTTTGGGTAAGGCTGTTCGGGCTCCAGAAGTGGGTTCGTGCCTAAGAGAAACTATCTAACATAAAGAGCTTCGAGGGAGTGAGGAAAGAATATCAAATTGGCATCGTTTCTCAATCAAGAAAAAGGACCCTCACACATCAGGAATGTGTTAACTGCGTGGATTTTTCCAGACCTGGATCGTTTAATGCATGAAAGAGACAGAAGGAAACATTTTACTCATGTCTGTTTCTGAGCTTTTCTGTCATTAAAAGCCTGCTTATTATCCTTCTAGTAATTGGTGCAAAGAATGAATTGCAAATCGATAATGTTTGTAGCGAGCTCTACGTTTGTTTCCCTCTTTCGGGCTCGGCACTTACGCAGCAATGCAAAGCTGCGTGATTGGAACAACGATGATGCTGTAGCTTTCCCTGTTTTGGGCTGCAGTATACTTGTCTGAGGTGATCTGATTCACCGAGGTTTGTCGAGTTTGCTTTATTTACCAAACGTTCATGAAGGACCTTCTATGTTCAGTCTGTAGGGATCAAAGATCCCTGAGGCATGACCCTCCCCTTGAGGAAGGCCCCTCCCCTCTGGGAATAACAGACAGGCTGTGAATAATGGAGGGGAGACCAGGAAGGGTGGGTGCCTGGCCCCAGCAGGTCACCCACAAGGCTAGGAAGTGACGAACTTTCATGTCACTGCTGAAGTGGAGCTGCTCTGATACGGAAAAGGAAACTTTCCAAACTCGCTCGAGTGACTTAGTTGTTCTTGGGTGGTGAAGGGATATGTTCTCTCTCTTTTTCTTTTTTTGGATACCCAAAGTCAGCAATTAAATACAACTTGTTTCATTAGGTGATTCAATGGGCTTGTCATATGAAAAAAACAAAGCAATTGTGTCCCTTCCATTCATTAGAAATGACTGTGGCATGGGGGAAAATGGGATTCATTGTTCGAACTTTGAACATCTTTTCCCTTTTTTCTTTTGGTCTGGATGGCATTATATTAATCATTGCACTCTCTCTGCTTCTGCAGCAATTACATTATCTCATTGTGCTTTTTCATCTTGCTGGGCAGTTGGGAGATGGTACCCTTTTGCAGGATTCTGCATTCAGCCTGTCAACTGTTACAACGGATGGTAGCCATTTAATACTCCAGACAAGAATGTGGGGCTAAAAGAGGCACCTGACCCAGAACACAGAACCTGTAGCTCAGACGGTGGCTGCTGCCGTGACTTGCCAGGTAGTGCCAGAAGGCAACGTCCCCCCCCCCCCCCGCCCCTGGGTGCGGCTGCCAGTTTACAGCCATGAAGGTGAGAGGCCAACCGTGGAGGAACACCAATGTGGTATTCGCAGAGTGGTGGCAAACAGTGTTTTGTGGCTATTATGCATTTTGTTCTTTACAACCAAACACAAAGTAATTGCTGCCGTAAAAAGCGGTTACGCCTCCCGGAAGGCCTCTGTGAACCTTCGGAAGGACATCTGTGTTTGGCCAGGTGTCAGTAGTCCTGTGGTACGGGCCTTGACCGTCCGATGGCAGGAGGCTAATCGTATTGAACGGGAAGTGGCTTTTTGGAAGTGCCCCGCATCCCTCCTGGACGTTCACTTGAGAAATCAACACACGTGCCTGCTGTTTCATGATGCCGTTCCCTCCGAAGTTGCTTTTGGTGCCTATCTGTGTAGTCTAACAGAAAAGAAAAACGAGAACGCATCCCTGTTTGGCCTTTATTTTAAAGCTGCAATTGCCAGCTAGCACCAAGTGGTTCACTTAGGTGTTCTGAAGTGCTGTGTTTGCTAGTTCACACATATATTGAATTTGATGCCCTTTCTTCTCAGCTTGAGAACCACCCATGCTGGTGTTGACCACATTACACGTGCAGTGCAGAAGCAAAGTCCTGGTCGAGTCTCTTCCATAAAACACGTTTGATGAGCCTTTAGATTGACCCTTCGCTCCCCAGCGAGCTGCACTGGAATGTGACATTAGCTGTATTGGAACTCTCTGTTCCTCCCATTTGTCTTGGCTGTCTTCGATAAACCGATTAAAATAAAATGGCCTTCCTGTTTAACCTAAAGGCAGGTCAGTCAATGCTTGGTCTACCCTCTCTTTTTGTTAATTGATAGTTTTGTAACTTAATTAGAGAACGGAAATACATATGCCCGAGTTTTACTGCCGACAGAGAGCCTTTGCTCCCCAGAAGGACTTCATTCACTGAGCTGGTTGAGGTAACGTAACTTTGGTGTCTCTTCAAGTGGCAGCTGCTGAGTTTGCTGTCGTTGCCCCCCACCGAGGTGCTCTCTGATGCTGGCACAGTCCAGATGATGGTGAGTGCTCCTGAGTAAACTGGGGTTCAGAGAGATGAGTGAATACCAAAGTCGTCTGGGATGAAACTTGATCAGGTGGGAAGAGGGAATAGTACAGAAAAAAAGGATGCATAATTTGTAATTGTTATAAAAACATTTCCCATTTTATGCCAATAAAGTCAACTTGCAAGGGATTTATAACAGTGGCTTTATGGGGGGCATTTATAGGTCAGAGACTCTTTAGTTTTCTTATTGTCTATATTAATTATTTGCCTTTTGATAGCCAATTGCCATTGCTTTAATAGTTGACCAATTTGCAAACATAATACACAGAGGGCATTTACCTGGGAGACTTAGAATGCCATGTATAAGAGGGAGTACCTCACTGGTCTTCGGACAAAGCTAATACAATCACTTAAACATTAAAACATTAAACCAGTTATAATAGCATTCAAGTTTTCAGCTTAAAATTGGCAGGCTGTTTATACTTTTAAAAAGTAGAAATACAACATCGAGGGGAGAATTCTCTGGTTCCTTTCTGGGAATCTCAAAGAGCGTCAGGGACTTTTCAAGAATTAATAAAACATTCTTTGAAATCAAATGTGAGAACATAGAATGAAAAAATAAATAAAACCCAGGATGATTCCAAGTGACCACACGCGCTTGTCTTGTGATGCGTCATTGTCAAGAGCACGCTACTCGATGATTCATCAGACGTGCTCTGTACCCGTTGAACTAACTGGGCCGTGCACTGCGGCCCCTCGAAGGCAGGAAGGCACACTCAGCATCCCCACCCTTGTGCCCACCTGAAAATGGCTAAATGGGAATTAGCCAGCTGCTGACTCCTTCAAAATAACATAGAGGTTTTAGAATAGATGAGGTTCCAGCTTAGATGATGAAATGCCATTATCCTAAATAAATAAGATAAACCTAAGTGTGACTTTTTTAATCTAATTAATTTGTGGACTTGCTATTTATTCATCATCAGAAATATCCACAAAACTGAGATTATCCAGTTAGAGTAGATTTTGGTCACCTACTCCAGGTGATCCATTTCAGCCGATGAAAAGATATTTAATTTAACTCTTCTACTCTCGTGACTCTGGACCAATCAGCTACAACTTGTCACACAGGAGACATTCAGTCAGACAGTGACTGACTGAATGAACAAATGTACTGTTGAGCCCAAACCGTAATTTCTGGAACAGTTTTATATCAGCTTTTAAGAAGGTGGGGGGCACATTGGATTGCCCATAGAAATTTGTGTTTACTTGATTCCTCAAGCAGTTTGCAGAAGTTTGTTTTCAAAGAGCGAGTCACTCAGTCACTCAACTAGCCCCACAAATCTTTGTAAGTATCATCAAGTCAAAGGGGTAATGTAATTTTGCTTTTATGAAATTGTACCCTGAATTAAATTAATGGAGGATTCAAAACATCTGGTGTTTGAAAAGGGCTAAGTTGTTTATGAATAAAATTTGTATTAGGTGAAATTTAAAGTTAAGGGTATATTTATATTCTTGTGGGTCAGAATATTCTCCTCTTCCTAAGATGGGTTAATTAGAAAGTAAAATTTTATCTTGCCTAATGGTAGTTTTATTATGAGGAAAATATCTTCTTCAAAAATACAATTTTTTTAAATGTAGAGGAGGACATGACATTTAATGGCTATTTAATCTCAAAGATTTGGTCGTATTTTAGGCAGATTCAAGAGTCGAATGGGCAAGTGCAGTGAACACTCTGATGTTCTGCAGAAACGACTCCGTGCATTAGGTCAGGACTCCTCGAAAAATAATGGGAACAAGCTAATTTCAAGTGAGGACTCTGGCTGCCGGCTTTTCTAGCAACGTCCAGCCAAACCTGCTGCACACTTCAGAGTCCAGCCTTAGCATGACCACCAGTCAAAAGGGATTTCACATTTTTTCATTGCCTTGGAAATTTTGGTGTTATCTGAGAAAATAGAAATAAATGATACCTATGTTTTATTCTTAGTCATTTTTCCTTGTTTCCCACCCAGCACCCGGTCTCCTCGTCCACCTTTTGCATCAGAATGGCTGCTTCCTCAGTCAGCACTTCGTTCTGAGCCTCCATGGCAACATCTGTGTCTTTTGCTCTAAAGAATTAACAGATTAAATATTGCAGCTGGGGACGGCTAGCACGGGGCTGACTGCAGGGCCTGAGATGACGGTGGTGCTCCCATGTCAGTGGGGCCACACTCTCCATTTCTCTCAATGAGCACATAAAATATAAATGACAAAAATTAAATTTAAGCTGTAATTTTTCGCTCTAAGACTAATTGGGAGAACCTGAAGGTAGAGTAATGAGTAAAACTACAGATTGTCACACCAAGGGACCGTGGCATTTTATGGTATTTCCATAAATCGAATTCAGAAGTGCTGTGGAGTTGGGTCAAGGACCTCAAAACTCCGGTGACCGTCCTCATTAAATATACATATACACACCGCAATGGTTGTGTGATGAATTATTCATCACAGTTACAAAGTGCATTCCTCATTTTAAAAGGAAATGCTAATCCCCAACTTTTTAATGTTAACACACACACACACTCTCTCTCTCTCTCTCACACACACACACACACTCACAGGATGCTGTGCTGTTGACCTGTAGCCTTGATTTGAGTCTTCTCAAATATTCCGATTGGTGCCTTTCTCGTATCTTATAGACACATCTTGTAGATTATTGCTTCTCTTTAGTAGTACATTTTGAAAGACTGAATTGTATTTTTTTAAAGCTGACTTAGATCCATTTTGGACTTAAAAAATAGACATGTATTCGTATGCACAAATTTCCAGATTTTAGTTTAAATCGTAGGCCTGGGACATGCACACTGGACCTAAGTACAGGTTCAGTTCTACAAGAACCTGTACATTAGTTACTTGTTCAACTTCTCATAGTGAAGGGGATTTTCAAGCCTACATTGTTTTTCTTGCAATCAGAGTGATGGTAGCTTCTCATTCATTTAAAAAATATATCATGGCCATAATAACGTGTGACAGTCTGATTTCTGTGACAGTTTGATTCGATGAAATGTCAGAGCCTCCGTTTCCTCTCCTGCCTCACATGTCACCTGCTCCGCCAGCCGCTGCCTGGAGCGGTTCGATGGAGAATTTTGGTCTCAAGAGTCTTCCCCTAGGGGCTGTGGTCAGGAAAACAAGGGAAATTCTAACCTCCTCGAACTATTGCTACTCTGGGACCTTTGTTTCATTTTTACTTTTGAATTGCAGAGCTCTACTTGCAGGGGATGAGTTGGAATATAGGGAGAGCCCAAGGAATTAAGGGGACAGTGACCTTCCATGTTGTAAAAGGTGACCCCTTGATAGGGACTCTGCCCCTTGAAACGCTCCCTGCAGACTCCACCAGACCAGTTTCCCAGCATCCCCAGCTCCTTCCCTCAATCAGCTGTTCTGGGCCGGTCGCTTTTCTGTAAGATGCTAAGGTCTAGTCAGACAGGTTCGAGTCCATCCTCTGGGCACGGCTCTCTCCTCATGCGTTGGGGGTGCTAGCCTGCAGGCACAGATGACAGACACCCAGACTCATCTCCGGGCAAGTCACCTTGGCCAAACGCACATTTACCTTTTAGTCCTTAGTCCTTGTTCATTTTGAATAAAAATCAAGTTACTGTCTGAACAAAATACATACCTAGTACTACTTTTTCCATATGTAAAAGTTATAACTACTGCATAAGAAAACTCCAGAATATATGCTGATACAATTTCATCTTTTTCTTTGTTCTAAGTGCGATAATTATAACAACTCTTGAGAAAGCTGCTAGACACTAGAGAACCCTGTGATTTGTGAGATCCGCTGGTGCTGGATTTATCTTTCCACTTTGTGAGGCCTCACGACAGGTTTTCCCCGATACGCAAAGGAGAGAGTGGAGTTAATTGAAACAGTCAGTTTAGTCTATCATTTGTTTGAGTGATGGCAAAGATAACCACTCAAATTGACTTTTCCTAGTAATTTTATTTAGTCATCTCTATTTTTAATGAATTTCTCTTTCCTTGAAACTCCTCAGAGCTTGCTGGCACTCTATCAATCAGTAGCAAAAACAGAGAAATCACTGGATTCTCTACTGGAATGAAGTGGATGGAGACTGTATGGAAAATAGCGTTGCCAAGTCAACCAAGCACTCAAAACAGAATTCAAATCTCATGATAACTCCAACCACAATACGCCAAGAGGGAAACAAAAACGAAATTGTTCCCAAATGAAAGAGGAGGAAAAGCAGCATGGAGTCGTCACACTCTCGGTTCTCTGAATAACTTGCTTTATGTCCTTGGGTGATTCATTTAATTTCCCTGGGTTTTGAATTCCTGTCTGTAAAATGAGAAGATTGGACTAAATCAGTAGTTTCCAAATTATGAACCTTGGAGTAATTGCAAGGAGGCCTTGAATTCATATGCTTTATATTCTCGTACAATCACTAGGGTTGGAAAGCCCAGTTGCAGCCATGTGGGAGTTGGAAAAATATTTTTATATTTTGTATAAAGATTTTATTTGAAAAACGCTGATGCTCTGCCTGAATGATCCGTGAAGTCTTTTCAGATTATGGAACACCACTCTTTTGTGAGTTAGATGTCCAGGTGTTGAACTGTGTTTCTCTTGACGCTGCCTCGCTATTGGAGAGGACAGTGAGGTTAGACACCAGGGAGGAGGGCAGGGCTCCAAGCCAGACTGCCACTCATTCGCTATTTTTAACCTTGGGCAGGTGATTTAAATTTTCATTCCTTTATTTGAGATCACGCTTTGAAAAGTGTTAGAGAAAGTTTAAAGCCTTCATCAAATGCAAGATGCTGCTGGCAACGGCTCTCGGCCTTCTGAGTTGCCTCCGCAGAGCAGGGGCCAGAAGTCACTGCTTCCTCCTCCTCTTCTGCCCCTTCTATATTCAAATGCTATGCATCTCTGGTTATTTTCCTACTCTTAGGCGGAGGTATTATTTATGGTTTAAGGATCTTTAAAACTTCTATAATAATTCAAGTAGTAACACTTGTTATTCATAGAAAGGAATTGATATAGATTCTTCTCAACAGTTAAAAGTAAACCAATAGAGCACCTGGAATAATAACAATTCAATATTATTTTATATTCATAAAACTTCATTTTTTCCCTCTCTATTGGTCTTCTTCCTCCCTGTGTCATGGTGTTGTCCTTGGTTCTTCCCGTGTGCTGTGTCCTGGGTGGGCTGCTGTGACATGTGCCTTTATGCTGCTTTCGGAGCATTGCTCAGTCAAAGGCCACCATTTACATTCTCGTCAGTGAGTCATTCATTGCAGACCTAGGCGATCACTGCTGTGCTGCTGAAGTCACTGTGGTCTCGCCACGGCTGCCAGTTTGCTGAGGGACCAGAGGACGTTTACTTCTCATCCAGATGCTGGATTCAGTCTTTTTAAACTCAGGAGAGCAGATGGATGCACTTGGAAATGGAAATCAATGGTTATCTCTTGAAACAGAAGGGATTAGGGCCCCGTGTGCCTGGTGGCCGAAGCACCCAGCCTTCAGAATTATTGAAGACACCACTTGAAAGTGGCAGATTCCCCAATGCTCCGCCAACTTAATCTTCATATTAATTTTTAATCAGTCTTTTAACAATGTCCTACAGACATGGATGAATGGTGCAGAAGGTCAACCAACTTAATATTCATTAGAAAGTATGCTTAACTAAGGGCTTCTTTTTTTTTTTTTTACCTTCAGACAAATACATGAACTAATTTAAAACACAGAGAGAGGCCCTCTACAGCCTGATAATAAGGGATGCAATTTTTCACATTCAATGCGCTTGGCCTGCAAGCGCAGGGCTGTTTTGGTCAATGGATACGTTAGCCTTAAATACGACTACTTTACAACAGCAACCTGAAAGTATCAGCAAACATTGGTCTTGAGAACATGACAATAGTAAAAATAATCTTATGTGGATTTACTTTTAAAGGACTCCTTTTCTCAAAATTCCTTTAAACTGAGAAAAAAATCCACATTAAAAACAGTATTTTAGAACATTTATGAAGATGGCCTGGTCAGAGGTTTATTCATGTTCTTGTCTGTTTTGATTTCTCTAGTTTACCTCTCACCATCTGAACATCAGGACTGTAAGTTTTCTGACGTCTGAGAACTTTTCTCCCAACTAAGCATAGTTCCGATTTTACTCTATCCAAAAAATGTTCTCTTACATTTTGGTGATATGGTATTTACTAGCCAATATCTCATTCCATAAACAACTTATGACTGAAAATGATATATCTTGGTATACGTTCTTCTTAAGAGCAGTCCACAATTTTGATACATGCAACGTGCCTCAGTTACTAAAGGAAATAAAAAGAATAAGGAATACAAATGCTGCTATACCTGAGGAGGTAACCATCCAGTTGATTACAAACAGAATTTGGGGCAAACTAGGCCGTGGTGTTAGTTTATTTATCTCCAGAATAACAGCCACCATTTACTGAGTAACTATTAGGTTCCAGAGACCATGCTAAGCACTTTACATAATCCTCAATTTTTCACAAGAATCTTTCGAAGTAGATTTATGATTATAATTTTATAGTAAGAGGGATTGGTTTTAGAGAAGTTACTTTTGAGATTGTCATGCAGTGAGTAAGGGGTTGTATCAGAACCACTAGGAAGGGTTTATCATAAGACTTTGTTACATCAGTTTGACCTCACGTATCCATGGGAACTGGCTTAAGGATCTGTATGGGGGCCGCCTCTCTGATGCTGGAGGCTGAAGCCAACCTCAGGGCCCGCAGTTGGGCAAGAGGTGATGGGTCTGAATCTGGGGGAAGGAGGAGAACCGGACCTGGGAAGAGAGCCCGGAGCTCGTGTCGGCCTCCCACCCCCAGGCCCCACTTCTGATGATGAGGGCCAGGTGCAGGAGAACCCAGAGCCCCCCACTGCAGAGGGGGGCACACTCCTGACACTGGCACCTGGGTGTGGCAGGAGCTGGAGGAGCCTCGGTCAGGCTGCTGGTCTGTACACTGAGCTGGGCTGGCACCGAAGTGACAACATTGTGACATATGACAGCACAAGTGTCCCTGCGTGATAAGGACGTGACTGCTTGAAGGCCCCGTCACAAAGCTCTCAAGGACTTGAGCGAATGGACCCAACATCTGGAATCCACGGTGAAGCCAAATCTGTTCTGACACCAAATTCTTCTCATTGCTCTGCAAGGTCATAGTGTCCTGTTTCCTTACGGGTTACGACCAATTTTAATTTGGTTTTGGCTCTGAGACCAAGTGTGTTCCTCAGTTTTCTCACCCATGAAACCTGTGTAAATCTACACATTTTGGGAAACAAAGGTGAAGCTCCACTAAACTTTCATTGACCAGATTTTTCAAAATATCTCTAAAAATGAAAATATTGCCGTGTTTTATCAGCATAATAAAATGATTCACCCGAGACCACCCCTCCTGTCCCCCTCTTTGTGTAGGGGTTCAGAAGGAGCCCCTCAAGATGCGCCTCCCTGACACGCGGATTACTTTGAGCTGAGAACACCCTGCGGGCTCAGAAGAAACTTCTGCTCCTTCCTTTCAGTGTCCAGAAGAATTAGACACTGAACAGAAGACAGCGTTTGAGAGGAAAGGGCGTCTGATCACACAGAGGCCCTGGGACCCTCTGTTATCTTTTTGACTCTATAAAATTGCTATCTCAAAATCACAACTCCTGTCATGATTCATAACTGTAACAATCACCCCATAATCTCAATTTCGAGCATCTTGTTCTTAGAACACCCATATTTTCTCAAGTCCCGCCTCTGTGCCTGGGTTGCCCTGGCGGGCCGTCGCTGCCCGGCCGCCGACACCCGGGTCCTGTCTTCCCATCTGCAAGCTCGTTATTTTGAGACACCATCTGCCTCATTGCTTCAAGTTCCTCCTATATGCTCATGAGTTCTGTTGTTTTTCTATTGTAATTTCTCTTAAATGCGGGTTTGTATGTCCAAGAGCCTCCTTGACATGCTACTTGAATGTTCGCTCTCAAACTTAACATGTGTCAGACTGAAGTTTTTGGTTTTTTTTAAATCTCTCCCCACCCCCGCCATGAGATCCTACTTCTCTTTCTGTCTTTGACATTCCAGTTCATGGCCCTTCTGTTTCTCCAGCTGCAAAGCCCCAAACTTGGAGTCACTCTCGATTCTCCTCTTGCTTCAAAACTTACACCTGACCTATAGGTAAACGCCGTGAGCTCTGCTTTGAAACCATACGTAGGCCATTGCCCTCTCCTTCACTCTCCATAGCACCATTCCTAGGAGAGCTTTTTTATTTATATTTATTTTTTTATTTTTATGTTTCAGTCTGGGTTGTTTCATCCTTTCCACCCCTTTTGGTCTGTTCTCAAAACACAGCCATCAGTCCGAAATACGCTGTGAACATATCGGCACGTCACTCTTCTTGGGAGGCTTGGGTGGCATCTAATGTTACTCAGAGAGTAAAGCCAAGGTCGTGAAAGGGTCCAAGGGCCTCTGTGTGATCAGACGCCCTTCCCTCTCACACGCTGTTTTCTGTTAACATCATCTTGTAGAACCTTTGAACAGGATACCACAGCCTCGGCTGCAGTGCCTCAGACTGGTTGGGAAGCTAAATGAGCATCTCCTAGATTCTCAAGCATCTGGGGTGAAAAACGCATCAAATGCATTTGTGAGCCATTTAAAATGTGGGAGTAAGGTAGAGGCCAGCGTCTATGTTCTGCATGAGAACTTGGAGGCCATTATAGTGGTGGCTTCAGCATCCTTAAAACTGACCCCAGCGTCACACATGTGTCACCCTGTGGTGGCATCATGGGGTAGTGGCAGCTACCACTTTCTGTTCTTCCGCCACAGCCAGGACAGTGAGCCCTTCAGCTACCCCACTGGGAGCGGACCTCCCTGCCACCCGGACCTTACACCCCGTGCTCCTGCATGAACGAGAGAGGTTTCTGCTCCTCGTCCTGAGCTGCTGGCAGGTGTTCCCCTTCTCATGTGGGCCCTCAGCAGCGCACCCTTGTCTCAGGGGGCCCGACAGCGTTCTAACCAAGAGTTCCCCTCCTGCAACACGCTTCCCCTGTCCTCCCCTGACTTACCTTTCCTTTGTTCTTGCTACTTTTTAGTATAAAGTCTATTTAGTATATTGTACCTATTTATCTTACGGAATGCTTCCTCCTAAGAGTGTAAGCATTACACGGGCCAGGATTTTTTAAAAATTTAATCCAATGAGTGCTGCCTTGTCTGCTGCAGCTGCTCTGGAAATGCTTGTGGAAAGAACAAGTGTGATTGCGTACAGTGACTCTCTATTCTGTACTTCCATGTATGTGCAAAAGTGTAAGGATGTCTGTGCGCACATGCCATTGGGAGGCACGTACGTTACCGATGAAACGCCAGGCTTCCTTAAATCCCCTTTGCATTACAGTGGGAGGGAACGGCATTCAACACTTAGCACAGTTCTCTCCCTTTCTCACAGGGTTACAAGGCAGTGCTATGTTTCAGGACTAGGCTGATACACTGAAACAATAGCTACAAAATCTGAGAACTTTCCTGAATGGAAGAAGGGGTTCGTTGTTCTACTTTCTGACCTCAGATTCCATTGGGAATACCATGAAAAAGGCATTTCAGTTTCCCAGTTGACCCCGGATATTTGGTGGGTTCGATCGGGCTTTAAAGATTTTTATTTTTAGCTGCATAGCTGCACTGAATCTAAGTTTCCAGATTTGTCTGAAATGTCCTCTGTAGCCTCTTTCTTCATTCTATTCAGTATCTAGTAAAAGAACAAGGCAGAAGCAGAATCTATAGGCTCAATTGCCTCCCAGCCATTAGGAAAATTAACATTGTGAAATGCAGCTTGCCTCCCTCTCATTCTTCATATTCTTCTTGTCCTCAATGGCTGTTTTCAAAGGCCATGAATACTTCCATTGCAAACAATTGGTGCTGCCTCCTCCCCCCCCGCCCCCCCCCCCAACGGAAACACAGAAGCAGACACACTGAGTCACACACATTCAAGGGCAGGAGCACAAAAGGTGCGGGTCTCTCCCAACCACACACACTCACAAAGAAAACTGAAAAGGAAAAGGAGTGTGTGTCCTTTGCAAATCGGGGAGGTTATGGTGGCTTCCGTTTCCAGTCTCCGATGTTTAACTCTCATTCCCGTGTTAACATTAGAAGAGATCAGTGCCTTATTTCATTATTATCAGGCATCAGGGAAGTTGAAAAACCTCTCCAGGGTTTATTTTCATTCACAGAAATGAAATGAAATGCAATGATTTGCTTGGTGCACAGTTGGGTTGAGTTGAGGAATTCTGTTCCTTTCTGTTGGGCCAGATCACTCGTCATCTGAATTAAAGCGAGAAATTTAGTTCCCTTTAGGGCCTTAGGGCTGCTGGGGTTGATCCTCGGCTTCCTCTCGTCTCCCCGTGGCACCCCCGCCCTCCAGGTTTGTTTCACTCTTTAGATGCTTTCGGAATTGTCTCAGGTAATTTTCAGAGAAATGAAGGCTCAAGAAGCAATGCCACTGTCAGCAACTGAGGCACCACACACACACACACACACACACACACACGTGTATAATTTACAGATTTTTTTAAAGTGTGTAAAGACTAGGGAATTCTAGTATGAAGATGTGAGTATCTGAAAATACAGAGGTTCCGCTTCTATCAGTGTGTCTAGGATGAGCAGCACAAAGAGTGAAACGCAGCTACTTGTCATAATCTGTCCCATTTTCCAACAGACACGCAGCTCTTCCTGTTTCTGTGAGACTCCCCATCACAAGTGCGTTGAACTCTTTTCTTTACATCAGAGAAAATGAGATAACTCATAGATTTTTAAAGTGTGCAAATATTTATTCTGTCAAAAAGAGAGTAAATGTTTTCCCCTGAATTACTTCATTAAAGAAAAAATGAATGATGATGATATTTCTCAAAGGGTCAACACATCACAGTCCCTGTGACCCTTGTCACCAGCACGCACACAGAGAGGAGAGCCTGTCATGAGGTGCCCCTGGAAAACTGCCCGTGAACTTGAAGCCAAAGGAGACTTCTTCTATGTGATTGCAAGATAAGCGCATAAGCCTGTGTATTTATAGTTATGGGAAGTTTGCCTAATAGAGGAAAGTGAGCTGATTGGCAGAGGCACAAAAATGTAGGTGATTTTCTTGGTGAAAAAGAATCATCTATATGTTATGGTTTGCTCTTGGTGTATGAATAACCGTAAAATGGAATTCTTGAGCGTCTCAACTTTTCTCCCGACTGGATGAGCGTTCCTGCGCGGGCCCACGAGTCTGTGCCGTGTCGCGAGGGGTGGCTGACACCTCACTGCATTTGCTAAAATATGCGTTTGCTAAAAATGCGTTAACCACGGTCTTAGACAATGAAACGAAGGTGACCATGGAGGCTTTTCTTGGTAGTAGCTTTCATTTGTTAAATACTGTCAAGCCTTAAAGCCATCCAAAAACTGCTGGCTGGGCCCCATGGGTGAGCACCAACTGCCTTCGATCTAAAACAGCTGGTGAGCGTTCAGACAAACCAGGCTTGGGTTTGAGCAGCAAAAACAAAGCCAGACCTTCAGCTTCGGATTACCTTGTTGTGAAAAACATGAGAACAGCATATGAGAGTCACTGAACATTTTGACAGCTTGGAAAATAGAATACTTAAGGCCCTTTTAAGACTTCTGTTGATTTTATTAAGCTTGGCGTTTGAAAATTATTTGTAGGTTTTCATGTAAAATGAAAGTTATTTAAAGTTATTTTATTGGATGCAGATGGGATACACTTGCTACAGGCTGATTTTCCCATCAAAACAAAACCAAATTGAACTACTTAATTTTTGATACTATCTGTGCTTGAAATTTAGGATCTGTGTTACTAACTCGGAATCAAACAATGTAGACAATATTTTATGTAAATGCTTGTTGAATGGTCAATTACCAAAAATTTGAAAATATCTAAAAAAGTGAAAAAATGGAATTTCTAATAATTTGCTGCTTAAAAATTAATATCCAAAGAATAGTATGCTCAGGTAGTAAATCTGACATTTGGGTTGCAATATTACTACTTTTTAATTTTTTAAATTTATAAAACTCTGAACCACACTTCTTTTGGCATTAGCCATAGACCATAGAGCTAAATCCTGCTGCTTAATTTTTATAGTAAACAACCATCATACTAACTCATTACGCTGTGAAATCTAGGAACAACAAATTTTCAAATTCCAGATTTATCACTTACAAGTTCATGGTCTTGGGTAAGTTACTAAGTCACCTTTCAACTGTGACTAATTCACACAGATGTTGTGATCCCCATACCTAGTAGCTTGGTACCTAGTAAAATTTCAAAGAGCTTATAGTCGATACGAGGTTTGAGTAAGCATAGTTAACAACCAACACCAGAAGCCTCTTTGGGAAGAAAATGTTTTGACAGCCCAGCTGGGTATTGAGGGGCAGTTCCAAAGGCAGAATGTGCAAGTGCTGCGTTGCCATGTAAAACAAAATACCAAGGACTTGGTTTAAGGGGAAAAATTAAAGGCAACAGAGAACTCTAAAAAGGCTGTATGTGGTCTTATAAAAATATGAATGTAGTCCTGATGAAACTTTAGCGAGGCATGGCTGATAGTGGCTGAGGAATTTTTAAACATGGTGATTTTAATCTGTTGAATCCATTAGATGTAACACCCGATTCTAATTTGTGTTTTAGGACTGTAACTCTTTCCTGCACAAGCCTTCAGTGACAGCTTTTTCTACACAGACACTGACAACGACTTTGTGTAAATGGGCCCACCCCGCCCCTAACCATAGAAATCAGAAAATAGACTTGATCGGGATACACATCCAGGTTGGCATGAGGATGAACAAGAATAATTCTATGGATTGGCCAAAAAAAATGAAAAATCCATGAACAAAATTCCACTAAAAAAGTCACGGAAAGCTGACACCCAGCACCAGAAGAGTCCGGGTCTTTCCTGGGTAGTGAGTTGGGTGATCGCCAATTTGTTCTCCTCCCTTCTGAGCTCTGGAGCAGGGGCAGAGTGAGTGCAGGTACCGGGCAGAAGGACAGGACAGTCCTGGCCCCGCTGTTTCACAGCTGCGTCCGCTGGATCGGAGAATTCCCCTTGTCCTCTGGCCTGGGTCCTGCTTTCCTGTCTTCCTCCGCTCGCCCCTGTGGGCCTCCCCTTGAAGGCGCATCACTTTCCCCTATCTGATTACCTTCCCGAGGGCCAAGAAGGGATTCGTCCAACTTGGACATTCCCAGAGGCAGAACCCGAATGGGATTTTCTTACCTGCTTATTCCCTTTTTCTGGTTATAGTCTTGAGATAAATTATTTCCCCCTGTTCAGGGAGAGATGGGAAGGTCCCTAGAAAAGCTTCTCATGGGAGCGTGCTGGCAAGAGGGCCGTGGTCCTCCCTCATGTCCTCAGGCATTTGCTTTCTTAGCCCTTGGGACTCAGCAGTCGGGGCGCTAGCCCTGGGAGCATAGCTGTCCCACTCAAGGACAAGACAGACTCTCATTGCAACCGCTTCCTGTGTTTTCTCTTGGGGCCACTGGGAAGTGCTGGGGGAAAGGCCTGCTCCCCACTTCTCGCCTATTTCTAATGGGGGAGAAACCTACTCTGTGCAGGAGGAATGGGGGGGGGTCTGTAGACCTGCTTTCCCAGATAAGATTGAAGAGCCTTGGGAGGAAATGGGGTGCGTGTGGCTCATCCATGCAAGGTGTTTTCCAGCGGGCCCTTCTGTTCACCCTTCTAGTCTGACTCTCCACTTCCCTTTAGCTTAGTGTCCACCTGGGAGGTTGACCTGGGTCAAGGTTGACCTGGGCCAGCAAGAGTCATGGCAGGAGAGAGGATAAGGCAGAACAGTGCATGCAGACTGTTGGCCATCTGGCCAGCTCCCCGGAGGGTTTTCTGAATCCTCTCAACTGGGGTCCTCCCTACAGGACTTTCTCCACCTCCGGAGCTGCTCTGTGCCCAAGGCTAGACATGGCTCTGCTGTGATCAGCCCTTGGGTCTCTGGCATTCTGGTGCCCCGTCCTCACATTCCTAGATAGCTCCTTTATTCAACCTTACTTAAATGTTCCTAACTTCATTCTCAGACCAGGGCTTTTACCCGGAGCAGAGATCTGGGGGAGGAAGGTTTAATTCAGAGAGCTATTATAAGTCTGATTTTGGCTCTAGTTCTAAGTCGGATCATCCTCTAATTTAATCATACTCATAATAAAGTTGATTCAAGCTCTCCATTTCTCTCAGACCAAAGTCTAATTTCAAAGCTGGTCTGGAGCTCAAGAGCAGGAGATAGGAATGTTATGTCCCTATAAAACTGTGCTGCATTGGTGCGTGGCCAGGAACCTTGAGGAGTGGAGGAGTCTGGGCATTTGAGGCCCAAAAGAACATGTGCAGAGAGAGGCTTCCACTGTGCACAGTGCAGGAGCCAGCAAGTGAGGTTCCAGTGACAGTCAGCCTTCAGGACTTTAGTGAGCGTGGTCTTGGCCACTCTTGTTTCTGCAGTTGTTTGTAACAGCTCGTATTGAGCTTGTACAACTGTGTATAGATATATTTTTAACTGGCATGATTTTCAGTTAGACACCTGGCTTTAGTCTGCAGACTGTTGTGCTTAACCTTGAACTACATAGAAGTGCATTTGGCCATGACAAGGTTTAGACCTCAGTGAAGTCTCTGCCTACAGACCATGTTCTTTCCTCTCTGCAGGATGGTTTTCAGTTAGGTCTTCAGCTGTCCAGTTCTGTGAAGATGAAAAGGCGGTCTTCAGTGCAGAGTGCAGACTATTATTAGAATATTGGCTCTGAGCAGGAGCTGGCATTTCTGGTGCTACGTGATAGGCAATAGAAGGTTGCAAAAGATTAGCTGGCAGATTTCCCAGTCGTCCTTGGAATTGCTCCCTTGGTCATGTGACCTCAGGCTATCCCCTCCCCCTTTACTTTCCCACAATCTAGGGGCTTACATTTACTTCATTAATAATCCAATGACCATAGTCTTGAATTTTTGAGGTTCTGATTGAGTCTTCCCTCACAAAAGCAAATGAGCAGTTAGGGCAATATAAACCTTATTAAATGGGAAATAGTCCACTTTCTTGGGCTAAGAATACTCTGAACAAATCATCAAACTAAGGCCTACAAGTAGGCTGCTGAAATCCATTTGCTTCAGGAAGATTTGAAGTGCCTACCGTGGAAATAATCGTTCAATGAAATGAGAAGTGAATACCAGCCGACTTCTACCCAACCCTCAACTGGCCCTATTTTTACCATTAACACATTATTACCACATGTTTGAAATAGCAAGCCATATTCTGTTACAGTAAATTACAGCGTCAAGGGCTCTGCAATATTTTACATGTGCTGTCTAGTCACTGAGCAAAGGAACAATGTAAACATGGAAGGGAGTACATTTCAAACTGCTGAAGTATCACTGTGGATTTGTGTGTGTGTGTAACACTTGGGTGCAAGTGTGTAGCCACTTGGGCCCCTTTCTGTTTTAAATATTCGAGAATTACGTTTCTAAATTTAAAAACACTTCTCTCCCATTCAATATGATGATCTCCAAGCTTGTCTTCACTTAGCACCGAAGCAGATGTAAAGGGATAGATTTCATCTCCGAGAATGTTGACAGTGGGGATTGGTCTCATAGGTTTCTTTCTGTTGCCACTTACGTGAAAGTGCCCATAATTATCTGCCACCAAATGCACGCACGGCCACTGCGGCCCCTGTGCACACAGTGCACGTCACCGAGCAGACGCATCTCTGGCACCGGTGACAGGGCCAGCTGTGTGCCTGAGAAAGCCAGGGCACAGCTGCTTCAGGGCAGTGCCTGGGGCCTCCCTCCTCCCCGCTCCGCAGCACACACTCCTTGCGCAGCTGGAGAGACCGGTCTGCAAAGGATGACAGGCGACCTTTCACCCCATTTCAGACAAGCCCGGGCAGTTGACTTGTGGGGGAGATGGGAGAAAAGGGTTATGCCAGCTCATGCCCGAGCACTGTGCCCCTTCCTCGCCTGAGCACCCAACACGCCCAAGGGTTTGGCTTCAAGGGGGCGGCCCTGCCCCTGGCAGCTGGACTGCGTTTTGCATTGCAGAGCCCACATAATGCTGTGAGGAGATGTCATCTTTGTAATTGGGGATGGAGTTGATTGCTAATGAGGCAGCACTCGAGTAGCAGCGCCAGATAATTCACCCTGCACAGCAGATTCTGCTCCAGACAGCTGCCTCATTTCACCCCGTTCAAATTGCCAGTGGTCGGGAAGAGCTCATGGAGACGGCCTCGGCAAAACCAGTTCATTCCCCAAACTCGGCCTTGCTGACACCCTCCCCGCGGCTGGAGCAAAAGCTGTCTCACCTACTGACAGTGCACGTGCCGTGTCCTTCAGAGATCAGCTTTTACATAAAACGCTGCGGACAGAAGTCGAAGCCTTGTTTGTGATCCCCTCTCTCTCTCGAGATAATTATAACTTGCAAGTCGGTATCACTTCTATTCATATTTTCATGTCTGTATGATAAATATCGGGTAGTCATAAACCAGAAATGGTGCTCACTTCTCTGTTTTTAAAACTCATGTTTTTGCAGTTTGCTTTTTTAACATGAAAAAAATATTGTTGATGGATATTGCTCTAATTTACTTGTTTTAAGGGCTATGTAATATCCCACCACATGAATATAATACAATTTTCCGGTCCATTTTTAAATAATAATAAGGTTTCCCTTCTATCATGAGCAATGCTGCCTTGGTGACTTGCGCACACCTGCCTTCCCACACGGTGTGTCTCCTTGGGGCGCACAGCCGGACTTGGACCCGCTGCACGGCAGGCCCACCGCTGCAGACCTCCTGGGCCGGCACTTCGCAGTGGGTGTATGAGGCTGTGCTTCCACCAAACAGCACAAGGATGTGCGTGAGCAGTTGTGTTCTCAGACACTATAGATTTTTGTATCTGATCGAAGTAAGATGCTATTTCCCTGTGGTTTTGATTTGCACAACTGTGGTTACTAGTGCAGCTGAGTATTTTTGTCATATTTATTAGCTGTTCTCTGAACGGTCTGTCCGTATCAGTTAATCTGTTTTCTACCAACTTGCCCCTTTTCACTCTTTTGTAGGAATTCTTTGTGTATTCTCTAAACTACCCCTTTGGTCCCTTCTGTCCTAGGGGACTGTGGTTGGCAGCACATGAGTGCACGTTAATCCAAATAAGAATGACTTTCCCCAGAGCCCCCAGCAACTGTGGACAAAACATCCTTTACACTTAAAGCCAACAAGGCCTTGGTGAATTCAGACCCAAAACTACTATGTATTTTTATATGCATCAGCATAGTCTCCACTTTGTTTTCTAAGTTTTGGTTTCTCAGCCAATGATTGTTCCCAGAGATCCATTTTTATATCAGACAAAACCTGAGCATCGAGTTTATTTCCACAATCACATGTTGGCCTGAAGAGAAAAGAAATGACAAAGCACTCTGTCTTCCAAGGTCAAGGGAAAACTCCGATTGCGGAAGTAGGAATTGTGATGAAAACCGATGCACATTAAGCCACATGTTACATGTGTGTGTGACATGATTTTCATGACTAGTTTGCAGTAAACCAGTCAACTGTCTCTTTCTGTCTTCAGAACGTGCTACCTAATTTGTGAGGCCCGTGGTTAAAATTGACAAAGATTTCCGTGTGGTGGTGGCAGATGGACACGGGCCCTTCTGAGCCCAGGGTCCCATGCAGCTACATGTGGCGTGTGAACGAGAAGTCTGGCCCTGCCTACTGAACGGTGGGTTTATTTCTTCAGCACCTTAGTCACGCTCCAGCTATTATCTCTTGCTGAACACATTTCACATATACAGGGTTTTCCTTCATTACGCAATCAGCTTTTGTGCGTTAAAAATGCTGAACTCAATCTTTTAATTCGAAAATTATGTCAACCATTCTTAATTAGGTAAAGCAAGAAATCAATGAAATGCAGGCACTATTTTAGAGGTTCTTATGGCTGAGAAAATAGAGAAATGAAAGTCATGTAATGCCGATATTTATCATGTTAGCAGTTTATGAAAATTATGTAAGAAAGTTTTGGTAACGCGCATCCAAATGTTCTACGTTCAGGAGAATGCTGGCCCGACCACATTCCTGAGGGTGAGTTGTCAAACCTGCTTCACTGCAGGGGGGAGTGGTAGGCCCCACGAGGGGGGGGCGGGGGGGCGGGGTGGAGGCTGCCACTCCTCAGCTCCTGGGCTAATGAAAGGAAGGGGACGCTCAGGTGTGGGGTGTCAGGCCTGCGGTCGGACTGTGCCACATATACTCGCTGGTTACCTGTCTGCCAGACCTCAAGAGTTGGGAACACAAGAACAAGGCAAAAGATTGCTTATTATTCAGCATATACAGCATTAGAAAACAAAAAAAAAGTTAAAAAAAGAAAGGAAGAAAACGAAAAAAAATAGGTATAATTTGTAATACTTGATACTTTTCTAGTCCCAGAACAGAAAGAACAGTAGAGGTCCCTTATGTTACACAGGCCCAGACAGGCAAGGGGAGTGTAAGTTAAGCGTTCAGTAATTTAGAATTCGCTGAAGCTCAAAAATCTGACTACAGGAGTTTAATTTGCTCTTGGTCTAATGAAGATTTAGTGAAGGGCAAATTTGCATTTAATCCAGTGGTGAGGAAAATGTAACATATGGATTACTATTAAACTGCTGAGATGCAAAAATCTAAAATTTGCAGATGAAGGTGTTTCTCCGACAAAAAGACTATTTGTTCTTTACTTAAAAAAGTACCCTTTCCCATGCAAAATTTAGTCTTTTCCTCCAGTACATTAGGTCAGAGAAGGGAGCTCAACAAGCTAATCTAAACCTTTAACAGCTATCCACGTTGGAAAGTGGGAGATTATTTCTCTACAGTGCATTAATTAGGCCTTGGATCCTTGGCATTACCACGAAAACGTGTTATTCTGTCTGTAGTAACAATGAGGTTTTGTTTGCCCCATATGGAAAACAGACAATAGTACCGGCTTCATAGGCTGCAGAGAGGGGTGTGGAACCTCTGTGTGCATGGAAACCTTCTCCCCGCAGGACTCGGACTTAAAGGGGGAGCAGGAGCCAGACACGGGAGGGGCCGATGGAGCGTCACACACAGAGCTCCCCTGCAAGAGAGAGTGTGGTGTTCTTAAACGAACTGATGAACCAACACCGACTTTTTTTACGAGAGGGCTAGATGCTGTCCTTTTCAGGGACCCAAAGCTCTCGCAGTGCGGTCTTCACTCCCTCCACTTTGCCCGATAAAAACGATTCCATTCAGCTCTGAATACTGGGTGAGCTACAGCTTGAATGACATTCATTCCTCCCCTTCAGGAGTCTCCACCTACTCAGGAAACACTTTTCTCCAGGTGTGGGTGGGACTCCTTGCCCTTAGGGCCCTTGCTCAGGCGGCCGGCCCAAGGCGGAGGGGAGGGTTCTCACCTTCAGTCTCAGCATGTTCCGCCTGAATGGCGGCCAGCAAGGGATTAGGTTGTTGTTTTTCTCCTAGAGATTGAAAATGAAGACAATGAAAATAATAATAATACCTACCTTGCAGAGATTGGTTCTGTAGAATTGAGAGTGTGGAAGTAAATGTTCAAGCTGCAAACTCTATTGAACTCTAACCTTATGATAAAACAATACAGAAGTATCCTCAAACCATTTTCATATGAAAACCAGTCTGGAAGACCCTGTTCTTGACTTGGTGTTCATGATTTGTATTCTCATGATTTGCCTCGGGTGCTTTCCTGGCAGCCCAGGGAGCCCCAAACGGCTGAAAGCCGCTCCGCCCCCCCCACCCCCCGGAATCTATTGTGTAGACCACGGCAAACACGTGCAGAGAATACTGGGAGGAGGAGAAAGAACGCTCCCGTTCACCAGGAATCTCATGTGTCTTAGGATGGCAAGGAAGAAAACATCCTCAGATGCTGAACTCAGTGAATAAAACGTTGGCAGGATCCCTCCGTCGGAGTCGAAGGAAAGAGAAACAGCTTACATCGATCCTGTAAATGGTGAGAGGGACATGATGCCGCAAATAGCATCGGATAATTTTGGATGATGAATGGACTTTTCCTTATCGTACACTCACTGGGAAAAATGGATGGTATTTTAACAGAAACTGAGAAGAAAATTGCCGCTGAAGAAATTCAGCTCTGCAGCTGTGCAGGCCAAGGCGGAGTGGATAGTAGTAGTATGAACATAAATACAGTCAAAAAACGTAGCGTCTAGAATGCCGTTTACCGAGGTATATAGTTCATTGCGCGCTGCAGACCCACGTGTCTCAGTAACCCGACCTTCATTGTGGAATAGAGTGCGAGCTGAGAGGTGCGACCGTTGCATTTAAAACGAGCCCCCAGTAAATCAGGAAAAGCCCTGCTCTGCGTTCTCCCAGTGAGTAGCCGGCAAGCTCTGATTTCTAAAACTGCCTCTTTCAAGACGTTTTTCTGCTGCCCTATTCTCTGATCAAATAAAAAGGTTTTGATTAAATAGCAAACAATATGCAAAATGAGCTCAGTCTACATTTTGAATATTTTTTATAATTTTGGAAAGGAATAATAATAATAAAATATAATGGCTAGCACTGGTGGGACCCCTGGGATGGTCCAGACATGACACGTGACGCAAATCATCTGGACACTCCTTAACTTGTTTGGATAAACATAAAACATCACCCCGGACCTGCGAGTGAGTAGCATTATCCTGGCTTTTCAAGTGGGAAAACGTATACTTGTTTGGTAAGCCCACGTAAGGGAACACTGACGTACAAACTCACCGGACTTCGCTTGACACACGGCAGTTTGATTCTCAGGAAACCATATATGGCAAACTGAACCGTGTGAAAAGATGGTCCTGTTTAAGAAAGAACACGCATACGCACGCACATACACATGAGATTATACCAAAAAAGGCAGCTCTTAAAATTGGAGAGACTTTATCACCAGGACTTTATTTGAGAAACACCACTCTAAATTTTATTGGACTTATAAACTTTGGTAATCAGTTAAGTGCCAGTTAGTTACTGTATTTTTAAAAACAGACAGGTAAAAGGGGGGAAACTTCACTTTATTCCTTATTATAGGGTGGCTTTTTAAAATTTGTTTAGAATCTAAGTACTTAGAACTGAACATAAAGAAAATAAATGGTCTCATATTTTTCATAAAGAAATATACTTATTCCTAGTTGGTCAGAAGTAAATTATTAAGGATATTTTAACACAGTCTACTATGTTTTGCCTTCTAATAACTTAAAACAGAGTTAATAGTGATGCCGCAGTCTAGATTGGAGTTTGGGGACTTCTGTACGTTTGGGAAGCCACATGCCATGATACTTTAATCTCCTTAGGTGAAACAAGAAAAGGATGGATTAACTGGGGGGAAGGACATCCACCCAAAGCCAAGGCCAACTGGGAAAAGTGCTGAGAATGTTACAGGGTTGCCCTGGGCAATTTTGTGGACCCGAAATTTTCCCTTGATCTCAAACTCGATTGTTGTTTTATTGCTTCCAGAATTAAAATGACTTAACAGTTGTTTAGGAAATGTCTGCTCTACCTGCCTATATCACAGCAGCCTATTTGCATTGGAGAAAGGCTTCCATTCGGGGTAGCAGAATGGGCACACTTTTTAACTTCGTAACTCACTGTTGTACCTATTGCAGGTCACTGGAGTTTGCAAATATACATTCACCCGCCTGCACTGTGCAGTATAAAATATCATAATAGCAGGCCATTTGGGAAAGATGAACAACACGATATGTATAATACTGGAAATGGACATTGATATGAAGAAAATGTATACTAACTTGTAAACTCAAATGGAAACATGAAAGTGGAACAGGCCCTCAGCTTCCTAGTGAGTCCCCACCACCCGTGACCAAGGGAGGGCAACCCTTTGGTTTCTTTAAAAAAAAAAAAAAGATTTATTTATTTATTTTTAGAGAGAGGGGAAGGGAGGGAGAAATAGAGATAAACATCAATGTGAGGTTGCCTCTCAAGCACCCCCTACTGGAGACCTGGCCCACAACCCAGGCACGTGCCCCAGCTGGGAATCAAACTGGCCACCCTTTCATTCGCAGGCCGGCTCTCGGTCCACTGAGCCACACCAGCCAGGGCTAGTTTCTTTGGCTAAAAGCAGGAAAAGCCTAAAAACATAGTTATGACTTTCATTTCACTATTGTATATCGACGATACATTTCAATCAATAAACTTACTTGGAATAAAATATTTTGGGGCAAAATATTAAGCTTAAAATATATCTCAGCTTTAAAATTTTCCACTTAGCCTTCTTTTTATAACAAATGGACTTGTCTATTTCTTTAAAAGCTTCCATATTACTAAGGAAAAAATTTGGATACGTGATTTACAAATACACATCTGAACATTTTCTTTGTTCCATAATAAATGGACTTTACAAAGCTATAAACTACTCAGAGTTTATGAGCTTTTGGAAATAATGAGCTCCATTAGAGTTTGCAACGCAGTGCATGCGATATCATAACACACGTGGCAGCAGGGCAATTCCTCAAAATGATCACCTTCAGTGAGTAATAAACTGCTTGCAGATATTCATAAGAGAATCTCTGGATTAGCTCAAATTCATATGCACAAATCCTCACTCAGAAAGCTTATAGAAAATGGGTCACTCTATTTATGACCAGTGTTCAGTTACTACATAAAACAAAATCTCTGCTTTGAGAGTGTACTTTTGTGGAGATATAAAAATACTTAATAGTTGCATATCAGACTTAAGTCTATCCATTTAAAGAAAGCCATCTTTTAGATGTTTACAAATGAAATTATTTAAATGCACCTATTTTCAGGTCTTTCCACTGGTCTCTTATTCCTATTTAACAGTTATGCTTTTGTATATCTCATTTCTTCTCATTAAGGATAAATGGTCTTTTATGCTATTATGGAAGATGAAAAGATATTTCCTTGTGGTGACTGCTGGGGAGAGGGACATATAAGGGGACTAAATGGTAATGGAAAATGTAACAAAGATTAAATGAAAAATATGTTTCCTACCACGGATAGTAATACTCAAGAGTGGAAGTACTTTGGGCTCTTGAATAGCTTTTTAATTACCTACGAGTATGGATCATCCTATATATATTTCAAGAATAATATATTCCATGTATATTAAGAACATAACTTCTAAAATTGAGCAATTTAGTAATATCATTTTATTAAGCATAAGTATCCCTCATTGCAAATATTATAAATTGAGAATATATCTCTTACATAATTTACTAAGGGATTTACACTAGTATGCAGGATCAAAAAACAAAAATGAATGCTTAAAAGAGTTCTGAAATTTAAGCATCATTAGGTCATAACTTTTCATTAAGAACTCTCGTCTTCTGAACCTTCAGACATGGCCCATTGACTTTATTGCTCCCTGCCTTACATTTTCTGTGGATCTGTGTGTCTATCACATATGGTATTACAGATGTATGTGTAATATACATTTTATATTGTAGGTCCATACAAGATATGTATTATATCCATATATGTATTTTATAGAAATATGTATAATAAAAACATGTATATCATATCATTATAGATCTAATTTCATCTTCTCAGAATGTAAGATCTTTTTAAAAAATATTTTCATACTTCAGGTCTGACTGACGTTCCTTATTGTATCATCAGTTTCAGGTGCACAGCGTCGCGCTCAGACAGTCATACAACACATGAGTGATCTCTTGGTCAGCTCCACACCCACCCCCCGGCATCCCACACAGTTACTCCAGTACCACGGACTGCATCCCCAACACCGCACTTCACACCCGTGGCTGCTCTGTGACTGCCAACCTGTGCTTCTCGGTGCCCTCCCCTTCTTCACCCAGGCCCCCAGGCCCCTCCCATCTGCTAACTCTCAGATTGCTCTCTGGATCCATGAGTTCATTTCTGTTTTCTGTTTGTCTATTTATTTTGTGTTTTAAACCCCACACATAAGTGGAGTCATCTGGCATTTGTCTTTCTCTGTCTGACTTACTTCACTTAGCACAGTGACCTTTAGGTCCACCCAGGTTTTTGCAAATGGTGAGAATTCATTTTTTATGGCCATTTAATATTCCATTATATATATATGTATATATATATATATATATACACCACATCTTCTTTATGGGATGTAAGATCTTGATTTAGAAAGTCTTATCTGTATCTCCCTGAGGTATGAACATAGTAATTTTCACAGAGCACTGTTTTAGCAAAATTTTTCAATCAATGATCAAATCAATGTTTCATCTTACATTTCTATTCCGTAAAAAATCAAATAAGTAGCAGCTGCAACTAATATTTAGGGTAGTTTCCATGTGGCAGCCATTGTTCAATTTGCTCTAACCCCAAGGAACCACAGAATGAAATTGTTAATAAAGAGTTTATCTGAATTATCAGTATCTCATGATGGTCTAATCTAATTTCCTTTTCTTTTTTTTAAATTAAAATTATTGGATGACATTAACATTGGTTAATAAGGTTATATAGGTTTCAAGTGTGCAGTTCTATGATACATGCCCTGCAGATTGCATTGCGTGCCCCCCACCCACAGTCAGATCCCCTTCCAACACCATGTATTTGACCCCCTGTACCTACTGCTACCTCCCAGCCCCCTCCCTCTGATAACCACCATACTGTTATCTGTGTGTATGCGTGTTTGTTATTCCTATTGGTTCATTTGGTGCTTTCAGCTTTATATCCCATATATGAGTGAAATCATACAGTTCTTAACTTTTACTGCCTGACTTATTTCGCAAATGTTGTTCTCAAGATCTGCCCATGTCTTTGCAAGTCACAGTATTTCATCTTTGTACTACCAAATTTTATTTTTATTTTGTTATATTTTTATTTCTGTTTTAACTTTTATTTTATGTTAGTCCTGACTACTAAATTTTATTTTCATTTATATAATTTAGATAGAAAATTGCAGAAAAATAATTAAAGGAATAAAATATGAATTAAAAATAAACAGTATTGAAAAGATAATACATGGAGAATAATTTAATATTAACTTTTTCAAAGTTTCAATTATCTTGGGAATAAAGTTAACCAAGTTTAAGCACATGGAAATGAAATTGTTTCTAATACTTGAGTGCTTAAAGTTGACTAACTAGATACTCTCCTGGATTTGTAATGTGGGACTAATTCATAATAATTGTAGAAAAATTCAGGCTCTCACTAAATTCACTTAGAACTTTATGTCACCATTCGCTCTGCAAATCATGTGATGCGCGAGTGTTTCTTACATCACCCATTTTAAAAAGAGTTGTCTCTTGAAAATATATTATTTGTATTTATTTTGCTTTTGAAATCCAATAAGAGTGTTTGATTTCAGATGCTTATTTTTCATAAAAAAATTTGTATCACATGATTTTGTCTATGTTATTTTTATCTAAGTAAAAGTAGCATATAATCTGCTCATGACTTGGGCGAGTATCACAGTTTCATGGAGAGTTAACAGTAACATCCTCCTGATTTTGAGACATAAATCACCTAAGTTCAAATCCAACGAAGATCGATATCTCATTAGGTTTTAAGAGGCAAATAATTGCTTCTTTTAAATGCTTTACTCTGGAGCAGATGGGAATGTCAAAACCGGAGTGAGAAGTGCCTTTAGACAAAACCAGCGCGGCGGCCTCAGAGCTGGGACACACCACTTCAGACGGAAAAGAGAATCCGCCTGTGCACTTGCGGGGGCAGGGGTCACGTTCCCTTTCACAGTAAAAATGCGCAGGGACAAATAATACCTCCAGTGTCAGCCTGGGCAATGGCAGTGAGAGTTGCTTTAACTGGGGACGTGCCACGGTGGCATCTATATTCATTAAAAAAGCTGTGGCTTTTATTTCTAATGTGACCATGTCCCTCTGTGGCCACAAATTAAAAGCGGCTCCTATTAAATTTAATTACTTTCTGTAGCAGCCCGCAGCTGGGAGTTCGCTCTCCGGAGGGCGGCCACGAGGGGAGCCGCTCCTGTGCACAGGTGGCGCCCTTTCGTTCACGCCCATGCGGATGCCGAAGATGGAAAGATGGAAAGATGGAAAGATGGAGACGCTGAGCCACACACTACAAACGGGAATTGGATTTCAGAAAATAAAGTCCAAATCGCATGCAATGGCATGTCAGAGCTGCTGTGAGAAAATCTGAGTATTTTCCTTTTGGGAATGTATTCTGTGCAATGATCAGCAGTGGTATTTATCATTTCCTGTGTACTAATTAGGAAAACAAATGATGGGACCTGCCTCAGTAATAGCTACCACCAACAAATGATCATTTTCTCTGCATCTGATTTTTTCAGTGTTTATATTATAAAAGCCTTGTGGGGAGTAATGTTAGTGACTCTGAACAATATTCATAATCCTCTTGAAGCAATGAGGTCTTCTTTGTACCTTTGTTATAAAAATGAGACAAGATAGCATGCTTTGCAATGAACAGCCCGCTGGGATATACAGTTAAACAAAAATACACAATAAATTAAAGTTGAGTTTGCAAACAGCTGCAAACATCTTTGCTGATCTTGCTCATAAAATTATGTTTAGTCAAACTTAGTTGTCTCAACATTGACAAAAGCTTATTAGGAAGTGACTATCTTTGACTTACAGCCAAGATGGAGGCATAGATAGATAGATACACTTTGCCTCCTTGCACAACCAAAAGAAGGACAAAAACAAATTTAAAAACAAAAAATAACCAGAACTGCCAGAAAATCAAACTGTATGGAAGTCTGCCAGCCAAAGAGTTAAAGAAGTTACATTCATCCAGACTGATGGGAGGGGCAGAGGTGGGTGGAGAGGACCTGCAGCAAGGCAGTGGCTGGTGGAGCGGATGGTCCCACACTGGCGTGCGGATACATCAGGAGGAACAACTGGTGGGCAAGACAGACTGAGCAACCCAGGGATCCAATGCTGGGACATAAAGCCTCAAAAACTCTGACCGAAAAAAATCTGTGGGGGTTGAGGCAGCAGGAGAAACTCCCAGCCTCACAGGAGACTTTCTTAGAGAGACCCACAGGATCCTAGAATGTACACAAACCCACCCACCCAGGAAACAGCACCAGAAGGGCCCAATTTTTCTTGTGGGTATCAGGGGAAGTGACTGAAAGCCAGCTGAGAGCTGAACAAGTGGCATTGTTCTCTCTGGGACCCCTCCCCCACGTACCGTGCCACAACTTGGTGACGTGGATTGCCCTGCCCTGGTGAATACCTAACACTTAGTCCTTTACAATGTAACAAGCATGCTGAGACAAAGGGATATGAAAGAACAGATCAAAACTCTATAAAAAGAACTAAGTGACGAGGAGATAGCTAACCTATCACATGCAGAGTTCTAAACATTAGTAATCAGGATATTCATAGAAATGGTTGAATATGGTTATAAAACAGAGGAAAAAGTGAAGGTTATGAAAAGTGAAATAAAAATATACAGGGAACCAACAGTGACAGGAAGGAAACCAGGACTCCAATCAA
Organism: Sturnira hondurensis; assembly: GCF_014824575.4. NCBI lineage: Eukaryota > Metazoa > Chordata > Mammalia > Chiroptera > Phyllostomidae > Sturnira > Sturnira hondurensis. The sequence continues at coordinate 25,496,148 of NW_028082759.1, read as the reverse complement.
TGATTTGGAGCAGAAGGAAGAAGTAAACATTCAACCAGAACAGAATGAAGAAACAAGAATTCAAAAAAATGAGAAGAGTCTTAGGAACTTCCAGGACAACTTTAAATATTCCAACATCAGAATCACAGGGGTGCCAGAAAAAGAAAAGGAAGAGTTAGAAATTGAAAACTTATTTGACAAAATAATGAAGGAGAACTTCCCTAATCTGGGCAAAGAATCAGACTTTCAAGAAATCCAGGAAGCTCATAGAATCCCAAAGAACTTGGATCCAAGGAGGAACACACCAAGGCACATCATAATTACAGTACCCAAGATTAAAGATAAGGAGAGAAGTTTAAAAGCATCAAGAGCAAAGGAGACAGTTACCTACAAAGGAGTTCCCATAAGACTGTCAGCTGATTTCTCAAAAGAGACCTTATAGGCAAGAAGGGGATGGAAAGAAACATTCCAAGTCATGAAAGACAAGGACCTACATCCAAGATTGCTCTATCCAGCAAAGCTATCATTCAGAATGAGAGGGCAGATAAAGTGCTTCCCAGATAAGGTCAAGTTAAAGGAGTTCATCATCATCAAGCCCTTATTATATGAAATGTTAAAGGGACTTATCTAAGAAAAAGAAGATAAAATATAAACAGTAAAATGACAACAAACTCACAGCTATCAACAACTGAACCTAAAAAAAAAGAAGAAGAAGAAAAAGAAACTAAGCAAACAACTAGAATAGGAACAGAATGGCAAAAATGGAGATCACATGGAGGGTTAGCAGCAGAGAGGGGGAGGGGGAGAATGGGGGGAAAGGTATATGGAATAAGAAGCATAATTGGTAAGCACAAAGTAGACAGGGGGAGGTTAAGAAGAGTATAGGAAGTGGAGAAGCCAAATAACTCATTTGTACAACCTATGGACATGAGTTTACGGTGGGGGTGGAGGGCAGAGAGGAATAAAGGTGAGAAAAAATGGGACGACTGTAATAGCATAATCAATAAAATATACTTAAAAAAAGAAGTGACTATCTTTTCTTATCCTACTCAAAATTAGTTCAATTTTTCTATCCCAGCCCACCTCGAACAAGAGTTTTTATAGCAAGTTAAATGATTAACCAGTGCTATTTTTGACAATGTATGGAAAACTAAGGACAAACAATGCTTGCTCTATTAGGGAACTATATTTTAGTATACTTGAAAACAACATATTTCAAGCTTTTTGCATTTAATAGAAAACAGTAAGTTAAACCCTTTAAAAATAGTTCGGGTTGAACTGAGCAAGAAAATCTCCATAGACAGCAAGAAAGAGGTTGAAAATCAAAGTAATAATAGATCAACATGAAAAAACTATAGAGACCAGTCATTTTATAGTAAGAGTAAGAAAATAGAATGGATATTGAGAGGACAAAACAAGAAGGTTTCCCTCCCCACTCTGGGAATGTCATGACCCACTCTGCACGAGAACCACTTTCCTGGTAACTTAGGGGGTGAGCCACCCCCAGAACAGGGCAGGTCTGGGAAGCCCCAGGCAGCCACACAGACCAACAACACCCCAGATGTGTGGAGAGACCCCTCCTGCGTCAGCTGAGCGGGTCTCTGAGGCCTCCTCCCCGCCTTGATTAGACTGAGGTCTCTCCACCCTCAGCCCCTGCCGTGGAGATGAAATGTACAGGGATAGACAACACTCGCTGGCCAAGGGACCAGCTTCCCCTGTTGTTATTTTAATTGTTTGTATATAGTTAGAAAGGTATCTCAATCAGAATTCAAAGATCTATGAGCGTTGCCCTCAACACTGTCACATTAGTAAATTCCATAGGTTTTTAAAAACATGACCGCCACTTATCAAGACACTTAGAGTATTTTTTAGAATTCTACTGGGAGTCGGTCTGAAGCCACGCCCTCACCCCTCTACACTCAGAGCAAGCTGGAGAGGGTGGGCTTGTAGCATGGCCTCCTGGTGAAGGCAGGAGAGTCCACACAACTTGTTAAGTCACCTGTGGAGGAGCTTCTGTCCAAACTCTTTCACGGTCAGCAAGTCTAGTCCGTTTCAAAAAGATGCCCATCCAGTTCAGGTGTAAGAGTTTTAACAGTCTAGTCATCTCCATTCTTCTTTGGATACCAGTGACTGTGGGACATTTGCACATTTCAAAGTCACCTTCAAGGGATGGCTCTTTGCCACTACTTCATGTCAAGGGCAACAGCTTTTCCTGCTTAAAGACAAATGGTAGCTTTTCTACATGCCCACAAGATCATACAGGGGAAATAGCTCTTACTATTATGTCCAGGGCCATTTTTCCTCCTTTTTGATTGTACGGATGGATTCTCCCCATGAAGAGATAAAAAATCTGTGAATTACCAGGAGGAATATTAATATCTCTGTATTTTATATAAGGATAGAGATTTTCATACACTATTAGATGTTTGTTGTAAGGTGCTAAATCAATTGTGTAATTTAGTACAAAGAAATTTCTCAACATTTTACTTCAATAAAAACACTTTTAGTAACAACATAATTTTGAAGTAAAAATACAGTGTAAAAATGTATTCACATCACCTAACATATCAGTGTTGAATTTTTTGAATATTCCCTAAGAGTGCTTGTCTGTGTGCATAAATAATTTCACCTAGTGCTCATCATTTTGATGGAATCTCATCTCATCTAAATATATTACTACGATTTTAAATCTCAGAACACTTGAAAGATACTCCAAAAACAGGTTTTGTAACTAACAGCTTTAGTTACAGGACTAAAGCTAAATGAATCTAACTTTTCTCAGAGGCTTTAATTTCTGTAACTTTAATATTCTACATAAAACAAAATAAAAACTTTGAGATACACTTGTAATAATTAATTACTCATGACATTTTCTGCTTCCCAATTGAACTGCCTTATATCTGTATTTTTCTATATAACCATCTTATTGTCAGTATTTCTTATTAACATTTTATTCCTCAGAATTTTTTCCAGATTACTAATGACTATGTGTGCTATTTTTTCCTCTCACTGGATTTTAACAGTTTTATAACTCTTAGTTTTACAGTCAAATCACAAAATAGCAGATTTAAAAGAACAGCTTTTGGCCTTATCTTCTTTTTGTGTCTTTGCTTTAATCATCTCCCTGTTGTGTTCAAACCCACACAATTAAAGAACAAAACAACAACAAAACAAACTAACTGTCCTTTTGGCGGGGCAGGGAGGAGAGCCGACTGCCCCCCTGGGACACTCAGCTGACTTAGGAGCTGGGGGTGCCCGGGGGCCCTTTCCCCTGGCTCAGTGTCTCCTGGATCCTTGGTAATTCCACGGGCTTCAACAAACAGGGATGAGAGGAAACAAAATGAAAATGCTCCTGTCCTAAAGACCATTTATGAACAATCCTGGAAAACCTCCCTAACTTTTAAAAGAACATTGTTCTTTGCGGTTCACAAACTGTAAAACTACCCGTGCAATATGTTATTGTAACACTTACTCTGGCAGAACAGGAGGGTCTGTGTCTCTGTCTGTGCAAATGAAATCAATCCAAATCCTCAGATGAGCTCCTATAAAATCCGTTCTGGAGAAGCAGCTGGCGTGAGTCCATTTTATATGCACTTATGCTTATATGTATAGACACGTCTCATTCTCAAAAGACCCAAGAGTCTTCATAAAATGACAAGGATTGAAGCAAGATAAAAGTGCATTAAAAGTAAGGAAAGGAGGTAAACTCGAAACTAAAGATATGGAAGGAAAGTAGAGCTAGGTTAACTAAGTGTCTGGTGTCCACAGTTGTCCCTAACCGCAAATGATTTCACAGAGGGAGGCGTAAACAGGTTATGAAGATTTGCAAGGTGGGCAAAGGGTTCTTTTGCTTCTGGAAGACATTTGAACCCCCTGTTGTTCTATGTATTCCCAGACTTTCGCCTAATGGTTTCCACTGACATCATTCTTTCTGATCAATGATATTGGGCAGAACTATTTTCAGTGACTTATAGGGAAAGAATGTGCTTTCTGATAACTGTGAAACAATTTTACATTGTAAAATTTCATATCATCTGACAAAGACCTCTCTCCCTTTCTTTATGCCTTTGAATATGACATAAGGAAGCAACGTTCAGAGCCCTCGCAATGATTTTGTGGCCATGAGAAGGGCAGATGCAAGGCTCAGGCTGAGAGATCTCTCAAGCTGCCGCAACACCGACAGTTACCGCAGGCTTCTCGTTTCGGAGAATGCACCTCCGTTCCTGTTTACTTGCTACGGACCACCTTTTCACTCAGACAAACTGTTGAGGGCAAGGGGAACTAGCCAGAACATAGCTGTAAGGAAGCAAAAGGTGTTTTACTAACTAACGCAAAGAGGCTCCGGGACACGCCCGAAGAGCAGGGTGTGTTTCAGGATGTGGGTTAAGAGCAAAGGTTAGTCAGGCAGATAGCCATCTGGACAGTCACTAGGGAGGGAAATTTTGCCCCCGTGCACGAGCTCAACTGACCAATCAGGTAAAGGAGCACGAGCCAGTGCAGCCCCTGTGCACGAGCTCAACTGACCAATCAGGTAAAGGAGCACGAGCCAGTGCACGAGTTAACTCACCAATAATCAGTAACCCCATTGTGCCCCTGAGCCAACCGCTAACCGCCACATCTGCTTCTGTATCCAGCTTGCTTGCGCGCCTCCATAAAACCCTAAGCCTGTAAGCGTTTGGCGCGACTCTCATTTGCAGCCCTTGCGGGCACCGTGTCTCCGGACACTTTGGAGAGTTCGCCCCTGCGCAGGTTAAACTTGGCCAATAAAGTAACATCTTTGGAACCCCGAAAGTCTCCGACATTTGTTCTCGCGGTTGGTGAATGCAACAAAAGTATATTCTGACCAAAGGTGGACCACAAGTTTGACATAAAGGAGAATGTAGTCAGCCACCTTTAAAAAAATGTTGAGCCTTGGTAGAATCAGGGTAAGCATTGGGGTTTATGAGATTAATACCTAGAGCTTAGAAAGAAAGCGTAATTTACCACTTTCCCCACCATCACCCAGAATGCTTTGGAACACGGACGTCGTTAGTTCAGGACTCCTGGTGGCCAAGCTCCTTGCTGTGTCGCGGTTGGGCGGGGAGGCCAGCCGGAGACGTCAGAAGTGGTGCCGCACAGTCACTGCAGCCACCAAGAAGGCAGGTGGCTCTTTCTTCTTCCCTCCTCCTCCTCCTCCTTTTTCTTCTTCCTTGCTGCACTCGAGACGTTCAGAGACCGGACTCTCATTTCTCGTTTACACACTGCGACTGCCCATGGAGACGATGAGATCAGCACTTTACAGGGGCTTGGTTTGCCTCAAATGTACTAAACAAGAAGAAATTGTTCGTCACTCCAAAAAACCAAACTTGTGCTTGTGTGAAGGATATTTCCGTAAATTAACGTATGCACGTCAATGGGAGATAAGGGAAATGGCGAGTGCCTGTTCCTGGGCCTTCTGATACGGGCAAAAGGAAGGAGGTACCGCAGTTAAACAGCTCTTTCCTCGGAGCATCAACTCCCTCTTGAGAAATGACTGGTTTTCCTATTGGCTAAGAAAGCGCTTTTGCCTACAGAGGCCTGTGAGCGCCACAGGGACACAGGTGCCCTTCCGAGCACCCCTTTAACTATTAGAAAAAAGAAGAGCTAACACAGGTTCTGGAAGGCAGAAACTGGAGGGGACCTGGTCTTGACGTCCTCTGTGTGTCTGACATAAAGAGAGGTTTGCAGAAAGCTCTTACCACTGGTTCCAGACAACAAGTTGTTGAAGTTTAAATTAATCTTTTAGCTCAGTGGATTGAGCACGGGCCTACGAACCAGAGGATCGTGGTTCGATTCCCAGTCAGGGCACATACCTGGATTGCAGGCCAGTTCCCGGCAGGGGACACACGATACATTGTGTGTCCTCAGCAGAGGCAACCATGTATTGATATTTCTCTCCCTCTCTCCTTCCCTTCCCCTCTAAAGATAAATAAATAAAATATTAAAAAAATAATAAATTAATCTTTTTGTTGACTGGCGTATCATGAAGACTAGAATGTTTAGAAAGACATTTGGGATCAGTCAACAAAATTGAAAGTATCTGTAAAACTCGATGTAATTTTGTTTGTGGAATTAAATTTTAATTAGGTGGTTAACATGAACACAAAATCAATCAACAGGTTTTTTCTTTGTCAACAGTTGGGAAAAGCCGAGGCCCCCTGATGCTATTTTGAGTGTCGCGGAGTTTCCTCCTTTGAAGGGATTGTCCTGGGCAGACGTTTACCGGATATTGAAGGCATTATTTCTAAGGCAGTTAATGTCTTGCCTCTGGGATGCCTGAGGCTAAAGATGAAAAGACCGTTAGACGGATGGGTAAGTCTATGAAGGAACTAACTCTTTGGATAAAGACACGTGCTGCCAGACACGTGCTACCAGATTAGAGAGAGGTGATGCCCAGAGCGTGAAGAGTAGCGGGCTAGGTTTGCGTGCCGTGGCTTTGTGAGTATAAGGTTACCTAGGGTTTGATGCTTTCTTTGAGGAGCAGGGATTCAGAGCTTGTTTTTTTGTGGTTGCTGTGTTCTTTTTCTGCCTTATTTATTTTATTTATTTGGGAACTCAGTTGTATATACGAAACTAGACTTTATTCCCCTCATTGGGTTTCGTCTTCCTCATAAAGTCATTGGAGAAGATTCTTCTTACAAACTCTGGGAATGTTACAGCTGTCCGTTCAATCAGCTACAAACACTGATTGTATGCCTATTGTGTGTGTTTAATGTCCAGGGCCATGTTCTATCCATCTTTCTAACAAATATCCTGGCTTCAAAAGTAAAAACAAGAATTTGTACACCATATTGCAAGGAAAAGTCAAGTCTCACAGTCTAATTTCTCTGTTTTGCATCTTTAATAAACTTTTCCCCACATCAATCTTTCTGCTCAATTTACTCAGGTCCTGCCTGTGTTAGCCAGACAAACCTTTTCTTAAACTGGTTTAAGAAATATCACCTAAAAATATCACCTTAAATTTTCTTAACTTTTAGTGTCAACTTGTTTTAGTCTCAAAAACAAAAAACAAAAAAGGAAAAGAAAGAGCCACTGTCTTCTTCTCCCCTTTTCCTACTTGTTCCTTGAAACAACCACTGGAAACCAGCAAAGCTGTAAGATGTCCAGGGTCTCTGCTTCTTCCTGTATTCTCTGTGACATTTCGAAATGTTAATGACCTTCTCCCTAGCCCTCTGATCTCTGCCTACCATTTGTCTAGCAGCTTCTCCAGCCCCTTCCCTTCAGCAGCTCCTTCCCTTCAGCATCTCCTTAAATGTTTCTTGAGCCCCTTCCCTATTCCAGACGAAGGGCTCGTTGTCACCTTATTGACCTTCTCCCTGTGCCACCGAAGTGGCTCCACACCCCTGCCTCACCCTACCCTCGCCTGTGCAAAACCCCAAAAGTGCGTCCTTAGCTCCTTTCCTTTTCTTCCTCACCATGTTGTTTTAAATACCCCATTTCCTTCCACACCCTCAAATAGCATCTCCGAAAGAATTATTTCGGCATTGTTATGGAGAGCCGTAGTTGGGTAATGCACTTTTTCCTCACACAGCTTATCTCATACTTTACCTTCATTGCCTGTCACTGAATCTGTGGCCACTGAGCATGTCCCATCGCATGGGACATGCAGCCCCCGGGGAAAAGATCTGACCCAGGCAAACCCTTCACACTCCTGGCTTTGCCACATGTGAGCTGTGGAATATTGAGCAAGGTTCTTACCTGTGGAGTGCAGTGTATGGGGTGAGTTTCTTACCTTTCCTAAGACTTGTTTTCCCTGGCAGTGTGAAGGGTATAGTTGGCACTACTTCAGGTTTGTCTTAGGGAATGAAAGAATGAGAATTCTCAGGGGCAAAGGATGAATCAGGATGTGGAGAGGAATAAAAGCAAATTGCAGAGAATGTCCCAAGATTCGCGTGGAGAGATGAGTGCCCTGGAAAAACGATTACGTCTGACAAAGGACTTGGCGACCTCAAAAGCAGTTTCTGTTTCATCTGTATTTGGTAGAATTGTGTCTGCTATTTGCATAAAATCTTATTTTGGCTCCCAACTCAGTCACATATTTTATTCATCTTTCAGTACAATAATTTGAGTTCTAAAATGAAGGAGGAAATTAGATTCGTTCTTATAGTTCTGTGTTTGCGTGTATACTAGTCATTATTTCACATAGCAAGCACAGCAAAATGTTGCATTCATGATTTATTTGTTTTACAATAGACAGTATTTTGTGTTTTATATTTTAGTATAACTTGCTTATATTTCTTCTCCACTTAAAATGGGGCACATTTTTGACTAACAAGTTTAGAAAAAGGCGAATTAATGTATTGAATTAAATATGCCACGCCAGGCAACAGTATTTTGGTGGGGAATGTTCTTAGACTCTAATGAGTAAGAACCAAAAAGAGTCACATTCATTCTGTGAAGAAATGAATTATTTATGAAGTGAAAAAGTTATTCAAGGACCATAAAGTGCTGAGAGAAATCATCCTGTGCTACAACTTCTTTTTCTTCATAAATTATTGATATTTATAGAAACGATCAGTGTGCATGCTATATATTACATATGATGAAATGGAAGTATAATGATATGTAATATAAAACTTTATACAGTTGCCCATCAAAAATTTTTGAATTAGTTTTTATGGATGAACTAAACTTCCGAAAGCTTGAACGTGGGGAACTGCTACACTTTGATGTAATATAAGCATTACTTTCCTGCTTGATTATCTGTTCACACCATACCCTTAAATTATTTACACTTGTACCTAACATTTAAAAAAGGGTACTTTTGGGGCGATTTATTTACGTTAGCTAATTCCAAGATTACAGACCCATTCTTCTGGCCATGCGACCTTCCCTGTCTCCCTGCCACTGTGTCTTGAGACGATTTCAAAGGTACTGATGCCACGTCCACAAAACTCTGATTAGTCTGTCAGGGCTGTGTGCTCGGTTTTAGAAAAACATAACCGATGAAAATATCTCCATATGATTGCGCCCTTTCTCTTACCTTGCCGCCTACATTTATTTAGTTTCAATTTTCTCTGACTTCTGTAAAATCACTTGCGGTTAGGGGGGAATATTGGGTTAGATGACCTCTCAGATCTTTTTCGGTTATACTGTTTTGTCGCTCCACACCACTCTGTTGTTGCATCAGGTAGATCATTTGCGTTTACTTCATCCAGCTTTTTTCTTCCTGTAATGTAGGCAATTCCCTCAAAAAAGGCCTGCGAGGCCGCTGGTGCGGTCTCCGTGGGCTACAGCGGCCTTGTGGACACATAGAACCGAAAGATGCTCGGATGTCGCGGTTTCCTATGTTAGCTTCTGAATCCCTCAGAGAGTAGTTGTGTTGAGACAGCCGGCCTTCCTCAGGTGATGCTCGGTCCAGACAGGTTTCAGAGGAAAGTAGAGGGAGTAGGCGTGACATCTAGACAGTCATCAGAGCAGAGCGGGCACAGAGTAGCCGCTGTTATCAGGGACCTTTCCACTAATGACCTTGGAGAGCACTTGCCTGAGCTGTGACTCAGCCTGTCCTCCCCTGAAGTTCATCCGTGCCGTTCACAGCGTTCTGTTCTCTCCTCAACCCTAGGCACCGCCTCCTGTGTTGGGTGATACCTGGCATCTGGGCAGCTGCTATTCCTGGTGATGCCATGGATGAGTGAAGCTCACGGGCTCACCTGTTACACAGTCTTCATATATAAAACATGTCAGTGGACCATCCTACCCAGGCCCCACTCACTGCTCCTGGCCCAGCTCAGGGGCCACCGTCACAAAAAGCCTCAGCCAACTGCTCCTAGCTGCGGTGAGCCTGGAAACAATGACACCAGACACCTAGTTAACCCAAATAGTAAAAAATGTATAGATCTTGGCTGAAATTGCAGTTAACGTCCTCAACAATACCCACTATTTCGGAAATGAGAAGATGGTCATTCTAGCCGGGCTGTGCGGCGTGCTGCACTGTTTGTTACATGAGGAAAGGGATCTAGAAAGCGTGTTCAGGCTTGGTTGCAGAAGGAGCCTTAAAATTGAGGAGAGCTAGGGGATCCAGTTACTCCTCAGTCTCTTCTCAGGGAGAAAGCCATTCCCCTCCCCACCCTGAAACACTGATGAGGTCCTTAATCTGCCCCAGATACTCTCACAGAGAGTACTGAAACCTTTGAAAGGCCTCGGAGAGAGCCATTTCTCTGATTAACAGGTACTTCAATGGAGCTAGTCGGTGATAGTGAAAAGGGTGAACATCTAGGCCTCTCATCCCTCTTGCCAAGTAGTGTGAACATCTAGTCCCCTGGAACCGGTGTGTGTGCGTTGGGGGCCCATGCTCAAGGCCACCGAGGTGACTTCCCTGCAGCCTCAGACTGCGTCTGGTCTGGAGCGACTTAAGCAGAAAGCGCACAGTCAGGGCAGCAGGGGGAAGGTGGTGCCCTTCCAAGGCAGAATCCGAGTCCTGCTCGTCTGCTGGCGCCCTGTGCTCCTCTATTTCAGGAGGCCTGAAGGGAGCTGAAGAGAAAAGCAGGGTGCGCCAGGGAGACAGAACGTCCCTGTGCCTCCCCTGGAAAGTGCCCCTGCTGCCCAGGCCTGGCCTCTGCAGGGAGGGGGCCAGGCAGGAGGACAGACGGCCAAATCCTCACTCCCGTTTCACCCAACAGAGGCCATTTGCCGACTTTGACTAACTGGAGTTAGGATCGACTATCACAGTCCCATGCATTTTGAGGCTGATGCCAAAGGTTGATGTTCTTCCCATTTCTGATTGCATCTTTACTTTCCAAAAGTTTTTAATCACAAAATTCAATACTGTTCTGGAATCCGCTCTTCTATTCCCAGCATAATGGGTTTCTTTCATGCAACTTGTGAATTCTATTGCCTATAATAAAAACACATCTGAAGCAGCTGCTTTAAAAGTATAAGTAGGGACCTAATTTAGCTGAAAATTTTCACTATTTTTAGAAGCCCCGGACACAGAGATGCGTATATTCAGGAGCTAATGTATAACAGTGGAAGGATTTCAATCCCATGCCTCTGCTTCCTCCATAATCTCGTGATAGCAGGTGAATGTTACAAGATAAGTCAATAGATATGCACTGTGAACTCGGGGATGGTTGGTCGTTGGAAAAAAACACTTTTGTGTAATCGGCTGCTAAGGCGGTTAGTGTCCGAGCGTGATGGGTAAGTAGCCGCACCTGGGTGTCGCTTTGAAATGAGGGCACTTTCTTATTCTCTGATGCTGGGTTCTGGACAAAGGAAGGTGACCTGGTGCCACTTGGGTTAACAGGATCTGAACCTCAATTTCCCAAGTTGAGAGATGACAGGATGTCAATATAATCAGTGTTTGTCTGGACTAACTAAATAACTCGGACAAAACTCAGTTATGATTGATGCACACATCAAAATGCCAACGGCATGTGACCCTCCAGGCCTTGACTAGGGTTAAATGCCCGTGGACGATATTCATGCCCCCCGTTCTGGGTGCCCGGGTATCGGGCAAGCAGACGGCCAAGCAAAGTAGCCTGGGCAGTGGCAGTGAGAAAAGGGAGAGCTAACCTGTTCTCCACGAGAAGTAAGCAGAAATTGAATGGGCGTAGCTGTGACTGAGCTAGGGTGTTTGAGGGAGTTCGGGCTATCATTGCAATCAGTGGTACCAATTGTGCACGCTCTGCTGTGTGTTGATTACATGTAATTTCTAGACGATCTTATTTCATGCAGACACTGCATTGCATGATCAAACTCTCTTCACTTCTCCAGCCCTTGTCATTGTTTCCTAGCCGTGCAATTTTCTCCTTTGTTCTTCACTTGATTTGATATAGTATGAATCTTACTAAAACTCCTTCATTATTTAAAATTGATGCTTATTTTGAATCTTTTGTTGTAGCCATGCGTCTGACTTACAACCAAGCTTGCTTGTTATCCGTGCCCCAAACCGCCTTATCAGAAACACCCTCTTTTCATCTGGATTGACAGCACGATGCACAAAGGAAGGTGTTTGTTCCACGCTTAGCTGCATTCAGCAGCGAGGAGCACTTGAGGCAGCAAAAGCAGCTGGTGATAGGAATGCAACGTAAACCACTATCACAGCTATAAAAAAGACAGATTAAGTTCATAACTGTGGCTGCAACCTTGGTCTAATAAAATAAAACAGAGTCGGGCCCATCCTAGTGTTTGTTGCCATCTGTCACAAAGTGCTTCTCTCGGATAATTCTGGAAGAGCTGCACAGCCGTCACACTGAGTGGTGGCCTGTGAAATGCGAAACTCGGAGGAATTAAAAGGAGGCACATTAATTCACACAACCCATGCAAATCCTCTGAGTTCAGGCATGTTACCACACTCTCCATTCGTGCTATGGGAGCCTGCCCTGCGTGCCATTTCTATCTAGCCGGGGAGCCAGCGAGAGCTGTGGGTGGTCATTCTCCATGTTCTTCACACACATGAGGCCTATGACCTTTACAGAGTTTCAACATAGCTCTTCTCTACCTCTCATCTTTGAAGAGACCACCCCCTCTGGTTTATGGAGCATGAAATTCAACACAGGCAAGATGCAAAGGATTATAGCATGGAGCTAGAACAGACCAAAATTAACAGATGCCCCTGTGGAATAATGGTTCACCAATAAGGCAAAGGCGACCCACTTACCCCCCTGCAGAGAAAAAGCTGTAGGCTTTGCTTAGGGAGAGACGGGACTGCTGGAGTTTGCTCAGTTGTTTGAGGAGCAGTAAAGAGGGAACGGAAGAAAGGGTTTCTTCCCACCATTAACCTGCGTGCTCTCCGAGTTTGCGCCGAACCCCATGCATTGGACCTTCCTGGTCCATTCCCCTAACGCTGTAGGGCACACTGGTAAAATGAGCGTAAAGTCTATTCACCCACGGTAGTTCATGATGCCTCACTTTGACCTCATGTATCTGCCCTTGAAGATGCTGAGGAGGAGGGGAAGGAGGGAAGGAGGGAGGGAGGGAAGGAAGGAAGGAAGGAAGGAAGGAAGGAAGGAAGGAAGGAAGGAAGGAAGGAAGGAAGGGCAAAATAAAATCCCTGTCTCTAGCAGGACCTGCCCTTGGTAGAAAGCAGGTTTTTCTCAGACAAGCAGGCTGAAGCAGGGTCTGGGGAGCTCACCTCAGACTGAAGGAGCTGGCCAGGCGGCCCTCCCAGCTCTGTGCGGCCGCACACTCCTGGGGTGGGCTGCTGGTGACAACAGGGTTCTCTGGTGGAATGCGCTCCGTGGAGATGGCTGCCCTGGGCATCTGCCTCACGACCCCCTCCTTAATCCACACCCAACAGGAGGTTGAAGCTGCAGAGAGAGGGGGGAGGGAGAGAGAGACAGGGCAGACTCAGGCTCTAACGATGCCCAGTGGGGAATGGGTGGGGCAGCACGCCTGGAGGCTGGGAAGAATAGCCACACAAACAACTCACAGAGCAGCCAGGGAACTGGCCCAGCCGAGTGAAGGTCGTGAGCAGCCCCTGCGGCGCAGTCCCCAGGAAACGGTGGAAGACAGGGACTCTCTGGCCAGTGTGTGGCCCCAGGTGAATGCACTAATGGGACGCAGGGATGATTAAGTAAGGCTGAAGGCACAGGCTTTATGATCTTTCGCCTCAAGGAAGGATTTGTGCTCAAAGTTTATCTTCTTTTTGTTCTGCCTGGAGTAAACGCACCACAAGAACAGTTGAGGTGGATGGTTGCTTCTTCACTGAGTGTCACTCAGAAGCTGGAGAACCTCTTTGCTATGCAGATTCAAGTAACAGTAGCAGGCTGTCCAGAAAGTATCCACCCTTGTAATATGAAAAATAGAGACATTTATTGGACAAGATACAAAAAATTGTACATAGGACAATGACGCCTGAGTCCCCTTCAAAGTAGGCGCCTTGAAACCTCACACAGTCCTGTCAGTCGCCATCAGCTGCTCCCTCGTGTTTTCCTGAATTTCATCAACTGTCTGGCATCTCTTCCATTTCAAAGGTGATTTCAGTCTGGGGAAGAGGCAGAAGTTGCAGGGCAAGAAATCAGGGCCAGAGGGGGGCTGAGTCACCTGGGTGACTTGATGTTTTGCCAAAAAACTCTGCATAAGATGTGATGTGTGAATGGACACGTTGTCTCGATGAAGCGGCCAAGCACCAGTTCCCCAGAGCCGTGGCCTTCTGAATCATCTGAGTAGTTTCAGTGGGGGAATGTTCAAGCCTAAGACAAAATTTGATGCAGAGTCTTTGCTCTACTTGCTTGGTCATTTTGAATGCGATGGCCACACAGTACACACGCTCACTCAACACCATTTCCCACCTCCACTGACTGGCACAGTGAAGTCGTCATTGTTCACATATGTGCATTCCAGTGTACTCTCCTTGGCCGCCAAGTCACATTGTTGTTGTGCAAACTGTTGTCATTAACAATGGCTGGACTTTTTCCAGGCAGACCTTGACTTTGCTAACTAATCAGCTTTCTAAAGTTATGCTTGGGATTTTGCATACATGGCACTAATTTTTTACAGTGTTCCACCAGTCTAGTTTCTTAAGTGCCACTGTGTTTATTCTTCCTCTCACTACCCAGTTCCAGGGTACCATGAAATGTGACATGCTCTCAGTTGACCGTTGTAACATCAGCTCCCTGAGTCTCAGAGGCAGTGGAATCGACCATTCTCGAGGTCACATACTGAGAAGGTCCCTGTCAAGCTTTGGATGCCCTTTTCTGATCGCTCTTTTCTTTGGGGGAACTTTACAATAGAATTCAGATTTTACTAAGTGAATTCATCATGGCCCTTCAGTTAAAAAAGGTAGTATTTACAAAAGCGTGTTCAGTAATATTAACTGTATTTGTGTCATTTAATTCTGAATAAAAAATATGATGAGACAAGGTTGATTTCAGAGCATAAAGCACTTCATAGCAATCCAGAAAATGTCTTCTAGACCCTAAGCCCAGTATCAATAACGATGTCTCCTTACAACATGAAGGTCATGTGCTCAGATTCCCCTTCCATGTTGTAAATGGCATGTTTCACCTGGGATAATAACCTACTTAGTAGGTTAGGTAACTTAGGTGCATAAAAGCTCAAGTTAGAGACCATAGAGAAACTGGTCGGCATTCCATGCAGCTAAAAGGACACTTCACACGTGTGTGTGGAGAGAGCAGAAGCCAAGCACCAGGGTCCTGAGAACCACAGTGCAATGCAAGTAATTTCATTTGAGTTCTTGTTTCCTCCTCCAGGAACTGGAGGTAAAAACATATGCTTCACTTTGCAGGCTTTTTGTAAAATCAACTGAAATAAGGAGAGAATATTTTCAAAGCAATTCATGGAAGATTTCTTGTTATTACTGATACTCTATCATTAATGTAATGTTTTTGAAAGAGCATTTTTTTGGTTGTCGCATTCTGAGATAATCGTCTGTTAAGGAATGCAGGTCTTTTGACTTGTGCCTAATTTCAATATTCAGTTAAAGGAATGTATAACTTTCTTGCTAATAAAGTAATGTTGTATAGATATGATAATTAGCTTTGGTACATGAAGTTTTTGTGCCATATACTCATAAGTTTATGTTTTTTAAATACCTACTTATGTGTGAATATATTAAATAGATTTGGAAACTCTGGGGGAAAATGAAAACTAGACTGCTAACATGTTAACAGATGGCAAATGTGGGAAAAGAATGAGATATTGGGAGATTAGATTGTCACAAAACAAAGAAAATGTCAAGGACCATATTACTTCAATTTTTTGAGATCTTCCCAAAAAGCCAACTTCTCTTTAGCTCAATGGTGACATTAAAGGTTTAGAGTAAGCACTTTGTAACTTCTGACCTCAGATTCCGTTTCCATTTCTGTAACATGGAAATCAAAATAATTATTCCTTAACCACTTCATACAGTTTAATTCTACTTTCTAAAACTCTGTATTTTTATGCAGAATAATTATGAAAAATCAACAATTCAAATTAGTACAAACTGAATTAAGTTTCCTTTAAAAGAGCATACTCTGAAGAAGCAAAATGATATTAAGAATGAAAATACATTATTCGTAGTTTCAAGTGGGTTGTTCTTTACACATCATGTTAACATGCCTGCTAGGGTGTTAAAAATAGCTTTAAGACTTTTCAGTGTTATGACAATTTTAGCGTGATTATAGTCTTCCTAGTGAAACTCTTAATGGTGTTTCCCCCTCACCCCGGAGCAGTGCAGAATAGTTATTAGGCAGGGCTTTGGGGGTGGCTCTGCGGTGACCCCAATTCCTGGCTCCTCCTTTTTTCTACCTGTATAAGGACAAGTTACTCAACCTTCCTGAACCTCAATTTCCTCACCTGAGACATGAATGTGATGATACCCACCTTTACACACAGACACAAGCACTGGGAAATGGACAGCTTTTATTCTTTAGGTCGCAGGGAAGAGTGTCTTTTTGCAGTTTCCGGTTCTGTATCAATAGATGGATACAAGGGAAAGCCATTGTTTAAAAGGGCTTGTTAGCCAACTGGAAACATTTTTTTCCCTGAATTGAGAAAGATATATTCAAACTTGACAGGTAATATTTAAAAAATTATCCATTGTCACCTAAGTGAAAATTTGTATTCTTAGCATTCCATGATGATCAAATATAAACTACTTCCAAAAATAGGGGTCAGTTTGAAAGGTGAACATTTCATCTTGCCAACCTCACAATACCACCAGAAACTAGAAAATAAAACTTCATCTTTGAATTCTTTGTTACTCATTTATATAGTGAAGATACAACCAAAATGGTGATATCACACACACACACAAAATAAGTCAACCCTGAAGAAAAATTTCTGCGTTTGTGTTCTCATGATAGCATTCTGCCGTCAGGGAAAAGACGTTCAGTAGGGGGAGATGTATTTATCTCTAACGCCTCATGCGGGGACACAGTTTCATTAGATTGTGATGGAGCAGCACAAACACAAAATATTCATCCCAGTGCCTCGGTGAGAGCCCGGCATCTGCTTATCTGAGGACGAGCTTCGGATGATAGATGCAGGTACCGTAATTTATACGCGGCGATGCCGGCCGCCGTGCCGCCGCCGACTCCCCTCTCGAGCACAGTATTAGCCGCTGAGCCTTGGGTCCCGAGGGAAACGAGAAAGGAGGCAACGTCACGTCTTACGGCCATCTCCGCACAGTGACAGGAATTACCTGTCTTTGACTATTACGACACTTAATAGCCATGTAAAATGCAAAGGACAAATAGGCAGGCTTATCAATGATTTAGAGTATGCTGTTAAAAACAAATCCATCATTATGAAAAATTGTAAATTGAATTGATAGCCTACATAGTGTTCACCCCTGCCCCCAGGATCTGCCAAACCTTTACTTGCTAGCCGAGACATCAGATAAGTAAATACATTCTCTCCGCGGGTTGAGAGAGATTTAAATGGTATTCTGCAGGGAAGGCTGACATGGCGCTTTCTGTCTGACCTTTCTCGGTGGGCAGAGTGGAAAGGAAGCTCTGTTACCATAGACTTAAAAACAATTTTTTCCCCTTGTCAGTAATGCAGAAATGAGAGCATTGCTCTTGCCCCGAATTTATCACGGCAGTGCTTCAGGGAACTCTTACTTTGTGGCAAAGAGAAACTGCTCATCGGATATAAGGTTGAAAAAGTGATTTCAAAAAGTCGTGCCACCAGAAGCATCTATTGAAGTGCAAATTTAAATAAAATACCTACTGAGACGTATGCTTTTGGTAGTGACATGGTCCGACCCTTTGGCTTTGGGTTTTCTTTCCTCCACCTCTTCACTGAGCAGCTGTTAATGACAAATGACAGCCACATGACAAAGCAGTTGTCTCTAAAGGCAGGGCTTGTGTGTTTCAAGAGCTCTTGTGGCCTCGTTTCAAGGAAAACGATTCACAGGGGCTTGTTTGTCATGGTTATTGAATCATTTCTCCCAAAGGGCACTTCAGAGATGAAATAGGATGAACAATGTAATGAGTCTGTACACGCCTTTCTAATATTGGTCTTGCGCTGTAAAACAGTTAGGACAAATGGAAAGCTTATTTTTCAGGTTGGTAAAGTTTAAGGTTTTCTTTAAAAGGAGTCCTTTTTCTCCCCAGGAAGTCCTCATGATGAAATGGACCATAGAATGGCTTGTATTGCAAGCAGACCCTCAGGTCATTATGTGTTCCCATGAGAAATCGCTAAAAAGACGCATTCTACTCGCGTGCTTAGACGAACGAGTGCAATGGGATACACAGCACCCACGTTAGAGTTCTGGTGAGCCACGTACAGACCGCAGGTCTTGCCCGCAGAGTTGCTTTCTGTCATCCATAGCGTTAAGTGAACACAATGGCAGCAGGGACTGTTGGGAGCACCTTTGTTGTTGTGGCACTAAGGTGAGCCCGCTCGACTGTGCTGTGCTTCCTTTTGTCCTTCTTACCCGGGTCGCGTTCCCTCTGCCGTTCCTGGGGGCAGGCGTGCCTGCTGTGGGTGTGTGATGGCCAGACGGGGATGGGCCCGGGGATGCCAGCTCATGCTCCAATTTCTAGTCTCATCTCTCCGCTCCATCCTCTGCTGTCCTTCCTGTCTCTATTCCAGGGCATCTGTAGGAGAAATGAAGAGGAGCTGAAGGGAGGGTGAGGCAGGTGTGTGTGAGGGAGACAGGGACACTGGCTGCGCTTCGGGGAAGAGACTTCTGGGCTAAACTCCACTGTGACAGTCTTGGACATTTGTCCCCACTGTTTCCTGTGCTTCCCAGGCCTGAGCCATCATCCCGGTGGCACAAAAACTGGCATCCTTGCTACTCCTCCCTCTTCTGCTCCAAAGGCGGGTCGGTCACAGCTATTTCCATTTTTCAAAGTAATTTACCGAACCCTCCCTGCCACTACCTGTAGTCTAAAGATGTATTATTAAAATCTTGTCATCCCCTTTTCTCTCTGTCCTTGTGGGTTTACAGCTTCTTATTTGGCCACTCGCCTTTTGTGAGCTTTGGAGAAGCAGACACGATAGCTTTGTGTGGGAAATCTGTCACACCAATCTGATTTCTGTTGGAACTTTTGGGCAACTGATTTCACTGCACACCATCTCGTGCTTCTCAGATCCTAAATATTTAATAATGTCTTCAAAACTGTGTACGTGAATGAGCAAGACTCTAGGGGCCACACCTGTCATTGAGACCCCCTCAAACGCCTTTTAATGACTCGTCTCTGACCTCCGGAGTGCCTTAGGGATCCAGCTCACACCTTCACCTGTTCACCGCCTGTTTTCAGGGGGTTGTCCATACACTTTCTGCATGAGAATGTGGCTTCGGCCTCCAGAAGGGCATCTTTGAAAGAATGAGCTGAGGAGAGGGACAGCTGTATTTTCAAGATGGTTTGATAATCTGAGGGACTCTCCTATTGAAAAAGCAAGTGTGCTTATTTTGAGTGGATGTATTTGAGTAAAAAAAGGTGTATTTGTCGAGCCATCTAGAGAAAGAGAAAGGCGTGATTCTTACCTTCCGGGTGGCTTTGTGCACCTCCGCCTTTAAAGGGCACGTGAGATCAGCAATGGAAGAAAATTGCTGCCTTCGTTGTGACAGCAGTGAGCCAGGAGGGGGCTGGGTAAAAAGACAGTAGATAAGGGGTCGCGGAACGGTGAGACTTCGTGAATTTATTCGTTGAAATGTGGCCATGTCCTCATAAACTATCACCGTTGCAAGTGTGGGTCGTTGTGTTGACCCACACTGCCGCCTAACCCCGCTGTGATGGAGTAACCCAAACCTGGTTGATGTATTTGACTGAAAATAAAAAAAAATGTATTAAAATTTTGAAAAGAAACAAAGCATAAGGTCACTCCTTCGAAGATTTAGTCTTGTGTATTTTGGTCACATTTTATTAATGAAAATGTATGTGAAAAAATATGAAATAATATTTTGTGGGTAAAATATTAATTTTTGAGTTATTCAGAAAAACAAACCAACAAATAAGTGTGTCCTAAATCCTAAGGCAGCTAAAGTCAGTGGAGCCTTGGAGCCGTCTGTTCCACGGGTGGGGGGCGGAGCGGACGTCTGACGGACAGCTCAGGAGCAAGGGGTGTGGTCACCCTGCGGCTCAGAGCTGACCTCCCCCTAACCCCCGCTGGGCCTCAGGGTGACTGCAGGTCCAGATGACATTTTGCTCACACCTGGATTTTGAGGGCGTGAGAAACAGAGGGCCAAGCTAAGCCGTGTGCAGGGTTCTGACCCACAGAAGCCCCAAGATCATAACATGTTCCTGTTTTGAGACACTGACCTTTGGGACAACCTTCTCTTCTGCCATGGGCCTGTGAGTGGTTTCAAAAGTTTGCAGATCTTTAAGGCAGAGAAAGAGGCTAACACTACGCAGTGCACGCACCATCGGGAGCCAGGGCCTAGAGAGAAAACGAGGGCCGTAGCTATGCACCTATTTGTTAAGCACTGGAGCTGATTGAAGAATGGACTGTCTGGCCCTTTGAAGATGCTGAGAGCGTGCCCACAGATCCTCTTAATCAGATAGGCCAGTGAGAGAAGCTTTTTCCAGTCACCGGGTCAGGAGCTGATAAAGGACTATGTGTGTTCTCTACTCTGCTGAGATTCACAGACCTGCCACAGTCCCAAGAAAACTGTACCAGCAGAAGCCCAGCTTCCACTGGGAAGAAGATAGGCCATGCATGGTGACAGATACTGGTGGCTCCTAAATGTCTACCGGCAGGAAGCAGGGTGAGAAAACCACTCTGTTGTAAAGAAGTGCTCATTTTTTGTCAAAAAGAATGACTGAGAAGGCAGAACCAAGAGCCCCGAGGTGGTTCCAAGAGCTGTGGTCTTGAAAATGAGTAAGAAACTTCTGGCATGTGACTGACTGGATTCCACAATTGCTCTTGCCTAGTGACTCCTTCATGCCCCCCCCCACCCCGTTTTCCCTCTCTCGGAACCAGAGTCTGTAGAGCTGTCCCCTACAGCAGCCCCGCCGTCGTGCTGTTGCATCCTGGGTGTGTGTCAGAGGCAGGTGAGTTCTCTCATTAGCTGCGCAGACTGGAGGAGGCGGGGCTTGAGAAGTGCTACGTAAGTGCCAGCCTCATCCTAGGAGGCCCCCTCACACCCAGACGTGACTTGGATGATGAGATTCTGAACTTTGAGCTGCTGGTGTGATGAGCTGTGACTTCCGGAGACCTTGGGAGGGTGGAACGAGTGTATTTTACATGCGGGAGGAATGTGAATAGTTGAGGGCCAGAAGTCAGAGCGTGATAGGCATGCTTCTAAAGTGGCCGCGAGGTGGGATGTGGTCCGTCTTTTGGCGTGCACACCCTGGTCTTCTTCCCTCGGGGCGGGCTGAAGCCAGGGGCCTTGCTTGGAGTGAATCCCATATGGCGAAGGGCATAGGTGTCACCTCCAAGACGATGCTGTAGAAGGCCAACGTCCATCTGATTCTCTCTCCATCTCTCTGTTACCTTCAGTCTCTAAGGAATCAAGCAGCCTGTGAACAGGTCCACGTGACAAGGAGGGTGGCTTCGGGCCAAGCAGCACCTTGTCGAATATGGAAACTCAGCTCCGGAAAATCCTCAACTGACGTTATCTCCTTGGATTTTACTTTTCTGCCGCATCTCCACTGTACTTTTGAATTCTGTGATGCTCTTCTTGTGAACTTCCCACTTCTCATTGCCTTGTCTCTGAGTGTCTTTTGCTAGGTTCATGCCTCCCTATTGTCTTTCAATTTTATTACTTTTTTTACTACTGCAGAAACTCTACTTCATTTTTGAGTTTTCTCTACATTATTCTGAATTTCAGTAACTGTGTTTTAAAAATAGATTTTAACTGTTTTTGTTTTTAACTTTTTTTCCTAGACTCAGAATCTGATGGATCTGCAGCTTTAGCTCATCTCAGGGCTAAGCGGTTATCTTTCATCTGTGGTCTGTGGAGCGGATTATGCTGTTCTGAGCGTGGGAGAGGTGTTTCATTTTTCCTACTTTGTATTTTGTGTGTCATTCTTAGTTGTTCAGATGAAGGAGCGACACGTTCAAATTTGTGTTGAAATAATGTGTGAATTGATCATGCAATCTCGACTAAAAGTGTCAACAGTTCCTAGATTTTTTTTGTGTGTGTGGAAGTACTGTGTGGGAGTCGGAAGTGAAAAATCAGGAGAGTTTAAAAAGTTTTTATGATAATATACATGCAAACATTTTCTCAGATAACCTTTTTCCACTTTTAGGGAATGTGCACGTTGTTTTCAGTGTATGAAATATTTCTCCTGGCATGGTTTGGATAAACAGGTGCTTACTGCTGTATCATGTGTGTCCTGATGCTACGAGGCCATGCACATCTTCCACCTCGCCGGGCCGTCTGGCCGCTGAGGGCTGGAGCCAACACAAGCCGCTTCTGGCAGCTGCAGTTCCGGGGACTGGTGGCAGATAACCAGCCGCCAAGAAAGGCTGCTCAATTCTTTTCTCCCCCTTCCAAAAGTGGGGCCTGGCACTCACAACACTAGAATCCAGCTTCAAATCACAGAGGGCAGTCATTTCCCAGTTACGCAGGGGAAATTCTGAATCGTTGCAACTCCGTTATACAGTTACTTGGAAAATATATAGACAGATAGAACGTCAGGTATTCTTATCTCCACATTAGAATTTCAAGCGAATGGGCTCTCAAACATTCGGCATCTTATCTACAGATGTTATCGCTACACCGCCAAATCCCGATTTCCAGAGCAAGGCCCCTGCACTGTGAGAAGAATGTGGGTGAATGAGGCCAAGGGCGACTTTCCTCTGGGAATCAATGGGTCCGGCCTTCAAGTACCTGAATCCTCTCTGTGTTCTCATGTTTCCCATGAGGGTCCTTCAGACAGATCCGTGACGTTTTCCAGCTCTGCACCAGAGCTGTGTGAGAAAGACTTGCTTTTCTTCATCGGCTGCGGGTGGGTAGGAGTCTCTGCTTTTATCGGCCGTGGAGGCATTGACTGTGGGGTTAGCTGGTGTTTGGAGGTCAGTTTCTCAAAGGTTTCACTGTCAGCCCGAGGCTCCCGGACTGAGCTCTGTGACCCTGGTGTGCCAGGTGTGGGGCAGGTACTCGATACGGTGTTACTGAGTCTCTTCCCCAGTGTGTTTTTTTGGTGCTGTTACTGCCCTTGAAAGTGACTTGTAGGATTTGGAAACCCACCAAGAACCACTTCAAAATTATAGTTTAAAGTGAACTCTCAATGAATGCAAAAAATGTATGCATGAAGTAAAAAAAAAGGAATATATTCTTTGTCAGGCTTTCTGAAGGAGCGATTCAAATGCAAGGTGAGAATGACCAAAAAGGGAAAGGCTTTGTGTGTGTGTGTGTATGTGTGTGTGTGTGTGTGTGGCAAATGAATTAAGTTACTCCACATAGCTGGCTTTTGTGATACATTTCATATATGGATTAAGGAGCCTGTAACAGATCTTTTTAGGTGAAAAAAAGAGAATGTATTGAGGCATTTTGGGCTATTCCATAAATGAAAACTACTAATGGCTGGGCATTACCATGAGCTCTTTTTAGACAGAGCTTCCCACATGAAGATGTAGCAGGGGTGTATCTGGTTTCGATAGAGCTTTTCCAAGACCCCGGAGCCACCCGAGAGCCAGCAGGCACACAGGACTGCATCTCTCCCACAACTGGCTTCAGCCAGAACGCGTTTTTCTGGGCATCTTTTGTAGGTCTTGTTTTATTTAGCTAAAGGTCAAATGCCACTGAAAGTCAGCTTCAGTTGGGAGACCCATCCGATTTCTTAAAAAAGGAAAAAGTCTTTCTGGACAGAGTCCCCATTCCTCAAATATCTAAAGTCGTCCTCAGAAAGTGTTTGTTCTGAGCGGCATCCCCCACCCTGGGTGCTGAGGGCGGGTGGTCTTCACTGCATTTGCTTCTTAGTTGGTGGGCCTCAGACAGACAGACAGAACGGACTCCCGGGATCTTTAAACAATGCCACATGGAATGGACGGAAGTTTCGTAAGGGCCAGGAAACTGGGTTTTTAATCTCTTTGCAAGCTCAGTGTCTTTTTAAGGGTTGTGTGCTAAGTTCAATCACTTGTTATTATCTGGACATCTTAAAGTACACACCGTGCCTTCTAGAAAAGCTCTGTATTTGTGTAATGAATTAATGTTGCTCTGAGCTTGGAAAGGATGGAGATCTTTCCCTCTACTGGATAAACTAGTTACAGAATCTCTTTCTTTTACAATTGTGTTTCTCCCTGCCCCCAATGGGACCCAGCTCCTTCTGTGTCTTTCCAAAGCCCCGACAAAATCACAAGCTTCATAAATCCTGGGGTTTGGGATTTTATGGGCGGGGGGCGGGGCGCAGTGCATTGATTTACCCCCAGAGTCTAGAATAATTGTGCATGACACATAGCTGACATTTGGCACCACTGAGTGAATGAGTTAGTAATGATCCCACATTTGGGGGTGGGGGCTTGTGAGCCCTTGGAGGGGTCCCCAGTAGCACCAGCAAAGTTGAAGACAAGAGCTTAGGACATAGCAACAATTCCTAGTGTCGGGTGTTCGTGGTGTCTACTTTTGCTGATGAAAGGTGACTTAAGAATCATAATTTCAAGAAGAGATAAGGTAGGACATGTTCCACCTAATAAAAATGATCATGGAAATTATGCTCAAATACTACTTCTTCCAACAAAGGTTGGGAATGGCTCAGTTTAGAAACAAAGGAAATGTTGTATCTGTTCCACAAATGGGGTCCACAATTCCTTTGTACAATAGATTACAAACAGAAACTTTTCTCTCTCCGGTAGAACTTGGTATCTCCATTCACTAATGATTTTTAGTAGCTTCCGTCTATTTGTCTTCCTTTTATTAAAAAGATCACTGTTTTTAGAAGCTACACACAACACACATGACTTGGAATTTTTGATTACTTGTAATCCCAAAATGCAACAAAATAAAATATGCTCCTTTTTGGAAAAAAACACTCCATGTTTCAAAAGGGTCTATATTTTTTATAGGTATGCAAAGTCTGATAAATAATACAAGGATTCTAACATCTCAGAGAAAGCAGCAAGGTCTGTGGGTGCACAGATACAGGTTTACTTTCAGACAGTGACATCCACTTATTTATATGTCTCTATCAGTAACTACCTATGTATAAACTGCATGTATATATCTATCTCTCTCTCTATATATAATGCGTTTTCACCATTGTGTCTATTTTTCAGTCTGATTCTTGCTAAATTTAAATGTCTAAGAGTTCGCTTCCAGTTATTTTCCAGTGAATTTCCAAATTAAGTGCATTTTAAACAAACTCCCAAATACGTATATCTCGTATATGAGATATACAATATACACCTTTGAGAAAGTTGCCATAGAATCTTACCAAGCTGATTTGCTTGTCTTTTTTTTTTCCATTTTACCTACAATCTGTGTTCCTTTTCTTTTAGTTGTTAAAACAGAAAACTGCGCATTGGTATTTGGTCAGCCTAGACTTGTGATTAATGCTGTCTTTATAATTGTTTAATCAAAGTGCTTTTTAATACACTCTCAGTCTGGAATGAGAATATCTCCTTTTATGCTTCATTTTATGCTTTGCAGAAGATATTCAAAGACTGTATGTAGGAGTAATAAGTAAAAATTAATTACCTGAGACACTAACCAGGCAATCCTAAGTAGTGCAGTGTTTTAGTAGAATATGTTACCCATTTCTACCGTTCGCCATGAAACATAGTGGAAAATGCAGTGAATCAGCACAAGCTATTTCCTGTACCTGGAGCTAGTAAATATATGTATAACACTGCATAACTTTGGTATCCTGTAAATCAAAAGTGCACATCGACAAAACCCGTATTCTTGCACTTTGGATTTTTATAACAGTAGCAGTAAATGAGTGAATAAGAAAAATTGTATAAAAGAAAGCAAAATATAGTAATAATGTCAAACTCTTTCATATAAAAATAGAGCTTCAAGTGCTCAGGAGCAAGAGAGGAGTAACAGAAACAGTCTCCTTCCCGGTCTCCATGTCACCCCCAGAACACGGGGCCAGAGATGTTCTCCCAACATGATGAAGTCATACCTGAAATTCCTAAAACAAGAGCTGTGTGGGAATGTCGGTTCTGGGAATTGCGAGTTGTGAAGGATTCACCAACACACTGCTCTCCATAATAACTAAAAACAAACATCAAATTCACTGTGTTCTTTTTCTAAGAAAAGGGAGAATAAATATGTTGGATAGGGCCAAATCTTTCCATGTAGTTGTGGGTAGTCCCAGGTCATTTTTTACCAGGTATTCTATTGCATGAATATGCAATTTATCCCTTCTGGAGTTGGTAGATGGTTTAGGTTTTTCCATTATTTGAATAGTACAGTGTGGCGAGGAACATTCCCACACACAGCTATTGGTGCGCCTATAGACACCCTTCCCTTGGGGAGATATCTTTGGGGTAGAAGTGCTGGCATTTGCACACTCAGTTTTAGCAGACAGTGTCCAGCAGTGAACCCTGGCGATGCTATCAGATCACATTTGCATCGGCTTGGAGGAAGACCGGTTTCTCATTTCACCTACGGGACCTATTCTTGTTTTCCTTTCAACTTTATCATCTTGGAGACTGTGTAGTGACTCATTTTTTAATCTTGCATTTATGTAAAGAATGACGAAAATAATAACCTGTTCATTTNCCCTTGGGGAGATATCTTTGGGGTAGAAGTGCTGGCATTTGCACACTCAGTTTTAGCAGACAGTGTCCAGCAGTGAACCCTGGCGATGCTATCAGATCACATTTGCATCGGCTTGGAGGAAGACCGGTTTCTCATTTCACCTACGGGACCTATTCTTGTTTTCCTTTCAACTTTATCATCTTGGAGACTGTGTAGTGACTCATTTTCTAATCTTGCATTTATGTAAAGAATGACGAAAATAATAACCTGTCCATTTGCCTCATGTCCATTTTACATCATCTATATACACAGAGTGTCTCCTGATGGAGTAAAGGGCAGATGTTCTACCGCCCAGTGTAACAAGACAACGCCTCCTTCCAGGGGAAGGTATCCGCAGGGTCGCTGTCAGGGCTTCATCAAACCCTGGGCTCGCCAAAGCTGTGGTCCTTTGGCAGGGTCGCTTTGTGGGAATCTGATCACACGTCTTAGACTTTTTACTTTGTAACTCATGTGTCTCTTACATTATTTTCTTATTTTTCTTTTTAATATATCTTTGCTTCAGTCTATTTCTGATCCAACTTCATACTCACTAATATGCATTTGTTGAGTCTAACCTGTTCTAATCCATCTGTTGAGTTCTTAATTACTTCTTTTATCTTTGTTCCATTTCTGTGCATTTCTTCATTAGATTTCATTTTGTCATATATTTTCTTGAATCTATTATCATTATTCATAGTTATTTTAGTGACTGATAATTATAACATCCAGATAACCTTTAGGTCTCTTTTAAATATCTGGGTTTTCTCTTGGTTATTTATTTATATTTATTGAGTAGAATTTTTAATGAATGCCGAAACTTATGTATGGAATAACTTGTCCCCATCCTTTCAATCTATAATCTCTTTTTTAAATTAAGCTTTTTAAGGCTCCATTTCAATAATTAACTTTCAACTGCTTAATATCATACTATTATGACTTCACCTTTCTTTAAGGATTTTTCAAGCCAAATATCTATGTTCAGGGAAAAAACACTTCAAGAGTTGAGATGAAATGGAGGCATTTTCAAGAAGAAAAATCAGGAGACTTTCTTGGCACTAGGCTTTATCTCCAAGAGGTGCTACAGGAAGTGTTTCGGGAAGGGAGACTCGAAATGTGAGAAAATGGTAGTACCAAGTGTGGGCAGGAATTGGCAACAGCGGGACTCTGGCGCACCGCTGGTGAGACTGCAGAGGAATACAACAGCTCTGGAGACATGCCCGGCAGTTCACACCAAGCTAAACGTCCTTACCCTCTGAGCCCGCAATCCCACCCCTGGGCGGTGTCATGGAAAGACCTGTCCATCAATATTTACTGTAACTCTCTCTGTAACTGGGTGAATGGGCAAACAAACTCTGGTGTACCTGAACAACGACCACAAATGAGAAGTAAAAATGAAAAAAAATTTCCTTTTTGACCTTGTTGGTGGTAGAAATTAAACAAGTCTACAGACATGTTAAAATTAGTTTGTTCATCCTTTTTTTAATACACGAAAAGAAATGCAAAGTCAGTTTTTCTGTTATAATTTTAAAATAGAATTAAAAAAAATGATATAAATTTTACTCTTAGTTTCAGCCAAAAGCATAGAAATCTTTTAATTTCTTTATGGATGACAAGTTTAGAATTATCACAAATTGTTATTCTACTATTGAAATGAAAGGTAATTTATGATTTTATTTATTTTTTAAAATATTTTATTTATTTACTTTTAGAAAGAGGGAAAGGGAGGGGGAAAGAGAGGGAAAGGAACATCAATGAGTGGTTGTTTCTTGTGCGCCCCCTACTGGGCACCTGACCTGCAACCCAGGCTTGTGCCCTGACTGGGAATAGAACCAGCGACCTTGCTGTTAGCGTGCTGGCACTAAGTCCACTGAACCACACCACCCAGGACAATTTATTTATTAATTAAAACATATATGTGTGTTTACAAATATGTTAACAGTTTTAGCATTTACTGAAAACAGTGACTTAATCAAAAATTAAAAAATATTTTAATAGACTAAATGAATGTTTAACTTTTCTAGGGCCAGTATTTTACCAGCCTTTGAAAAATGCAACTGTAAATAATGCCATTTATTTAATGCATTCTCACGGTAGAAGTGGGAAACAGAGAGAAGTTAAGACTTTTAAAGACTTTTGGAGACAGAAGCAATGAGCTGTTCTCATGGGGATTCAGAAAGAGGAGGTGAGAATGAGATTTCAGATTACTCAGTTTTGCACAACGTAGTTCCAAGTCCTGAGGTGGGAAATATGAGAGAAGAGGTAGATGTGTTGGTAGGAACAGTTCACCATGGTACCTACAGGGGGTGAGGCATTAAATGATGACGTAGAACAAGAAGTTGAATAAACAGAGTTAGAACTTACCACTATGGATTAAAAAAAAACAAAACAGTCTTCTCTATCTTTATGTTAGACTGTTTTAGCATAAGTAATGTCAGTATTAGTCATATAGGCTTTAAATCTCAGCTCTGCCACTTTGCTGTGTGAACTACAGTGCTTTACTCAGCCTCATGCATTCATCTATTGATTCAACCATAAAATGTGGAAATATCACTAATGTGCCATTGTTATTGGGAAGTTTTAATGAAGCAAATGATACAAAAGATGCTCCATCAATGACATATAGGTAGACCCATAGTATTTTACCTTTCCTTTGTGGGATATGAATTCTATGGGTTACAAAAAAACAACAACAAGCAAACAAACAAAAAAAACTTTGCAAATCTTCTTTTTCTTTGAATTAAACTCATCACCAATTTCCGGGGCTGAGAAATTTTTCATAAAATAGTTTTCATTATAATTATGTTGACCTTAAAGGACATGTCACCACAGATAACATGGAGTATCAGTTGATAATTTTACTTGATGTTAATTGACTTTATTGGATAATTGATATACATCTGGTTTTGACTAACAATAAAAAGTAAGGTAAATGGAACAAAAAGTATTCAGTGGAGGTAATGAGAAAACGTCACTTTTAAAAGAGTTTCAAACTCACATTCCTCGCGAGCGACTGCGGAGGAGGAAGGTCGTGGAAAAATCGCTGCCATGCTGGCGTTCTGTCTGGGCCGAGCAGCCTGGCTTCTGCCTCTGGGCCTCATTTCTTGGCATCTAATTAAAAGAATCATCTGCATTTGCTAATCAATGTGTTTAGCTTCTATTCAGATAATTATTAAACAAGGATGTGATTTAATTTCCATCTCAATTCTCCAGGGGCTCACTTTTCACGCTCATTTAAATATTACCCTTCAAAATGAGCACTGTTCATGTGGGTGCGCTGGGCTTAGTCTTCTCCGTTTAATTGGACTGGCTCTCTCCCCTCTCTCCGGCGCCCGGCTTCCAGCATTTATTTCACACACTAATGCTGGATGAGCTTATATTCTGGAAGGCAATGCATCGAATTCCAAAGACTCGAGCCTGATTTTTCCAAAAATTGGGTGAGCTCCCAGAAGACGTTGAATGCTTTATAGTTTAAGCAATAAAGGAGAGGAAACTAATTCCCTCCTCATTCTCCTGCTCTCTCTCAAAATATAATTGAAACAGTACCTTCTGTACTCTTGCTGATTTGTTTTGACATCCATGAGCAATCTTGCAGAGATGCATTTTTTCTGTTTCTTCCTCTGCTATATCCATTATTGATTTTTTAATCTTCCATTCTGTATTATACAGCATAACTAGGAAGCTATGCAGCTGTTAGATGAAATCAACAAATATGCAAATGAGAGGCAAGGTAATTGATATCTAAGGGTGTAAAGATTTCCTGAAAGTAACAAGCTTTATAAAGATAAAATGCTTCTTATTTTTAAGTTATTTCATATTCAAGTGGATGCCAAATTTTTGTCTGAAGAACGTGTAGGGATATAATTTTTATACCAGAAAAAAATCCATTTGACAGAGCAAAAATCACCAGGAGTATAGCAATATATTTTACTTAGATTCTTTTTGAAAATCTTCATTTCTCAAATTGCTATTAAGGATGAGATATGTCGCACTTTGGGGGCTTCATTTGTACTTCTGTGAAATGAATGATTCATTATTTAGGACCATCTAAATTATGCATTTGGCCCAGGCCTGTGGCAGGTGTCAATAATCAGAATACCAATAATGATTTTCACAGATTTTAGCTTGGGCTCAGCTACTACAACTTTTTCCCATTAATTTTATTTCACTTCATGAAAGCTGGAAAATATGCACTATAAAGCAAGATGCATGGTTTCCAGGTCCAAGCAAAGGAGGAAAGAAAAAGTGGTTTAATTTCATTTTCATAAGACTTTTGTATTATTAGCACTATTCTGTTTTTCCTGCAGAATCAATTTATTACTTGAAACCCTCAAATAATATTTAAAATACCCTTAATTTATAAGAACAAGAGGGAAATCACAGTAACTTTTAAAATGCAAATCCAGATGGTGTAATCTGTGCAGAGTAGTTTTATTCTTTCCATCTTCTGGATTTGCTAATTGTTGATAACAATGCCATTTCTCAGGATCACCACCTAATCTGATTTTTTTGTTAATCTGTGCCATTCTGCCAGAGGAAAAACATTATTTCTGATTTGTGTAATTTTTTAAAAATATTTTTATGTTATTGAGATTTATTTTTTATATTTGTTTAGTTATTTGCCTTTCTTTTTTGTAAATGAACTGTATATGGTCTTTGGCTAATTTTCCTTAGAAATTTTTATCTTATTTGTGAGAAATCTTTGTTATCGTTAACATTTCTATGAACATTCAAAACAGGCCTGCAGTTTTTAATACCAGTCATTTTAATTAGGGAGGGGTTTGATGTTTATTGAAAATTGCAGAAGTATATGTTAATGATTTCCTCTTTGAGGTGTTTACATTCGGATGAAGCCTTTGTATAAAAAAGGTTCTGAGTCGCAGTGCGCCTGGCAGGTAGTGTGTTGAGTGTGACATATTTACTATAAGGTTTTATATCAACTCTGGGACTTAGTGTCTGGCTGTTGACCTTGCAAGCACATTCTTTCATCCCCTGTTGTGAAGAATCAGAAGCATTTACATTCACCTGGAATGCACAGCAGTATAGAGTCATAGTCATTGTCACATAACCCTGTTAACTCTCTTGTCCATTGACCTTGAGCTTTGGGATATTTCCCGTTGTATCACACTGATGCACTGCATTGAGAGCTCTAGGAATCGGATCTGGGCTAAAGTAAGTGGCGAGTACACTGGATGCCATGGTGAGAGAGGATGTTCCACAGTTGCAAATACAGTTCCACTCCGTTTATTACATGGCTTGGAAAACTGCTCATATTAAGTTACCTGGCATAATAAAATGCCAAGCTAGAACTTGAGGTATGCCTCAATAAAAGTGTTGTGTCAAGGGCCCTAATTTTTTAGGGCAAGAACATGCTGCCTCAGCAAAGAAGAATTCACCATTGTAAAAGCAGACCCTACGATGCTCCTCAGTCCTCCTGGTGTAGGTGCCAGGCCTCAGAGCACCACACCCTAGTGGCTAAGCTACTGGAGCTGCAGGCCCATCACCAGCTGAACCTTGCAAACATCCCGAGCCCCGAGGCCCCGCAGTTGCAGAGCAACCCGCCATCCAATCGCAGTGCAGCGTTTGGATCCCCGTCCCATCAGGTTGGGAGCACACCCTCTGCTCCTGCCTAGTGGTGCCTCCCGCACAGCTCACATCTCTGTGTCTTCACGGGTGTCCCAGGGGAAAAAGAAGGGAAGAACTAAGGCCCGATTAATGATGACGGGACAGACAGAAGCTCCAGGGGCACCTGCCGCTGGCCCTAAACCTGTGGCTCTCTGCTTCGGCGGGAAGAGAAATGGGGGCTGAGCTTCCGACCCCCAGACCTGTGTAAGGAAGTGCTGGCCTGGGGGTGCCGAGGTGTTTGGGGTGGGGGAGGCGGTTTGTCCATGCACCCTCGTTTTGAGGCACCGAGGTGGCAGATGTCTGCGTCCCCGGCTGATGTTCGTTCAGGAAAGCGACTCCCGTGGAGGCAGCGCACTGACCCGGGCAGGTCCTCAGCTGCCCTGATGTCCCCACTCTGAATGGAAGCTGCAGGCGCACCTGGTCGCTGGGAAAGGAGGCTCAGTCCTCGGCAGAGGGGAACCTGATCCTGACTAGGATGAGGGAAGATTGCGGCTATAAATTCGGGGGAGGGGTGTCCCTTGGGGGACTCTTTGTGCTTCTGCGTTTAGCAATAATCCTAAGGGGGCACCTGTACCAACTGCAGCCTGAAGAGGATGTGATACCGCAGGGGCTTCGACCGCCGGGGCGCGCAGCCTGGGTCACTCCACCGGGCAAAGGTTCCGGAGTAGGGGTACATCCGCGCTAGCAGAACCTGGGCGGGTGGGTCCTCGGAGGTGGATGAGGCACATGCGCCCCGGGGACTCTCTCCCGAACCCCCCTGGTTCTGTCTCCCCGTCCTCAGTCGCCATGCCTGGCAGCCCTGCCTCAGCAGAGGGGATGGCCGAGAGGGACTGAACACGGGTCCTGAGGGGCTCCGAGCAGGACACGCTGCGGCCTCGAACCCCCATGGCTGATTCCATGCCCTTGAACTGGGCTCCCTCGGCTTCCGAATGCCACTGTCTGCAGGGGGAGCCCGAGGGCGCCTTTGCCCTAAACTCCAAAGCGCTGCTGTCGCCCAGCGAAGACAAGGCATCGGATGGAAGGGACAAGGACTTGGCAGCTTTCCCCCAACTACTCTCAGTAGTTGGCGTTCAGTTACCCAAATGCGTTCCTTCTGGGGAAGGGCTGTTCTGCAGGCTGGTGTCTGGGCCGTCTGCTCAAGTTTCCCCCAACATTTAGCCCTGAATAGTCCACTTAACAGCGCACCTCGTAATAGCTCCCTGTCTTCTGTGCCAGTTACCCCGATTTCCTACCGCAGTTCTCTGCACTTGACTCAAAATTGACTTAAAAACCCCACAAATCCAAATAATACACTATGCCTGAAAGGGAATAAGTGAATAGCAGATAGTACTCACTTCTATAGAAATTTATATTTCGGGGTTCAATACTGAGTCGTAAATAAATAGCGTGGTAAGAACCATAATAGTATTAAGAACACGATGTTGGTTTAAAGAAAAAAAACCAGAGAGGAAGATGCCTAAGGTTTTCTGCAAGAAGCTGGATGAGTCAGAGCCAGCCTTGTGCAGGAGCTGATCCCGCTGGAGTCCCGAGGGTGTGAAGGAAGAGTAGGTAGAACAAGGCGCACCGCTCAGAATCCTGCACTTATTGTTCATAATGATTACTCAGTCCTTTAAGGTGACACAGCCCAGACTTTGATACAGTCTCCGGGGTGAATCATTTCCTGTAGAAAGTTGGCCCCTGCTGAAAATTTTCTAAAAAGCAAACCTCTGTTCCCTGCGATGGCTGATGTGGCGGAGAACCCTGCGCATGCGCACGTCCTGGGCCTGGGTACCTGCCACCCGGAGAGAAGTCAGTTTCCTTCTGTTGCTTCTACACAGAAGTTAGTGAATTTCTTCAGGATGCTTTTTATGAGCAGGTTGCTTGAAAGTGAGATTTCTCGATTCCGCAGTGCATCCTCCTCATACCTGATGGCATAAATTAGTGATTAGAGATGGGATTAGAAGGTGAAAGAAATGTAATTTCCTCCCATCTTTGAAACTGGGAACCTTTGAGGTGGGAATCTTCGGGCTGTTCCGCGACACAATGTCTCCTCCTCTACCTCGCTGTCAGCAGCAGTGAGTGGAGGGAGGTAACCTTTTTTCCTCTCCTGTGAAGAAACGATGTGAAGTATTCACAGGGTAAAAAATTATCATCCAAACAAAATATGTATCTCAGTGTTTTCTTGACAAATTAATGTACCAAACACCTAAAATTATTTTTTTCTGTTCTTTCTAGACTTATAAAAACACGAGGTTTTCTCTAGGGGCCTGTTATTCGCAAGCAGTCATTTTTCCTCTCACTTGCCTCTGTGATGTAACTCAGAGAAGGGTTTGTTCTGCCACAGATGACTCGCCAGGCCTGCTACAGAATGAGCGTGCGTAATGTTTCCATAGCTATTTTCAGGCGAATAGAAGGCTGATGCAATTAAGATTATGAGAGGTTGCACTAGCCATATGCAAATCCAGGCTCTGTTTGGAAAGATAATGAGGGAAAAATACTATGTCTTACTCTGTATTATAAAAAAGCAATTCTGGAAGGCAAAAAAATGGCAGCTTTTTTCATAATTGAGTTGTTCCAGGATAAAGTCACTGGGGAAAGTTATTTGTGCAGTAAGGTTCAGGGACTGCCCAGCGCAGATGAGTACATTTCACTCCGATTTTTGCCCTATGAGGCTTCTGTTGCCAAATCTGTGTGGTCTAACAATGTGGCCTACTAAAATTTTGTGAAAAAAAGAATGACCCTGCACTTTCCTTTTATGATTGGCTGTTCTGGGCGTTCTCTCTGCTCACCGTGTTGGTTTCCCGTTTCCCCCGGGAGTCGCTGACTGCGTGCTCCAGTTTGTGCACTTGAAGGACAAGGGCACGGTGAGTGTGCACAGAATCCAGACCCTTCACCGGCGCTGGCACCACTCCCCAGTGCATTCTGGGCACCACTGCGGCACCAGGGCTTGCAGCGTGCCGTTTTCAAGTGAGCTAACCTTTCTCGGCCTATGCATGAAGGCTCTGCAGCTCTTCCTGGATTTATGGAGGGAGAATTCCATTCTGTCACCCTGGAGACTGTGCCACTGTCACGCACTGTTTACATTACCCGCAGTGAGACAGTTTACATCCTTGCCCACGGCTCATTTCATGAGATGAATGAGTCAGTCTTCACTCAATTTTTCTAAAACGATACAATTCGGTGTATAATGTTTTGACTCTAAGTAATTAACTGTGTGATCATGGGAGGCGAGTTCTTTTGATAAAATGCTTCCTGTGCTCTGAATTGTGAGTGCAGACGAGACAACAGGAGGGGAATGTCTCTCTCACAGTGAGATAAAGGCAGCTGATTTATACCCAGATGATGAGGGGAAGAGTAGATTTCTTTATTACAAGCCTTGGGTTTGGGCTCTTATTTGAATGATTTGTAGTATGGATGGTGGACTTACCTTTTCTTTGTGCTGTTGCACCTGTTACCTGGGACACTGGTCCCTGGGCAGCCTATTTACAACGTTACTGTGTGAAGCAAATGAGACCTGTACTTCTGAACACTTTGAAATTGCATGCTAAATGAATGGAAGCTATTGTTTGTTAAAAAATAATTTCTCATTGTTTGTATGTCAAATACAAGGGTATGACTTTGGTGAAAACATTCTGTGTGATAGTTTTAATGCATATTCGGTCAAAATTGTAATGTCAGTGTAGGTAACAGGATGACGGATTTGCTCTCTGCCGCCCACCACCGAGCTGGGCATGTCATTGACGGAGAAGCAGAGCCTGTGTGTCCTCCGAGCTGTGGGGGGGGGGGGGACCCTTGCCAGGGAGGAAGCGTGTGCACACAGGTGCTGAGCCCTAATGGTGAGCATTTAGAAGTAATCGGAACCAAAGGCACATGTTTTGGGCCCCTGTTGCTGCTGTAACAAATTATCACAAGCCATGCAGCTTAACGCCAGTCAGATGGCTTCTCTCATAGTGCTGGAGCCTCTCGTGGGACTCAGATCAGGAGGCCCGAGGGGCCAGTTCCTTCCGAAGGTCGTGGAGAGGCACTTCCTGACCTTCCCCACCTCTGGAGGCCACCTGGTCCCATCAGCTCTTGTCTTCCAGCCTCTGATACCCCGTCATCTTCTTCTTTGACCTCCTCATCTCCTTCTTCTGAGGAGCCTTGCGCTGACCTATTAGTTACTTAGAGATATTGCTTCAAGACACTCACTACTAATTGAAACAGGGACAAAAATAGTTGTTGAATATAGAATTACTTCTCTAATTTCAACGCTGTTTTCCCCGTGTTTTGCAGCTGGAGAATCCTTAAAGAGCCGCAAAAGTAGGGGAACCAGACGTTCCTCCCCTAGGATTCGCTGATGGCCTTTTCCAGGGCTCGCCCATCCCACTTTGTCTCCACTATGCGGGACACTGCCTTTGATGGGGCTGCCACCACCCCTTGTGCTCATACCCTCTTGGATAAAATTCGTTTTGAATCAGGATGTCAATGACTGAAAGCTTTCAGCTGGGAAAACTGAAACAGGATCCAGAGGTAGCCGTTTCTATTACAGTGTTGCCTAGCAACATAGTTACAGGTTTCCAGGGTGAGAAACGATACTATTATGTAGAGGCGTCTTAGGAAGGATACAGATGATAGGAAGTTCTCAGCTTACAAAGAAGGTATCATTTTGGACTTGAGAAAATGGAGCCATCAAACCTTCCAGTGGCGGTCGCAGAATTAAAAGGATAAGTTAGCATTTAAGGCTATTACTATTTTGAAGTTGGTGTCTCCTTATTTTTTGTTATTTATGTTCCAATGCTTTCCAGTTCTGTACAGCTTAGTACCTAGGACAGGCTAAAGCCAAAAATCATTGAACAATATAATAATCAATACACGAGTACCTTGACCTACTATTACCAGGATATCAGTGACACTGTAGAATGCCTTTTGTAAACATTCTGACATTTATTTGTACTTCACAACATTACAACTTTCATTTGCATTGATTAAGTACTACTAAAGCTCATTTGGAATCAAATGAAATAAAGACATAAGGTAATAATAGGGGTCTGTCGGTCTAAGAAATGCTGTGAAACATGAAATCACACCACTTAATGTCTGAAGTGACACCATCTTCTCAGGTATTTTATTTGTGCCAGTATAGTAATACGAAGTGTCATTCATACTAGACAGAAAAAGAAGTTCATGTACATTAATTTGTGAATTCCATTTTACACAGTTCATCAAATTAGGTTTTCGTGACACGTTTCTATTAGCCCTGAACAATTGAAGAACGGACCTCATTTTTAGGGTTTCTACTGAAGGCAGGTCGTGGGCTCTCCCTGTGCCGTTGTGTGAATTCGGCGTTAGCCCGTTCGGCAGAGGGCCTTCGAGCTTCCGGCCGAAACCTCGGTGGCCAGCAGCTTCCCCGGAGAGGCGTTCCCCGGGCGGCCGTTTCTCATACCTGCAGGGCTGGAGGTCCAGCTGCAAATGCAGTCTTCCAAGTCAGTCGGGGAGGCCCTGCCACCTTCCAAGTCCTTTTTTTAAAAAAATTAAATTTATTGGGATAACATTGGCTAATAAAATTATATAGGTTTCGAGTGTACGATCTATGATACGTCATCTGTACATGGCATTGCGTGTCAGGATGTGAGGCTGTGGAGGCTCGAGGTCCCTGTCCTGAAGCACAGCCCTCATGCCACTGGCTCCGTGCGGCTCCAAGATGCCCCAACCCGTGTGGGACGGAGTCCAGGGGGTGGCGGGCAGCCTGGCCCGGCAGCACTATGGGAAAACGACACGTTACCAAATGGTGTTATTGGAGGGTCTGCTGGGTGTGTGTGTGTGTGTGTGTGTGTGTGTGTGTAAGTTCATCAAAAAACTTTTAAGAAACTAATCTGATATTATTATTAACACTCAGTTTGTTTTATAAAACTCGTAGCGGGCTAGCAAGTCAACAATTACTCGGGAGAATCAGAGTGTCACTACGGGGCAATAAGAAAGCACGAAGCAAAGAGGACATTATTCTGGCAGTTCACCTGGAGAAGCCTCAGTTGTCCACATTGTGCGTGAACCTGTCATAAGGTGAGGAGTTACAGCGAGAGACTGAAGGTATGAACGCAGTGAAGGAGAGCGTCTTCGGTAACAATGTGAATAAGCAATGGGGTTGGGAGAATTCCTTAAATCTTAATATACTTAAGGATAGAGAACAGATGATACTAACAGTTTGTGTGATTTTTTTGAATGTTATATTGCATTACTTTTTAAAAAAAATGACGATAAAAATAACTAAATCTCTTGAAATCAAAAGAAGATGGGTGGTGGCCTGTATACATGATTGCCGAATAGAAAAACGTCACAGTGGGCAGCTCTGGCTGCTGTGGCTCAGTGGATGAGCGCTGGCCTGTGAACCAGGGTCACCAGTTCGATTCCCAGTCAGAGCATATGCCTGGGTTGTGGGCCGGGTCCCCAATAGGGGGCCCACGAGGGGCAACCACACATTGATGTTTCCCTCTCTTTCTCCCTCCCCTCCCCTCTCTAAAAATAAATAAATCAAATCTTTGGAAAAAGGGTCACAGTAAGCAAGACATTTTGAATATTTGAGAATATAAAAGTATTATTATATTTCATATTATATTTTGGCAGGTGTTTTATCAAAAAATAAATAGAACTTGAAGAAATTATATAAATAATATTATCATATGGATAATAGCAGTTATTATTATTATTATTTATTCTTAATTGTATTTGTCTTTGTTTTTATCCGAAAGCCTTGAGAACATTATTAATTCGAACACTGGTGTTTAGTCTCTTTTTCAAACTCTGTGGAGATCCGATTAAAATGATTAACACTTTATAGCCCTTTAGGGTTCACAGAGCACTTTCAAACATGTGTTTCTCGCACACACTCTCAGCGGCACCCGTGACATCTCACTGTCCCCTGCACAGCACCCCAGGGCTGGCTGCACACAGGCCTCGTGGCGCTGGTGATATCCGAGTTCAACTGAGGTCTGGGTTTTCCAGGGAAATGAAGGATTTTCACCTGGTGACTGTTCATCAGCACTGGAGACTTTCCGGTTCAACGACAGTGTTCGCACAGGAAACCTGCGGGAAGTTGAGCGAGGGAGCAGACAGATGCCCGGGCGCAGGTGCCTGGGAAAGGCCAAGGTGATTCTCAGCGCCACTTCCTGAAGGCTGGTGGGGGAGGCGGAGGCTGAAGGAGGGGAAGCACCGCAGACGATTCCAGTTTGGGCACCACCTATAAAATGCGGTCTGTCACTTTAAAGTGAGGACTGACTGATAGAGTCCCTAGGAAACCCCGCTAATTCAGTGTGAGGGGCCCTTGGGTGCCAAGGTAAAGGAGGACAGTTTTCACTGCCATGTCAAAACCCAGAAACCAGGAAAACGAAAAGAAAACCCAAAGCGAATCTGTGGGAAACAGAGGTTTTTGTTTTCCAATGCATTTCGTATTTCCTAGTGGCAAAAAAAAAAATACACTGCAGAGGTCGAATGGAGCTATTTTACTGGGATTTTGTGACTTTTCCAACTTTTTTTCCTGACTGAAATATTGCCAGATTCCCTCATCTTCTCTGACATGAGTCAAAAAGAATCAGGTCTGGAAGTGGCCATGACCCCTCCAATGAGGCACATGGTTTGGATGTGATGTCTCTTTCTTGTTTAGCATCGTTACTTTGAATTATCACTTTTACTGCCGGTCTTGGAGTTTATGATATTGATATAACACATTGTATGTGCGATTTTGGTAGTACATTTTATAGGTCCAAAAATCATGAAATTTTCCTCAACACTATGTCTATGTAAATATGAAAATGTAATAAGTACATTTTTATAAGCATTTTTAAATCACAATGGTACAATTTGCCTTTTACTGTAGGTTCCTTTTTCTCCCTCTGACCCTATAATTTTTAAAAAGTTTTCATTGTTTCCTTTGTTTGCCTGTGATGAGGAAAAGCTACTTATGAGCTGGAGAGTAACCTTGGAACCACTGCTGGCCTAGGGCTAAGCAGCCAGGTCTCTGGAACTAGAGGCTGTTAGGATTCTGGGCAGGACTTACTGTGTCAGTGGCCACTGTGGACGCTGAATGGCATTGAAATAAAGAACAAGCTGACGGTGACCAGCGTAGGGGGTGAGGGATAATAGGGGATAATAGGGGAGGACACATGGACAAAGCCAAAGGTGGGTAACATCGGGGGTAGGCAGGGGGCGTGGTGGGGTGAAAATGAAGACAACTGTGCTTGAACAACGATGAAAAAATAAAAATAATAATAAACAAAATCAGCGCCCCCACTGGGCAGAACTCACAGAATTTCACCCGGTATGTCCAATACCATTAAACAATGCCCTTCTGGCTGTGGGGGACATTTCTATTTAATTCTTCTATCCTCACTGCCATTTTTCTTTCACTCACAAACCCTCACCTTCAAAGTTGCGTGCTTATTTCATCGTGAAACATTAAAGCAAAAGAATGGTTAACGGAGACGTTAGACTATTGGAAACGCCCAGACATTTCCCTGTTCTTATTTCTCACTTACTGACTCTCTTCTAGCCAAGACATGCACAGCGCTTCCTCACTCACCACGCCTGCCACGTTTAGATGCTGTCCCCTGAGCACCAAGCCCGAGCCTATCCCAGTTACCAAAAATGACCATCTGTGCGAAGGCTTTTGGGCCAGTCGTGCAGTGTCCAGACTCCGCGGTGAGGCTCAGACGAAGGTCTGGACTGTGGAGGTGGATGTGAGAAACAGTTGTGTGTTGATGGTGACCAGAACTAGGAGACTGGCCAAGAGCGGCACCCCAAAATGCAGGCCTGAGTGATGGAAGGGGTGCTGGTGAGCAGCCCAGGGAGGCGAAGCTAACCTGGAGCGTCTGTGATTACGGAAGTGAAAGGAGGAGGAACTATAAGAAGGATGAGGTGTGTGATGCTGTCACGTGGTACCTGAGTGACTGTGTCAGGAGGAGGGAAATTATCTTCTGAATCTGGCACTTGGGAGGCTTTGGGGGACTCCGGGGAGAAGGATCGCAGGGCAGTGAAGTCACAAGATACGACTGGGTGAGTTAGGGAGGTGGGCACAAAGCGAGCGAGTCACACATTTCAGAGATCTGAAGGGCAGCACGATGAAGCAAATGATATCAAGTCGCCTTAATGATCTCAGAATAATAGAATGTGCATGTGGACGATGCTCTGAAATGGTCATTTCAGGGAACAGAAGAGGGTTCTGACCAAGGGCCAGTGACAGTTCCTAAAAAAGAGCCAAATGAGTTTTCATCTGACGCAGCAACAGATGGGCCCGGCCAGTGCAAAGCTTCCTTATCGGAGTTAAATGGGGCAATGGCTAGTGAAGGTACGATGTGATGGAAATTTAGAGTCAGGTTTTCTAACTCTGTTAGAAGTATAGATTTTAGTAAACACTATAATAAAGGCTGTAACTAAGTAATAAATAAATAGTATATTCATATAAAGCCACAATAAAGTTGCTGGTGGGAAAGGAGTTTATAGATCAGTCAAGTGCTCTTGGTAGTTGTAATGATAGCAAATGCTTGCCAGGCTCTTGCAGGGTGCAGAGTCCTCACAGAACCTGCAGGGGGAGCTGATGTTCTCTCCTCACTTCACAGGTGAGGAAACTGAGGCACAGAATGAGAGGAAGGAACCTGTCTGAAGTCCAACGCCTACAAGTAGTACAGCCAGGATTTGAACCAATGAAGGCAAATCCTGAACACCAGCAGACAAATGCCTCTACAGTGGAAGGAGAAGGGGAAGGCGATTTGAATTCAGCTTGAAAAATTAGCTAAATTTACCCCCCAACCACCCCCACCAAAGCAAAAAAAAAAAAACAAAAAACATTGCAACAACTGTAATTTATTTTTAAATTCTTCATCACAGACAGTGATTGAAAAGTGTATGTTCATTGGCTGAGCTACCTTCTGGAAACAATGGTCTGACCTAACGAGGAGTTGACACTCAGGAGGCGGTCAGATGGAATTATTCTCGACGGCCGTCCTTCAGAGTCGCTGTCCTAAGACTTGTTCCCGCCTGTAACAGGAGCGCCTTTGTCGACTTGGAATCATGAATCTTAGAAATGGGCAATTCATTATTGGAGTGGCTTTCTTTTAATTAGCTCAATAGCTGTTAAACATAAACTGTCATTTGGGGTTGCATTAGAAGTAGCTAACACGTGGACCAGCTAATAGAGAAGCATTTCATCCTTGCAAGGATATGCGTAACCGTACAGAAACCTCGAGGCAAGTCCCTGCAGTTTGTATCCTCTGTGATCTTGTGTCCGGAGGCTGCCTGCTGTCAACTCCAAGTGTCATAGAACTCGCTGTGTTGTCCTCTGTACGTGACCTGTCCATGCCAGCTGTGTGGGGAGCACACCAGAAGAAAGCTGGGGCTCACAGAAGTAGTGTAGGAATGGTTTGGTACCTCATAACGCGACACGAAGAGGTAGAGCAATATTGGAAGTTGTGACCAACTTGGCTCTGCGATCTGGTTTTGTTATTATCTGGCCCTGAGATTATGGAGGAAGTAACTAGCCCTCTCCCACTGCTAACTATTTCTGGCTGTCCTTATCCACTCACACGCATGAGAGATTCATGCATGATGGATCTGCATGAATGGGAACTGACTTCCGAAAACACATGAACAGGCATGTGTTTTCTCCTGCCAACTGTTTGTGGGTGAGCTTTGGCGGGTGAAACACACTTTGGGAGGAGTGTCCAGAGGAGAATTCCTCTGTCCATGCACGGAGCACGTGGGTGGGAGAAGCCCCAGGGTCCTCAACAGCCCCGCAGTGGCTGTCCTTTGAAGAGAGGGAGAGGCAGTGGGCCCGCGGAAATCCCAGGCAAAGAAACAGGTGGGCACAGTCGCCATGTGGGCAGGAGAGGCAGGTGGCAGTCAGAGCTCTTGACAGAGAGGAAGTGATCTTGGAGTCTAGGAACGACAGCGACGGGCAGTGGATGAGAGCAGTCCTGGATCCGCATCACTGGACAAACGCCACTGTTGATGCACAGACACAGGCCTGGACTGGCCACC
This sequence comes from Sturnira hondurensis, assembly GCF_014824575.4. Lineage (NCBI taxonomy): Eukaryota > Metazoa > Chordata > Mammalia > Chiroptera > Phyllostomidae > Sturnira > Sturnira hondurensis. The sequence goes on along the minus strand of NW_028082759.1, from coordinate 25,453,019 downwards.
AGGGAAAGACGAGGCCCGCCGCTCTCTCCACGTCTGTACCTCGTGAGGGAGGTTAAGCCATTGATGTTGTTATGACACGAACCTCACCTTACAGAATCGGGCTGCGGGCCCTGCTCTCCGTGTAACGGAAGGACCACGCTGCTGTTCCTTGGCCCCTTCCCACCTGCCTCTCCCCTGGAGTGGGAGCCCCGTGAGAGCCAGCGATCACGCCACCAGATTCACCATCAAAACCCAGAACCGCCAGTGCCACCTAGAAAATTGATCGAATGAATGACTTCGTTTCTCGTGCTGTTTCAAACATTTATCATTTTGTGTGGTGGTATGGATATTTGGGAGGGAAAGGGAAAGCGGGCCAGACACCATCGCAGCCACCAGGAGACACCCAAAATAGCTGTCCTGAGTCAGGGGAGGGGGAGCTGCGCTGCACTCTCGTTCGGCTGGCAGGTGCCTCTGGCCCCATCTGGCCCGGCACACCCCTCCCTATCGCACCAGGAATGCCTACAATCGGCGGGGAGGTGTCTAGTCCACAATTCTGGCAACAGGCAGTCTTGTCATTTGGTTAAACATAATTAAAATGCATTTCCTCGTTCTGAGAAAAATATGACATCTTCTTGGATATTCCCATGTGCATGTATATTCATGAAAATATGTACTACATATGTGATTTCCATATATATTTTTATCATGTATGTCAGTTTGTTGAAGTGTTAGTGTGTGATATGAGGTGTTTTAAGAAGTGAACAGTTAAGACTCACAAGAATAAGCACATTTTTCTGTTATTTTCTTCCTTGTTTGGAGATCATGTTCATTTCACGGTGTTAAAATATTCCTTTTCCTTAATTCATTAAAAATCAGTGGGAAAGTTTTCCAAAACTTTATATTTTACAATTTTAAAATGTTATGGAGTAGAGTAAATATTAGAGTTAAATCCTACTAAAAGTACAAATCTGAGAAAAGTAGAAAGTGAGAGAACATTATTATCCGTTTCTTCTCACGGGTATTTCTCATAAAAGAAAAACACTCTAACAATAATCTTGATAGTGTATGTAGAATGAATATTAGGTGCACCAAAACCATTTTTAGCAGAGCATAACATAAACATTTTAAATTATTTTTTTAAACAATTTTATTTTTTAAATATTTTATTTATTTATTTTTAGAGAGAGGGGACAGGAAGGAGAAAGAGAGGGAGAGAAACATCAATGTGTGGTTGCCTCTCATGGGTCCCCCACTGGGGACCTGGCCTGCAACCCAGGCATGTGCCCTAACTGGGAATTGAACCAGCGACCCTTTGCTTCACAGGCCCGCACTCAATCCACTGAGCTACACCAGCCAGGGCTCATTTTAAATTATTTTGCAAAGATAGCCTAAATGCTATCCAAATAAAGTAAACAGAATCAAGTAAATCTATTGATAACTATATGAACAGAATTAAAAAGCATTTTTACATGTTCTTGCCTTCATTTTTTTTAGAGCCGGAAATAACCTGGTCAGACCCTTCTTACTCACCATAGATCGTTTTCCTTCGACACTGCAGCTCGCAGTTCACCAATGAGCCGTTCGCTGGAGTTTTTACAACTTCTCAAAAGAACTCTGAGAACCTTTCACAGTAATGGCTATTGGGTCAGCTTTGACAGCCTTGTAATAGATGAGGCAGAATATTACAGTGTATTTGCCACTTTTATAAACTTGTTAAGTGCTGAAAAATCTTTGAAACATAAAACACTGATTCGCTATACTAACTTCTTGCTCTCCTTGTGGAAGCTTTGCGCACGGACATATCTCATGAGCTTTCACCCGTTTGTGCCAGGGTCACTTAATACTGCAATTTTGCAGTGCAATTCAGTGCCCAACAAAACGATGAGAGATGGTGGTCGGAAGAGAATTACTTTCGTAAAAGTTAATCTGATTACTTTGGAAATGATAAGTAATAGAAACGTTCTTGTAAACAAACTGCTTATAAAACAGGGAAGGGGGACCCGACCCTAGAATATTGGCAGGGAAACTGTAAAAAGTCCTAATGATTCTCAACTCAGGTTGCATGGCTTTACGGACATCTTTAAGTCCATGCTGCACCTCAGAGAAAGCGAGCTTGAAATCATCAACAGCAATGTCAAATACGTGTTTGGTGGGTTGTTTGGCAATATTTTGCTTGATTTTTGTTTTGTTTTCCCTGGTAATAACCTATCTGAATAATTACATGAGAACAACAGAAAATTTTCTTTAATGTAGACCAATTTTCTTTAAAGATTAGTATGTTGAAGTACTAGTCTTTCTAAATGTTTACCAAAACAGTTATAAAGAATTTTGACAGTATCTTACTTTAATGTTGTAATGGCAATGATTATTTAGATGATGAAAGCCAGTGTTACTGAGTGGTTGTGAGTTGTTTATCTTATATTCATGGTTTCATTTATCTGAGAAAGGATACTCCTATTAAGATGGCCAACTTCAAAACTTACATGTTTGTGCTAAATTAAGTTTATGAAAGTGTAAGAATCTAAATATGATATTTTCCAAAGATATATTATCAAAAGGATAGAATCAGGATGCTTCTGTCAGAGTATTTCCTGTATTTTGTCAGGTATTTACTATATTTTTAATTAAGTGAATTAGAATTTCAAGAATTCTACGGCCAGCGACGTATGAGCCTTGAATTATATGCACAACAGAAAACAGTACCTCTACTTAAGCTACCTCTGCACTAAACCACTTACTTAGCAAACATTTAAGGAGTGTAGTGTATCCGTCAGACTCTTCTCAGGAAAGTGGTAACAAAAGGAACCTGCTGCTTGCTGCCCTCCAGAAATCAGGCGTATTCCAAGCAAGCAGCCCCACTCTGATATTGGGTGTATAAATGAGAGTGCTGAAAAACCGGGTGGAAGAGAAAGCAGGCAATGACAAAAACAGAGTTCAGCTCTCAAACCTACGGATTTACTGTCACAGGTTTGCACAACGGAAGAAACACCCGGCAGATACAGTCATGCTTGACCACTAATGAACATAGGAGGTCTGTCCAGAAGGTATCCAGCCATGTAATATGAAAAATAAAGACATTTATTAAAGAAGATAAAAGGCACAAGAAACATTTACATAGGACAAGGACACCTCAGTCCCCTTCAAAGTAGGCACATTGGGACTTCACATAGTTCTCCCAGTCTCCAACAGCTGCCTTGTGGTGTTTTCCTGAATTTTATCTATGGTCCAAATCTCTTCTTTTTCAAAGGTAATTTTAGTTTTGGGAAAAGCCAGAACTTGCAGGGCACCAAATCTGGGCTGTGGGGGTGGGGGGAGGTGAGTCATCTGGGTGATCTGATGTTTCACCAAAAAACTCTATAGGAGACATGATACATGAGTGGGCATGTTCTTGTGACGAAGCTGCCAATCACCTGTTGCCCACAGCTTCGGCCCGGAATCATCTGAATAGTTTCCGTGGAGGAATGTTCAAGCTGAACACAAAAGTTGATGCCGATTCATTGCTTTACTTGCTCAGACATGTTGAATGTGTTGGCCACACAGTGCACATGCTCACTCAGTGGTGTCTACCACCCTCACGGCCTAGTACAGTGAAGTCATCCTTGTTCACACATGCACATTCCAGTGTACTCTCCTTGGCTGCCAGGTTACATCGATGTCATGTAAACCATTCTCATTATATTAACATTGGCTAGACTTTTGCTGGACATATCTTGTGTACAATGGTCAATTATTCCTTTTTTAGCTGCTGCTGTTGTTGTTCTTCTTCTTGTGTGACCTTTATGATTATTTTACTCTTGAAATCTTGCCCAAAGCCCGGTTCTATTTTTTTGCTTGTTTGTTTTTAATGTACAGGAAACAACCAAATACCCATGACTTGCTTTTGTCCCATTTAATTTAAAGTGAGAGGACATGATCGAAAGTGTGCCATATTCTGTACTTGGTCAAGGTCACAGCAGGATGTTCTCTGCTCAAAATACATACCCTTTGGAACGTAATGAACAAAACAAACAGATGAGCAACACAGAACCAGAGGCATGGAAACAAGGAACAGACTGACAGTGACCAGAGGGGCCGGAGGAGGGGCTGACAGGGGAAGGAAGGGAAGGTCTAGTCTAGGAACACGTATAAAGGACCCACAGACGTGAACAGCAGTGTGGAGACTGACCGTGGGAGTGGGTGGGGCAGGGGAGAGCAATGGGGGAAAACTGGGGCAACTCTAATAGAGCAATAATAAAAAAAACCTAGCGATAAAAAAGTATACTCTTTATTTAGGCTACTATGTGCTCTTAAATATTAATTTCTTTATTATTTGAAGTATTTAAATCCAGCCAGGCAATTTATTTTTAACCAAAGTGAGGGGCACATGTGTCTAAATTATTGTATTAAAATCACTTTTCCAAACTGTATTTCTGGCTTGGAATCATGGAAAAAATAAGAAAATTAGAATGTGTTATAGAGAAAGGGCAATTGTATTTCATAACACTAATTACCAGAGAGTACAAGTTAGATTTACCTCTGTATTTTATAAATAACATTAAATACTAAAATGCTTGATTATTTTTAAAATGTTAATGTTAAATGGAAAACCCAGTTGTTGCACACCAAAGTTTATGTGTTTGACCCAAATTTCATATTTAAATGGCTAAAAACTGAAGACCAGACAGAGAAATGATGACACTTTGCAAAAATGACTTATACTCTCATTGTATTAACAAAATAAATTTACTTACCATTTTATAGTAACATTGTTATTAAAAATGATGCTATAATATAAAGTCCCAAAGACCAATATTTTATATTAGAGATTTCAGTTACTAAACCCCAGATGACAATTCCTCCCCCACTGCAGAAACTGAATCACAAAATCTACCGTTCTTTACTGATGTCAGAAATAGCCTCAAATAGCCGCTATCACATAATAAGGATTTGGCTCAGAGGATACAGCCTGGGAGATGCTGCGGTACAAAGTACATCTTTCAGGATGAGTGGTCCTCAGGGCTCACACCTCTGGTTCTGGTGGATTACTGCCCAGTGAAGCCCTCCTGTCCTTTCCTACATCAAGGCCACCCCTTTCTTCTTCTGAAATGTAAGGAACCCCTAAGCCCGTTACCCAGAAATTACTACAAAGGGAGGGGTAGCGGTAGGGGCTGCCCGTGACTTTGGACGCTCCGGGAGTGACTTCCCTGAGTTGTGGCCTGGGACTGGCTGGAGGGGCAGGATCTCTTGGGACTCCCCTGCTCTGCAGCCATCCACGAACTGGGCTGCCGGGCCCAGCATGCGGGGTTTCTGTAGGTGTGTTCGGTGCTACAAATGCCCTTGAAAGAATCAGGTGAACGTACCAGGTTTCTCTGATAAAATGTCAGCGTGGCTTTGTAGGCCGAGATAACCAGCCCCGCGCTTCCTGTGAGAGCCCCCATGAACAATGCGGGCCTTACCGGAAAGGCTGCAGGAGAAGCCCCCTGACCTTGGGGAAAGGCGGTGCGCAGGCAGGTGTGCTGGGGTTCACCAGTGCGTCACCATACGCAGCTTTTCTGTCCTTTCAACCATAGTACGCTGTGACGAGGTGAGAAGATTTTGAAGGGAGGCATGGAAACAGGCTGAGGCCAGTTTTCTCAAACCAGTTGAATTTAATGTGATACTTTTGAGGAAATACTTTAGACTTCTCTTCCCAAGAGTAAAATTTTATTTTTTTATTTTATTTATTTTATTAACATTGCAGTTGTTAATGAAATGCAACATATTATTTAGGATATTACTCGAGGTTTTTACTTGGTGAAGAAATGTCCCTTCAGTGGTATGTACACTTTAATATTATGATATGGATATAATAAACCTAATTGAAAACTGTTTTCATTTATAGACTAGTAGTATAACTTAACATAAAGACATTTTAAAATTGAACTCTCCTCAGGAGAGAATCAAATAATTTGGAATATAATTACTGAATTATCTTTATTAGCAAGATCCTTAATTTTAACTGTCTCTGAAAAACAAATAATGCAGCACTCGGAATAAAGTTATTTATCTACACCAGCAGCAATAGAGAGTAAGCAAGGATCAAAAGATAAAGTACCACAGTTACTATATTGAAATTGAATATAAATTAAATTAGAACGATGATAGTAAGTAAAATCTGTCTTAGAATTCTCTTTCTCTCAGTGCCTGTCGAGAAAGCCTTGTTCGGGGCGTGAGTGTGTGTGATACGGCGGCCTCTGTGTGTGTGACATGGGTGTGTGTTGTGGATGTGTGGGCACGGAAAATGTATTGTGCATCTGGAAGGTTTAAATATTTTATTATGCTGCGACTGCTGTTCTTTTTCCTTTGGGGTTTCGATATTCAGTCTCTGAGACTGACCCTGGCCTGCTCTCGCACTCTCCCGCTTCCCCAGAGGAGGGTGAGTGCCGTGTTCTGCTGCTGCAGAAAAACACGCCACCCTCGGTTTCCCCCCTGCCTTAGAGCCGTGTCTCCTTTCTGTCCTGCGATGATTTCTCCTCCAAACGGAGCGCATTCCTTTTCTGAAGTTACGCCCGCAAGTCTTTCCGACCCCCCTTATACCCGCCTGGACTGACTTTTGTGCCATATGCGCCCTTGCCGGCTACATTTCAGAGGTTCTTAATATAAAAGGCTGAGAAATGTGAAAAATATTAATGTGCATATGCATCTTTGCATTCTGGTATGTTTCTATTTCAAGGTTTAATAGATGAATGGGGATTTATTTGGTTCTGTCCAAAACATCCACGCTTAGAAAACCGCTCTGGGTTGAAGGAGCCTGTAACATGTATTTATAAATGTTAATTAATCAAACCACTCTGGTTTACTGGATTAATTCATGAAAATAAAACTGCCCTGCCTTCTTGGTACCATCATAGCCCTGCTTGCCCGGGTTGACCAGCTGGCCGTGGCCCACAAGGTTAGGTCATGGGGTTGGTGAGGACCAAATGTCTCTGTGGACATTTTGAACAGAACAAATTTTAATTCCTTAAGACTATGTAATATTTTCAGAGGGACCATGGGCACAGAAGCTCAATAATATAAAAATCATTAAAAATAGTATAAACGGGAATGGAAAGAGGGGAGGGATGACCCATGGAATTGACAGAAAAGCCTGCACGAGAGTCCATGGTGAAAACAAAACCACTAGAACTGAGAAGGAGGAGGGGACAGGGTGACGGACTGAAGGGAAGGGCACTGGTTTCGCCACACTTAGTGAGGGCGAATGAAAAAGAAAATAGTGTATACTCTTACCCTAAGTAAATATTTACTAGTCACTCCGTAAGAGTTCAATTTTCATTTAATTTCTAAAGCTTTTCATTTGATCATTAGTTTATGGGTCAATAGTAGTATTTGGGCTCCCTCTTACCATAGTAGTGTTTTTTCAGTCTTCAGTGTTGGATTTGTTTTGTATCTTCCACGTTCTCTTTTTGGGTTGTTCGGGGCCTGTGCAAGGGTGATAAGAGTGCCCGTGTGTCTGTGTGCGTCTGTGTGCCCACACACTGACACGCCAACGTTTTGTTTTCATTTGTAATTTTTTTCCCTGGAGGTAATCCTTGTGCAACTTACACACTATGTCTGTTCCAGCCACAGCCGAAAAAGAGAAACGGGAAGCAGGAAGCCATGCTCTCTCTTTTAGCACACTCCTTCTAAACTCACACTTTTATCTACACCCCAGTGTGGCTAAGTTAGTTATTTTCTCCCACCTGGATTTGAAGGGAACCCGGAGACCAGACCTTTTCCTGGCAGCCACATGTCCAGCTATAATTCTGAGGTGTATCTGCTTCGGACAAAGGGAGAGGAGGTTGGGGAACATGGCCAAGCCACATGGGCTGTAATATCTGCACATTGCTCTGCTTCTAATGAATAATTAAAGTTTTCACAAACATTCTTAATTTGCATTCATTTAATCATCTCAATATAAAGCAGAACAATAATATGTGTTCCTTCTGACAAAAGATTTTATAGTTCTGCTTTTTCCTTTCTATCCTCAACCCTTTCAATGTGCTCATTCGTGTTTGCAAGCATCTAAGTTCGCCGATCTATGGGGTTTTTTTTTCATTTCTCATTGCATCCTGTTTCTTTTAGGACAGAATAGACCACCTTCAGTGTGGACACCCTGTGTCCTAGGCGGACATAAATCTCAGCCAGAGCAGCTTATTGGAAATCAAGCCCAGGAGATAAAGACAGAAATAAATAACCCGACCAAGAATGTGAGTTTCTTGTCCTCACTGGGCTCCTCTCAGAGCAAGAGTGGGGTCTGTGAGTTAGGCCGAAGGCCCCTCAATCAAACCAAACTATCGAGGAAGTAGAACCTTCCCTGAACACCTGCATCTAGGTGGCCCTTCAGGTTCAGGAACCTTTTCCCTGCCTGCCTTAGACTCCAGAGGATTGTGTTTTCTGTGGTTTAAAAACACAAAGTTAGCAGCATGGGTCTTAAATTCTTATCATTATTAGTTACATAAACACTATTTGCACATTTTAAATGTTTTAATCCTCACTTTAAAAACAATGATTGCAAAGAAGGAATTTTCTCCCCTGGTTTCCCTTCTAGTGGCCAAGCGTGCCACCAAGCGTGTCACCAAACGTGTCACCAAGCCGTCCCCAGAGGTTTTACAGCACAGCATTTATATTTGCAAATGTGGGGTAGTATTTGAAATGACATTACTCATTTTCAGCGAGCGTTTTGTAAAGACTGTATGGTTTTCCTTAGGCATTTATTATACTGGAGGAAAGATTTGAATTCAACTGGATTTTAGGGAATAGTCTTTTAAAAGTGTTTAATGTCATTATTAACTCTCTTACTCATAGTGAGTGACGGTTTTGCCTTCTTGAATATGCCCTCACCTTCCCCAGCTCGATGCCGATGCCGGGCCCCAGGCCAGTGTGGTACAGCCTCCAGGCCGTGGGAGCCGCCGGCCCAGGCTCCAAAGTGGTCCCAGAAGGCGGCTCCGCTTGTGTCTTTGATGATCGGTTCTGACCCTGGTGTGTAAGCGTCTTGTTTTCCTCAGTCGTAACGTAGATTTCTCAGGTTAGTTTTCTATGGCCACCCTCTTCTCTGATATTTTTCATTTCTGGTTTTCTTATAGATCCTGGAAATGCATCGTGAGTCTGTTTCATTTATTGTTCACTTGAATTTCTTGTGTTTAAATCTGCTTTTTACTCCTTCCAGTGACCATTTTATTGGGCAATTATTTCCCCTTGAATTTCGTACTCTTCTCATCCAGGCCTGTCCTCATTTAGCAAAACCAAAGCTTTCTGTTACATTGCGAAGAATAAGAAACAAATGTGTCCTACATTGCCTTTGTGTCGTGCACTCAATTCCTTCCAGGGGCGGATTTTCCCCTGAGTCAGCACCGTTTGCTTCTCTTCCTCATGTCTCATAATGCTTTCTGATACATTAGTTGACATTTTCTATTAACTCCTGTTAGAACTTGATTTGTTAATATTTATTCATGCCGTGAGAATGGCTGATGCGTCTTATTTCAACATCCATCCCCCGGATCTCAGTGCAGGGGGAGGGAACGGTTCGTGTGGGCACTGGGGCTGAGTAAGGATGTGGGTTTCCAGTCCCCGGCCCTCGGTCGCCTCCTGGATGCTGGCAGAGCCCCGGTTGAGCTGAACCCGGAGGGGAGAGCACGTGGAAAGTGTAGCACAATGGTGTCCTCGGGGTGGTGCTTAGCAAATCTAGTTTCCTTAGTCAGTCTGTGTGCCTCTTCAGACTGTCCAGTAAATGCAAGACCTATTCAAAAATAGTTTAAAAAAATGCATTTCCTTAGGCCTGAGGTCACGGTTCAGAGAGCGTCGAGACGCAGGCTGGAGGTTGCTGCTACTGCCAGGATGTTCCTCACAGGACGAGTAGCTGTGACTCAACCCGAAAGGCAAGCCAGCCACTCAGTGCGGGCGACTGCTCCCTGTGTGGCTTCGCTGCTCAGCGGTTCAGGGGACAAGCCTGGGGAACCGGCGGTGAGACCTCCCGGCCAGAGGCCAGGCACAGCCCGTCAGGGGAAGCTGGGAACCAGACTCCTCCTAGTCTACCTGGTGGAGCAAAAAGGCATGGAATAGAGGGATGGTTCTTAATTCCGATTCATCTGCATAAACACCCACACTCGCCAAAACGCACTCACTTCTCACTGCAAAGATGGTAACCTTTCATTTCCAAACAAAGGGCTGTTTTATTAACAAATTTTAAAAAAATGAAAGAGCTCTGGCTGGCATAGCTCAGTGGTTTGAGCAGGGGCCTGCGAACCAGAGAATTGCGGTTCTATTCCCAGTCAGGGCACGTGCCTGGGTTGCAGGCCAGTTCCCAGCAGGGGATGCATGAGAGGCAACCTTACGTTGATAGTTCTCTCCTGTCCTTCCCTTCCCCTCTAAAGATAAATAAATAAAATCTTAAACAAAAATGAAGGAGCAGGGGCCAGTGCCCCTACCAGTCACACTCACCGCCCCCCCATCCTTCTTCCCTGGGGGCCAGTAGGCAGGGACCACACTGGGACCCCTCCCTCTAGGCCCTACAGCCAATCAGCCAGGAGCAGGGCCTTCGGGCAAGCGAAGGCTACGTCGGAAGATGTCACTGGGCAGGAGGGAACGAAAGCGGCTCGCTCCTGCCCAGGGAGGGAGAACAAGAGCCAGCACATATCAAAAAGTTTTCAATCCGCGCAGGTGCAGGAGGCCAAGTCCGAGGAGGGAAACTGGGGATGGGGGTGGGGTGGGGAGAGCCTAGAAACGGAATGGGGAGGAGTGTCAGCAAGATCGGAGGATGCAGTCCACCAAGGAAAATCTACCCAGAGAGCAGAGAGCGAAGGAGGAAGGTGCAGGATTGTGCGGACCTTCCATCCGCTCCTGCAGGTGAAGGCCTGGGCCTGGTGGCCCCAGCGCTGCAGGCAACGCTTGACATTTCTGGCTTGGTCTCGATTTCTTATCATTGAGGGAATCACCAAAAGAATACGAAGAGTTTCAGATTAAAACACAGTGGGACATTTTCAGAGAGAGGAAGAATATTCCCTTGAACATCAAAACTACCTTTTGGACGAGGTGTGCCGGCGCACAGAACTGGAGACGGTGGGCTGGAGTCGCGTCGCGGGATTCAAACTGCCCACCTTGTGCATTGGGGATGGGCCTGCGAATGGTTCCAGAGTAAAATGGAATCGCATTATACCATTATGGTTAATAACAACACTTAGCATACCGCCTGCATTCAGCGTACCGGGTTTGTCATGGGCACTCTCATACCAGTTTCCAGTGACCGTTCTGAGCTAGTTATTCCTACTATTACTATAGTTACTATTATTACTGTTTCACCAGTGAGGAAAACCCTCCGATGTTCACCAGGAGCTGTGATTGCCCCAGATAGCTGAGCTTCTATATGACGGAGCTGGGATGTTAGGTGGGTGTTTCTGAATCTAAAGGCCATGATTTCTGCCCTGACCAGGGTGGCTCAGCTGGTTAGGCAGGGTCCTGCAAAGCAAAGCATTGCTGGTTCGATTCCCAGTCAGAGCACACGCCTGGGTTGCAGGTTTGGTTCCCTAACAGAGCACATATGAGAGGTGGCCCATAGATGTTTCTCTTGTACATCAGTGTTTCTCTCCCTCTTTCTCCCTCCCATCCCCTCTTTCTAAAAATAAATTAAAAAATCTTAACATAAAAGTAAAGGCCACGGTTTCACTACGATAGCATGACAGCGTGTCACGGGAGTCCCCTTCAGTTCCTCAGCTCCAAGGCAGGCGGGAAGCCTGTCCAAAGCCTTTTGTATCTTCAGTACCCAGGATGCCCTCCACCACAGCAGAAACTCTGAGAGAAGGGTCATAAACACCCCTCACTTCACACATCCCCCAAATGCCACTCCGACCACCTGGAAAATAGCTCAGCCGCTCCTGCAGGGCCATGCATGGCAAGCTTCCCTCTGGAAACTCTTTCCCATGCCATCTGCACTCGGGAGGGGCACTGGAATGGACGGTGGGCAGTGGCCAAGCCTCCTCCAAGCCGGCCCAGAGCCAGCCCCACGGGTGACAGGGAGAACACGGAAGGGGGCTGGTGTAGCCAGTGTGGCAGAGATCAACACAGCTGCCCCGAGGGCCACGTATCAGTTTGTTCCTGACACCAAAGTATGAGAAGAACAAGCCTTTACTCCTTAAGGACAGGAAACCCTAACACAAAGAATGCGCTGAGAGCAAGGCCGGTGAGCAAGGAGGAGGGGGAAGAAAAGCAGAGACCAGAAGGGGAGAGACACGGGTCTCCCCAGTATGTGCAGGGGACGGGAGAGTTCTCTTGGGGTTTCAGCAACCATGCACAGTGCCCTGAGAGCCAAGGGGCCTTGCAAGTCCAATGTCACCCCAAGGTCACCTTCCACTGCTAGAGCTCAGTTTCTCGCCAGCCAAGAAGCCAGTCAAAACAGAGACGCCAATAGCTCCATTTTGTGACTGGGCTTTTTTCCCATTTAATTCTTTTAACTCTGACTTGCTTTGAATATGTTTTTATTTAACCACTGCTAATTTACCAATTTTACAGTTTAATGAACTCTTCCAGCGGCAATACATTAGTGAACTAGAATCTCATCAGATTCTCCCCTCTCCGTCAAAGTACTGAGTGAACACATGAAATTTGTTCAGTTACGGCATGAATTAACAAACAGGCCGGTTACATTAAAGAAGAATAACTGCAGGGCCTCAAGGATAAAGCACCTTTTTTTGCTGGTTTGTTTCCAATTGCCTGTTTGATTTTTTCCAGTGCATTTTTTCCCCTTGTCTGTGGATGAAAATTCAAGAATGACCTCTGACATTTCCAGTCATACATAGGCAATGTAATTAATTCCCCTTTCTCAGCTCTGCTTCTAATATATGTATAAATTCAGTTTAAAGTGCCAAATTTGAGAATTCCTATTTCAGGGCAATGATACAGAACCTGAAGAAACATCACTTCTATTTTTACATAAAACCCCCTGCAAATATTAACGACTTTACCTGCTCCCATTAGAATAATGAGGTCCTAGGAGAAGCAAACAATCTGAAATCTGAAGAAAGACAAGTATTTGCAGTGAGAACCATAACCTGGTCTGCCTGAATTTTTTGATGTAAATTCATATTACTTACATACACATGTTCTATAAACATGCATATCTATATTATATATGTATGTGGTACATGCATAAAGCTACATGAAATATAATACATGTGTCTACATGATATAGATATACACAAAACATGTCATATGTCACATGCATATGTTATATACCAGAAGCTCTCACATATATACATATACATGTGTGTTATATAGATTAATGCATGCACAATGTATGCATATATAATGTACATATATAATTTAATGTGGAGCATATTTATATATACATTTAGATGTTTAGTATAGTTATAGTTATAAATTTAATATATATATATAATTGTTTCATACTGTTCTTTATTACTCTTATTAAATATTTAACACTTCTGGGGGTGACTTTGCCCGCAAGTCCCCCCATCCACCACGGATGAAAGTAACACTACCAAGACATGATCTGCTTGGGGAGGAGAGGTGTCCAGTTTCCCAGAGGAAAAAGGCCAGGAGCCCCTTCCTCAATGGATTTTATTGGGTTGTAACACACAGGAATACAGGGCTGCAAAGGATCAAACAGTAGATAACATTTCAAAGAAATCTGAGGGCTTAGTCTGAGTCAGTGTCTGTCAGGAAAGGGGGTTGCAGAAACTTTGGGAGACATACTCATTTCCTGCTTGGACCCTTAACATATGAGTGAAAACACTGTTAGCAAAGCAGGCTTCACAGGACTTTTAGGAATTCTTTCTTATGCCTGATTTACCCTGGATACCACTCTAGCAAGGCAAGGGGCTGCATCACCTCCCCCGTCACAGGTTTTCAGGCTTAAGTGGATTAGAGCCAGGAAGCGCTTCTCCCAGAGGACCTGGGGACTTGGGCTATGTCAGAATAGCCAGGGGGGAAGTGAGGGTCCATCACTCCCTCTTTGTTGCAGCCCCCCAGTCCTTCCATGATGGCCCCCCACGTGATCGTGTCTGCCTAGGTTGCCCCTCCTCTGAGGGGTCTTACCCGTTGTGTACTAACCAACCAAGCTTTGGGGGCAGGGGAGGAAACTGAGGCAGCATTTGCTACCAGAGTCAAGCTTTGTCTCCTAAGTGGCTTGCATTCCAGAGGTCGCTCATTCAGTCTTAGCCATGGGGGGCAGTTACAGTTCCTGAAACCAGGCAGAGTGGTCCCCAACAAACACTAACCTTCACCTTTGTCATTTTCTTTCAAATATTATAAATTGAAAGCAGCCAAGAATTCACCTATTTAAACTCATCTTCATAAAACTTACTTTGCAGTATTAATCTGCCCTGCCCCGACAGAGCGCAAGAAGGAGGGTGTCCCTGGCCCTGCTGCCCTTTACGTCTGGGCTGTTTCGGCAACAGGAAGGGAGAACCCTGAAGGCACAGTCGGTGATGAAGGCTGACATGTGTCCTGTGCTGGTTTCTCTATTGTGTCAAGGGCATTATTCTGAAACAATGGACCCTGAAGACAATTTCTTGCCCCTTTGAAGAGAGTAGATTATGAGACTAAAGAGCATATAGAAATAAAGTCCTAATTTATTTTTATTTTAAGAAGCATTTTTTTCTTATCGTAAACTTACACACACAAAGCATGTGCTTAAATAAATATTTGGCAATTTTTCTTGAGGGTGATTCCCTCATATTTACATGACTATTCTGTTCTTCCCATATTTACATGACTATTCTGTTCTTCCTGTTCTTTGTATGAGAATTAAACTAAAAATCAAGAAAAAGAAAGGGAATTTTGCCTATTAAATTTAATTCTTTTTTTTATCCCTGTTCACATTTCCAGTTAAACACTCCCATGCTTACTTCTTGTGAGTGATTGAAAATTCGCTGCAGACTGTATATGGGCCAGTGGTTACCAGTTTAGATGGGGTGGGGAAGGAGGAGTGAAGGTGTCTGCCCATGGCCTCTGCTTTGGTGGGATTCCAAGATAGGCAGAGAGGGGGCGGACTGGAAAGAAAACTCTGCATTGGATTAATAAAAAATTGCTCTGTGAAGGTTTTATAGCAGCGATTTTCAACTGGCG